>NC_088388.1:22787500-25205000 GCF_037993035.2 Macaca fascicularis
CTTCCTTTACCTTCTTTTCTTCTCTTTCTGTCTCTCTCTTTCTTTCTTTTTCTTTCTCTCTCTCCTTCCTTCCTTTCTTCCTTCCTTCCTTTCTCTTGACCTTTTCTTTCTCTTTACCTTCTTTTCTTTTTCTTTCTTTCTTTCTTTTTCTTTCTTTCTCTCTTTCTTTCTCTCTCTCTCTTTCCCTTCCTTCTTTCCTTCCTTCCTTCCTTCCTTCCTTCCTTCCTTCCTTCCTTCCTTCCTTCCTTCCTTCCTTCTTTCCTTTCCTTCCTTCCTTCACTGTCTTCTTTTACTTTCTTTACTTTCTAGGTTCTTTATTTTCTAGGTACTTTCTAAGTATTTTCTTCAGTTTTACTTTGTCAGTTTAATTTCAGATTTATTTTCTAGGTTTACTTTTCTAGGTTTACTTTCAGGTTTACTTTCTAGGTTTACTTCAGGTTTACTTTCTTCAAGTTTACTTTCTAGAATCCAGTTAACTTCTCACTATATTTACTGTCTCTATTGGCTGCATGGTACTGTGCTTTTTCATGTGGATTATCCCAGTGGCCTCCTAATAGGTCTCTGCTTTGACTCTTGCTACCCTAGCCTATTCTCAATACTGCAGAAAGAGTAGATTTTAAAAAATGTGTCAAATTATACAAGTTCTTTGCTCAAAAATGTTTAAAACTACCTGACCCACTTAGAGTAAAATTCAAAGTGCTAAGGTGCTGCTGGATTTGGTCTCTCTTAGTTATCTGAACTTACCCCTTCTCACTCTTCTCGCTCATCCTATTCTGACTATATTGGCTATGGTGCTGCACATCAGACATGCCAAGAACACTTGCACATCAGGGACTTTGCACTTGCTGTCTTGTTGCCTAATGTCTCTTTATACCCATAAAGCTCGTTGTCAAATTTCCTTCAGATCTGCAATCTTAAGCCACCTTATGAATAAGTTCTGTTCATAGTAGGACTTCAATAAATATTTGTGGAATAAACGAATAAATGAGTGATGCATTTTGTCTTTATGGAAATTTTTAGGATCTCTTGTTATAATGAAATTTCACAATGATGTACTTTAATTGTTCTTTATCCTCTGTGCTGGCACTTGTTGGACCGTCTTATTTGGAAACACATGTCTTTCAACACTGAAAGTTTTCTTGCATTATTTCCTTGATGTAATCTCTCTTGTGTTTCCTTAATTCTCTATGTCTGGAATGTTTTACATTTTTGTTTGTTTTTCTACTCTCTGAGAAACTTTTTATTTCATCTTCTAATCTTATCTATTAAATACGTTATATTAAAAAATTTTTGAGATCATGCATACTGTTTTCAATCAACATTTCTGTTTTATTATTTTTCTCTTTTGAAATATTATTTGTACATCATGGGTACAGTATCTTCTTTTGTCTTTTGAAGATATTAATTATATCTTTTAGAAGCTTTTTTGCATTGCCCCTGTTTCCTCCAAGATCTCTTTTTTAAAAAATTGTTTGTTTGTACTTTTGTTTTCATATTAGGTGCTTTCCTTGAATGCGTGATATCCATTAGTGGAACATTCCAATTATGGAAAGTGGAAGTGATTGGGAGTTCTCGTGTTTGGCAGAATTTCAGTGAAGGCTAATAATAAGTTTATGACTTGGCATTTTATTGGTGCATCGCCAATCGTCAGTATGTATAATTATTTTCTCTTATGCAGGTCAGTTTTCCCAGACAGGAAGCATCTTTCACCTCCTGCTTGAGATATGGGAAATGCGTTTTTGAGAGTGGAGGTAAGGAGAGCTACCAGCATTTGGGGAGCCAGGGAGGAGAGGAAGATGTGAATCCCACTACTCAATACAAGTTCTACTGACCCATTCTCTTTTCACTGAGATTTCTTGCTCCTACTGTTATTTGGACGTGGTGACCCTCAGACAAAAATCTCTCTGGTTCAACTTCTCCAGAGGTTAAAAGTTCAATCTTCAGCTGGAATGGGGCAGGAAAGTTGCCAGCTGGGGGCAGGGGGAATCAGTCTCCTCCTCCTCCTTCTCCTTCTTCCTCTTCTTCCTTCTTCTTTCTTCCTTCTGATTTAGAAACAGGGTTTCACTTTGTCACTTAGGCTACAGTGCAGTGGTATGATCATAGCTCACTGTAACCTCAAACTCCTGGGCTCATATGATCCTCCTGCTAGTCTCCCAAATAGGTAGGACTACACGTGCATGCCACCACACCCAGCTAATTTTTAAATAAATATATATACATATTTTTGTAGACATGGGATTCTCATTATATTCTCCAGGCTGATCTCAAACTCCTGGCCTCAAGCGGTCTTCCTGCTTCAGCCTATCCAAGTGCTGGGATTATAGGCATAAGCCACTGTGGCTGGCTATTTTTACTCTTCTTTATAAAAACTTTAACTATCTTTCCATTTTCAGCCCAATCATACTTGGAGCTTTGAAGGTACTTGCTCTCCAGTTCCTAAGCATGCTATATAAGTAGAATGTTTTCTGTATTCTTCCACCCTCACCCTGAACTTTTTGTAAACACGTTTTAATTTCCTCCAGTTTGCTAAGTTAGCGACACTTGCCCATCTCCTTAACAATTTCCAAAACTTTGTTGACATATCTAATCTGTGGGTATCTCCTATTCTATTCTCTCTAAGCATTTATAACTTAAACTATTTTTATGATGCTTCATTTTGTTCTTGAGAAGAAAGAGGTAAATACATATATTCAGTTTGCTTTGTTTTTCCACAGATCCATTCTTCCTGAAACTCTCAGCCTCCCTGGCTTCTACAGTTCTCACCTGATTCTCTTCCTTTGCTCTGTTTCTCTGCTCTGTTCTTCATGGGCTGCTCTTATAGTGCTTTCCCTTTCAACAATGGTAGTTCTCATCCCTCCCTCAGAGGTTCTACTGCTACTCTTGTGAAACACATTTTGATAAAGTGACTCCCATATTACCCTGTGGTTTTAATAACTCCTATAGGCTAATAATGCACACATCTCTGTCTCCTGACCTGACCTCATCCCTCAGTTATAGATTCCAGATACCAGTTCTGGACATATCCACTGAGCATCTTCCCATAGACATCGTCACAGATGCAATGTGTGTAAGACAGAGCACAGTATCCATTTACCTCCTTATGCCAATTTTTTCTTCTATATTTATATCCATAGTCACTGAAGTCACAAACCTGGGAGTCATCTTAATCTTCTACCTCTTTTTTACTTCATAGATCTGGGTAGTCACCAAATACTGCCAGTTTTTCCCTCCCACATATTTTCTTGAATCCATCCCCTTCCTTTGTCTCCATGATGATCTCCCTCATAACTGCCTTTCTGCTTTGCTGCCACAGCTTCCTAACTGCCACCTGCTTCTGCCTTTTCCCTCTTAAATTCATCCTCTGCTCAGGAACCATAGTGACCTGCACATAGCATAAATCTCATCCTATAGCTCCCCTGCTGAAACCACTTCAACTGCTCCCCTGCATGGAATAAAATCTATGTTGCTTGGCATGGCATACAAGGCCTCCCATGACCTTGTCCTGGTTTGTATGTCTTGCTTCATCTCATTTCATTCCTAGCCTCATATGTTCACTCTTGTAGTACAAAACTGCCTGTTCCCATCTCCCCTTAGATGTCTTGCTTCTGTGCCTTTGCTCCTACGATTTCCTCTGCCTTCTTTCTTCTTTTTTACCTGACGAATTCTTTCGTATCTTTGAAGATTCAGCTAATAATGTATCTTCCACCGCAGAAATCAGCTCTAATTTCTCTACTTCTGTGAAATGTCCCTTCTCTGTGCTCCTGTATATGCATGTGTGCACGCCACCATTCCAGCACAGTGTATATATCTATGTCCCTAAGCAAACACGTGTGTGTGTGTGTGTGTGTGTGTGTGTGTGTTAGTGACTGTAATGGTTAATACTGGGTATCAACTTGATTGGATTGAAGGATGCAAAGTATTGTTCCTGGGTGTGTCTGTGAGGGTGTTGCCAAAGGAGATTCACATTTGAGTCAGTGGACTGGGAAAGGCAGACCCATCCTTAATCTGGGTGGGCACAATCTAATCACCTGTCAGCAAGGCTAGAATATAAGCAGACAGAAAAATGTGAAAAGAGAGATGGGCCTAGCCTCCTGGCCTACATCTTTCTCTTGTGCTGGATGCTTCCTGCCCTCGAACATAGGATTCCAAGTTCTTCAGTTTTGGAACTCAGACTGACTTTTCTTGCTCCTCAGTCTGCAGACAGCCTATTGTGGGACCTTGTGATCATGTGAGTTAATACTTACTAAACTCTCCTTTACATATATATATATATATATATATATATTTTTTTTCCATTAGCTTTGTTCCTCTGGAGAACCTTGATTAATACAGTGACATACATATGTGTGTGTGTATTTGCTTAGTGATATATGGGTGTGTGTGTGTGTGTAGTGACCTTGGTAGATTGTAAGCTTCCCCCAGAGAAGGAATTCTCCCTTATTCTTGGTGCCTGTAGTATAGCTGGGATTCAGTAATTAGAGGATTGAATGAAAGCAAACCTGCTTATAAATTACTTCTTGGTGGTTTGGAAAACAGCAAGAGCTTAAAACCTAGCAGAAAGTGCTGGCATTATAGTGATGATGGGAGCAGATTTTGAGACAAAAGTCATCATTTTGCCTCAGTTTCTCTTGATGCTTTGCATGTTTCACATGACGTGTGTTTGGGAAGAATGCTTCCTGATCTAGGGGTGTTGTATGGCAGGAAAGGGAGAAAGCCAGGGACAATTTTTATCCTCAGCTAATGCCTCGAGCATGCAAGGAAAAGCTGGATGTGACTTGGGTCATTGCCATGGGTTAAAGCAGGCTATTTTATACTGTCAAGTGGTGTAGAAGAGGGTTGGTGAAAGGTGAGTCCTACAAGTGCCTGGCAAATAGGACTGAATTGGTGGAGGGGCAGAAAGGGTTGAAATAAATGAAAAGTGACATCTACTTTCACCTTTCTCACATATCAAAGTTCTCTTGGTCCAATCCCAGATGTCTCCGGGCCAGGTCCAGTTTGCAGATAGCAGCGAACATCCTGATGTTGCATGTAGGCACTTTAAGACAAGCTCTCATAAATAGCTCCCATACCCTGGAAGGCACGCCAAAATGCATTTCAGTGATGACTGCAGAGATGCTTGCTAAAAAGCAAACAGCACATTAGTGGCTTTCTGAGTTCTTGTGCAAATGGGGTGTGAAATTGTGGCTTGATGCTCCAAAGCTATACCTTTTTGTCTCCCTGATGATGATTAAGAGAAACCTGGCTTGATTTGATTGGGAGGGTGTGTGTGTGTGGAGGAGGGGGGCAGATGGGCAGTGAAAGAAGAATGGCTGGTGAAGGGGAAGGGAGGAATGAGCACACCCCTTTGAATTGAGTGCTTCATTTGACCTTCAGGAAATTGGAATAGAAATCACATGATTTAACATTTGCCTGGAAATTAACTGCCTCTGTTTGTTCCAGACCCTGGGATTGATGAAAGAGCCAGGGGATTCTGACCATAGAATTATAATAAAGGGAAATGTCTCAGGCAATTATTAAATATTTAAAAAGCCATCTCAACACTAACTTTTCAGAAGAAATGAATGAAATTGAAATGATTTTTAGACATTATTTCCAATGACATGGATAGAAATTCAGGGATAAAATTGGCTGTGTGCTATAAAGAAAATATTTTCAGTTTGTGTTTGTGACCCTGGTGTTTCTGTATCACCTTTCATCCCAAATGTTAATTAATGAATAGTATGCTCAGGAGGTGGATCAAATGAGGAATGCAAAGGAAAAGGACACGGTCAGGGTTTTTTTTTTCTATCTTTCTCATTACTTTGCAGTATTATTAAGCAAAGGGGTGCAGAATACAAGGGGACATTAATCCCCAGTACAGTTGGGATATTCTCTATTCAAATAAATGGAAGCAAGAGCTGTGTTTACAGTTTCTTTCCTTGTCTAGATTGGACAATGTGAGATGGACAGATGGTAGAATAATATTATTTATCAGAGATACCGTAGAGGTCTTTCCTCACTAGATATGTAGTAAATATTGTGAATTATTTACCTAATCCTCATTATCCCTTTCTTTTTGCCCAAAACCCCTATTTTGTTCAAGGACTACCTCTGGGAGAAACTTCTTTGCAACTCCTCCTACACAATTATTAATTTTTATTTACTCACGCAAGTATAATTTGATTGTGGGAAGTAAAAGTGCCCAGCTGTACTTCTCAGCTTCTCTTGTAGATAGGAGTGATCACATGACATAATGCTAGCAAATGAGATAAAAGAGTAAATTACAATGTGGGACTCTAGAAAACCTCTTAAAACAGGAGTAGGGTCATTTAACTTGCTCATTTTTTTCCTGCCGTTTCCTTCTTACATCAATTGTGGACATGATGGCTAGAGCTGCCCCAGGTATCTTGTGATAGATGATCAGGGAAAGGCCAAGAGAATTGCAGACATAGCTCTTGGCCATTGTATATTTAAGCTTAGGCACTAGTCCTGAATTTCTTCTGGACTTCTGATGGGCCTCACTTTCTGTGTAGGTCACTATTATTTGGGTACTATGTTACTAAACTAAACCCAGTTCCAGTCTCTTAGATACACTATCTATCAGAGCACATGTCTGTAGCTCTAGCTTATTTGTAAACTAGATTAGTTTAAGTAATAAGAAATCTCATTCTGTTGGGAAATATTGGGGTAGGGATGAGCATGTGTTGGCAGCTGATAAAGTTGTGACCAGTGAAGTGTGAGTGAAAGATGCTTTTTCCTCAGAGGGAAGAAAATGCAGAAGAGAAGGAATGGTATCTTCTGTTGAACATTGTATAGGACAGAGTATGGTATTAGGAACCACGGTAGCCATTTTGCAACTATGAGGGCCATTAGCTTGGGAATGAAACTGACGGCATAGTGGGTATTTAGAAAGAACCAGTTCTTGATGACATTATTGATCTGCTACATCAAACAGTTCTGGAGGTTGCCCATCTTTGGGCTTCTGACTTTGAGAACTGATTTTGCTTTATTTTTGGTTTAGATTAGAGGTTGGCAAACTTTTTCTGTAAAGGGCTGTATAGTAAATACTTTAGGATATGTAAGCCAGCTCTGTCATTGTAGCGTGAAAGCAGCTAAAGAAAATACATAGACAAATGAGAATGGTTGTGTTTCAATAAAACTTTATTTAGATAAATAGGCAGTGGGCAGTATTTGGTTCTTGGGTGGTAGTTTGCTGACTCCTGCTCTAGACAGTTGACTTGAGATTTTTTTGCTTCTTAACTGATGTACATCTTAACTGATACAGAGTTAGAGGTTGGAATACATAAAATCCAAGGCTTCTTCAACCTCAGAGACTTGGAGGAAGACATAAGAAAAGACCAGAGGCCAGACTTGGTGGTTCACGCCTGTAATCGCAGCACTTTGGGAGGCTGAGGTGGGCTGATTGCTTGAGCGTGGGAGTACAAGACCAGCCTGTGCAACATAGTGAAAACCCATCTCTACAAAGAATACGAAGAAAAATTAGCTGGGCATGGTGGCATGTGCCTACAGTCCCAGATACTTGGGAGGCTGAGGTGGGAGGATCGATTGAGCTCAGTAGGTAGAGGCTGCAGTCAGTTGTGATTGTACCACTGCACTCCAGCCTGGGTGACAGGAGCAGACTCTGTCTCAAAAAAATAAAAAGACATGACCAGAAAAGAGAAAAGCAAGTTAAGAGTGGAAATGGTAGAAGGTACTCATAGAAGAGCTAGCGCTAGAAGTCAAACAATTTATACCTGCCTCAGGTGAACAGAAAAGAAAAAAAGTCTTGTCCCTGGGAAAACACTGCTAGAAGAAGATGATGCGACAGGATATAGCTGCACTTTAAAAATTAAAAATTTCCATGATTTATTTGACACATAAATAAAAATTTGAAATATATATAATAAAAAGTGCTTCATATCACACAATCTGGATATTAATCTTGTGACATAGATGTAAATATATACTTTTTCTTTTTAAAACATTCAATCACACTACACATACTGATTTATTGTCTGTCATATCCACCTCAACCATAGATTCTAAAAAATGCATAAGATTTGTAAATACCCAGCAAAATCATTATTTTGAAGTTTTTTAGTAGCCCATTGTATGAAGGTAACAGTTTATTTATCTGGTCTCTTATTTTCTTTTGTTTTGCGTTTCCTCCCTTCTTCCCCGTTTTGCTATTACACAACAATCCTGAAATAATCTCTTTGTTGTGAGGAAGTTCTATCCCATTCCTTCCCTAAACACTTCTTGTTTCAGATGATAATATCGAGCAGCTGGTCAAGGCCAATTTAAAAATGTTTCGCTTTAGCAATCAGACATCGTCTTCTGTTCTGCTTTGGATAAAATCTTAATGTGGTCATTTGTCCAGATGTGAAACCCATGAGTCTTCAGGGGTTCCAGTGATGGTTTTGCTATTTTGTTTAGTCTTGTGGCCATACATCTCCATATTGTACACAGTCCTTCAATTATAAGGTAGGGCTGGCTATTGATCATAAGCAGTAATAGTACGGGCTCTGGATCTTTTTTCCTGTTTCCCTTCTTTACCTTCTGCCTCTGCATCTGAAGATGGAATCATTTGGGGAACAATTCAACTTTTACTGTTTTAGTCTGGGATTTTCTAGCAATTTATGTCTGTTAATTAGTAAGTACTCATGCTCACTGGGCCAGATGGAACAGAAAAACTGTGTCCTTCATCATTGAATGATACAGTCATATTGTAGTTTATCTACAGTATTAGGAAGGAATAGTGGTGTAAATAATCTGAACACCATTTATATTTAGCTTTATGATGGAACCTAAGACCCGGAGAAAGAATGAAACTTGCCCAATGATGCACCATTAGCTAGAGGTGAAGCTGAAGGAGGAGCCAAGTGTTTCTGGGACTCTTCACTGTACCCGGGTAGTTCAGAACATACCGGAGGAATGTCTCTTATGCAAAGTGTTCATTTAATGTTTCAGAGTTAGGGGCAAAGTGGAGAGAATAAGCACAGAGCAGCAGATGTGGTGCACAAAGAAGGAAGGTTCTGAAAAAAATTCTGGCAATAGCAAATAAAATATTAAAATATTTTGTGGGTAAACATTTATTGACATGAAAAGATGTCTGCTATATATAAAGTGAAAAATTTAGGTAACAAGATAACATGTGGATCATGACCCCATTTTCATTGACAAATTAACCTCACATAGGTGTGTTTATCATCTGCTTATCAATCAATCATCTATCTATCATCTATACATTTTCTATCTATCAATGATCTATCAAGTTATAATGTAAGCTGTTGCCGGGGGTTATTTGGGGGTATTAGAAACTGGGGTATTTTTATTTCCTTCTTACTGATCAGCAGTATTTTCTAATTCTTTTATAAATAACATGTATAGTCTTTTTAATAAGAAAAAATTGTTATAAAGAAAAAAGGTACTTATAGATAAATATACAGGTCTTGTTTTGAAAGCGTATCTGTGTGTCACCAAGACTTACGAGGCGCATTTTCAAAATTCTTTTGAGTGAAGAATATTTCTTTTATTGGGAACACCTTTCCCACGGGCCCTTTTGCTGTCTGTGTGCCATCATGCTGTCTTTGTGGTCTTCACTATCCTTCATAGCTCCTGAGGGCAGAGTCTATGTCTTTCTTTACTACCTGAGGGTCAATGGCTTTTTGATAATTTCCTTTTTTCCTTTGAATGAATGAATAAGAAACTTTGAATAACCTCATTTTAATATCACTGAGGCTGAATTTAATCACTGAAGGGATATCAATGAAAGGGCAAAAATTGGGGCAGTAAGTGTAATTCTTAATTTTGGGTGGTGGAAGAGGAAAGCAAGAGGCAAGATCAGTAATGTGACTCTTTCCCTTCCAGATCACATGGGAAGAGAAATAATCCCCAATCTAGCTGAGGATCACTAAATGTAGTTGTGTTTCAGATGCTTTGGGATTTATGCTGAGAATACAGAGTTGAAAATGCAATTGTGAGTTTGGTGCTTTCTGGGAGGGCTAGCGACTCTAGGTGTGCAAGAGGGAAGGGAGGGATCTAGAGAAACGGCAAAATGAAGATTTTGAGAAAAATTGTTCAAGGGACCGTAAAGGAAACTTTAAAAAACTGTTTGCCATGGGCCATGTGTGAGAAAAAAGTATCTCTTAGAATTCAAGGAAGTCACCAACTCAAGGTTGGGTTAGATGGAAAGGGAACATAAGGAATCAGAGCGAAAGGCCTTCCTCTGCCATCAGAAGTGTGGCATGGGGCTGAGAACTAAAAAATCTGAAATACCAATGTAAGCCAATGGAAGGAAGGGTGAGCTCCTACCTTCCTGCAATCTATTCCCTGAATAGCAAATATTGTTGCTACCAGTAACCATCTGAGAAGCCTGCGTGACATCTAAAACAAAATTGAATCCCCTTCCCTTGGCATCCCTGAAAGGCTTTGTGTGATGTGTTCCCACCCCACCTCCTGCCCCTTTTTGTTCCTTAAGTGTCTGTTTCATGGACCTTCTTTCTGGTTCAAGAACAGCCCAACCATCTTCCCTCCTTGGGGAATTGTGCTAGCTGTTCCCTCTGCTTGGAAACCACTGTCCTGGATCTTGGCTGGCTTGCCTCTTCCTGGTCTTTCAAGTCACAGCTGGATGTCACCCCCTCAGAGAGGATTTTCTCTATCATCCAACCTAAAATACATCACCAACTACTTTCTGTCGTATTACTCTCTTTCTTTTCAACAAAGCATTTATTATTACTTGACATTTTCTTTGTTAAATATCCTTTTAAAAAAATCTCTCTTCTTCTGCTGGAATGTGAACCTCATGAGAAAAGAGAGACACAGTCTGCTGTAATGTTTAGAATAGTCTCCAGCACTCAATAGTATTGTAGAATGAATGAACGACTATACCCCAAGAACTCCATATCCTTATATCTTTATTCCAGGAAGACTTCTATGTCCCCTTGGGCTGATATAAGTATCTTTCTGTTTTACTTCCAGAGTAGTCTCTCTCTTTGAATGTAGTATGCAGCTAAGTTGTAAACATCTTCAACATAGGCAAAATGTCTCTTTCATTTGCAACCTCAGTGCTCTTCTATGTGCCAGACACTATTTACTGAGTGAATGAAGAATGAATGAATATGTGCGGCAGACATGATAAATCCTTGGGCATAGCCTCTGCAGTAGAAAATCTGGTCTTGTTGGGCAAGGAGGGAAAGGGGGAGGGGCATCCATCATGACATAAACATTTTGTTTGAGGCCTGTCTTGGGTCACATTTAAGAAAATAAATGGGTCTGGTGTGGTGGCTCACACCTGTAATCCCAGCACTTTGGGAGGCTGAGGTGGGCGGATCATGAGGTCAGGAGATAGAGACCATCCTGGCTAACATGGTCAAACCCTGTCTCTACTAAAAATGCAAAAAAGGCTGGTTGTGGTGGCGGGCGCCTGTAGTCCCAGCTACTTGGGAGGTTGAGGCAGGAAAATGGCGTGAACCTGGGAGTAGATTTGCAGTGAGCCGAGATGACACCACTGCACTCCAGCCTGTGTGACAAAGTAAGACTCTGTTTCAAAAAAAAAAAAAAAAAAAAAAAAAAAGAATGAAAATAAATGAAATTACAGGCGTGGTGGCTCACGCCTGTAATCCCAGCACTTTGGGAGGCCTAGGCAGGCAGATCACCTGACGTTGGGAGTTCGAGACCAGCCTGGGCAACATAGTGAAACCCTGTCTCTACTAAAAATACAAAAATTATCCAGGTGTGGTGGCACACACCTGTAATCCCAGCTACTCAGGAGGCTGAGCAGGAGAATTGCTTGAGTCCAGGAAGCAGAGGTTGCAGTGAGCCAAGATCGCGCCACTGCACTCCAGCCTGTGTGACAGAGCGAGACTCCATCTCAAAAAAAAAAAAAGAAAGCAAAAAGGACAGAAGCAAAAATAAGACTGAAAGGGCTATGAGATGAGTTGACAAAGAGAGAAAGTAATCAAGGTAACTTCTAGGATTAGAAATCTGGAGTGTTGATTTTAGAAGTCTCTGTGCTTAGCCTAACTCCAGTCTCTAACTTTTATTAAATATGAAGGCCATCCTCCTATTTTGCCATCTTGGAGATCTGATTAAATATAAAATTCTTAACCAAGAGAGAAAGAAAGAATATGGAACCTCAAGCTATCTCAAAAGGGATATATTTGAAATAGGAGAAGGGAGAATAATTAGAAAATATTCCACTGGGTGACATAGTATTCTCTACTATCTCTACACTCCAGTGGATTCCTGAAGTTTTAAGATTTAGCTGTCATTGAGCATATTAATGGTCCAGGGAAGCTGGCACTTCATTTATTTTATGATAACTTTTGAATTTCACTAGATAATTTTCACAGAATGAAATTCCTGCTATTCAATTTCTATGAAGGGTTAAGGGATTTGGGGGCTTATTAACATGGTAGAGAAGATGTCCCACATTGTATGCCCTCTTCCAGATAACTGCTCCGCTTCTCTGAGACCTAAGACGACACATTTCTGATTCATCGGATATTTATTAGCAAACTATTTATTAAAATCTGTTCTATGAGACAACAGTTCCATGAGATGCTCCATGAACAAAGGATTCTCTAAAATTAGTTTGCAGACTGCCACTTACTCTCCGTGTCTTCTTGGAGATTTACAATTTACAATAGCATAGCAAAGACTCTGGGAAGACCTACAGTAAAAGAAAAATCCTGCTAATTTGACTGTGCAGCTGTGTGTGTGTGCATGCACACGTTACTAACACCCATGAGAAAATTGCATGGTAGAGAAAATATTATGGAGATTGGACTGAGACACACCTGAGTATGAATTTACTTTTTGCTGTTCACTTCTGTGTGCCTCAGGAGAACTGATTTAATCTCCCCAAGTTCCTCTTTCTTTTCGAAAATTGGGTATAATACTTTGCCCAATAACTTTGTTGTGATTATTAAATGAGATCACGCATATTTTAGTGTCTGACTTAGAGCACTGAATATAAGTACTTAATAGTACTGTTGACCAGCGTGTGAACAATTGTATATACGATATCATGGTGAGTATGTGTGAGATACAAAACAGATTAAAATACTATACCTTACACCGAAGATATTCACTATGTATCAGGTATTTACAAAATATTTATAGATCTGTGGGCCCACCTTGTGCCAGGCACCTGGGATGCAACCTTGCAGAGCCCCATGGAGCTCGTTGGCTTGCTCTGGGTGGTATTTGTGTTTACATGGCCTATTTCCTGCTATAACTTGTTCCATAGCCTCATGCCTAGGGGCCATCATCTTGACATTAATAAATAACTTTTTGTTTCCATATTCTCTCTTCAGGTGTAAGTTCCCGAGGGAGATATTTTGTTGCTGGGGTGTCTCTCTCCAAGTACTTCTGCTAGCTGAATGCATAAAAATTAAGGAAAGTCTCATGGGTGACAGTCAAGTGCTTAGGAACTTGGTGGGGAGAGGAACTGAATGGCAGTGAGGACACTGCTTATAGAGCGTCAAGGAAACTATAAAGTAAACATTACACTTCGGCTTCCTCTTCCATCAGGGAAAGAGAGAAGCGCCTTTCCTAAATTTTGGAGAGAGCATTTATAATGATAGTCTCAAAGGATAATGTTTAGGAATGCTTAGTTACTGTTTGAAAAATGATTTCAGGATATAAGGATGGCGAGTACTATGGAAAGAATTGTTAAGTGTACTTCCTTGTACATTTTCCTCAGATGTGTTTGAATGCTTCTATTTGCATTTATGTGGAGAGTAATGACAAGTGTTGAAAATCATCGATAAAATACTTGAGAAGATTTCAAGTTTTTTGAATTGTTTGAAAGATGGAAAATGTATTTTTATTTTTTTTGTGAAACCTCTTTAGCTTCTTTATTCATATGTTTAAAAAACAGGGGTGTTTTATGAATCATTTGGAATAGAGAGAATGCTTTCCTGAGCCCCAGGCGTGCAGCAGTCAGTAGCTCCTATCTGCAGCACAATCTTTGAAGGCAAAAAGTTTTTGCTCAGAAGACTTAAGGGGCCTTGCAGGTAAAAGAAAGAAAATGTCAGCTCTGTGACTGCAGAGGGACAATTTCCTATCCTGAGAAGTGACCTTGAAATACCATTCAAAGAGCCTATGAGGGATGCATGGCTCATTTTGGCTGGAGAACATGTGTGCTTGGAAATGAACTGCACTCTTGGGTTGAGCCTGCTTTCTAGTAGGGAGACACTAATGTATTTTAATAGTATTGCCCACACTAGGGTTAGCTGATAAAAAAGAACAGCTATTGCTAAGCTGCTTTTCAGTCTTTTAAAAAAATTTCAACTTTATTTTAGATACAGGGGTACATGTGCAGGTTTGTTACATGAGGATAATGAGTGATGCTGAGGTTTGGAGTACAGATCTTGTCACCCAGGTAGCAAGCACAGTACTCAATACGTAGTTTTTTTTTTCTTTTCTTTTCTTTTTATTTTGACAGAGTCTTGCTTTGTTGCACAGGCTGGAATGCAGTGGTGCGATCTCAGCTCACTGCAACCTCCACCTCCTGGGTTCAAGAAATTCTCCTGCCTCAGCCTCCTGAGTAGCTGGGATTGCAGGTGTGAACCACCACACCCAGCTAATTTTTATATTTTTAGTAGAGATGAGGTTTCACCATGTTGGCTAGGCTGGTCTCGAACTCCTGACCTCAAGTGATCCACCCGCCTCAGCCTCCCAAAGTGCTGGGATTACAGGTGTGAGCCACTGTGCCCGGGTCAATATGTAGTTTTTAACCCACTCCTCACTCCCTCCACCCTCCAGTAGTCCACAGCATCTGTTGTCCCGTATTGATGTCAAAGTGTGCTCCATATTTAGCTCTCACTTACAAGTGAGAAATGCAGTAATTGATTTTCTGTTCCTGTGTTCATTTGTTTAGGATTATGACCTCCAGCTCCATCTACATTGCTTCAAAGGACATGATTTCAATCTTTTTTCCTCCAAAATGATGTTTCCTTTTGAGGCTTGGAGAAAGACTGGTTGAACCAAGTGGGAGTGAGATGGGGAATCAGATCATCTGCTTTTAAAAATGGACATTTATTGAGGCGTCACTCTAAGCCAGGAACAGTGCTAAATGCTTTAAATTCATTTTCCCTCTTAATTTATATTATAACTCTATGACAGATTACTTCTGTTTACAGATGATCTCCAATTTACTGAGGGTTAGAGAGGTAAAGTGAATTATTGAAAGTCACAAAGCTAGTAAGAAATGGAACTGGAGTTTGAACCCAGGTCTGTTTGTATTGAAACTCTGTTCTCCTTTTAATAGACTGCATTTCGCAATGCCAGCATAGCAATTACTACCACCATTAACCGCCATTACCACCACAAGCAACGACTAATATTGATTAAGCTCTTACTGTGTGCCAGATGTTGTGCTGAATTATCTCACTTAATCCCCACAACTAGACTTTGAGATATTATTCTGTTAGAGTCTCCATTTAGGGATGCAAAAACTGAGGCACAGAGAGGGTGAGTAACTCGACCCAAGTCACACACCTAGCAAGTGGTGAAAGCAAGTTTGGAGCCTAGGTGGAGAGACTCTTGGCCCTGTCCTCAGTCACTACATTACTTCTTGGTTAAGAATTTCAGTGTGTCAATGAACTCTGTAGATACAGCCTGAAGAGGAAAAGTTGGGGACATCTGTTTGTTTTCTAGGGCTGCCATAATAAAGTCCCACAGACTGCATGGCTTAAACAACAGAAATTTGTCTCTCAGTTCTGGAGCCTGGATGTCTAAGATCAAGATGTTGGCAGGGTTGGTTTGTTCTGAGGGCTGTGAGGGCCTTCCTCCTTGACTTGTAGATGACCACCTTCACATTCACATGACATTCACTTTGTCTATGTCTCTTCAAATGTCCTCTCTTTATAAAGACACAGGGTAGACTAACTCTGAATTACTGCAGTTATCATTCACACACTCATTCATTTATGTATTCATCAAGTTTTAAAAGAGTGCCTTCACTATTCTGGATTCTGTGGTATCAGTTGGGAGCAAGTGAAATCAAAGCCATTGTTTTTGTCCTCAAGGCAAGCATATATGTTAAACCTTTGCAAATTCCAAGGAGAAAATTCACTATTGTGAATCTGTAGCACCCTCAAACCGCTATGGCAATATCCCTGGATATGCAGAAAAATCACTGGGAGCATGAATAAATAAAACCATTTTAGTACTCAATTTGTATTAATTATCTGATGCCCGTGGAGGCAATTCTTGAGAAAAAATTTAAGACCTAGAACAAGACACATTTTGAGCTGAGGGAATGGTGGTTCTATGCTTTCCAGGGAGTGGTACTCTCAGGAGATTAGGGCTGTGTGCATCCTCATCTCCTCCTTGTTTCTGTCCCTGCACCTGCTGCTCCTCTCATCCTTGGCATGTCTCAAGATCAAGGAAGACATCTCAGAGTTAAAAAAAAAAGTTCAACAGTCTTACTTCCCAGAAACAGCTCTAAAGGCTCCCCCAAAATCCTTAAGAGGGCTTTGGATCACTTTAGCTGTCACTAGAGGGCTCAGAATGAACCTTGACTGCCAGGAGCTACCCTCTAGATATGATGGCAAGAGACAGATAAGCTATTGTTATTAGACAGCAAAAGGATGTAGAGGCTGTCTGAAGACATGAATGGTCCTGAGATGCCACAGGGAACACCTAGGAAAGGGCATTAGGAGAAGTGAGGGTTGTGGAGAATGACCCGTGGGGTCATTCTGTTGATGGGAAATGACTCTTCTCCCCAATATTGGAGAGTGTTGTACTCTTCATGGAACTCACTAGGGATTAGGACAAGAGACATATAAACTCCAGATGGGGGCTTAAGCCAATCAGAGCACCAGTTGTAAAGTCCCTAAACAGTAACCCAACATGTAGTTTTTCTTAAGCACACACACTCAATCTTTTGAAACAGGGATCTTGTCACACAGCAGCATGCTTCTGGATACCTCTCCATCCCCAGCCGAGTTTCTCCCCAGCACCACTTTGCTTTCGTTTATGTTTAAATAACTACCAGCTAGTGGAGCCAAAGATCCACACACAAACCCTCGAAGGAAAATGACATGTTTTTTTTTCTTCCTGAGCTAGGATAGACAATAAGAACTAACAAAAGGTGAAAGATTTTTGCGTGTGAAAATGAAGGTTTTGGTTAAGTGTATCTATTAAATACAAAGAGGATGCTCTACTTGAAACATTGTGGTCTATTTTTACTTAATAAATTAACCCACCTATTTTGGTCTTTTAAAAATAAACATCAATGACAAAGCTAGGTTTCATTTGTAATTTCTTTGGAAGGCAATTGAAAATTATAGAAGTAGAATTTAATCTCTCCCTTTAGGGAATTGTCTGAGTGACAGCAGTTTAGGAGTAGGGTGTGGTGTGGGCTTCCAGGAAAGAGTAGCACATTTGTCTTCTCTTTGTTCACAGGCTGCTCTCTCAAGAGAAGTGGCTAACACTTTGTTTGCCTAGGAGGAGTAGTTGTCCATAGACATAGTTTCTAGGGCAGTGCTCAAACCTGTAATTTTTCAGTTTGTCAAAACTCCATTTCAGCAGGAAGGATGAGGGTCTCTCCATTTTGCCCATCCCATGACTGAATTTGGATGGGATTGCACTCATTGGGAAGTCAGATTCTTCCTCTGCCATTTGTCCTAGTGTGGCCTAGTTTGACGTCAGGGAGGATGGTTTACAGAGCTCAGGAGCTGCCTTGCTGGGACACAGCTTGAACCCAGACACTTCTGAGCCTTCCTCTTGAGCTGACTGAGTGCTTAAATGCTGGGTAGGTGGACTGGTTATTTTTGTCCTGCTTGTGCACTTGCAAGGCATAATTGTTCTCCATTTTGATACCTCTATACACAATGGCAGGTTTTTGTTAGCTTGGATTCCACTTTCTTTGGAACCTACCCTTGATTCTTTCAGTTTGGGGTTGGTGCCCCTTTTAGGTATTCCCAGAGTGTCCCATACTTCCCCTAGCACTATATTTATTCCACTTTGTGCCTGGTTTTTTATGTTGAAATCACCCTGTTTGTTGTTGTTGTTGTTGTTGTTGTTTGTAGTTTACTGAAATTTTATTTGTTGTGTGTGTGTGTGTTTACTTTAAGTTCTGGGATACATGTGCAGAACATGTAGATTTGTTACATAGGTATACATGTACCATGGTGGTTTGCTGCACCTATCAATCCATCATCTAGGTTTTAAGCCTCACATGCATTAAATATTTGTCTGAATACTCTCCCTCCTGTTGCTCCCTACCCCTCAACAGGCTCTGGTGTGTGATGTTCCCCTCCCTGTGTCCATGTGTTCTTGTCGTTCAACACTCACTTACGAGTGAGAACATGCAGTGTTTGGTTTTCTGTTCCTGTGTTAGTTGGCTGAGAATGATGGCTTCCAGCTTCATCCATGTCCCTGCAAAGGACATCGTTGTTTCCTGACTTTTTAATAATCACCATTCTAACTGGTGTGAGATGGTATCTCATTGTAGTTTTGCTTTGCATTTCTCTAACGACCAGTGATGATGAGCTTTTTTCCTGTTTGTTGGCCACATATATGTCTTCCTTTGAGAAGTGTCTATTCATATCCTTTGCCCACTTTTTGATGGGGTTGTTTGTTTTTTTCTTGTAAATTTATTTAAGTTCCTTGTAGATTCTGGATATTAGACCTTTGTCAGATGGGTAGATTACAAAAATGTTCTCCCATTCTGTAGGTTGCCTGTTCACCTTGTGGGTGGTAAGTTGTATTTGATACACTGGTTCCAATGGGATATCTTTATGAGTCGGCCTCCACCAAGGATTTGGAATCCTTGAGTGCACAAATGTGTCCTTCTAATATTTAAATCAAGTCAGGCACAGGGACTGGAATAATGAGGGTTTTTTTTTTTTTTTTTTTTTTTTTTGCTAAATCACACTGATTTTTAAGTATGATGAGTAATTGAACTCATCCAGATATATATTTTATTAAACAAATCTTTATTAGTGATTGCCATGTGCCAGGCACTGCACTCAGGACTGAGGATTAAGAGGTGGATATTTATTCAAACGAAATAAGAGATTGTGAGGGTAAAAATGAGAGCTCTCTTTTAAATCCATCTCTCCCTCAAGTTGTACTCCTTTAAAATAACTTACTTTTAGTAATTTAGAGCAGAGGTTGGCAAACTACAACCCGAGGACCAAATCCATTTTTGTAAATAAAGTCTTATTGGAACACAGTTATACCCTTTTGTTTACATATGAACTCTATGGTTGCTTTCATACTATAACCACAGAATCAAGTAGTTGTGATAGCAAGTGTATGGCCCACAAAGCTGAAAATATTTACTATCTAGCCCTTTGCAGGACAAGGTGGGCTTACCACTGATTTAGTGAATATATTACCAAAACTTTTTTGTGTGTAGTTTATATATGCATATATGGTAATGTTTTGGCTTGTGTATTTTTACTTAAATGAGATCACATTGTATGTATTATTTTGTAATTTGTCCCTTTTTTTCCTAGTTGCTTGCATGCTGTCTGTCTGTCTCCCAAACATAGGAAATAGAGAACCTGTTCATGCTTCCACTTTAGCTCTTACTTAGCATGGTGTCTGGTGCATTGTGGGTGCTCCATAAATATTTGTTGAACAACTACATGAAAAGCATATTGTTATTGTTATTAAAGTTTCAAAGTTGTAAATTGTTTACTTAAAAATAATTCACAACATACTCAAGGTTATTCATATTATAATATTCTTTGTCCTCACTTATGTTTCATTGTGATTTCTTCGAATGAGAGAGAAATGGAAACAATTTCCTCTTGTCTCTGGAGAACTGTGCAAGGACATGTCTCACAGGTGTGTACCACCTGTTAAGTAGATTGAGGTGGAAGACAGGTTGACAACTGTTCATTCTTGGGAGCACAGTGATTTTCAATTGGCCTGGTAAGTTCTTTGTTGAAGTGTAAATGAATACAGGTAGCCCGTCTTCATTTGATAATTTTTTATTTCATGGTTTGAGTACAACAATTATACTAGTCCAGTGCCCATGGCATTGCAACATGTAGCTATACTGCTCATAAATGTATCTCTTTTATTAATATTTTGTAGCTTACATTTTTGCTGAGGAATATTCTCCACTAGACAGTATGAATCATGTATTTATAGGGATCTTTATTTTCAGTAAAGGTGGGGGAGGGCTGCTTTTTTTAATCAAATGTGTGTGTGTGTGTGTGTATGTGTTTGTGTATGTGTATATATTTTCCCCATAATTTTGGCACATCCGCTTCCTTGGATATTGAGAAGATGGTCTCGGGGGCTTTATTTTATTTCAATGGCTTTCTTTTCTTTTTGTATTCTTTCCCCTCGTGCCTCAAACCCTCCTCATCTCACCTTGGCAAAACATGAGGTGCAATTAGAGTAGACGTGTTGCCAGGGTGAGGTGAGGTATGTGGGCACCTGAAAGCCTACCTGCTGAAGCCTCAAATTTCTGTGTGGGAGAAACGTGTACATTTCCCACTATCCAGCCAGTGCTTGCTGTTGATCTTCTTCTCTCCCAGGCATTTATTTGGTTTTGAGGCATGAAGTCAATCTCAGGAGGCAAACTGGCTCTGAGCAAAATCTTCCTTAGCACCTGGGAGTCTGAGTGGGACTGTGGCTGCCTGGTGAAGCCTGCTTCCTCCTTTTTGTTTTTTTTGTGTTTGTCTTTGTTATCCCTCCCATAGTGAACACTCTTGGGTGGCCACTGCACAAAATGAATGCTTGTAGTTACAGAGATAGAGACCGATGTTAGTGTATTCTCATGCTACTAATAAAGACATACCCAAGACTGGGTAATTTATAAAGGAAAGATTTAATTGACTCACAGTTCCACATGGCTGGGGAGGCCTCATCATCATGGTGGAAGGCAAAAGAGGAGCAGTCACATCTTACATGGTGACAGGAAAGAGAGACTGTGCAGGGAACTACCATGTATAAAACCATCAGATCTGGTGAGACTTATTCACCATCATGAGAACAGCACAGGAAAGACCCACCCCCATGATTCAATTGCCTCCCACTGGGTCCCTCCCATGACATGTGGGAATTATGGAAGCTACAGTTCAAGATGAGATTTGGGTGGGGACACAGCCACACCATATCAAGACCCTTTCAAATCATCTCAAGAAAAGCTATTTATTGTGAGGGTACTGCTGAACTGGAACCCAAACTGGCAAGGTGGGAGACACAATTCTAGTGATCATTTACTTCTTCTTTGCTCTCTCTCCCTCACGGGGTTAGCCTCTTTCTGCTTGTCTATGTAGTTTCTTTTTATACCCATCTTCCTCTGCTGTTCTATATCTTCACATTGCCATGCCCATCATGCTTTTCCTCCCAGCCTCTTTCAATCTCTGTTTTATAAACCTAATTTTCATCTACCACACTGAGGAACATAACATATTCTCATCAGTGGCAGCGATTCTTCCCTACTGAAATCTCTGCATGTCTGTACAAATAGGTTGAGAGAACCCCTGAGGTTGTTCTGATAAATTTTCTTCATGTAGAGTACAACTGCTTAGTTGAGAGTCATTGCTTCTTATTTTGACTTATTTTTATCTTCTTCCATTGAAACTCATTTAATTTTTTTCCCTTGTATCTCAAACTTTAATGCACACACCAGTGTCAACTGAAGAATCGTGAGATCTATAACTTTGGAAGGAAGATGTTATTTCTTATACAAAGTTATAGCTTACAGGGTGGCCATCCTGACAGGCTGGGAAATGTAGCTTCTGGCAGAGCTTTCAAGGGAGGGGAGGGTGAAACAGGGATCTATGCTAAATTAGTTGACCAAGTATACATATTCAGCAGGTTATGGGAGGAGCTGTGAATATTCATGAAGGGGGGTCCTGAAGCATGCCTACTGAATAAATCTGAATGTTACATATGACCCATGTTCACTTTGGGGTGGAGACTTAACATTTAAATGCATTACAATAAGGCCCTATACATCAAAAGGTGAAGCAAGGACATGAAGGCATCAGTAAGCATTCTCTGTAAACCAGCCAGAACAAGACTGTGGTTGATGGTCTCGTATCAGGAGAAAGTTACTGAAATCAATCTCTTGTCCAAAAAAGCTGTAGTTATGGCTTGTGGAACAGGGAAGGGTGACAGTTAGTCAAGGTCTGATGGTGGGTCAGCTGCAATTGTCTCAATATTGTTTGTCTCAAGGCCAATGCTGGTTTAACTGCTGGAGGAAAATGAAAACCCTGTGACAGTTAGAACATAGCTTACTCTTTAAGTGTAGGGGTGTGTGACTTAACCATTGCCTGGCATGGCCCTAGGTGCTGTTTATAATTTGGTATCTTATTGCCACAAACAGTCTGTTCTGTCAGTCTTATAATCTCTAGTATAACATTAATGCTTGTCAGTTGTGTCTAAACAACTAAAGGGTGGGAGTATAATGAGGTGTGTCTGATTTCCCATCCTTTCGTGGCAGGGAACTCAGGGTTTACAGTTTCTCTGGGACTCCCTTGGCCAAGAAAGGGGTTCATTCAGTCAGTTGGAGGGTGTAGGATTTTTAATTTTCACCAGTCATCTGGAGATCTTGTGAAAATGCTGATACTCATTTGCTAACTCTAGGTTGGGACAGAATATTCTGTGCTTCTAGCAAGTTTGCAGTTGATTCCAATACTGCTGGTTGATGAACAACATTTCGAGTAGTGAGGCTCTAAAGCCATGGTGCTCAAACCTCAGTGTCTGTCAGCATCATCTGGAGGGTTTGTTCAAATGCCGATTGCTAAGTACAACCACAAGCATTTCTGATCTGGTAGGTCTGGAGTGGAGACCAAGAATCTGTATTTCCAACAAGTTCCCAAGAGATGCTGATACTGCTACTTTGGCGACCCCACCTGGGGAGAACCACTGCTCTAAAGCTGTGATGTTCAACCTTGGCTTCATATTAGAGCCAACAAGAGAGCTTTACCAAATATGTATTCCAGCTCACCTCCCCTCAGTTTGATTTAACTGGCCTGAGGTGGAGCCTGATAACTATATATTTAAAAAGTTGATTCTAATCTGTAGCCTGGGAGAGAAAGCCTAGAGAATTTAATTGGTCCAGTTGACCCTTTTTCTTAACCAGTCCATAAATTGACTGCCCAAGATCAAGTTCTTGTTTGTATTCTAAACAGCTGCAGTCAGGAAGGGTTCATATGGGGTAAGTGTAGGCTCTTAGGCTAAAAGAACATCTGTGAGTGGTCTGTTTGCTGTTAACAGAAGCCATAGCAGAAAGATGGCTGATGTTCGTGGCCCACTGAAGATAATGATACCTAATTCAGGGGACTAATGTAGAGGATTCAATGTAGTTGATATGGACTTGGCATAGAGTAGACATTTAAGCACTTATAATAGCAGGGACAGCTCTAGTGATAGGAGTTACAGTGGTTGCTATTCTTTACTTAAGTCTTGGAGTCCATGGGAGATACCCTGAAGGTTACCACAGAGAGTCTTTCTGTCACTAGTAGTAAAACGAATATTCCCACTGCCCTACACCTTTAGTCTTTATGCTGACTTTATTCTGTTACTGGTCTATGAGTTTCTTGGTTCTAGGGGCCACATCTCACTTACCTCAGCATCCTGGCCATCTCAGTGCCTCCATTAGGGTCTGGCACATAGGTACACCTAACACAAAAGTGAAGGAATGAAAGACACACAGACAGTGCTAGGTAAACGTCATGTGATGAAGTTGCTGTTTGTGCAGCTGTAATTTAATCTTAGCCCCCATCTCAGCCTCAAGGAGGGGGTCTTTGGGGATTTGCTTGCATCCCTGGGGAATTGCTCAACAATTTCTACGCAGCTCCTGTTGGAATTGAGAGGTAAGCGATTTAATACAACCACCTCATTTTACAGATAGGGATGCTGAGGTCCAGAGAGTAAAGAAACATTTATCTCTGGTGTTGAATTATATTATGAAGCATTCAGTGTTCTAATATGAGCTGGCAATATAGTTACAGGGGGCAGAAACTTGCAAATTTTGCTTTCTTTTTCATTCATACCTTGTAAGTGCTGCAAGGCAGGATAATAGTTTTTACATATGCTAGGCATTGTGCTTTGTGTGTTATTTTGTTGTCACAGTAACCTTATAAGTTGGTGCTTTTATTCACATCAATTTATGAGTAAGTAAAGCAAAGCTAAGAGAAACTAAGATTTATCCACCATCTCACTGATAGTACGTGCCAGAGCCCAAGAAGTCTGATTGCAGAGCCCATGTTCTTCACCAATGCATGTTCTCCTTATGCTTTGAATGAGATCGTTTAGAGCACAACCTTCAAAAGAGGCTTGATGCGTGACAAGTGGGCAAAATCCCATGTTTAGTTTCTAGTGTAGCCCGGCCTCTTCATTATACCTGGATGGACAAGGATTATAAAGCCCTTACAGGACCAAGACAAGATGGGATTCCTGACTGCCTAAGCCAGCGAGTGAACAAAGCAAGCTCCTTGCACTTGCTCTGTTCGCTCCACTCACCTTGTGATGTTGTGCTTGGAAAATGGTAGCAGTGGAAAGAAGGGGCTTGGTGACTTCTTATAATTTTGAAGCTCATAAAATATTTGTAAATATATTTTCTCTTTCCTCAGAGTCAGACTTGAAACATTTCTCAATGGCCTGAATCACAACATGGTGCCGGTGGTATTTCTTGAAACAAATCGTGTTTCTTCCAGTCCAACTTTCTTTATGTTAATTTGTCTTAATTGATGTTACACCTAGGATCCTGAGGGGCATGAGTGAAGAGGGTCAGGTTGGCTGTTACATGGTTCAATTTCAATTGCTTCTCAGAATCTCTGGCACTTCCTGTGGTCACCCAATAACAGATGAACTTTGTGGCATTTGTCTTTATAGTCCTGTGGCTTAAATTGGAATGTTGCTGGTGAGGGAAATACAGCTAGAGGGAGGACAATGAGAAGGAACACAGTGAGAGGACAAAGATTCCAAAGGTATTCTAACACACATGAGTAAGCTAGCCCTCCCTCTTCTTTATATTCATTTGGGAGTTTAAATAGATTACAAAAGGACTAAGCCTTCAAATTGGACCTGGGGCCACACAGACTTTATCAGATTCATTTTACTTCTTTTGATTCAAGGGTAGGGAGAGGAAAATGAAGGCATTCCCTCCTCCTGTTGATTAGCTGGCTGCCAGGAGAGTGTGCAGAAAGGGTTCCCAGTCCCAGGAGCCCCAGAAAGCTGCCTTCAATAGCTTTTATGCTCTCAGTGCTTGAGGATTTGATTTATTTGACATTTGGTTGTTGAAGATGATTTATTTTCCCTGGACTGTTTTCATTATCTCAGGCACTTTAGAGGGGGAGAATTTAGAGGCTGGGAAATAGGAGGAAAGCAGTTCCTTAGGCCCTAGTCATTTAAAGTGAGGTGTACTGGGCCAGAGCATCGCCTAGGAGTTTGTTAGAAATGGAGAATTTCAGGTCCCTGCCTAGAACCACTGAGTGAGAATCTGCATTTTTGAAGATGCCCTGGTGATTTGTGTGCACATTGCAGCTTGAAAAGCACTGCTCTAGAATGTCTCCTGCTGGTGTTTGAGATGCTCAGGGAGGGCTGTAAGCTGAACTGGCCTAAGGTATGTTTTGCCAGAGTGGTATAATTTCTTAACACTTGCACCTAGCACAGAACCTGGCATGTCTTTCTTCTCTTGATCATTGCTACATCATCCATTAAGAGCACTGACAATTGAGTGGTTACTCTGTGCCATGCACACTTCTAATTGCTTTACAAGGGCTACCTCATTTAATCTTCAGAATAACTCTGAAGAAAAACTGTTATTATCTCTATTTTATTGATGTGAACATGGAGATAAGAGAGATGGATCAAATCTTTTTTGGCCAACGGAATTGACATTGAAGAGCTGACCTTAGGGAGATAGCATGAGAATAATGGAAAGAGATTAGGCTTTGATGTTGGGTAGAGACTAGTTTAATTTTGATTTATTTTGCACATGAAGAAGATAATCTTCAGGGTATTACTACACCCCTCATAGGTTATTATGGGGGTAAAGTGCAATAACATATGTAGATAGTCTAGTGGAATTCCTAGAACATGGTGGGCACTCAATAAATGTCTTTCCTTTTCTTCTCTTTAGCTATTTCCTCCCTGTTCTTTCTCTTTCCTTCTCTTCCGTTCCCGTACCCCATGGTAGTCTCCTGCTAGCTAACTCTGGTCCAACATTTATGTCCTAAGGACTGGTGCCTGGAAACCCCTAGGTGAGTGGGAATGAGGTTTTATAATTTACTTATCTTTTTAAATTTACAGCTTAGAAAGGACTGTAATACGAAGGCTTAAATCGGTTGTCAGTTGGTTAATAAGCATCTGTGCTTTAAGTACTTAGTTTAAAGAATTCCTTGGGTCCAAGTGTGTGCGTGGGAGAATTTAGATTCTGATCTGTACTGAAAGCAAGTGCCTTTAGGTGAAATATGTGAGAACATATACAGATTCAGTACCCTACCTGGAGTGTGGCTGAGTTAGAGTTCATCTCTATTAACTGCTATCTTAATAACCTAATACCATTTGAGAATGAAACAGGGTAGGGTCAAGTACACAGAGGCCAAATTGCCTGGCTGTGATTCTTGGTGTTGGTGCTAGCTGTTTGAAACTGAAGAGTTGTATATATAATCTCTGTGCCTCAATCTGCTCATATGTAACATGAGAATAATTAAACCTACTTCATAGGTTATTGTGAGGATTAAATGAGTTGATGCAGGTACAACTCTTACAACAGGCCTGGCCCATAAGAAGGGCTTATGTAGGTGGTTGTTTCCATTATACTTCACCACTCTGAGACTCCATTTTCTTACCCGTGTAACAGGGATAATCCAGTCTGCCATATGGCGTGAAGATTAAATGTGGCCACAGAAGGGGTCTAGCACAGTGCCTTATATGAGCAGGTGCTTGGCTCATGTTTGTTCTGCTGAAGTAATGTGACACACAGGGTATAGATTTGAAAAGTTAGCCACGTGCTGGCCGGGCGCGGTGGCTCAAGCCTGTAATCCCAGCACTTTGGGAGGCCGAGACGGGCGGATCACGAGGTCGGGAGATCGAGACCATCCTGGCTAACACAGTGAAACCCCGTCTCTACTAAAAAATACAAAAAACTAGCCGGGCGAGGTGGCGGACGCCTGTAGTCCCAGCTACTGGGGAGGCTGAGGCCGGAGAATGGCGTGAACCCGGGAGGCGGAGCTTGCAGTGAGCTGAGATCCGGCCACTGCACTCCAGCCTGGGCGACAGAGCGAGACTCTGTCTCAAAAAAAAAAAAAAAAAAAAAAAAAAAAAAAAAAAAAAAGAAAAGTTAGCCACGTGCTTGTGCTCTGTATTTATGTGCATGATTTGGTGGTATCAAGCTGTAGATTTTTCCAAGATCTAATTTAATTATTCATTGAACTTATTATATGAATAACAGGAGAGGTTGATGTCGTATGAGCTAAAAACTACATAATGAAGTAATTATACTAATAATAGTAATAATAATGAAACAGGCTGGGATGTTTCCAGAATTCTCCTTGGGGAGCTCACACTCCTCTCTAGGGGTGGTGGTAGGGCAGATGTTGACTGAAATGTCATTTAGATAAGGAGATGCATCCATGGCAACTAATGAGACTGCAAACAGGCTGGTAAGACTCAACTGGCAGCGGGTCAGATAATAAAATGATGGAAATGACATTCTTTAAGTGCTCTCCTGACAATCATCAGCTAAACGTGGCATCCGAAGTGCCCCAGGTGAGAGGTGATCATAGTGGATCTATGCAGCTAATTTCTTCATACTACTGGGATACATTATGACAACATCAACTGTAACCTTGCAAGCATTCTGAGAAGTGGGAAGGCACAGAATGACATTTTTTTAATTTCATGGATTGGCAAGGTTGTTTCCAGGAAATATTGTGGAGTGGAACTTGGTGCCTCTCTTGCTGTTCAGCCCTCTATGGTTATCTTCTCCTGGTTACCTCTCATGAGGTTTCTCTCTTTGTCTGTCTGAAGCTCTTTCCTTCGGGGTTCTTCTCTTACCTAGTTCTCAAGATGAAGAGTTTAGATGATAAATTATGTAGCTTAAGATGCTATTTCTTACTCTTGAGAGTATTTGCATGTTAAGGATATTTTATAGACTGAAAAATTTGTATCTGGAAGAGCAGGGTTTGAGGACCCTCTGGTGCAAGTTTCCTCAATATCCATAGGAAAAGTCTGTGTTTTTGGGGCAGGAGAAAGCACTGTTTTCCTCAAAGTACATTTTATTTATCTGCAGAGCCTGCTGTAGTTTCCAGTTATTGTCTTGGCTCTGAGAAAAGCAGACTTTGCTCCACATGAGCTGCTCTCTGTCCTTGCTCTCTTGCTCCAGTAGTTCTTGAGTTTTAATTTGGTTTTTCCTCTCTGCTCAGCTTAGCCTGCCAGTGGCTCACCCAGGCTCCCTGTAGCTGCACAATTGGGTCTGAAGACATAAGGGATTACCAAACTCATCTTAAATAAAGCAGTCTCAAACAATTTCTTGAGTACCTCAAACTATGTCTTGTCCCACAACATCTACATATAGCTACAGAGTCAGTTAGTTAAAAATATACTTGATGGCTGGGTGCAGTGGCTCATGCCTGTAATCTCAACATTTTAGAAGACTGAGGCAGGAGGATCACTTGAGGGCAAAAGTTTGAGACCAGCCTGGTCAACATAGCCAGAGCCCATCTCTACAAAACATAGAAAAAAATCTAGCTGGGTGTAGTGGCATACACCTGTAGTCTGAGCTACTCAGGAGACTGAGATGGGAGGATCCCATGAGCCCATGAGTTTGAGGCTGCAGAGAGCTAAGATGATACCATTGCACTCCAGCTGAGGCAACAGAGCAAGACCCCATCTCTCTGTTTCTCCACATGTACTCTCTCTCTCTCTCCATCTTAGGTATTTGCCATTTTTAGTCAAATGCAAGTTCGTGCCTTGGGTTTCTCATTGTACATTTGTATGATTACACTTTAGAGTTGGAAGTAAGTTAGGCCCATGGCTCCCAAACCTAGTCCTCTGGCCTTACTCCAGCCCCACCAAACCCTACTCTTTGGTGGTTAGAGCACAGGAATCACAGGAACAACACAACATCATCAACAACAAAAACTCTGTACATGATACTTATGCAGCCATCCAGCCTCTAGTCCAAGCACCAGCACTTGGGAACTAGTTCAACACTTTTAAATTGATCACTGTTGAAACTTAAGCCCAAGAAACTTGGTCAGCATCACAGGGCAAGGCTGCAAGCAACTTGCATACACATCTGGCTTCATGATTACCTTAAGCCTTCTCTTTGAAGGGACCATTTAAGGAGTGTTGATAGATGGACTGTGCTTTAAACATGTTTTTTCTTTAAGTTGTTGAGTAGCAACTTTCCCTGCAATTGCCTCATCCTGTTTCATCAACAATGGCTTTAAGTTGTATAGTGCCCTGTTGGGCCTACTTTTTATTTAAAGGGCTTCTATTATGGTTAAAAAAGTACTTTACTTTTGCTTAATTTCCAAATCCAGTGTGCATAATTTATTGACTCAATGGTGCACTCAGATATTTTTTCTTATTTTTGCACTCATCATTTTTTGAAATTGTGCCGTGTAAATTTATTAAGAGCAGAAGCTGGAATGCTAATTGTCTGATTGGAAAAAAATAAAAGGACCTACATATTATTAAACCATTCAAGTGGTAAATGGCATTGCCCCCCAAAAGTTCTAATCACTGTTCGTAGTCATCAGATTTAAACTGTAAATGAAACACTGTCAGTGCATTAGAAAAGCACATGCCATGTTTTGTTAACATAATCAGAAAAATGGAGTTGCCACAAACCCTTTTCCCATCTGCCAGTCATTGTATTAAATGCTTCTGCAATTTTATTAGAATTCTCTGTCCCTGCAGATGCCAGTCATCTGTGAAATTGAAATTGCAAACAGAAATATTATATTTTCATCCACAGTGGAAACTGAGAAAGTCCATTTATTTGACAGGTAAAGAAATGGCATGACCTCCTCAACCAGGTCATCTGTGTTTAGCCGTGAAGGCAGTTTTGAGCTCCACTCTTGAAAGGGAGGAAGGAAGGTGGCTCTGCCTTTCCTTCGGCTTTCTCTGGCAATCTGATCAACAAGTGTCCTCTATGGTTCACAGATGGAGAGCTTTTGCGTTTTTCTGAATGCAACCTATTTTTCTTTTTCTCACTTTCTTGGAGTGAATTGAGGTTGTGCTGGAGAGGCTTTAGTTCTTGAGAGGGGAAGAGATTTTAACAAGATGTGGGCTCTAAAATTTCAGAGTTTTCTAGTGGGTAGGGAGGACCAATGGCAGTGATGAATAGTTCTTGCTGAGCTGTAGTCACCCTAGCTGTGCCATAAGCGTAGGTCAAGAACGATGGTTGAATTGTCTTTGATTGAAACACTTTTTCCTTTTTTCTTCCCCTGAGTATTTCCTGGTCATTCTTTTGGTTTGGCTTAAATGTCACTTTCTCTTAGAAGATTTCCTCAGTCAGCCTCATCCATTCACTCAAGACCAGGTTATTTGCACCTGCTTTGAGCTACTATTATTACCCTTACCCATGAACTGATTTGCTTATTTAAATGTCTACCTACCTTGACACAGTGCAGGATCCCCAGATATCTTGCTCATCTCCAGGCTTAGATTGGTGCAGTCATGTTGGGGTTGGATGAGTAAAGCTTTGTTAAAAGCATAAATGACTGAATAAAAGGTACTTCCAGAAATGGTTTAGGTGAGAAGTACTGGGAAAATAGGAAGACCAGAACAAAATTAAGGAAATACAGGATGGAATTCCAAAGGATGGAATATAGAATGGGAACCAGAGAAACTACAGCAGTTACAATAACAGGCAATCTCCATAATAAGATGTTATCAACTCTGACTAAGCTTTTTAAGTAGAGGGGAAAAGTTGAGGTGGGCCTTTTGTCTTCAATTTCAACTGTAAATATTTTGTGGTTTGGAAGGAAGTGATATGGAGAGTTGTTTTTTTTTTTTTGCCACCTAGATATGTCGTAAAATTCTAGGCATAAACTTGAGTTGAGGAGATCTGGCCTAGAACTTTTAAAATTCGGCATAGAGCCCAACTCAGTTTAGCTACTGTGTATTTGTGCTACCATGTGCCAGACTTGTGTTGTCTTTCTTGTATCTTATCTCACTGAATCCTCAAAATAATTCTATAATTATAGGTCTAATTTTTATTTCCCTTTTAGAGATGCGGAAACTGAGACACAGAGAAGCTTTCTGACTTGCCCAGTCACAGAGCTAATGAATGGTGATGCTATGGTTTGGGTCTATGACTACTGGATTCCAAAGCTCAGCACACTTCTAACCTTTATGAAAAGCTTCATCTCTACACAGACCAGACTAAGTGCTTGATAAGACAGTGTTTCATTAGCTCGAAGAAGGACTTTGGGAATATAGGCAGAACTGCTCACTAGATGAACCAGATGGCTCTCACAAGCCTGGAAATAAGGCAGCTGGGAAGGGTGGTCCCCTTCCCTCAGCGGGAGGGGCTGTTGCTCGATTTCACACAAGCTGTCCAGGTGCTATCAGCTGATGTTTCTAACACTCACGGTTGTGCAACTCCCCTGAGCAGTCAGTGCCTAAGCTCTTACCGTTTTTCTAGACTTAGAAGGCTGCCTACATGAAAACCCTACAAAAAGGTAAAGCAGCAGGGAATGGGGGGTCTTCCTGGAGCAGAGCTGATGATGTGTCCAGCTGTGCCTGATCCTAGCACATCTGTGGGCTGCTGAGAGGATGGGACCAGGCACAGCATCCTGCTGCTGACTGTTCTTCCTGAGAGTTTCAGCTTGCACTGTGGGAGAGTTATGTGGTCTTTGTTCATTCTCCTTGCTTGCCAAGACCAGATGAAAGGGAAAAGCATCCTTCAGACTTGGGGGAACAAAATAAAAGCAATAAAACAGATAACTGAATGCTACTGGCCCTCCTTCCCTTTTTGGGAATTTCTATGCATGATGGCCTTTGGTGTTTGCTCCTGACAGCCACTTCCATTATTCCATCCATGTGATCATCATTATCTTATTATTTATTTAATTTTTATTGAGGACTTTTAACATGTGCCATGCTATGAACTGATTGCCTTGTTACAGTGTCATTTTTTCTTCACAATACTGCTTTGATTTAGGAAATATATTCTCTATTTACAGATGAAAAAGTCCCATAGTATAGACAGGCTTAGGAGCTTGCCTAAGATCACATACTAGTAAGTTGTAGAACTGGATGGCCATGTAGGTCCATTAGACTCCAGAGTCCAGCTCTAAAATTAGTCGCTCTATACAGTGCTGAAGGACTGGCTAGGCTACATTAATGAGCATTGTCTTTGAAATCATCTCTCTGGTTCAACTTTGAGATGCACAATGGCCATGATATGCATTGATGCAGGCAGTTGGGCAGACAGTTTTTGCTGCCAGGACTGCTCTGTGTCTGTGACTACCTATTCATCAACAAAGTCTATGCACAGCTGAAGGACCCCAGAGGCAAATCTACTTAGGAGCCAGTATTTCTCCAAGGGATATAAAAGCAGCACCAGCTCAGTCTGGTCTTCCTTGTAGATCTAGCTGGATACTGAGCGTCACCAATGATTTCATACCTTAGGCTATAAGCCTGATGCCTTACAAAGCCTCTCTGGCAAAAAATCTCCAGGAGGCACGTGCTATTTTTGAATACTGTCTTCCTTTGCTGGTGTGGTTCCGGAATTTAATTATGGAGCCTGGATTAGTGTAAGGCCATGTTCCATCTGCTACTGTACTTAGTTCCTTTTCCCCTCAAGAGAAGATGCTGTTCCCACCTCCCTCTTCCAATTTCTATTTGGAATTGGGCTTGTCAAAGGGCTTAACTGCTGTCTGGTAGGTGCCTTTGGGCTGGTGTATTGCTTCTGATATCTGCTCAGACTGGCTGCCACTAGCCTTGGGATTTGCTTTCTGCATGTTGTCAGAGCCTGACCTTGCACATATTCTTTTTATGATGTCCACAGCAGACTTGATTATAGAAAAAGGTCAGGGTAGACTGGCTTTTGAACACTGACAAAATGCTGCCATTTCTCCTGATCAAAGGCAACCAGAGATCAGCAGCACATTTGAGAGGCTGCAAATTGGTATCATGCTTAGTTCCCGTAAGCATTCTTGGAAGTCTGCTTACACAGGGACAGCTCGTGCCTCCAAGTCTCAGCCTTTTGGAAGGATGGTCTGCCTGAAGTTCATAGCCTAGGTTTAGCCCAGCAGAGGAGTGGACTATTCATGGTGAGTGTGCAAGCCATGTAACAGGGCACCTTTTTCATAGATTTGACCAATTTCTGAAAAAGTGTGAAATATGAGATTTGGAAAGTTGAACCATCCCAGTGGCAGCAAAGGGATTTTAATTTTTTCTTTTATGGGATCCTGGCACTGACTGCTTTCATCTGGCAAACATCTTTGTGTATATGTTTGAAATTTGGGGCTTTATAAAGCAGGGGACGCCTGCAACAGGGAGTCATTACTGCCTATGGTAGACCACAAAATGCTCCCTGCCAAAGATGTGCGTGTCAAATACCGGGAACCTGTGAATGTTATTTGTTATTTTGTTTGAAAAAAGGAATTTTGGGGCATGAGATCATCCTGGATTCCTAAATGCCATCACAAGGATTCTTATAAGGGAGAAGAGAAGAGACAGAAGAGGATGAAGCAGTGTGACCACCAAGGGAGAGACTGAAGTGATATAGCCTCAAGTTGAGGAATACTGATAAGTACCAGTTGCAGGAGGAGGGAAAGAACACATTCTCTCCTGCAATTCCTAGAGGGAAAATGGCCCTGCAGATGCCTTGATTTGGGGCTCCTGAGACAACATGTATACGTTGTTTTAAGCCATCCAGTTTGTGGTCATTTGTTATAGCAGCTACAAGAAACTAATCAAACACTACCTTTGTCAATGTCAAACAAATTCTTTCTCACATTTCCCGCCTCCCTTTCAAGAGGCCTTATGTCCTACTTACCTGTGTTACAAATTCTTTGCTGGGTGCATGTGTATTAATAGCTGCTGACTGTAAGATACTCTATAGATTTTAAAGTTCTTTGAACATATCTATGAAAGTGAACAAGGTTTATTTACTCAGCGCCTTCTTGGGGTTAAATGCTTGGACTCTGAAGTCCTCCTGCCCCTGGCATAATAACCTAGCATAGAAGTTAGGAAGTAGTATTCTTCCCTTTCCTCTTTGAACCTGCTGACTAGACTTAGTCCTTCTTAAAATGCACTGAAGGCAGTGAAACACCAGGAAGTGGTTAAGAAGAAGGTTCTTAAATCAGAATAGTTGGGTGTAAATCCTGACTTCCTTTCTTGTTAGCTGTGTGATTTTGAGCAAATGACTCAAACTCTCTGTACCTCAGTTTCCTTACCTTAATTCTTGAGGCACACTTGTTCACAGAATGGGAGGAGACCCTAAACAGTGTGAAGTTATTTTTATTACTATGGTGTCCAGCATCAGTGGGGACAAATAGGTGGTAGGTGTTGCTGAATTATAGATAAGGAAACCCAAGGTTAGAAAGGTGAAATAATGTGCTCAGCATTCGCACAGCCCAGTAAAGCACTCAGATCACAAACAAGATTGTGTAAATTCCGGTTCTCACCGCAGACACTGCATGGAGTGGCGTCCGGAATGAGTAGGAAAGCGGCTCCGGTTCCTTCAGGACGTGTTTCAGGGTGTACCGCGGCGGTTTGGGACGACTTGGAGCCCCGTCCTAGGGAGAAAACAGCTCCTGTCTGTGGCCCTGACTGCTTAGGTGGGAGCTGCGTGCAGCTCAGCTTCTCGGGGCATTGTTTTCTACACGGTCACTCTCACCCAAGCTGGAGCACCATGGCACATCACAGGACCATGTATATTGGAATATTGGCTACCTACAGCTTTGCAGCACTATTTGATATCAGGAATTGACAGCCAAGAGCACAAGATCGTTCTCTATGAAAACCCCAACTTCACCCGGAAGAAGATGGAAATCATAGATGACGACGTATCCAGCTTCCACGCCCACGGCTACCAGGAAAAGGTGTCATCTATGCGGGTGCAGAGTGGCACGTGAGTTGGCTACCAGTACCCCGGCTACTGCAGGCTGCAATACCTGCTGGAGAAGGGAGACTACAAGGACAGCAGCGACTTCGGGGCATGTCACCCCCAGGTACAGTCCGTGTGCTACATCCGTGATATGCAGTGGTACCAATGTTGGCACCTTCCACTTCTCCAACTAGTGCCCTCCCCATCATGCCTCCTTCCCAGGACCCAGGCCTGCTGCCCAGGAACCCTCCAGACCTCCCAGAGAGTGAGTAAAGTATGACTTGCAAAAAAAAAAAAAAAAAAAACCCCACAAAGGATTGTGTAAATTCCCAGGGGAGAAAATCTTTCTAGAAAAAAGTGTTGAATTGGGTATGATTTTTTTTTTTTTTTTTTTTTTTTTTTTTTTTTTTTTTTTTTTTTTTTTTTTTTGAGATGGAGTCTCGCTGTGTCTCCCAGGCTGGAGTGCAGTGGCGTGATCTCGGCTCACTGCAAGCTCCGCCTCCCGGGTTCACGCCATTCTCCCGTCTCAGCCTCCCAAGTAGCTGAGACTACAGGCGCCCGCCACCACGCCCGGCTAGTTTTTTGTATTTTTAGTAGAGACGGGGTTTCACCATGTTAGCCAGGATAGTCTCGATCTCCTGACCTCGTGATCCACCCGCCTCGGCCTCCCAAAGTACTGGGATTACAGGCTTGAGCCACCGCGCCCGGCCTGAATTGGGTATGATTTTGAAGAAAAATATTTTCCAGGTCGCCTGGTATAGTTAGTATTCCAAGTCTGCCTTTAGATTTCTTGTTTCAGCTCCTTTTCACCTACCCACGAAAGTTAACCTGGCTCATATCCCTTTTTTTTAATTGCCATATGAAATATATGTATTTATTTATTATTAACTTAAAAGTTAATAATAACTTTTAGGGTCGGGTACCTGTGTAGGTTTCTTATGTAGGTAAATTGTATGTCTTGGGGGTTTGGTGTATAGATTATTTTGTCACCCAGCTAATCAGCATAGTACCCAATAGTTAGCTTTTCGATCTTCACCTTCCTCTCTTCCTCCACTTTCAGGTAGGCCCTGTCTGTTATTCCCTTCTTTGTGTCCATGTGTACTTAATATTTAGTACCCACTTATAAAGAGAACATGTAGTGTTTGGTTTTCTGTTCCTGTGTTAGTTTTCTAAGGATAATGGCTTCCAGCTCCATCCATGTTGCTGCAAAGGACATGACTTCATTCTTTTATGGCTGCATAGTATTGCATGGTGTATGTGTACTGCATTTTTAAAATCCAGTCTACTGTTGATGGGCATTTAGGTTGATTCCATGTCTTTGCTATTCTGCATAGTGCTGTGATGAACATATGTGTGCATGTGTCTTTATGACAGAACAATTTATATTCCTTTGGGCATATACACAATAATGGGATTGCTGGGTCAAATAGTAATTCTGTTTTTTTGAGAAATTGCAAAACTGCTTTCCACAATGATTGAATGAATTTACATTCCTACCAGCTGTGTATAAAGATTCTCTTTTCTCTACATCCTCGCCAGCATCTGTTATATTTTGACCTTTTACTAATAGCCATTCTGACTGGTGTAAGATGGTATCTCATTGTGATTTTGATTTGAATTTCTCTAATGATTAGTGATGTTGAACATTTTTTCATATGCTTGTTGACTGCATGTATGCCTTCTTTTGAAAAGTATCTGTTCATGTTCCTTGCCTACTTTTTAGTGGGATTCTTTGTGTTTTGCTTGTAATTTGTTTAAGTTCCTTATAGGTCTGGATATTAGACCTTTGTTGAATGCATAGTTTGCAGATATTTTATCCAATTCCAGTAGGTTGTCTGTTTACTCTGTTGATAGTGTTTTTTTTTTTTTTCCCTGTGCAGAAGATCTTAATTTAATTAGATCCCACTTGCCAAATTTTGTTTTTGTTGCAATTGCTTTTGTTATTTTCTTTATGAAACCTTTGCCAGGTCCTATGCCAAGAATGGTATTTCCTAGGTTATCGTCCAGGATTTTTATAGTTTTCAGTTTTACATTTAAGTCTTTAATTCATTTTGACTTGATGCTTGTGTGTGGTTTAAGGATGGGCTCTAGTTTCAATCTTCTGCATATGGCTAGCCAGTTATTCTATCATCATTTATCGAATAGGCAGTCCTTTCCCCATTGCTTGTTTTTGTCAATGTTGTCAAAGATCAGATGGTTGTAGATGTGTGGCATTATTTCTGGGTTCTCTGTTCTGTTCTGTTGGTCTATTTGTCTGTTTTTGTACCAGTACCGTGGTGAAGTATAAATAGCTTGAAGTCGGGTAATGTCTCTAGCTTTATTCTTTTTTCTTAGGATAGCCTTGGCTATTTGAGCTCTCTCTTGGTTCCATATACATTTTAAAATAGTTTTTTTCTAATTCTGTGAAGAATTTCATTGGTAGTTTGATAGGAGTAACATTGAATCTGTAATTTGCTTTGGGCAGTATTGGCATTTTAACAATATAAATTCTTCCTATCCATGAGTTTGGAATATTTTTTCCATTTGTTTGTGTCATCTCCAATTTCTTTAAGCAGTCTTTTGTAATTCTCATTGTAGAGATCCTTCATCTCTCTGGTTATCTGTATTTCTATGTATTTTTTCTTTTTGTGGCTATTGTGAATGGGGTTGTGTTCTTGAGTTGGCTCTCAGCGTGGATGTTATGAGTGTATATTTTCCTTCAGGAGACAGATACCTACCCTGAGATTCTTCAGAGCTAATGAGTATGTGGATATTAATGTGTTAATGTCGGTTCTTCAGGATAAATGCTTGCATTTTGACAAAGATGTTTATGTTATCGTGCCTGAACATTGTTGGAGTTTGGGAAAGAAGTGAATAAATATCACCCCTTTCTTTTTTCTCCCAGAGTAGAGAAAACTATCCCTTTTTCCAGATATGCCATGTTATCACATACACTTTCAGATATGCAGGCACCTGACCTTGCTAACACCTCATTTCAACATACAACAGAATTATTTGCCCAGTCACCAGCATTGCAGGGCACTTAGGCAGGCATGAGTTTTTCTTTTCTTTTTCTCATGGCGGAAAATGTACCAGAGGTGTGTTCTTAGCAAGAGGCTGATTTCTTAAAGAGAATTCTGTGGTTTGAATGTGTCCTTCAAAGTTCATGTGTTGGAAACTTAAAGCCCAGTGCAAATGGTGTGGAGAGGTGGGGCCTTTAAGAGGTGATTAGGTCATTAGGACTCTGCACACATAAATAGATTAATGCTGTTATTGTAAAAGTGGGCTCCCGATAAAAGGATAACTTTGCCCCCCATTTTCTCTCTGTCCTGTAAGCTGGCTACCCTTCTACCATTGAAGACCCTCACCAGGTGCCAGAGATGATCTTCATCAGATGACAGTGCCATGCTCTTGGACTTCCTAGCTGCCAAAGCTGTGAGCCAAATAAACCTCTGTCCTTTATAAATTACTCAGTCTGGGTATTTTGTGATAGCAGCAGAAGACAAAGGCAGAAAATTGGTCCCAGGAAGTGGGGTTGTTGCTATCACAAATACCTGAAAATGTGGAAGCAGCTTTGGAATTGTGTAATGGGTAGAGGCTGGAACAATTTGGAGCATCAGACTAGAAAAAGCCTGTATTTCCATGAATGAAGCATTAAGGGTGATTCTGATGAGGGCTCAGGGAATAACTGTAAGGAAAGTCTAAATCTTCTTAGAGATTATTTAAGTAGTCATGACCAGAGTGTTGGTAAAAGCACGGATAGTAAAGACCTCTGATGAGGTTTTAGATAGAAATGAGGAACAAGTTATTGGAAGCTGGAGTAAAAGCCATCCTTGCTGTAAAGTAGCAGGAGTTGGCAGATTTGTGTCCTTGTTCTAGAACTTTATAGAATGCCAAAACTTAGAGCAGGAAACTAAGATATCTGGCAGAAGAAATAGCTAATCGACAAAGTGTTCAGGCTGCTGTGTGGCTACTTTTATGTAACGCATGCAGTGAGATATGAGAAGAGAGAGATTACTTGAAGACAGAATTTATAATTGAAAGGGAAGCAGAATGGAATTATTTGAAAAATTTGAAGCCTAGTCATGTAAAGTGGAAAAAAGCATGTTTGGGAGAGAATAATAAGAGTGTGGCCAAGTGACCATTTGATAAAAAGACTACGATGAAGAGGAGGGAACCAGATGTTATTCATCAAAGCAATGTGAGAAAGACCCCTAAAGGCATTTCAAAGATCTTCCAGGCTGTGCCTTCTATCACAGGCCCTAAGCCCCAGGAGGGCAGCATGGTTTCAGGGAATAGGCCCAGGACATCCTCTAGGAGTTTGCTACCCAGAGCTGCCTCAGTTCTCTGCTTCTTGCTTTCCAGAACAGCACTCCTCAGCTACCCTAGCCACGGCTTAATTTGCCCCAGGTGTGGCTTGGGCCACCACTCTGAAAGGTATAACCTGTCAGCCTAGTTAGTGTCCAGGCAGTGCTCATTCTGCAAGTGCAGAGAATGCAAGAACTGTGGAGGCATGATTTCTTTCACTTCGTTTTCAAAAGATGTCATGAACTGCCTGAAAGCTCGGGAAGAAACCTGCCCATGGTGGAGTCACTGCAGAAAGCTCCCACTATAGGGTAGTGGCTAGTAGAGCTGTGGGAGCAAGACCACTTCAGAGACCCCAGCCCTATAGAGCTACCAATATGCAATACCAGCCTGGGAGTGCTGTGTGCATTCAGCTCAGTAAGGCCATGGGGTAGGGCTGCCTGTGAACTCAAGGGCCCAAACCCTTCCCCAGTGTATCCAGGAAACAAGACATGGAGTAAAGTAAGATTATTCTCCAGGTTTAATACTCAATGTTGTTTTCTCTGTTGGAATTTGGACTTACTTGGGACTAGTTACCTTTTTTTCTTGCCTATTTCTCTATTTTGGCCTGGGACTGTCTATCTTACACCTGTCTTACCATTGTGTTTTGGACATAGATAACTTGTTACGGTTTCACAAGCTCACAGCTGAAGGAAATTTGCCTCAGAGTGAATTCTGCCATCAGTCCAACTCATATTTGATTCAGATGAGAATCTGGACTTTGGACTTCTGAGTTGATGCTGAAATGAGTTAAGTCTTGTGATGCTATTGGTGTGGAATAAATGTATTTTGCATTTAAGAAGGGCATGAATTTTGGAGACCAGAAGCAGAATGCTATGGTTTGAATATGTCCCTCAAAAGCTCGTGTGTTGGAAATTTAATTCCCAATGGAACAGTGTTTTAGAGTCCTTAAAAGATTATCAAGTCATGAAGGTTTTACTCTCATGAATGAATTATGTCAGTATCTCAGGAGTGGGTTACTTATTGTGGGAGTGGGCTCCTGATAAGAAAATAAGTTCAGCCCCCATTTTCTCTGTCTTGTGAGATCTCTTGCCCTTCTGCCCTTCCAACATGGGATGACTCTCACCAGATTCCATTGTTATGCTCTTGGACTTCTCAGTCTCCAGAACTGTGAACCAATTGAGTTTCTGTTTTGTTTTGTTTTTTAATAAATTGCCCAGTCTGTGCTATTGTGTTATAGCAGCAGAAAATGAACTAAGACATCGAGAGAGTGGAACTAGCTATCTTATAAATGTTTCTTCTTTCTCTCTTCTTATTCAGTACAGTTCAATTACGAAGATGTTTTATCTAACTTGCCTACATCCATGCTGAGTCATGGCAGAGTTAAGATTAAAATCTACGATTCTTTACTTTCCCAGTGCAGTTTCTTTTTTTACCGCATACTTCCCTGACCTCCTCATTGCTCTCATTTGGATGGTAGTGGCATTACCCAGAAATGATACATTCAGAGATGCCATATAATATTTATAATGCATATTGAAAATATGCAATGTTTTCCTAGAGATAGACTTGATCATAAAGTGATGTAAACAACTGTCCATTTGGGAGAGGTTTAATTACCAACTCCAGATGTCAGGAGAAGCTGGTTCTATGACTTCAGCAACCTGGCTCTGTCTCTCTGCCAGCAGGTCTCTTCTACCCCCAATCAGACTTGCACACTGGCCACCTCACATCTCAGCAGTAAAAACAGATGCTCTAGACACTTACATATAAAGAGAATATAGCTGACAATCAAATATGTAGGGATTCCTGAGCCACATGATGCTTCACAGATTTTCTTTCCTATTTCTCTCATTTCCAGAAAGGGTCTAATTAACCCTTCATTGTGAAGTATTCCTGGAAGAAAGTATAATGTTATAATGTTTGGCACGTTACTCTATATGGCGCCATCTATTGCTAGCATACCTGTCTTTCTTATTTTTTTTCAAAAGAAGTAATTGCGATAACAGCCAGTGAATCTTTCATTTAGCTTTTAAATATGTTATATGACAACAGCATGACAGAGGTGTTCATTGCTGTATAAGGTGCAGGTGGTAGTATCAAAATCTGTGATTTAGATTATAGATGTAGGGCAGGTGTCACTCATCATGGAAAATATTTTTATATGTATAATATTTGCTGCTACAGAATTATATTGCACATTCCTCTATCCCTTGAGCAAACTGTAGCTCCATCACTTTAAACACCATCTATATGTTGACAGTTTTTGATTTTTTAAAATCTTTGGCTGTCACCTTTTTCTAGAATTTCAAACTTAATACCCAATTGCTAACAGTGTTGTACATGATCCATAACCTATTCTTTCCAGTAATGACCCTGCTGCAGCCCCATAAACCTCCTAACAGAACACAAATACTCCTTTTTTTGTGAATACATAGCTGCATGCTTTATTCACTCAATTTCTTCATGTTTCTGCTAATATATCAGTTTCGAAAAGTATTTGCAACTTTTATAATAAGGGATTAATGTCTCTAATATAAAAAGAGCTTCTAAAAATAGAGAAGTCACGACTGCCAAGGGTAAAACAAACAAACAAAAACATAAAAATAGAGAATAAAAATACCAACACTGCTATTGAAAAGTGGGATAAGGATATGAACAGAAAGATCATAGGAAAATTGCAAATGGAGTTTAGCCATATAGGAGATGCTCAGTCTCACCCATGATAAGATAAGTTTAGATCAAAACTGTACTAAGAGATACCATTATTGACCACAAACTCTTTCAGGAAAGTTATGGGGAAAGAGACTCTTTCACTCACTGCTGGGATTTTAGTCTGTATAGTACTAAGGAGGGGAATTTGGCAATAGTTAGCGAAATTACACATTTATCTATTGACTCAGAAATTCCACTCTTGGGAAGTCATCAAGACTTGCTGAGTTCATAACTGAGGATGAGGAGTATCTGATGGAGAATGGAGGAGGGAGAAGTTGCATATTAATTTTAACCCAAAGATCAACTACAGCGGTGGGGTTATAGTTTGTCCTACTAACCTCCTTTTATGTTTTCCCATAGGAAGGGCAGCTGTCCCCAAAACCTGCACAGAAAGATAGGTCCGTTTGGCATAAGGGATGGACAATTGGATTTCCCTATCTTTATTTGTCTTCTTATTTATCACCAACTATCACATTATGTAATTATTTGTTTTTTATCTTCTCCTATGTTAGAATGCAAGGTGTAATACTTTTACTTAAAAAAAAAAAAAAGATTGAATGAATGAAAGAAACTGAACCAGTGACTTTTTCACCTGTGTGTCTACATATATAATACTTAAGAGACTCAACACATATTTGCAGAATTAAATACCATGTATATGATTTTTAACCATCTAGAAAAAATTAAATATGTATTCTAATTTTATAAATAAAACATTGATAAAATATTTTTATAAAAATGAATACCTTAATAGATATGGCAAAAATTGACTTCATCCACTGTCCCTAATTCCTTCCCATATACCCTTCTGGTTTGACATGTATTATTCTAGACCCATCTTGCTGCATTTATACTCAAACAACATCTCTATCTATAACTGTATCACTGCAATCAATAATAATCTGTGCATTCTTACTAAGTAGGTAACACCATTGTGAGTGTTCATGTGTGCATGCAATGAATAGTATTGGAGAGTACATATTATGCAACTTACGTTTTTTATTCAAAATGTGTCTTGGTGCTGATTCTATGTCCCCCCTTATGGCTATTCTTTATTGTTAAAAACTACTGCATATGATTCCAAAATTTAGACATGGCATAGTTTAATTAACCATTTTCCTACCAATAGATAATAAACTTTCTCTAATATTTTGAATTACTGACAATGCTATAATAAATATTTTTATGCACCTTTTTTTTGGATGTAGATAGGAGCATTTTAAATTCTAATTGGTACTGCTAAATTGCTGCCTGATGTGACTGTAAAAATTTATGATTCCACCTGCAATGTGTGACAGTACCCATTTCCCCATATCCTCACTAATACTTGATTTTATCACACCTTAACGCTTTTGGCTAATCTAATAAGTAAGAACAGTATTTTGTCATTGTTTCAATTTGCATTTCCTTGGTTACAGTAACACTATACATGTTTTTATATTTTTATTAATAATTCATAGTTCCTATTTCATGAATTTTGTTTGCATTTTTGCCCATTTTTCTATCATTTGCTTGTATGGTTAATCTATAAGAGTTCTGTGTATACTGTAGACATTTACCTCCTGTTATGTATATATTTATGTTATGTAAAGTTTTTTAGTTTATATATACCTTTAAACTTTGTTTATTTTGTGTTTTGTCAGAAAAGGCCTTTGACAAAATTCAACAGCCCTTCATGCTAAAAACTCTCAATAAATTAGGTATTGATGGGACGTATCTCAAAATAATAAGAGCTATTTATGACAAACCCACAGCCAATGTCATATTGAATGGGTAAAAACTGCAAGCATTCCCTTTGAAAACTGGCACAAGACCGGGATGCCCTCTGTCACCACTCCTATTCAACATAGTGTTGGAAGTTCTGGCCAGGGCAATCAGGCAGGAGAAAGAAATGAAGGGTATTCAATTAGGAAAAGAGGAAGTCAAATTGTCCCTGTTTGCAGATGACATGATTGTATATTTAGAAAACTGCATCGTCTCAGCCCAAAATCTCCTTAAGCTGATAAGCAACTTCAGCAAAGTGTCAGGATACAAAATCAATGTGCAAAAATCACAAGCATTGCTATATAACAAACGGAGAGCCAAATCATTAGTGAACTCCCATTCACAATTGCTTCAAAGAGAATAAAGTACCTAGGAATGCAACTTACAAGGGATGTGAAGGACCTCTTCAAGGAGAACTACCAACCACTGCTCAATGAAATAAAAGAGGACACAAACACATGGAAGAATATTCCATGCTCATGGAGAGGAAGAATTGATATCGTGAAAATGGCCATACTACCCAAGGTAATTTATAAATTCAATGCCATCCCCATCAAGCTACCAATGACTTTCTTCACAGAATTGGAAAAAACTACTTTAAAGTTCATATGGAACCAAAAAAGAGCCTTCATTGCCAAGACAATCCTAAGCCCAAAGAACAAAGCTGGAGGCATCATGCTACCTGACTTCAAACTATACTACAAAGCTACAGTAACCAAAACAGCGTGATACTGGTACCAAAACAGAGATATTGACCAATGGAACAGAACAGAGCCCTCAGAAATAATATCACACATCTACAACCATCTGATCTTTGACAAACCTGACAAAAACAAGAAATGGGGAAAGGATTCCCTATTTAATAAATGGTGCTGGAGAAACTGGCTAGCCATATGTAGAAAGCTGAAACTGGATCCCTTCCTGACATTTTAAATTTTGATCTAGTCAGTCTTTAAAAAAAGACTTGCTTTTTAAAATGTTAGTTAAGAAAGTTTTCCAACCTCCAGGACTTAATATATTCACCAATCATTTCTTTTATTGTCACTTTGGAGTTTTTCTACATTTAGGTCTCTAGTTCACTTGAAGACATTCTACCAAATTTCTATGTCTAATTCAACAAGTGAATTCATGTAGTTATATCTTCACCATTGCATATGTGTGTATCTCCCTTTAAACAAGTCAGACCTCTGAGCAGGTACGCTCAAATTACTTCTTGTCAGTGAAGTAACTTTTAAAATGATGCACAAGAATAAAGGAGGTTCATTTTCTGTCATATGTAGGTAATTTATAAACCAAGTGCCCCAATCTCTTTTGCATAAATCTCTGCCTGCCCATGCTGTGTTTGGTTTCTTTTCAGTGAGGTCTGGCTACAAGTCTGAATGCCTTCAACACATATCCGCTTTGTTAATCTGAATGTGCTCTGTCTCATGCAGCATTTAAGTCATTGGCCTTTCTGTATTTTAATTCCCCTCCCCCACACTCTTTTCTACCCAGTTCAATTATCTCATTGATTAAAAACACAGGTCCTACCTTTTTTTTTTTTTTTTTTCCTTTTTTTTTGAGACAGAGTCTTGCTCTATTGCCCTGGCTGGAGTGCAGTGGCGTGATCTCGGCTGGATGCAAGCTCCGCCCCCCAGGTTCACGCCATTCTCCTGCCTCAGCCTCCCAAGTAGCTGGGACTCCAGGCACCCGCCACCACACCCGGCTAATTTTTTTGTATATTTAATAGAGATGGAGTTTCACTGCGTTTGCCAGGATGGTCTCCATCTCATGACTTCGTGATCCGCCCATGTCTGCCTCCCAGAGTGCTGGGATTACAGGCGGGAGCCACCACGCCTGGCCAGGTCCTGCCTTTTTAGGGAGGTAAAACTCTGCACTGTGGGATCTCAGGGACTGACTCCTCACCATAGCCACTTTCCAAATGCTGGCCCTGCTGATGCTGAGAATTCCTTTAACAGAGGAAAACATGCTGCATTGCCCTGCTTGAGGGGCAGTTAAGGTGCACGTTGTCTTGAGAGAGCCGATTTATCAAACTGAGTTTTTACTGAGGTGTTACTGTTTCTTTGCTGAAATAGATATGATCTAGATGTGGAAGAGAGCAATGACAGCCTGAAAGAAGGGGATACTTTGGAGGAAGGAATCAAGGTCTTTGCTTATCATTAAAATGGGAATAATTATAATATCTACTTTGTAGGACGAACATGAGGACTAAGTTAGATAATGCTTTCCTGGTACTTAGCACAGCATCTGGGACATAATTAACTATTAAATAGTAGTTAACTACTGTTATTTAAAAAAATTTAAAGGGTACAAAATAATTATATGTATTTATGGGGTGCATGGTTGGCCACTATCATTTTAAAGAAATGTAGCAGATACCTTTTGGGGAGTATGTATTTGAATCCCTCTGTCTATGTAGTTCTGGGGAGGCTGACTCGGGTGAGGCACAAGTGACCTAGGCCTGGCCAGAGTACACCATTCATTCCCTTGTACACAGTTGAGTCAGGAACAGATTGCAACTCAAGTTAGTCTAATGAGCCCCGGTCCTAGGAGTTCAGCTGGAACTACTGGAAGAAGGCGTTCTCTTTCCCTGGCGGTACTGATCTGTTAGATTGAAAGCCTGGAGCTTCTGGCTTGCCCTTGCTTTATAATAAACCAACACAGGAGGAAGCAGAGCTGAGAGACAGATTCCTGCTGACACTGTGTGAGTCCTGGATCCAGACATGCCTAAAGCAAGAAATCTCTGGGCTGCTTTGTAACAGAAGATCATGAATTTCCTCTTTTGCTTAAGGCAATCTGAGTTGAATTTTTGTCCTAGTAAGTGTTAAATTTGCTTTCCTTTGTTCATATGAGAGCGCAGGTAAATTGATTTGACACAGTCATTGTTTTTTCTTTTTTCTTTTTTTTTTAGACAGAGTCTTGCTGTGTTGCCCAGGCTGGAGTGCAGTGGTGCGATCTCGGCTCACTGCAAGCTCTGCCTCCCGGATTCGTGCCATTCTGCTGCCTCAGCCACCTGAGTAGCTGGGAATACAGGTGCCTGCCACCATGCCCAGCCAATTTTTTTGTATTTTTAGTAGAGACGGGCTTTTACTATGTTAGCCAGGATGGTCTCAATCTCCTGACCTCCTGATCCACCCGCCTCAGCCTCCCAAGGTGCTGGGATTACAGGCGAGCCACCACACCCGGCCTGACACAGGCATTTTTTTTTTTTTTTGTCTTGAGAGACAAGATCCTGCTATGTTGCCCAAGCTGAACTTGAACCCCTGGGCTCAAGCAGTCCTCCTGCTTCAGCCTCCTGAGTAGCTAGGACTACAGGTGTACAGCCTGTGCCCGGCTAGGTACAAATCTGTCTAACGGTATGTACATGCAGACTCCCTGGAAAATGCAAGCCTTATATCCTCCGTTCCAGCCAGGGTGGCTGCTGCACTTCTGGGGTGGAGTGTGAGGGGTTAATTAGAAAAGACGTAGTTAAATGAAACTGAATTCTTGTGACTCTGTAATATCTGAACTGTGCTTAAAACTTAACAATCCTGTTTGGCAAGGAAATCACAACAGTAGAATTGGCAGGGATTTTCTTAAAGCTTGGTTTTGTACAATTTCCAATTAATTTACTGCCTATCCAACCACTGTCGAATTGGAGATGCTTTTATTAACATATAGCACCCTAGGACTTCTTGAAAGTGTTAGGGCTTGAAAGTAAGTCATGAGAATAGGAAAAAATTGAAAAGGGATGAGGGAAAAGCCTTCATGCTACACACACACACCCACACAGGCACACACACACACACGCTTAATTTAACCCACCTGCACAGTGGGTTAGCATGGGACCGCGCGGGTTGCATTAATACATTTCAGAAAGCAGGTGTCTTTAAACTGAAAGCTCAGAAGTTGGCTCCCTCCCAGGCTCCTGTAGTATACTGTGATAACCTCAAAGTTTTTAAAAAATAAAATTGATGCTGGATGTTGCTCTCAATAATAAGCTTTGGATTTGGGGCAGCTAGTTCTAACAACAAGGGCTTTTATGGTAACAAACTCCAAACTCTCTGGAACTCCCTTTACTTCTCCCCTTCTGCATCCTTGTCCTCAGAGACACATGGTAACTTCTGTATGTCAGATGAACAATGTTTTTCCAGGTGTGGGCTTGTGTGTGTGTGCTTGTATGTGTGTATGAATGTGGCCGAAGGAGAAAATTTTCTGTTCTCCCCTTGCCTATCCCATTGGGTAGGTAGGAATGACCTCCTCTCTATTTCCTTAATGCTCTGTGAATACCACATTATATTGTAATTATCCTTGATATTTACAAGGTTTTAATTGCTTTTGAGCAAAATTGCCCTGGGACTGTGTGTTCTATGAAGGTGGGGCCTGTACCTGGCTTGTTTAGCCCTGAGTCTCTAGGCTTTGATACAGAGCCCAAACTAGGGTGGGGTATTAATAAGTATGAGAGATATTATTTGTTGATGCTAGGTCTCATCCCTTCCCTTCTAAACTCTTCCCTGTATTAGAAGGTGTAAACCTGAAGCCTGGACTCCCTTGTCTACAGAATCTAGTAGATATCATCCATGAGAGGTTCTTATGTAAAATATGGAAGGTTAAAAAAAAAACTAGAAGCCTCTGTTCCTCTGATGACATTTGTTAGCAAATGTGTGAGCATTAGTGATGGCAGAGGTGATGTTTCACCCATGACTTTAGAGCACCCTCTTAAGAATCACCTACTCTGGTGGCTGTATGTAGCCGAGGCTTCTGGTAGTGACTTTCCTGTGATCTCTGCACTTCTGGATTTCTTAAAAACAGTGTTTCTGCCCTTTGCTCCTGCAGCCGGAACTCCAGTGGTCATGCAAATCTCTATTTGTCTATGGTAAAGCTCTTCCTATTTTAAATAGCTATAATGATTATTCTTTGCCTGATTTAACTCTGATTGATAAAATAAGTTGACTGTTGACTGCCTGACCAGAAAGTTTGTAGTGTGTAATAATATTTGATTTTCTGATTTGAGTTATTCATATTAGGAAAGTGTGTATTACTAGCTAGTGAGTGTTATTACTCACTAGTGTATATCACTGCTTAGTGGACAGGTCAGGGTCCACATCTCAGACTGGTTTTTTTTTGTATGTTGATGGTGGTCTCAGATACACAGCTCTTACACGTATACTCAGCTCTTACAAAGAGATTAAACTGTTGTTTGGTGATGAAAGTAAGAGCTCCTGCCTAAAAATGGAAAGAAAAGGAATGTGAAGGGTTGTAAGAAAATGAGAGTTCTGTATCATTCAGTTTTTACTGTGAAACAAACAATATCAAAATCTCAGTGGCTTACAACAAACGTTTATTTTCTTGTTCACGGGTTTGCAGGTCAGCTGTGACTTTGCTAACTCAGCTGGGAATTGACTGAACCTGGCTCCAAGTTGTGAGAAGGGTTCAGACCAGTTCTATATGTTTTTCCTTTCCCCTTGGACTAGCAACTCTGCAATTCAGGCTCCTCTATGGCAAATCACAGGAGTACTATAGGGCAAGGCAAAACAGGCAGGACATTTAAAACTGTTTGTATCATGTCTCCTAATTCCATGGGCTAAAGCAAGTCTCATGACCAGCCACATCATCAATAAAACAGCATAGTCTACTCTGTTCACACTTGGAGGCATTATGAAGTGAACTGGAAAATGTAGGCGGATGTAAAATTCTAGTATATGAAAAGTGTAGAGAAGTAGGAACAATGATCAAATCCACCACAGGTATCTAGTCAAAATGGAGAGCTTTGTAGATAAATTGTAGTAGGATACCCAATCAGGTCATGGCTTCTCTGTGCAGTGTGGACCCAATCATCTAATACTCTAGAGAAAGAGAACATGCAACTCATGCAACTGTTTCTGGGTAAAAGATACTTGTCAAATGAGATAGAATACCACAGTGAAAGTGGGTGTATGAGCAGTCATAGAAAATTCTCAATAAAAATAGAGAAGGAACCCAGAAGCTAATGTCTTACTCATCTCTGTATTCCTAGTGGCCAGGTGATGATGTAAATACTAGATAAAACTATATTAAGAAGTGAATTACCTAATTGTAGTGGTTGACTAGTAGGTTGTGTTGAGAAGAGTTCTGATGCCAAGTATAGGCTTGAGATTGATTGGTGATCAGTGAGGACTACTTAGAAAGTGGTGCAGAGAAAGATTATGTGTCTACGATGTCTACATTACTGGGTCTTTCCTTAGATCAGTTGGGTCATTTTGTCTTTAACATGTAACTCTACGACTGAGATTCACTGAAGGGAAAGACTCAATCTGTGAATACCCAACAGTATCTAACATAACGAGGAAAGCAGAGTTTCCTAAGGCCGCAAATGATCCAGCACATGCTTTTTGAGGTAGGATAGGAAATGATTCAGCTCCCACCAGCAAATTCAGGGCCCTACCAGTATTCCCTCAGCACTTTCCATTTTCTTGCACTTTACAAGATGCGGGATTAAATGAGATCATGCATGCAAAGTTCTTAGCACATTATTTGACACAACAAACAACTTGCTATATTATCAATAACTGCTTTATTAATTTAATTGTCCATCATTTATTGCTGGAAAGTTAAAATGGGTTTACAGAGTGAAATGGGTAAAAACGTTCTGCTGCATAATAACATTATAGAGGTGGTGCCAGTTCTCAGCCTTTGCACTGGAGTCTCTGATAATAGTTATTTATAGTGCTAAAGCAAAAAACAAAGTTAAAACTAAAACAAAATCAAAACAGAACAACATGTTCTTTCGAATGCCCAGTTTAGGTTGGGAGTTAACCGGCTCACCTCATCAGTCTGGTAACATTTCCTACCCTCCTCTCTATTTCTTTCTCTTTTTTCTTCTCCTTATCCTCTCACTTGAAGCTGGCAGAAAAAACTAGGAGTGGAGAAACTCCCCGCTAAGTAATCAAACATGTGAATTAGAAAGGAAAGCCTGCCAGGTCCTAGGAGCTGGGTGGCAGTTTGTAAGAACTAGTTGTATCAATGCACATGTGATATTGCTGGAAGTTTGGCATCCTCAGAGAAGGACAGTTTGATGTGTTCTCCAATTCATATGCATGAATGCCTATCCTGCTGAGTCTGGTTTTCCTCTGTAGACACTCAAGGAGAGTAAAGTACAGAAAGCTAAGTGTCTACCCTGCTGCTTTTAGCCAAACGTTTGCAGACTGTGGTTTCCATTAATGGGAAACCAGTTGTAGCAGGAAGAGAGCTACTCAGGAATCCTCTTAGTATAAGATATGATGCTTGGTGGGGTGGAAGACTAGAGCCTGATAGACTTGGGTTTACATTTTCTTTCTACCAGTCGAGAGCTATATGACACTGGTTAATTTCTGAATCACGTTGAGCTTCTGTTACCTCACTGGTGAAATGGAGACAATATTGCCTCTTTCATAAGGTTGTTGTAAGAATTACATCACTTTTTTTGCTTATAACCCTCCAGTGACTTCTCACCAAACTTTGCATGAAATCCCAACTCCTTATCTTGGATTATGTATTATCTGTGATCTGGCCCTTGCCTAATTCTGACATGATCACTCACCATTCTCCCTTTTACTCATGATTATCTGAACACTCAACTCTTTTCTTCCTTCCTTTAACATGCTGAATTTCTTTTAGTTTATCCAGGTCTTTGTATCTGCTGTTCCCTCTACACGGAGTACTCTTCCTCCAAATTTTTGCATGCTACTTTCTTGTCAAACATGTCTTAGCTTAATTCACCACCACCCCTGTCATCATCATCACTGTCATCTTCATCACCATGAGCACCAGCATCATCACTGTCACCATCATCGTCATCATCATCACAATTATAGTGTCATCATCACCACTGTCATTACACTACCGCCATCACCACCCTTTCACCATCATCATCCCCATTGTCATCATTATTGTTATTAACATTTACTAAATACTTACATGCCCCAAACTGTTCTTTAGCATTGCATGTGTATCAATTCATTCCGTCTTCACATCAACACTATGAGGGTAGTTAAATTATCATCCCCATTTTACAGATGAAGAAAGAGAGGCGTGAGAAAGTTCAGTAACTTGCACAAGGTACCAACTAAGCAGAGATGGAGCTGGGATGTGAATCCAAGCAAATACCAAGAGCCGTTATTTAATAATTGTGCCGCTCTAGCTTCCTAAAGCCATCCAGTTACCTTTTTTCTCCCGTCACTCAGCTTAAATTCTTTGCATAGCAAAGAAGAGAAAACAAACAAAAAATTCTTTGCATAGCAATTATCTCTGATTTTTTTCTTGGTTAATCAATTTGTTTGTTTATTGTATGTCTACTTTCACTTCATATAAGCCATCAAAATGAGCCAGATTGGTCACTTCTGTACCCCCAGTGACTTGAAAAAGCGTGACACTTAACATGTGTTCAGTAGATACTGGTTGAATGAGTGAGTGAGTGTTATAAATCTAACACCACACTTAAGCCTGGCAAATAAGTGACTTTTAATACATGTAACTTTACCTTTATGGCCTCTAACCTGGTTGAAATGACTCCATTTTGAATATGGTGGGGCCCTCAATTTTTCGGTACTTCAATCTTCTCCATTCTCTTTCCTGTGGCTTATTAGGATTATCTATGGGGACAGACCATGACCCTTTCAGCCATTGAATCTCTGTTGGGTCCCCTTTCTCCCACCCTCCGAGTCAGTAGCTTTAATCTTTAATACATCTTTAGGTTTGGTCTGGAGAAATCTAAAGTCGCTCTTAATTAGGAAAAGTTCAGAGACATTTATGTACTTCAGCAAGTTCAAACTCCTCTGCATGAATTTCAGTGCCCTACATAAAGTGGCTTGAATCAGAAGAGAAAATTCCTCTTTTCTTTCATATTTCAAGTACAGAGGGTTGGATTAAGTATAATTGTCACTTTAAGGAAAATCATTGCCATTGGTCTGCACAAACCCTTTCTCATTTTTATTTAAATCATTAATTTCTTTTATCCCTTTTGCCCATCCTCATTTTAATTCCCTCATCACAGATTCTAATGTTTATTTGATATTAATACTTATTTATTCTTTTATTTGTTGTTTATTTATCAAGAGAAAGTATTTCTTAGCCTACACATTTAGGTTTTTTTTTAAAATTTATTTTACTTTACATTCTGGGATACATGTGCAGAACATGCATGTTTGTTACATAGCTATACATGTGCCATGGTAGTTTGCTGCACCTATCAACCGGTCACCTAGGTTTTAAGCCCCGCATGCATTAGGTATATGTCCTAATGCTCTCCCTCCCCTTGCTCCTGACCCCATATTCAGGTTTTATAGTTCAGGAACACAGGCCAGTGACAAACTTCTAAATAAGTTAACCCAAATAAATTCTTTATATTCCAAAATCACGTTGCATCCTGAAAGATATCAGCCTTCCTCATCTCCTCAAGATCTTTAATGGAATCATAATTTCTGTAGAAATCTGCACATGCCTTTATTCTTGGTTCAGCTACACAAAACTTATAGAAAGCTACAAGCCTGGGAATACAGCGAATGTTCCAACAGTATGAAATCATAGACGCCTGGCCAGAAGGCCACATATCTGAGGTTTCGTCAAAGCACTGGAAGCTGTGGTAGTTACTGTCCTTGACAGATATGCCAACCTCAACACCAGCTGCCTTCCTGGCTGGTGGAGAAATGTTTTTAATATATGTGCTTTTGTATGTTGTCTTGTAAAATGTACATTTTTGCTTTATATTTTTGTATTTTTAGCTTATGTCAATGGCATTGTATGCTATGTCATTCTGTTACTCTTTTTTTTTTTTTTTTGATCTGTATTATGTTGTTAAGATCCATCCATGTGGCTACGTATGCACGTAGTCTAATCCTTCCAGCTGCAGCATAGGCCTCCACAGTGTGTACCTACCAAATTTTACTGAGGTCCCCAGGGATAAGCCTTTCCAGTCCAGCAGCTCCTCACAGTGCACTGGTTGATTGAAGATTTCTTCATCCTGTCTTTGCAAACAGTGCATTTCTTCTGTTTCTCTGCATTCTTCTTTCAGGCCCATTTTATCTCACCCCTACTTAGTTTTAACAATGCCATGCCCCTACTTTGTCCATCAGCTTTCAACACTTAGACTACAGGTTGCAACTAAATATTGATAGTATACTCATGTACTTATTCACGAAACAAATATGTGTTCATTGCTTGTATGTGCCAGGGCACTATCCTAGAAAATGGGGATTTAGCAGTGAACAGTACAAGTACAGTTCCTGTTCTTGTGGAGCTTAGATTTTAGAGGAGGTAGATGGATAATAAACAATAAATGTACAAATAAATAAGCAATATCTTTTCAGGGAGCACCCCCCCCCAGTTTAAGAGATTGATCTGATATGAGCTCCAAATGATATGAAAGAGTCAGCTGTGTAAAAATCTGGGGTCTGAGAGGATACTCAGCTGGAATAGCAGGTGCAAATGCTACACAATGGATCTAAGCTCTATCTATTCAAGAAGAAGCAAGATGATCAATGTGGCTAGAGCAGAGTTGGCCAGGGTGAGGAATAAGGGAGAGTGGGAAGAGATGAGGCTGGAGAGGCTGGGCCAGGAGTGATGGGGCATGATGAGGAGGATGCATTTTATTCTAACTAAATAGAACACCTAAAGGAGATTGTAAGCAGGTGTTATAGAATTTACATGTAGATAGATATCCCTGTTCTCTTTTACTTTAGTATGTCTTGGAAGATTCTAGTTTGGTGTCTGTATGGGTATGGAGGGATTTATTACTGTAGGCCATCTTTCCCCAAGTACAGTTGTCCCTGGCATAGGTACTGAACTATATGTGCCCTGTATCATGACACTGGATTTGGGAGAACTACACCATGTCATGTGCCATTCAAAACCAATGTCCCTGGACCAAGTTGTCTCATATACTTTTGAATCAGGGACTGGCCCTTAAAGACACTCAGAGTACAATGAAGATAAAGGCTGATGCTCTAGAATCTGAAGATTCACCTATCATTGGGGCATACCACCTGCCCATCATCAGAAGATGATGAATCCAGCCTTGAGCGGGATCACAGCACAGAACACTCAGGTGGAGATGTATAGAGATCCGACTGTTCATATGGTAGTTCAGGCCAAAGTTTCCATTGGTTAGTCAGTTAAGCTAAGCTTCAAATCGTCACAGATCATCCCACTACATATTCTCAACATTTCCTTCTGGGTGTAACAGCCTAATTCTACACCTATTTTTAAGCCTTAGTATCCGCCTTGAATTAAGCCTCAAATACACCTTTGTGGTGATGTTGTAAGTTGTATTGTTATCGTGGACTCTCTTCTCACTGGGTTCCTTCATCTGGCCCACTTTCCCTGCTATCTGTTATCCTAAATCAGTGGTTTAAGCCCCACAATCCCGACTTCAGCTTTGGAGTAGTCAGTCCTCCAGTTTGTCTCTCCACATCATAACCTCTCAAGTGGTTAATGGCTTGTAAACAAGTAATGAGCTCTCAGTGTACATTTAAAGGAGTCCATGGTGAATAATTCTTTGTGTTGTGAATAATTACCCAATAATTTATCTCCTTACTAGTATAGATTTGGGGGTTTTATTAAAGCATGCCCTTGCAATGGTATTAAGGGGAATTAAAAGAGTGTTTTGGAAATGATTTGGCTTGGAGTAAAGAAATAAAAAGGGTATTCAAGGTGAGTGATGCGAGATCATGGGATGTATAAAACTTTGTGAGGGGAATTTTTTTGTGAACTTAAGGGAATGCATGTGTTGAGGTAATATTTTGGGGGTAAATACTGGGGAGAGATGTTTTTAAGTAGAAAAACTCACAGTGTGCACCCATTCTACTTGCAGCCACCACGTTTGAGAAAAAGAAACTTAGTTTACAAAAGGTTAAGTGCAACCTGGCAAAATGCTTCTCATATGAGCGCCAACAGGACCAGCTACACAATTTGTGGAGACCAGTGCAAAATGAAAAGGCAGAGCCTCTTGTCCGTAACTTATTACGGGTTTCACAACAGTGACAGTGGAGCATTAGACCATGCCTGGGCCTTTCTATGAGTAGGGCCCTATGTAGGATACATGCTCATGAAGTCTGTCCTGTGCACGGAGTTGCGTTTTCTGGAAATTTGTAGTACAGGCACTCAGTGTGAAGAAGTAATAAGAAAACGGGTTTTGCAATGATACAAACCTGGATTTTAATCATCAGTATCTGTAATTTAATAATTTTGTGGCCAGTGGCAAATCACATAACCTCTTTGAGCTTCAATTTTTCCATCTAAAATGGAGATGTTGTCTTTAGCCTGCAGTATTTCTGAAAGGATTAGTGAGACTTCACCTAGAGTGCCTTGTGAGGAGATAGTGTTCAACAGGTAGTGGCTGTGATGATGACTGAACAAGTTCAAAAGCTGGAACTTCTGAATGAGCATCATCTTTGTTTCCTTGTACTTGTTTCTCCAATAGGCCTTAAGACATTTACAGACTTTAAGCTTCTTTGAGATCAATCCTAGGAACATTCTTATAGAGCTCTTGCTACTAACAGGGAGTAGGAGTAGAAAACTAAAAAACTGAGTATGAGAATTTCTTCTTTCTTGAGATGCTCATAATCTAGTTAATGGGATAAGATATGAATGCAAGTAGCTTCACTATAATGTAGAATGAGATACAAAGGGGTACTTGATGTTGAAAGAATCTAAAGAAAATTGTTAGAGAATTACTATTTTATCATGGTGGTCTCTATTGCTGCAGAAGGTGAAGCTATTAAAGTTGAAAGAATGAGGGCTGCTACAACTTGAATTGTCTCAAATGTCTTTATGAGCATCATTTATTTGTAGGGTAAATTGTTAGTTTGGTGGCACCAATGAATCATGTCTCTCAGTATTCATGTACTTGGATATATCCTAACTTTGTTTTCATGCTATAAAATTATTTAAGCATCAACATGAGTTATCTTATTCTAACTTTTAGATGGTATTAAAACTCATCAAGATTATATAGCTGCCTGGGTGCAGTGGCTCATGCCTGTAATCCCAGCACTTTGGGAGGCCGAGGTAGGTGGATCACATGAGACCAGGAGTTTGAGACCGTCCAGCCAACATGGTGAAACCTTGTCTCTACCAAAAATACCAAAATTAACCAAGCGTGGTGGTGAACATCTATAATCCCAGCTACTCGGGAGGCTGAGGCATGAGAATTGCTTGAACCCGGGAGGTGGAGGCTGCAATGAGCCAAGATCATGCCACTGCACTCCAGCCTGGGCAACAGAGCAAGGCCTCAAAAAAAAAAAAAAAAAAAAAAAAAGAAATGTGATGTTGCCAATACTCAAATATTAATTTCTTTCATTCCGTAGCTGATTTTTCCCCACCAAACCATATGCAACAAAGATATTGGGTTTGCATGAAATATATACCGTGTTAACATATTGCAAGTTGCTTTGGCCTTCAGGAATCTCCTACACATAAATATAGACATGGTGTTTGGCTCAGGCACTCAAATGCACAGAGTATCAACTTGGCAAAAGGAAGAACCCATCTAGCCACCAGCTGGAGTCTTCTGATTTATTCTGAACAATTGGCAAGAAATTTTTATTCCTTTATTTCCTGCTTTGCTGCACTTCACCATGGAGTGATTGTCTGTAGTTGTTGGCAAAAGCTTTATTGGTCATGCTTTTCCACTTCAGGATCTACATTAAATAGGGTTTGCTGTTGGCTGTGCATCATAGCAACCCCAAATGCCAGCAGTTTTATCTCAAGGAGTTCATTTCTCCTTCTTATAAAAAATACTTAATTCAGTTTATCCATAAAGTTGTGAAAGTCCATTCTCTCTCTTTTTTGCTTTCCTCTTAAAATTGTTTTTGACAAGTAAAAATTGTGTGTGTGTGTGTATATATATATATATATATATATATATATATAAAATACAACATTTTTGATGTATGTATACATTGTAGAATGGCTAAATCAAAGTAATGCACATATTTATTACCTCACACACTTATCTTTTTTTGTGGTGAGAATATTTAAACTTTCCCTCTCTGCCATAAACATTCTGCCATATCTCTGGTGTCGTTTTCATTTTCAAGATCACAAGATAGCTCCTGTGTCTTCTAGGCAACATACTCACATTCCAGACAGGGAAAAGGGAGTAGGAAAACAAAGGGAAAAATCAGTAGACTCTGTCTCAACATTTCAAATGACCCTATCCTTTAAAAAAAAAACAAACAAAAAAATTACTCTTTCAGTGGCCAGGAGAGTGACACAGGATCATTTCAATCTGGGAGACTGATATTTTAACTGGACACATTGATTCTTCATACAAAATAGATTTCTGTAATGAAGGAAGAACAGGAGAGAGGATAATGCAGAGGCAGTGATTGACACTTGTCCCAGTCTGCCCTTGTAAGCAACAAGCATGAATGTAAGCAACATTGATACCTACCCTTCTTTTCCGGCATAGGTTGACATCCCCAAAGTCTCATTCAATTATAGGATTCAGCTCAGAGTCACCAAGTATTTGTCAGGTTCTTGAGCTCCCATAATGAATAAATTTAATATTTTTTTTATCTGCCTCCTACACATGCCAATATACAGTGGTGGAGGAGGAAGAGGATAACAGCAATAAAAGTACAATCCAGAACAGAGGTGAATTAGAGACACATCAGTCCAGAGCAATCATCAAATCTTGGCAGTAAGAAAGACACCTTCTTGTCCTAGTGGTGGACTCCATGCCTTGGTAGCTGACTGGCAGTCCTGGCTCTGCTCTCTGGGCCTGTAGTTCCTGTATATTATTCCCCAAGGCTGAATATAAGGAGGGCATTGAGAAGGATGTAACCCTGTGGGATGGCCCTCATTCCACAACCTGCTTCTTATTGGTGGAAGTCAAGAGCCTGGAGTTCTTAGGGCTTGAAAATCTTAGACCATTGGTGGCTGGGCCTGGAGTTATTTTGGGCAAAATTTGTCTCAAAATTCTGGGCAGGCATCCAGCCTATTTATTATCTGTGAGAGTGATGCCAGCACACATCTTGTTTAGATGTTGATTTTAAACCTGAAGATCTTTCCCTTTTACTGCTTGCTCTTTGTACACCTTCCTGGCTCTTCACTTCACTGTTTCTGTTTTGAGGCAATTCTGAATAGTGGGCTTCAGTGGCAGGAGAACCTCCTAATCTCATTGGCACCAGGTTAGCCTACTCTCCCTGGCAGATAATTTTTAATGGAAGGTGTTTGGTGTTTGGGAAAGGCTTGCAGCTTTGTGGCTGCCTCTTTAATCAGTTTTACTCTGAGGTTATTGAAGAGCCGGCCCTTTTTTTTTTTTTTGATGAGTCTTGCTCTGTTGCTCAGGCTGGAGTGCAGCCCCCTCCAAATCTCATTGAAATGTAACCCCCAGTGTTGGAGGGGGAGCCTGGTGGGAGGTGTTTGGGTCATGGCGGTGCATCCCTCATGAATTCTTCTCTGCAGCAGTGAGTTCATGCAAGAGCTGGTTGTTTAAAAGACCCTGGAAACTCCTCCTCTCTCTTTTGCTCGCTCTCTCTCCATGTGACACGCTGGCTCCCCTTCACTTTCTGTCATTCTTGTAAGCTCCCTGAGGTCCCCACGAGAAGCTGAGCAGATGCTGACATTATGCTTGTACAATCTGCAGAACTGTGAACCAAATAAACCTACTTTCCTTATAAATCACCTAGTGTCAGGTATTCCTTTACAGTAATGCAGGATGGACTTACACACTGACAGAGAGTCTTTCCCTTAACAATTGGCATTTTCGTCTCTCTCTCCTTGCTATGTTAATATAATCAGACAAATTTTATCTATCTCGTTCAGACACTGCTGAAAGTGGTAAGAAGGAGCCGCTGTATACGACACACCTTATGTACCATCTCAGATGTGTCTTCTCTGACCTCCCAGACCCTTAGCGGCTAGCTCAATATCAACTACCCCCATGGCGGCCAATCAGTCACAAGCCAAGAGTCTCTGACTTCTCTTGACACTTTGTATTGGCTTGAAATGCCAAACTGTAGGGTGTGAGATTTGGCTTCCTGGGTGTCTGCTGGAGGATATGATAGATCCAGGAAAATGGGGAGGGAACTTTTCAGGAGGTGAACTTTGTCCCAGGAGGCAGTCGGGAGAAAGGCACATACATTCCCTCTCTTTCCTGCATCCAACTGATGCTTCTGAGCCACAATTTCATCATACAGCCTGACTGGGGAAGTCCCCGTTGCTTAGTAGATGTACTTACCTAGATACCAGCAATGTGTCTGCGACTGTTCATGCTGCAGTCACTGCCATGGAAATTGAGTACCTTGAGTATTCCTTCCTAAGCTTCTCTTACTTTGCTTTTCCTTCTCTCTGTACTGGGATTCTACTTCTCAAATAAAGTAGCAGAACCCAATCCCTGTCTAATTTTGTTTTCTAGATAAGCCTAGAAAGCCCTAGCATTGTGATTTTTTTTTTTCTTACCATTTTCCATACAACAGAAGACCTGGTTTGACAACTGGTCTGCAGCCCAAAGTGTGGTCATTAGAAGTTTGACCAAATGGTTTGCCATTTCATATGAAGGATCATTGGCTTTTTAGTCAGCAAAATTTGGGCCCTCAAATCTCAAGGACCCGTTAAACCTCTCCTCAGCCAAGGGATGGCTACATTGTTTGTAGGACACCCTCATTCAAAAAGTGGGGGAGGCCAGGCATGGTGGCTCACACCTGTAATCCCAGCACTTTAGGAGGCCGAGGCAGGTGGAACACCTGAGGTCAGGAGTTTGAGACCATGCTGGCCAAGATGGTGAAACCCCATCTCTACTGAAAATACAAAAAAATTAGCTGGGAGTGATGGTGGGAGCCTGTAATCCCAGCTACTCAGGAGGTTGAGGCAAAGAATTGCTTGAACCCAGGAGGCAGAGACTGCAGTGAGCCGAGATCATGCCACTGCCCTCCAACCTGGCGACAGAATGAGACTCCATGTCAAAAAAAAAAAAAAAAAAAATTTCCTGGGTGTGGTGGCGCACACCTGTAATCCCAGCCAACGGGGAGGCGGAGACATGAGAATCATTTGAACCCAGGAGGCGGAGGTTGCAGTGAGCTGAGATCACATCACTACACTCCAGCTTGGGCAACAGAGCAAGACTCTGTCTTGAAAAAAAAAAGAAAAAGTGAGGGAAAGTGCTGTTAAAAATACTAAAACGCAAGGCTTTTGTCTTTCTTGCATAGTCTTTGTCATGACATGCAATGCTGGTTGTAAATGCAAATATAGGAAAATTTATGTGGAGTCTCTGTAATGACACCATTTGGATTTCATCGCTTGTATATATTTTCGTGTTTCCTTCTTACCATAACAGTAGAAATGCAGAACAATAGCAACTCAACTGTTTTTAATTTACTTCTACATCTGTGAGTACTCTGTCCTTTTGCCTTCCTGATGAGTAAGGAAGGACTGAAGGAAAAGGACCTATCAGTTGCCCTATATTTCCTTTTCATTCTGTGTGTTAACTATCTCAAGTTGTCATAACCAAATATCATCGACTGGACAGCTTAAACAACAGAAATTGATTTTCTCACAGTTCTGGAGGCTGTAAGTCTGAGATTGGGTGCCAGCATAGTAGGGTTCTGATGTCGGCTCTCTTCCTGGCTTGCAAGACAGCTACCTTCTCACTGTGTCCTTACATGGTGGTGAGAAAGAGAGAGAGCTTTCTGGCTTCCTCTTGTTACCGTGGTCTCTTCTTAACAGATCACAATCCTGTTAATGATGCACTTCCCATCCACCCCTTTCCTAGTCCCTGGCCTCGTTTAACCTTAATTACCTCTTAAAGACCCTGTCTTCAGATACAGTCACTTTAGACGTTAGGATTTCAACACAGGACTTTTGGGAGGGACACAATTCAATCTATAGCTTTCTGTGTCACCATTTTCAGCATAAACATAAGGACACAATTCAATCTATAGCTTTCTGTGTCACCATTTTCAGCATAAACATAAGTGGTAAGCTATTACAGGAAGGTAACATGAATAAGAAATGAAATAATAGAGCTCCTGGGTCATTGAGTTTTCTCAAAATGCATTGTCTTCTTTCCACATTAAAAGCAAATTCTGGTTTGAATAGAAAGAGTTGCCTTTTGGAGCTTTCATTGCCTCCCTCTCACCCCACTTATCCAGTCTTAGATATAATACATTTACCTTATCGTGCATGTCTCCCTGAATGTCCGTGCATTATGGATCCATTGGAATCCTGTGCTCGTGGGGGCATTGTGAACATTATATACAAATGAGAGGCAAAGAAAAACAGACACACTCATTATCTCTATTTCCCTTGCTCATATGCATGCTCCATTGTCTCACTGGACTTCACTTATACTACCATAAATTCAAATATCAAATTATTAGAAATTTCAAGACAAGGATAGCAGAGCATTAAACGAAATATGGGACCCTTTGAAGCCCCATGAAACCAGATCCTGCCCAACAAAATCTATGTAGGTTCTGTTACTTGCTGTGCTGTCTTTTTGAGGTTATGTTTGGCAGCACGTGGCAGAACATGCTAACCAAAGGTTGCATAAACGTGGAGGACATCTTATGTAACAGGCAGTTCAAGGTGGACAGTTCAGCCTGGTGTGATGGCTCCATAAGGTCATCATGAAATCAGTGTATTTCCATCACTTCACACCACCATTTCTAGACTGGTTTTCAACCTCCCCGTGGCAAAGTGGCCCCTTCCCTTCTGGGCATCAAAACTGCAAGTGAGGCAGGAAAGATACAGAAAGAAAAAAAAAAGACAAAAGACCATAGAAAGTAGCCATCTCCTCTGTCTCCTAAAAAAGCTTTAATTTATTTTTTATTTTTAGAAGCCCCAACTGGCAACTTCTACTTACTTCCTCTTACTTACGATTGTGTTAATTGGTCATACTTTGCTGCAACGAAAGCTAGGCTATTTAGTAATTTTAACAGAGCTCTCTAAACAAAATCAGGATTCTATTGGCAAGGAAGAAGGGCAGGATGGATAATGAGTAGGAGACAAGAAGTATCCGTCTATTAAACCATCCCAAAATTTAGCAGCTTACAACAACAATCGTTTTATGATGCTCCTGGAATCCTTAGGTCTGAAATTCAGACAGGGTACAATGGGTCTGGCTTATCTTGGCTCCACACTGTCTGGGGCTTCAAGCTGGGAAGACTGAAATACCCGAGGGTGACTCCAGCCGTTGGAAGCCGGAACTCTTTGGAATTCCCACTTGGGATGGAATGACTCAAAACTGGCCTTATCTGGGACTGTCAACTGGACAGAGAGCCAGTCTGTGTAGCTCTCTGTGTGATTTGGGCTTTTCTCAGTATAGAAGCTGGGTTCTGAGAGAAAATGCTCTGAGAGACTTGGCCAGAAACTAGATGACGTTTTCTGACGTTGCCTGTGAGTTCATGTATGTTATCAGTTATAAGGGAGACATTAGGCCAGACCAGGTTCAAGGGAAGAGGAACTTCACCACTGATGAGTAGGTGGCAAGGTCACATTGCAGAGGACGGCATGTGGAGTGGAGGATATTGTGGCAGCCATCTGCCACAGTCAGCTATAAGGTTCAAGGATCAATGAGGTGCTTGTAAAGGCACATTATTGTCTGTGCTTTTATGTGATTCTGATCTATCTCTGGAGGGAAAAGCAGAGCTAGGATGGATATGAGGTTTTTTATTTTAAAATAGAATGTTTTACATGGTCAGAAAATAAAATGGCCAATGTATAACTGCTCTTTAATTTCTCTTTTTTTGTTTGCTTTCATAAACTTTTAAAACTTTACATATTGTAATCTTTAGTTTTGGTTTGTATCATTGTACTAGTTTTAACATTTGGGTAGATTCTTTTTGCTGCTACTACTGTCCCATAGAATTCTCTTGTACTGCCCTTGGATTTAGACCCTCTCCCACTTTTCATTCCCAACAACCTCTTATCTCTAGATAAAAATTTCTTTATTTAGTGATGTTCAAAATGAATTGTACATATCACAGAGGGTACACAAGATGATGCAAAGAGGAGAACAGAAAACAGAATTTCTATTTTTTATCTTATATGTTTATATTTTGATTTTTGTTTGTATTTTAAAATGTACATAATATGTTAGCACTGTGGCACACACATCATTTGTAAATAAACATGTATTGGCAAGGTTCTTCAAAAACTGATTACTGATAAAAATAAGTGATCAAACAAATTTTAAGACTATGAACTTAGATTAGTACCAAAACCAATATCCTCTGGGGTGAAAGTGGCATGATTGCTTACATCCGGACTTTTCCTTAGCCAAATGGAATAGTGAATGAAGGACAAGGCTATGGCAAAAGTACAGCTTTCTGGCCGGGCGTGGTGGCTCACACCTGTAATTCCAGCACTTTGGGAGGCTGAGGAGGGCGGATTGCGAGGTCAGGAGATCAAGGCCATCCTGGCTAACACGGTGAAACTCCGTCTCTACTAAAAATACAAAAAATTAGCCAGGCGTGGTGGTGGGCGCCTGTAGACCCAGCTACTCAGGAGGTTGAGGCAGGAGAATAGCGTGATCCCAGGAGGCAGAATTTGCAGTGAGCCGAGATCAAACTACTGTACTCCAGCCTGGGCAACAGTGCAAGACTACATCTCAAAAAAAAAAAAAAAAAGAAAAAAAAAAAGTATAGCTTTCTGAGTTGGAATTCTGATTCTCCAAATGAGGCTGTAAAAGATTCTGCAATTACTTACTGTATTTTTGTCTTGCTAGATTATTTGCTCCATGGAAGCATGGGCCATTTCTGTCATTCATTCAAGTTTATGCCTGGCATGGTTGTTGGATCTGAGAACACAGAGTGAGCAAGACAGTCAACATCTTGGCTCCCTGAAGTGTACTTTCAAGAGCAAGAATGAAATACTAAATAAATAAACAAAGAAGTTAAGAATTTTTCAGATCGTGCTAGGTTCTATTAAGAAATAAAGATGGGCCGGCATGGTGGCTCATGCCTGTTATCCCAGCATTTTGGGAAGCCGAGTCAGGCAGATCACCTGAGGTCAGGAGTTAGAGAGCAGCTTGACCAACATGGCAAAACCCTGTCTCTACTAAAAATACAAAAATTAGCCAGGTGTGGTTGTGGGTGCCTGTAATCTCAGCTACCTGAGAGGCTGAGGGAGGGAGAATTGCTTGAACCCAGGAGGCAGAGCTTGCAGTGAGCTGAGATCGCACTACTGCACTCCAGACTGGGTGCAGAGTGAGACTCCATCTCCAAAAAACAAAACAAGCAAACAAAAAAGATATAAAGAAGGTCATGGGATACACGGGTGCAAATCAGATTAGATATCCATGGAAGATCTCTCTCAGAAAGTCACATCTGAGCTGAAACCTGAATGATAGCACAGTGTCAGCTGTATAAATATTATATAGGTTTGATAATTTGATAGGAGATGGACATAATGCGTGGATTTTTATTTGTTTTATTGATTGATTTTTTTTTTTTTTCTTTGAGACAGAGTTTCACTCTAGTTGCCCGGGCTGGAGTGCAATGGCGCGATCTTGGCTCACTGCAACCCCCGCCTCTGGGGTTCAAGCGATTCTCCTGCCTCAGCCTCTCAAGTTGCTGGGATTACAGGCACGCACCACCACTCCCTGCTAATTTTTGTATTTTTAGTAGAGATGGGATTTCACCATGTTGGCCAAGTGGTCTTGACTTCTGACCTCGGGTGATCTGCCCGCCTTGGCCTCCCAAAGTGCTGGGATCACAGGCGTGAGCCACCGTGCCCGGCCCTGATTGATTTTTTTTTTTTTTAATATGTACAACTGAAAAGTTATGACAAGTCTTACAGAAAGTCTCCATGCACAGAAATATGAGGATCAGTAGAAGAGAATGAGCAGTGGTGTAGTGTATAGACAGAGAGGGCATGAAACTGCTGTGTAGGCTTTACCATGGCCCCAGTATAGTGGGAAGACATCCAACCTTATCCAACATTTGTTCACCCCCTTCTAAAAGGGACCTGAAAGTAACTGATGAAGAGGCCTTAAGGTCACTACATGGATGACTCTGTGACCTGGGTGGCTTGACCACTGGAGACCAGATGGGAACTCATGTCTCAATGGATGCCATTGCGGCCTCCACACATGATTCTACACCTGAGCTTGTGCCCACAAATGTTCTATTCATACCCCTGGGCACTGAGGATAAAATGGTAAATGAGCCTTTCCTCTTGATAGAATTTGGATATTTGTCCCTGCCTAAATCTCATGTTGAATTGTAGTCCCTAGTGTTGGAAGTGGGGCCTGGTGGGAGGTGATTGGAACATGGGGGCAGATCTCTCATGGCTTGGTGCTGTTCTTACGATAGGGAGTCATGAGATCTGGTCATTTAAACACATATGGCACCTCTTTCCTCCCACTCTCTTTCCCTCTCTTGCTCCCGTTCTCACCATGTGAAGTGTGTGCTTCTGCTTCACCTTCTGCCATGAGTAAGAGCTCCCTGAGGCCTTCCCAGAATCTGAACAGATATCAGCACCATGCTTCTTGTACATATAGCCTGCAGAACCATGAGCCAATTAAACTTCTTTTTTTAAATAAATTACCCAATCTCAGATATTTCTTTAAAGCAAGGCGAGAATGGCCTAACACACTCCTGTTAGCCTTTCTAGTTTTCTTCTTATTGTAGAGAGTCACCACTTTCTTGCATGATAGTTTGAGACCTACAGGAAGCAGATACAGAGACAGAAAGAATTAAAAATACAAAAGAGAGGTCAAGCCCAGAAAGATAAATGAGAAGAGGGTGTAGAAAAAGTCAGAGAAAGTCCTCAGACCATGATGCAGTTCTGACAGCTGGGAATGAAGTGGGGAGAAGAACACTGGGTTGGAAGATCCTCAGACTTCAGTGCAACTCTGAGAAAGTCTCAGCCCAAAAGGGAGCTGCAGGCAGTGATTACTTTTCAGAAGTATTCTGTGATGAGCAGAAATTGCCAGGTTCTAGAAACCCACTGCGCTTAGAGAGAGCATGTCCGTGGTCCAAACCCTTCAGCAGATCACAAAGGCACTGCGGCTGGGGTCTGTCAGTTAATTGCACTTTTCACAGAAGGTTCTTCTTGAAAGGAGAGCTGAGTGGTACATTTCCATGGCTGCTGTGACTTGTCCTTGGCAAGCATCCCCCTTGCCAGCTTCTGAGCATATTTTTTATATGGAGAATGCCACCCCTGGGCCCTTGCTCCTCCTCCAAATTACTTTAATGAGCTCTTACAAAGGAAGCATGGAGCAGTTTTGTTCCTGTTGATACTCTTTTCAAGGAATGGCATTAATTACCAAGACAAAATTCATGGCCATTAACTTTTGTTAGTGAATTAAGATACGCGCGCGCGTGTGTGTGTGTGTGTGTGTGTGTTTGGTTTGGAATCCCAGCGGGTGGAGATTCTGACTATGAACTCAGCAAATATAGACTGTGACTAATGTGAATGGCTGGTAACTTCTGTGATGGGAGCTTAGGGCTAAAGATTGTAAAGGGACATGGATGCATGTGCTGTGGGGGACAGGGGAATGAAGGCACCTGGGATCACCTGAAAGTGTTTACATTCTCGGGAGTTAAGCAAATAGAAAGAGAGTTAGGGTTGGAGTTAGTGTTAGAGTCTTGTAGCTGGACGGAGCCTGTGGAAGGAAGCAAACTAGCCTGGGTTGTGGATCAGGAACAGTGGCATGTCCTTAACCTCTTTCCAGAAACCATCACCCATTCTGTAGTACAGCACACATGCCTCTCCTATGTGTCCAGGTAAACTCTCCCTGTTGCAAATGTTTCTTAAAGTTATTGCATTCTCAAGATGCACTGTTAGTTCCTGATTACTCTAGTTTGACTTTCTTTTTGTCTTTCCTTTCCCTTGAAATCAATGGTCAAGTTATTACTTATTCTTTTCTCCTTCTTCAGATGCCGTTAGTGATTCTCTAAAGCAACACATGCTTGACCCAATGGTGACCAGAAGTCTCCGACGAGCTTTCTGACCTTGCTTGAGAAGTATATAGATTTTTCAAATAGTATGAGATAAGTCACCAGGGTGGCATTGGAAAGGAAAAAAGAAGGGTAGAAAATAAATTGAGTTTGAACAATGGCAAAACAAATGACATGTTAACTCTGACATTCAATATATAGAATAAGTTGTCTGATTCTTTGGTAATTAAACTTTAAAGAGAGTCTTGTCTGGCCCCAAGTAAACAAACATAATGATCTTTTACCCACAATAGGACTAGTGCATATGATTTCTCACTGAGACTTTCAGTTTTAAGCTGTCATTAAGTCCTGAGCAGGGAAATTTGGTTCCTGTTTAATTCATCTTGTATTGGAAGAGAGCAGGAGTGATTTGGAAGGGAATGTTAGTGTTTGCAGTGATAAGGGACGGATCTGAGCTAGGTTGGGATACTGCTAAAAGGAAAATAAATCATAGAATTAGAGCTGTTAACAATCTTAGATAGCATCTACTTCAACCTTTCATTTAGCAGATGGGAAATCAGAGACTCAGATAAACTAAGCAGAAAAATATTGGAGTCAAAAGATCGAGGTTCAAGTACCAACTATGACTGAAACAATCTCTGTGAATTAGGTAAATAACTTTGATACCAGTACCCTTCCCCTATGACCTGGCATTCCTGGGTTCTGGAAGCAATGTGTAATACTCAAAAGCCGAACGTGACTTCCAGAGCAAAATTCCTAATACTTGTTGGCATTTTGAATGTAAACATAGATGAAGGTTAAGGCTCCCTTTCATGTCACAATATCCCTCATTGTCCAGTCTTTCGGATCCCCATCACAACCCTCATCTCCTAAAAGACAGTTCTAATGAGAGCCAGGCAGAGGAAATTTTCAGATTCAATCATTATTCCTGCTTGAAAGTGTTTCTCTGAATGTTCTCATTTGGTGATTCTTGGATGTTGATACACATAGATCAATTAATATTTGAAGGCTTCCATCTGGATTCTTGGCTTTTAAATCATAAGTTCTTCCCCCACATCTACATCTAATACCAATATGTAGGCCCATGTACCAAATATTGGGATGATAAAAAAAATCAGATTCACTAAGAAGATAGCAATATATCATGAAAGAATGAGAAACATATTAAATTGATAACAACACCATGGGAAACAAAAAAGAGGGACAGCAGCCTAGTACAGGATGACCTTGGACTTCTACCCTGTAAGGACAACAACTGCTGCTTATCTCAATGACATTAAAATCCTCAGAATTTTAAGCTTCTTCCACATACATAACCTCTTGTTACATTTCTTCATTTCCTAGATGGCAACCACCCCCATATTGTCTCTTAAGGATGTTGGGAGGATCAAATTAAGTGGTGTCAAGGCAAGAATGCCATCACCACTCCTATTCAACATAGCATTGAAGTCCTAGCCAGAGCAATCAGGGAAGAGAAAAATAAAGCCCATTCAGATAGGAAGACAGGAAGTGAAACTATCTCTATTTGTAGATGACATGATTCTATATCTACAAAACCCCATAGTCTTGACCCAAAAGCTCCTTCAGCTGATAAACAACTTCAGCAAAGTCTCAGGATACAAAATCAATGTACGAAAATCACTAACATTCCTATATACCAATAATAGCCAAAACTGGAGTCAAATCAAAAAGGCAATCCCATTCAGAATTGCCACAAAAAGAATAAAATACCTAGGAATACAGCTAACCAGGGAGGTTATAGATCTCTACGATGAGAATTACAAAACACTGCTAAAAGAAATTAGAGATGACACTAACAAATGGAAAAACATTCCATGCTCATGGGTAGGGAGAATCAATATCATTAAAATGGGCATACTGTCCAAAGCAATTTACAGATTCAATGCCATTCCTATTAAATTACCAATGACATTCTTCACAGAACTAGAAAAAACTATTTTAAAATTCACATAGAACCAAAAAGCAGCCCAAATAGCCAAGGAAATCCTAAGCAAAAAGAACGAAGCTGGAGGCATCGTGTTACCTGACTTCAAACTATACTACAGGGCTACAGTAGCTAATGCGTCATGATACAGGTACAAAAACAGGCACACAGACCAATGAAACAGAATAGAGAACCCAGAAATAAGGCCACACACCTATGACCACCTGATCTCTGACAAAACTGACAAAAACAAGCAATGGGGAAAAGACTCCCTAGTCTATAAATGGTGCTGGGATAACTGGCTAACCATAAATGAAGCTGGACCTCTTTCTTACACCATATTCCAAAATCAACTCAAGATGGGTTAAAGACTGAAATGTAAAACCCAAGACTATAAAAATCCTGGAAGACAACCTAGGCAATACTATCCTGGACATAGAAACAGGTAAAAATTTCAACAAAGACATCAAAAGCAATCTATCACAAGAAGAGCAAAAATTGACAAGTGGAATTGAATTAAACTTAAGAGCTTCTGCACTGCAAAAGAAACTATCAACAGAGTAAGCAGACAACCTACAGAATGGGAGAAAATATTTGCAAATTATGCATTGGACAAAGGTCTAATATCCAGCATCTATTAATATAAGGAACTTAAGCAAATTTATAAGAGAAAAAAAACCCCATTAAGAAGTAGGCAAAGGATATGAACACTTTTCAGAAGACATATATGGGGCCAATAAACATATGAAAAAAACTCAGTATCACTGATCAGTAGAGAAAATGCAAATCAGAACCACAATGAGATACCATCTCACACCGGTCAGAAAAGCCATTATTAAAAAGTAAAAAAATAACAGATGCTGGCGAGGTTGCAGAGAAAAGGAAACACTTATACACTGTTGGCTGGGAATATAAATTAGTTCAACCATTGTGGGTAGCAGTATGGCATTTCTTCAAAGAGCTAAGAGCAGAACTACCATTCGACCCAGTAATCCCGTTAATGGGTATATACCCAGAGGAATATACATCATTCTACCAGAAAGACACTTTCATGCAAATGTTCATGCAGCACTATTCACAATAGCAAAGCCGCGGAATCAAGGTAAATGCCTATCAATGACAGATTTGATAAAGAAAATCTGGTACGTATATACCATGGAATACCACACAGCCATAAAAAAGAATGAGATCATGTCTTTTGTGGGAACATGGATTGAGTTGGAGGCTATTATCCTCAGCAAACTAACATAGAAACAGAAAATCAAATACTGTGTGTTCTCACTTATAAGTGGGAGCTTAATAATGAGAACTTACGAACACAAAGAAGGAAACAACAGAAACTGGGGTCTACTTGAGGGTGGATAGTTGGAGGAGGGAGAGGAGCACAAGGGATAACTATCAGGTACAGGGTTTAATTTCTGGGTGATGAAATACTCTGTATAAGGAACCCCTGTGATATGGTTTGACTCTGTGTCCCCACCCAAATCTCATCTCTAATCGTAATTCAAATTGTAATCCCCATGTGTCCAGGGTGGGACCTGTGGGAGGTGATTGGGTCATGGGGGTGGTTTCCCCCATGCTGTTCTCGTGATAGCGAGTTCTCATGAGATCTGGTGGTTTTATAAGTGGTGGTTCCCCGTGCTGTCTCCTCTCTCCTGTCACCTTGTGAAGAAGTTGCCTGCTTTCCCTTTACCTTCCACCATGATTGTAAGTTTCCCGAGGCCTCCCCAGACTTGTAGAACTTTGAGTCAAACTTCTTTTGCTTATAAATTACCCAGTCTCAGTTATTCTTTGTAGCAGCATGAAAACAGACTAATACACCCCATAACATGAGTTTACTTATTAATAAACCTTCACATGTACCCCAGAACCTAAAATACAAGTTAAAAAAATGAAGTGGTGGCTTTATAAAATTTGAAAGTGCTATTAAAATATTTAATGGTTTACTAGCTATAATAGTTTGTCACATTGTTTGGACTAGAACTGGGGATTCCTGACAGATAATTTAGCTTCTTTTCATAGTTCTGGAGAGAAAGTTGTGACTAACAGCAAGAAGTAAAGAAGATAACTAATGTTTGGAGACAAAAGGAAGCCAGCACAAGCGCCATCACATCCTTCTTGGAAAGGCAATTAAAATTTTTACCGTATACTCATGGAGCATTATTCAAGTCATAGTTCAGGGCTTGGAAAGCAAATGATTCTGTGGTTTAAGGGGAAGGACAATAGTCAAGCTGAGCTGTTTCTTTTTTCTTTTCTTTCTTCTTCTTCTTCTTTTTTTTTTTTCTTTTGCCAAGACAGAGTCTTGCTGTCTTGCCCAGGCTGAAATGCAGTGGCATGATCTCGGCTCACTGCAACCTCTGCCCACCGGGATTAAGCAATTCTCCTGCCTCAGCCTCTAAAGTAGCTGGGATTACAGGTGTACACCACCATGCCCATCTAATTTTTGTATTTGTGGTAGAGACACGGTTTCACCAGCTTGGCCAGGCTGGTTGGCGAACTCCTGACCTCGTGATCCACCTGCCTGTTTCTTTTGAGTGGAGATGTTCACCAAGTCTAGGTACAAAGCTGATTTATTTCTCTTCTTTCTCCCAAGTGAAGGCGAGATGGAGGAGACCAGGGAGTAACTTAAAGGTGGGGGATTTAAAAGCATGGATATTCTTAGACGGAGCTTAAAGATTTTCTGAGAACAGGGAGCAAGAATAACCTGCAGAAGAAAACAAGAGCCTAGGAAATTGGTCTCATTCCTAGTGCCTTTGTGCTAAGTAATATTTCCTTAACTATCATTCAGATAGTATCACACTTCATTTTTCTGCATTAAAACTCCTAATTCTTTAGAGAGGACTCTGGAAATCCATTTGCCTTTCTCTGAAATGGAACCGAGGACGTGCTCATTATTACTATTATTATCATCATCATCACTGAAGATAAAAAAAACTATCAATTTTACTATTTCCTGCTGCCTACATAATAACTCAAGCTCTGTCTTGGTCATCTACTTTAAGGGCCAATATAATGGCATTACTGGGAATTACTTATATCTATGCACTCGGAAGCTAGCAGCTCTTGATTCAGTTTCAGTAGATCAAATTCTATCCCAAAAGGTTATGAGAGCAATGATTATTTCTTTTGGGAGCTTGGGAGTCTTTATCTCTACACAAGTGGGTCTAAAAAGTTCATTGCTCTCTGAGTACCAGTTTTATTCTGGGGAATGTCATGTGATTTTTGAATTGTACTCTATCTTGTAAAACTTTAGAAAAGTATTTTTAGTTATTATGTAATGACCCAAAGGCATGCCAACAATCGATCTGACCGATTTGGAACTTATTTGGAACTATGAGAGCACAGTTCTCACATCATGATTTCATCTCCTGAAGTTCATTCACCCCACAGTCACCTACTACCTTCTGTATGCAAAGCACCAGGTCCAGTGATGAGTGTACAAAATAAATAAGATGTTGTCTTCACATTTGAGCATGTCTAACAGGTAACCAAGTGTCAATTCTTTTCTTCAGGAAATAACCAGAGTTTATATATATGATGCTATACTCCCAGAAATCTTGTGTTAAGATTTGGCTGCTTATCAATGCCTTTAAGTGGTTTTTAAGTATCCAGACAAAATAATGCTTGATTGTGTCTGTTTGTGTGCCATCTGGGTATAGCTATTGAATCTAGAGGCCTGCAGTGAGTAGTTGAGTGCATGTAACATTATGTAGTGAATGCTATCAGAGATTGATACGGTTTGACTGTGTCCCCACCCAAATCTCAACTTGAATTGTATCTCCCAGAATTCCTGCATGTTATGGGAGGGATCCAGGGGGAGATAATTGAATCACGGGGGCCGGTCTTTCCCATGCTATTCTCATGATAGTGAATGAGTCTCATTAGATCTAATGGGTTTATCAGGGTTTTCTGCTTCTGCTTCCTCCTCATTTTTTCTTGCCACCACCATGTAAGAAGTGCTTTTCACCTCCCACCATGATTCTGAGGCCTTCCCAGCCATGTGGGAAGAAAGCTCTTTTTCTTCCCAATCTCACGTATGTCTTTATCAGCACCGTGAAAACAGACTAATACAGAGATATATCTACAAAGACCTATGGAAGCACAGAAGACAGTTTGGTAATAGATGAAGTAATAGCTGATCCTGGCCTTAAAAGTGAGTTATATTTTTCCAAGTAAAAATGTGGATAAAGGTATCCAGGGACAAACAGCCTGTGTGAAAATACAGAAGGGTGAGAGTATGGCACATCTGTGCATTTCCATAATTGATGTAGCTGTAACATAGGATAGTGGGAGGAGCTGGTACTGGCTGAGTAGGCTGGGCCAGTTTGTGGAGAGGATGCTATTTCTATATTAATCTATCACTGTCTTATTCAATCTGTTCATACCTTTTTGGTTGATGGGCAAATTAAGGAATTTTTATGATCTTGTTCAAATTCCTCTTCTGGTATTGTAACTTAAAACAAACATGGTTCTAAGTATCAATGTGTTTGAAATTCCGGGTAGAACCTAACTTCCCCACTCTGCTTTCCACCCTCCCCCTCAATACCATAGAAACTCTTTTTTCCATGCCTGTCACATGCTTATTCAAAATTGTTTTCCTTTACTTATGGGCACTGCTTTTGTCAGGAATCACAGTTCAAGTTAAAATTTCATCCTATAAATTAAAGTATCAAAGCAGGAAAAAAATTGATAATCTTACCAAATTCTTTACTTACAGCCTTTTCTACTTAATGATTATAAGTTGAAATAAAAGTTGTCAAAATATTGATAAAGAGGATTTGAGGGATCAGGTTGAAAGCAAGACTGATGAGACATGTAGAGAAATTCTTCAAAGGGAAGTGCTATTTCCCAACCAAACTTTGTAAATCCCTACCCCAATTCTTGTTTGCCATGATGCTAAAAAAGTGTTGTGCCTTTGTTCTCATTGGTTTCAAAGAACATCTTTATTTCTGCCTGAATTTCGTTATTTACCCAGTAGTCATTCAGGAGCAGGTTGTTAAGTTTCCATGTAGTTGTGCAGTTTTGAGTGAGTTTCTTAATCCTGACAGCTTAATTCTAATTTGATTGCACTCTGGTCTGAGAGACTGTTATGTATCTGTTCTTTTGCATTTGCTGAGGAGTGTTTTACTTCCAATTACATGGTCAATTTTAAAATAAGTGAAGTGTGGTGCTGAGAAGAATATATATTCTGTTGATTTGGGGTGGAGAGTTCTGTAGATGTCTATTAGGTCCGCCTCATCCAGAGCTGAGTTCAAGTCCTGGATATCCTTGTTAATTTCCTGTCTTGATCTAATATTGACAGTGGGGTCAATATACCTTGATACCTTTTTGGTATCAAGTTTTGAGTATTTATCACCTTCTTTTGCTTAAGCAACTAAACGTTTCAATAAATTCATTCTGCTTTGTCTTTATAAGGTGAGTTTCTTTTTCAGAGGACACTCAGACTTTCTATGAATGATGCTAAATCTCCTGAAGTCCCATGTTGGAATCTGCCTGCTTTCTCAATAATTTTCTCCATATGGCTCCTAACACAGCACTGAGACAGAATTATCCTTGAAGGGGTTTGTTTGCATGAATGAGAGAGAAAGAGAGAGGATATAGTTTTTGAAGCCAGAGACCTTTCAAAGAGTAATCAAGCTCACCAAACTTATGTCCTTTTGCTGCTGACCCTTGTGGGGCAGTCTGCTATCACCAGAAGGAATTGGAATGTATATATCTCTAGGGTCTGCAAAGTTTTGGAGAGAAGACCAAAGACTTTGGATGGATTCAGCTCTTCTTCTAGTAGAAGGTGACAAGTTTGGGAGACAAAAAGGGACAACAGAGAAGAAGGAAAAGGAAGAAAAGGAAGGTAGACCTGAAAATCTGTTGACACCTGTTCGCATAGATTCTATTGAAGAATAGGGTGCATTTTTTCTGGTTTGTGATTTCATAATAGCATAATAGTGATCTCTGGGGAAGGGGGAGTAGGGGTGGGAAACAGTCACCTTATAAAGACAAAGAAGAATGTATTTAATTTGAATATTTAGTGGCTTAAGCAAAGGAAGGTGACAAATACTCAGAAACTTGATACCAATAAGGAGAATACATAACACACAGAAACAACAGTGTATTATCTTGCAGCATGTACAGAATACCTCAGAGATATTGTGGGTTTGATTTCAGAGCACAGCAGTAAAGCAAATGTCACAATAAAGTGAGTCATATAAATTTTTTGATTTTCCAGTGCATATAAAAGGTATGTTTACACAATAGTTTAACCTATTAAGTGTGCAATAGCATTATGTCTAAACATGTACGTACCTTAATTAAAAACATTTTATTGCTAAAAGATGCTGATCTTTTATCATCTGCGTTTTTAGCAAGTCATAATCTTTTTGCTGCCATAGGGTCTTGCCTCGATGTGAGTGGCTGCTGACTGACCAGGTGATGGGTGCAACAGGTTGGAGTAGCTGTGGCAATTTTTAAAAATAAGATAATAATGAAGTTTGCTGCATCAATTGATTCTACCTTTCATGAAAGCTTTCTCTGTAGCATGCGATGCTGTTTGTTAGAACTTTAAAAAAAAATTGAAGTCAATCCTCCCAAATCCTGCCACTGCTTTATCAACTAAGTTTATATAATATTCTAAAACCCTTGTTGTCATTTCAACAATGTTCACAGCATCTTCACCAGGAATAGTTTCCATCTCAAGAAACTACTTTCATTGCTCATCCATAAGAAGCAGCTCCTCATCCATCCATGTTTCATCACAAGATTGCAGCAATTCAATCACATCTTCAGGCTTCACTTCTAGTTCTCTCGGGTTTTCCACCACATCTTCAGTTTCTTTTTCCATGGAAGTCTTGATCTCAAAGTTATTCATGAAGGTTGGAGCCAACTTCTTCCAAACACCTGTTAATGTTGATATTTTGAGCTCCTCACATGAATAATGAATGTTCTTGCATGGCATGGGGTTTGGTGTATACAGATTATGAAATATATTTCTTAAATAATACTACTTGAGGTAGAAATTATTCCTTGATCCATGGACTGCAGAATAGATGCATGTTAGCAGGCATGAAAATAAAATTAATTTCTTTTTATATCACAGAGTTCTTGAGTGACTAGGTGCCTTGTAAATAAGCAGTAATATTTTGAAAGAAATCTTTTTCCCTGAGCAGTAGGTCTCAACAGCAGGCTTAAAATGTTCAGTAAGCCATACTGTAAACAGATGTGCTGTCATCAAGCCTTTGTTGATTCATTTATAGAAGACAGGCACAGTAGACTAACATAATTCTTAAGGGCTCTAAAACTTCAGAATGATAAATGAGCATTAGTTTCAACTTAAAGTAACCAGCTGCATTAGCCCCTAACGAGAGTCAGCCTGCCCTTTGAAGCTTTGAAAGCAGCCTAGATGATACCTTCTTTCAATATAGGGCTGCTTTCTCTACATTGAAAAGATGTGGCCAGGCACAGTGGCTCATGCCTGTAATCGCAGCACTTTGGGAGGCCAAGGCACGTGGATCACTTGAGGTCAGGAGTTCGAGACTAGCCTGGGCAACACGGTGAAACCCCATCTCTACTAAAATACAAGTGGTGTGCACCTGTAGTCCCAGCTACTTGGGAGGCTGAGGCAGGAGAATCACTTCAACCTGGGAGGCGGAGGTTGCAGTGAGCCAAAATCACTCCACTGCACTCCAGCCTGGGTGACAGAGCGAGACTCCATCTCAAAAACAAACAAACAAAAAACAAAAACAGAAAATACATTGTTTAGTGGAGCCACCTTCATTAATAATCTTAGCTAGATCTTCTGAATAGCTTGCTGTAGCTTCCACATTAGCATTTGCTGCTTCACCTTGCACTTATGTTATGAAGATGGCTTCTTTCCTTAAACTTCATGAACAAACCTCTACTAGCTTCCAAACTTTTATTTGCAGCTTTCTCACTTCTCTCATCAATCACAGAATTGAAGAGTTAGGACATCACCCTGGATTAGACTTTGGCTTAAGAAAATGTGGCTGGTTTGATCTTCTATTCAGACCACTAAAACTTTCTCCACGTCAGTAATAAGGCTGTTTCACTCTCTCATATTCATGTGTTCACTGGAGTAGCTCCTCTCCCTGACTGAATGTTGCTATCTACCTGATTTCTAAAGGTGGTGTCCCATGTAACTTGAGATCTGGAGTCTCTCGTTCTGTTCAGGCCCAGCAGTTCCCTGGCTCAAGGACGCCTCTCCTTGGCTCTGAAGCATGTGATTGAGAATTCTCCACTCCATCTCTGCCACATCCTCCATCCTGACTATGGGCCAAGCCTTTGTTGAGGAGTTACCTGACTCACCATCACAGTGGACCCCATCTCGGGCTTATGGGACTGACCTCCACTGAAGGTGTCCTTGCTTCACAAGAACTAGGAGGGAGATTCAGGATTTTTATCCCTCCTCCTCACTCCCTGATGCTACTCCACCCTCTTAACTATACTGACCCTGCTAGAGTGACAGCAGTCTCCTCACAGAATTCAAAATGAGGAGAATAAGAATCCTCTAAACTTGGTGTTCCCTTCAACTATTAGAAGACATTTTTTTTCCTCCCAGGCTCAGTCTTGGAAAACACTAGAGCCAATTTCCTGAGTGCTTTCTGCTATTGGTTCAGTTGACCTCTGGCTCTTTTCTTTCCACAATTTCTTAGTCTAGAAAAGGCTGAATTATTTCTTCTCTCATCTTGTTTGATCTTTCCTTTCATGAAACATTGTTCAGTGACTAGTCCCCCAAGTCTTGCATAGGATCAATGTTTTAAGGAGGAGTCTTGAAATTTCATGATATAATGTTTATAAGATACTACTTCTATTAAATATATGATTTAAAAATCTCAACCAGGATTTAGCTATGTATTGTTTTCTGACTTTTCCTCATTTGACAATATATCATGGAAATTTTCCTATGTCAGAACATATAGATGAACTTCATTCTTTGTTATGGTTGTGAACTATTTTGTGTAATGAATATACGATAATTAATTTAAACTTTAATTAATTTAACATTTCCCTCTAGTAATGGACATTTAGTTTATAGCTTGGATTTTAAAGAGCACATATGTGGAACACACTGGTAATGATGTAAATTAAGGATGAATACCAAAGAGGAAAACAAACTTGCAAAACTATGGAGAGTCCAGTGCAGCTCGTGAAATGCAGAAAATGCAGTTTTATTTATCTCATATTTAAAGAAAGAAGAAGAAGAAAGGGATGGATTCAATGCTTGGGTAGACAGTGTGCAGTTGGCTGGTTAAAGGAAAGAGAATGATTCATTATCTATTCTTCTTCCATCTCCTACATCAAGGAAATGGTCTTCAGAGTGGAAAAGGCAAAAAGGCATGGTTACCAACCTGAATTTTAATAGATGTAAACACTTAGGACAGTGCCTGCAACATAGCAAGTGCTCAATAAATACGTTAAATTTTTACTTTTTTAAAGAGTTGCTGGGAATGAAAAAGGTGCTGGAAGTTTAAAATGAGAAAATCACTACTTTCCAAAAAGGGCAATGCGATAAATTCTGAAAAGAACACATCAATGAAGAAAACATCAATCGCTCCTCAAATTCAGAAACAAAGTATTTAGAGATGGATTGTGAGCACTCTGGAAGGAAAGATGAAATTACTGAAAACAATGAGTTGCAAATCACAGTCTGGCTAGACTAATCTAATTTCCTTTGCTTGGATTTTGTCATTAAATGATTTGATTAGAGAAATTCATTTGAAAAAAAATCAAGATTTTTCTTTCTCTGAAGCAGGTTAGAGAAAACAAAGGAAAAAATCAGAATTTTAGTAAGATATTGGACGAATTGTTCATAAGCTATGTTTTCTCATGCATTTTGTAATGCTGTACTCTCTCTGGAATGTTCTCCCTCTCCTCCTCTGCTGATGATTGCCTATCATCTGAGGTAGAATAATAATTTTGAAATAATAACCAACATTTTCTTTTCTCCTTTCCGACCTTGGCCTTCCTTGAGTCAGCTAGGTTGTGTGCAAATATCGCTGTAGGTAAGTGATGACACATCAAAAACCAGTGAAGAAAATAGTCTGTGGTTGGCTTTGGATTTCAAGTCTGAAGTCTTCAGAGAAGCAAAAAGGGCTCTTGGCTAGACAAAATGTTTGAAAAAACACTGTGATGGGGAAACATAAAGCTTTCCTTCCTAGAGACTAGCCTGGGTTGAGGGGGTGAGAGGTAGTGAATGCCATACAACACCTGTGTTGTGGAATCGCTACATGACCTGTCCATTGTCCTTTGTGACTTCCTTTCAACAGCAATATGGTCCTCTGATAGCCCAGCCCAACCGGTGATGTCTGGTTGATGCCTATTGGTGCCATATGTAGACCCAGAAAATCTGAGATAGGTGTTAGTTAATTTAGAAGTTTATTTTGCCAAGGTTGAGGACACACACCTGTGACACAGTTTCAGGAAGTCCTGATGACTTGTGCTCAAGGTGGTTGTGTCACAGCTTTGTATTATACATTTTAGGGAGACATGAAACATCAATCAATATATGTAGGAAGTACATTGGTTCTGTCCAGAAAGGCAGGAAAACTTGAAGCAGGGAGGAATCTTCCAGGTCACAGGTACGTGAGAGACAAACAGTTGCATTCTTTTGAGTTTCTGATAAGCCTTTGCAAAGGAGGCAATGAGAATATGCATCTTCTCAGAGAGCAGACGGATGACTTTGAATAGAATGGGAGGCAGGTTTGCCCTGAGCAGTTTCTAGCTTGAATTTTGCTTTTAGCTTAATGATGCTGGGAGTCCATTGTATTTTCCTTTCACACATATATACTTCACCCAACTAGACAACTTCCCCTTTAATGCCTATGACTCTTATAAGCCTCAGAGCTAGAGGATAAGACACTTAGGACCTAGAGGGAAGATAATCATGTGAAATGGGCCTATACTTGGGTGGACCTATGCAGAATCAGTCTTTTCCATCTACACCACCCTTGCTATCAAGACTATAGTCATCATCTACTTTTGTACATTCTTGAGACTTAACTCAAAAAAGTGGTAAGGGAAGGGAGAAGGGGGGAAAAAAAACCCCATACTCTCTTTTTGAAGTTTCTTCAACAATTCGGGATATCTTCTGGAGTTCCTTTTTGAACTTGTTTTGGACTCCAAGTCCATTTGTATTGTAGGGCCCATAACTGCTATTTATTTCTAGCATAATCATTTCCCCATTAGACTGTGAGCCTCTTGAGGACAGAGAACAGGCTCTAGTATGTTTCTATTTACTGGCACACAGTAGAGGCTAGCAAGGGTTTAGTGGGTTTAATTGAAGGTGGTGAGATGTGTGGAAATACTGGGGGTTCACAAATAGTAAAACATATACTTCAGGAATATTGGCTACTCTATCAGTGTCAGCTTTGAACTGTTTCACTTAGAGGTGTTTCTAGGCTCTGACCTCCATTTTACTATTTTATATGAATGACTTTGCCAGAGGTGTGTGAACTAGAGCAACTCCATCTTAAACAGGGGCTGGGTAAAATGAGGCTGAAAGCTACTGGGCTGTATTCCCAGACGGTTAAGGCATTCTAAGTCACAGGATGAGATAGGAGGTCAGCACAAAATACAAGTTGTAAAGACCTTACTGATAAAACAGGTTGCAGTATAGGAACTGGCCAAAACCCACCAAAACCAAAATGGGCACAAGAGTGACATCTGGTCGTCCTCACTGCTACACTCCTGCCAGTGCCGTGACAGTTTGCAAAAGGCATGGCAACGTCAGGAAGTTTCCCTATATGGTCTGAAAAGGAAAGGAATAAAGAACCCAACCCTTGTTTAGCATATCGTCAAGAAATAACCATAAAAATGGGCAATCAGCAGCCCTCAGGGCTGCTCTGTCTATGGAGTAGCCGTTCTTTTATTCCTTTACTTTCTTAATAAACTTGCTTTCACTTTGCACTGCGGACTCTCCCTGAATTCTTTCTTGTGCGAGATCCAAGAACCCTCTCTTGGGCCCTGGATCAGGGCCCCTGTCCTGTAACAACTTGAATGAGAATATAACTCATTGTTTACTCTTTAGAGTGACAGGAAGCCAGAAGGTAAGGTCAATATATTGGATAAGCGTTAGAATCCAAAGAGAGAGGAACAAGTTGAAAGTATGAACCAAATATAATTTGCTTGGGAATAAATGTAAAATGCTTCATTAGGTTTAAAAAATCAACTGCATTATAGACTAGGGGAGATATTTTTAAAATACAATATTTGTTAAATATCTTGCTGTCACTTTAGTTGATAAGCTCAATACGAGCCAAAATATAATGCAGCTTTTACTGTATTATATATTTAATGCAATTTTGCATATTATTTATAGAAATAAAAGAAGTGCACAAAGGAAAGGGTCCTACTGTCTGTCTCATTGATAAGATCATGGTTGAAATATTAGATATAGTTCCACACATAATATTTAAAAAGTATCATGCTAGAGAATTTGGAAGAAAATGTTTCTGAAAACTATGTTTTTTAGTCATTTTATTTTTATTGATGTATAAGAGGTATACATAGTTTCAGGGTACATGTGATAATTTAATAATTCATGTAATTTGTAAAGGTCAAATCAGTGTACTTGGGATATCATCATCTTTAATATTTTTATTTTCTTTATGTTAGAAATGTTCAAATTATTCTTCTGTTGCTATTTTGAAATGTACAATAGATTATTGTAAACTATAATCACCCAACTGATCTATCCAGCACTAAGATTTTTTTATTATTTTATTATTTCATTTATTTATTTATTTTATTAAGATGGAGTCTTGCTCTGTTGCCCAGGCTGGAGTGCAGTGGGGCGATTGCAGCTCACTGTAACCTCCACCTTTCAGGTTCAAGCAATTCTTCATCAGCCTCCCAAGTAGCTGAGATTATAGGTGCACAACACCATACCAGACAATTTTTTTTGTTTTGTTTTGTTTTTTTAGTAGAGACGGGTTTTACCATGTTGGCCTGGCTAGTATTGAACTCCTGACCTCAGCTGATCCGCCCACCTCGGCCTTCCAAAGTGCTGGGATTACAGGTGTGAGCCACCATGCCCAGCATAGCACTAGGTTTTATTTCTTCTTTCAAACCGTATATTTGTACCCATTAATCATCTTCTAATGAGAATTGAGAAGAGATTTCGATAGATGACAGGAGAAATATCCTCATGTAGGAGTCGTCATTTTTTTTTTTTTTTTTGAGACGGAGTCTCACGCTGTTGCCCAGGCTGGAGTGCAGTGGCGCGATCTCGGCTCACTGCAAGCTCCGCCTCCCGGGTTCCCGCCATTCTCCTTTTTTTTTTTAATTCTTGAATGCCTGTTATAGTAAAGGACAGTTCAGCTTACGTTTTGCAGGCCAGTAAGTGAAAGTTATAAGGAAGCAAATTCTGGGTCACTGTCACTATTCATAAGAAATATGTAGCAATTAGGTCTTTCCATCAGTGAAATGACAACTTTGAGGTAGTCACCACTTCACTTAGCTGGAAGAGTTTAAACTGAGAACAGAAGGTCTGTCATCACAGAAGATTCCTGATTTGCACAGCTTAGCTGGAGAGTACTTTGTAGATGTGGACGCACATGAAGGACCTTTTGACCAAGTGGCAGAAATTATGAAGAGAACTGCTCAGCTCAACACAGGGTTACCTGGACTTCCCTTGCCCGCTACTCTGTATTCAGGACACATAGAAGGAAACGATCTGGGTTGCTGGACTGTAATTCATGTGGAAGAGAAGGAAATAACTCTTTGGTGGATGTGAGTTGTGAGGAAGAATGATGATGCTACTCTATGCTCCATGACTCTGTACCTGGAGAAATAACGGGACTTGATCAATGAGAATGTTTGGTGTGGGGATCCCGATGATAAAGAGGTAAGTGTGGTTTCATCTGGGAGAGTAATGATGTTTTAGCCACATGTTCTGTGGCTCTAATCCCAGCAAGTGAGTCTGGGACAATTGATGGCTTCTGACACCTTGGCAGTTGCACTATTTTTGAGCTGTGTGCCATGACCAAACAGCTCTCAGTACTGCAGACAGCTTCATTACTGTGGGTCCATCCTTCACTTAGCAGCAGACCATCTTCCGTCAGATAAAGATAAATGGGAAAATCTCCCAGGCTCTACATGTTTTCAATATTACCGTCTCTCTTCTGTCCAGACCAGGTTTGGTTTATGCATTCTGCTGCCTCCCTTCTGAACTATGGTGCAGAAGGCCCCTGGCACCACCCACCCCTCTAATGACATGTGAAACATGGACAAGAGGATCTGATCTTCTCAATGGACTCTGCAGAGTGGGAATCTCTGCAGCAATCAAGGAATGACGGAGTATACCCTGGGTTGTCCAGGAACAGGCTGGAGGTTCATTGCTGCTTTAATTCATCAAAAGCAATTTCATTCTCATTTCTGAGCAGGAAGGAAGTGAATATAACTTCTTCCAAGAATCAGAATGGGCTAATAGCAAAGCTTAATCTCCTGCCAGAAAAAGGTAAAATGTATCCTGGTGTTACAGGTAACATAAAATGGTATACACTATGTAGTATGAAATTGAATTCAATGTTCTCCATCTTCAAATTGCAGAGAAGTACCGTCTCTGATGATCTCTAAGTCACAAAAGGTATTGTTTCCTTCTTAGTGAATTGACAGAGCACAGGCGGTAAGAAACGTATTAAATAAAAACCTTGTGCACTTTTTCCCTGAATTTCAAGAGTGCTGCGTATGACTTAGTATTGAGGCCCTGAGCTAATGGATTCTTGCTGTTGTATCAAAACTGGGCTAAGGTGAAAGCTCAGAACAGAAGGCTTTAAGTGCCCCACCTTTGGAGATGAGTCACAGGGAACTGCCTGTCATCAGGCCAGATACTTCCCTGAAGGAGTTTGAGAGTTTGGAAGAAATGGTCCCCTGTCCACTAGTGACTGCATCCCCACACCCACACTCAAGTCTAAGTGAGAAAGGGCCTGGAGTGAGGCCTAATCCTCATGTGGATGACCTTTGGTGGGAATTCTGTTCTTGGACGGAAGCCTTTTCTGCCTTTCCTCTTGGAGTGCAGAAAAAAGAAGTGAAACAGCTCGCAGAGAATCACCCTACATTTTTGGGTACCCACTTGTAACTGTTGCACCTTGAGTTCTTGTTTCAAAAAGTTCCAGGAAGAAGCTCAGCCCCAGAAAAACAACAAAACTGGTTGGATCCAGAGATAACTGAGTTGGAGATGAACTTTGGCAAACTCTCCTCATTACGATACTAAAAACCCTGCCCAGGGAGGAACTTATTCACAATTTTCTGTACATGCGACATATGTAGAGTCATGATGGGCAACAGTGCCTGTGCTGCCTTTACTCCACCTCTACATATAACGACTCAGTTAATCAGCCTAATGAAAACCTTGTGTTCAGGGAGGCACCACTTTGGAGAATTATCCGTCGTGTCCTCCTTACTTGTTGCAAGGAATAAAATTCCTTTGTTGAATCTTCCTTGGCTTTGGTCATTGGACTGTCATCTACGAAGTGATTGAACTCACTCATTTTGTGCGTAACACAGTCTTGAAAGGGCTATAGCGAGGCGCACCTGAGAGAAGTATGAAACAACTTCCACAACATTTTATAGACCTAATAGTTCCTGGGGCTCCCCAGAAGGGGGCTCAGATGGTAGAGAAGGCATGGCAGCTGAGGGCTGTCCAAATGGCCACTAGGCAAAGCAAAAGGTCACCCAACCCATAGAAGGAAGAGGAAGCTCGTACAGCAGACAAGGCTTGTGAGAGAAATAGGTGCTCTGTTGATCAGGTCTTTGGGGAGAGTCAGAGAGAAGATTAGCATTGACCCCAACACAATCATGTGCTGATGTGAAGACCAACAATAAAAGGAAGCTATAAACACAAATAGAACCTGAATGAACCAGAGTGAGGCCAGGCTCATTCTCACAATGACATGTGGACAGTCAATGAAAAAAACTCTGCATTTCTCTGCTTCTTCACGGACTCCAACATTAGAGCCCCTACCTAGAGGAGGGCGAGGCTTAGTTATTTTCATGCTCTTTCTCTGCTCTGGAAAGTCAGGGACACCTTTCTAGTGTGTGCTGGGAAAGGAGGTGGGGAGAGCTTTGAATACTGAAGTTTTAAACTAGATTGGACTGTGTTTTAATAATTGAAAATAACCAGAAAGTTATAGAATATGCAAAAAATATCACTAAGGGATAGAAAATAATGTAACATAGCACAGTGGACAATAAATGACTGAAAAATATATAATCATTTCCATAAGGGATGTTAAGGGAGGTCCTAGAAGTGGCTTGCCCTTTTTACCTACATCTAATTGGCCAGAACCCAGTCCCATGATCTCAACCTAATGGTACAGGAGGCTTGGGAACTTCTGCCTGTGTGTCCAGGAAGAGTAATATTAATACATGGCACTGTCTACATCATTGGTAACTACTTTGAAATCCAGCACATTGAATAACTTAGATAGAAGATGAGAATCTAGCGGTTTTGTACAAATTATCACATTAATGGTGAAAACTTGTCTTATGATGATACTATTCAGGAGTTATCACAGTATTTACTCAAACCAACAACATTTTACAGGTTGGGTCACTGAGAGAGTGTGCTCTGATTTGTCTAGGATTAGAATCTATATTTAATCCTGCCAATCTTATGACATAGGTGCTGTGACTCTCAATTTCTAGAGAAAATAAAAGAGCTATCAATTTAATGCCACAACTAATAGATGGTAGACTTATTTTTAGTACCTAGTTCTGTCTCACTTCAATATCTCTGGTATTTCTATTATATACGTATCGTCTGGTCATTTTGACTTCTTAAAGTCCAAGGCCTTTCTTCCTCTCGGTTCAGGATGAATTTTTCTGTGGCTCATTTTGATGGTTCCATGAAGACCCCCTCTTGACTTTCCACATGACATATATTCACTATGCCAAGGTTCATGCTGCCTAGTATCAGTTTATTGTTCCATCTGGCTGTTATTATTCCATTTGCACAAGATCCTGGTGTGTCTGGTGCTTCCTTGGTATAAGGTTTCTGTTTTAATGGTTTTATGATGTGCTGAGCTGCATTTGGTGTTTTGGATGATTTCCTTAATTTGACTCAGATGTTTGTGAAGATTAAGTATTTACCAGTTCACACAATTTTGATTTTTGACTCATAAAACTGGAGCAGATGGGCCTGGGGCTCAATAATTCAATGACTGCTGATAAGTTTCATAACTTTGTTCATTTATTAATGGGACCACTGCTAGAGAATCTTTCTCTATAATTTTCTTCTAGTCCCCTAAAACAATTCTCTGATATTAATATATTATCAATTTAATTCTCACATTATCCTTTTCAGGTTTCATGGTAGGTTAGTAAAAACACTTTTCTAAAAAAAATCTATTTGTTTTTTTTTAAATAAGCATCACAATATTATAAATAGATATTGGAGACTTTGGAACCCAAACTATGATCTTTTTAAAATAAGTTAAAAAATAATAACTTATTACCTTCCCATCATGGCATGTTCTGATTTGCCAATTGTGTGCAGCCACCAGAAATAGCTTAAATGGGGGAGGACACATAGGCAATCTTTGGGTGTGATTGTAGTTACTGGATTGAAATTGAGAAATTAGCACAAGTGATTTTGTCTTTCCCTTGGTTGTCATTAAAGACTGACCTTTGGCAAAGTCCCTTAGAAAGTTGTACACCCAACAGATATGTGTCAATGATATCCTATCTTTATGCCAGTCTCTGTGATCAAACATAATTTATTATTGAATCTTTTGATGTGCTGCTTTTGAAGTGCTCTCAGCCTTCTTGGAGTAGAGGGTGTGTGTGTGTGTGTGTGTGTGTGTGTGTGTGTGTGTGTGTGTATGTGTGTTTGTATGTATGTGAAATATATATATATTTCATATATATAAATGTAAATATATTTTAGCACAAAGTGATAAGTGCAATAATATAATATGCACAATATACAGCTATAGTGCAAATGAAGGAGGATAAATTGGACCAGAAATCAGTTTTTACAAATGTTTAATTGATATTTAATCTCTCAGAGAACTGTTTATATAAACAATCTTTTTCTGAGTATATTTCCATGTTACTCTCCTAATATGTATCTGATGTGTGGTATTTATATGATAGTTTATTTGAAAAACAATGCTAAAAGAAGAAACACAGAGGTGATTTTTTCCACTCATACGACACCGTAAAAAAGACACATGGAGAGGATTCCTGGCTCAGATGACTTTTGTGAACCCCTTATTGTTTTTAGGTGTGCTTATGGGTAAAACCAACTAAAGGGAGAATAAATTCTGAAGAAGCAGGTAAGTATATTGGCCAGTGGCTCTTGCTTACTGGAAGATGGAAAGGGAAGGTGGTTGGAAATTGTATTTAGTCTGTTCTCATGCTGCTATGAAGAAATACCTGAGACTGGGTAATTTATAAAGGAAAGTGGTTTAACTGACTCACAGTTACGCAGGGGAGGCCTCAGGAAACTTACAGTCATGGCAGAAGGGGAAGCAAATATGTCCTTCTTCACATGGAGGCAGGAAAGATAAGTGAATGCTGAGCAAAGAAGGAAAAGCCCCTTATAAAACCATCAAATCTCATGAGAACTCATTCACTATTAAGAGAACAGCAGCATAGTGGTAACTGCCCCCATGATTCAATTACCTCCTGCCAGGTCCCTCCCATGACACGTAGGGATTATGGGAACTACAATTCAAGATGAGATTTGGGTGGGGACACAGCCAAACCATATCAGAAATAAATACCTATATTGACTCCCTTGAGGAAAAGAAGACTGAGTGAGGAGATGAGAGACTTGGATCCTAGTCTTACCTCCTCCACTAGTTCACTTCATGATCTTAGGCAATCTATTTAATATTTCTGAACCTTCATTAACTGTAGGTTATTTCTCAAGTTTCTTCAAAGTTTGACACTCTCTGATCTGGTGTGCAATTCACTCAGCAAACATTTATTTAATACCTATTGGGTATCTGACAGTGGATTCTCTTGATAATGCTTGCTTAAATATTGCATCATGAAAATAAATGATTAGTTTCCTTTCTTTCATCCTTATGTTTTTCTCTGAGGCTTGAGGGCTATATCTTGGGGCTCAGATTTAGAAAAGATCATCAGTCTCCGAGAAGTTTGCTGTAACTTCCCTATCATGCTACTTATTTTTTTCCCCTACTCCAGATGCTAACCATATGTATAGAATTACTTTTCTCCCTTATAGAGAACAGAGTTCTATTTTATTGAGTGTTGTCGCACATAGATCTCTGAATGTCCAGGAAATGGGAAATAGAGCTCTCTTCAGGGCAATTTGCCATTTTCACAGGTGGTTTGTCAGAGTTTGCAAGTAGATCAGTCCTTGCAAAGAGTGGAGTGTTTTGATTTTGAATTCCTTTTTCTGTAATTAGGATACATTTTTTATTAAGAGCTGCTAGAAACCACATTTTTCCATCCATAAATTTAGCATCTCATGACACAGTGAGAATTACAATGGTAGGAAGAAAGGGGACTGTGCAAAAAAAACAAAGACATAAAATGTAATGAGGGAAAAGCAGCCAGCTTGCCGCAACTGTAAAGAAGAAAAAAACTTCAAGGGGGTCTGATTTATAGGGAATAATTATTATTAACTGATTTAGAAAACTGGGGCAAAGATAGGAAGTTATTGAAGTGGCTGTTTTGCAAACTGATTTGAAGAATCCTTTTCTTCTAAGTCATTATAAAATAATAATTCTTGGTGAATGTGCCCTCTGTCGCTTAAGGATTTGCAAGGACTTGAAAAATACTGCTTGAATAAAATTATGATGCCTAAGAAGCGCAGACCACTATTTAAATGCAAAAGCAAAGGCCAGGAGCACTACATGGATTTGTCAAAAGTTGTCTAAGTGATCAGAACAGGAGAACAGACCAAATTCTCAGCTTCTGTTATAGCAAATTCAGTAACTGGTTCCCACAGTGGAATTAAATTCTAATTAGAAACTTAATCTTCACCATGCCTTTTAATCTAGAGAGACCACTCACCTACTAATTCATTTGTTCACTAATTCATCTGACATTTGTTGAGCATCTACTATGTGCTGGGTACAGGCTTATGTGTTAAGAACACAAGGATGAGTAAGACATGATCCATTCCATCAAAGAGTTTATATATTTAAAAAGTTGAATTCAAATGAACATGATTGATTAATGTGTGCATTTTCCACTGTGAAATACTGATTAATAAAATGCTTAGAATTAGAAACACAGATGTTATGTTTTTGTTGGTGGTGGTACATTTTTTTCCCTTAAAATGAGGGGTGACTTTTTGGCTATTTATACAATTTTAAAAAGTTCCCACCTTAGTAAGATATATTTCAACTGGCCCTAAGATGAGGATAAATTAAAATAGAAACATCAGAGATAACCTGTTACATCTGGAAGGGGCATTGGATTGGGAGACAGAATACCTGAGTTGTAATTGTTTACTAATCCATTATATAAATTAATATGAGAGATTATACCTTTTAAGCTTCATATTCACCATTTCTAAACACTGAGTTGGGGACTAGCTGGAGGGATCTCTAAGATTTTGAAGAAATTTAAAAAATATTATGCAAATATGTATTGAGCACCAACTATTATTCAAGCCAACATTGTTAAAAAAAAAAACTTGGGCTACAGAAGTGAACAAAATAGATGGTAAGGGAGAAGGAAAATCAAGTAAGTATGGCATTCTGGAAGTCAGGTGAAGAAAATATTTCCAGGAAGAAGGAGGACTCAATTGGCAAATGTTGATGGAGCAGATAAAATGAGGATAAGAATCGACAAATGGGTTTAGCAAATTAGTCATTGGTGACCTCGACAAGAATGATTTTCAGGGGCGTGATGGGGATAAAGTTGTGATTAGAATAGGTGCCAGGTGAGAGACTGAATATGCAAATGACCAGTGACTGTACCATATATAAAAATAGAACTTGGACTCACAATCTACAGCAATCAGTCTAGAAAAACCACTGTTGACTGAAAGCCCAGGAAGACATTGTACTCTCTACAAGTCATATTTGTAGAAAGTTGGACCACCATCTGCAACAAAGTCCAACAATCACTTCTGTGAAAATCAACCCAGAATGGTCAGTACTTGATTAATTTACTGACAGCTCCCTAACTTTTTATCTCTGTCTCCAATTTAAGACCAACGAGAGAAAGCCACATCAACTATGTACCACTAACAGATCACTTAAAGAAAATGTGAGAAGAGGAACTGGAAATAGGGAATACATATATAAGGGGACATCAAAATGTTTGTGGAAAAATAGAACAGAAAGATATAAATACTCTTGGAGGACAGGGACCCACCTCTACAAAAAAAAAAAAAAATGTAAAAATCAATATCTCCCTCATCTCACACAGTGTCTCAAGACCCTGTAAGGCAGTGGAGGTGCACCAAATAATAATAATAATAATAATAAAAAATAAAAATAAAATAAAAGATGAAAACAAAAAAGATAAACTTTATTTCCTAACATAAACCCTATCAAGTTCAAGACATTTTTGTAAGTAATGATACGAGCCATTTAGTCCATTTGTAAAGAACTGGGGCGGTCTTGAGAATTTAACCATGACAATGCAGTCTTTTTTACATTATTAACTGAAGAAAAAATGGGTGCCCTTTATTTTTTATTTATTTATTTTATTTTATTTTATTTTTTTAATTAATTTATTATTATTATTATACTTTAAGTTCTAGGGTACATGTGCATAACGTGCAGGTTTGTTACATATGTATACTTGTGCCATGTTGCTGTGCTGCACCCATCAACTCGTCAGTACCCATCAACTCGTCATTTACATCAGGTATAACTCCCAATGCAATCCCTCCTCCCTCCCCACTCCCCATGATAGGCCCCGGTGTGTGATGTTCCCCTTCCCGAGTCCAAGTGATCTCATTGTTCAGTTCCCACCTATGAGTGAGAACATGCGGTGTTTGGTTTTCTGTTCTTGTGATAGTTTGCTAAGAATGATGGTTTCCAGCTGCATCCATGTCCCTACAAAGGACACAAACTCATCCTTTTTTATGGCTGCATAGTATTCCATGGTGTATATGTGCCACATTTTCTTAATTCATTCTGTCACTGATGGACATTTGGGTTGATTCCAAGTCTTTGCTATTGTGAATAGTGCTGCAATAAACATACGTGTGCATGTGTCTTTATAGCAGCATGATTTATAATCCTTTGGGTATATACCCAGTAATGGGATGGCTGGATCATATGGTACATCTAGTTCTAGATCCTTGAGGAATCGCCATACTGTTTTCCATAATGGTTGAACTAGTTTACAATCCCACCAACAGTGTAAAAGTGTTCCTATTTCTCCACATCCTCTCCAGCACCTGTTGTTTCCTGACTTTTTAATGATTGCCATTCTAACTGGTGTGAGATGGTATCTCATTGTGGTTTTGATTTGCATTTCTCTGATGGCCAGTGATGATGAGCATTTTTTCATGTGTCTGTTGGCTGTATGAATGTCTTCTTTTGAGAAATGTCTGTTCATATCCTTTGCCCACTTTTTGATGGGGTGTTTGTTTTTTTCTTCTAAATTTGTTTGAGTTCTTTTAAAGACTTTTTAAGATTAGGAAACAAAGGAAGTTAAAAGGAGCTGAATCAGGACTGTAAGGTGGATTCCAATGATTTCCCACTGAAACTCTCACAAAATTGCTCTTGATTGACAAGGGAATGAGTAGGAGCATTGTTGTTGGGAAATAAGGACTCTGGTGAAGCTTTCCCAGTTGTTTTTGCCGCTAAAGTTTTGGCGCTCTCAAAGCACTCTCATAAAAAACAGATGTTAGAATTCTTTGGCCTTCCAGAAAGTCAACGAATAAAATGCCTTGAACATTCCAAAATACTCTCGCTATGACCTTTGCTTTTGATGAGTCCACTTTTGCTTTGACTAGACCACTTCCATCTCTCGTTAGCCATTGCTTTGATTGTGGTGTGTCTTCAGGATTGTACTGGTAAAGCCATATTTCATCCCCTGTTACAATTCTTTAAGAAAATGTCTCAGGATCTTCGTCTGATTTGTTTAAATTTTCCATTGAAAGCTCTGCTTTTGTCTGAAACTGATCATAGTTCAATGGTTTTGACACCCATGATGTGAGAAATTTTGTGCAACTTTAATTTTTCAGTCAGAATTGTGTAAGCTGAATTAGCCGAGATGTCTGTGGTGCTGGCTACTGTTTGTGCTATTAATTGCCAGTCCTCTTCAGCTGGGGCAGAGACAAGAGGAATGTTTTTTCTCACAAATTGATGTGGATGGTCTGACACTGTGGGCTTTATCTTAAAGATGATCTCATCCTTTCTTAAAACGAGTTATCCATTTGTAAACTGCTGATTTCTTTGGGGCATTGCTCCCCATAAACTTTTCATAAAGCATTAATTATTGCAGCATTCTTCCACCCAAGCTTCATTATAATTTGATGTTCTTGCTTCAATTTTAGCAGAGCTCCTGTTGCTCTCACTCGGGCTCTTTTCAAACTAATATCTTATTTTTCTTAGTGCCTCAAACTGGATCTTGTTCAGACATGTTAAAACAAGTTAGTACAAGTTTATTTTCGTGCAAAAAATTTTTGAACTTCATGTGTAGTTTTTTCATAGCATGCATTTCCATAAACTTTTTGAAGACCCTTTGTGCCGTTCTGCTTATGAATTTTGCTATAAAGTAAGCAAAACAATTATCAGTAACTGAAGTGAGATATACTTCTTTTTATATTGTGCTGGCCAGAACATCAAGTACAATGATTAACAGAAGCAATATTAGTGGACATGTCTACTGCTTCTCGATATTTAATAGAAATCTAAAGTTTTACCATTACGATATTTGCTGTGCATTTTTGTAAGACATCCTTTACTAAATACAGGAAATTCTCTTCTATTACTAATTTGGGAAGAGCTTTTTGTTTGTTTGTTGTTTTGTTTGCTTGTTTAATCATGAACGGTGTTGGTTTTTTGGCAAATGCCCTTGCTGTTTCTATTAAGACTATAATATGACTTCTCATCTTTAATGTTTGTAACACAGTGAATTATGTTAGATTTTCAATTGCTTAGCATTTTTGCATTTCTGGGTTACATTCATATTGGACGTGATATATTTAAATGCATTGCTCATTTGGTTTGCTGATAGTGCTTAGGATTATATCATAAGTTAGATTTCCTATGTTTTTCTTTTTCTTGTATTACCTTATCAGGTTTGGTATTAATATTTTACATACTAAGTTCATAAAATGGATTCAGGAATGTTTCCCCTTTCCATTCTGCTCTGAAGAAGTTTGTATAGATCAAAATGATCTATTCTTTGTATTTTGATAGAACTTACCTCTAAATGCTCATAGGCCAGGTATTTGAGTGTGTGTTTGTGTAGGTACTGATTTCATTACCATAGTGCAATAAGTAATACATTTTTAAAATTTCTCTTTGAGTCAGTTTCAGATCATTTCTCTAAAATTTTTATTTTGCTAGCATATTTTTTATAATAGTTTTTAAAAAAATCAGCCATGTCATATTTATAATACTAGACCTTTTTATTCTTTCTTTTTTTCAGAGCAGTAGTGAAAGTTTATTAAAAATCTTCAGAACAGTAAGGAAAGGAGGGAAAGGAAAGAAAGTAGGAAAGTACAACTTGGAAGAGGGCCAAACAGATGATTTGAGAAACCAAGTGCTCAGCTTGACCTCTTGACTTGGAGTTTTTATATGTTGGCAAACTTCTGGGATCTTATTGCGAAGCTGCTTATCAGTTTCAGGTGTTTTCTGTCTATTAGAAGACGGCCTTTCCTGGCACCAGCTGTGACCAATTATTACTTTAGAGAAACAGTTAACAACCACCTGACCGTCACCTGATGCTTGCCCAACACTCTGGTGTATGTGTTGTGGGGAGGCCGTCTCCTGTCCTGCTTATGCCTGACTAGCTACCCACCGTAACATTTTCCCAGTCAAGAGTCCATAACCCCAAATCTTTGGAAGAAAATGGATGAAGGTCAGTCTTCTGTAACTGCCTCCTGCTGACAGAGGGGTGTTGGTGGCTGTGTGGGTCTTGGTTACTTGCTAGCTGTCAGGGTTGTTTCCATGAGTTAATGAAAGCAGTATCCAGCCAGGCTCAAGGGAGACAGGGGCAGGATTCTGTTTCTGTCATGTCCCACTGATGGGCAGTCTAGAGGTCGCCTGTAAAGGGTGACTGTTGAATATTGAGAGGACGGTATCCTCACTGAGGAGCATCTGGAGCTTGATAGCTTGAAGGCCAGGGGGAAAAACTGAGTTATTAGATTGGAAGAGACCAAAACGAAATAACGGGGTGAGGATAGCTTCAAAAATCCTGAGGCTGCCAAGACGCCAGGTAATTGGTGGCTGTAGTTATGCCTGCTAAGACTTGAGCACATGGTTTGGCTTTGTTTAGCTCCCTTGTAGATCTTTTTATTCTTAATATATCTCACTTGTACTCACTTTTTTCTTGATCTTGAGTTTTTTTTCTTTTGCTTTTTTTTATTTAATTAAATTATGATCATTTTATCAGTTCCTTTCTTCGTTTTTTTGGTGTAAGTTCTTGTTCTGTTATCTAACGTCTTAAGCTAATTAACTTTTAGTCTTTTTTTCTAAGAATTTAAAGTATTTCTCTTTGTATATCATTATAATATATTCTTCGTTTGATGCAGAGTATTTTATTATCGTTCAGTTATAAGTATGTCCTAATGTTTATTTTTGACCCGTACGTTATTTCTAAAATGTGTTGTTTTATATTTTATAATTTTATTTGATGATTTTATGAAGTTATTGTGACATTAACTTTTGGTTTAGTTAAAATGACTTAAGAAAATATATTCTACATTATAGTCATTTTTGGTTGTTTGTTTGAACTTGCTTTATGGCCTAATACATAGTAATCTAAACAAACGTTTAGAAGTTCTTTGTAAAATTGTGCATTTTGTGATTGAATATATTATTCTCTCATCTATCTACTGTCTATTATCAAGCTCTCTATTGGCTTGCCTTATAAATTATTGAGAGAAGTAGGTTGACATTTTCTCATATTAATGGTGGATTTGTAAATTTTTTTAATTTTTGTGGGTATATATTTATGGGGTACATAAGATATTTTGATACAGGCATACAATGTGTAATAGTCACAAGACAGGAAATGGGGTATCCATTATATCCAGCATTTATCCTTTCTTTGTATTACAGACAACCCAATTATACTCTTCTAGTTATTTTTAAAAGTACAATTAAATTATTTTTGACAAGAGTTACCCTGTTGGGGTATTAAATACTAGATCTTATTCACTCATTCTACTTTTTGTACCCATTAACCATCTCCACTCCCCCTCTATACCCATAATATGCTTTCCAGCCTTTGGTAAACATCATTTTATTCTCTATCTCCATGAGTTCAATTGTTTTAATTTTTAGATTCTACAAATAAGTGAGAACATGCAAAGTTTGTCTTTCTGTGCTTGGCTTATTTCACCTAACATAATGACCTCCAGCTTCATCCATGTTTTTGCAGATGACAGGATCTACTTCTTTTCAATGGCTGAGTAGTACTTCATTAGGTATATGTGCCACATTTTCTTTCTTTATTCATCTGTCGATGGATACTTAGATTGTTTCCAAATCTTAGCTACTGTGAATAGAGCTGCAATAAACATAGGTGTGCAGATCTCTCTTTGACATACTGATTTCCTTTTTCTTGGGTGTATACCTAGCATTGGAATTGCTGGATCGTATGATAGCTCTACTTGTAGCTTTTTGAGGAAATGTTCTCCAAACTGTTCTCCATAGTGGTTGTACTAATTTACATTCCCACTATCAGTGTATAAGGGTTTCCTTTTCTCCATATCCTCACCAGCATTTGTTATTACCTGTCTTTTGGATAAAAGCAATTTTAATGGGGGTGAGATGATATCTCATTGTAGTTTTCATTTGCATTTCTCTGATACAGTTATGTTGAGCACCTTTTCATATGACTGTTTTCCATTTGTATGTCTTCTTTGAGGAATGTGTATTCAGATCTTTTGCCTATTTTTAAATCAGATTATTAGATTGTTTCCTGTAGAGTTGTTTCAGCTACTTGTATATTCTGGTTATTAATCTCTTGTCAGATAGGTAGTTTGCAAATATTTCCTATTCTGTGGGTTGTATCTGCACTTTGTTGATTGTTTCCTTTGCTATGCAGAGGCTTTTTAACTTGCTGTGATCCTACTTGTCCAGTTTTGTTTGGGTTGCCTGTGCTTTTGAGATATTATCAATAAATGTTTGTCCAGCCCAATGTCCTGGAGAACTTCCTCAATGTTTTCTTGAAGTAGTCTCATAGTTTGAGGTCTTTTTAAGTGTTTTATCCATTTTGATTTGATTTTTGTACTTGATGAGAGAGAGGGATCTAGTTTCATTCTTCTGCATCTGGATATACAGTTTTCCCAGCACCAAATATTGAAGAGACTGTCCTTTCCTCATTGAATGTCCTTGACATTTTTGTCAAAAATGAATTCGCTGTAGATGTATGGATTTGATTCTGGGTTCTATATTCTCTGTCCCATTGTTCTGTGGGTCTGTTTTTATGCCGGTGCTCATATGCTGCTTTGGTTACTCTAGCTCAGTACTGTAATTTGAAGGCAAGGAATGTGATTCCTCCAGTTTTGTTCTTTTTGCTCAGGATAGCTTTGTCTATTCTGGGTGTTTTGTGGTTCCATATAAATGTTAAGATCGTTTTATTTCTATTTCTCTGAAGAATGTCATTGGTATTTTGATAGGGATTATATTAAGTCCGTAGATTGCTTTGGGTAATATGGACATGTTAACAATAATGATTCTTCCGATCCGTGAACATTTCCATTTTCTGTGGCCTCTTCAATTTCTTTCATCAGTGATGAAAGCGGTGACAGTAGGCAACCTTGTCATGTTCCAGATCTTAAAGGAAAGGCTTTCAGTTTTTTCCCCATTCAGTATGATACTAGAGGTGGGCTTGTCATATATGGCTTTTGTTGTGTTGAGGTATGTTCCTTCTATAGCCAGTTTTTTTAAGGGCTGTTATCATGAACAGATGTTGAATTTTATCAACTGCTTTTTTAACATTAATTGAAATTATCATATGGTGCTTGTCCTTCATCCTGGTCATATGCCGTATTACATTGATTAATTTGTGTATGTTGAACCATCCTTTCATCCCTGGAATAAATCCCACTTGGTTATAGTGAATTACCTTTTAAATGTGTTATTGAATTCCGTTTGTTGGTATTTCGTTGAGGATTTTTGCATCAATGTTCATCAGGGATATTGGCCTGTAGTTTTCTTTTTTTGATGTATCTTTGTTTGGTTTTGGTATCATGGTAATACTATCCTCATAGAATGAGTTTGAAAATATTTCTTCCTTTTCTATTTTTTGAAATAGTTTGAGTAGGATTGGTATTAGTTCTTCTTTAAATGTTTGGTACATTTCAGCAGTGAAACCATCTTTACTGCCAGGTCCTGGGCTTTCCTTTGCTGGGAGACTTTTTATTATGGCTTCCATTTTATTACTTGTCACTGATCTGTTCAGATTTTGAATTTCTTCATGGTCGAATCTTAGTAGGTTGTATTTGTCTAGGAATTTATCCATTTTTTTCTAGGTTTTCCAATTTATTGGCATATAATTGCTCATAGTAACCTCTAATGATCCTTTGAATTTCTGTGATATAGGTTGTAATGTCTCCTTTTTCATCTCTGATTTAATTTGCATCTTTTTTTTTTTTTCTTAGTCTGGCTAGAACTTTGCTAATTTATCTTTTCAAAAAACCAACTTTTCATTCATTGACTTTTTGTATTGCTTTCTTTGTATCCGTTCATTTATTTCCACTCTGATCTTTATTATTTATTTTCTTCTACTAATTTTGGATTTTGTTTTCTCTTGCTTTTCTAGTTCTTTAAGATGCATCATTAGGTTGTTTATTTGAAGTTTTCCTTTTTTTTGATGTAGGCACTTACAGCTATAAACTTCTCTCTTAGTATTGCTTTTGCTGTATCCTATAGGTTTTGGTATGTTGTGATTCCATTATCATTTGTTTCAAGAAAATTTTCAATTACCTTCTTAATTTCTTCTTTGGCGCACTGTTCATTGAGGACCATATTGTTTAATTTCCAGGTGTTTTTATGGTTTCCAGAATTCCTTGTGCTATTGATTTGAAATTTCTTACAATTCAGGACCTAGAGTGCTAATCATTTACAAATTTCTTATAAATTATGCAAATTTTATTTTATGTATTTTGAGAGAATACTATGCATTTATTAGTTTGAAACTTTTATATATTTCTGGCAAATTGAATTTTTATTATTTTAATTTAAAGTATTTTATTGAGATATGTTTGACATAAAAAAGTCGTACATATTTACAATTTGATAAGCTTGAAGATGAGCATGCACCTATGAAATCATCAGTACAATCTATGCCATAAACATATTCATCACCTCCAAAAATTTCCTCCTACTCTCTCTAGTTTTTATTTTTACAATACATTATTACATTATAATAATCTACTTATGCTTCAGAATTTTGTTTGACTTGTAGTATAATTTATATCACATTAATATAATTACGTCAGCTTTCTTTTGGCTAATACTGAATTGGTGTGCCTTTTGCTGTTTTCTCTTTGTGGTTTCATTTTTAGACAAGTTTTTGTAGTCTATCTTTGTCTTTTGTAAATTTAAACCTTTTATAGATATATGATGAGTTATATTTAGATTAATTTCTACCAGCCTATTTTGTGCTATTTTTAAAATTTTTGGTGTGATTTCGAGCAAACAACTCATATGAAGGCTGCTTTTGCTTACGAATTCTCAAAGGTGATTAGAAAAAAAAAAAAGAAAACAGCTTTATTGAGGTACAAATGACAGACAATAAATTATATATATTTAATTTGGTAAGTTTTGACATACACACACCCATGACCGCAATCAACATAATGAACATATCTGTCACGCCAAAGGATTCCTGATAAAACTTTGTAAACCATCTGTTCTATTTATTCCTGACCTTCTCAACATTCACATGCCACTGTAGATCGACTTTATGCCAGTATAGATTAGTTTGTATTTTCTGGAATTTTATATGGGTGTATAATGTAGTTTTTACTGTTTTCATCTAGTTAATTTCACTTAGCATAGTTATTTTTATATTTATCTGGTTATTACATGCATCAATAGTTTATTCCTTTTTGTTGTGAGTAGTATTTCTATAAAGATATTGCTACTTGTTTATTTGCATGTTCATGAATATTTGGGTTACTTCTGATTTTTGGCTATTCCAATATAAAGCTGCTCTGAACATTTGTGAAGTCTGAACATAGGATTTCTAGCAACTATGTGGGAGTGAACTAGCTACATCATAAGGTAGATGTATGTTCAACATTTTAAGAAATTGCCAAAGTATTTTTTCAAAGTGGGTGTAGTATTTTACATTTTCACAAGCAGTGTATGAGTTTAAGTTCCTCCACATCCTTACCAAACCTTGTCTTGGAAGAGTTTTTAATTTAAATATAAAAGTTGCATGTGTTTTTGTTGTTGTTGTGTTTTAAATTTGCATTTCCCTAATGCTTAATGATTTTAAGTATTGGGTATCACTTCATCGATTTATTTGCTTTCTGTCTATCTTCTTTGATAAGCATCTCTTCAAATCTTTTGCCCATTAGAAAAATTAGTTTGTTTTCTCATTATTGAGTTTTCTGTTATGTACCTATTCTGAACTCAAATCCTTTATCAGATAAATGATTTGCAAATATTTTATCCCAATCTTTGGCTTGTTTTGGTCACTTTTAAAACAAGTATCTTTCAAAGAGCAGATGATTTTTATTTATACTAAGTTCAATTTTTTAATATTTAAAATAGATTGTTCTTTTGGTGTTTTGTACAGTAACTCCTTTGCCTAACCCAAATATTTCCTATTGTGTTTTATTCTAGAAGTTTTACAGTTATAAGTTTTAATTTAATTCTAAGATCCATTTTGAGTTAATATATAATGTGAGGCATGGATTAATATTCACTTTTTTGCATATTGATATCTAATTATTAAAGAACAGTTTGTTGAAAAGACTATCCTTTCACTGAATAATCTATACACCATTGAACAATAGTTCATATATGTTTGGTTCTATATCTGGACTCTATCCTGATTCACTGATACATTATCTTTATACAAATACCACACTGTGTGGATTATTGTAGCTTTATAGTAAGTCTTAATATCAGGTAGCACTAACACTTTAACTTTGTTCTTACTTTTCAAAGTTGTTTTGGATATTCAGAGTCTTTTGCATTTCTATATTAATTTTAAAATCAGATTGTCGAATTCTACCATAATGCAGGTTGGCAGTTTTCATTGGGGCTTCATTGAATCTATAGATCAATTTGGGGAAAACTGACATCAGAAACTATGGCGCCTTCTAGTCCATGAACACATTATATCTCTCCATTTATTTTGGTCTTTAAATTTTTTTCTCAGCAATGTTTTGCTACAGGTCTTGCAAAGATTTCTTCAGATTTATTCCTATTTATTTTTACATTTTTTAGGTCTTGTAAATGTTATTACTTTTTCAACTTCAATTTCTGATTGTTCATGACTACTATATAGAAATACAATTTATTTTTGTATATTGGTTTTATATTTGGCAGACTTGCTAAACTAAATTACTAGTTCTAAGAACTTTTGTTGGTATAAACTCTATTGGGTTTTCTATATAGATAATCACGTTGTTTGTAAGTGTAGACTATCTTCTTGCTTTTCAAACAGGATTTTTTTTTTCTTTTTCTTGTCTTACTGCAATGGCTAGTAATTACAGTTCAATTAATTGATATGGTGAGAGTAGACATACTTGTCTTCTTCCTAATCTTAGCAGAAAAACAGCCAGTCTTTCTCCATTAAATATGAAGTTAGCTGTAGGTTTTCATAGGCACTCTTTATTAGATTCAGAAAATTCTCTTAATTTATGTTTACTGAGATTTTTTCAAGAATGAACATTGAATTTTGACAGATGCTTTTTCTGTATATTCTAAGATAATTTGATTTTTTAAGGTTGCTCCTATGGTAAAGTATAATAACAGAGTTTCAAATGTTAAATAAATCTTTCATTCCTGGAGTAAACCTCACTTGGTATTATGAGTTTTATATGTTGTTGAATTTGATTTGCTAATATTTTGTTTAGAATTTTTGTAGTATTGTTCAAGAGGAATATTGATCTTTAGGTGTTTTTTGCTTTGTAATTTTTGGGAGTTAGAGTGTAGTTATAAGGTTAATGCCAAAAGCATTCTAGTCTCTTCAATATTCTGGAAGAGTTTGTGTATGATGAATGCTTTTTTTAAAAAAAAATATGCAGTACAATTCCCCCATTGAAAGCATGTGCACCTGGAGTATTTCTTGTGGGAATGTTTTTACCTACAAGTTAGGTTTCTTTAATTTATACGGTATATTAAGATTATCTGTATTTACATATTCTCTCAAAAATATCAAGACAGTTTTACAACACAGGGTCCATACTTCCACCTGGCCAGAATTAGGCAACATTCGGTAGTAGCTATCTCTAGCTTGCAATAGTCCCCACAACTCTCTATTGGCCAATATCCCTTATTTATACTATCTTCTTTGTTACAGTAAACTTTTGGATTACTAACTCTTTTGTTAAACTGTTTTTAATTAGTTGAGCAGTAATTTGCATCAGTTTGTTATAGATTGTCAGAGCTAGTATAAATCCCAAAGATGATGTATTTCAATCTCCTAGTTTAATAGATTAAAAGCTGTAGTGTAAATTACAAGGTCACCCAGAAAGTTATAGGAATATTAAAAGTAGATTCTAGGGGGCCGCGCACGGTGGCTTATGCCTGTAATCCCAGCACTTTGGGAGGCCGAGGCAGGTGGATCAGGAGGTCAGGAGATCAAGACCATCCTGGCTAACACGGTGAAAACCCATCTCTACTAAAAATTCAAAATAATTAGCCGGGGGCATTGTGGCGGGCGCCTGTAGTCCCAGCTACTTGGGAAGCTGAGGCAGGAGAATGGCGTGAACCCAGGAGGCGGAGCTTGCAGTGAGCTGAGATCGCACCATTACACTCCAGCCTGGGCGACAGAGCGAGACTCAATCTCAAAAAAAAAAAAAAAAAAAAAAAAAAAAAGAAAAGAAAAGGAAAAAAAAGTAGATTCAAGGTTTCTTGTCATTTGCTTCAGTGCCATTTCATCGTCCCACCAGAGCCGGAAGGGTGATGGAGTGGAAAGATGACCTTCCCCTGGGGTTTGACCATTCCGCAGCCGATCTCCTCTCCGTCTACAGACGCTTCTTCTCTTCTTCTGAGGCGAAGAACATTCTGCTGTTCTTCTGCTTTCTTTTTGTCCTCTTGTCTGCTTGTCTGCTCATGGAACCTGGGGTTTGGGGTTTATATGGGTACAGAATGGGAGGTGTGGACGGTCAAAAGGCAACATTTGGCAACAGAGGGAAAACAGGAATGCCTGATCTCATTTAGGCTCCTGGGTTTCCAGAGCTGGGAGTGGGTGTTTTGTTGGAGAGCTGCCCTCTTCTACCCAGTATTTCCCTGTCTCCTGTCCATATCAATAGCATAGCCATAAAATTCTCTTCCATCACACCTCTGAATATTTGACAAATGGGTCAGAATAACCTTGACACAATATATGAATTTTGTTTGTAAGTCATTTTTATGATCAAATAAGAGCCTGAAAGAGGTCGGGCCAAGGTGTCCTACGAGGACATATTTATTAAGTCAGGAACAACTTAATAAGGAGCACCCCCAGGTGCTGCTTTCCTCATCAACCCATTTGTCATATCAGTGTAGTGACGGGATAGCATTTGGGCCCTCCTAATTCAGGTTCATTCCCTGACAATAACTGCTGCAGTTCTTTTAAAGCAGACCTGAATAAATACCACAAAAATATCATTAGGAAACCTGGGACTAATTCATCACAGTAGACTGCACAAAATTTGCTGAAAGTTAACATAAGAGCCATATGTTTCTTGTTACAAATCTGTGGTTAGCTACCAGTGCCTCCTTATCAGATTTTTGGTGGATCTTTAGGGCGGGTAGTAAGGTAATATTTTTGGGCATGTCTGATCATGGTCTTCTAGCCACACCTTCTCCATTTTTGAGCCTCATCATTCCAGGGTACTCATTATTTTTCTTAATGTTAATTACAGAGATATATGTCTCTTCTCTCAATATATCTTTCACATTCACTTCTTCATGAACAGGGTTTCCTCTTAGCTAGAGCTCAGAAAGATTGTTCGCATTGCCCCTGTCTTTTCAAACTGTTAATTACTAACTTAGGATTCTGAGCTGTTTGAGAACTGCAACAGCTAGGATTCCCTATTTTGCTTCAGATTGTCTATTTTTAATTTCTAGAGAGAGTGTCTATGATCAGAACAAGAACCAAATAATGGTTTATACTAGGTTCCATCCCAAGGCTCTGGAGGGAATGTCTCCTTGTTCCTGGCAGAACTTTAGGGGGCTTAATCTAGAGCTATAAAACAATAGTGATGCTTGTAGGCACAAAGTTTAACAGTAAGAATTTCTGGATACTGTTCTATGCTGTTTTGATGACAGCTATGACATTTACTGCTTCCTTTCGCCTAAGGGGTTATTTTGTATGACTTTATTGTTTCTTTCTAGGCTTTCTAAGCCACTAGGCTTTTCATTTGGGCATCTATTTGAATATCTCTTTAGGTCGAAAGATGATGTTGGATCACATCTCTGTAGTCATGCCGGTGGTTCCCAAATGTGAATTCGTGTGTCCAATACCAACTGCACGGTATCAGAATCCTTTAGGAGAACTTATTAAAAATATCCATTACCCCAGGATGCTTCCCTGAGTTTTTGATAAATTATAAATGGGATAAGGTCAGGGAGTCCGTGCTTCTAAAAAGCTCTCTGGGATATTCTTATATGAAGTTGTGTTAGGAAACACTGATCTAGATGGTGAGCATCCTATTTAGGCTTGATGGAGTTTTGGATTTCAACACAAAATAATATTTATATAACATTCACTGGATACTTATTATATATGAGGCATTATAAGTATCTTTCTGTAGAGCATATATGTCACTTTCGTGAAGATTACTTTAACGTTATCAGGTAAACCCAATTATTGTTCTTATATGGGAAAACTGAGACCTTGCCCAAGATCATATAGCTAATGACTGGTACAGATAGGATTCAAACCTTGAGGCTCTAAGTCTATATATAAAACCACTTAATGCTAAATCTTTTGCTACCTAAACTTGGAGCTCAGCACTACCCTATCTAGCAGGGTGACCTTTGATAAGACATTCACATATGCCAGAAAAATCTGCATATTTGTAAAATGAGAAAAAAAAAATCCATTTTCTCATTTGTAAAATGAGAGGGTTAAACTAGGTAATTTTCAAGTTCTTTTTAACTGAAAAAATGCTTTTCCTATGAAAATTCAATTATCTTTAAAGAAGCATAACAATGAACTAATCTCTGACATATGAAATATTTATATACAATTTAGAACAATATTCGTGGAAATATAACAACTGAAGCACAATTTAGGATTTTTTACACGAATCTTCCATTTTATCAACACTTAATATACACATTTTCTGCTCTAAATATTGAACTGTGATTTTTTTTCTTTAGTCATAATGTAGGTATTTAGCTCTTGAGCTTATCTACAGCTCAGATATTCCTGGAATTAAATACCCCTTTGGGTTTTCTTTTGTCATTTCTAACTCTCCTAGCAAAGAAAACTTTCTGGAATTATTGTTATTTCTTAAAAACATGAGTTTCAGAAGGGGTCCTAACTGTTTTTGTCCTCTACTGTGTTCACTGTCTTCTGAGGATCAAAAGCAGATTGGAATGATCAGCCCTTAGGCACTGCACTTCCCAGCATGGTTGTTTTTGTTTGGTTTAATCAGCAGAATCTTTTTTTTAAAACCCAATTTGTAGTTTCTGCCAAGCTTCTTACCCTCATAGAAGGTGGGGCCTGACAAAATAAGGGTAATTACTAACAGTTCTTTATTAACCTCTGAAGGCTTTGTTGAAATACAGTTCAAAGTCTTAAAGGTGGAAATCCCATTTCCCAGGATTTCTATTTTGAAGCATTTATTTAGAAAAACATATAGTAGTAGGCCGGGCACAGTGGCTTACGCCTGTAATCCCAGTACTTTGGAAGGCCGAGGCGGGCGATCACCTGAGGCTAGGAGACCAGCCTGACCAACATGGAGAAACCCTGTCTCTACTAAAACAAAAACGAAAACAACAGAAAATTAGCCAGGCATGGTGGCACATGCCTGTAATCCCAGCTACTCTGGAGACTGAGGCAGGAGAATCGCTTGAACTCGTGAGGTGGAGGTTGCGATGAGCCAAGATCACGCCATTGCACTCCAGACTAGGCAACAAGAGCAAAACTCCATCTCAGAAAGTAAGAAAAAGAAAAACATGTAGTAGCTGTAGCTTATAGGCTTTGGCTTACATACTTTCATATTGAATTATATAATATAAATTAAGTAATATGAGTAATAAATACAGAGCTCGCTCATACAGTAGTATAGGTGAGCATACTGAAATCATACAAGTACATATAGATTATATATATAAATTATATGTTACATGTGTTATGTGTCTTATATGTGATTTACTGTTACTATTAACTACTAATAATTATTATCCTCTGAGAAGCTCATGGAACAAATTTTCAGGACTATTTCTACCACCACACAAATAATCTTACTGCTTTCTGTTCTCTGTTCCAGGAGACAGGCTTTCTTTCTGGCTCCAAATTTCATGAAACAAAATGTTGCAGAACATATTTATCTGCAACAGACCGTGTTGAGTATTGCTTTCCATTGAGTGATCGTGAAAACACAGGAAGGAGAGTAAAGAGAGTGAAAGTAACATTTAAAATTCTGTTACGGTTTTTGCCTAATTTTCTTGGGAAAAAAAAAAAAACCCTCAGCATACAAAAGTTAAATCTTACCTAGTCAAATAAAGATTATTTGATTATTTTGATGATAAAAGGCCTTACCAATCATTCTTTTAAAATACTTCTCCACATAGTTATCAGATTTGGAGCTATATGTGCAATCATCATTAATTTAAAGGGTCATTGGGACCCTGAAGCTTACAGAGATATATCATCAGAGAAGGTTTGTTGAAATAAATTTCTTCTACAGTATCATAAACCTCTGTATCGTCCTCATTTGTGAACATTATCTAGGTAACATTATTTTCTGACCAATTAAATAGGGGACTTGAAGAGACACAATTAGCATAGGAAAGAACATCTGATTTAAAATCTAGTGATGGGTGTTACTATTTACTTCATTCATTTTTTATGAATAGGGCTTCATTCATATAAGTTTTGTGAATGTCCTATGTTGAGCATCACAGGCTGAGCTCAAAAGGAAAGCTGGATGTTATCCCTAGTGAGGTTACAGTTCGTATGTGTGCAGTGACCTTGTGGTTTGAGGTTTTAAAAGAGTTCCGATTTCAACTGATCTGTGCCATATTTCTTTAAAAAATCAAGACATTTTAGAAACATATATTCATCACATCTAAACTACTTCTCTGATACTTTCTTATATAATTGAAACAGACTCACAAATCCTTTGGAAAACCCATTGCGGTTTTGGGTTCAAAAATTATGCTGGATGAAAATGTAATTACCCAGTAATATACAAAGTTATAAATACCTTAAAGGGGGCACAATTGAAATGGTGCTGCTGTTCAGAAATAACATATCTTGTAGGATTAAGGAGGACCTCATGGAAGGAATAGTGTTTGAAGTAGACATTAGGTAGCATTGATAGTGACAGTTAATTACCTAGCATCAGTTTTCTAACTTTATATATGCTCTCTCTCTCTCTCTTTCTCTCCCCCTCTCCCTCTCTCCCTCCCCCCCTTTCTCTCTCTCTCTCTCTCTCTCTTTCTCTTTTGTCTTAGGCAAACCCTCCTGCATGGGGACTGGGGGGATCCATCTCTCTCAACAGTCCATCTTTGTATCCTTAATGGGACCTTGCACTGGCCGTGTTGGTGATTTGTGTGGGGACTGATGTGCCTAGCTTTGTTCATAGGAAGGATCTAAGGCCATATGAAGGAGCAAAGATATGCGTAGGATTATTTTTATTTATTTATCTTAATTGACAAAAACTATATATATTTATTGTGTATAACATGTTTTGAAATATGTATACATGTGGAGTGACTAAATCAAGCTAGCCAGCATATGCATTACCTCACATACTTATCATTTATTTTTGTGGTGAGAACACCTGAAATCTACTCTTTTAGTAATTTTCAAGAATGCATTACATTTTTATTAACTATAAGTCACCATTTTGTAAAATAGATACCTTGCACTTATTCTTCCTGTCTAACTGAAATTTAGTGTTCTTTGACCAACATTTCCTCAGCTCCTTCATATATTATCTTAATTTGTTCTTAGAATCCTATGAAGTAGTTTCTATTATTTTTCCTGTTTAAGAGAAGAAAAGATAAATTAAAAAGATATTATATGCTTAATTAGGGACAGAGTTAGGATTTAAACTCATGTGTGTTTGGCTCCAAATATTGTGTTTAAATTCACCGTATTATATTTTGTCTTGGTGGAACTCAATGTTTAGAGATGAGGATGGGAGAAAGGATATTTGATACATTGGGAGCAACATAAACAAAGACACAGAGATTAGAAAATGCATGGAAACAGTCCACAGAGAGCAGCTGATTTTGTTGGAGCTATTGGTATATGGGAAATGTGAAATACATTTGGAAACACCAATTGGGGTCAGACTGTGCAAAGCCCCAAATGCCAAATTCGAGATGCTGACTCTTATCTTGGATGACAGAAAGGGTTACTGGTAATTAGTGCTAATGAAGAACTGGGAGCCAGTGTATAAGGTGCTGAAGACTGAGAGGTTAATTACAAGGTAAGGACCCTGATCCAGGAAAGCTACAAGGAGGATCTGAACCATAGAAGTGGCTGGAACAGGTCAGGATGTGGAATAAACCATCAAGGTGCAAAGATGAAGCCATGCTACCTAGCAAGCAGATGTGGGTTCTTAGGAAAAGAAGCTGGTTTGAGATGGGATATTATGATTTTGGACACACTGATGGGGACATCCAGGTGGACATTTCCAGGAGGTATTTGGAAGATTTTGCTTGTAGACCGTTGTGTTAGTCCATTTTCTCACTGCTATAAAGATATTACCTGGGACTGGGTGATTTGTAAAGGAAAGAGGTTTAATTGACCCACAGTTCAACATGTCTGGGGAGGCCTCAGGAACCTTACAATCATGGCAGAAGGTGATGGGGAGGCAGTCATCTTCACAAGGCAGTAGTAGAGGAGAGAAACAAGGAAGTGTCACACTTTAAAACCATCAGCTCTCGTGAGAATGCTCTCACTATTACGAGAATAGCATGGGGAAAACCACCCCCATGATCCCATCACCTCCCACCAGGTCCCTCCCTCCACATGTGGGGATTACAATTTGGATTATGATCTGAGATGAGATTTTGGTGGGGACAGAGCCAAACCATATCAACCATCAACCACCCACTGGATTAGAAGGAGAAGAGTGCTATCGCAAGCATTAAGAGTGAATGAAGATCAGGTGAAGATACAGTCAACATTATTTTTTTCTAGGACAGATGCTATTCTAGGTATTTCACTACAATAATCCTGTGAAATAAGTAGTATCATCTCCATTTCAAAGATAAATAAATGGCTTAAAAGAAGTTGTGATTCGACCATAGTCAAATTATGAGTAAGTTGTAGAGCTAAGATTCAAATTTAGGTCTGTTCCACTGAGGGGCCTGAAATCATTCATCTTTGAAATTATTCATTCATTATTTATTTATTTATCAGACTTCTGTTTTACACAAGGTATTGCTTAATCTCCTAGAAAAAATTATTGTGTGAAAAAGGCAGAAATCCAGGATGAGGTTATTTATGTATATTTCTATACATTAAAAAACCCATAAATTAATGGTATATGGTTTCTATAAATTCATATAAAAAGAGTCTGGAAAGACTCCCAATAAATTGATAATGGTGGTTACATCTGAGGAAGGAATCAAGATGGGCATATAAGTTAAAGAAAACATATGTGTAATGTTTTAATCATTTATCCAAAGAATATATTCATGTATTATTTGTATAATTAAAACTTATTTTTAAAATGAATTTTTCTGCCCACAAAATGACTTTCTACACAGACATGAGTATGATACAAGGAATGTGAACTAATAAGGAAACAGCATGAGTTGATAGAAATTATTGAAAACAACTTTGTGTTAAGTGAGAAACATAGTTTTTTTTTTTTTTTTTTTTCCCACGGTTTGTTGCTAATCTCTTCTGAAGAAAGTTAGGTGAGTTTCCATTAACAAATCCATGAGACATAACAGTTGGGAAGCCTTTGTTTTTCTGAGGAATGTAGCATGCTATAGGTGGGTAGTCCAAGGGAGAAGTTCCCCAGGAGGTGATTAGATATAACTTACTCATTTTTCTGGTTAGAATCACTAGAAACCACTGCGTTTTTTTGTTGCCCAAAGGTGTAAGAGGGTTCAAGCATGAGTTTGGGACCCCTTCTGCTGAACTTCCCCATAGGAGACCTCCTTTAGTCACCATAAACCCTCCCCATGCCTCACAGTGAATCAAAGCTCCATTCATGATTGTCCTCTGCCAGATACTCTTATGTAGGCCTGAGGATTTTAAATATGCTATATATATATATTTTTTTTTTTTTGCTGTGTTTCCTCTTAGCTACTTAACCCTCTTCATCCTTTGAGTCTCGGCTTTAATTCAGTGTCTGCCAAAAAAGTCATCTCTTCTCACCACCCCACACACTAGATTGGGCGTTCCTCTCTGTGCTCCCATAACCCTCTACTGTCTATGCGATAGCACTTCTCTCCTTCATCTAAGGCAGCTCTCCACCCTGGCTAGACATCAAAGTCACAATGAAGAATTTAAAAAATATAGATGTTTGGGCTCACCTCAAATGCATTGCATCTGAATCTTCAGAATTATATCTAGGTATTTATTTTTTATATATAGTACCCTTCATATAATTTCAATTAGTATTTCTTGACTAAGTAAATTAAACAGGGTTCTGATAATCTGCAGCTGTTTTATTGTATTTTATTTTTAAAATTATTTATTTAATTTTTTTTTTTGAGACAGAATCTTATTCTGTCACCCAGGCTGGAGTACAGTGGTGCAATCTCCGCTCACTGCAACCTCTGCCTCCCAGGTTCAAGCGAGTCTCCTGTCTGTCTCCTGAGTAGCTGGGACTAAAGGTGTGCACCACCACGCCCGGCTCATTTTTGTATTTTTAGTAGAGATGGGGTTTCGTCATATTAGCCAGGCTGTTCTCGAACTCCTGACCTCAGTTAATCTACCTGCCTCAGCCTCCCAAAGTGCTGAGATTACATGCGTGAGCCACCGTGGCTGGCCTGTTTGTTTTATTGATACTTCATACTTTTTTTCACCCTCCTCAGTAGTTCTGGCTTTATTAGAATCACCAGAATAACATTGTAAAGACAGAGATAATTTTGCTCAATCTAAGGAAAGTTTTTGACATGATAAGTGATGTTTGCTGAGTCCTGGATGTAGACTATGGGACATCTCAAATGAAGCTCAACAAAGTAAACATTCACAATGACATATTCAAAGCAATCTTTCACTGCCAGATCTTTTGCTATTCCTTTGAGTTCAGCCTCTTCCCATCGTCATACCAACACATATCTGATAATAGCAGTAGGATGGTGATGGGGAAATAAGTAAAATATTCAGTTTTGTCCTCTGGCATCTCATTCTTGACTACATAGGCTCTTAATTTCAGTATCAACCAATACTAGCATTTGACCAGGTGTTTTTAACCCCCCACACACTTAAGATAACTGCTGAAAATCATGTGTAGCCTCCTAACACTCAACATCCATAAATCAAAGAGAAGCAGAAGAGCATAATGTTTAGCAGCCCATGTTCTGGAGCCTGCTTCTGGTTCACAGACAGACTCTGCCATCTTGACTGGTTGTGAGCCTCTTTATGTGTCAGTGTTCCTAGCTTTAAAACATAGAAAACATAGTGTGGTATCTACTTTACAAAATATTTGCAATATTAAATGACTTCATACACATAAAGAACTTAGAAGATTGCCCAGCACATTGCTTTAAAAATATTAGCAATTTTATTCTCAAAGATTAGGCATTCACTCAGATTACATAGATATTATAGAAAATGTATGGAGTAGATAAAGGATGAACTAATCACAGAAAATATAAAATGACTAAAGATAAAACAGAGTACAAAATGTCATTGCATACATCTTAAAAGATTTAAAAATGCAATTTGTTGGAGAGCAGTATCAACAAGAGCAGACCGGCCCCTTGCTAGGTCCTGGGAAGATCTTAGTAATTTTATATTTGTAATTTTATATTTATTTCCTTAAAGAGTTTACTTGACGTTGCATAAAATAGGTTTCATAAAACCTGAGCCTTAAGTGAAAAACACTATTTAGGAAAACAAAACAGATGAGGAATTGAGGCCAAATTGGTGAGGTGGGTATAAAATATCCACTGACTGCAGATATTTGCCTTTTAAGCTGGGGGCGCAGAATAACTTACTCCATTTTCATATGACCTTTTTCTTTCAGGCTCTTTTAACAATTTCCTAAAGAAATCAGGCTGCCCCAAGTATGGATGTATTAACTCTTATTTTTTCCCCTTAATTGCTATAATCTTAAAATATAAAGAAGAATTAATTAACTATCCTGACGGGGGAAGGAAAGTTAATAGCAATTTTAATGAGTGTAGCCTTAGCAGAATTTGTAATAACCCTGAAAAGATGGTGAAGTCACTTCTTTCTCCACTTGACTCTCTCACCTTCTGTGAATGGCTATAAATGCTGATTATAAGTGATTAATTACCTACTGGAAGGCTTGTTTCTAGCTCATCTCCTTATCCTAAAACCAATTGCAGTCTGAACACTATGGTGAGAATTCCAAATGTAAAAAAGATAAAATGGGCTATCTACAATATAAAGTGCTTCAAAGACAAAATGTGATGATGAGCATCTGGCAGAGCTTTTACATGAGCACAGGAAAAAGCAAACAAGTTGTATGAGGCTGACCTTGGACATTTCATCTAAAATGATAGAGAATATGGTAGTCGTGCCATAGGTAAGACATTTATATCATATATATACAAGGCAGTGGATTTCTGTGTGGAAATGCTCTTCAAACTCCAGTGCAGGAAGGAAAAGCTCAACTAGAACCCAGGGGTCCCAATGAACTGAGTATTCAGAGTTTAGAGTTTGGGGGTAATAAGGCAATTAGAATTTGTGAGGTGAGGGGGTACTGGGCAGGAGAGAGTTATATGGGAAAGGAGGGTAAGAAATTTGCATAGGAGAACACTTGGTTCGTTGGCCAAATACTAATCTGTACATGTGCAGAGTGGGATTCCATATAACTAAGCAAAGAACAGCTACTAAAGGATGAACAACAACCAGGGAGCTGTGAGCTGATCTGAGCTTTCACAGTGCTGTTGGGCATTCAAGTTCAAGCCACTCAGAGTGGAAAAACCTTGTTGAACACTCCAGAGATTCAGTAAAGAATAGAGGGGCCATGCTCCAGAAATAGCACTGTTTAGCCTTAGAGAAAATGTTACTGTAGAACCACTCTGATATATCACAACATAAGACTCAAAAGAACCAAGTAGTCAACAAGAAAATATAGTGCCTGCTGGAATAAACTCAGTTTTTTATTCAGGAATACAGCAACATTCAGTCAACAACATAGCATCTGTTATATCCATATTACAACCCAAATATATGAGAGATGTGAAGAGGCAGAAAAATATATCCTGTAACCAGGGGAAAAATAATTTAATAGAAACTGATCATCTAATTATAGGTATAGTAGAATTATCAGAAAAGGACTTTCAAATAGTTATAAAAATAGTTATAAATATATTCAAGTGTATAAAGGTAAATATATATTCCTATAATTAGGACAAATAATTTCAACAGAGTAATAAAATATATAAAAAGGGTCCTAGTGAGTCTACAGGGTCTAGAAATGGAAGACATGAAAAGGATCTCAATGATCCTATTTAGTATAGAGATAAAAAATGTAATATCTGAAAAAAAGTACTAGATAGGATTAACAGCAGATTATTCACTGCAGAATGAAATGTTAGTAAATTAGTGGAAAAGGACAAAATAAACTATGGAAACTGATGCCCAGAGATGAAAAGCTGAATCTAAATAAACAGAGTTTCAGTGACTTGTCAAACTATATCACCTGGTCCTATCTATATGTAGTTTGGAGCCAAAGGAGGAATGGAGAGGGTGGTATTGGGGCAGAAAAAAATCTTAGATATCAGGGTTGAAAAAAATTCCACAACCAAAAAAAATACGGAACACACATTTATGAATTTCAAAAAACAGCATGCAGGATGAACTCAAAACCACATCAAAGCACATTATAATCAAACTGCTAAAAAATTGACAAAAAGTATTAAAATCAGCCAGACAAAAATAGCACATTATATACAGGGGAACAGTAATAAGAATGTTTCTATCTACTTATCAAAAAAAATACAAGGCAAAAGACAATGAAATGATAACTTTAAAGTACTGAAGGGGAAAAATATATAACTTAGAATTTTAAAGTAGAGAAAATTTCTTCAAATATGAAGGAAGCTAACAAAAGACATTTCCAGAAAAACAAGAGTTAAAAGAATTTGCCACGGGCAGATCCGCACTACATGATATAAAGGAGGTCCTTCAGGTGGAAGATAAATAATACCAGATGGAAATTAAGACCTATATAAAGGAAATAATAGCAATGGAAATGGTAAGTGGATAGGTAAATTAAATATTTGTATCTTATTTTGAAATTAATTTAAATGATATTTAACTATAAAATGGAAATAATAAAAATGTATTTATGGTTATAAATTGTACATGCTTATAATATGTGCAGAAATAAAACATAAAAGCAAACCAACATGGTACATGTATACCTACATAACAAACCTGCACGTTGTGCACTTGTACCCCAGAACTTAACGTATAATTAAAAAAAAAGAAAAACAGAAAGAATGGAAGCATCGACAGTAGATGTATACTTGGTAAAATTATTGTAACTGAAGTAGTATGATATTATTTGAAGGTTGAATGTGATACATTAAAGAAATATATTTTAAACTCTAACAAAACCACTAAAAAAAGCCCCTAAGTTATAGCTAACAAAACAAAGACAAAATACGTAGCTAAAATACTGCTTAACAAAAGAAAGACAGGAAGGATAGAAATAATGAAAAAGGAATAATCAGGACAAAAAAACCACACCCAGGATATTAGATATAAAATCACCATATAAATAATGATATTAAATAAAAATCACTTCATCTAAAAAAGCAGAGATTTTCAGACTGATTAAAGAAGTAAAAACCAACCATATGCTGTATTCAAGAGATGCATATTAAATGCAAAGATACACATGTTTCAAATGATGAAAAAAGTTATACTATGTAAATACGAAAAATAGGAAAGCTGGAGTGGCTATATTCATATTATATATTCCCTCGGTGTAAAGATTATTACCAGAGATAAAGAGGAATATTAATCATAAAATGGTGAACTTTTTCAGACAAAACAATCCAAATGTCTATGGACCTAATCACAGTGTTTCAAAATACATTAAATTAAACAGGGAAATGAAAGGAGAAATAGAGGATTTCAGAATTACAATTTCAGACTTCAATATATCTCTCTTAGTGAGTACTACAGTAAGAGGACTTGATTAGCACTAGAAACTCATTCAATATACCTGACAATTGCAGAATACACATTATTTTCAAATTCATAGGAAACATTCACCAAAATGATCATATGCTGAACCATAAAATGAGTTTAAATAGATTTAAAGTGATTAAAATAATTCAGAGTATGCTATCTAACTACAACTGAATGGACACTGAGTGATTACGACAGTTAATATTAGATATCTGGAAAATCTCTAGATATTTGGAAATGAAAGATTCACTTTTAAATAACTCATGGATCAAAGAAGCAAGAAAAATGAGAAAATGTTTTTAACTGAATGAGAGTTAAACACAACATATCAAAATTTGTGGGTTGCAGATAACAATTTTTAAGAGTGGGAATTTATAGTTCTAAATGCTTATAGTAGAAAGAAAGAAATGTTAATAAATGATAAAAACTTTCTCCTTATGAAACTTCAAATTAAACACAAAAATTGTAACAAAAAAAAAAAAAGAAAGAAAGAAGTAGATAAAGACAAGGGTGTCATGTTAGTTGAGGAATACAAAGTTTCGGTTATGCAGCATAAGTATATTCTAGAAGGTAAATATACACAATCATGACAATAGTTAGTAGTGATTTATTGTATACTGAACTTGTAATTTGCCAAGGGAGTAGAGTTTTGTTTTTGTTTTTGTGTTTGTTTGTTTTTGTGTTTGTTTGTTTTTGAGACTGAGTCCTGCTGTGTCACCCAGGCATTAAAGAACAGATGGATGATAAATAACAGAAGAATAACACAAACAGCTTTATGCCAATATATTCAACAATAGAAACAAAGTAGACAAATCCCTTGAAAATTGTAAATTACTAAAATTGACACAAAGAGAAATAGAAAATTGGAGTAAAGTTGTTACAGTTATAATTCAAAATATTTCCATAAAGAAAATTTTAAGTCTAGATAATTTTATAAATATTTAAAGAAGAAATAATATCAATCTTCCACAGACTTGTTTTGTGAGGGTAGTATAACACTGATATACTAAAGCATACAACAATATTATAAGAGAATAATATTATAGGTCAATATCCTTCAAAAAATAGATGCAAGAACCCTTATAATACATTAGCAAATTTTAAATGAGTTAAGTCTCAGATTCCCCCCTTATGATCAAAAACAAATACAGGTGTCTTCTCTCTCCTAAGTTCTATAAAACATCGTTACTATACCTAGCATTACATATATGAAGATGAGCCAAAAAAGATCATCTATATTGGAAAAGAAATAACAGATTATTTGATGTGTTTAGAAAATCTTAAGGAATTGTAAAAATAGCTATTAAAATTAATGAATTTAGCAAGTTTTCAGGATTCATGATCTATATGCAATAATTAGATATATTTCTATATGCTATCATGAACAATGGAAAAATTAGACAGAATATTAACATTATCTCAAAAGCATAACAAATATTTAAGAATAAATTTAATAAAATATGTTAAAAACCTCTACATTGAAAACTACAACAAATTGCTGAATGAAATTAAAGAAAAGCTAAATAAATGAGGAGACATCATATCATGGATTGGAAGCTTCAATTTTCATAAAGTCAGTTCTTCCAAATCTGATATAAATCATGGCAGGATTTTGTTCTGGTAAGCCTCTACATGCTATTTCTTGAAAAACAAGATATATACATTTCCTAATTCAAGACTTATTATAAAGTTACAATAATCAAGAGCATGTATTACTGAAATGAAGATAAACAAAAAGATCAATGAAACAGACTAGAGAATCAGCAATGGATCTACCCTTATATGACTGATTAATTTCAATCAAATTGCCAAAACAACTAAACTTAGAAGTGAAGGTCTTTCCGATAAATGCTACCAGAATAACAGGCTACATATAAAAGTTGTTTCTTAACCTATACCTCCTTCCATACAAAAAATTTAATATGAGATGGATTATCAATCTAAGTTTAAAAGCTAAAACTATAAAGCTTCTAGAAGAAAATATAAAAAAAATTTTGTAATCTCAGTATTGGCAAAGAGTTCTTAAACAGAAGACTTTATGAATGAAATTATAAACCATAAAACCAAAAAAACCATAAAAGAAAAAAGAATGACAAAAGGATTTCATCAACATTAAAAGCTTCTGCTCATCAGAAGGATGAGAAGAACCATAATTTGGAAAACATTTACAATACATATATGTGATAAATTATTTGTACTCGTATAAACACATTGTACAAGTCAGTAATAAAAAGGCAGGTATCAAAACATAGACAAAAGACTTGCACAGGAAATGCACAAAGTAAGATTAACAGATGGCCACTAAGTACATAAAATATTCAACAGAATTTTTCACCAGGAAAATGCAAATGAATTATTAGGGAAATTCAACTTGAAAGAACAACGAGATGCCACTAAACACCACCACCTCAGTGGCTAAAATTAAAAAGACTAACCATGCTAACTATTGCTGAGAATATGGAGCAACAGGAACTCTCACACATTGCTAATGAGAGTGCAAAATGGTACAATTACTTTGTTAATCTGGCAATTTCTCATAAACAAATGCCCTCTCTATGACCCATAAATTCCACTTTTAGATATTTACTCAAGAGAAATGAAAGCATATCCCCTTGATGTCCATAGGGAATTCATTTCAGGACCTCCCTCAGACGCCAAAATCTGCAGATGCTCAAGTCCCTGATAGAAAATGACATAGTATTTGCATATAACCCATTCACATCTTCTCATATACTTTAATCTCCAGATTACTTATAACTAATACAATGTAAATGCTATGTAAATAGTCATTGTACTTATTGTTTAGGGAATAATAAGAAAAAAGTCTGTCCATGTACAGTACAGATGCAATTTAAAAAATATTTTTAATCCACAGTTATTAAAATTCACTGATGGGGAACCCATGGATACAGAGGAACCTACTGACAGAGGACTGATTGTATATTCAAAAAGACCTTGACCAATAATGTTAATAGTAGCTTCATTCATTAAAACCTCAAACTGGAACAAACCTACGTGCCTATCAACAGAAGAAAGGATAAACAAATTGTGGTATATCTATGTCATGGAACACCTATCATAAAAAGGAACAAACTGCTGATACATGATACATGCAACATCATGGATAAACATTAAAATATGCTGAGTAAAAGAAGTGAAGTATGAGTGCATACTACACAATTCACTTTATATGAAGTTATAGAAGGTACAAAACCAATCAGACATTTCTCAAGCTTCTTCTGTGTTCCAGGTGTCCTCTCCCTTTTTTTTCTGACTGAATCCTACATGCAAAGAGTTAGGGGGAATTTGGTTACTCAGCTCCTGTCTCACTATCATTATCAGTCCATGCCAGACTCTTCTCTCATTTGGTATTTAATCCCTCCCCCTTTATTACTGATATTCGTACTTCTCTTTTCCAATAGGTCCTTACTCGATTGTCTTTTTACTTGTCAGCCTATTGAGATAAATGATGTTTTCTTTCTGCATATTTTAAAAGTTTATATAAAAGTTTTACCATATATTTTGTTTCCTAAAATGAACACTACATTGTTACACTGTTGCGTAGTATTCCTTAGTGTATATCCACCATTTTCTGTTTGTTCGTTTCCCTGGTGATGCAAACATCTGGATTGCCTTTAACTCTCTAGTTCCATCAACACTGCTGTAAAGCAGGTCCTTGTTTTTGTCCCATATTGATGTATACTAGAATTTCTCTGGGCTACCTACCCAGGAGTAGGTGTTAGGATTTAGGCATACTTATTTTCATCAAGCATTGCCATCCTGTCCTCCAAAATGACTTTAGCAATTTACATTTTCTCCAGCAATGTATGAGGTGGCCTGTTTCCCCTCAATCATACCAACACTTGCATTATCAACCTTTCTGGTTTTTTTTTTGTTTTGTTTTGTTTTTTTTTTTTTTAACGTTCTAATGGTTATAAAGTAGAAGTGGCTTGTTTTATGTTATATATATATTTTTTATATCACTAGTGAGTTTGAGCATCTCTTTTTATATGTGTTAGTTATTTGGACTTCCCCTTTATGTGAATAACCTATTAATATATTTTATTTATTGTAAAATCTGGGATTCCTGTATTCGTTCTTGTTGATTTGCAACAATTCCTTGTGTATTCTAGTTATTCATTTATCAGTTTTTTGTTTTTATTAGTAAAATAAAAATTATCATTTTGATTGTTTACGCGGTGGCTCAAGCCTGTAATCCCAGCACTTTGGGAGGCCGAGGCGGGCGGATCACAAGGGCAGGAGATCGAGACCACAGTGAAACCCCGTCTCTACTAAAAATACAAAAAATTAGCCGGGCACGGTGGCGGGCGCCTGTAGTCCTAGCTACTCAGGAGGCTGAGGCAGGAGAATGGCGTGAACCCAGGAGGCGGAGCTTGCAGTGAGCCGAGATCGCGCCACTGCACTCCAGCCTGGGCAACAGCGTGAGACTCCGTCTCAAAAAAAAAAAAAAAAAAAAAGAAATATTTTTTAACCCTTAAGTCACAAAGATATTTATTTATTTATTTATTTATTTATTTATTTATTTGAGACAGAGTCTCGCTGTGTCTCCCAGGCTGGAGTGCAGTGGCGTGATCTCGGCTCACTGCAAGCTCCGCCTCCCGGCTTCACGCCATTCTCCCGCCTCAGCCTCCCAAGTAGCTGGGACTACAGACGCCCGCCACCACGCCGGCTAATTTTTTGTATTTTTAGTAGAGACGGGGTTTCACCATGTTAGCCAGGATAGTCTCGATCTCCTGACCTCGTGATCCACCCGCCTCGGCCTCCCAAAGTGCTGGGATTACAGGCTTGAGCCACCGTGCCCGGCTCACAAAGATATTTAAAATTCTTTTTCCTCTTGGCTTTGTAGCTTTCTTTTCATGTTTAGGGCCTTACTTCATTTGGAATCTACCTTTTTATATAGTATAAAATAGGCGGTGACTGTATTATTTTCTTTTTAAAAAATGTTATTTAGTAAAACTATATTCTTAATTTTGTTAACTAAAATATTAATGATGACTTCAGAGATTTACAGGGACAATTTTATCGTATATCAAGTCTCCATACACATGTGTTGTTGCAATATTGTATTTATTGGTTCCTACACAAATGATATACTGTAACATTTTTAATAGAAATGGTCTTTTAAATAAGAGAATTTTTAAGTCAAATAAATAATTAAAAGTCCAATAGTTTTATAGGCAAATAATGCAAAATGCCTCCTGTTAGACTTCCAATTCACATTACCCAGAGGCAAACATTTTTCTCTTTCAGCTGTTTCTTTTGTTGTATCCTTATTTATATACTTGTTTGCTACATTTTCTTGCTTTTGTCTGGTGCCAGGTACTTTTCCCATCATCCTCTCAACTCCTTACAAGGACTATATTATTATTCCTCCCTTCCTCTCTTAAAGCGAAGATGGATAAATTGAAGCTCAGAGACACAGGTTGCAAGAGTAAAATTAGAATCCAGGTTTGTTTAACTTCAAAGCTGCACTCTTCCCACTAAATCAGGGGTTGACAACCTTTTTCTGTGAAGGGATAAATAGTAAATATTTTAGGCTTTATGGTTTGTATAGTTTCTGTTACAACAACTTAACTCTGTCATCACAGTGTGAAAGCAGTCATAGATAACACACAAATGTATGGCTATAGCTGTGTTCCAATAAAACTTTATTTACAAAAACAGGCAGTAGGTTGGATTTGACCCATGGTCAATTGTAGTTGGCCAACTTCTTAAGTGAGCCATATTGCCTGTTTTTAAAAATGTGTTTTTCAAAATGAAGACATGTTATTTATATATAAGCATCTTTTAAAAAAGGTATCTTCTGTCTGTAGATGTAAGTGATGTGTGAAAATCCATAATTAATAGTTAATGATGCTGGTCAGTAATATCACTAGATTCATTAATGACTAATTTCTTTGTGCATTTGGTTTTGACTTGGATTCAAGATACTTGAATAGAATAGTACAAGACCCCAGAATAGGTTTGGACACCCAATTTTTGTTTTAACACTTCCATTTCTGTTTTCCAGAATTAATTGTTAAGAGTTTTATGTTATCATTCAGTGTCCTTCAAAAAATTAGTTGCACCCCAAAGGAGATTATACTGTGTATGTGTTCTGCAACCTTCTTCCCTCCCTTCCTTCTTTCTTTTCTTATTCCATATTTTTTCTGCTTCTCTATTATGTCTTGGAATTCCTATATTTAATACCAGAACAAACAAATTTGATTGAAAGAATATGAATAGCATTTTCTTCATGAAGACCATGTTACTTAACATGAAAATAGCATCCCAAATATACTTTAGTTTTTTAAAAATATTTTAAGTTGCCAATTTCAATTTGTATGAGATCAGTTCACTAGAAAATTAAATATATTTTCTGTTAAACATAATAATGAATATCATTGTCTGTACCACTCAAGCATAGCTATAGTATAATTATATTTAATATAATTAAATATATTTCTTATTAAAAGTCAACAACAGAATTCATTGTTACATTACTTGGGCAGAAGTGCCATGCAATTAGGGCTCTATAGCTAAGTGAGTTGTAGAAAGAACCAGACTCATTACTACTTCATAAAAACATTCCATTACATTCCAGTTGTTGACTGGAGGCTTTTCCTTTTCATTGTGTTCTCACTTCTTCTGGAAACTGATGACTAGCAGACATCTCAGACCCTATTTTGGGGATCATTTATCAGTGTAAAAACTCAATTCTTTCTTATGTAGTAGTAATCATTCCACAAATGTTAATTTGGACTTTTCCCCAGTGTATTCAATTAGCAATTCTACTTATTTGTTCCAGGTTGAGAACTCAAGAAAGGATAAAATAAACTTTTTAGGGCTAGGCACGCTGGCTCACGGCTGTAATCCCAGCACTTTGGGAGGCCAGAGGTCGGCAGATCACTTGAGGTCAGGAGTTCGGAACCAGCCTGGCCAATATGGTGAAACCCTGTCTCTACTAAAAATACAAAAATTAGCCGGGTGTGGTGGTGTGTGCCTGTAGTCCCAGCTACTAAGGAGGCTGAGGCAGGAGAATCGCTTAAACCCAGGAGGCGGAGGTTGCAGTGAGCTGAGATAGTGCCATTGCACTCGTGTCGCGGTGAGACCTCATCTCAAAATAACAGAAAACAAAAACAAAAAACAACAAAACTTTTTGGCCATAGCACATTTTGACTTCATTATCAGGTTCTTCTTGATTATGATGTCTTGTATCTCTTTTCCTGGCTCTCTCTTCCCCATTGGTGGCTACCTCACTCTCTGCCTGGCTTGTTGCATTTCTCAGTACTCTAGATTATCCTCAGGATAATCTATTGCAAACTTCTTACAGTTTCTTGTATTGCATTTCTTTTCCTTTCTCTGTACACCTATTCTTGATCTTTCTACCAATATTCTTAACCCTTTGCTACCCATAGTACTGAGATTATACTCATGATAATGAAGAGGTTTAAAAAATAAGAGAGTAAACTCTGAGGTTACCTGTATATAGATTATGTAGTGTGTGTATATATGCATGGATTATTTCTGTAAGTACATTAACTCACTGTCACCAAAGTAGATGTGCATGCTAGATTGATTACATCTACATCTCCAAATAATGGCTTCCCTATATCCATACTTTTGCTCTGCAATTTAAAAAGTTTTGTAGAACCTTTTCACTCTGACTCTGAGGTTGGTTGTGTGATTTGGTTTAGATAAGATACTAGCAACTGTCACACAAGCAGAAGCTTTACAAGTAAATGTGCCTTTATTTTACCTTTTGCATGATTGGGATTACCCAGTTGTAGACCTCTCCTCTGTCATGAGAACAAGCCCAGGTTAGCCTGCTAGGAGAAGAAAGACCTCATGGAGCAAAGCTAAGCCACCTGAGCTGAAGCAATCCTAGGTTAGCTAGGCCTAAACTGACTTACCAACGAACTGCATATACATGAGTGAGCCCATCAAGATCAGTCAAGAATGGCTTATGATAGAATAAATTATCTAGATGACCTGTATCCAATAGAAATAATAAATAGTTGCTTTACACCATTAAGTTTTGATGTGATTTATTACTTAGCAGCAGCTGGCACACTTATAGTGTATTAGTTAACTGGTACAATAAAATCACCCATCTATATTTCAATCAACTAAAAAAAAAAAATGAGAAAACAAGTCCTGCATTTGCCTACATATCTAGTATTTCTAGTGTTCTTCATTACTTTGTGTAGATCCAGATTTTCATTTAGTATCATTTTTTTCCTGCATAAAGAACCTCCTTTAACATTTCTTATAGTGACGATCTGTTAATGATACTTTTTAAAGCTTTTGTCATGTTTGAAAAAATCTTCATTTTGTTTTTATTATTGAAAGATTCTTTGTTAATTGACAGTTTTCTTATTAAAAGTCAACAACAGAATTCATTGTCACATTACTTGGGCAGAAGTGCCATGCAGTGAGGGCTCTGCAGCTAAGTGAGTTGTAGAAAGAACCAAACTCATTACTACTTCATTGAAACAGCCCATTACATTCCACTTGTTGACTGGAGGCTTTTCCTTTTCTTGGTGTTCTCACTTCTTCTGGAAACTGATGACTTACAGAAGGGTCAGACCCTACTTCAGTACTTTAAAGCAGCTGCTCCATTGTCTTTTAGATTGCATTGTTTCTGATAAGAAGTCTGCCATTTTTATCTCTGTTCCGCAGTACCTAATTGTCTTTTTTGCCTCTGGGTGCTTTTAAGATTTTCTTTTTATCACTGATTTATAGCAATTTGGTTATGATAGGTCTTAGTGTAAGTTTCTTCATTTTTTTTTTTTTCTACTAAGGTGTATTGAGCTTCTTGGATCTGTGGATTTGTAATTTTCATTAAATTATGAATTTTTTGGTATATTATTTCTTCAACATTTTTTTTTCTGTTTTTTCCTCCTTCTTCTTTCCCTTTGAGTTTTGATTACATGTATTTTAGTCTGCTTTTACCTCGTTGTACAGCTCACTGATTCTCTGTTCATTTATTTTCAGTATTTTTCCCCCTCTGTGTTTCATTTCAGACAGTTTCTATTGCCAGGTCTTCAAGTGCACTAATCATTCTTCTATATTGTCTAAATGCTATTAATCCTATCATGTGTATTGTTTATGTAAGATATTGAATTTTTATTTCTAGAAGATTGGTTTTGAAATATGTGTCATGTTCCTCCTCAGGATGTTCACACTTTGCTCAACCTTTAAGAACACTTAAGATATATTTTTAATAGCTGCTTTATTGTCATTGTTATTTATAAGTCTTTTATGGGTGTGTTTGTATTGATTTGTTGTTCTCCTCATTATGGCTAATGTTTTACTGCTTGTTGCATACCTGGCAATTGATTAGATACCATACATTGTAAATTTGACCTTGTTATATAATGGAGTTTTTTTATTTTCTTTTTTTTTAACTTTAAGTTCAGGGATACATGTGCAGGTTTTTTTACATAGGTCAACTTCTGTCATGGGGGTTTATTGTGCAGATTATTTCATCACCCAGGTATTAGCCTAGTACCCACTAGTTATTTTTCCTGATTCTCTCCCTCCTCCCACCTTCCACCCTCTAAAATCACCCAGTGTCTGTTGTTTTGCTGTAAGTGTCCATGAGTTCTCATTTAGCTCCCACTTATAAGTGAGAATATGTGGGTATTTGGTTTTCTGTTCCTGTGTTAGTTTGCTAAGGATAATGGCCTCCAGATCCATCTATATTTTCTTAAGTATATTAGGAGCTTTGTTATGGAATGCACCAATTAAGTTACTTGAAAGCAATTTGATCCTCGTAAGGCTTGCTTTTAAACTGTGAGGCTGTTCATTCAAGGCTAATTTGGCCACATATTGAAGTAATACTCTTCTGAGGACTCTGGAATATGTGCTTGATATTCCATATGTTAGAAGTCTTCACTCTGGCTTGTGTGGATGAATACTATTTTTGGCCTTGTATGAGCTCCAAAAACTATTCCATCTCGTCCTTCTGATGATTCTTCCCCATGCTTTGGGTAGTTTTCATACATGTAGTTGCTGATCATTAGTCAGATGAAGACTCAGAAGAAACCCTCTGCAAATCTCCAGACTTCTCTCTCTCTCTCTCTCTCTCATTCTCTCTGCAACTCTCTTTTCTCTGATTATACACTACGTTATCCCCCTTGAATTCTAAACTGAACTCAGGAAGCTTTCCAGGCTTTATTACTGCCAGGCAGTAAACTTGAACAAAAGTTGAATAGTTGGTTTCACCTCATTTGTTTTCCTTTTATCAGGGATCAATGATCTACCCTGCCTATTGTTCAATGTGTAAAAATTGTCTCATATATTTTGTCTACTTTTAAAAAAAAGTTTTCGAGGGTAGAAAGATAATTCTGTTTCCTGTTGCTCCTTCATGGATGGAAGCAAAAGTCTCTTCCAATTGAATTTTATTGAGCAGATGCAAATTCCTTGTAATAAAAACCTTGTTTTGAGCCCTGATATATAGAAGCTTGATGTTGACGATGAAGAGATCTAAGAAGTCAGGAATTTTCAAATCTGATACTTTTCCCTCAATCCCTTCCTTAGCTTTTATTGATTTGAATGGTATAAAGTTTTAAATTTTTTAAAATACTGGCCTTTAAATTAAAATACTACTGTTGAGCAAACTTCATTCTTCCTCCTATTTGCTATGTAGAGCGATGATTTTTGAAGATTCTTGGGGCACAAAGGGACCTTGTTATGACCTTTTTGGGAAATTAGAGGATTAAAAAAAGGTTTCTAATGTGAATAATAAAGATTACTTTCTTTTGCAGCAAGAATTTTCTCAGACTATAATGCCCACCTTCTCCTATTATGAATATAGTTCTCTTCAATTGGAAGGACAGTAAAATCAGTGGTGAGAGACTTTGGAAGTTTTGTCACTCATCAAATCTTTTTGAAAACCTTTCTCTCTCTAAGTCACTCTTGGCCTGGCATATTGTTCAACTCCTCATGATGGAGGATACCATGAGACCAACAAAATTGCTTAATATTTTGACAAATGTTTCATTTTTTATTTTGTTCCTCATGAATTCTAGGGATTAGGGTTATCATATCAGAAGATAAGTCTTGGTTAGCTATAATCATAACGTAAAATTATATACTCTCAAGCCAACCAATAATGACTAGCATTTTCTGCAATTTAAAATGATCCTTACCTTTTTTCTTTTCCCTGACAGTGGAAAAGCAAGTACTGTGTTTATCAAGACTTCCTAAAGAAAAGGTTTAAAAGTCAAAGATAAGGCCTTCCGTGTGGTCCTTCCATCATAGAGTGGAGAAAACAGAAGAAAAGAAATGAGAATGTTTTTCCTGAAATTGCATTTTTCGTTTCTCAACTAGAGAGAAGACATCTTTTAGACATTGCTTTCAATCTCTGTGAATTGGTTGTGTTTTACCTCTTCAAATGTGTGTGTGTGTGTGTGTGTGTTTTTAAAATTCTCCTAAAAGGTTCTGGGTGAGCGTAAGCTATCTGATAGCATTCTCATACATTCACGTCCCAGACTTTGCCTAACTTTAGAAGTAGGCTGTCTTTCAGACACCTTTCACAGCCCTTAAACAACTGATGATCTGAGAGATGATGAAAAGAAGCAACTGTGCAAACAAAGACTTTGGACTCCAGGCATTGATTGTCTGCTTTCAGCACCTCTTTTCAATCTTGCCATCTTTCAGGGTTTTGTTTGGTGTTTGATACAGCTTTTCAGAGAAACTTAATAACTTTTCAGTATCCAGTGTAAGAAAAGAAACATAGCCAGGATTGATCGTGTGTGTGCTGGCTGGATTCAAAACCTCCTGCCTTACTTAGTAGTTTAACACTTAGTAGTAGAAATACCATGGTCTCCTGTTGGAAATCAAAGTAACAACTAGAATCAATTCCACATCCTGTTAAAGAGGCACTTGGTAGGATTTTTGGTAATTCATTCTGACTATAGTCACTTTTCTCTGTGATATTTGGAAAAAGCTGAGAGAACTCAGAGAAACTAGAAATCACCGTGTGGTAAATTCAGAAGGAGCTATCATTTCAGTGCTTTAATTTCATCCCTCCCTGAGCTCCAGGTTCTTCATTTAGGCCTCGTTTAGCCACAGTGACACCTTTTCCTTCCCTACAGCCCTTTTGCATGTGACAACCTTCTTTCTAACAGCTCTGCCAACTTGTCCCCCATTTTAATCACCCGGAATACCAACTGATAAATTGAGAGAGGCTAGCTAATTTTTTCTCTTCATTTTTCTCCTTGAAAAATGAAACAACAGTTACCTAGGACAGATTTTGGTAATAGTTTTTCATAGTCCTTTATCTATTTTAGAGATTTGATGGTTTGCTGTAGGGTACCTGACTAGACAAATCCATGTAGCTATTATGTATGTTGAGTAACATTCCTTTGTTGTTAATAATTTCTTATGATATCATGGAAGAAGAAGAATAACACCAGCAGCACCAAGCTCATATACAGAGAACAGTGGTCTGCACTCTATGGTTTTTACAGAAAAGCACAAGAATATCTTAAAACAAAGAGGAACCTGCATTGAGATTTGTAAAGAGGTGTCACCCATCAGGACAGGGAAGAAGATACTGTGTGGAAAAAAGAGAAACATTTTCTTTCAATGATTGTGCTGCTGAAATTCATAGTTCATATAAAATAGGTTCTTGCTTTCAATGAGTACAGCAATGTTAAGAGTAATCACCTTCTTCAGAATGCGAATCAATAACAATACAGAGTACGAAGAAAACATTAAAACTCAAGAACATGAAGGAGATTAAAATACGGCATTAAACACAGGCTAATAATCCTGTTTGAGAAAGTAATCATTGCAGAGAATAGAAATAAACAATGTGAACTTATGCAGGGCCTCTAGTTGTCCCTGCTTAAAGAGAGCCTTACTTTCATTTTCTTTTAAAAATCTTTTTAGATGAATTATTAACTATTTGGCTTCATATGTATGAATATATGCTCATGAATTTGTAGTGGGGTCAAAAATCTGCACACATTACTGCTTAGATATACAAGAACATTTACTTTTCTTGATTTTCTAAAACAAATCAAATCTTCCTTGTAAATCCTATCTCACTAGGTAGAGGGATACATGTGTTTATGTGTGTGTAAAGGTTTGGAGGGCTTTATAGTTACTAGATAGCTGGGGCAGGGGAATCAGAAATATGCCAAGTACTGATGGTAATTCAGTCTCTTCCAGTTTAAACAGTGCCTTTTGGATTTCTGATTTTGTTGGCTATGTGGTCACTCTTTCAGATTTCCTCTACATTTTTTTTTTTTTTTTTTTTTTTTTTTACTTCTCTCCAAGTTGGTATCTGGAAATTAAGAGGAGGTTTATGTCACTCTGTGGAATTGGTGGGGAAAGACGGTCTGGTATTTATTAGATGTCCCATGGATTCCTGCTGATCTTGACTATGTAGTGGTTGTTCTGGTCTCCCACTGATATTGTCTGGTCTTTGAGACATTGTGCTGGTACATGCCAATGGGGTCCACGGTTGTGGCCATGTGCCTCCATTTACAGTGACTACTCACTATGAAATTTTTGTTACAGACTAGCCTTTGATATTTTGCCTGCCTGTTCAGCACCTCTGTATTTCCTCAGTGGGACACCTGGCTATTTCTGTATCACTTGCTTGTTACACGTAGGCTAGGAAATCCAATGGTGCTGCCTCAAATTCATGTACCCAGCATAATATACCTGCTTCTGATGTTCTACATCTTGGAACATAGTGGATATGGCTGGAGTTTACCTAGAGACTTAAAGCCTCCATCAAACTATTTATTCTCATACATTGTATGACTATAATAAGTTGTAAAGGACTTGAGAGTAGGGACTTTAATTCTTCTTTGCAATAGTGCTTTATACATACAAGGCTCCCAATAACTGTTTGCTGAACCATGGGATACATTCTGTTGAGGTTCATTCTGCCACTATAATTCTTATTTTTTGGTCCTGATTTTGCTTCCCAATGCTGTAGTTTGGTAATCTTTCAGATACCTGTAAACAGATGTGTTTTCACTTAAGCATCTTTTGGACAGGCCAGTTTTCTCTATTTCCTTCAGTTGCGCTCAAGATGATTTCCAAAAAATTCTGTTCACTTTCTTTTGAATCCTTTAAAGAGAAAAGCAGAGCAAGGCCTGTGGTCATATCAAGTTCTGTGATCTATTACCAGCAGAAGATTATAAGGAGTTTAAAATAGAAGAAGAAAAATTTCACATATACTCTACAGCATTAAAGAAAAAGGCTTGAAAAAAAAATGAGTTAACTAGTAAATAAATAAGGGCATTAAATTATTCATGACTCTAGAATGTATATTTGGTCATTCACTAAGCATTTGATGTAGCCTTTCATGAAATTTTACATGCAAATTTGAATAAAATTGGCTCGGCTAAGAACAAAATCTCAAAAAGGCCCTTGGAAGACTGTTAACAAAGGATAATGGATTAGGGCAGTATCCAGAAACCACAGCGTAGAGTCTGAGGGAGAGAAGAGGAAGCCTGTGTGCAGTTTTGTGAAAGTTTGAAAGGAGGAAGTAAAGAGCAAATAGATGCTGCTTAAAGATTCAGAGCTGTAAGTATGAGCAAAGACTGAAGCGAAACAGCAAGGATGCTAATAAAACAGAAGACAAGTACATAGCCATAAATTAAAATGCCCAAAATCACAATTCAAACCTGACTCAAGATTTTACCAAATGCTGGAATTCAGCACTTCCCACTCTGGTTTGTATAGTTTAGTGGAATATCTGTTCAGTGAGGAGTATAAGCTTGAGTGTTACAGTATGGTTCAGACTAATCAGAATCTGCAAAATGGTGAAATCTAGACACTTACATTTATTTTAACTCACATCTTATGGTATTTGATCCAGTGCCTTTAGTAATCTTAAGACTCCTAAAAGATTGAAATCAATAATAATACTTAAAAATAAAACTAGAGTTCTCTTCACTAGACCTTAATGTGTCCTTTAGAGTCTTCTTTACAGCCTTGATTTACTTTGATAATGTGGACTGAAAGCTCAGAATACATCTCAGCTAATTTTTTTTTTTTTTTGAGATAGAGTCTCACTCTGTTGCCCAGGCTGGAGTGCAGTGGTGCAATCTCAGCTCACTGCATCCTCTGCCTCCTGGGTTCAGGTGATTCTCCTGCTTCCACCTCCTGAGTAGCTGAGACTACAGGTGCACACCACCATATCCAGCTAATTTTTGTATTTTTAATAGAGACGAGGCTTCATCATTTTGGCCAGGATGGTCCCGATTTCCTGACCTCGTGATCCACCCTCCTTGGCCTCCCAAAGTGCTGGGATTACAGGCGTGAGCCACCATGTCTGGCCTCTCAGCTCTTATTTCTAATGTTTCCCAGTCCCAGCATCAAAAGGCGGTTGGTTTCTTTATGCTTGTTTGTCTCAGAATGAACTATTGATACTTGAAATTTTCACATTTCTTTCTCAGAAGTGCTGGCTTCCATTAACTCACGTTCTGGAGAACTGTTCCTTCGCAACAATAGTTGTATGATTTTAAAGCTGGTTAAAAAGTTTGAAAACAATTTCAAGCATTTAGTTGGTTGGAAGATTTTTGATACTTTTTGTCTGAGATGACCGAGTAATTTATTGTTCAAATTAGAAGACATTTGAGAGTGAAAGGGGATGCTAAATTGGAGCACTGAGATGCTTGAACAACAGATGTTAACCAGCATTATCTTGGGAAAATGAAGATGTATGGTCACCTACCTTCGGCTAACTGAATGGATCCTTTTAGATGCTTTGGGGGTTGTGTAGGTAAATAGTTTCTTTTGTATTGAGGAAAGATCACAAATTTTCCTCTGTCATTTGTGTTTGCCTTTTATACAGTAAACTATCTTCTGTTTTGAAAAATTCTTTCTCAGTTTTGAGCACTCAAGTATTCTTCAGTTGCCATAGAACTTAAATTGCATAACTGAACTGCGCATCATGGCATATTGGGGTCCAGCAGACTTCCATAGCTGGGTTGCTGAACTGAAGAAATATAGCATTACAAAGATATCTGGGAAATGGATTACTGAAGTAAAGGGATGTAGAGTGGGGTACATTTTGGCAAGTGAGATATAAGAAATAATACATAAAGTCAGGCTAAAAATGAACTCCTTGTGTGTTGCAACATAAGAGGATCTTGCCTTAGGATTGTATGTACGAGAGTAGTGTAGAAAACTGTTCAACTCAAATCATAATGCAGAACCTAAGGACAACCAACGAAAGCAATGACGATACATTTTCTTTCATTTTGGAATATATATATATACACACACACACACACATATATACACACACACACACACACACATATATACACACATATAATATATATACACATACATATATACACATATATATATATTTTAAAACTGGCATTTACATTTTCAGTCCCTCTGAGTGTGCCTTCAAAAATCCTATCCTAGTATTTGAAAGTCATAAAGACAATAGGGCAGAGAAGCAGGAATTAGATTATTTAACTCCCAGAGTCAATCCAGTCAACAAAGTGAGAGGTTGAAGACTATAAGAGTATTTGAGGTTAGGGCTTACTGTGTCTTTTGGCAAAGTTAAGAGTATGTGACTTGCACCTTTTGACAAGGAGATAAACAAGCAGGATCTTGAGGGAGACACAAGTCTACCAGATGTCTTAGAGTTCCATAGGGAACACAGTGATATTTGCTAATGTGGGAAGTGTATTGAGCATTAATTAAAGGGCCTGCTGTATGTACTTAGGCTAATGCAGATATTCTCACTCTGCGGAAGAGAACATATGCTGTGCAGGCACCGTAGGGGGAAAGCCTGGGCTGATGGTCTCTGAAGACACAAAAGGACAGTCAATCTGCTCAGGCAGCTGCTTCCACCATAGTTAGTGTAGACATGACTTGTGCTATTGGCTAGATTTGGAGAAGCCCCAGAATTGACGAGAGAATAATTGAATCTCAAGCTTGGAAGTTCCCCACTGCCTTGTGATGCTTACAATCTTTCCAGAACTTTAAACCTGTATCCCTTCTGTTTTCTGGTCTCTCTTCTTTCCTAATAGCTAAGCTTGTTGTATATCTTTAAATCTGGTTTCTGTCTTTTGTCTCTATAATTCTTCAAAAGGTCTCTTAACAAATGTATTTAATTACTTGTTTCTTTCTAAATTATTTCCTAGAAAGTAACCTCCGTGCAGATAGAGCCTGGGTTGTCTTGTTTTTCATTGTGTTCCCACATAGCACAAGGCCTGGGCCATAGTAAGCACAATATAAAGATTGATTGAATGAGTGAATAAATGAATTATCTAAAGGTCAAAGACAATAAATACTCAGTAGTTTTTAATTTTTTTCATTGAAACGTCTTCTTTCTGTTCCCTTCACGTCTTTTTCCGCTTGGCCTTTAAATATTGGCATTTATAGTGTTTGATCCTCTGCCTTTGTGTCTGACTCTATATACTTTTCTGGGGTGACCTATATTTGGATAGATCCTGTGGTAAGTGGCTTCACAATACTATGTCCAGTTAAGAGCTAAGACCTTTCTCTCCTGAACATTGGATCAGTTTATCCAACTATCTGCTGAACACTTCCATCTGAATAAGTGGTTCTCCAGCTTATATTTGGAAATGTCTATGTTGGAGAACTCTGGATTCTTCAGTCTTCTACACATTTCAGTAAACTAAATACACCTCCCTGTACCATGTATTTTTCATTCTAGTTTTCCTTAGGACTATTCTACATAATCTTAATCCTTTGTCCCTTTTCCCCAGCAGAGTTTCATACGTTCTGCTTATTAAATAACCATTTAGGATTTAGATTCATGAAAAATGTAAAAGAGAGAGTTGGAGAGTCTTAGAACACATGCGTTTTCCCATGACACATGGGAATTATGGGAGCTACAATTCAAGATGAGGTTTGGGTGGGGACACAACTAAACCCTATCAATGATCTTGGCATGTTTGTTAGCAATGTTTTTCTTTGATGAAGCTTCCTTTCCTCTCTGACTCTACCAATCCTGCTTGTTCCTTCTCTCTCTGAATCTTCGGTTTGTTCTGGCTCTCCCCCTTGAGATCTGGCATGACTAATAGAACAACCCTGTTTCAGAGCCAGCAAATTTTCCATTTCAAGGGCTCTTGGTTCATCCCTGAAGTGGTAAATGGGAAGCCTCCAGCAAGAATATGAGCTCCTTGGGATGGAAAGTAAATGAGTCTGTTCTGATATAGCCAGGTTGTGCTTTTCTATTATCCTGGACTGGAGGAAGCCTCGGGGGAGGATTGGGAGATAGAAGGCCGAGAGATGACATTCAAGGTCACAAATATGAAAGAGAAGAAAACATTGTTGAATTTTTGGAAAGACACATCACTGGCCTAGTTTTTTGCTTATGGGATGGGCCACTCTCACTCTCATCTCAGGAGACATAAATTTTTGTGAAAACAGGGAATCAGGAGAAGAGAACTTTGAGCAGCTGAAGAGAACTACTGAGCTTGAGGTTGAAAGGTCAAGGGAAGGGATTCAGATGCTTCCGTATTGCTGCTCCTTTGAAACTTTATCTTAAAATGGAATAGGACTGTTTAGGAAGCAGGGAGTTAGAAACAATAGGTCGTTACTATTATTGTTAAGTGCTTTCTCTGTGACAGGCACAGCACTAAGATTATCATATCCATATCTCATTGATTCTTACAGCTCCTTTGCAGAGTGTGTAAGTTCTCCTATTTTGAAGTTGAGGAAACTGAAGCTAGGAGTTGTTAAATGCTTTGCTTAAAGAGCAGCAAGAAAGCGGCAGAGCCACAGAGAGCTTCTACTGCATTGTACTTTCCTGATGTTTTCCCTAGAGTATGCACTGACTTGGGCCCTCAAATGCTTCCCGAGACCTGCAAGGATCATTTAGATATTCTTTTGCCTTTCCTTGGCGTTTTGCTGGAAAGCTGGGACTCCCAGAGGCACTGAAGGCTGATGTGTGCCCACCCACATTCACACACGAGGATGTTACCTTGCTCTCCCTGGCCGATTAGTAGTGAGGATACATTATCAGAGCTAATAGGACTCAAATGAAGAAAACTGGTCAAGTGAAACCCCGTAAATTGGCTTGTGTGCTTCCTCTGTCTCTTTTAATACCGAGTGCTGGGGATTTTCATCCTTGTCCAGCCAGGCTACAAGGGAAAGGATTAGCGTAAATAACTCCCATGGCAGTGATAAGGGTGCAGCCAGCTGCTTCGATGGCCCGTTTATTAGCATGACAAGAATTCAGATCTACAACAGAGGGACCTTTTCTTTTCTCTGAAAACATGGCTTTGCTTCAGAAAAATGACTGAAAATACATAACCCTCTCTCTCCCTGTCTTCCTCTCTCCATTTTTTCTTTTCTTACCATTTCTGACATTGGTCTGTTCTGGCCGCTATAACGAAATACCATAGACCAGGTGGCTTATAAACATCAGAAACTTATTTCTTACAGTTCTCAAGGCTGGGAAATCCAAGATCTAGGCCAATTCAGTGTCTGGTTAGGGCTCGCTTCTTAGAGCCATAGCTGGCTCCTTCACGTGGTGTCCTCACAGGGCGGGAGAATGAAGTGTCCCTCTTGGGCCTCTTTTAAAAGGGCACTAATCCCATTCATGAGGGCTCTTTCCCCACGGCCTAATCACCTCCCAAAGACCTTATTTCCTAATACCATCATATTGATGATTAGATTTCAAAATATTAATTTTGGGGGGGACACAGATATTCACACCATAGTAGTTCCCTTCTGTCAGGGTGAATTTTCCTCCCTCTTCCTATTCTCAGGCTGACAGGCTTTTTGCTATGTAATGAATGAAGTGTGAAGCACAAGGACGAAATATCCCTGGAATGCTTGGTTGCTCAAGCAGCAGCCATAGCAGCAGCAGCATGGAGTAGTGGGCACTAGGCAGCCCGGGTTGTCAACCCGCCTTCTCTATTTATTACCTGGGTGGTCTTCAGTCTATTACTGAACCCTTTTGTGCCTGACGTCTTCCCAGCCCCCACCCCAAAGTGGGATAATAAAAACACCTTGTAATAATAATAAAAAAACTTGGCCAGGCGCAGTGACTCATGCCTGTAATCCCATCACTTAGGGAGGCTGAGGCGGGTGGATCATGAGGTCAGGAGATCGAGACCACCCTGGCTAACACGGTGAAACCCTGTCTCTACTAAAAATACAGAAAGTTAGCCTGGCGTGGTGGTGGGCGCCTGCAGTCCCGGCTACTTGGGAGGCTGAGGCAGGAGAATGGCGTGAATCCAGGAGGTGGAGCTTGCAGTGAGCCAAGGTTGCGCCACTGCACAGCCTGGGCGACAGAGTGAGACTCCGTCTCAAAAAAAAAAAAAAAAAAATGTAGGCTTTTGGTGGAAATTAAACATAAAAGGTTGAGAAGAAAGCCTGCTAGAGACTAGGCGGTTAATTCATGTTAATCATTATTAGTAGAGAGAGGGCATAAACTCAGAAGGGAGAAAACGGTATGAGTGACGCCTCTGTAATCGTTCATCTATTTTATTTCTGTTCCCTGTCAGATGCGTCACTGGTTTCACTCTGACTGCAAGAGCCAATTTTGCTTGAGCTGTCCCAGCTGCAGGGTTACTGAGTGAGCTCTATGTGGGACAGGTACCACAGAAGAGTCCCCAGGTTGTTTGTGTGTGATAGAGACGTGGCTCACTTGGATAAGAAGCTCTCCTCTGTGCGGCTAAAAGTAGAGCTCAAGGGCAGCTATATTCCCTGTGTTCCTGAGGCTTCTAAAAGAATATATTTTCATGGTAGTTACTGAGAGGTCAAGGTTCTTGGACATCTGAGTCCTGTCCTGCCTTAGTCATGCCCTGGGGAGGTGCTCAGCAAAGATCAAAGCCCGACAAATGCACATTTTTTCTGGCAACGTTTGATGCTTTTGTTCCATCTTCCATGTGGTCTCCTGATGTTGGATCATAAGGAATTTTCTTCATTTTGGCTAGAGATAGGCTTTTCCTGGGTCCTCACTCATTACCCCTTCCATGAAGGAGGCAGCCCTTCCTGGAGAAAGCTACTTAAAGGAAGGTCATGTCAATGAGGGAAGAATTTTGTCTCTCTGCCTAGAGCAGAATTAGTGTGGGCTATCCATTCAAGGTGTTTAGGGTTGGTGGCAAGCTAGGGAAGAGTAGGAGGATGGCTTTGACCTAAATAACTTTTTAAATGTTGTTAATGATAAATAATATCACACACACACACACACACACACACACACACACACACACACACACACACTCTTAAGGGAGAGAGCCTGGCGCCTGGTCAGGGGTCTATTGAATATCCTTAGCCTTTACAGATCCCATCATTAACCCTCCTTGGGGATAAGGGTTAAGTGGGAGGCCAAGGGCAGAAAGGAGGAGTGAGCGGGGTTTGCAGGAAGAGAAACAAATTACCTGTAGAGCAAGAAAGGGGAGTAGAAGGTAGATGCTAGGATAGAGCTATATTTCTCAAACTGATGGATGAAGATGTATTCTCGGGGGCCCATGGCTTCTTTTCAAGAATTGTTTAATTTTGTATCTTTTAATTTGGTAATCCAAAAAGAGCACATAGGCATATTCAAGACCACTTATATAACCCTTCCAGAATACCCATTTGCATTTTTGTGCTGACATTAAAGACCACTTTTTAAGATTATCAGATTATCTTGATAAAGAACAGAGGTAAACATCATACATGTGACTACTTTATAACGACAGTCCATGCAGGCATTTGAATAAAAAAGTGGCATAAGGAATAAACAATTACATGATTTATAAAGTTTAAGAAAAGCTGCTAGAGTCAAAATAATTAACTCTGGAACAATCTAAGCTGCTTTTGTGAGCACTGGTTTCGTTTATTAAAAAGCACATTATCCATCACATTAAATTGATGTTGATGATTTGAATTTGTTGGTTTGTAGTTTAAATTTAATGCGTAGCTATATCTTGGTTGCTCAAGCAACAGCCATAGCAGCAGCAGCATGGAGTAGCGGGCACCAGGCACCCTGGGTTGTCAACCCACCTTCTCTATTTATTACCTGGGTGGTCTCTATTTATTACCTGGATGTGTCTTGATTTTAAAGATTTATAAGAGATACAAACATAACATATTTCACCTAGCATATGTTGTTTGCATTCAAATAACATTGTTTTATTTAGCTATTTAGATAGTTCTTATACTGAGCCCAACACTGCTCCAATGGTTTTAGATACGTTAACTCATTTAGTCCTCAGAAATTACCCCAGGAAGTTGGGATCATTATTGGCCTCCGATAAAGAAATGAAGATGTAGAGGGATTAATTTGCCCAAGGACCAGTAGAAAATAGAGATGAGATTTGGACCCAGGTTTTCAGGGTCTAGAGCCTATGCCTTTAATCACTTTATATATGGTCTTTTCATTATCTAAGTTTTATTCTTTATATTAAATGTGATCTCTTCTCTACTCAAGTTTCAAAAGCACTAGGAAGGTGTTGCTAAGATTGTCCAAAGCATTTATTATTGTTCCTTCAATTTCTCATCTTGTGCATCTTCTCTTATTTTCTATTTACTTCCTTTGAACCTTACCTGTTACCTTAGCTATGACTCTATGTTCCTCCTTTTCTATCACATTAGGCCTCATGCCTTGCAAATCCTAGTAGTAACTTCAAGGCTGGATAGAATTCTGGGCTAGTATCTTTCCAACACCCCTTCTACCTGCCCTTATTGTGTAGCATCAATATAATTTGGAAAGGACAGACACCACCTTTCTGTTCCAGAAATAAGACCTGATAGTTTTAATCTGATCAAGATATTCCCATCTCCCTTCATGTGGTGCCTGGTTCAGCTAGTTCAGTCTATGCCAGTAGGCACATAGCGTTCCTTTGCCTAAAGCAGTTGATTTAGGAATAGATTTGTAACACAGAATGAGCCAATAAGAGGTGAGAGCAGATCTGAAGGATCTGCCAGAGGCCAGGGTTTTCTCTTTCTGGTTATTGTGGTGTGAGAATGTGAAACCTTTGACGGTCACAGCCACTTTTCCACCACAAGGAAAGCCAACCTTGAACTGAGACTGAGTGCAAAAGGCAGAGTAAAGAGACTGAAGAACAAGGCCACTGCCAACATTGATAAACCATGGAGTCAGCAATTTTGAAGGCTGCCCTTTCTTGAAACTCTACATTACATGAGCCAGAAATTTTGTGTTAGTTTAGCCAGTTGGCTCAAAATCAAGTTCTGAGATATGTTTCATAGTTGGACAAATTTTCAATGGATTTTGATTGTTTCATCCACTTCTAGTTCTGGAGGCTTTCCACTTATCTGTATTTGACAGTAGGTTGTAGTGTGATTGTAGTATTCTTTCTCCATTATCTGTGTATGACTAAAGCCCATATTAAAATGAATTAATTTATAACGTATATGAGTTTTCTGTCACTGCATAACAAATTACCACAAAATTAGTGGCTTAAAACAGTACAACTTCATGATCTTACTATAGTCAGAAGTTTGCTATAGATATTACTGGGCTAAAATCAAGGTGTTGGCAGGGCTGCCTCAGTTTCTGTAGGCCCTAGGGAAAAAGTCTGTTTCCTCATCTTTCCCAACTTCTATAGACTGCTCACATTCCTTTGCTGTTTGCTTTCTTCCTCTGTCTTCAAAGTCAGCAACGGTGAATTGAGTCCTCACATTGCATTTATCTGACCCATCTTCACTGTTCTATCTTTCTCTGATTATAGCCAGAGAAAGGGTTTTCTACCTTATATGGTTCAGCTCTGTGTCCCCTCCCAAATCTCATCTTGAATTGCAATCTCCATGTGTTGAGGGAGGGACTTGGTGCGAAGTGATTGGATCATGAAGCTGGCTTCCCTCATGCTGTTCTCATGATAGTGAGTGAGTTCTCATGAGATCTGATGGTTTAAAAGTGTGACAGTTCCCCCTTTTCTTTCTCTCTCCTGCTGCCTTGTGAAGAAGGTGCTTGCTTCTCCTTTGCCTTCTGCTATGATTGTAAGTTTCCTGATACCTCCTCTGCCGTGTGGAACTGTGAGTCAATTAAATCTTTTTTCTTTATAAATCACACAGTCTCAGTTCTTTACAGCAGTATGAAAATGGACTAATACACTACTTTTAAGAATTCATGTAAATAGATTGGATCCACTCACATAATATAGAATAATCATATCTCAAAATCACTTTTGCCGTGTAAGGTAACATTTTCACAGGTTCTGAGAATTATGACATGGACATCTTTGGGGGCCATTATTCTGCCTACTACATTGTGTGACAGAAGTAACCCCTAACAAGTTTGGCTCTATAGCAGCAGACTAAAACATATGATGGATTCTATACTTAAATAATAATCGGCTTGTCCTAGTAAATTATTACTACCAGCTAGCATTAACTGACTAGTTACTCTATGCCAGGCATAGTTCTAAATGCTTTGTATTCATTAATGTCATTTAATCTTCAGAACACCTCCATGATTTAGATGTACTATTATTGCTCTAGTAACTGGAGGCTAAGACCCAGACAGGTGAGGTGACTTGCTCACTAGTGAGTGGTGAATCTGGATTTTCAACTTAGGCAGCTTGGTTCCATGCCTTCAACCACTGTGCCATAGTCTCTTTCAAAATAGCTTCAGTGGAAGTTGTATAAACATAGTAACTTATCAGTATAATTATTTCCTATGTTAGAGCTCCTACTGTGTAGTTAGAGGCAGCTTCTTCCTTTAAACCAAGAACAATGAGCACTTCTCTTATAAGGCCTATATAAGGAGTCATATTGTTTTGGAGGACAGAACCCCTTTCCCTACAGCCACAAGAGTGGGCTCACAATGAATTCTGCAATGCTGGCTATCACTGTTCTCCTCTGTTAGCCCTGCCATATTTTGTCCCAGAAAAATTTCCCTAATTTCTGTGGAACTCAGGTGTATGATCCACGTGGCAATAAACTTTGGGCCAAAAGTTTCAGAGTTGGATATGTGTATCTCTAAACATCTGCTTATTTTGGTCAATTGGAGTGATGGGTAAGTCAATTCAAGAAAAAATTCAGGATAACCTATGATGAACTGAATTGTGTCCCCAACAAATTTGTATGTTGAAGCCCTGACCTCCGACGTGACTGTTTTTGGAGATAGGGCTTTTAGGAGATAATTAAAGTGAAATAAGGCATAAGGGTGGAGTCTTAATCTGATAAGACTGGTGGTTTTATAAGAAGAGTGTGTGTGTGTGTGTGTGTATGTGAGAGAGAGAGAGAGAGAGAGCGCTCCATGTGTGCACGCCAAGGAAAGGCCATGTGAAGACATAGAGGAAATATGGCCGCCCGCAAACCAGGAAGAAAGCCCTCACCAGAAACCCAATCAGCTGGCACCCTGATCTTCAATTTCCCAGCCTCAGAACTGTGAAATCTATATTTCTGCTGTTTAAGCCACTCAGCTTATGATGTTTTGTGATGGCATCCTGAGCTGACCAAGACAGAGCCAATCATTTGGCATTACACCAGTATCCTGTAGTGGCTACGGAAATGGAAAATGGTGAATGTTCACTTTGGCATTTTCGTTAGTTTCATATTCTTTTTGTATTCTGATGGCATGGAAATGGTTTGGAAGCTGAAGCCTCTAGACTAGCTTCTGAGGGTGAATAAATTATTTCAAACAAACTGTCAAAATACCTGCTGCTTGCTCTGCTCCTGACACATTGTTTCCCTTGCTCTTATTAGAACCCATCAGGAATGCCCTTGCTTGAGGTTTTTGCACTGGTTTTTCTCTTTGCCTAAAATACCTTTCTCCCATTTCACATGCATGGGGTTCACAATGGAGTTCACATGACTCCCTCCTTTATCTCCTTCAGGTTCTTACAAGGATCATTTTAAAATCACCTACTCAATTTAAAATTACAAATCTCCCCCCATCTACTCTTTCTTCTCTTTCCCATGACTTACTAATTTTAATAGCTGTTATCTCTACCTAACATGCTGCATATTTTTCTTTCTTGTGTTGTTTATTATCTATTTTCCCTCAGTAGAATGTATGTTCCATGGGGGTGGGAGTTTTGTTTATTTTGTCTGCTGTTCTAGTCCTTGAACCTAGAACAGGATGTAGTACATGGTGATGCATTCAATATTTCTTGAATGAAGTAATGTGTTGAGTTACAGGCTCATTTTTTTCCTCATGTGGATTGTCTCATTAAATCCTCTTAACATATTTTTGTAGTAGATTTATTTTTATTATTATGCTAATTTTATGCATTAGAAAACCAAGGCCTAGAGAAATTAAGTAGCTGATCCAAGCTCCTACTACTCAAAAAGGCAGGTCCGATTTTTCAGACCTAGGTGATCTGTTTCCAGAACCCCCATTTTTATTCAGTGTACTCCTTCCCAATCTTTCTTTTTTGGATTATTTGCTGATAAATAACTGGTTACATTGGCTGCATAAGTGAAATTCATCTATAAGGGTGTATTAGTCCGTTTTCACACTGCTGATAAAGACATATGCGAGACCTGGCAATTTACAAAAGAAAGAGGTTTTACCCACTTATAGTTCCACGTGGCTAGGGAGTCCTCACAATCATGGCGGAAGGTGAAAGGCATGTCTCACATGGTGACAGATAAGAGAATTTGTGTAAGGAAATTCCCCTTTAAAAAACCATCAGATCTTGTGAGACTTATTCACTATCATGAGAAGATCATGGAAAAGACCCACCCCCATGATTCAATTACCTCCCACAACATCCCTTCCATAACATGTGGGAATTGTGGGAACTACAATTCAAAATGAAATTTGAGTGGAGATACAGCCAAACTATATCAAGGGGCTTACCTAAATAGGAGTTTCTTTTCCTCATTTGCCAAGAAAGTCTGGAAGGAGGGCTTTCAGGAACAGCATAGCTGGTCAGGGATGGCATCAAGAATTCAGATTCCTTTTGGTTTAGAGCTCTGCCACCCTGAGCACATTGAATGTACTACGTGTGGGCATTTAATCTACATTATCAGGCAGAAAGAGAGAAACAGCAAAGGACAAAGGGCACTGAGAGACACCTTTCCTTTTTAAATTTTTTTAATAAGGCAATAACATCTCATGAGGTTGAAGAATGGACATCTATATATATTTTATTGTCTAAAATGACTGTGTATCTACAATTGATCTACTTGAAACAAAATGAATAGTAATGTTAGTAAGGTAGAAAAGGAGAACAGACATCAGATCATTTATAGTAGTGTCCACCATGCTCTTGTTTTTGTCTTTGAGACCTTTGTGTTGGGATGCTCTGTCCTGCAGTAATCAGAATACTCAACTCAAATTGGCCTAAACAATTAGGAAACTCAGTAATCTCATACCAGGATGTCCAGAAGTAGGACAGATGACAGAGTTGGTTGATACTGTGATTCAAGAATGTCCTCAAGGATTAGGCTCTTGTCATCTCTTTTACCATCCTTAGCACTGTCTTCATTCTCACGCTGGAAGCAAGGTTGTTGCAGCAGTTCCAGGTGTAGAGTTAGGACAACATCTGTAGTAAAAAAGGGATTGACTCTTCGAAATTGGCTGGGAACGGTGGCTTTGGCCTGTAATTCCAGCACTTTGGGAATTTGGGAGGCCAAGGTGAGAGGATTGCTTGAGGTCTGATCAACATAGTGAGACCATGCCTCTAAAAAAAAAAAGGCCAGGTGTGGTGGCACACGTTTGTAGTCCCAGCTACTTGAGAGGCTGAAGTGTGGGAATCACTTGAGCCCAGAAGTTAGAGGCTGCGGTGAATCATGATTCCACCACTGCACTGCAGCCTGTGTGACAGAGCAGTACCCTGTACCCACCCCCCACCCCCTCCCCCACAAAAAAAAAAAGAAAAAGAAAAAAGAATAACATTTCCTCTTCTGGGGATGCTTTAGAAGGTCAGTAGTGGACTTCTCATATCTTGGCCAGAATTATGTCACATCCTCATTCTTACACTGATTGTAGTTAAGCAGGTTTGACTTTGACCAAAGGAGTTTCACCATTTACAACTAAAGATGGAGTCAGCTGCCCTTGAAGCTTATGATCACACGCTGCTTGGAAGAGAACAGAATACAATTTCTTATTCTGTTAGAAGGAAAGAGGAGAATAGAAGTTGAACAAACAATCATTAGTCTCTGCCAAAATAATAACAATTTTTAAAAAATGACTACAATTTGGTTCATTTCTTTTCAGCTTAGTTTTGAGTAATGACTTCCTTGAAGATGAATTTATGACAGATAAATTTCTAAAAATGTTAAAACTGTGAGATCAGTAGGAATCTGTGACTTGAATTAATTTTAATTGATGTATTTGAGCACATTTCTGCAGCAATTCTATATTTTCCTAGCATATTCCGTTGGGGTTGGGGAATAACTGTGGAGGAGTGAAAGAAATTTGGGGACCCTTCCCAACAGAAGTCAGCCAATTTCTTCATGTCCTCCTGTCCTTGAATTCAGGATTGTTTCTGTATTAGTCCTCCTGTAATGCTCTCTTTATGTGAATGATATAAAACAATTCATCATTGCAGTCATCAGATTCTCCAAGACAACTCCATATAACCTGAAGTATTTTTGCAGGAAAATTGATTTCCCAATTTAAACGTCATGGTTGACTGGTTGTGCTGTTTATAAACAAATAGCATGAATAATTTAGCTGAAGATTTATTGTGAATTGCAGATATCATTCCTTTTTCTTTTTTTTTAAGTTGTCTAAATATGCTGTTATCAAGGAAATAGGATCTTCAGAATCAGAGAAGGCACTGTTGGAGTTTTGTGCAGACTTTGTGAAGGAGTTTGCTACATTTGGTAGAAATTTATATTTTGCCTAGATCAGTTTAATGAAATGAATGAAATGAAACTATCATTAACAAGTATGTTCTGTAAGCTGGATATTGTCCTAGACTCTTTGACATACAATATATTATAATCCATGATGTCTCATTTTTTTTTTATAGAGGAAGAAACTGTGGTTCAGAGAAGTTTTGACCTGGAATAAAGGTAACAAAACTGAGATTCAATAGCTTTTGACATACCTATTTTAATTGCCATACTATGTCCACGCTCACTGCTGCTGTTGCTGTTGCTTTTATAGTTTTCTCTTTATAGTGGGTCTTTTTTATTCTGCTGACTATGATTGCATAAGGTTGGTCTTCCTCCTCTGCTGGCCATTTTAAACGAATCATCAAATACTCATGAGGTGCCTGAGTGCAAGCTCGGGTCATAGAAGCTAGCATGTGGGTAATGGTGCCATTCAGCAAACATTTCCATATCTTCTCCTTCTGGATGCAGTGAGGGTTGCGCTTCCCGACCCCTCTGTGGTTGAGTGAGGTCATATGATTAGTCCTGGTCATTGAGTGGGAAGCTCTAGTGTCATACGTCATTTCCAGGCCTGTCACTTAGTTGTTGATTGGAGGCCTGCCAGAGAGCTCTTTCCCTTTGCTATGATGGGTGGCAACATTTGAGTTGGCATTTGTTCTGTCAGCCTGTGTGGCTGAGTGACAATGGTGAGCACAGCTCTCCTGCTGACCTGATACAGGCATGTAGTATGAGAAAGAAATAAGTCATATTTGTATCCAGCTGCTGCAGTTTTGGGATTGACTTCTATGGTATCCAGATACACCTAGTCTTGACTGATATGGATATTGAGTGATTATCATATATCAAGTTCAGTAAGTAAATGAATTATGTGCATTAACTTCACAACAACCACCTGAAGTGGCATAATGATCCCCATTTTATATTCCAGGAAATGGGGACTTATAGGACTTAAATAACTTGCATGAGGTAATCCAGATCATCCAAACCTGGCTCTGAGACCAGCTCCTTACCTTGGCCTCACTATGCTATACCAGGCTCAGATGCTTTTTAAAAAAAATTAGTTCAGACTACTTTAATTCACTAAAGGCATTTCACCTTTTCTCTCCTCTAACCTTTATCTGAATCTGTATTAGTAGGTTCTGACTAAGACTTGCATTAATACCGGGAAGTAGGGCTAGGCATGGTGGCTCACACCTGTAATCCCAGCACTTTGGAGTCTGAGGAGAGAGGATCCTGTGAACCCAAGAGGTCAAGGCTTCAGGGAACTATGATTATGCCATGCACTCCAGCCTGGGTGACAGAGACTCTGTCACTAAAAAAAGAAAACACTGGGAAACAGGAACATAGTGCTAATTGCAGGATTACCATTGTTTCCTAAATTAAAGTTTGCATCAGTTCTAGGTCAACAACATGGATGAACCTGGACATCATACTAAGTAAAATAAGGCAGGCACAGAGTGCATAATCTCACTCATATGTGGAATTCTAAAAAATTAACTCATAGAAGTAGAATGATGGGTACCTGAGGTTAGGGGTGTGGGGAGAGGGGGAAAGGGGAGATGTTGGCCAAAGGATCCAAAGTTTCATGAGGACAAATAGGTTTTAGTGATCTATTACATAACATGTTGACCACAGTTAATAATAATATATATTTCAAAATTGCTAAAAGACTAGATTTTAAATGCTGTCACCACAAAAACATAAGTAGGTGAGATGATGAATGTGTTAATTAGCATGATTTAATCATTCCACAATGTATACATATATCAAAACATTTCATCGTATTCCATAAATACAATCAATTATTATTAATTAAAATTTTAAGAAATGAAATTAGAAACAAATGGTATGATCTGTGAACTGGGTATTTTCCTAGATTCTTTTGCCAAGTTATCTTAAACATGTAATTATATATATAGACACTGAGTTTCAGAGAGGTTTAAGTAATTTGATCTAGGATAAAGGTAATAAAGTGAGATTCAAACACAGCACTGATGTGAAAATCTATGTTTTCATACCACCAAGCAGCAGGTTTTAAATGCACAGAGAAAACTGATTATTTCCATCTCACTGGGGGTCAGAGGATTATGTCTTTCATAGAACCCCAGGCCTACAAGATTCTCTGTGAACCAAAGTGTTCCATGGTCAAATCAATTCAGGACCTAAAGCATACTTCAGTCACCACATTTGGATATTCATGATGCATATTAGCATAATTCAGTCTCTACAAAGTTCTTCAGTTAAGAAATCTATCTAATTTGGTGTAACCCAAAGTTCCTCAAATGTATCTGACTACTGAATACCACCACCAAACTCTGCCATTGATTTTAAGCATCCTAAAATTAAGCATCTTTGAGAGATTATATGGTAAATTAAAAGTAGAACTTGATACTATGTTGGAATCAAATATAACCATTACATACTGAGTAAACAAAAATAATCTGTATTTCCTTCTTGCTGATTTAACACAGCAAAATTTTTGACTTAAGCCAAATTGCTTCTGGTGCAGATCCATTTCCTATGGGTAGTCAGAAAGACAATGCCATTTTGCTTTGATATCTTTTGGTTTATTCCTAACAAGGCACATCTCCTGTTTTTACTTCTCTCTTTTCTATTATATTAACAGAATCCTTCTTTTCTATGATTTTTGGTTCATGGATGGTTTACATGACCAACCTGGATCAAGAAGAATCTTCCCTGGGCTCTTCCACCAGTGCTGTTGGAGATACTCTTTTTTCCCCGATGTTGCTTCCTGTTAGGGTGTGAGTCTTGACTGCTAGTGATCTTAATACTTGTATACATGGCTAAAGCCTAAGAATTGATCCCTGATGACGTACTGTACTTGAGTCCATGAGTCCTGCTGTGCTTGAAACCACAAGTTCTATCCCCACATCTTTTGGTTATATGAACAAACACTTTCTTTGATTCCTTCCCTCCCTCCGTCCTTCCCTCCCTCCCTTCCCTCCGTTCCGCTCCCCTCTGCTCCCCTCCCCTCCTCTTCTCTCTTTTCTCTTTCTCTCTCTCTTTCCCTTTCTTCCTTTCCTTTCCCTCCCTCCCTTCCTTCCTTCTTTGCTTCTCTTTCTCTCTCCTTCCCTCCCTCACTCTTCCTTTTCTTTTTTCTCTTTCTCTTTCTCTCTCTCTTTCTTTCTTCCTTCCTCCCTCCGTCCCTCCTTCCTTCCTTCCTTCCTTCTTTTCTTCTCTTCTTTCCTTCTTCTCTTCTACTCCTTCTATCTCTCTTATTTCCTTCTTAGTAGTTTGAGTATTCTGTTGCTGCTATGTACGGAGAGTGTTTATTAATAAATGTATCTTTAACAAACACAGATAAACCAATAATTTTTCCCAAAGCTGTGAATACTGAAAAACTGCTAAATAATAGAAGATGTACAAGTAAGTGCTGTACAGGCTAGAAAACCTCTCCTAGCCTTAAGAGATCTGGGGAATTTCAGAATGTATCATCATTTTTTACTGTCACAGTCCTAAGCAGCTGACACAGTTTCTGGCTATGATGAAAAGTATTTAAGAAATATTTGTTGACTGGTTTAATGAACACAAATAACTTCCTCTTTCAGGGAAGATTATCTTTTCTTTTCTCTTTAAATTGTCTTCACTAACTGTGTACCAGAAACTTGAAATTAAAAAAAATAACTCTATTTTCAAGGAGCTTATAGCTAACAGGGGAGACATTTAGAAATACATATTTAAAAAACACACAAAAAAATCCATAGGAGAAACATGTTGTCTGGGAGGACTGAGAAAGTCTCACTTTTGGAAGGTATGAAACCTCAGAATCCATTAACCAGAGTCAAAAGTTGGTAACCTACAAGCTAGATTTAGCCTGACAATATGTTTGAAAATTTGGAAAAATTTTACATAAAATTACATGTTTACATGGTTTCTTCAAATACTAGAAAATTCGACAACATAGGCTGTGTGTCCCTATGGGAATAGTGGGCAAGAACTGAATAACAGTTTATCTCTTTACATGATACGAAACACACAACTGGATAACAGCTTATCTCTTTATGGGATATGAAATGCACAGACACTTTAATATGGCACAGCTCTCACCATATTTTATTGTCTTACACCCAGTCCACATCACTCATTTGTGTCACCTGCCTGTCTCATAAAAGCATTTGCGTTTGTTACCCTGGTGTCCACTACTGTGGCTGGCAAGGAAGAGCACAGGGCATCAGGGATCCTATGACCCATCTTTCCATCAAATGCCTTTTGAAGGGTACTAAGTGTAGAAAGAGCAAATAGAGAAATGAGTGCTCTAAAATTATGAGGGCTGGCCTGATGATCTATTCCGAGAAGGCATATCAGGCCTGCCTTTTCTTTCTTTCATTCACTTCATCTGGGGCATTGAAATGCCATTGTTCAGTTCCATGCAAAACTTGAGCTTTGGTAATAAAGAGAGTCTCTTGTGGGTGGAAACTTGAGTTGAATATCTGTTCTCATCCTACAGGCCTATTTACTATGCTTCCTTAGACTTGATTAAGGACTGGGGCCCAATGGCAGCATAATGAAAGAGCACTGACTGGAAATCAGGGAGGCCAGGTTTGAATACTGGTCCTGGGATTAAATAGTTGGGTGATACTGGGCATGTTACTTTGCATTTCTTTGTTCTGTTTACTCCTATATTATGAGGAGTTCGGATTAGATAATATCTAACTTCTTGCCAGCTCCAAAATTATAAGTATCCTATAGTACCTTACTGTATAAATAAGGGATTTTGCCTCTGGAATCAGGGGTTTAAATCCCTGTTCTGTCTCTGGAATCAGAGGTTTAAATCTTTGTTCTACCAGGTATTTCCTATATGTCTTTGGGCATATTCTCAAATGCCAAAAGTCTCAGTTGTCCTACTTTTCTCAGAAACGTGGATCATGTAATATCCACGTTACAGGGTGAAAAGGAAGATTCAGTGCAAAGTTGATGCCTAGTGTAGAGTAAGCACTCAATCAGTGATAACTTGAGAATTACAAATTCTTGCTTTCTTAAAATAATTGTGCCCCCTTTATTTTTAATTGCTTTCTGCTTTTCTCATTTTCATGCATATGCTTTCCTCACTAGCAAATTGGTATTGTGGAGTCTGGAACAGAAAACAAGTCTCTTCTTTTAAGCACATTGGTTTCTTACTAGTGAGAATTTAGAATGTAATAGAGTTACTGGTTGGTTTTAGTAGAGTCATGCAAAGAGCTAAGAAACTTAAAGATAGGATCTGTGGTGTGCCCACCTTTATATTTTCAGTGCCTAGCACTGTGCGTGGTGTGCAGTAAATTATCAATAGATGAGATATTCGGCTGAATCCTTTAAGGTCTACTTGTAGGTTAATTTTAGTAATAACTAATATTTACTAAGTACTTAACTGTGTCTAACAATCTGTGCTAAATGTTTGTATGTACGCTTTAAGCAGTCCTATTGTTTCTCCCACTTTTCACATAAAGGAATCAAGGGTTAGAGAAGATAATTTGCCCAAGATCACACCACAGGTAAAGCAGCAAAGTTAGAATGCAACTCTAGGTCTGTCTTTCCTTAAAGTGGTATTATTTACCCCTGTGCCACACCATGCTGACATACCGCTCTTCACCTTGGTCTCACGGATAGAAGAGATGATGGTGATCAGAAATCAAGTCTTGCACCAGTTACGGGAATAATAGATATTATAGGTATTTGGGTTTTAGTTTCTAGAAATCCAGCGTCATTCTTGCAACTGTCAATATTAACACCTATTCAGAATTTTCATGCAGGGAGTCCATCAGATGTAGGTGTATCTCTTGTGTATTTGAGCAGTTCTTATGAAACTGTTGTTATCACACTGATGTTCCCAGTGGTGAGTTGTAGGTGGTAACAGCAATAGTAGGGTGCTTCACTATGAGAGTAGGCTGTCACACATACGTTTAAAAATAGACGGATTCCCTCAAAATTCCCTCTCCCTTTCTCTCTCTCTCTCTCTCTCCTACATTAAGTCGTCTTTGGCTTTTTAATACAACTTGTGACTCATCTAGAGATGATCAAACATGTGATGTTTGGAAAATTGAGAGGAAGCAAAGACTCCTCTTATGCCATGATCTAACCTCTTTTTTTCATATCTGGCTGGGACATGACACAATTTTACCCCCATTAGCATTATCCAATGCCACAAAGATTCTCAATATGTCTGGCCTAATTAAGGACACCCATTTAGCTTCAGAGATCACTACCCTTTCCTTCTCTTCAACTATATTTAATGAACAAGTATATCTTGTTTGTGTGACATTTAATTTTATACAATGTTAATTTAAGAAATGGATTAGTACAGTGGATATATTAATGGCTATGTCTTTTCAATCTATTACTGAGCTGTCGGTTTATCCCTGAGAAAATATTGCTGGGCCAGGATCATTGCTCAATAAGAGTAATTTTGCATTGCCGATGGCTGTGCCCTTGTTTTGTCAAGGCTACGTTACAGACATCCTTTATTTTCTAGAAGTCTAGATTGTATTGTTTTGGGAATGCAGCTGATTCAGACCAGATCTATCCCTACCTTTTCTGCATGGATCCCTTCATCATCATCATTTTATTGTTTGGCCATCCTTTGGACAGAGAGTATTTCTTTTTTTTTCTCTCCTTTTTTTTCTTGGACTTTAGTTTCAGTGGATTGAATGATGATACTTCTCAGTTCTTGGTACATGATTCTCATTATTCCTGGCAAGACCTCTGCTGTTTTATTTATTTATTTGTGTTTGTCTCTATTCCCTCCTCCCATTCCCCACCGTTCACTATAGCAATCATTCTTGTTTAATTCATTCTTTGTATTATGTGTATGCCTTTCAAAATGTGCATTGCTGTTTTATATGCATGTACTTTTAAATTATGCAAACAGTGTGATGTCAAATATTTCAGCCTTCTTGGTTTTTTTAAATTAACATGCTGCTTTTAAGATCTACTCATCTTGCCACGTGTGCATCTAATCCTTTGCTTCTGACTGCTTTCTTTCTTGTTCCCATGGCCTTGAAAGAGAATGTTAGTGTTTAGCATGCTGACCCACTCTGATCATTCAGCTTTCTCATACTTGGTTGACATCAGAATTAGAGGTGATCTGATGGTCCCAGAGGAAGCCCTATGTGGTTTATGTAGGGCCCTGATCTTAGAACCCAAGGCATGGAAATTTTACAAATTGTTTGTTGGTTCCTGAAGGTATAATATTTTTTCTTGTGGAGAGGTAACAACAAAACTCTACTCTGCCACAGATGCAACATAGAAAAAAAACTTATTCTGAAGGTAAGCCTCAGTTTCTTCATGAGCAATATGGAGGTAAGAATAGTACATCATGAGGTTGCTGAGGTTAATATGACATAATTTACACAATCTGTATGAGATAATTTACACAATCTGTATGAGATAATTTACACAATCTGCTTAGTACTGTGCCTGACATGTTGATAAATAGTTTGCAATTAATATTCTAACTCCAAGTCTAGTGTTCCACTCATAATACTATGTGTTGCCCTATAGCCAGATTTGCTCTTTTATTAATGTAGACATTATATGGGTTATCTGAAATATGCAAGAAAAAGCTAGCAATGGCGACTGATGCTCTGTATCATGATACTTAATTGTGAGCACACACACTTATGCTTCATGTGCAACCAACTGTGAAAGCTGAGAGCCTGAACACTGCTTATTGTTGTAATCAAATACAACTTACAACAAAGTTCTTATCTCCTAATCAATATTCATAATTGTTATTGTGCTTCATGGTCATTATGCATAAGTGGTGAATGGCGTATATACACATTTACTAAATATTATTACTTTTACCAGTAGACCATGTTTTAATGTTTCAGTTGTTCTTCCTGTCTTGTTTTATATTTAGTGTCTCTAGCCTTCCTTCAAGTGATACAGAGAGGCGGGACACAGAGAGAAGGGTAGCCTGACTTGGGTTCACAAGGTGAAAAGCACAGAGTGCACTGCACAAGAGGAGTAATGAATGGCAGTGCATGGGGCACTGTGTTGTGTCCAGAAATGGTGGGTTCTTGGTCTTGCTGACTTCAAGAATGAAGCCGCAGACCCTCGCAGTGAGTGTTACAGTTCTTAAAGATGGTAGTCCAGAGTTTGTTCCTTCAGATGTTCAGATGTATCTGCAGTTTCTTCCTTCTGGTGGGTTCATGGTCTCGCTGACAGGAGTGAAGCTGCAGACCTTCGTGGTGAGTGTTACAGCTCTTAAAGGCCGTGCGTCTGGAGTTGTTCCTTCTTCCCGGTGGGTTCTTTGTCTTGCTGGCTTCAAGAGTGGAGCTGCAGACCTTCGAGGTGAGTGTTACAGCTCATAAAGGCTGTATGGACCCAAAGAGTGAGCAGCAGCAAGATTTATTGCAAAGAGCGAAAGAACAAAGCTTCCACAGTGTGGAAAGGGACTGGAGCCTGTTGCTGCTGGCTAGCTTGGGCAGACTGCTTTTATTCCCTTATCTGGCCCCACCCACATCCTGCTGATTGTTCCATTTTACTGAGAGCTGATTGGTCCGTTTTGGCTGAGTGCTGATTGGTGCATTTACAAAATCCCTGAGCCAGACACAGAGTGCTAGACAGAAAAGTTCTCCAAGTCCCCACTAGGTTAGCTAGACACAGAGCATGATTGGTGAGTTTACAAACCATGAGCTAGACACAGAGTGCTGATTGGTGTGTTTACAAACCTTGAGCTAGGCACAGAGTGCTGATTGGTGCATTTACAATCCTTTAGCTAGACACAGATTGCTAGACAGAAAAGTTCTCCAAGTCCCCACTAGGTTAGCTAGATACAGAGTACTGATTGGTGTATTTATAAACCCTGAGCTAGACACAGAGTGCTGATTGGTGTAGCTACAATCCCTCAGCCAGACATAAAAGCTCTCCAAGTCCCCAACAGACTCAGGAGCTCAGCCGGCTTCACCCAGTGGATCCCAAAGGGGGCCGTGGGCAGAGCTGCCCCTCAGTCCCATGCCGCTAGCACCTGGGTGGTCGAGGGGACTGAGCGCTGGGGAGCACTCCGCAGGGGGCCGCTGGCTAGTCGCTATTCAGGGAGGCTTGGGCAGCACAGGAGCCCACCGCGTGGGGTGTGGAGGAGGCATTGTTCAGGCATGGCAGGCTGCAGGTCCCGAGCCCTGCCAGGCAGGGAGGCAGCTGAGGCACTGTGAGAACTCCAGTGTAGCGCCCGAGGGCCGACACTGCTGGGGGACCCAGCGCACCCACTGCAGCTGCTGGCCCGGGTGCTAAGCCCCTCACTGCCCTGGGCCAGCAGCACCCGAGGGCGGCTCCGAGTGCTGGGCCTGCATAGATCTGTGCCCGCGAATGCGCCAGCCGGAACTCCTGCTGGACTGTGAGCACCGCATGCAGCCCTGGTTACCACCCGCACCTCTCCCTCCACACCTCCCCTCAAGCAGAGGGAGCCGGCTCCGGCCTTGGCCAGCCCAGAGAGGGGCTCCCACAGTGCCATGGTGGGCTGAAGGGCTCCTCAAGTGCTGCCAGAGTGGACGCTGAGGCTGAGGAGGTGCTGAGAGTGAGGGCTGCTAGCACATTGTCACCTCTCATTTTGACACAGAGACCTGAAAGTGAGAGAAACTGACCCATGTGTATTCCCCCTTTTTCTCAATGATGGATGCACAGAAACTTCAGGAGGCTTACTTCAGTCGTGCCCTGCCCAGGAAAGTAGGAGACGGGTTGAGTAGGCAGTGGCTAGAGAAGAGTTGCAGACATGGTGTCCTCTGGAGCTTTTCTCACAGAAACAACTGAGGCAAGTTCACCTTTATGCTGAGTCTGATTGCCTTTATTTCTTTGGTTTCACATTCCTGAAACTCAATGACTGGCAACTATAATCCACAGGCTAAATTCATCCCACTGCCTGTTTTTGTAAATAAAGTTGTATTGGAACACAGTCATACCCACTTGTTTACCTATTGCCTGTGGCTGCTTTCACTCCATAACAGCAGAACTGGGTAGTCACTACATAGACTTTACACTGAGCAAAGTCTAAAATATTTGCTATCTGAATCTTTACAGAAAATGTTTGCCAACAGCTGCTCTGCCTCAATGTAACATTTTCCTTTTCACAGATACATATGAGCAGGTAGTATAGTAGAGTGGTGAAGAGTATGTGCTCTGAAGTCAGATAGAGCAAAGCTGCAGTTTTCTTTCTTTCTGTGTTAGGTTTTCATCTCCATCTACCTCATAATGTTGTGGTGAAGAGTTAATAGATGATGCATACAAGGTGCTCAACAGTTCCCTGGAATTTAGTATTCAATGTATATTGTATATTCATAAAACTGAAAAGATTGAAAAGTAATGAACAGGAAATGTAGAACTCTGTGAGTCAGGAATAAGATCATGCTGGGTGTTTGTATGCTGAGGAAACATACTGCAATTGATTGTATGAGAATGAGTATAGGGATGTCTGGGTTGTCAGAGATGAATTATGCTCAACTATTTCCCAGGGTCCAATCTGGTCACTTTAAATGTATGAAGGTACAAAGTGAAGCTCTCTGCCATCTCCCTTGGTGTCTGCTCACACATGCAGGGAGATGTGAAGGTGTCTTCTGTCCTCCTGCATCTATGGAGCTAAGGTGAGATCATACAACAACTGTTCACCCTGAGGACCAGAAGGGGTATAAACAGCTGCTGTGTTTCATGCTGGGAAGTTAATGGGTGTCCAGGGTTTTACCCCACAGGTGCTAGAAGTCTGATCTCAGAAGCATTTCACAAAATTGAAAATGACAAATGAAAACTCCAAATTAGAAAGGCTCCCTACCATTGAGTGGCAGTGAGATCACTTTCTGCCAGTCTTGCTCCAAGGACTGTGTTCTCTGCACAGCTTCTGCTGAGCAGTAAAAGACCAGGTAGGTCAGCTCAAATGTGAGGATTTAACTACTTCTTTCCCATCATTCACTTCTGCTCCTTTGCTATAATAGGCTGCCACTATTATTGTATGAAGTATTACTTTTAACCTGCTCTTGTTTGCCCTTTATGATTTGCTAATATACCTGCCATTTACAAGCAAGACACTTACCTTTGCTGCTGCTGCTGCTGCTGCTGAACAAAATGTTGTGGTCATTGACTCTTCTAAATGTTAGGTTAAGCACTTTTGTCCTTGTTTAGATCTAGTGTAGAGCCTGTCATGTATCGTGTGCTCAATAATTATGTGTTGAACATAGGGTGAGTGACGAGAGAACAATATATCAGATAGAGTTCCTGCCTTTATGGACTTCAGGGTGTAAATGGTGAAGGTAGACATTAATACCATTATGTCTATGAGGATCAGCTCTCTGAGGGAGGCATTTACAGATAAGTAAGTTGAAGCTCAGTTAGGTGAAGTGATCTGCTTAATGTTATGTATCAGTAAATGGCAGAGATAGGACTTGACCCCAGGTCCAATCCTGTCCTCTTCCTCTTTAAACTCTAGTGCACCTCATAGGTAAGTGATTTCCCAGAGATTATCTGTTTCTAGCGAGTGAACTTTTTTTTTTTTTTTTTTTTTTTGAGACAGAGTTTCGTTCTTGTTGCCCAAGCTGGAGTATAGCTGTGCGATCTTGGCTGACTGCAACCTCCGCCTCCTGGGTTCAGGCGATTCTCCTGCCTCAGCCTCCCAAGTAGCTGGTACTATAGGTGCCTGCCAGCATGCCTGGCTAATTTTTGTAGTTTTATAGAGATGGGGTTTTGCCGTGTTGGCCAAGCTGGTCTCAAACTCCTGACCTCAAGTAATCCACCCGCCTTGGTCTCCCAAAGTGCTGGGATTACAGGTATGAACCACCACGCCCAACTGAGTGAGCAATTTTAAAGACTGTAATGAACACACTTCCATATAGGAATAAACTTGTTTTATTTGAGGACCAGATCAATCATTCCAGGCAAGCAGCACCCTTCCTATGTGGAATAAACTAGGTAGCAAAGGGTGCTGCTTGACTGAAATGATTGATCTGGTCATCAAATATTCTTCAATAAGAGTGGTTGAGTCCATGGGGCTCAGAGGTCCTCACCTGTATATGAAAGCAATTTCTCTCAAGGTAGATGCAGGCCCCTGGAATTCTTGATAAAAACACAGCTTTCTGGGCTTATTCCAGAACTACCGAATCTGAATTTTTACATAGCTCTCCAAGTTACTTTTATGTACAATGAAATTTAAAAACCACTATTTAAAAGGGTGTGACAGTCAGAATCCAGTCAGAACAACAGAAGCCACATTAAGTATTTTGAATAGAAAACTTTAATAAAGGGAATTAGAAGGTTATACTACCACTAAAAAGACTAGAGAGCTGGGTGCGGTGGTGCACACCTGTAGCCCCATCCCAGCAACTTGGAAGGCTGAGGGAGAAGGATCACTGGAGCCCAGGAATTGGAGTCCAGCCTGGGCAACATAGTGAGACCCTATTTCTTTAAAAAAAATGCTAGGGAACAAAAGTCAGCAAGGCCATTCCAGGCTTTCAGGAATCCTAAAGTACAAAAATTGCAGGTAAGTGGGTGATCCTCAGGAGGACCCCTGGAAGCCTCCAGCAAAATACACATCTGACACCCTCAGGATTGTCTGCATCTACTGTCAGAAGGGACTGACTCCACCTTCTCTTCCTTGTTCTGATTTTCACAGGTGGATCCCTCTTTGGCAGCAACTTCCTACAACTTTACTTGCACGCAATTCTGAGTAATGTAGTTTCCAAATTTTCAGCCTCTATGGCGTAGAGGAAGGAATATTTATGGAGAATCAACAAATTACATCTGGCAGAGTAGTTATTTAAACTCATGGCTCTATTAAATAAAACCAAAAAATTGCCAGGTGTGGGGGCTCATGCCTGTAATCCCAGCACTTTGAAAGGCTGAGGTGGGCAGGTGAGTGGATCACTTGAGGTCAGGAGTTCAAGACCAGTCTGGCCAACATGCTGAAACCCTGTCTTTACCGAAAATACAAAAATCAGCCCTGCATGGTGGCACGTGCCTGTAATCCCAGGTACGTGGGAGGCTGAGGCACAAGAATCACTTGAGTCCAGGAGATGGAAGTCGCAGTATAGCAGAATAGCCAAAATCGTGCCACTGTACTCCAGCCTGGACAACAGAGTGAGACTTTGTCTCAAAAAAAAAAAAAAAAAAAAAGTCAATTGAGAACTGAGTCTGTGAAACAACCTAAAGATGCTCTGTTAAAAGATAACTTACAAAAAAAGATACTAGTAATTTACCTAATAATAATACAAATATTAATAATAACACCAGTAAAAGAAGCGCCTGGTTCTGGTATGTAAATTCTCCATCACGTGGGTCATCGTGGTGTACCATATTTGCTTCTGGTCCAGATTCAAGATTCAGTTCTTTCCTCTTCTTTTGGCCTACTGACTGTGTCTCTGCTTTGTCTTCTTACGTTTTTCTCTTCTTTTTTTGAGACAGAGTTTCACTCTTGTTGCCCAGGCTGGAGTACAGTGGTGTGATCTCAGCTCACTGCAACCTCTGCCTCGCGGGTTCAAGCGATTCTTCTGCCTCAACCTCCCGAGTAGTTGGGATTACAGGCATGCACCACCACGCCCGGCTAATTTTCTATTTTTAATAGGGACGGGGTTTCTCCATGTTGGTCAGGCTGGTCTCGAGTTTCTCACCTCAGTGATCCACCTGCCTCGGCCTCCCAAAGTGCTGGGATTACAGATGTGAGCCACCACACCTGGTCAAGTTTTCCTCTTCTAATCTATGATGCTGACTTTAGTGTCAGAACAAATGAGCTACTTACCCAGAAGCTTCAATCTCTGTGTGCAATCACTTAAAGTTTGGTTTAAATGCCGCAGAGACTTTTTACCTTGCCAAAATAAATTATATTTGTATGCATACATCCTCACTCATTGGTTACTAACCAGGAGAGCACATCAGAAATAGCTAAGGAGTTTTAAAAATACACTTTCTCTGACCCCACCTGCAGTGATTAATTCACTTGGGGGATTGACTTTCTGAAACTATTTTTAACAAGCTCCACAGATGATTTTGATATATTCTCATTTGCTGAGAATCCATATAGCCATTATATAGGTGTGTATAACATAGGAAATGCTAAGGGAATTTTTTATTCAAATGTTGAATGTCTTCTGTGATTGTAGTAGACATGGTTATAATAAAACTCCCTGCCTCTAGTTATGAAAAAATATACTTTAAGCTGAGAGCAGAAACTCTTCTGTACTCCTCAAAAGCCATCCCTGCTTTCCAATTGTTTGTGCTCTTTTACTTTTAGATACCAACTTGACACTCAACATGCTGGAGATCTCATTGCCATAAAATTCATTTGACAAGTACTGAGTTCTATATGGAATTGCTCTGTGGAGATGGATACTAAAGAGTCATGATCTTAACTTTTTATACCAAAGTTATATGGTGTTATGCCCCTACACCATGTTGGAACCCTATTCCCCTTCTATCTAGATTGTTCAGTTGCTATAGACATCTGACTGAAGTTGAAACACATATGCTTTCTTTCCTGGGAATGTGAAACTAAAACATAGAGATTGACACACTCAGACAGAATTGAACCTGCACTTCAATGTCATTTAGAGATGTAGCTTGAAGACCTGGCAACCCAAAACCTTCTGTAACCTGGAATCATAGGGAAGCAGCAAATATGGTACTTCATTCAATAAAAGACACTGTCACTTGTAAGTCCATCACTCAGAAATACAAAATCTGCCACTTCTACTATAACATGATACCTTTCCATCTTCTGGAATTTTTATTTTATGTTTACTGAAAGACCTCTTTTAGGCTATTTTGATTGTTACTTTTCTCTCATATATTATGCTTTTGCATTTTCCTATTTCTTATCAGTAGGACAATATAAGTAAAATGAATTATTAAGGTGTTTTTAAAATTTCATGTTCAAAGTCCAGCTGTTTGGAATCACTTTTTCTCTACTGCATAATCCTCTGTACCATTGATAGCACTGGTGATAGAGCATTGCTTAAAGAAAGTCCCACTATGACTTCTCAGATTTTCCTCTAATATAGAGACACATTCTCAAGTCTGAGTGCTATGCTTTTCTACCTGAGTTAACTCATAGTCGCAACTCATTTTTCTCAAATGCATCATATGTCACTAGAAGTTAAGCAACTTACAAGACATAGGGAGGTTGAATTTGAGAAAATGTGAATTGTAGAACCCAGAACTATGGCTTTCCTTGGGAAGGAAGCTGAGTTTCAGAGGGAAGGGAGGAGGAGAGGTACAGAGCTTGGCAGATATGAAAATGCAGAAAGCTCCAGGAACAGAGACCGAAGACTTCTTAGTCTGGTATGGGCTGTACTCCACCCAGGTGTGGTCTAGAGGGTGCTGCTACAACCTAAAAATACGTTTCTCTTCACTTAAGCTAACTTGAGTGGGCTTGTTTTCTCTTACGATTAAACAATCCATGATCAGGATACCCTGGAGAAGTTCATGCCTAGTGGGGAATGCGAACATGTAAACAGAGACAGTTACAACAGTGCTTGATTTGTGCTGTGGAGAAGATTATGTACAAAGTCCTGTGGGAGACCACAGGGCGAGTGTGTTTGTATTCACCTTCCTATGTATTTCTGAGCTGGGGACCAGCCTCATTCAAATATTTTACAAATGGCATTCATTAAGACACAGGCTGATGCAGAAGCCAACTGATAATGTTCCACCATAGAATTCTAAACAGACTCGTCAACTAAGGCATATGCTGGTCAGTCATTGCTGTTTTGGGAACTCAGCCCAGGCTCCATTTTAGTGATTATATTGTTGCTTGTCAAGGTCCTACATTTTTGTGGCCATACTCAGTCTTTCTTCACTGTTTCTCTCTCTTGCCTGAGCTCACCTTCTATTCTGTTGAGATTATTCTTCACCGTGTTAGTCAAAGCTGCACACTTTCTTCTCCCCTGTCTTTATCACTGCCTTTCACCTATTCTTTCTCTGCCCACATCAAAATTCCCCTTTAAGGCCCTTGCATTCCCTACTCTTTCAAGAAGCCTTTCCTGATTGTACCAGTCCAATCCACAGCTTCCTTCTCTTAGCAATTCTTGAATGGAAGCCACACTTAATTTTTAAAATGGGGTTGGGTGCTATGTCTCTGGACCAGACTGTACATTCTTTGAGGGTGGGAACCATATGTTAATATATATTAAAATATCCTATTGTTTTCAGCAAATATATACTGAGTTATGTGTCCCAGTGCTAGACACTGAGCTCAGTGATGTGAGAAAAGCTGCTTTATAGAAATTCATATATTTTAAAAATGGAGAAGGTGTTAAGAAGAATAGGGATGGAGATCTGTGGGACTTTAGAAGAGGAAGATTTGGCTTCCAGTTGGGAATATAAAGGGAAGCTCCCCTGACACAGTGGTGATTGTGTCGGGCCTTGAAAGGTGGTTAGGATTTAGGCATATAGGGAATGGGGGGAAGGTGGGAATCCTGCACCTGCAGTCAGTATGTTCAGTTGCCATTTGCTTAGGGCAGGGGTTGGAAAACTTTTTCTGTAAAGGGCTTGACAGTAACTATTTTGGGCTTTGTGAACCATACAGTCTCTTACATGGCTCTCCAAGTCAGTTACTCAGCTCTGCCACTGTCATGCAAAAGCAACCGTAGACAATACATAATTGAACAATACGTAACTGAATGAGCACAACTGTTTCCCAATACATTTTTATTTACAAGAAGAGGCAGCGTTCCAGATTTGGCGTGCAGGCCATAGTTTGCCAACCTCTGGTTGAGAGTATTACAGGATTGAATATATAATGTGATATATAATCACTGTTTCACCAATGCTCAAATTAGTAGATTAAAGACTAGAAAAAAATATTAAGATGTTGACAACAGTCATCTTATATTCCTGAGGCTAAAAATAACTTCTTTTTCTTCTGTCGACTTGTGATTTTTCTGGCCATTTATAAGAAGCATGAATTAATTTTACAGTGAAAAAGAAAAAACAAACTTTATTTACAGAATTAAAGTATAGAGAGCAGGCAGGATATATAACCCAGAGCTTGGCACATAGGAGCTCAGAGCATATCTCAGTTTTTCCAGTTGACAAAACTTTTCTGCAAGTGTTGCTTCTAGTGCAAAGGATACTATCCTTTGGAAGCCAGCTTAGCTGTGACAGATAAACTTGCACCAAAACTGGGTTGTTTCTTCTGTTACCCTCTGTCATCAGCTCCACGGAGCCATTATGTTGTTCAAGAAACATAGCAAAAAGCCTACCTGGATGGAAACTAAATTGATTTTCTGATTCTACCCTTAACCTTCTTTTATTGTGGTCTCTAAAGGGAGCTCAGGGGTTTTTTTTTTTTTTAAGTACTCTATGTGACATCCTGCCAAGTCAGATATAAGATGGAATAATTGGGGACTTAGCCTTCACCCCATATCACAACAATGTCAAAGAAATATGGTGAAACAACAACAGTCTGATTATACGTGAGCTTAGGAAATAGATGTAGAGCTTTAAATTTTAAGTGGGTGGTGCTGCTAATGATAAAAGCTCTAACTTCTTGAGTATCTTCTGCGTGCTTTTATTTTGTAGGTTCCTTGACTTCACTTGTCAACTATCTTGATATACTTCAAGATAGGCACAGTTATCTCCATTTTACAGGTGGGAAAAGTGAGGTTCAGAGATTTACAGCAGTTTGTTCAGGGTTATAAAGTGAGTCTGTGGTAAACTAAGAATGTGAACACAAATCTTTCTAATTTCAAAGTTTGCTCTTTCCACTTTGCTACCCTACTTCCTGCTAGACCTGCTCCTTTGCTCAGCACAAGAGGCATATATCCACAATTAAATTCTAAAGTAACCTTGAAATGCTAGGGCAGTGTTCTTAATTGTCTGCATAGGGAAGAGTGTATGGAAAACTACATAGCTACAGATAGTGAAATGTAATAGTGAATGATGACAAAGCACATAGGGTTGGGGACCAGGAAAAAAAAAATATATATATATGTATATATATATATCACATTTCCTTTTATGCACATATATATGCACACACACATATGGTACCACATCTTCTTTATCCATTCATCCATCGATGGACACTTAGGTTGATTCTGTATCTTGCCTATTGTGAATACTGCTGTAATGAACATGGGAGTGCAGATATCTCTTCCACATATAGATTTAACTTCCTCTGGATATATACCCAATAGTGAGATTGCCGGATTGTATGGGAGTTCTATTTTCAATTTTTTGAGGAACTTCCATGCTGTTTTCCATAATTGCTGTACTAATTTACTAATATACTAATAATATACTAATGTTGTGAATGCCAACCGTCATCAAGGGTTCCGTTTTCTCCACATCCTTGCCAACACTTGTTCTCTCTTCTCTTTCTGAGCATAGTCTTTCTAACATGTGTGATGTGATAGCTTATTGTGGTTTTAAGTTGCATTTCTCTGATAATTAGTGATGTTGAGCTTTTATTCATAGACCTGCTGGCCAATTGTATGTCTTCAGAAATTTCTCTTCAGATCTATTTTCCAAATGTTAAACAGATTATTTGTTTTCTCACTATTGAGTTGAGTTCCATATATATATATTTCATATATATTATATATATTTCATGTATGTATGATATAAACCCATTATCAGATGTATGGTTCACAAATATTTTCTTCCATTTCATAATTTGTTTCTTTACTGATTGTCTCCTTGATTGTGTGCAAACTTTTTAGCATGTTGCAATCCCATTTGCCTATTTTTGCTTTTGTTGTCTGTGCTTTTAGTGCCTTATACAAAAAATCCTTGCCCTGACCAATGTCCTAAAGCATTTGTTGAGTTGATTTTTGTACATGGTGAGAAATAGGAGTCTAGCTTCATTTTTCTTCAGCTTTGTTCTTAATGCTCAAGATGGGTTTGGCTATATGGGGTATTTTGTCGTTCCATATATATATTTCAGGATTTTTTTTTATTTCTGTGAAAAAGTCTTTGGAATTTTGATAGGAGTTACATTGAATATATAGATTGCCTTGGGTATTTTGAACATTTTAGCAATATTAATTATTCTAATCCATGAATGTGGGATAGCTTTCCATTTTTTGTGTGTCCTCTTCCGTTTCTTTTGTCAATCTTCTATAGTGTTCGGTGCACAACAGATCTTTTATCTTCTTGGTTAAATTTATTTATAAGTAATTTTTCATGGCTGTCGTAAATGGGATTGTTTTCTTGATTTCTTTTTTGGGCAGTTTGTTGTTACTGTTCAGAAACTCTACTGACTTTTGTATATTGATTTTATATCTTGCACCTTTACTGAATTCACTTATTGAGTTCTAACAGTTTTTTGCTGGAGTCTTTAGGGTTATTTCTATATAAGATTATGTCATCTGGAAACAGGGGCAATTTAACTCCTTCATTTCCAATTTGGAGGATGCCTTTTATTTTTTTCTCTTGCTTTTGCTCTGGCTAGGACTTCCAATACTATACTAAATAGAAGTGGTACAAGTGGGCATCTTTGTATAGTTGCTGAGCTCGGAGACAAAAACTTTCAATTTTTACCATCAAGTGTAACATTAGCTCTGGCTATCTCATCCATGGCCTTTAGTGTGTTGAGGTACATTCCTTCTATACTTAATTTGCTGAGAATTTTTATCATAAAAGGATGTTGAATTTTTGTCATATTATTTTTCTACATTAACTGAGATAATCATATGGCTTTTGTCCTTTATTCTGTTAATGTGGTGTATCAAATTTATAGATTTGCATATATTGATGCATCCCTTTATCTCTGGGATTAATTCCACTTGATCATGGTGAATTGTTGTTGAATTCAGTTGACTAGTATTTTGTTGAGGATTTTTACATGAGTTTTTATTAGGAATATTGGCCGGTATTTTTATTTCCTTGTACTGTCCTGGTCTGACTTTGTTATCAAGGTAATATTGGCCTTAAAAATGAGTTTGGAAGCATTGCCTTTTTCTTTGATTTCTTTCCAAAGACATTTGATTGGGCTTAATTAAATCTAGACTGCAGCGAGATAAATAGATTCCTAGAAGAAAATGACAGAATGCCTCTCATTTTTTTTTTTTTTCATTTTGGTTTAATGGCACTGCTGGTTTTCAGAGATATCAGAGTTATACCTCTGTAAAAAAAAATGGGAATGACTAAGGAACATTTTATAAGTTCAAAAAAGCTTGGGGTGAGTTCGGAATCAGTTTGTCTCATTTCAGACGCAAACTTTACCAGTTAATATGTGTACTAGTCAGAGTTCTTCAGAGAAACAGAATTAATAGGATGTATATGTACATAAACATCTCTCTCTCTCTCTCCTTTGAGGAATTGGTTCATGTGATTTGGGGATTGGCAAGTCTGAATTCTGCAGGGCAGGCCAGAAGGTCATAGGCTCAGGAAGAAGTTGATATTGTAGCTCAAGTTTGAAGGCAATTTGGAAACATTGTTGCTCTTCCTCAGGGAGTCTCAGTCTTTTTTTCTCTTGAAGCTTTCAACTGATTGGTTGAAGCCCACCCACATTATAGAAGGTCATCTGCTTTACTCATAGCTTACTGATATAAATGTTAAAATCATCTAAAAAATACCTTCATATCAAGATCTATCCTGATGTTTAAGCAAACATCTCGGCACCATAGCCTAGCCAAATTGACCCATAAAATTAACCATCATACTATGTAAATGTCTGCAAGTAATTTAATTACCCAAATATTGTTCATTGTCTGTTGAAGGAAAATAATACTAGCATTTGCAATATAAGGTTGCTCTGAGCCTTAAACAAGCTGATGCATACATTTTTTCAGAGTGCTGACATGTGGAAAGCACTGAATAGATTTGAGCTATTATTATTGTAGTGAGATTACAACCTCTTAAACTTCTGTAGTTAATGTCATCTAAGAAACATGAAGCATTTTATACATTGCCTTAAGAATGCCCTCCACCTATTGTGAGAGAACACTGAAAATTGCCATGTATTAAATCAGAAAGAAACAGAGCCCAGAGAGGTCAAGGGTGGTGTGATTTGCTTTAGGTCAAACCACAAGTCAAGCAGAAATAGTTCAGGGTTTTCAGCCTCTGTAAGGCACTTCCCATTAGACTGTCATCATTCATCATGTTCCATTTACTTACAGATGGAGCTGTTTCCTTAGGGTATTTTCCAAGAAATTCACATGTAAATCCTGGTTGTGAAGTGGGGCTCTATTGACTAAGATGTGAAATGTGAAAGCAATTGGAATGTTCAGAAGGTCAAACATTCTCGAAGTTGAGAGCAATTTTTGTTTCTGTGCTTTGATTTAGAGGATCAAGCTAGATGACTTGTCATGATGAGGAAGAATGTTGTGGTAGTTTAGAGTGTGGGCTCTGAAATGAGTACTTAGGTTCAAATGCTGGTTGTGTGACTCTTTAGCCACACAATCTTGGGCAAATTGCCTATGTGCCTCAGTTTACTCAACTATATAATGGAGATGCTATTACAGTCCCTATGTCATGGTACCATGATGATGCCAAAGCAGTGGCTGGAATGTAGTAAGTATTAAATAGAATTTACTTATTATCATCTTCATCATTGCCACTACCACCACCACTATTCAGGTGGTATATTTCATATATAATGTCTTTTTGAGCCTCGTTTTTACCTTTCCAGAGTTTACAAGTTAGAATAGAATTGATATTTGGAAGACTCTCCTGTTGGAAATAGCAAAATCCAATCAAATCCAATTCAAAACTACTTTAAGGCAAAGGGAGATTTCTTAGGGTTGCCTGTCATTAGAGACCTAAATACCTTTAGGATTCTCTCTTTTCCCCCTTAATCTCCATTTTTCTCTGTGGACAAGCTTTATTTTCTTAGCTTGACTTACCTCTCGAGCGATGGGCATGTTCTCTGGACGCTTTGCTCTCATGTACTTATAGTTTTGTGACCAAATTGGAAAAGACACTTTCATACTTGCTTAATTTTGAAAAGTGCCAGGGAAACACTCTGATTGGCTGGGTCCTATACATGCACATTGGACCAGAGCAGTGATTGGCCCCACCTGGGTGATATGCCCATTTTTGTAGAGGAGAACAGGCACTGTTTCTACTAAATAATTACAGTATAAAATAGAAATTATCAAATGGAAAAGGGCTTTAGAAGGCATCTCTTCAGTGCTGTCTAAAACTCAGATTTGCTAGAATTGTTCAATTTGGTCAGATGTCTATATTGTATAGTGACATAGTTCTTACCCTATTTTCTCCTCCACCCTAATTAACATGCCCATTACCTACATGTAAGGATGTGTGGTGATTCTCTAGGAGAAGATTGTAGAATGGTTTTGTGTTTTTGTAGGCAGGCTGCATATGTATAATTTTAAAATACCGCTTTGGATTCCTGATTCACACCTTGACTGGGAACTGGGAAGAGGGTTGAGGTAGAGATTGAGTACCTCCTCCCTCACTATTCCCAGAATGAGAACCACTAAGGTAGATTCTTCTAATATAATAACCTTCATGCAAACCAACTGGGAAAAGACAAATGAGGTTTAATGAAAAGGGTGAATTATACTTTGTAATCTAAAAATTGCTATTTTGCAGCTTAAATGTATAATTAAAAGTTAGTATCAAGTATGGTATTTTCAGGTAGACTTTCTGAAGAATCAGCACCAATAAAGCTATAGGCCTTGGGAAAGTTTATCAAAGTTGTTTGTAAAGAGTTTTGTTAAGTGATTGTAATATGTATTTTCTTTAGTAGGTTAAACATTACCTTGGATGTCTTATTTAAACTTGAAATTTGCCTAGCAAAAGAATTTTAAAGAAAGTAATGCTAAGTGAAGCCAAAGATCAGACTGGAAAGAACTTGAGACTTTATCTAGCATTTTTGGAGGTGAGTGAGGAAGCGCGGGGTCAGGAATCTTATGTTTCAGTGTGTAAAATTGCACTTAATCTAGTTTTTAGTATGGTACTCTAACTTTATGTATGTGTGCCTGATAACTCCAAGTGCAGGGTATTTAAATCAGCCTCTCCAAAGGATAAACCCTTAGGCTTCTACATGATTGGTCGAAGACTATCACCTTGCGAGTAGGGTTCGAGTGACCTTTTAAAAATAAGCACATGTAATCAGTCTTGCTTTCTATGTACTCTCTTTCAGAGTTAGAAAGTGTTTCTACTCCTTGAGCATTTCTGAGGCTTTGTAACATGCATCTTCTACTTCCAGGGCTTCTCTAGGGCCAGGTTAAATTTTAGATTCATTTGGGTGACAAGATAGTTATCACATACCCACTTACTTACTGTCTTCCACAATTTTGTATCCTTTCCTGTTATCTTTGCCTCTATAGGTATTTGATTTAAAGTGAACTTGATGGCCATTTTAGTGGTGATTAACTAGAAGTCGTTACCAGGTTTCCATTTAACAATATATTTTGATAATATTTTCATATATTTTATTATGTTTTTAATATATAATATTATGTTTAATATCATGTTGAAATAGTTTCTAATGGCCACACAGAATTTTATAATTAGGATAAACTATAATTTATGTAGGTACTATATTCTTATATTCACTTAGATTGTTCTCATTTTTCATAATTATTGAAAACAATGTGATGAGTAGCCTTGTGACTATATCTTTGTGCATCTGATTTTGTCCTTCGGATAAAACATGACACTTCAAAGACATTTGGTACATGTGGGAGGGAGTAATTCATCTATGAGCTTTGATCGCTCAGGGAAAGTCAATCATTCTTCTCTGCCAATTGAAGAATTTGGATGAGAGTTGAGAACCATGGCTCTATAAGGCCATCATAACATCATTTTAGAATCGTTTGTACTTATATTTGAAAATAAACCCTTTTAATGGGTGTGAGAAGTCAAAAATTTTTGGAAAATAAATAATGTTGTTGACATTTAGAGAGGCAACCTCAAAATCTTTTTATGCCAAACTCTAATGTACTTTAGAAAATTAGAAAGCCTTACTTAAGGAGGCAGAGGTTGTGGTCATGTTAATCAGGTGGGTACGATTAAGAAACAGATGTCTTGTAACTTATTCAAATTTTATTGGCATGAAATTAAGAAAGTATTCATTCATTTATCATTTGAACAAAATTTTTTTATTGAGCATTTACAATGTGACATGTACTGTTTGTTCTAGGATAAGGATTTTCAAGATTGAATAAAACAGGTCTGGTCCACGTTGGCGTAAAGTGTACTAGTTAATCAGAGAGAAATTGGGAAGTGGAAAGAATTCTAACTGATACATAAGGGTTTATTACTTATGGGTAAGATTTTAGCAGCATTATGTTATCACAATGTAACAATCGTTGGCTGAAAGCTACCATGAGCCAATGACTGTGCTAAGTGCTCCAAAGTCTTGGGTAACCCTTAAAAAAATCTAAAAGAAGACTAGGAACTAGATGCTATTAGAATTTATTCTTTTAAAAGGGAAAACAAGCTTAACACATTTAAGACAATTTTCTGAGGCCCGTAATTAACAAGTGCCTTAGACAGGTTCACTCTGATTGACCCCAAGACATGCCTGAATCACTGTCTGGCACTGCCCTCACCCCCAACCCCAGGGTGTAAGAAATCAGAAAGGATCCACACATACGAAATCTAGTAGAATAGATAGTTATACTTCACATCTCACACACATTGATTATGCAGGCACCTGAAGCTGCTGGTTAATTGCAGTGCGACTTTATGATGTAGAGACAACCTTTTAAGTGAGACAGAAAGGGAAGAAGGCCAGCTTTTTACTGAATTTCTACTCAGGTAAAGGCATGTTGCTAATTCTTGAAACAATGCTAAAAGCTAAGAAGGATTATGATGATTTTTCAGATGAGGACATTGAGGCTTAGGGAGAAAATAAGGAAAAATTTTTTCTTTTATTTTCTTTTTGTTTCCCCAAATTCCCACATAGTGGCAGAGGTAGAATTTAGCCCCAGATGCATTTGGCTCCAAATTCATACTGCTTCCAACATGTTCAAATTGGTGATTCAGGAAACACCTGAAGATTCAAGGACCTTGGAAATAACAGAAAAAAAAATCTGAAAGATTAGGTATACTATATGATAGAGTTGCTATTCTTTATTTTGTCAGATAAGGGCAAATGGATGTGTTTCAGCCCTTCATTATGCCTCCAGAAGCTTTTAAAATTCAGTCCCAGTTGTCATATTCATCAAGAAACTGCGAAAATAGGATTTGGCTCATTTTACTGTTAAGTACACAGCTGGCTCAATTGAGAGTATTTGTCAACGGGTCATTGTGAGTTGAAAGTAGGGAGAGAAGACACTTTGAGAGAAGTTCTATTGTGGTACTTAGGAATTTCATTAATGCCTCGGATAGTGGAATGAGCTTGCTTATTAAATATCCCATTGACAGCAAGTTGGATGTGTTGGGTAATGCCTTAGAAACAGGATTGAAATTGAAAATGACCTTAACAATTGGAAGAAGTGGGAAGACAGAAAAAGGGTGAAATTCAATAGCTCGAAAAATTGATGGTTGAAAGAAACATCAATATGTTCCACTGTTTCATTAAATCTATCAAATGGAGGAATATCAGGGCTGCTGGCCCGTGGTGGTACTGCCGACGACGATGATGATGATGACGAAAAGTCACATCCTGAGTTTTCTAGGCAATAACAGTAGAAATCAATGGAGGAATAACTGATTTTCATGCCTGTGTGAATGACTAGGTAATCTAAAAAATTATAGATTTGCCTTGAATGGCAACATATGACTGAGTCACATTTAACCAAGTCCTTCCAGCTATGATAATTAAGTTAAATTCTCTATTTTTTTTTCTTTTCTAGAAAGAGTTATGCTTTTAAAACCCAGCAGTGGGAGAATCTACTTTAAGACTGGACTTTATGGCAAACTTACGTTTGGGGGACCGAAGTTGTGAGCAAGTTTCTTTTCTATTGTTGGGTGACATACAATGTTAGTATGTGATAATCAAACAACAAATGATAACTCATACAGCACAGTGGTACACAGTGATCTGAACCAGGGCATTTGTGATAAGCTGAGTGATAGTTTCCATCATGACTCTCTTTCCCCTATATCCTACATCCATTTCTGTCCATTGAGATGGGTAGTAGGTTTCTCTTTCTGGCTGTCTTTCTCAAAACTCTGGGCATGTTCCTAAACTGCAGGCATAATGAACCTCCCCCCATTTATAAAAAAGATTTACTTGCTTGGAGACCTATATATTTCAGAATTCTAGATGGGACGTATGAAGGCTCATTCTTATATAAAATTAGAGTGACGTATTAATGTAGCATGAAATGGGATCATCTTGTTCAACTCCTGCCTTTTGAACTCTTGATGTATTTTGCTATTTTTCATTCGATGTAGTACATGTTTTTCACTGTAACTCATTTTGGGGAGCGTTTCAGGTTTGAAGACTAATGGGTACTTAGAGCCGCCTGTCTATGTGTGTTCCAAACACAGATGCCTTTGGGAAATTGCTTGTGGAAAAAAGGGTCATTGTACTTAAAGGCTTTAAAATAGCGAAGTATGACAAGTTGAATGGGAACTTTAACCTCCTCGAAGTGTCAAAGTTTCCTGTAAGGCATGAACTGAAGTCCTTTGATGACTTCCTGGTTGTCTAATGTCCAAAGGTACATCCCCTCAGTTTCAGAAGTACACAAAACCTGTGTTTGTGTTTGACAGCCTAGGAAGCCCTATGAGGAAAGTGAAAAGAATGAATTAGGATTTTTTTGTGTGTTTAAAGGCGTAAGTGGTATGGTGATAAGAGCTGAACTGTGAGCCCAGAAAATTTGCAAGATTAGTACACCACATTCCCTTAACCTAGATTCACCAATTGTTACCATTTTCTTTCTTTCCTTCCTCCCTTCCTCCCCAATTTCTTTCTGTTTCATTCTGCCTGTCTCCCTCCTTTTCTTCACCTGCAACACACACATACACTGCACAATTACTTGTGTGTGTGCAAAAACATTTAGAGTAAGTTACAGACATCTAGATACTTTGTCCATAAATGCTTCAGCAACTATATCCTAAGAAAAAAGACATTCTCCTATATAACCATCATATAATAATCATATTCAGGAAATCTGCCAGTGATAGAGAACTATTCCTAACACACAATATGTATTAAAATTTCTCAGATTGTCTCAATATTATCTTTTATATTTTCCCTCTGACCCAGGATCCTATCAAGGATCATACATGGTATTTATTCTTCATGTCTCTTTCATTTCCTTCAATTAAAAGCACTTCCCTAGTGTGTTGTTATCTTTCATGTTTATGACATTTTTGGAGAGACAAGGCTGGTCATGGGCAGAATGTCTTTCTATTTGAGTGTGTCTAATTGCGTCCTTATGAGTTAATTGTGGCTGAGCAATTTTGACTGTAGTACTCCATGGATGACATTATCTCCGCTGTGCCTGACATCAGAAGGCTCACAAGGTCCATTTTCCCTGTTTTTGGTGATATTAACTTTGGCACTTGATAAGGTGGCATCTGTCAGGTTTCTCCACAGCAAATATTCTTTTTTACAGGGGCTCCGGCTTTGAAGTCTGGGATACCTGATTTTGCATCTTAGCTGTGCCACTTCTTCGTCATATAGAATTTGTCAAATTATTCCATAACTCTTTTTTTTAGTTCTTTATCTATAAAGTGGGGCTCCTCACACAGCTGTCATAAAGATTAGGCATTATGACACAGGTATATACTGTGTTATAATGGGAGATGTCTTTCTGGGAGAGCAGTGTGAAATTTAGAGCCATGCAGATCTGAGTTCAAATTCTGGTTCTGGCCTCCTAACACTTAAGCAAGTTACTTGATTCATTTTATTTTATTTTTCTCTTTTTTTGGTTAACCATTGCAATGTTAATGACTTCAATGAAAATTCAAAAATTGCTTTAGATTATTTTTCTTTCATTCTTTAATTGTGGTAAAATACACATAACATAAAGTTAACATTTTAACCATTTTAAGCTGTACAGTTCAGGGCATCCCTAATGTTGTGCTACCATCACCACCATCACTACCATCCATCACCAAAACTCTTTTCAACTTATAAAACCCATCAAACAATAACTCCCCATTCTTTCCTCTCTCCAGTCCCTGGCAACCACCATTCTACTTCTGTCTCTATGATTTTGGCTACTAGAAGTACCTGATGTAGTGGAATCATACAATATCTGTGTTTTTGTGACTTGCTTATTTCACTTAGCATAATGTCCTCAAGGCTCATTCATATTATAGCAGGTATCAGAATTTTGTTCCTTTTTAAGGCTGAATAATATTTCATTGTATGTATATACTGCATTTTGGTTATCAATTAATCTGTTGATGGATACTTGGGTTGCCTCTGCATTTTAGCTACTAATAGTGCTGCTATGAACATAACTGTGTACTTACTTACATTTTAACAGTCTTAGTTTCCTAATTAATATCAGGAAGATAATAATAACATCTATTTCAGGGGTCAGAAAACTTTCTCCAAAGGACCAGAGGATAAATATATTAGGCTTTTCAGGTCATATGGTCTGTATTGCAACTACTGAATTCTGCTGTTGTAATTTGAAAGCAGATATAGATAATATGTAAACAATTCAGCATGACCGTGTTCCAATTATACTTTATTTATGGACGCTGGAACTTGAATTTCATATAATTTTCATGTGTCATGAAATCTTTTTCTTTTTAAATTTTTTCTCCCAACCTTTTAAAAGTATAAAAACCATTATTAGCTCATAGGCTGTACCAAGGCAGGTGCAGGCAGCAAGCTGGATTTGGTCAACAGGCTGTAATTTGCCAACTGCTTATCTCTTTCATTGGGTGAGAATGCAATACTATGTGTTATGTAAAATGTCGAATGCCTGGCACTGGCGTTTAAGAAATTATCACAATTATTTGGTAATTTTTTTTTAATTTTTATTGTCCTTAAAACTTGTGGGTGTTTTTTTGAAAATTAAAGTGTATAATATTTTGATGTTAGTGTAAACTGAAAAACTGGCCACCAACTATTTGCATCTGATTCCATCAAGAGGTTGTCCACTTTTTTCAACCTTTGAATCTGGGCTGTCCTGGGGACTTCTTTTAACTAATAAAATGTGACAGAAAGAATGTTGTACAATTTCCAACCCCAAATAAATGAGGTTTTGCAGCACCCATTCTTGTGCAGAACATCTTTCTGTGATTGTGTATATAAGCTTGAGCTACCCAGATGGACAAGGAGACAGTATACAGAGATAGTGCCCAGATGTCCCAGCCATCCCAGCTTTCCAGTTGAGGTGCTTAGATGTTTCAGTGAACCCAGCTGATATATGGAGCAGAGATGAGTTATTGCACTTTAGTCCAGCCCAAATTGCCAACCCAGATAATCATAAGAAATTAAATAATGATTGTTTAAACAACTATGTTTTGGAATGGTATGTTATACAACAAAAACTGACTGATACAAGATGCTAGAATGTATCATAAAGAAAGGTATTGAAGTTTGCAAGAAAGTCAGCCTCTTGAGCTGAGTCTCCTTGGTCTGCTTTAGGGAAGGTGTCCTGAAAACTAGAATAGCAATAAGAGGAAGATGTGAAGTGGGGAAAAAAGCCATAAGGACATTAGAAGTGAACAGAGGTACTTGTTGAGACTGAAGAGAGCAACAGAAATAGACTTTATCACAAGTGTTTGCAAACTCCAAGGGCTAATTTTGTGGGCAACTAGTAAGAAAAACATGGGAGAGTAAGATGAACAGCTTTAAATTTGAGTTAGCATTCATCATATATTTCAAGCTGTGAAAGGCATTGATAATATTGATAGCCATATTTGACTAGATTTTAAAATTATGAGTACCCTTTGCATATGGGTCTTTTTTCCATTGCATTATAATTTTTAAAAACAACACTGGGGACATATGGGGACTGTGGTGAGATTGTAGTATCATGAAAGCAGCAGCATCAGATGTACAGAATGGGAGAGAGTAAACCTTTGGAAGATAAGCACCCATTGTGGCTTCCACTACAGGGAATATAGTTTGAAGATGGTCCAACATCACTAACTTCTGTTTACATGATATGGCTTCAGGCTGTAAGTGGGAAGGATATTGTGCAGTTTCAAAGTTCTTGGCTTTTCCCCTGCAGCTGAAGTAAGGCCAGCTCCTCATGGCCATCTCACTCTCAAATATGCCTACCACCCGCCTGTTTATTTCCATTGTTGAATCTCAGACATCTGTTTCTCCCTCGTTTAATGATTTACTATTTAGATTTATCCAGATCGACTCCCTTATTTTTACCTTGAGCTCTTTCCTTTTGAAATAGCAATGAAATATTGAGTCTGTCATCTTTCAGGATCAGATGTGGGGTTGGATTATGGTCTATACAGTACCAGTGAGTAGTAAGTGATATTGTTATTTATATAATCTGTTCATAAAATAAATATTGCACACTTGTTATCTACTGGGCACCCTTATGGATGTAAAAGATAGAGCAGTGAGCCTAGACACATTCTCTGACTTCCAGGGATTTACAGTTGAGTTGTTATTCATTCATGTCATACATATTAAATGACTTAATACTAGGTTTCAGTTTACTAACTGGAAGTTCAAAATAGGTGTTAGACTTGGAAAAGGGTGTAATACACTAAGTTTCACCAGAGACTGTTCTCTTCATCAAGACAAGAAAGGAATTTTACGACCAAAGCCTCGTTCAGAATCAGTCACATTGGCAAAACTGCAGAAATTGTTCTCAAAAGCTTTCCTTTTTGCTATTTTTGCCCTCTCTCGTGCTCTATAAGTGCCCCTGAACACCTCTTCTCCTGCCATGTCTGAAATGTAGAGAGATAGCCGGTCTAATTCTATCTATAGAGCCATTTTCCTGTGTTGCCCTCAGACTTTATGCAGCAATATAAATCTCAGATAATGTGTCCAGGTTAGCAGAGTTACTTAAAAGAGCAGACAGTCAGTGTGGCACATTTATTAACATCATATATAACAGGGCTGTAACTGTACAGTAACTTTCTATTTAGTCAAAAGATGGGGGAAAGTGCTGCTAAGGTTTATGGAGCTGGCTCTGGACTGGTGAGCTGAGTTCTGTACCCAAATAGTTCCTGTGTATCATAAGCTGGAAGCTAATACACCATCTTTAAACTGTACACTGTCTCTCCATTAGAAGAAATAGATCTATTATTTTCTGTCTTTGGAGTGGCACATTAATGACTCTTTCTACTGTAAAAATAAAACAAAGCAAAACAAAAAACCCACAACACACCAAAACAAATCATCAGCTTCCTGACTTCTCTCAACAAAAGCTTTTTTGCCCACATGTGACATGAGACGTGTCATTTAGAAAAGAGAAAATGCCTTTCCGGCTGATCAGGAGTGGGTGAGAAGTCAGCACTGAGGAAGCTGTAGATCATATATTGTCATTTCCATTCCACAACAGTAAGAGTCCTTGGCCCGTTAGCTCAAGTAATTAAAGTTGTAGGTTTCAATGAGGCAGTTAAGTACTTATTACAACACAGTGTTGTATGATAATTACCTGCTTACAAATCTGCCTCCCTCCCTGGAGTCTGAACCCTTTGATGGTATGCCCTGTGTCATATTAATCTTTTTGCCCCCAATGAACCCAAGACCTTTACATGTTTTTAAAAAAAACTCTTTGTAACTTAACTTAGATATATTTTTGTTTTCTCTTTCTCACTCTAGTGATGACAGCTACTATGTCTGCCTAATGCACTGAAGAATGCTAATTCCACTGTGGAATATCTTACCTGTAGTAGGGGAAACATAAATATGTATTGACTCAAAGTAAATATATTTAATTTAAAATATATTTAATTTAATGTGTTGCCCCCAGGGCAATAGCTGTGTTTGTCTAGGTAGTTTTCTTTCTTTCCTTTTTTTTTAAATTATACTTTAAGTTGTCCAGGTAGTTTTCACCTGGAAACCCTTTACAAAGAGAAGAACCAGAGCTATTTTCTTTGAAGCCCCAAGAAAGTGGGGAACTGATTTTTGTTTCTGTAAACAGTAAGGAGCATCCCATTTCTGAAAATGCCCCAAAGTCCAAAACTTTTTGAGTGCTGACATGACATTCAAAGAAAATACTCATTGGAGCATTTCAAACTTTGGATATTCAAATTTGATATATTCAACTGGCAAGTAGTCCAAAATCTGAAAACATCTGAAATCTGAAACACTTCTGGTCTCAAGCATTTTGGATGAGGGATATTCAACCTGTAGTAATAAAAGCATGCCTAATCAGGTAGGTGAGTTCTAAATGCCACTAGTAGATGACATTCACCGCCCCTGTGAGCTTTAAGCTCTCGGAAACACAAACCTATCCTCAAGTCCTCCCCTGGTTAAAGGTTTTAGAAAACTAGTTTCCCACACTGACTCAGTTGCCCTGGTGAGAAGCATGTCAGCAAACTCTGATCTGTGAAGCAGCAAAACATACAATGGACTAAAATAGGGAGAATTTACTCATATCAAAGATGAATTCTTGGTAATGTAAAAGTATTTACAAGAAATGTAATAATATCTCTAAGACATTCCCTTAAATAATTTCCATAGCATATTTATAATATTGCTTAATTTAACACAAAGTTTACATATAATTATCTTCAGCTTATCAAATATCTTTTAATATTTTTTGCAGTATAATCCTAAAATAATGGCTGATATGGTTTGACTGTGTCCCCACCCAAATCTCGTTTCGAGTTGTGGTTTCCCCCATAATGTTCTTGTGGTAGTGAATAAGTCTCATGAAATCTGATGCTCTTCTAAAGGGGAGTTCCCCTGCACACACTCTCTTGCTTGCCACCCTGTAAGACGTCCCTTTGCTTCTCCTTTGCCTTCTTCCATGATTGTGAGGCCTCCCCAGCTATGTGGAACTGTGATTCAGTTAAACCTCTTTCCTTTATAAATTACCCAGTCTCAGATATGTCTTTATTAGCAGCATGAGAACAGACTAATACAAGGGCCCTTTTCCCAAATAGTGAAAAAATAAAACCATAACTCAGAATCTACTCACTGATCCAGTTACATGGCCTGGGACCTCCAATTGAAAAGTCAACATCATATTGGAGCTTCGCATCACTCAGCAAATGCTTTCTTCTTTTTTGCTAGAGCTTGAACACATTTCTAAGATAATCTATAATGTGTGATGTCGTACATTCTCTAATGTGCCCCAAAAGTGATGAAAATGTGACCAGTTGCATCCGTTAAAATATACTAAAGTGGGTAACAGTTTTGGAAATGATTCTCAAAGTACTGGAAGAAAGAGAGTGAGTATGCAAATGTAAGACAGCAACAGCCAGGGAGAGCATCTGTTTTCATCGTCGTCTTAGGGAGTTACTGAGAATGGATTTTAAGGTTAGACTTTGCTAGAGAAAAAAAAACATTTAGTAATTTTACTCAGAATGCTTTTGTGCTGAAATTGTCTTTTCACTTGACACTCCTTTGCCTTATGCCTTGTTTTTTCCTTTTCCTTTTTTAGATTTGTGAGCAGGTGGTAAGCAGGTGATAGGTAGGCGTGCTACTTTCCAGGAACACGGCAAAGGCACACAGTGAGCTTTTCATGTTCAAGAATAACCGTGGAGTTCTCTATACTCAGTACGAAAAGGAGGCTCCCATGATACTAACTGATTCATTAGAAGCCTTATTTGAAAATCCTCTTATAGGGAAGGCTGAGGATTTTTTTTTTAATTGGCATTAATATAAAGTGGTTCATGCTTTGAGGAGGAAGTTATGCTTTATAAAGTCTCAAGTCCTTTCTAACTTGGACTTAGAGTTTAACTCAGTATTGGATACTGGAGGACAGTTCAGCCTGCAAACAAATATCTGGGTGGTTCCCCTTGTTAACCACCAAATGGAGCCAGAGCTGATGCTTTAGGAGGTTAGAAGAACCTTTTTATTTTTTAGTTAGAGAAGTCAAGAGAAACAGCAGATATGAAAGGCAGAGATACCGATCAGAATTGGTTTAAGGAGCTTCTTCTGAAACCAGGGAAAGTTACAAATTGGTAGATTCTTTGAGAAGGGGAGGGGTGAGAAATTATTCCTGCATTCCTGCAGTGCCCCAGGGCAATAGCTGTGCTCATCAAGTGAGCTCTGTGGCACAGCTAGAGAGGATGGCATCATGGCTTTCAGCTCCTCGGCTTTGACAATGATTTCTTATTGTTGAAGTTTGAAGCACGAGCACAGATATTACCACCATCAAGGAACAGTGCAAGCATGCGCACGCAAGTACACAATCAGTGGCTGCTGTCAGTTGAAGACCGCAGGGATTTCTCCAGAGTCTGTTCAATATAAGCACCTCCAGATTCTCATATATGATGAGACAAGTGAAGAATTCCATCATTCCTCCTTTTCCCCCCAACTGAAATGGAATGTTCCTCTAGTAAAGCAAATCTAATTAATGTAAAAGAAAGAAAGTCACGGAACAATTTTCACTGTACTACTGTGAAGTGAAATTCATGGTTACTGCAAATACCTTTGTGAATGTTCAATATAATGCCTAAAAGATGAGTAATCGACAGATTATTTTTGATTAATAGGTCCTAGTAGGTTCAGTTTCTTTGTCAAATTAAGACAAAGTTACTATTTTATCAAGTTGTAAGAATTCAAAGATTTGAAATTTGCTTGTCAATGTGATTATTACAATATTGACATATGCAAGATACTCAATAAACTGGAGCTATTCAACATATTTATCCATATTTATTTTATTCTATTTTTAGTTTAGGAGTTGATACATAGAGTTCTAGAAGAAAATCTGACAAACTGGACAAACTCTGTCCTGCAACTCATTTTGTGTAAAATAGTAATTGTCAATATGAAACTTCAATGAACGAGGTGATGCGAATGATTCAGATATTCTCTTTGCCAGTTGTCTGTGTTTTCTCTTAGTTAGGGCTTTTTGTTTTGTTTGTGGAGAAATAGGATCTTGTCCCTTTGCTTTTTCCTAATGACCCTCATGAGTATGCCCTAAGTGTTATAATAATGCCTCCCCAAAACACTAAGTCCTTTTTTTCTGTCAGTTCGGAGCCCTGGGCCTCTGTTTTTGTAGGTGGGGTTGACCAAATTTGGATTTGGGTGTTGCCAAGATAAGAAGCCAAAATTTTGATCCTGTGTGTTTCTGCAAAGAATGATTGGGCCTGTACTATCCAGAGGTGATACTGGATACAGTATTAACTTTCCAGAAAACACCCTTAGCCTGGCATGCAGCACTCCGGGACTATCTATGCTGCTGGTTCCTTGTCCCTGTAACATGTTTTCGGTGCATCAGAATGCTGGAGTTGTTTAGAATACATGTGAGAGACGATGTATTGTAAGTGGTATAGTGAAGTGAAGCTTTTTTTTTTGAAGTATAAATTTCAGTCAAGAATTTCATTAAAGATCAGTACGGGAAATCCTGAAACCTGCTCAGATAACTCATCCAAATAGGTAATAAGTCTTCCAACATGTTTTAAATAAATTTGGAATTTGTGAACACATTTTGGTAAAGAGATTCAAGCAATATAGATACGTGAAAGTTATTTTTGAATATCATCAGAAAGCTCCGTCTTCTTTCCCAAGACAGCTACTGTTATCATTTTGTTACATACCTTTAGGATATTCTGCTCCCGCGTATGTATGTATGTATATGTGTGTATGTCTGTAGAAATATATAATTTAATTTTGTGAGATTTCTACCTACAAATATGTCATACTTTATCACTTTATTTTATAAATCATAATTTCACTTAATACATTTAAAATTTCCCTACTCCACAGTATATGTGTTCTATAATTTAAGTGCACATCTATTGGTAGATATTTAGATTCTCTCTAGTATTTTCCTATTATGGACATTCAGACGCAGCTTTGTGTAGCTATTAAGAATAGAGCCCGCACAAGGCACAGTGGCTTGTGTGCATAATCCCAGCACTTCGGGAGGCTGAGGCAGAAGGATCGTTTGAGCGCACGAGTTCAAGACCAGTCTGGGCAATTTAGTGAGACCTTGTCTCTACAAAAAATTTAAAAAGCAGCTGAGCATGGTGTTGCATGAATGTAGTCCCAACCACTTGGGAGGATGGTTTGAGCCTTGGAGTTCGAGGCTACAGTAAGCCATGATTGTGCCACTGTGCTCTGGCCTGGGCAACAGAGCAAGAGCTTATCTCTACAATACAATACAATACAATACAATACAATACAATACAATACAATACAGTACAGTACAATACAGTACAGTACAGTACAGTACAATACAGTACAGTACAGTACAGTACAGTACAATACAATGCCGCCAGTTCCATTACTTACTGGCTGGGTTTCTTTGGGCAAATTACTTACCACTGTTAGTTTCTGGATGTAAAAAATGAGCCATTTTTGCATTGAAGTTAATAACATAAAGTGTTTAGAATTGTACCAGTCACACAGATTTTATACTAATAATTGCTATTTTCAATGCTGCAATGACTGTCTTAGCATGTATTTCCTTTTATACATACCTGGTTTTCTTTGTTTCTTTTCTTCCTCATTCTCTCTGTTCTTCCCTTCCTCCCTCCTTTCTTTCGTAGATACCAGAAGTGGAGTAACTGGTATGTTTATATAATTTTTAAATAATATTGCCAAAATGTACTCCAACAAATGCCGAGTCAAGTTTATATTTTCAACAGCAAAGTATGAAGGTAAACACTTCCTTACACATTCTCTGACACTTGTTATTATCAACCTGTATAATTTTTGCCCATCTTTTTTGATTAAAAATGCTCCCCCATCATAGTTTTAATTTACATTTCCCTGAGTACTAATGGGATTCTTTGTCTTTTCAGTATATTTATTTGCTATTTTCAGCTCTTCTGAGTTATTTGTAGAATTTGCACATCCTTTCCTCCTATGTTTGTCTTTTGCTTATTGATTTTTGAAGTTATTTATATATTCTGGATGTTAATCCTTGGCTTGTTATAAATACTGTAAATATTTCCTCATTTACCACTTACCATTTAATTCTGTTTATAATCTTTTGTGTTTGGAGATTTTAAATGTTGAGATTCAAGTTTATTAATAATTCTTTTTCTGACATTCTGTTTTGTCTACTGTTTAAAATAGCCCATCCTACCTTAAGGTTTTGTGAGTCGGCAAGTGTGTGTGTGTGTGTCTGTGTGTGTACACCCATATAAATATAAAGAGCTGCATAAATACATGTATATGCATTTTCTATATTTTATTCTAATGCTTTCATACTTCATTTCAGCGTTCACTAAACAGATTTTGCTATGGCGTATTATGATACAAAATACTTGAAAAGGCAATGCAACCATGCAAGTAACTACTTATGCTCAAGTATAATATAAGCATCTGAGCACCTACTTGTTTTTATGCCAGGCTGATGTCACAGGCCTATATTTAATGTTCTACTCCTTATGGGCATTTGAGTTTGAACCTTTATTGTTAAGTTTAGCTTTTAATCTACCTCTAATGTATTTGTTTTCTGAGGTAAACTATTTTCCTCAATACTGTGTTATTGAATATACAAATCTTTTAATATTTGGAAATTCGAGCTTAAGAATCTCTCACTGTATCTGTACTTTTTAAAATTTTGCTTTAGTGTCACCACATATTGAAATAATTGAAATAGTTGACATTTGTCTTTAAAACTCTTCATAGTTGCAGAAATATGGCATGATAGTAGATTAGTTGTATTGGAACTATCTAGAGAAGAATATCTTCAAGCTATAAAATGTTAGATTTAGGCGTATCTTGGAGATAATTTTTGGAAAGTTCAAACTGAGCAATTTTGGGTTTTACTCAGAAAATCAGACCTAGTCAAAGACAAGATTAGATCTCTACTCTTCTGCTTTCCAATCTACTGTATTTCTTTCCATGCTGCTCACTCAGAGCCAGTTGATGTTGTTAAGTAGTAGTCTTATAATCCCTGGCCACTTATAGAAACTTGTGTATTCCAGCTCTAGAGGAACAATGAAATTTGAGAAAAGACATCATGGAAATATGAGACTGACTTATGGAAATATGAGAAAAGACAGTGAAAGTTATGTATTCTTAAATAATTAAAACTTTTGTAATCTCTAAAGGAATCTTGCAATCTAGATACTTTAATATTCCCAAGTCCATTTGGGACATAGTATAATGATTAAGAGGACAGAACTTGGGTTTGAATTCTCACAGTTATGGATTATGCAAAATCAGCTAATTTACCTACCTTCTTTGCTTTGGTTTTCTCCTGTCTAAATTGGGGACAATAATAATTATTATGTCATTCATGAAGATTGAATAAGTTACTCTCTGTGAAACATTTACAATTCTGCCTATGTAATACATGATAAGCCATGATGTATCAGTATCAACTATTATTTTTGTATACTACTTGACATATAGTGTATTAGTCCATTCTCATGCTGCTAATAAAGATATAGCCAAGAATGGGTAATTTGTAAAGCAAAGAGATTTAATAGACTTCACAGTTCAGCATGGCTAGGGAGGTCTTAGGAAACTTACAGTCATGGTGCAGGGGGAAGCAAACACGTCCTTCTTCACATGGTGGTAGGAAGGAGAAGTGTAGAGCAAAGGGGGAAAAGCCCTTTAGAAAACCATTAGATCTCATGAGCACTCACTCACTGTCATGAGAACCGTAGCATGGGGTAACTGCCCCTGTGATTCAATTACCTTTCACCTGCTCCCTCCTATGACACATGGGGATTATGGGAACTATGATTCAAGCTGAGATTTGGGTGGGGACATAGCCAAATCATATTATATAGTAGTACAAAAAAGATTAATTATAGGAAGTCAGAATAAATGAATGAGATAGACTTGAACCTGACTGCTTATACTTGATAATTACAAAGAAAGGCAAAACAAACTTCATTTTACTCCAAATAAGTAAAATGTTTCATATCTACAGCCCTGCTAATTCCTACATCAAAAGTATGTAATATAGAAAGGCAAAAAACATACGAAAACTCTTCTATCTTCAATTTTTTTGAAATAAAATGTTCACATAGTGAAAAGTAGAATCTTAAGTGCATCTGCAAAATACTTTAAGTGTACATAACAAATGTATACATCTATACAGTTACATACATTTTAAAACAAATGCATATTACAAATGCATAAAACAAAAGCAAATATATACATCCCAGCAACTCCCATCCAAAGATAACAAATATTTCCAACAAGAAAGTTCTCTTGTATTCTCTTACAGTTAATCTGCCTCCCCTAAAGATAATCATTGTTCTGATTTTTCTCATTGTTCTGATTTTTCTCATTAAGAAAAGGTTGATGTTATCTGTTCTTAACTTTCATAAAAATTAAATAATATTATATGTAAACTTTTGCATGTGGTTTTTCACTCTATTTTTTGATTAATTTTATCATGTAACATATCAGTAGTTAATTTTTGTTGGGTATATTTAATTTTATAAATATATGACTTTTCTTCTTGATGGCTATTTGGGCTGATGCCAGTTTTAACTACTATGAATAAAGCTGCTGTTTTCTTGTACAAGATATTTTGTGGGTGTACTTTTAAGTGGAATTGCTAGGTAACAGGTGGCTGTGTTTTTATTAAAAAAATCTGTGAAATTGTTTTCCAGTGTTGTTGCATAACTATATACTTCCACCAACAATGTATGAGAGCTCCAGTTGCTCTAAATCCTTATCAACATTTGGTATTGTCAGTCTTCCCAATTTTAGCTTTTCAGTAGTTGTGACATGGTATCTGTCTCATGATGGTTTAAATTTTAAGTTCCCTGATGACTAATAATGTTTGACATCTTTTCATGTATTGTTAGTGTTTGTGTAATTTTCATTTGTTAGTGATCAAATCTCTTTCCTTTGTTAAAAAATTGGGTTATCTGTCTCATTATTATTGAGTTGTTAGAGTCATATACATTTTGACTACAGGAGTTGCCCCCACCTACTTTCATGGCAGACATGTTGGTAACTAGAGATATATCACTGCATAACATGAATGGAGATGTGTTGTGGCTGGTAAGGGAAGAAAAATAACCATGCTTTGAAAAAGTTGTAAGAATTAGCTTGTGTGTACTGGCAGAAGCCAGGAGGATACCCTTAGTATTAGATATTTAGGATGTTTGACTAAAGAAGCCAGAGCGTGAAACTGGATACATTTAAATTTATTGACTCAGGGCATGCTCTCAGGACACAGACTTCAACACTTATACAGGGACCTCAGGGAATGAATAGGCAAGTCCACTGCTAGGGTGGTGGTCTCGAGCCTAGAAAAAGAAATGGCTAATTACCAGTGAAGTGAAAATATCTGAATTGTCCTAGAAAAAGGTAGAGGAAGGAATAAAGGGGTTGAGGAAATTAGCAATGCTGCAATTGTTACATAATGTGAGGCCAAAAGATGAGAAAAGAATTATGACCTAAGGAGGGGCCTGAGGATCCACCATTCAAGAAGACCATTAGGAGTGCATTAGTGTGAAGTGCCCAAGACTAAGTTCAGTGATGGCTCTCCTCTGCGGAGGTTAGGGGATAAATGCTGTGAAGATTCAGGGACCTGCCAATGTAATGAAGTTTTTAGAGTTTCAGGAGGTGCTAGAATATCTCTTCCAATGTAAAAGGATCATTGTTATGCGTTGTATCCCCTGCCACAAAGAGGCCTTTTTGACTTCTGAAGGCAATAGATTCCAAACCTAGGAATGCAGCTCCAGCCCTTATAGTGGGTAATATGGAAGGTTTCAAGCTTTTTTTGTTTGTTTGTTTTTGAGATGGAGTCTCGCTCTTTCACCAAGGCTGGAGTGCAGTGGGGTGATCTCAGGTCACTGCAACCTCCATCTCCCAGGTTGAAGCAATTTTTCTGCCTCAGCTTCCTGAGTAGCTGGGATTACAGGTGCTCATCACCACACCCAGCTAATTTTTATATTTTTAGTAGAGATGGGGTATGGCCATGTTGGGCAGGCTGGTCTCAAACTCCTGACCTTGGGTGATCCATCTGCCTTGGCCTCCTAAAGTGCTGGGATTACAGGCATGAACCACCGTGTCCTGCCATCTCAAGCTTTGAGTAGTGCCCAGAGCAAGAAGGAAAGAACACCACAGACCCAGGCTGCAGTACAAGCAGCTATACTACTTGGGCCATTTGATCCAGCATACCTCATGGTCTTGAAGGTGTTGGTGGTAATCAAAGATTCAGCGTGGAATTTATGGCGGAACTCTGTAAGAGAGATACAATGTGAGCCTCTGGCAAAGCGGAGGAAAGGTGATGTCATTCTCAACAAATAATTATATGCCTTTTGAAGAACAGCTTCCTGAGAGACAAGTAACACTAGACCTTGGGGCACTAAGTGACCCATGTGTGGAATTAAGTTTGGTTCTGTTGGACATGCCAGGCCATAATTCAGAAAGGCCTAGCCACATTCACTCCTAAGACGGAAATGATAAATCTAGTATTCAGCTTGAGTAGGACCAAAGGGACACGTGTAATTTGTACTAATGCACCACTGTTTCCTCACATGTATGATTATATGGAGGGGTCTCATGATTCCAGTTGAAGAAAGAAGAAATACCTTGAGTTTGTTATATGGATGGGATGGCTCAGTATTTGGGTGCAACCTGAAAACAGATGGTAATTGCATTATAGCCACATTCAGAGATAAGAATTTGACGAGAACCCCCACACAGACCTGTGGGCCTCTTTTGTTCAGCTTCATGCTGTCTGGATTTATTTCCTCCCAAGTTACAGGCGTTTAATCTTACCCAAACTTCCTCATTATCAGTGAAAAACCTATGCTCTAATTTGATTTTACCCCCTGTATCCTGGTACTGAAACTATTCCCAAAACAACAAGGAGAAATATGGTTTACTTCTTGCATTTCCTTTCTCTGAATGATTACAATACTTGTCTGCCTGTTGTTCAACTCCTGAAAGCAGTTGTCTCCTATAGTTTTTTCAGTTTGATGGTTATTATGGTGGAAAGGCAAGTCCACAAATGGTCACTCCATTATCTCAGGAACAGGAGTTCCTCTCTCCTCTCTTTTAAACTGAGTTAATATATAGACACAGGTGAAGAGTTCAGAACAGTTAATGGCAGTAGGGTCTTGAATTTAGTTCCAATTCACAGTGCATTGTTATATCCATACATCCAGGATGGCAAATTATTGCATCTTTAATTTGTTGTAATAATTCTGTTTGATTACAAACATTTTTCAGCCTTGTGGGGCAGGTCTGGACCCAATGAAAAAGTATGACGTAATTAGGTTTTGAAGGCTGCAGGGTCATAGGAGGGGAATATCATGGCCCACATGGTTTATACTGTGGACCCTTTTTTAAACCAATGTTTTTAAATAAGCAGTAGAAAAGTGATTTGATAGAGCTGAAAAGTCCTGACTTCAGCAAATGGGTTGGGATTCCCCTTGTGGGTTTCATCTCCTATTTTTCTTTTCTTTTCTTTTTTAGTTTTGACCAGACAAATGGATGCCTCCCAGATGGAGATGGTTTGAGTTGAAGAGGCATATAGTGTGGGCAGGTGTGGGTTTCTTTACTATTCCTGGCAGGTTTTTGCTTCTTCCCTTTTGTATGCCACATCTCCCAAGTCCTCCTCGTTGGCATTTAATACTGGTTCTGAAGCAAGACAACATGGAAAGTCTGTATGCCTGACAAATGCCTGCAATTTCCTGTGGATCTATTTTACTGAGGGCTTCTGTCCCTGAAAAGGAAAACTGAAGATCCAAACAGCTCAATTAGCAATTGTTTTGAGCATTCACTTTTGGACCAAAAGATGTTTGGCTAATTTTACAGTTGGCTTTAGCTGGAGTCATTACTGAATGTCTCCTGCATATATTATGGCATATTCAAAATGTAAAAATTCTCATTTTGGTGGCAGCAACTCAAGTGGAAAACTGAAAATCCCCAAACAGAAAATTAGCAAACACTTGTTCTGTCATAGCTCAAGCATGTGGTGTTCTTTTCTACCCCTGAACAAAATTATCCTGGCCTCCTAACCAATGCATGAAGCTATTTTACAACATCTCAGGGGAAAGGCACTCGTTGCTACCCATGAGCTGATTATTTAATCATGAAAGACAAGCCTTTAAATAAGAGAGATAGAAATGTCTTCAGGAATAGTCACTGGGGACGTCAGGACTTAGAGAGATCTTTGCATAACTCAATATTCTGAATATCAGGGATGTTGGAGTGAGTATCAGAGGGGGTGTAGGTAAATGCAGCTTGATCAATACTCAACATAAAAAAGCAGTTTTCCCATCTCACCATCGTATTTTGTTGAGTAAGTGGATTATATTAATGTTGAGCCAAGGATATGAACCAGAGGAAACTTCTAAATATTATATCTTTTTTTTTCTCCTTTTTACTACTTGATTTTTGTTGCATAGTGGATAATATTTTAAATATGATATTAACCCTTTTGCCTTTTTTTTTTAATAAATAAGGAAACATGTTATAACACTCACCTCCCCCTGCCCCCCCACCCCCGCCACTCTTATCCTGTGGGTAGGATTAATGCTTAATGCAGAGAGAAGGAAGTGAGTTAATGCTTGTCTTTGAATTTAAAAACTGATTTTTAAAGCCCAGGGCAGAGACAATAAATATTTGAAAGTGAAGTGTGTGTCTGTCTGTATTGTCAAAACCTACTTTTTGTTGTCGTTGATTATTTCCTTTTGTTTTTGTTTGTTAAGCATCAAAATCTAAAGTTTATGCCCTAAGTAGCAGATTTGGAGCTAACTGATAAGAAGACTGTTTTATCTCTAGAAGGTAGATAAGGGCTGGAACTGGGAAGAGGTCACTCAAAATAAATGTGACCACAGCTAAGGCTTGAGGGAGTCCATGTTTCCTCCCTACTGCCAGCATCTCCGGTTATGGGGAAGGGATTGACAGAAACTTCGGCAAGTTTGGGGAGAGAATTTGTAAACAGAGAGAACCTGCACTCAATCCTTGAGAGAAGCCTAGGAAAATGAAAAAGAATCCAGAATTTGTCTACTCTCAGAGATCAGGGGAAGCCATTTGTGGAAAGGGTAATGTGCTATGTGTAGGAATGAGAGGGACTGAGGCAGTGCACTGAGTCTTTATCGTATCCCAGAGTGGAATGAGGGAGCATCCGAATGTTTCCATGGGGCAGGGGCAAGAAAGCAGCCTAGAGATGGCTAGCAGCCTTAAGGAGCCTCAATAGGAAAGAATCAGAGTGACCTCCAGTAGGGACCTGATAACTGAGGTCCTAGCAGGACTGTTGACATCAGCACTTGCTGCAACAGGGGTGGCAGAAGACCGTGGAGGTCAAAGGATGGCCATGGGCATGCTACTTACCCTACCACTGTCTGATGCTCCATAAACCCCTGCCCCAACCCAGCCCTGACAGGGCTAAAAACCCTGAACTGCCTAATCTCAAACCTAATTTGAGGACATTTACTCAGAACAGACTGAGTGCAGCTGGAAATCACTAGATAAAATTGCTATTACTAGGTAGAAAAACAGATGTTTGAGACAGAAACTAAGTTCAGTGGTAAGAAAAATATAAGCAAAATTGGATTTTTAATATTTATATTTGTGACCTTTGAAATTCACAATCATTTCAATTGGGTTTACTATTCATATGAATATTCTTATTCATAGCTGAAATTGACACATCCCTCTAAAAACCTCCCTCTGGTCATTCTTTGCCCCCAGGTAGCAGTGAAATTTATTCCATACACTGAGGTCTTCCAAGATTCAGTTTTTCCTTTAATGGTGCTTACGACTTGTCACCTTTTACTGCAGATACATATATTGTAAATAATACATTATTTATGTATTATACAACATCATTCTTAGAGGGGTTAAGTTATTGATAAATGATGAACCCCAAGTCATGCCATCTCATTTTCTTGGTTTCTAATACTCTGGTTATTCCCTTTCTGTTGTTCTCAATCCTGGCGTTATATTAGAATCACCCGGGATTCTCTTAAGAAATACCAAATGCACTGGCCCGATCTGGAATCAGGAGCCTAGAAAATAAATTCTTTTCTCCCTCTCTGCCTCCCTTCCTTCCTTTTTCAGTGCTCAATGTCCCTCCCCCTCTCTCTACTTTGCAGCCAGGGTTGAGAACAATCTTCTTAGACCATACTGCCTCTGACTTTTACCCTCTTTGTTCCTGTGACTGGCGTGCAGGCTAAAGCCTACCCTGTCAGCTTTGTAGATAAGCTAGAAACAATATAGCCAGCAAATAATCCAATATTGTGTCATATTTGATGGAGGAGCATCTGGGTAATTGATTTTCAACTCTTTTGTTCCCTTATTATTTGAGGTCACCAAAGGCAGGTGAGAACAATGCTTTTGCATAATGAATACAAATATTGGTTGAGGGAATAATTAGGCTGCAGACTCATCATGATTGTCACCCTGGAGGCCTCAAGGAAAGGGGCTGCTATTTGTCTATATTGACCCTAGTAGATGCACCAGAGGACTCTATTCCCCCAACATCCTTTCTGGCAGTTGATAATTAATAAAACTAATCATAACAGCCATTACCATTGCTGGGATTTTTTCTCCTGCTAATTGCAATTTTAGTGAAAGGGTCAAGAACTATATTGCTGGAAATGAACATCAACAGAGCCTATTGTTTAGCTCTGAATAGACAGTGAGTACTGGACTAGCTGGATCTCTCTGCACATTGAGCCTTTTGTACCATTAATAGATCCTGTTTTTAACTTCCAGAGTTGATATGCAGGTGCATGTAGGGGCAATGTCAGTGAGGATGAGATGAGGTGGAGAGATGTTGAGCAGCAAAGGAGGAGGGAAGGGAATGAAAGCAAACAAATAGGCATCACTTGATGATGGAGCTTTTTCTGTCATGTTCATGATATTTTGATTCGTGCCCCTGCCTTCGTCTACTATCCCGGAACTCTGCACCTGGGAAATAAATATAAAGCTCATTTGTTAGCACTTTGCTAACAGTCTCTTTTCTGGACCTTGGAGCCTGGGATTGCTTTTCTAGGAGTTGTGGGTCAGAATGTTGCTTGATTTTAGGTCCAACCCTGTCTGCCTTATGTATGAACTGTGTACCTTTGAGCAAATCATTACCCACCTGTAAATCTCAGTTTCCTCAGTTGTTGAGATGGGGTGATAAAAATGGCCCTCTGCCAGTTTTCACCAATGTGACTGACTGCCTCTATCTTCATGCCTCTGTCTTCATCTTTGCCATTGGAGCAAAGCCTTGTTCCCTGGGCCTGGGTGAGAGCCTAGCTGCTCTCAGGTGCATGGTGTCAATTTCATTTTGATGTAGGTCTCAGCTTGTGCTGTCATGTTTGATAATCTTTCACACAAAAGCAGAGTTTTTGGTTTTTTATTTTCTGTTAAAACCACCTATATTTTGTGCAAATAAAGGATCTCAAACTTATTGGGGTTGTGGTGTCATTTGTATCAACTTGCTCAACCTTTAAATAACTGGCTAAAATGATGATTACTGATGCTGCCGCTGGCGCCAAATATTTGTTGACATTTTATTGGGATAAAGCTGGAATTTCCAGGGTTATAGTATATTATTATGAATGGATATTATTTATGTTACCAGTGTGATGCTGGATGTTGTTTTTCTAACTATAAAACTGTAAACACACTGCAGAATGTAGTTTTATTTTAATATAACTGAATAGTCAGATTCTATTCTTTCGTCCTCAAGAAAATCCTTTGGAAGCAATTGTATGGATAAACAGCATGGCTTGAAAATTTATAAGGTGAAAGCAATGTATTTAAATCAGCCAGCACATAGTGGGATGTTTACTAAGTGGTAGGTATAATGATGATGATTAAGCACAAGCATTTACTCAGTGTCAGCTCTGTGCCTGGGACTACATTAGGTGCTGGGAATACATGGTTGGATATAGTCCCTAACCCAGTTTGTTCAGGGCCTAGCTTTCTTCATTATATGACTTTTTGTTTATATGCTTACTGATAGGGAAAACTCTTCATTGTTTACAGCAGAATCAGTTGGCAGGCAGCCTGGTCTGAGGTTGAGTTAGATTCTGTCAATCTTACTGTCTTCTGATCCATCCTCCTCCTGTCCCAGAGTGCCCACACCTCATACAATTTACTGTGCTTCTCAGCTATAATGCCACCGTATGGTGCCACTTAAAACTTAGGCTCCAAAATTACCTCTTTTACCTTAATATTTCCCAATGTATTTTCCTATATTGATATCAATGGAAAATAATACTAGCGAGAAAATTAATTTTAAAGATGTTACTAAAGTGTCAGAAGGGGGAGATTGCCCAATTTCTATATTCATTCCTTCCCTTATATTATTCAACAATCTTTTATTGATCCTCACAGATAGTAGTGACACAAGATAAGGAAGTCATAGTAATCCCTGGCTTCAGGGAATTTACATTGAAAAATTTTGGAAATTTTTCTATTTTTTTGGGCTAAGTAAGAGAACAACAAAAAATCAACATTTCCCGTTTTATTACTTTCTTCTCTCTCCAGGCTAACTCATTTCTGGATATTCCAAACATGGTAATTTCATGAAAAAATAAAGTTATATATTTTTATATGTCTAACCTAACAAGGTAACCTCAAATCTGTAAAGGGTCTGGAATTAGTATTACATGTATTTAAATTTACTCAAAATATCCTTATGAAAGACGTCCTTTTTTTTCATGCCTTTTAAATCCCTAGAAAATTTTTAATCTTAATGTGTGGACCTACTCAGCTATATATGCAACTCAAAATTATCGATGTTAACTAAAAAGACCAAAATTTCAGGTCCAAAGGGGAGGGTATATTTAAGTCCTCAGATGAGAGAATGATAGAAGTGGAAGAAAATTTGGAGGAACTCTTACGGTGAAGAGCCTGGGATTTGAAGTCACGCACTAGGATCAAATCCTTTTCCATCACTAAATTGTTATGTTATCTTAAGCAATTCACTTGGGCTTTTTGAACTTCAAACTTGTGAAATGAGATTATAATACCTCAGAGGGTTGTAGTCAGTATTAAAAATGAGAATATAAAACATTTAGTACAATGCTAAGGCATGTGGGAAGCACCTGATAAATGTTCACATTCTCATTTTGTGGACGAGGATACTGAGAGTAAGAGAGGATATTTACTTGTCTGAGATCACACAGAAAGCTGATAGCCCAAGTTCAATACTCCTTCCAGTCTATATCAAGACCCACTGAGGTAATTTCACATTTTTTTAAATACATTGTGTTATGTATATTTAAAGTACACAACATGATGTTATGGGATACATATAGTAGTAAAAATGGTTACTATAGGGAATGAAATTAACATATAAATTATATTAATCATCTCACACAGCTACCCATTTTTTGTGGCAAGAACAACTGCAATCTACTCATTTAACAAAAATCCTGAATATAGTATGCTATTATTAACTACAAATACATTATCATTAACTGTCCTCATGCTGTACATTAGATCACTATATTTGTTCATCCTATGTATCTACTACTTTGTATCTTTTGACCTACATCTCCCATTTTCTTCACTCACCCCATCCTGTCCCTGGTGCTATGGTTTGAATATTTGTCTCCTCTGAAACATAGGTTGAAACTTAATCCCCAGTGTGTCAGTATTTAGAGGTGGGGCTTTAAGAGATGATTGGATCTGAGGGCTCTGCCCTCATAATCTATTCATTAATTAATGAACTAATGGGTTAATGGATTAATGGATTATGGGAGTGAGACTGGTGGCTTCATAAGAAGAGGAAGAGAGATCTGAGTTAGCACACTCAGCTCCCTTGCCTTGCGATGCCTGGGGACTTTGCGGAGAGTCCCCACCAGCAAGAAGGCCTTCACCATATGTGAACCCTTAACCTTGGACTTCTTAATCTCCATAATTGTAAGAAATAAATTCATTTTCTTCATAAATTACTAAGTTTCAGGTATTCTGTGAAAAGCAACAGAAAATCGACTAAGACACTGTGTAACTACCGTTTTATTCTCTATCTGTTGATAGAGACAAACTTGACTTTTTAATGTTTTTTGATTCCACATAAAAGTGAGATCATGCAATGTTTTCTTGCTGTGTCTGGTTTATTTTACTTAGTATAACGTCCTCCAGTTCATCTATGTTGTGACAAATGTCAGGAAAGTCTCCTTTTTTAAGGCAGAGGCATCGTTTCTTTATCAATTTGTCTATCAATGGACACTTAGGTTGTTTTCATATCTTGGCTCTTGTGAATGGTGCAATGACCACGGGACAGCAGTTATCTTCAAGAGGTGGTGATTTCATTTCCTTTGGGTGTATAGCCAGAAAAGGAATCCCTGAGTCATATGGTACCTCTGTTTTTAATTTCTTTAGGAACCTCCATACCATTTTCCATAATGGTTGTACCAATCTACATTCCCATTAACAGTGTACAAGGGTTCCCCTTTTTGCACACCCTTGCCAACAGTTGTTGTCTCTTGTCTTTTTGTTAACAGCCATTCTAACAGGTGTGAGGTGATACTGTGGTTTTGATGTGCATTTCTCTGATGATTAGTGATGTTGAACATCTTTTCATGTACTTGCTGGCCAATTTTATATCATCTTGTGAGAAATAGGTCTTTTGCCCATTTTTTAACTGGATTATATGTTTTTTTGCTATTGAGTTATATGAGTTCTTTATAAATTTTGAATGTTAGCCCCTTCGTGAATATATGGTTTGCAAACATTTTTTCCCAAGCTGTAGATTGTCTTTCATCTTGTCAGTTGTTTGCTTTGCTGGTACATAAGCTCTTTAGCTTTATGAAGTTTGTTTGATTTATTTATTTATTTATTTACTTTATTTTATTAACATGAACTTTTAGTGTAATAATAAGAAAACCATTGCCAAGGCCAATGTCAAGAACCCTTTCCCCCTATGTTTTCTTCTAGAAGTTTTATGGTTTGAGGTCTTACGTTTCAGGCTTTCATCCATTTTGAGTTGATTTTTGTGTATGTTGTAAGATAATGGTCTAATTTCCTTCTTTTGAATGTAATGCCAGCTTTTCCAGGATTAAATTTTTAAGAGCCTATCTTTTGCCTATTCTGTATTCTTGGTGCACTTGCCAAAAATTAGTTGACCGTATATATTTAGATTTATTTCTGGGCTTTCTATTCTGTCTCATTCATCTATGCATCTGTTTTTATTCCAGTAACCTATCACTATATTTCTGAAGTTGAGTGCTGCCCTTGGACTCCCAACCCTGCATGAGGATTCTTGGAACTTTCAGGTCTGCCCGGAACCTAGACAGAGTTCCCTTCATGCTTGTGCATCTGGATGTTCATGCATGTGCATGAGTGCCCCTGTGTCTGTGTTCACAGATACCCACAACTAGATCCATCTCCTCAATCCTCCTAGAGTAAAGCACGGATACTTCATTTTGCATTCTTTTGATAGAATTAAAACCCTCTGTTTAAGGAAAGAAGAAACAGGCAAAACAAATTTAGACTTGGCACTTTTGCCATCAGTTGCATTTAGCAGCTTAATAAATACTCTCTGCATGGAACATACAGAAGGATGTCTCAGGATCTGAGAGAGACTTGTAGGAGTGCCACACACGCAGTAGGTTCTTCTCAAAGTTGACTGTGGAACAGAACCACATAAAGGGCTTGTTAAATAACAGATTGCTGGGCCCTATCCCCAGAATTTCTGATTTGGCAGGTCTGTAGCTGGACCCTAGAATTTGCATTTCTAATAAGTTCCCTGTTGCTACTGATGCTGTTTGGCTGGTGATCACATTCTCAGAACCACTGCTTAGATCTTTACCAAGGAGTGCTTCCCAGCCTGAAGAATGATTATTCTGGGCAAGGAAAGCCTGCAGATTTAGTGTTTTCAGAATGAGTTCAGCTGTGCCGAAAGTGCCAACAAAGAGGAGAAATACTTCTTTATAAATGGGGTCGTGTTCTGGGATAAATCATACGATGACTTACTCTCTGAGACAAGTGCCACATTTGGTGAAAACATAAGAGTTATTTGTCAGATATGGGAAACTCAAATTTCATTTTCAAAGGGCAGATTTTCTTTAGACAGATGGAAAGAGCTTGAACTTTAGCCTTCTGTGCTCAAATTATGGTCTACAATTTATTTGCTTTAAAGCCTTGAGCAAAACTAGTTAATTTCTATAAACTCATGTAAAAATGAAGATATTAATACCTATTCTTGAAAGATTCTTGTGAGGGCCTGATGTAGTGGTTGGCTAACAGTAGAAACTGAATGAAAAGTAAATATTTGTGTTATTATTCAGGTCACTTTCCTGTCATTTTCCTTTAGAGTGCTAAATGAGAGGATGAGTCCATACTTGTCTATGGGCTAAACCCCCAAATATCTTTTCCCTTCAGTCTATCATTGCAATTAAAATTAACACAATTCCACTTAAAAGCCTTTATTGATTTAATGCCAAGTTAAACAAGATTGGTGGTTCTATACCTCATTGAATTCAATGTGTACATGTTGCAGGCTAACAGATGAAAAAGAGTTAATTATATGGAAAAATGATTTGATTTTTCAAAGACATGAAAACCAGTATTCATGTGACCAGTTGTTGACATTTTTGAGGGTCACAAAAAATAAAGCAAACAAACAAAAACCAGCATATTCATAGAGAGTTAGAAAATCTGATGAAAGAAATTCATACGATTATATACAAAAACATTTCTTATAATTTATGAACAATTTATGGGATTTTCTTTTTTTTTTTTAAATTTATTTATTATTATTATACTTTAAGTTGTAGGGTACATGTGCATAACGTGCAGGTTTGTTACATATGTATACTTGTGCCTTGTTGGTGTGCTGCACCCATCAACTCGTCATTTACATCAGGTATAACTCCCAATGCAATCCCTCCCCCCTCCCCCCTCCCCATGATAGGCCCCTGTGTGTGATGTTCCCATCCCTGAGTCCATGTGTTCTCATTGTTCAGTTCCCACCTATGAGTGAGAACATGCGGTGTTTGGTTTTCTGTTCTTGTGATAGTTTGCTAAGAATGATGGTTTCCAGCTGCATCCATGTCCCTACAAAGGACACAAACTCATCCTTTTTTATGGCTGCATAGTATTCCATGGTGTATATGTGCCACATTTTCTTAATCCAATCTGTCACTGATGGACATTTGGGTTGATTCCAAGTCTTTGCTATTGTGAATAGTGCTGCAATAAACATACGTGTGCATGTGTCTTTATAGCAGCATAATTTATAATCCTTTGGGTATATACCCAGTAATGGGATGGCTGGGTCATATGGTACATCTAGTTCTAGATCCTTGAGGAATCGCCATACTGTTTTCCATAATGGTTGAACTAGTTTACAATCCCACCAACAGTGTAAAAGTGTTCCTATTTCTCCACATCCTCACCAGCACCTGTTGTTTCCTGACTTTTTAATGATCGCCATTCTAACTGGTGTGAGATGGTATCTCATTGTGGTTTTGATTTGCATTTCTCTGATGGCCAGTGATGATGAGCATTTTTTCATGTGTCTGTTGGCTGTATGAATGTCTTCTTTTGAGAAATGTCTGTTCATATCTTTTGCCCACTTTTTGATGGGGTTGTATGTTTTTTTCTTGTAAATTTGTTTGAGTTCTTTGTAGGTTCTGGATATTAGCCCTTTGTCAGATGAGTAGATTGTAAAAATTTTCTCTTATTTTGTAGGTTGCCTGTTCACTCTGATGGTAGTTTCTTTTGCTGTGCAGAAGCTCTTTAGTTTAATGAGATCCCATTTGTCAATTTTGGCTTTTGCTGCTGTTGCTTTTGGTGTTTTAGACATGAAGTCTTTGCCCATGCCTATGTCCTGAATGGTACTACCTAGGTTTTCCTCTAGGGTTTTTATGGTATTAGGTCTAACATTTAAGTCTCTAATCCATCTTGAATTAATTTTCGTATAAGGAGTAAGGAAAGGATCCAGTTTCAGCTTTCTACTTACGGCTAGCCAATTTTCCCAGCACCATTTATTAAATAGGGAATCCTTTCCCCATTTCTTGTTTCTCTCAGGTTTGTCAAAGATCAGATGGCTGTAGATGTGTGGTATTATTTCTGAGGACTCTGTTCTGTTCCATTGGTCTATATCTCTGTTTTGGTACCAGTACCATGCTGTTTTGGTTACTGTAGCCTTGTAGTATAGTTTGAAGTCAGGTAGCGTGATGCCTCCAGCTTTGTTCTTTTGACTTAGGATTGTCTTGGAGATGCGGGCTCTTTTTTGGTTCCATATGAACTTTAAAGCATTTTTTTCCAATTCTGTGAAGAAAGTCATTGGTAGCTTGATGGGGATGGCATTGAATCTATAAATTACCTTGGGCAGTATGGCCATTTTCACGATATTGATTCTTCCTATCCATGAGCATGGTATGTTCTTCCATTTGTTTGTGTCCTCTTTGATTTCACTGAGCAGTGGTTTGTCGTTCTCCTTGAAGAGGTCCTTTACATCCCTTGTAAGTTGGATTCCTAGGTATTTTATTCTCTTTGAAGCAATTGTGAATGGAAGTTCATTCCTGATTTGGCTGTCTGTTTGTCTGTTACTGGTGTATAAGAATGCTTGTGATTTTTGCACATTAATTTTGTATCCTGAGACTTTGCTGAAGTTGCTTATCAGCTTAAGGAGATTTTGGGCTGAGACAATGGGGTTTTCTAAATATACAATCATGTCATCTGCAAACAGGGACAGTTTGACTTCTTCTTTTCCTAACTGAATACCCTTGATTTCTTTCTCTTGCCTAATTGCCCTAGCCAGAATTTCCAACACTATGTTGAATAGGAGTGGTGAGAGAGGGCATCCCTGTCTTGTGCCAGTTTTCAAAGGGAATTTTTCCAGTTTTTGCCCATTCAGTATGATATTGGCTGTGGGTTTGTCATAGATAGCTCTTATTATTTTGAGGTACGTTCCATCAATACCGAATTTATTGAGCGTTTTTAGCATGAAGGGCTGTTGAATTTTGTCAAAAGCCTTTTCTGCATCTATTGAGATAATCATGTGGTTCTTGTCTTTGGTTCTGTTTATATGCTGGATTATGTTTATTGATTTGCGAATGTTGAACCAGCCTTGCATCCCAGGGATGAATCCCACTTGATCATGGTGGATAAGCTTTTTGATGTGTTGCTGAATCCGGTTTGCCAGTACTTTATTGAGGATTTTTGCATCGATGTTCATCAGGGATATTGGTCTAAAATTCTCTTTTTTTGTTGTGTCTCTGCCAGGCTTTGGTATCAGGATGATGTTGGCCTCATAAAATGTGTTAGGGAGGATTCCCTCTTTTTCTATTGATTGGAATAGTTTCAGAAGGAATGGTACCAACTCCTCCTTGTACCTCTGGTAGAATTCAGCTGTGAATCCATCTGGTCCTGGACTTTTTTTGATTGGTAGGCTATTAATTATTGCCTCAATTTCAGAGCCTGCTATTGGTCTATTCAGGGATTCAACTTCTTCCTGGTTTAGTCTTGGAAGAGTGTAAGTGTCCAGGAAATTATCCATTTCTTCTAGATTTTCCAGTTTATTTGCGTAGAGGTGTTTATGGTATTCTCTGATGGTAGTTTGTATTTCTGTGGGGTCGGTGGTGATATCCCCTTTATCATTTTTAATTGCATCGATTTGATTCTTCTCTCTTTTCTTCTTTATTAGTCTTGCTAGTGGTCTGTCAATTTTGTTGATCTTTTCAAAAAACCACCTCCTGGGTTCATTGATTTTTTGGAGGGTTTTTTGTGTCTCTATCTCCTTCAGTTCTGCTCTGATCTTAGTTATTTCTTGCCTTCTGCTAGCTTTCGAATGTGTTTGCTCTTGCTTCTCTAGTTCTTTTAATTGCGATGTTAGAGTGTCAATTTTAGATCTTTCCAGCTTTCTCTTGTGGGCATTTAGTGCTATAAATTTCCCTCTACACACTGCTTTAAATGTGTCCCAGAGATTCTGGTATGTTGTATCTTTGTTCTCATTGGTTTCAAAGAACATCTTTATTTCTGCCTTCATTTCGTTATGTACCCAGTAGTCATTCAGGAGCAGGTTGTTCAGTTTCCATGTAGTTGAGCGGTTTTGATTGAGTTTCTTAGTCCTGAGTTCTAGTTTGATTGCACTGTGGTCTGAGAGACAGTTTGTTATAATTTCTGTTCTTGTACATTTGCTGAGGAGTGCTTTACTTCCAATTACGTGGTCAATTTTGGAGTAAGTATGATGTGGTGCTGAGAGGAATGTATATTCTGTTGATTTGGGGTGGAGAGTTCTATAGATGTCTATTAGGTCTGCTTGCTGCAGAGATGAGTTCAATTCCTGGATATCCTTGTTAACTTTCTGTCTCGTTGATCTGTCTAATGTTGACAGTGGAGTGTTGAAGTCTCCCATTATTATTGTATGGGAGTCTAAGTCTCTTTGTAAGTCTCTAAGGACTTGCTTTATGAATCTGGGTGCTCCTGTATTGGGTGCATATATATTTAGGATAGTTAGCTCTTCCTGTTGAATTGATCCCTTTACCATTATGTAATGGCCTTCTTTGTCTCTTTTGAACTTTGATGGTTTAAAGTCTTTTTTATCAGAGACTAGTATTGCAACCCCCGCTTTTTTTTGTTCTCCATTTGCTTGGTAAATCTTCCTCCATCCCTTTATTTTGAGCCTATGTATGTCTCTGCGTGTGAGATGGGTCTCCTGAATACAGCAGACTGATGGGTCTTGACTCTTTATCCAGTTTGCCAGTCTGTGTCTTTTAATTGGAGCATTTAGTCCATTTACATTTAAGGTTAAGATTGTTATGTGTGAACTTGATCCTGCCATTATGATATTAACTGGTTATTTTGCTCGTTAGTTGATGCAGTTTCTTCCTTGCCTCGATGGTCTTTACATTTTGGCATGTTTTTGCAATGGCTGGTACCGGTTGTTCCTTTCCATGTTTAGTGCTTCCTTCAGGATCTCTTGTAAGGCAGGCCTAGTGGTGACAAAATCTCTAAGCATTTGCTTATCTGTAAAGGATTTTATTTCTCCTTCACTTATGAAACTTAGTTTGGCTGGATATGAAATTCTGGGTTTAAAATTCTTTTCTTTAAGAATGTTGAATATTGGCCCCCACTCTCTTCTGGCTTGGAGAGTTTCTGCCGAGAGATCTGCTGTTAGTCTGATGGGCTTCCCTTTGTGGGTAACCCGACCTTTCTCTCTGGCTGCCCTTAAGATTTTTTCGTTCATTTCAACTTTGGTGAATCTGGCAATTATGTGTCTTGGAGTTGCTCTTCTCGAGGAGTATCTTTGTAGCGTTCTCTGTATTTCCTGGATTTGAATGTTGGCCTGCCCTACTAGGTTGGGGAAGTTCTCCTGGATGATATCCTGAAGAGTGTTTTCCAACTTGGTTCCATTTTCCCCCTCACGTTCAGGCACCCCAATCAGACGTAGATTTGGTCTTTTTACATAATCCCATACTTCTTGCAGGCTTTGTTCATTTCTTTTTCTTCTTTTTTCTTTTGGTTTCTCTTCTCGCTTCATTTCATTCATTTGATCCTCAATCGCTGATACTCTTTCTTCCAGTTGATCGAGTCGGTTACTGAAGCTTGTGCATTTGTCACGTATTTCTCGTGTCATGGTTTTCATCTCTTTCATTTTGTTTATGACCTTCTCTGCATTAATTACTCTAGCCATCAATTCTTCCACTTTTTTTTCAAGATTTTTAGTTTCTTTGCGCTGGGTACGTAATTCCTCCTTTAGCTCTGAGAAATTTGATGGACTGAAACCTTCTTCTCTCATCTCGTCAAAGTCATTCTACGTCCAGCTTTGATCCGTTGCTGGCGATGAGCTGCGCTCCTTTGCCAGGGGAGATGCGCTCTTATTTTTTGAATTTCCAGCTTTTTTGCCCTGCTTTTTCCCCATCTTTGTGGTTTTATCTGCCTCTGGTCTTTGATGATGGTGATGTACTGATGGGGTTTTGGTGTAGGTGTCCTTCCTGTTTGATAGTTTTCCTTCTAACAGTCAGGACCCTCAGCTGTAGGTCTGTTGGAGATTGCTTGAGGTCCACTCCAGACCCTGTTTGTCTGGGTGTCAGCAGCAGAGGCTGCAGAAGATAGAATATTTCTGAACAGCGAGTGTACCTGTCTGATTCTTGCTTTGGAAGCTTCCTCTCAGGGGTGTACTCCACCCTGTGAGGAGTGGGATGTCAGACTGCCCCTAGTGGGGGATGTCTCCCAGTTAGGCTGCTCAGGGGTCAGGGACCCACTTGAGCAGGGAGTCTGTCCCTTCTCAGATCTCAGCCTCCGTGTTGGGAGATCCAGTGCTCTCTTCAAAGCTGTCAGACAGAGTCGTTTGCGTCTGCAGAGGTTTCGGCTGTGTTTGTTATTTCCCTGTCCCCAGAGGTGGAGTCTACAGAGACAGGCAGGTTTCCTTGAGCTGCTGTGAGCTCCACCCAGTTTGAGCTTCCCAGCGGCTTTGTTTACCTACTTAAGCCTCAGCAATGGCGGGCGCCCCTCCCCCAGCCTCGTTGCTGCCTTGCCGGTAGATCACAGACTGCTGTGCTAGCAATGAGGGAGGCTCCGTGGGTGTGGGACCCTCCCGGCCAGGAGTGGGATATGATCTCCTGGTGTGCCTGTTTGCTTAAGGCGCAGTATTGGGGTGGGAGTTACCCGATTTTCCAGGTGTTGTGTGTCTCAGTTCCCCTGGCTAGGAAAAGGGATTCCCTTCCCCCTTGCGCTTCCAGGTGAGGCAATGCCTCGCCCTGCTTCAGCTCTCGCTGGTCGGGCTGCAGCAGCTGACCAGCACCGATCGTCCGGCACTCCCCAGTGAGATGAACCCAGTACCTCAGTTGAAAATGCAGAAATCACCGGTCTTCTGTGTCGCTCGCGCTGGGAGTTGGAGACTGGAGCTGTTCCTATTCGGCCATCTTGCTCCGCCCCCGGGATTTTCAAGAGCACTTTAACCCATGTGGATTTTATGTCTAGCGTAGTGACTGTAGTGCCTCAATTCTATGTAAGAAACAACTCTCCCAACTTCACTAATTTTATGATTTGCCATTTAAAACACGTTTTCATAAGTTGATGACAATTGTGTGTAGATATTGTGCTGGGTAAATGCTCACTTATTGGTAAATGCCAGTTGTGTTGGGTAAATGCTCACATAATTTAAATGGTCAGTCCTGTCTTTGCTTTTTAAGACTTTATTATTCTTGAAGTAGTGTCAGGATTAGTGCCAAGGAACAACACTGAACTTAATTTCTTATTCCTAATTAGGTAACTCCTTGTGGATGATTATAAGTTCATTGGTTAATTGATCCTATTTGACAGTCAGACAATGTGACTCTGCTCTCAAGGAAGTTATCTGTGGACTAAAGTAGGTTGCAGCAATAGAGAATCAGGTAACAAGAATGTTGCCGACCTAATTAACCTCTAGAGAGAGTTTCAGACATCATTTCCAGTCCGCTCCCCACCCTAATACCTTGCCATTCAAAGATGAGCAAGTTGCCAGTGTGTAAAGGAGTAGAATGGCATTCTCAAGGACACATGATTGAACAAAAGTTTCAAGAGAGAAGCTTTAAGTGGAGAAACAAAAGGGCTTTATCTAAAACATGCATGTGGCTCCCTCTTCCCTGAGTCTGCTGTAGTTGGGTAGTTTACTATTTTCTTCAGTAGGATGGGATACAGAATGAGTCTTTTAGGTCTTACCGGACATTATTTAGTTTCATTTTGTGTACTCCTTTTACTCTCTGTGTACTAAGATCCAGGAAGTCCAAATCAGTGTGTGACTCTGGAGTAGAGGCGGATGTTTGAAGGTATTTTAAATTACCTAGAGTATACAACATGTGACACAGCATGTGATAAGCTAAATAGAAGACCAGCTGGTAGTATAGGTCCAAGATCCATCCAGTAATAATGAACATACATTTGGGCATATACCACATTTGTGATTGCTGGTAGCATAATAGCAATTCTTTCCATAGTCCAATAATGTCCTCCTATCTGTGTGTCCTCTCATCAGGGCTAAGGATCATCAGTAAAAATATCATCTCACTGTTACATGGTGCATTTGCTAACATTAAAAAATGCTTAAAGGCTAGGAGTGTTGGCTCATACCTGTAATCCCAGTGCTTTGGGAGGCAGAGGCAGGAGGATTGCTGGAGCCCAGGAGTTCCAGGCTGCACTGAGCTATGATTATGCAACTGCACTCTAAACTGGGAGGCAGAGTGAGACTCCATCTCAAAATGCTTTAAAATGCATTTGAATGTCTCATAAAATATATTAATTCATATATAATGTTTTTACTTACATAGTAGAATTTCAGGTGAAACAAAGCACTATTGATATTTCTTGCCATTCAGCCACTTTGGGTTCTGCTTATCCTTGGGCTCTGGAGCAAAATAAAGTCTTCTGGTTCATTGTAGCCTGTGCGTGTATGTATATATACACACACACACACACAATGTGCTTCTACTGTTATTAGTGTTATGGACTAAAATGGTCATGGCAGTGATTTCTAAGTCATAGGATTATAAGTGACCTACTTCTTCTCTCTCTTTGTATATCTTCCTCTTTTTTTAAAATACATTTTTGGCCAGGCAGGGTGGCTCACGCCTGTAATCCCAGCACTTTGGGAGGCCGAGGTGGGCGAATCACGAGGTCAAGAGATCGAGACCATCCTGGCCAATGTGATGAAACCCCATCTCTACTAAAAATACAAAAAGGTAGCTGGGTATGGTGGCATGCGCCTGTACTCCCAGCTACTTGGGAGGCTGAGACAGAATCACTTGAACCTGGGAGGCGGAGGTTGCAGTGAGCTGAGATCGTGCCGCTGAACTGCAACCTGGTGACAGAGTGAGACTCTGTCTCAAAAAAAAAAAAAAAAAAAAATACATTTTCACAATTATCATTTATTACTTTAAAACAAAGCAAAAATAATTTAAGGAGATTCATCATTTAATCCCTAAAGCAACCCTATTACATGAGTGACAGTGATATTAATCTCTCTATGTTTCAGTTTCTAATAGGATTAAATAATTTGACCTTAGGATCTTATCTGGCAAAACCAGGACTCAAAGCCTGGCTTTCCGACTCACTCCAAAATGCCAAACAGGCCTAATTGTGATTTAATTTTTTGTTTGTTTGTTTGTTTGTTTTTTAAGCAACAGCTGAGTCTCCTTAATGTTCACTTTCCTTCAGGACCCCACAGTCACAGTGCCATTCTATGATGTTTCCCTCCAGTGCCTCAGCAAGATTGGACTTTGTGGATGTCTGTTATTCATATACTCAGAAGAAACAGCCTGAGAGACGGGGGCACCATAGGGACTATGAAAGGACTGACCTTTTCTGCCTATCTTTTTAAAAAGGTTACATTCCTTATATTTTAAAGCTGGATTTCATTGGGTACATTCACAAGGACCAGGAAGACTTATTAGAATTCAGTGCCTGCTATCTTCAGAAAGACAATTTACATATGGCACCAGCTCAGACATGCTTCTTCTAATTCATTTGAAGGGCACTGAAAGAGATCAACAGGGTTTAATATTCACCTACAGTCTTACTTGTTAACGTGGGTTTATGGTCTCATTTTGGCCTGGCTACCTTCCAGAAGGATTTACCAGAGTTCTTGCGAAGAGGCCAATGTTTGGCTGAGGGGAAGGTGAGCCCAAAGCCAAAAATTGGGTTTCTACTGGCCCAAGAATGTAGCTGACAAGGCAGAAATGGCCAACATCTAGGCTAGGGGCCACTGCTTCTGCCCCGATGGCTGTGGCAATCATTGCTAATTGATTTGTTGGTCTAGTTTGCATACAATCTCAGGACTCTTGATCACATCACTCTAGGAAATTACAACCAACGGACCATACTTGTCATGCAACAAGTTAAAACCTATTTGCTACCCCTGGAAATAGAGTGGGCATGGAATAGGAAAGTGCTTGGCTAAGACAGTCTATGTATATGTATTTGCAGCACCACCACCATGTTTTATTTCATTTTATCATTTCAAGTTTACAACATTTTTCTTTGATTGTGTTTCAGTTTCTCTGGATGCTCTTTAAATTGTCTCATGAGGAAGTGAACACAACACGTCATTCCGAGAATGATCTGATTAGAGTAGAGCCGAGAAAGCAGGATGCTCACCTTAGAAAGTTCTTTATCTATTGATGTAGTAATATTTATTACCTCCTAGAACATGTGTTACTGTTGATCTGTGTTTACCCTACCCTATAGAAGAGTATTTAAAAAATGTGCTTTGAACACACACATAGGATACATCTATCCTTATTAAATTTTATTATAAGATTTGGTCCATTAGCTCAACATTTGGCAGACATTTGATGGAGAATTCCTTTGTAAAACACGTTTTCTCTTTCTGAAAGCTTTTCTCACCTACAGATGTGATTAGCAATGTCCTGTATCTTCATTTATGAAAGATCCATGATATTTAGCATCTCTACATCTCTGTAGAAGAAGGGAGTACAACAGGTGCTTCTCCTTCTCTGAGTAATTTCCACCCATTCTTCAGTTCTCATATACCTTTCCCCTGGAAGACTTTCTTGACTTCCACCTCTGCTTATTTACCAGGATGTGTGACCTTGATAGATTAGGTGACTCATTTGTGATTTGAAAGGTCAAGCATTAGACACTATCCAAAGTCTCACACAAAAACCATAGAACTGCTCGGGTCTAAAAAACAAAACCCAAAACCCTGTCATAACTGTCAGAATTCTTTATTGTTTAAATCCAAAGCAGATTAAATAATGACTGAAAGAGGTGTTTTTATATGAAAATTATTTGCCCCTATGGCAAATTGAACCCAAGTTTTTCTTTCTCACTCTCCTTCCCTTTTGCCTTCATTGACTTTGCTAACTGCTAGAAGCAATACACACACACACACACACACACACACACACACACACACACACACATATATATATATATAAAATCATCTCAGCTGCTAAATCAAGATGGAGAAGATCAGTAATTTCCTTCCCAGGGGATGCATCAACCATCATTAAAGATGCAGACAGCAAAACAGCAATTTGAGCCTCAGAGAGCAGGTTGGAAAAGAATAATTTACAGTTGTGTTTCTGCTGCTGGCATTATACTAAATCACACCAAGTCCCTTCATTTGTTAGGCATGCTTTCAGTCTTGAATCAGAACAAGCCTATCAGGCTATATGTTGCCTCCATTTTTGAAAATAACATTTTATTTTTCAGAAATCTAGGGCCAAGAAAAAAATGAGTTTCCTACTCTGATGGAAATGCCTTATCTGTACTTGGACCATGGGCAGAGGAAAAGCAGGGTGGTTGAATGTGAAGGCAGGACTTATGGCTGCAGAGTGGGAGAACAAAAGTCTCTTTTCCTCCTTTTCATTTGCAGAAAGCCTCAATCAATACCCCAATTGTAACTGCACCAAGGGGCATAGGAGCAGAGAATCCAATACGAATGCATTAAAACCTTTTTAATTTGACAGAGTGCAAAGGCAGATGTATTCTTGACATTGAATTTCGTATATCAGAACAATGATTTCAAATCTCTTGTACAGAAGGGATCCTGGAATAGAAGAGGTTTGTGTCAGTTTAGTGTTGTCCTTTGTCTTCCCAGAATTTTATGTTGTTTTTTTAAAAAAATGATAGCTTAGGATTTGGTTGAAATTGTCAATAATAATGTTGCTTTGGAAGTTCTATGGGTCTTCAATATAGATACATAGAATGTGGAAACCAACTAGACCACCATTACCCATTTTAAGAATGAGGACTTTGAGATTTAGACTGGAGAATACCTGGCCAGCTGAGGGCAGAGCTGGGGCTAGCAAAGTTCTGCTGGGTCTTTGTCCCAATTCAACTTCCGGGTAAATCTTTTTCCATCTGGCCATGTCCATATGAGGTCATCAGCTGTGTGTCATCACTGCCATGGATATTCCACAATTTGAGGGCAGGAGCTCCAGGAGGCAGGATAGCCTGTCCTAAGCAGGACATGGTATCTCTCACAGGCTCACACTCTCTTGATTCATGGATTTATTCTGAATTGAACATGTTTTTTTTAGACAAAAGACCTCATGGTTTTAGAAAGTTAAAAAAGGAAAAAGAAAAACAGACTTGGAGAGCAGAAAAACATATGGAAACAATGAGTGAACATTTTGCTTTGATGATGTCAAGGGCACTTTTAAGTGCTCAAAGTTATTTTACTGTGAACAACAAGATACTTTTTATCTTTTGACATTTATGCCAGTCCTATCTCTTTCCCCTTTTGGTCATGTGGATTGATTTTTAGTCTGTTATTCAGTGCAAGTATGAGTTAGTGAGATCACCTGCCACCCCTAAGATTAACAGATGCCTGTTTTCAAAAGAAGAAAGTAAATTTTTCAGTAATCCGTTTAGTTCATTTATCTCTCTCCCCACCACTCATTCTTTGCCAGATTCTGTGATATACAACGTTGGTGTCCTTGTATATTAAGATACTGTTGATTGGCCTAATTTGAGAATCCAGTTCATAACTTTAGCCTCAGCAGGAGTATCTACAAATGAACTAAGCTCTCCTATTTTTTTACTTTTTCTGTATTCAATTTTGAGTGACCATCCTTGGTCTATGGTTGCCAATCAAGGAGAACGAACCAGAAACACAAACCAGAGGAGAGCCATAAACCAGAGGAGATCAAACAGGCCGGAAGAGATCCACCGCCATCTAATCTGAGAGTTGTGGTTTCTGAGATAAAGGTTGAGGCAGCTAAGAACTGGCACACGGCTCTGTCAACTGCTCCACTGTGGACCAGTGATCCTCCTCCTCTGTTGTCACAGTCTTCACGTTCCCTCCTCTGCTCCCCTGTCGACTTTAGTGCTATGAAACAAAGTTTCCCTAACACCAGGGAACTGCAGGAATCCCTCTGAAGCTAGAATCCAAAGGAAGGAAGAGCTCAAACAGAGTCCTGCAGAACACCTGGCAGTCGCCTCAGCGCCTCTGTGCTGTCCTTTTCTGTCATTTGAAGTGAGAGTGCCACTCTGTTGAAACAGGTACAGGTAGTCTCTGAGATACCAGTTTCTGCCAAACTCCCTTGTTAGGGTTCCGTGATTTCCAGGGCAGTCTCAGCAGAGCCGTCTAAAGACACAGCCACATCCTCCACCAGGATTTGAAAAATCATGCCACATTCTTACTATTTCAGACTTCGGCAACCTAAATTTAGTTAATGAATCTGGTATTAATGTAAACGGCAACATAGAGAGCTCTGTCTTTCTAAAGTTGTTTTGGGACCTCCAGGACTGACAAGACACAGTACAAATCCAGTTTCTGTCCTGAAAATCAAGAACTTTTTTTTTTTGTATGTAAAATTACTTTGTAAATTCTCCCTTGGCAATTTTCATGACAAGAAAGAATCATTTTTATAGGAAAATGAGTAAAATGCTTATGCAAAGTTATCTTTAAAATGTCAGGATTTTAAAAATATCAAAGATAAGAAAGTTTGAGAGAAGGAGAAACTTATGAAACTTACAAAGCTTGCAGAATATTAAAATGGTTTTGTCACAAGTTATAATAGAATTTTGTTTTCCTAAGTCTTACTGTTGAGGGTCTGGTTTGGGATGTAAGGGACTCCTGTCATTGATAAATATAATGGGACATGTGATATTTACTGAAATTCATTTTATCTGTGCCTTTAGGATCACAAACAGCAGCTATTTAGATTATATTAGGAAACAGATCAACTATTTCATTCCTTTTTTTTCTGCATCTTCACATGGGCATAGCCATACATGTAATGTATACACACACACACACACACACACTCTCACGCCTATCCATTCCAAGCAAATGTTTGAAGGAAAACATTACCTTGAAAATGAACAAAAAGGAAAGTATATACATTGCTAATGTGATTTTGAATCTAGACAAAAACAAGACCAGGCAATAGTCAAGTGTTCTTCAGAATCTGTTATCGTCAGTTAATTTTCTTCTGTGACTATTCATTTCATAACTGCAAAAAATCAGCAGTGTCATCCCAGAATTGTACAAATATAATTGAATCTTTTCATAGAGAAGCTCTAAAGCCATAGTAGCAGCTGTTGCCCACATTTAGCAATTATAGGCCTATTATTTAGTATTTATTAAACACCAGTAGTAGCAGGGTGCTATAAAATGCATGTTTTTCCCTAGTATATTTTCTTTGAAGTTGCTGTTAAATGGGCAAGAAAAAGTAGGCAGACAGAAAAAAAAGAAATACTTTTGGGAGAATGCTAAAATAGTTTTGCAAGGTTCAATAATACATGATTCAGTACAGTTGATTCTGGTCATGTTGGAAATGTCTTGAGGATAACATATCTCAATGGATGGGAAGGATACATTTACAGGAAATAATGAGTCTTAAGTCTGTATGATGAAGTAAAAACAGGCCTCAAAGTCAGACACATTATGGATTTGAATGTATTGACTCATAATTTGCAGGACTCCATAGGTGCAGAGTAACTTAAATTCTTGATATTATAGAAGTTTTGAGAAACTTTTGTTCACCACTTAGTTTGACATAGCATGTGGGGGGTGTTTCTCAGATCCTGCTTCAATGCACAAGGTGATGCAAACTTTACTCCACTCATAAATACTTTATGCCTAGGCACAGCACAATATAGTAAGAGGAATTGATTTTGTACTATCAGAACCTCTAAACATATCTCAGATTCCTCTCTTGTTCCCAACTCAGAATTGCACATTTCTAATCTTGGGGGTTGGGGGCTGGGGACTGAAGAGGGGGGTTGGTTAGCTAGCCTTTTCTCTTCTAAGACTTCGTGGAAGTGTATCTAGTCCTGATTTGCCATCTTCTCTACCTCCTTCTATTCTTCCAACTCCCAAAGATTCTCCTTGCCTAATAATTCCTCCATAGAATTCTGGCTTCTCTACTTCCTAAATGTGTAATCTCAATCAACTTCTCTAAAACTCTGCTGTCTCACTGGGGAAATTGCTAGAGTAACATAACTCAGCATTGTAGATATTATTTTAAAATAAATACTAACTTATACATTATAGTTATTCGTGTCATTTATACACAAAACAGTAGGGTAGGTGCTATAAAGAAAGATGACTTGTACCCTCAAGTAACTTAAAATCTGGAAGAGAAAGGAAGACACAGTAACAAAACAATAATATAAGAGAGAATACATTATAAGTGCAGTATTACCCTAAAGATTACAAGACAACTTAAATGAATTCAGCAAAGTTTCAGGATTTAAAATCAACACACAAAAATCAGTTGCATTTCTATGTACTAACAATGAACAGTCTGAAAAAGAAATTAAGAAAATTTCATTTACAATAAAGTTTTAAAAATATTTAGGAATAAATTTAGCCAAGGAGGGAAAGGGCTTATACACCCAAAATAAAATAAACATTGCTGAAAGAATTTAAAGACACAAATGCATTGAAAGGCATTCTGTGTTTATGGATTAGAAAACTTTATATTGTAAAAAAGGATGAGTTCATGTCCTTTGTAGGGACACGGATGCAGCTGGAAACCATCATTCTCAGCAAACTATCGCAAGAACAGAAAACCAAACACCGCATGTTCTCACTCATAGGTGGGAATTGAACAATGAGATCACTTGGACACAGGAAGGGGAACATCACACACCGGGGCTATTATGGGGAGGTGGGAGGGGGGATGGATTGCATTGGGAGTTATACCTGATGTAAATGATGAGTTGATGGGTGCTGACAAGTTGATGGGTGCAGCACACCAACATGGCACAAGTATACATATGTAACAAACCTGCACGTTGTGCACATGTACCCTAGAACTTAAAGTATTAAAAAAAAAAAGATATCAATTATTCCCCTCCAAAGAGATATGTAGATTCATCCCTATCAAAATTACAATGACATATTTTTTACAGAAATAGAAAAATCTATCCTAAAATTCATATGGAATCTCAAAAGACTCCTGAACAGTCAGAACAATCTTGAAAAAAAAAAAAAAAAAAAATTTGGAGGATTCATACTTCCTGACTTCCAAACTTAGTACAAAGCTACAGTAATAAAAGTAGTGTGGAATTGGTGCAAAGAGAGACATATAGACCAACTGAATAGAATAAAGAACCCAGAAATAAACCCTCACATGTGTGGTCAAATGATTTTCAACAGGGTGCTAAGATCATTCAGTGGGGGGAAAGGTCAGTCTTTTCAACAAATGGCACTAAAAAAACTGGTTATCCACATGCAAAAGAATGAACTTGTAGCCTTATCTTTTGCCGTATGCAAAAATAAACTCAAAATGAATCAAACTCCTAAATATAAATGCTAAAGCTATACAACTCTTGGAGGAAAAACATGGGTGACAATCCTTATGACACTGGATCTGGCAATGATTTCTTGGATATGACACTTAAAGCTCAGGAAAGAAAAGAAAAAATAGATAAATTGGATCTCATCAAAATTAAAAATTTTGTGCTTCCAAGGACATCAACAGGGTTAAAAGGTAATGCACAGAATGGAAGAAAATATTTGAAAATCATATATCTGATAAGGGGTTAATATTCAGACTGTATAAAGAACCTTACAACTCAACAACAAGAAAAATAACTTTGTTTAAAAGTGAGCAAAGGACTTCAGTAGAAATTTCTCCCAAAAAGATGTACAGACAGACAATAAACATATGAAAAGATGCTCTATGTCACTAATTTTTAGGAACATGCAAATAAAAACCACAATGAGATCCACTTCACACCCGCTAGAGTGGTTATATAAAAAAGGAACAAACAAGAAACAGAAATTAAAAACTGGTGGTGAGGATAGGGAAAAATTGTAACACTTGTTTACTGCTGTTGGAAATGTGCAATGGTGTAGTCACTGTAGAAAACAGAATAGTGGTTCCTCAAAAAATTAAACATAAAATTTCCATGTTATACAGCAATATATACCTAAAAGTATGGAAAACAAGAACTCAAACAGATATTTTTATACTCATGTTCATAGCAGCATTATTTCCAATAACTGAAAAGTAGAAACATCCCCAACGTCACTGAGGGATGAATGGGTAAATTAAATATGGTGTATGCATACAATGGAGTATTAGCTGCAAAATGAATGAAACCTAACTTGCTACAACATGGATGAACCTTAACAACATTATGCTGAGTGAAATAAGCCAGACGAATATTGTATGATTCAATTGAAATAAGGACGAATATTGTATGATTTCGTATTGTATGATTTTTGAAATAAGATGAATATTGTATGATTTTTGAAATAAGTCAGACACGAAGGACAAATATTGTATGATTCAATTATATGAGGTACCTATTGTGGTCAAATTCATAGAGACAGAAGGAATGGTAGGCGGTAAGGGCTGGGAGAGGGACAAATGGAAAGTTATTGTTTAAGGGGTACAGTGTTTCAGTTTGATATGGTGAAAAAGTTCTGGAAAGGGCTGGTGGTAATGATTGTACAATATGAATGTATTTAATGCCACTGAACTGTACACTTAAATGGTGAAAATGATAAATTTTTTGTTTTATATATTTTACCATAATAAAAAGTACAGTATTAAAGAGGTAAGCAAAGTTATGTGCAAACAAATGAGACAGTAATATTGACTAGGGGTGTCGGCAATACTTCTCAGAGGAAGCATGGCTTGAACAGAATTTTGAAAGATTACAGGAGAAATGGATTTGAGCAGGTGACATTCCAAAAACATTTTTAAATAAATGATGAAAACCTTTAATGTAATGGAGGCCATATTTATTCTGCTCCTCAAATTGATTGCTGGGATGTGGTTTATGAAATTAAAATATTTATGAATATATATTTAATTTCCATCCATCTCTTCCAAGAACCATAATACAAACTTTAATCAGCATTTTCCCTAACATTTGAAAGGCAATTATAAGGCTATATTAACATTCATCTTACACGGGTTCTTTAGAAAGCTCGATTGTTTAGCATGGCTCTTAAATCATTAAGCAAATGCACTGTGTGATATCATAAACAGAGTTGATCTTAATTCACTACTTTTTTTTTTCTCAGTATAGCTGATACCGATCAGCATAATTGGAGTCCAGAGCTTTCAACGCCGAGTGTAATTGTGCAATAGCTTCTTTAATGTAAGGGGAGAGGAGGCCACATTCAACAAATATTTACTGAATATTTAAGTACTAAGATATTGTGTTAGGCATTGGAGATTTTGTAGGAAATAAACAGTACCAACTATTCACCATATAATTTGCCTTCATTGCAATAGAGGATTTAATGGGAAGAAAGCTTGGTGGAAGTGGGCAAATGAGAGATGGCACTGAATGCAAGCCTAAAAAATTTGGACTTCAGGGAAGCATTGGGACCTTACTTGTGGCTTTAATATAAAACATGAATTTTCAGGTAACACATGCTTAGAGGAAGACAAGTTAGGACACGATCAAGTTATACTAAATGAGGAGTGATGAAGACCTGCACTAAGGAAATGGTAGTGGAGCACAGAAAGGAAGAGAGCTGACAGATGAAATCAATCATAAATGTCAAAGGGATAGAGGGGGTAGATTAAAGATAAAAATGACTCCAGTGATTTTCACCTGGATGCCTGGGAAGAATCAGGAATCTAGTCTTTAGGTACAGCTTCCTCTTTGGAAGGTCAACGAGATCCTGAAAGAAACCATTTATAATAATGGGCGAAGAGAAAGCAACATGAAATCCTTTCTTAAATTTTGGCAGAGTCTGCAGTGAAGATGCCTTCTAGCATTTTATTTATAGAGTTCTATAATGTAACTACTAGTTACTGTAGTGAAAGGTCATTTCTTTGACTCTTTCCACATATGTTGTTACTTCTCTTATTATAATGCTGAAAATGTCTTAAGAGTTTAAATAAAAATTATATTTGATAAAGATAATTTGGTTTCATTCAAGGTATTTGATGACTGACTTGACCTGTGTAGTGAGATCATATTCTTTGCAAGATGACCAATCAATCAGAGAATTGTGTCTGGCTCTCGTATGCTAATTAGGTAATTTCTTTCATCCAACTCTGGGAAAATGTTTTAGATAAGCAAATAGTGAATTCAGACCAGCTCTGTTTATGATATCACATAGTGTGCTTGCTTAGTGATTTAACAGCAATGCTAAACAATCGAGCCTTTTAAAGAAGTTGTATAAGATGAATGTTAATATGATTTTATAATTGCTTTTCAAATGTTAGGGAAAATGCTGATTAAATTTGCATTATGGTTCCTGGTAGAGATGGGTGAAATTAAATATATATTTATAGATTCCTACAATCAACTTGAGCAGCAGAATAAACATGGCCTCCATTACTTTAAAGGTTTTCATCATTTATAAAAATGTCCTTGGATTGTCACCTGCTCAAATCCATTTCTCCTGTTCTTTTACAGTAAGTCTCCAAGGTTAGTGGCTAATAATGATGCTACCAGCTCTGTGGGTAGTGAGTACATGTGAATTACTGGGACCTGTTACTTAAGCACCTCTGACTTAGTTAAGAACGAGTTAGTTCTTAGTAATAGCTTATTATTTAAGGTTTTCTGACCATCACTATTCAGTGTTTAGTGACTTAGTAAAAATGAGCACCATAGTGGGAGTCAAGGGACTTAATTCTGATGTTGGTTTTGGCTTTGTTTGCTCTTCAGGAAGTTACAAAATCCATGTGGTTCTCAGTTTTCCTACTTGGCAAAATGAAAGAATAGATGACCTCTCTGACAGGGCACAAATTGTGAATACAATGACTACAAACAGATGTGGCATGGCTAACAGTGAGATCTGTGGTGGCGACTTAAAAAAAAACCTGTCAGGTAACTTCACATTGAACATACTTGGCCTCAGAGTTCTGCTTTTAAACTATTAGACTGCGGCCTTCCTGATTTCAGAGACTGTATTTATTTTTTGTCTTTGTATTCCCAGTGTCTGTCTCATAATGTATACTCATCCAGTTTTCATTCAACAGTAATTTATTGAGCATTCTTTTTTCTCTCGATGGTAGAGCCAGTGTTTAAGAGCCCAGGCTCTGGAATGAGACTATGTGATTACTCGATATGGATGCTAGCTTGTTACCTACTAGATGTATGATATTGTACTGGTTAACTTCTCTATGCCTCAGTATCCTCATCTGTGACGTGAAGGTAATAAAGCTCTTATTATGAGGTTATTGTGTGATTAAATGGCATTATTTCTGTAAAGCTTTTGATACAGTATCTGGCATAGAGTAATTGCCTAATCTTTCTCTTTTTTTGGCCATTTATGATGATGATAAGGAGGAAGAGGTAGAGTGAAGAAGAGGGGGAGACTTCTTGGGGGTAAAGCAAATATTTATTGAATAAAACTCTTAACTATCTCCATCTGTACTAGTGTTGTCTTGACTAGCGATCCTCCCGAACGTTGTGTTGACTTTGTCACTTGACACGCATCTAGGCTCATGCTTTCTTGATTTGGTACATGGGTAGGCAAATGTAATCAGATAGTCTCATTCCAGAGCCTGGGCTCTTAAACACTGGTGCTACCATCGAGGGAAAAAAGAATGCTCAATAAATTATTGTTGAATGAAAATCGGATGAGTATACATTATGAGAAAGAAACTAGGAATACGAAGACAAACCTTCGTGGTTCAACTCTGATCTCTTTTGTCTCCCTTGGCTTTTATATTTGTTTGCATTCTTTAAAAAGTCAGAATCGTACATGCCCATGGCTTAAAGAGGCAAATAGCTTTACTATTCTTGTTATTAAAAACAATAATCCTTTAAGCCCATCTTTCATTTCCTATTCCCCAGAGGCAACCAATTTCAACTGTTTTAGCTGATTCTTTTAGCACTTTCGTATCTTTAAATAACTTATTTTATTGCAATTTCTTGATATTCTACTTTTAGGTATAGTCTATGGGTTTAACTCTCTTTGACCATTGCCACATCACAGGTACATGCACATCTCTTATCTCTGCATCCTCCTCAGTATGTACTATCAAAACTGTGATATTCAGTGTTTACACTGAACCATCACTATTCAGTAATTACAATTGATATGGTTTGGCTGTGTCCTCACCCAAATCTCACCTTGAGTTGTAATAATCCCACGTGTCAAGGGTGGGGCCAGGTGGAGATAATTGAATCATGGGGGCAGTTTCCCCCATACTGTTCTCATGGTAGTGAATAAGTCTCAGGAGATCTGATGGTTATATAAACTGGAATTCCCTGCACAAGCTGTCTTGCCTGCTGCCACGTTAAGATGTGACTTTGCTTCTAATTCACCTTCCATCATGATTGTGAGGCCTCTCCAGCCGTGTGGAACTCTGAGTCCATTAAACCTCCATTTTTTAAAAAATAAATTACCCAGTCTCAGGTATATCTTTATTAGCAGTGTGAGAACAGACTAATACAACAATGCTATGAATATGTAAATTAAATTTACAGTTGAGACATATACATGATTTATTTTCCTTTCCTACTTAACTTTTTTTTTCCTTGAACTTAGTAATTGTCTTTTTTGGTTACCTTGTTTCATCCAGTCGTTTTCTATGACTGTATAGTTAACTCATCCCATACACTTCTCCCATGGAGAGAATCTCCTCTGAATATGTTCAAATTAGTTTTAGTCTTATTTCTGGAAAGGTTTTTTCCCCAGACCTTCAGACCAATCTGCTCCCCAGCTGTCACATTGGGATCTGCCCTCTTCTGTTAATTCCACATATTCCTTTTGCTGGTTTACTTTCTCAGTTTGGTGAAGTGTGGCCTCCAGTAATTTCCTGAAGAATGCAGCACAGAAAGCACATTTTTGAGAATGTGCATGTCCAGAAATATCCTCATAATATCCACACTTAGTTAATAATATGGATAGATACGTAATTCTAAGTTGGAAATTATTTTTTCTTGAGTTCAAAGAATTAATTCATTCTTTGTTTTAGCTCCCAGTGTTTCTGTTGGGAAGTCCAATGTTATTCTAATTATTGACTCTTCATAGGAAAGCTTTCTTCTCTCTCCTCTGGAAGATGTCAGGAAGTCTTCTTTATTCTCAGTGTTCTGAAACTTGATGATACTATGTCTTAGAATGGGTATATTTTCATTTACCATGTTGGTCACATAATAGCCCATTTACTCTGTCGACTTAGTGCCCCTAGTTCTGGGAAATTTTATTTAATAATCCATCTCTTTCTCTTTTTGCTTCTTTCTGGAACATCTATTATTCTGAAATTGAACCTATTGAATGGGTTCTCTAGTTTTTAACATATTTTTTCTCCTATTTTCCATTTCCTTGTCTTCTTGCTTCTTTTTTATTTTCCAATTATTCCATTGAGTTGTTTGCAGTTCAGCTATATTATTTTTATTTCAAAAGACTTTATTTTTAAATGTTCTTGCATTTTATATCACCCATTTCTTGATTTATCAACACAATATCTGCCCTTATAGACTCATGAGTTAAATGCTAGAGTTTTGCTTAGTAGTTTGTCTGGTCCCCCCTTCCTTCATTACTTAGTCTTCCTTAAAGTTCTTTTTTTTTCCTCCTGTCTGTTTTGATTGGTTATTTTAGGGTCATTCCATTAAGTCAGTGATCATCCACTGTCTGCTCATATTGAAGAGTAGGACACGGCAGGGCACAGTGGCTCACAGGTGGACTCCCAGTACTTTGGGAAGCTGAGGTGGGAGGATAATTTGAGCCCAGAAGTTTGAGGTTACAGTGAACTACGATGGAATTACTGCACTTCCACCTGAGCAACAAAAAGAGATCCTGTCTCTAAAAAGAATTCAGAAATTAATTAGATAGCTCTATATGTATAAGTGAGGTTTGTCAAATCTGGATTTCAATATAAGGCTATTTGTCTGAAGTATTTTTTGGAGTAACTTCTTATTTCCATATTTCTAGTTCTTTTCTTTTGGGCTGGACACATTCCTCAGCAAATGATATTCTAGTCTTCTGTTTAGTGGGGATATGGCTGGCTTCCAGAATTATAGAAGAAGCAGATGCAGAAAAAAAGCTGGGGTCACGAAATTCAGTATGAATGCTTTTACTCTTTCATACTCCCATTTCACTGTGGTAGTCCTGACTTTACCACACCTAAGGACTCTGAGCCTAGACACCACATAATTTAATATTTTCAGAGAATAAACCTTAATTTTGTGTTGAGATAGGAGAGGAGATCTTGGGATATAATTGATGTTTAAACATATTTTCAACCAAATCTTCCTTTTGTTAGCTCCATTTTTATCCCCATGTCCAAGGATACCTAGTGCTGCTAATTTCTGAGCCTTTGTGGAGGATTCTGAGGTACAAAATACCTTTCTTGTTTTCCTGCTGTAGGCTAAATCCCCACTGTGGGCGAAATCAGTTTTCTATCACCCATTGGCTTTTCAGCTTCTACATTATGAAATTGTATTGCTGTTGTCTCTTCTTTCATTTTATGTGTTCTTGTAGGTTTATGCCTCTTAAATATCTTTTTATTGTTGTTTTAATGATATTTCAGGAGTGAGCAGAGATTATTGCTTGAGTTCAGTCGGTTGTTTTACCTGGAAAACCTAGTATATATTCTTCACTTACTGTTGGATTCAATCTATGAGTCTCTTCATGGTAGACTCAACTTGCATAATTCTCTTCTAAGACATCAGACCCTTATAAACTTTTGCTGACTTGTCTTTTTCAGCTTTGTATATTGTAGCATTAGGATTTTTTTAACATCTACTGTGTGCCTCAGACCAAATGCGTACATAGAATCTGTCTTCATTTATCACATGCATTTACTCCAGAGTTTCCTCCAGCGGGTGAATGGCAGAGACAGGGTCTGTATGTCAAAACTGGCTAAAGAAAAATCATCATTGGATCATGTTTTCTTTTCATAAATTTTGCACAAATGAAAAGTCACTGTTCATCTGACTGAATTCAGCTCTATCAATTTGGGCTCTTTCCAGGTTTAGAGAATATACAATTTAAATCACTTTCAGTATTTATTGGTTCACAACATTGAAAAGTTTAGAGTAGCTCTGCTGTCAGTCTTGGTTTGGTTCAGAGCTCAGATGACATCAGATTGTATTTTATTTTCAGCTTCTTCTATTATGTTTATTGTTAGAATCCTCATGGTCATTTCAAGAAGCTTTGGGATTACGCCCTTTTAGGTTTCAGTCCTGCCTAAGGGAGGTTTCTTGGAAAGCATGCCTTGGAGGCTCCATCCAGAGCACAGAAGTTAGCACTGACTGGCCTCAGATTGGATTAAGTGCCTCCCATAACCTGTCTTTAATGGTCTGAGCCCTGGTCACCCTTGTTGCCCTCTGGTAAGAGACCCTGACCTTTTGCTGCCCTGGAATGTAGCCCAGGGTCCCATGCGATATCATCCTTCTTGTCAGAGTTGATTGAACCAGATGTGCATGCTTGCTCAAAGATGAGCCAATACGACAATCTTCCTCTCTTTGAATATGGAATTAGGGCACAGAGCAATTGAATAAGTAGCTGTGGGAGTTGAACAAGTACTCACATAGAGACCCTTGAACTGAGAGAACATTTTGTGTTGATCTGTGCCAGTGATCTAGCTAAGAATGATGAGTCTGCAGAGACAGAGAGGGGTGGAGGAGGGAAAAGAAAAAGAAAGAAACTTTGGTATCTGACAGCTTTTCAGATAGTGATTTTTTGTGTGTCTCAGATGTGCTTCCTTCCCTTCTATAAGATGCCTCTGTATCCCTGTAGAAAATTTCTCTTAAGTTTGGGTTTTGAAATGATTGATTTCTAAGACAGAAATCCAGAAGAGTAAACAATGACAATGTTAAAAATAATTAAAAGTATTTACCATATATTTATATTATATATATATATAAATTATACCTAAAAAGTAAGCCTAATGTCTTAAACATAGTATGCTCTCTACACGTTATTATAATTATTATTATTTAGTGATAGTAATTATATGACTGCATTTAACTATCCCGACAACCCTATGTGATATTGCTGCTATTATGCCTATTTTATAGTTCAGAAGCCAAGGTATGGGGAGGTTAATAAAGTTGTTCCCTTTCAGAGAGTAACAAATCTGAGTGTTGAACTGAAGAAAGCTATTTTTAGGTCTGAATGCTAGTGTCAATGAACTACCAACTTCAACAATGACGCTCTTATTCATTGGTATTCACTGTACCTTAGACACAGGCTCACTTGATCTTATTTGACTCTCCTAATGTACACAGGCTAGCAATACTGTCCCTCTATTGAGATAAAAAGACTGAGTTTTAAAGTATTTAGGTCATTTTCCCAAGCTGTCCAGCTTACATGTCAGAGCTAAGAGTTCAACCCAAGTTGCATTTTTTCCTATTCTACTCTGTGCTACGATTATGCTGCGTTGATATTTTTTATTTTCTGGATGAGCATCTAAGTGATATAGCATTTACAACACTTTAAATCCTTATTAATAGAAAATCCTGGGTGGTTCTCTGCTTAACAAAACGAAGAGAGTAGAAAATTAATGAGAGACCATAGAACAGGAGTTGACATTCCAGGCTTTTGAGAAGCTGTTGTACCTGTTTCTGACAGAAGATTGGAGGCAAAAAGAGGCAGAGTTCCCTGATTTCAGGGGTTTGGTGTCAGGAACAGAGACACTGACATTCTGCAGGTCATCTTTGTTACCCAAATTAGATTCCAGAGAGAACCAGGGTGGAGGAGTTTTGTGAGTAAGCACACACGTTAGACAGGCCTGAGTTTCAATACTGGTTTTACTACTAATCAGCTGCATGACCTTGAGCTTATTTCTTAACCAGCCTGAGCTTACTTTTTCTTCATAAAATAGAGGTAACAAAATGTGCTGAGCTCATATGGTTGCTGTGATAATAGAATTAGGCACTCAAGACTGTGCTTAGCACTTAGCAAGGGGTCAATAATTGTTAGCTATTGTTAATAATATTATTCAGATGCAAACAATAGGGATTTTGTTGACTCTTAGGATCTCAAACGTCTACATCTTTTCTAGAAATCAGATCCCAGTCTCCAAATGAAGAAACATTTCATGTTTCTCTCTCCCCGCAGCCTCTACTCTCCACCATACTACATGTATATCTTAGCTCCAAGTTCTCTGCTTTGACCTTTTCTTTTCTTCCTTTTTTTTCCTGTTTTTTGCTTGTTTGTTTGTTTGTTTTGTTTTTTGTTTTTTTGAGAGGGAGTCTCGCTCTGTCGCCCAGGCTGGAGTGCAGTGGCGCAATCTCTGCTCACTGCAAGCTCCACCTCCTGGGTTCATGTCATTCTCCTGCCTCAGACTCCCAAGTAACTGGGACTACAGGCACCTACAACTATGCCTGGCTAATTTTTTTTTTTTTTTGTAGTTTTAGTAGAGACGGGTTTTCACCATATTAGCTAGGATGGTCTCAATCTCCTGACCTCGTGATCCGCCCGCCTTGGCCTTCCAAAGTGGACCTTTTCTTCATAAGTTAATTTTATTCTTTGAGGTTAGCTTTGGCTGCATGTTGGAATCTTCATCTGAAATTAAAGTTTGATTGCAACCATTATCAATATCATGGACCCTAAATCACCTTTGAGCAATTACACACCCACAGGAATCCAACTGATGATACCGCGGCTTTGCCGAATTTGTCATAAGACTGATACTGGACAGGTATTTGTCTTATAGGCCAAGGAAGTCAGGTGGGAGTGAGTGAGGAGAGTATCAGGTTGAAGAATACCATTTTTTCCCATGCTTCAACTCAAAGTATATTTTTCCTGCATAAGGCAAGGGGATTTTTTTCTAGGCACCAGGTTAGCATTCTGTCTTGTAGTGGATGTCATAGAAACATGGAATGTGAGAACTAAGAAGGGGGACCTATAAGATCATTGTCCCTGGAATCCTAGTGTTCTTTGGATGTGCCCTAAGAGCAAGACATGGCTTAGGGAGTGGGTTCTCAGTCTGTTTATTCCTTACAGCCTCCACTTTTTTAATCTATTAGGATTCAGTAGAAAGGCTTTAAAAAAAAATGCAGCTAATTACTAAATAAAATGTTACATAACCCCTAGCTGCTTAACATTTTTCAGAGAATTGAGGTCAGAAAGATAAAATTAGCTATTTTTAATTTATACAACAAATATTAATAGAGAATCTTTTGAATTCTAGACATTGAGGTAGATTCTAGAGTAATATACTCCAAGTAGAACAGATTTGTATTAAGGCACTGGCTTACAGCGTTACTGCTGACCTTGTCTATCCCCTCTGGACAGCAGGATTTTGCTTGTCAATATAAATTGGGTTTATTTGGTCACCTTTCTTTTTCTTTTTCTTTTCTTTTCTTTCTTTCTTTTTTTTTTCCTGAAAAGGAGTCCTTGCTCTTGTCGCCTAGGCTGGAGTAGAGTGGTGCAATCTTGGCTCACTGCAACCTCCGCCTCCCGGGTTCAAGCGATTCTCCTGCCTCAGCCTCCTGAGTAGCTGGTACTACTTAGCCAGGTGCATGCCACCACACCTGGCTAAGTTTTGTACTTTTTTAGTAGAGATGGGGTTTTGCCATGCTGGACAGTCTTGTCTCAAACTCCTGACCTCAGGTGATCCACCAGCCGTGGCCTCCCAAAGTGTTGAAATTACAGGCGTGAGACACCGTACCCTGCCTCTTGTCACTTTTCTTAAGAATATTTATTGAGGTTTTATTTGATCAAGGTCTAATCAGAATTCCTTGTTTTTGTTTACTTGCATCTTATTCTCTGGTTTCTTAGGAAAAGTATTAGCAATTAGAGGTAGAGATAGTAGTTGTTTTATAGGGTTTTAGTGGGTGTGGGGAATTTGTATTTACAGTTTAGCAGGAGGATGTGACTCAGTGGAACTCAGAAGTAGCTATACCCTTGTGGCGAAGATGCTAAGGTTAAGGTTGACCTCACCCCGGGGGAGGATTCTCATGCTTGCCCAAACTATTCTTAACATTACTGTATTATAGAATTTACTGTTTAAAGTTAGTTAAGAACAAATAGAAACAGCTGTATAATTACTCCATGACCACAAATATGATTTTGCATTGAACTGCTGTGTTCTGATGAAGTCCTCTCTCAGCTGTAGCTGAGGAGAAACTCCTTGTCCTACTTCCAATTTAAATCCTTTTCCTTTATCAGCCTGATCCTAGGAGTCCTTTTCTTTGTCCCTGTTTTGCATCTTACTGTTGGTTAGTGACAATTCTCTCTGGACTTGATCATTTTCTTTCTAATAGTGTGGTTAATCTGGTTGCAGATGGTTCTTTGTCTCTGTGTAATTATTCAAAGTTTGAATTTTAAAAGTATGAATTATTTATTAACTAGCCCTACTTGCTTCTTTTCCCATCCTATGTGATACTGGACCTCAAAGGGTACAACCTTCCTCTAGTTCATTGAGCCTTCTTGCTACAGCTGCTTTGGAAGGTCTGGGACTGTAAGGGCAAATGGTGAGTAGAAAGAAGGTAAAGAGGGGAGGATTATATCATGGCAGACTGTTTTGGCTTTTGGCCAGTGAAGAGAAACCTAGGGACTAACAAAGTTTTTCTTCTTATTACTAACCACATACCATCACTCCATGATTACTTCTTGTGCCCACTCTGGCATGCCATTTCTGTGACAGCAGCTTGGTAACTTGCTTGACTATTACACACACACTAATGTGTGGGCTACAGAAGATATCTTAATTTTTTTAATAGAAATGAAGTCTAAATAGGTGTTGCTTCATTCGTAGTGTGAAAACTCTCCATTCCTTACTGTTACAGCCCAGGTAAAAATCAAAGCTTTACTTCTCATCACACAATACATATAGTTTGAAGCTACACACTATTATCGTCTTGTCTATTTCAGATACATTTGACCTTCATTTATACAAAGGAAATAACTTGGTTTCAAAAGTCACAATGACAGCTGAACATTAAAACAATTTCAAGGCTTTGTGATGTGGAGAGTCAAAAGGAGAGATACTGGAGGCAGAATTTGTGGGTGACTGACAATAGCACTGAAGTCACAGGGAGCGATTTTACAAAGTAATTCTAGAGTTATGGGAACTGCTTTGCTTAGAATCAGTCAGGTAAAAGTCCATGAAACGTTAATTGCCTGGGTTCAGAGGGACAGGAGATTACTGCTCATACTTCGCTTCTTTGTAAACAAAAGCTGTGTGTTTTCCCCATAATAATTCTTTTAGAAGATATTGACAAATATGTCATTTCTGTTTTTATCCATTATATCAAAGATAAGTTACCAAAGACAATTTAAAAGGAAAAAAAGCTGAAATTTGATATTCTCTAATACATTGCATGGCTCTGTCTGTATATCCATATCTGTATCTGAATCCATATATTTATTTATCTGTATTTATCTCAAAGAGAAGGAACTAGCATAGACAGAATGAGATAATCCAGATTGATTTAGCTAGGCCTTTCGTTCTTGCTGGTTTAGTACCAAAAGTTACCTTTTGCCACAAAACATCTTGATCATGGAGTTGAACATCTTCCATCACTTGAAGAAATATTAGATTTTTTATTTTAATTTGGGAGACAGTTTGGTAGAGTAAAACGAACCTGCATCTTTAGGGTGTGGTGGAGTAAAACAGACCTGCCTCTTTAGGGTCATCTATCCTGGGCTGAAACCTTAGATCATTCCCTTCACTGACTGTACGACCTTGGGAAAGCTGCTTTCCTGAGCCTGGTTTCTCCCGTGTAAGATGGGGACAGTACTGACGTTGTAAGCTGGTTGTAAACTTCAGAAGAAAGTCAGGACGTTTCAGAAAAGAACAAGGGAACTGACAGAACAGAGTAAACAGCCCCTAGGAGATGTTGCAGTGAGTCTGATGATTAGGTAAAGGGCTTAGGTGTTACTTTCTCTTATTTTTAACCAAATTGGTTTTCCTATTCTTTGTCATTGCTGGCTTTCCCAGCCACCTGCCTACCATCAGAACTGCTGCACTCTTTACTGTGGCTTAGCAATTTTTTTTTTTTTTTTTTTGAGACTGAGTCTTGCTCTGTCGCCCAGACTGGAGTCAGTGGTGCGATCTCAGCTCACTGCAAGCTCTGCCTTCCGGGTTCACGCCATTCTCCTGCCTCAGCCTCCCAAGTAGCTGGGACTACAGGCGCCTGCCACCATGCCTGGCTGATTTTTTGTATTTGTAGTAGAGACGGGGTTTCACCGTGTAAGCCAGGATGGTCTCAATCTCCTAACCTCGTGATCCGCCTGCCTTGGCCGTGGCTTTGCATTTTAAGGACATGCTGTATTTTCTCAGATGGTTGGAGGTTAATTTAAGACAAAGTAGGTTTAAGAGCTCAGCAAATAACAGGATGCTGAAGAAGACAATGTAGTTAGAAAAGCAAACATTAAATGACAAGAAAACAGAACACTAGAAATCTTCAGCCTGAATCAAAGCTTAGGCAGGGCAACTGTGAAAATATACCAGCTGATGGCAGAATGCAAAGATGCTGGAGTTGCTGGTCAGAATATTTTAAATATCTGTTTAAAAGTTTAATTAAATGGGAGACAAGACTGTCCTTTGTGTCAACATTTGAAAACTGAAATTTGCTTTCTCCTTTCCTTTTGGAACAATACCTGCCCATTCTATATAAAATTAATTCAATCATTATTAAAATGCTGTCTCATCTAGGATAAAGCAATTGCTCTAATAAGCCTAGGATGAGAAAGTTACCAGGAATATGGTCTTTATTTGAAAGAGTGATGTGTTCTTTTTTTTTTTTTTTTTTTTGAGACAGAGTCTTGCTCTGTGTCCCAGCTGAAGTGTAGTGGCATGATCTCTGCTCACTGCAACCTCTGCCTCCTGGGTTCAAGTCATTCTCTGCCTCAGCCTCCCAAGTAGCTGGGATTACAGGGGCCCACCACCATGTCCAGCTAATTTTTTTGTATTTTTAGTAGAGATGGCATTTCACCATCTTGGCCAGGCTGGTCTTGAACTTCTGACCTTGTGATCCACCCGCCTCAGCCTCCCAAAGTGTTGGGCTTACAGGAGTGAGCCACCGCTCCCAGCCGATGTGCTCTTATTCTGAGAAGATAAGACATGGTTTCTGTGACCCTGTGACAGCAAATGAACATTCAGAATAACTCTCTTAAGAGGCAGGTCAAATAAGAGTCCAACTTCTTTCCTTCACTGTGTAAATATATCCAAACTTTGCTTGTATATTTGTCATCTTTCACATTGGACTTTGTTGATGGTTCCACCTATATCCCCAGGATTTGTGGGATAAAGGAAGGGGATTGTGTCACTGTAAGAGGAGACCTCTCTTCTCCAAAACACCTGTGTTTGCTGTAGTCTCCCTCTTATCTGTGGTTTCCCTTTCTGAGATTTCAGTTACTTGGCATCAATTGCAGTCAGAAAATATTAAATAGAAAATTCCAAAAATAAACAATTCATGAGTTTTAAATTGCATATCCCATTTTGAGTAGTGAGATGAAATCTCTCCCCATCCTGCTCTGTCCCACAGAGGACCTGAATCATCCCCTTGTCTAGCATCTCCATGCTGTAGATGCTATCCATTCATTAGTCATTGTCACTGCTCGTGACATCCAATCATTGACATTGTTAAGACTCCAGGATCCAGGATCACCTGAAGGAGATGCTCCTTCTCCTGATGTGCCATCAGAAGGTCAGTAGTAGCCCAATGCTATGTCATGATGCTTGCATCATTCACATCATTTCATCTCATCACGTAGGCATTTTATCATCTCATATTATCTCAAGAAGAAGCATGGGTACTGTGCAGTACAATAAGATATTTTGAGAGAGAAAGACCATATTCACATAACTTTTATTACAGTATATTATTATAACTGTTCTATTTTATTGTTGTTGTTAATCTCTTCCTATACCTAATTTATAAATCAAACTATATCATAGGTATGTATGTGCAAGCATACCTTGCAGATATTGCCAGTTCTGTTCCTAATCACTGCAATAAAGTGAATATTCCAATAAAACCACTCACAGATTTTTTTCTTTGGTTTCCCAATGCATGTAAAAGTTATGTTTGCAATATACTTTATTAAGTGTGCAGTAGCATTACATTTTAAAAGGGGATACTTGAATTAAAAAGACTTTTTTTGCTAAAAATGCTAACCATCATCTGAGCCTTCAGCAAGTCCTATCTTTTGGCTGCTGGAGGGGCTTTCCTCCATCTTGATGACTGCTGCCTGACCGGGGTGCTGTTTGCTGAAGGATGATATGGCTGTGGCAATTTCTTAAAATAAGACAACAGTGAATTTTGCCACAGAAAACTTCCTTTCACACATGATTTCTCTGTAGCATGTAGTGCTGTTTGATAGCATTTTATCCACAGAAGAACTTGTTTCAAAATTAGAGTCAATCCTTTCAAACTCTGCCACTGCTTTAGCAACTAAGTTATGTAAAGTTTTAAATATTTTGTTGTCATTCCAACACTGTTCACGGCATTGTCACCAGGAGTAAATTCCCTCTCAAGAAAGCACTTTCTTTGCTCACCCAAAAGAAACAAGTCCTCATTCATTCAAATTTTATCATGAGATTGCAGCAATTCAGTCATATCTTCAGGGTCCACTTCTAATTCTAGTTATCTTGTTATTTCTACCACATCTGCAGTGACTTCCTCCACTGTAGTCTTGATCCCCTCAAAATAACCCATGAGGGTTGGAATTAACATCTTCTAAGCTACTGTTAATATTAATATTTTGACCTTTTCCCATGAATCACAAATGTTCTTAATGGCATCTAAAATGGTTAATCTTTTTCAGAAGGCTTCCAATTTACTTTGCTCAGATTTATCAGAGGAATCACTACTTATGGCAGGTATAGCCTTAGGAAATGTGTTTATTAAATAATGAGACATAAAAGTTGAAATACTCTTTGATCCATGGTTTGCAGAATAGATGCCATGTTAACAAGCATGAGAACAACATTAATCTCCTTGTACATCTTCATCAGAGCTCTTAGGTGACTAGGTGCATTGCCAATGAGCAGTAATGATTCAATATTGGGCTTAAAATATTCAATAAACTGTGCTGTAAGCAATGTGCTGTCATTCAGGCTTTGTTGCCCTATTTATAGATCACAGAGTGGATTTAGCATAATTCTTAAGGGTCTTAGGATTTTCAGAATGGTAAATGAGCACCGGCTTCAACTTAGAGTCACATACGGCACTGACATCTGATGAGAGAGTTAGCCTATCCTCTGAATCTTTGAAGACAGGGATTGACTTCTCCTCTCTGGCTATGAAAGTCCTAGATGGCATCTTCTTCCAATAGAGTGCTTCCTTTCCATTAAAAATCTATTGTTTAAGCAAAAGAGAAAACTTCAGGCCAATATCCCTGATTAACATTGATGTTAAACTCAATAAAATACTGGCAAACCGAATCCAGCAGCACATCAAAAAGCTTATCCACCACAGTCACATCAGTTTCATCCCTGGGATGCAAGGCTGGTTCAGCATACACAAATCAATAAACATAATCCATCACATAAACAGAACTAATGACAAAAGCCACATAATGATCTCAATAGATGCAGAAAAGTCATTTGATAAAATTTAACATCCTTCATGTTAAAAGCTCTCAATAAACTAGGTATTGATAGAACATAACTCAAAATAATAAGAGTGATTTATGACAAATAGACAAACAATGTCATACTGACTGGGCAGAAATTGGAAGTATTTCCTTTGAAAAACCAGCACAAGACAAGGATGCCCTCTCTCACCACTCCTGTTCAACATAGTATTGGAAGTTCTGGTCAGAGCAATCAGGTAAGAGAAAGAAAGAAAGGGTACTCAAATAGGAAGAGAGGAAGTCACACTGTCTCTGTTTGCAGACAACATAATCCTATATCTAGAAAACCCCATCATCTCAGCCTGAAACCTCCCTAAGATACAAAATTGATGTGCAAAAATCACAAGCATTCCTATACACCAATAATAGACAAGGAGAGAGCCAAATTATGAATGAACTTCCATTCACAATTGCTACAAAGAGAATAAAATGCCTAGGCATACAACTAAGAAGGGATGTGAGGGACTTCTTCAAGGAGAACTACAAACCACTGCTCAAGAAAATCAGAGAGGACACAAACAAATGGCAAAACATTTCTTCCTCATGGATAGGAAGAAATAATATTGTGAAAATGGCCATACTGCTAAAAGTAATTTATAGGTTCAGTGCTATTCTCATTAAACTACCATTGGCATTCTTCACAAAATTAGAAAAAACACTTTAAAATTCATATAGAACCAAAAAAGAGCCCATATAGGCAAGAAAATCCTAACCAAAAAGAACAAAGCTGGAGGCATCACACTACCTATCTTCAAACTATACTACAAAGCTACAGTAACCAAAACAGCATGGTACCGGTATCAGAACAGACAAATAGACCAATGGAACAGAATAGAGATCTCAGAAATAAGGCCACACATCTACAACCATCTGATCTTTGACAAACCTGACAAAAACAAGGAAGGGGAAAGGATTTCCTATTTAATAAATAGTGCTGGGAAAACTGGTTAGCCATATGCAGAAAACAGAAACTGGACCCCTTCCTCACACCTTATACAAAAATTAACTCAAGCTAGATTAAAAACTTAAATGTAAAACCCAAAACCATAAAAACCCTAGAAGAAACTCTAGGCAATACCATTCAGGACATAGGCATGGGCAAAGATTTTATGATGAAATTGACAAAAGCACCTGCAACAAAAGCAAAAATTGACAACTGGTATCTAATTAAATGAAAGAGTTTCTGCACAGCAAAAGAAACTGTCATTAGAGTGAACAAGAAACCTACAGAATGGGAGAAAAATTTTACAGCTTGCCCATCTGAGAAAGGTCTACTATCCAGAATTTACAAGAAACTTAACCAAATTTACAAGATAAAAACAACCCCATCAAAAACTAGGCAAAGGACATGAACAGATACTTCTTAAAAGAAGACGTTTATGCAGACAACAAACATGAAAAAAAGCTCGACATCACTGATCATTAGAGAAATGCAAATCAGAACCACAATGAGATACCATCTCATGCCAGTCAGAATGGTGATTATTAAAAAGTCAAGAAACAACAGATGGTGGCAATGCTGTGGAGAAATAGAAACACTTTTACATTGTTGGTGGGAATGTAAATTAGTTCAACCATTGTGGAAGGCAGTGTGGTGATTCCTCAAGGGTCTAGAATCAGAAATACCATTTGACCCAGCAACCCCATTACCGGGTATATATCCAAGGGAATATAAATCATTCTGTTTTGAAGATACATGCACACATGTGTTTACTGCAACACTATTCACAATAGCAAAGACATGGAATCAACTCAAGTGTCCATCAGTGATAGACTGGATAAAGAAAATGTGGTACATATACACCATGGAATACTATCCAGCCATAAAAATGAATGAGATCATGTCCTTTTCAGGGACATAGATGAAGCTGGGAACCATCATCCTCAGCAAACTAACACAGGAACTGAAAACCAAACACCACATGTTCTCACTCATAAGTGGGAGCTGAACAGTGAGAACACATGGACACAGGGAGGGGAACAACACACACCTGTCGGGGAGTGGGGGGAGGAAGAGCATCAGAAAAAGTAGCTAATGCATGCAGGGCTTAACACTTAGGTGGATGAGTTGATAGGTGCAGCAAACCACCATGGTGCACGTTTACTTATGTAACAAACCCGCACTTTCTGCACATGTACTCTGGAACTTAAGAAAACAAACAAAATCTGTTGTTTAGTATAGCCACCTTCATTAATAATCTTAGCTAGATCTTCTGGACAATTTGCTGCAGGTTCTGCATCAACACTTGCTGTTTCACCTGACACTTTTATGTTACACAGACAACTTCTTTCCTTTGACTTCATGAAACAATTTCTGCTAGCATCACACTTTTCTTCTGCAGCTTCCTCACCTCTCAGCCCTCATAGAACTGAAGAGAGTTAGGGTCTTGCTTTGGATTAGGATTTTGCTGAAGGGAATGTTGTGGCTTTTTTGATCTTCTATCCAGATTACTAGAACTTTCTCCATCTCAGCAATAAGACTGTTTCACTTTCTTATCATTCGTGTATTCACTGGAGTAGCACTTTTAATTTCTTTCAAGAACCTTTTCTTTGCATTCACAACTTGGTTACCATTTGGCACAAGAGGCCTAGCCTTCAGCCTGTCTCAGCTTTCAACATGCCTTCCTCACTAAGCTTCATTATTTTTAGCTTTGGATTTAATGTGAGAGATGTGTAACTTTTCCTTTTACTTGGACACTTAGAGGCCATTGTGGACTATTAATTGGCCTAATTTCAATATTTTGTGTTTCAGGAATTAAGGAAGGCCTGAAGAGAGGGAGAGAGACTGGGAAAGAGCTTATTGGTGGAACAGTCAGAACATACACAGTGTTTATCAATTAATTTCATAATCTTATATGTGAGTAGTTTATGGTGCCCCCCATATTGCAACATCAAAGATCACTGATCACAGAGTACCATGACAGATACAATAATGATGAAAAAATTAGAAATATTACAAGTATTTCCAAAATGTGAGACAGAGATATGAAGTGAATACATGCTGTTGGAAAAATGGTGCCAATAGACTTGCTGGATGCAGGGTTACCACAAAACTTCAATTTGTAAAAAAAAAAAGTATTATCTGTGAAGTGCAATAGCATAAAGAACAGTAAAACAAGGTCTGACTTATTGAAAAATACATAGCATTCATAGAGTTTAGTACTATTGGCAGTTTCAGGCAACCACTGGCAGTTTGGAACATATGCCCCATGAATAGGGGGATGACTGTAGTTTCTTCAGTGAGAGCCAAATAGCTCTGCATCCAGCTTTGTTGCTGTCATTGTCTCTGTTACAAGAACAAATTAATTTTGTGCCACTGTCTATTTCCATTATAATCTTTGTCATTTGAACAGATTCATTATGGACCATTTTCGGTTCCTGTCAAAACTGAAGATTGCACAATTAGGATAAGAGTGGAACTTTCATCAGGATTCAGTGAAAAATTATCAACTTTCATGACAACCATGACAATGACACATTGTGAGAGGGGACCAAATCTCAGCCCTGGTGTACCGGGTTTATGTGGATGGGCATGTGGGTGGGTGCGTGGCAGGGGGTAGGGGCAGCATCATGGGAGAGAAGGGTAGACACATAGAGTGCAGAGGGAATTTGCAAGTTTTCTTATAGGTAGAGCTTATCAATTATAGCCTAGTTTTTAGAATTAGGAACTTTTATTCATGACGATTAGCATTAATTTGTTTTCTTTTAGTGGTAGTATCATATGGGAAAAGGGATGCAGGCATATCTTGTTTGGAATACCAGCTTTGACTTAAGAACTTTGTGCCTCAGTTTCCTTATATAAACAATAAGAATAATAAAACCTCCTTCACAGGCTCATTGTGAGCAAGAAGTGAGTTGTGAAAGTAAAGCATTCGAAAAAGTACCAGGCATAGGATATACATTTATACTGCATTAGTTGCTTTGAATCTTTGGTCTTCCAATTGCCCTCATCTGTAAATTAGGGATAATAACTCCTTTTTAGGGTTGTTGTAAAGAAGAGTGGTAATGAATATAGAAGAACAGGTACTGGCTCCCAATGAGTTTAGTAAGTGTATGTATTAACTTCTCTCCAGATAGAATGTGGGTCTAGGAATCATTAAAGGAGGGTGATGTTTACACATAGCTCCCATACTTGATTCATTGACGCTCTGCCCCCTCTACTTGCACAGATATCACTAAGGCCCTCCACTATTAAGCTTCCTTGGCCATTTCTCAGTTCTGGGATGGCTCCTATGCTTTTCCTTTTTAAATCTTTGTCACAAACCCTCAACAATCATCTTTGCTCCCCTCCCCTCCTGTCTCCCTTGGGCTTCTATTCTGCAAGCCTGACTGCAGACAGACTTAGTCATCATAGAGCCTCTTTCTTGCTTCTCCAAAGATACTATTTTCTTTTAAATGATTTACTAATGATCCTTGGAAGGAGGCAAGAAAAACACATGTGGTAAAGTCACATGGATTTAGGAATATGACATGATACACAGAGTCCTGACTTCTGGTCAGTAATTTCGAATTCCTTGTTTTATTACTTGAAGGCCCATGTTGGCCTTCTGCTCTTTAGTTTTATTTCTGCTACTGGAGTTTAGACAACCAGAGGCTTGGAGCTGTAATCCAGTCATCCAGATCATTGGTGATCACAAGTAGACAAGTCCTGTCAAGGGCTACTTGTGCCCAGAAGATCATTTGCATTTTTGAGACTTGGGTGATATTCAACGATGGCTGGTCCTTAAGTTCCTTTCTCTACAAACCACACAAATGATGCTCTCTTTAGCACTTACTGTCTTGCCACTGGGGAACTTCTTTTTCTTTCTATTCTCTATCTACCTGGAGGCAAAGTATCTTGTAGTGTTCAACTAGGGTCACCTAAATCATAATGCTGTCCCTCAATATTTTAGTCTTATCAATACATGTGGTACTTGGTACCCATCTTGGTGCCTGCCCTGATCACCCCTTTTACCAAATCCCAGCTAAATACTAGCTCTGAAATCCTATAAAATTGAGCACTTGTTCATAATAATTTGTTACATAATGATGGCAAATAATTACACTGTGTAGTACTTTTATTTTTTTCCTAAACAATGTTGTAATTTTGAGTTTATTTTATTTTTTAGTAACCTTATCAAATAGGTAGAGAGTTTTTTTTTTTTTTTCCCTTTGACAAAAAAAGAAACCAAGCCTCATGGAACACGTGTGTGTATGCATTTGGGGTGTGGGTATGTAAATGACCTAGGTAAGATACCATAGCTGATCTGTGGTCAAGCTGGGACTAAAATGTAAAGATGTACCCCCTCAAATCTGTACTTTGTTAGCAAGATCATCTTACCTTTTCATACCCTATTGTGTTCTTTCTATTGTAATCTACGAATATAATCAGTTCCAAATATCCCCTCTTCACATGTACACACACAGGTGGAAAGTTCTTATTAGTGATCTTTAGATTACCATTATAATTAAGTACTGTTGTGTTTTATTAATGAAAAGTATGTTCAATATTAAGCTGAAATTATCCATAATATGCATGCATGCTTAATTATATATGGTAGGTAAATGTTAGATTTGTCATTATGCTCACAAAATATAAACTTCTCTGAAGTAGATGAAGCTTTTCAGAGCTGTAATAGCAGTTCTTGTTATCTTGCTAGTTGATTAGAAACTGCAAATTAGAACAAACTGGCCAGAGCATTCTTAGAGTATAGAAGCTGCATCTGCAGAATTTTTTAAAAACAGAATAAACTGAAATAAAACACTGAATTCTTTGCTGAGACATAGTATTTCGAGAGCATGAAGAATTCAGAGTACCCGGACCACAGACAGACACCAAGAACACTAGCCTAATGGAAACCTTGACATTGCCTTCCTTTGTGAGAGCTCACGCGGGCTCTCCCTGAGGTTGTCACAACAGCAGTACTGGATGTATACCTGTGGGCAAATGCAAATTAAGAATTTTCCCTGTTGAAAAAAGGGGAAGAGACTCACTGGCCTTTTAGAATTACTTTAGAAAATTGGTAATCTTAAATTCTTTTTCCTTCTTTTTGAAACATACGGAAATCTTTAAAAAAGTTAAATAAGCCTCTCCTCCAAGCTTACAACCCAGGAATGTCTTTCTCAAGGCCCCAGGATCCATCTCTTCAACATGTAATCATCAAGGAAGATAGTACCCCTATCTCCGAGTTTCTGTGGAAAGGTAGGAGCCTAAGTTTAGCTGATGCCTCACTTCCAGTTTCAAAACTACCTCTTGTTACAAACCTATGAGACGTTTATATTTCCTTTTGACAAAGCCAATTAGCTAATGCAGATGGTCACTCTAACCACCAAGTGAATGTAATATAACTGTGTGTGACAGGTGGTATTGTCAAGTCTTACCTGAGGACTAGTGATTACTTATCTCAAGAACAGGTATTTAATGGGTTATACCTACTTGACTATATAAAGGGGTGAGATTTCCTGTTTTTGCAATCTTTCAGCCAATTTCCTGTGATGTGTATCACATTCTAGTTTAAGCTTATTCAGAAAGAATTTGTTTTCCTTTCCCTACTTGGTATAGAGTTTTACTGGGTTGGAGAAAATTTCACTTTTAATTACATTTCCCAACAATGTGTACAACTTGAATGAGAAAAATTTGTAAAGAGATCACTTGTATGTTGATGACAGAGAGTATAATTTTGTATTGCATGGCTACAGCTAAGTATTATTCCTTAAGGGTTGTTTCCATGTCTTCTGTCCATGTTTCTGTATGCCAAAAAGCACTGAAAATATTATGATATGGGACCCTTGGTTAAATTTGTGTGTGTGTGACCACCACAAAGCCCTAGATAAATATTTAAATTGTTTCATCTACTATGGTCAAGTTGCTACAAGTCTTACAGCATGAAATTTTGCTGTACAGATTTTGATTAATAGCAGAACGTAGAGCATTGAGCAAGTTGCTGTCATTGAAAGTGGATATTGGGAATTTACCAGACTTTATGTCCTCTTCCTCATGCTTATGAAGCCTGGAAAATTGCAGCATTATGTTCAGACCTCACCACTTCAATCTGTCTTGATACAAAATTTGAAGACTCATCTGGGTTCAATAATGTAGTCGTACGATGATTTCTCTAAGGAAGGAGGGAAAACCAACCAACGAACTTTAGTTTTCTTTTTCCCAATATTGCCATTTTATCTTTTCCCATGCATTAACATCATTTCTTCTTCTGTGGATATTTTTCTGAGCAGAGAGGTACCTCTGGTCTTGCCCCTTAGTAGACCCATTGACCCATCTTCCATCACTTAATGCTAAAAGGGGTAGCAGGGAAAGCTGAGACTGCGCACTTTTTTTTGAAGATGGAGTCTCACTCTGTAGCCAGACTGGAGTGCTGTGGCATGATCTCGGCTCACTGCAACCTCCGCCCCCTGGGTTCAAGTGATTCTCATGCCTCAGCCTACCCAGTAGCTGGGATTATAGGCACGCACCACCACACCCAGATAATTTTTGTATTTTTGGTAGAGACGGGGTTTTCACCATGCTGGCCAGGCTGGTCTCGATCTCCTGACCTTATGATCTGCCCGCCTTGGCCTCCCAAAGTGCTGGGATTACGGGCATGAGCCACCGTGTCTGGCCAACTGTGTACCTTTTTGAATTGCTGACTAATTATCTAGTAGACACTAGAAGAGCATATCCAGGGAAAATCTACAACCACATCCAGACCTGAGAGTCAGGGCTAATGTCCCCAAGCCCTGGTATTGAGGATATAGGACTTGCATAACCTGAATTATGGAAGTGAGTCCCCCATAGGATGATGCAGTAGGTATGATGAAGTGGAGTAAAATGGTTGTTGGCAGTGGTTGCTCTGACTGACATAGAGGAAATAGTAAACTAGGGGCTTTGAAAATGTTTTATACTTCTACTCTCTAGCATTTTGTCCATGCTGTGAAATGTAGCTCTAATTGGATTTCACATAACCAAGGAAAAAATGAAATCAAACATAATAGAACACATGCAGGTCAACACATTGCATTCAGGACAACGGGGCTAATAGGGGACCAAACCCATATGGAGAATTTGCAATGAGATGGCACTGGTGAAATCTGGGCACAATAATACCCTGATTAGTGAGCACAGCTGCTCAGCATCTAGAATAGTCTGCGTCAGTCTCCATTTCAAACTTATTGTTGCCTTCCTTAAAGTCTGGGTGTGTCTCATCATTGAGTTCCTCAGTCTCGTTTAAAAGTAGCAAAAGGGCAAATCTAATATCTATACATTCTCCAATGATCAGCTCAGATTTGAGTTGTTTTTTTGTTTTGAAGGGCTTATGCAGCATCTCATCAATTTTCTGATTGTGCTGATTTTTTCTTCTCTTTTCTGCCTATGCAGCTCTCTCGATGATATTGCAAACATTGAGGTAAATTCATAACAGGACTTGCTCTACCCATATTTATTTTTGAGAATTATAGAGAAAGCAGAAATACAAGGGCGTCAACTAGGATTAGCTTAGACGGATGTGGCTCCAAATCCTAGTTACAACCCTTAATATCTGCTTGAACTTGGGCAAGCTGCTGAAGCTGCCTGCTCCGGTTTCTCACAAGTGATACATGGTAAATGGAGATAATGCATTATGTCCTGGTCCTTCGGAGTCACTGCACAATTGTTAGGTGCATTGGATTCTGGAAAAGAAGGTGTAGGATAAAAGTAAAAAAAAAATTGAAATGGGTTGAACTTTGTATGTTTTAAAACAATGATCCCCCAGAGTGAAAATGCTTCCTGGGAATATATCGGAATATAAGGGAAAGGGGTATGTGCAGTTCTTTAAACGTTTAAAAAATTCCTGTTTAAAAAATGTGAAATGCTAGGAGAAAATTTCTACAGGATCTTATTTTTATTTTTAGTTTTTGAGGAAAAAAAGCTTTATTGAGGTGTAATTGATATACAAAACTTCACATACTGTATACAATTTGATGAGTTTGGACATATATGTATATGTATCTATGAAACATTACAACAATTAATAAACATATCCATCACCTTCAAAAGTTTGCTTGTGCCCTCCCCTCTTTTGTGGTAAGAACATGTAATGTGACATCTGCCCTTGCAGCAAACATTTTCGTTGTATAATACAGTATAGTTAACTATAGGCACTACATTGTATAGCAGATCTGTGGCACTTGTTCTTCTGGCATATCTGAAGCTTTATGCCCATTGAACAATAACTTCCTATTTCACTCTTTCCCAAGCCACAGCATCATTTTAACTATTGGAGTATAACCAGATGATGAATAAAAATGACAAAATGGGAAAGAAGGTAAAACTAATCATAGAAAACAAAAGATAAATAGGAAATACAAAATCTAATGATAGAAATAAATCAAAATATAGAGAAAATAATTGTAAATGGTCCAAAGTTTCCAGTTTAATGCAGAGTTTGCTGTGTTGAATTAAAACAAAAAATGGAACAATTGGTGGCTTATAAGAGACAGACACCAAATATTAGTATTAAAATGGGAAAAATTTGGAAATGAAAGAATGGAAAAAAGACACACCAAATATTAACCAAAAGAATGTATATGTTCTTAACAATATGTATATACATATATTTTATATATACATATGCATATTCTAAATATAGGTTTAAAAACTTAATTACTATAAACAATTCATGGATCAGGGAATACAGCATATGGACATCAGAAAATACATAAAATTTGACTATAAATGAAAATAACACAAATCAAACAGCTATATCAATACAGTAAGTCTTCAGTGATTGATTATATTGGAAAACAACAAAGAGCAGAAATTACAAAGCTAAGTTTGCAACTCAAAGTTAGAAAAAGAAAAATAGGCCAGGTGCGGTGGCTCACACCTGTAATCCCAACACTTTGGGAGGCCAAGGTGGGCGGATCACGAAGTCAGGAGTTTGAGACCAGCCTGGCCAACATAGTGAAAATCGGTATCTACTAAAAACACAAAAAGTTAGCCGTCTGGGAGTGGGCATGGTGGTGGGTGCCTGTAAACCCAGCTATTCGGGAGGTTGGGGCAGGAGAATCATGTGAATCCGGGAGGCGGAGGTTGCGGTGAGCCGAGATTGTGCTATTGCCCTCCAGCCTGGGCGATAGAGTGAGACTCTGTCTTAAAAATAAAAAAAAAAAAAGAGAAAGAAAAAAAGAAAAATAGTGTGGAAGGGAGTAATGAATACAATAGCAGATATTAGTGACTAAGGAAACGGTGCACAACAGAGAAAATCAAGGCCAAAATTGGGTTATTTGAAAAGTATAATAAAATAGATACATTTTAGACAAGATTATGGAGAACAAAAGGGAGAAAGCTCACATAAAAAGAAACAAAAAATTGGACATACTACAGATGTAGCACTGATCGAAAAATAACACAGTCTATTAAACAACTATAACAATACATTGGAAATGTAAGCAAATGAACAGTTTCCTGGAAAGCTATACCTTACTAATACTCAAAAAGAAATAGAAAACTTGGAGATACACACACATACACACACACACATAATAAATTAAAAGAATGGTTAAAAGGCTGTCTAAAAAATAAAAAGGGAAAAATAATATTGCCCAGATGGCTTTTTTTTTTTTTTTTTTTTTTTTTTTTTTTTTTTTGAGACGGAGTGTCACTCTGTGGCCCAGGCTGGAGTGCAGTGGCGCGATCTCGGCTCACTGCAAGCTCCATCCCCCAGGTTCACACCATTCTCCTGCCTCAGCCTCCCAAGTAACTGGGACTACAGGCGCCTGCCACCACGCCCGACTAATTTTTTGCATTTCTAGTAGAGACAGGGTTTCACCATGTTAGCCAGGATGGTCTCGATCTTCTGACCTTGTGATCCGCCCTCCTCAGCCTCCCAGAGTGCTGGGATTACAAGTGTGAGCCACCGCGCCCGGCCCCCAGATGGTTTTTTACAGGTGGAGTTGTATAAAACATTTCAGAAAACATTTCAAAAACAGCTAATTCCAACTTTATGCAAACTATTCTGGAGAACAGAAAAAAGAAGATCTTCCAGTTCATTTTAACCATCAAGTATAATCTTGGTATTTAAATCAGATAGGAGAAAAAAATTTGAGATCAATCTCACTAATAAGTCAGGATTGAATAGTCTTTTTTAAAAAAGCAAGCTGAACCTAGACATGTTTAAGAAAAGTATGCAGTATAAACCACTTGGGTTTATTTCAAGAATATATTAGAAAATTTGTTAATGCAATTAGATAACAGAGACAAAACATATTAGATGTAGACAAACAAGTCAAACAATAAAAATGACCCCAAACCTCCTAGAAAACTAGCAATAGTAGCAGGAAGTTCCTAAACTGAAGACATGTAACAGAAACAGAGAGCAAATATGATGCTTAATGGGAAAATGTTAGATGTATTTCTTCTAAAGACTGGGATAAACCAATGTTGTATCTATCAAAATTTATTTTTTGGTATGTTAGGCTCCAATCTGTATAATAAGACACAAAAATGCTATAAAAGCTATAAGTATTGTTGAAAAGAAACAAAATTGTTATGATTTTTCAGATTCTATTGTTGTTCCATATAAAATGCAAGAGAAGCTGAAGAAGAGGTAATAGGATTAATAAGAGTTCAATACAGTGACTGGATATAAGATGAATATGAAAAAATCTTTAATACTTTTTATATTAGCCACAAACAGCAAACATAATATACAAGTTATTTACAACAACATCTAAATAAAAATGTATTATATTTTATGGAGAAAATTATAAATCTTTACTAAAAACTAAAAGAAGAGACTAATTGTAATAAAAAAAGGTATGATTATAATGGAAATTTCAAACCATAAATATCCTCATTTTCTAAAAATCAATCAACAAATTCATATCATTTTCATTCAAGGTCTCAATAGGATCTTGACAAGCTGATTCTAAGGTTTATAGGGAAGAACAAGTGACCAAGAATGGCCAGGTCAATTTCGAAAAAGAAAATCAAAAGGGGGGACCTCACTTATGAGATATCAAGATTCATTATGTTTTTTATATTTAAGAATGTGTTATTAATACAGAGATAAAAATATGGAACACAACTGTACAGTAAGAAGCTTGTACAAAGACACGTACATATGGAAACTGGACATATTAAAGACGTAATGGTGCAGATCAAAGGCGAAAGGAGGGATTACTGAAGAAATGGTTTGGGAACAATTAGTCACCCTGATGAAAAAAAGTGAAACTGGAACCCTTTCCTATGATGTGTTCTATGATCAATTCTATTTGGATTAAAATAATGAATGCATGCTGGGCTTAAGATCTTAGTCATGGGTTCACAGGTGCAGCAAACCACCATGGCACACGTTTACCTCTATAAAAACCTGCACATCCTGCACATGTACCCCAGAACTTAAAATTAAAAAAAAACTACATAAAAAAACAAAACTGTTTTTAAAAGACAGTATTGCATAATATCAGCATAACTTTGGTATACAGAAGTATTTCTTTAGAAAATGAAAACCAATGCTGTAAATGAAAATATTAATAAACTACAGTAAATGTTTAAATCTCTTTGCATCAAAAGTTACCACTAAGAGAGTTAGAAAGTATGTGTCATAGAATGAGAGAAGATTTTTGAAACAAATGAAGATATTAGGTTATTGTGCAGCATACCCAGAGAACTCCTTAAAACAAGAGGATAAATACAAACAATGCAGTTTACAGCAAAGAATATGATCAGGCAAATCACTGAAGAGAACACTTAAGAGACCAGCCAGAATGAAAAATGCTTAATATCAATAATAATCAGGAAAGTGCAAATTATAACTACAATGAGGTATCATTTAGTACCAGTGAGACAGACAAAAGGAAATTTAATAGTTTCAAGTGTTGCAAGGAAGTGGAACCATGGGCATTCTCATACAGGGCTGGGAGAAGTGTGATTTGATACAATGACTTGGGAGAGCAATTGACAATAGCTGGAAAAGGCATGCCTACCCTGTGACCTGTGTATTAAAGTGTTCATTGAAGCATGGCTTGTAATGGTGCAAACATTGGAGACAACATAAATGTCCATTAAAAAGAGAAAGGATAAATCAATTCCAGTATATTCATACAACAGAATCCTTTAGAGTAGCTAAAATTAATGAACTAGAGATAAATGTATCTGTATAAACAAATCACAAAAACATAAAGCTAAGTGAAAAAAGCAAATTGCAAAAAGAAAAAAGAAATACTGTGTTAGTTCTGGTCCTCTATAATGCGGTCACCAAGACAAGAGTAGATGTGCAAGAGATTTATTGGGGGGCAGGGGCAAAGAAATGCCTGTGAGGGGAAGAGAAAAGAAGGCGAGGAGATCTCGCAGAATATGATGCAGGGCTAACCTCTGTGGGGAAGCCAGACTGATAGTTCTGGAACCAAATTTATTCATGAAAGGAATCCTGTATGTTGTAGGATGGGCCTTCCTTAGTAACCTTTTGTCCTTAGTTGTCGACTAGGAGCAGCCTGTGGGAAGCATAGCACAAGGCAGGGGTGAAGCCAGAGAATAGCAACTATGGCAGACAGACAGTTATGCTCACTAGAGCCAGTGACCCCATGGCCACCACAAAGACCTATGGAACAACGCTGATTATACAAAGTTAAAACCCACAATATAGTTCTAAGTATTGTTTGTGGATGCATACCTATACAGGAGAAACAACAGAACATTACTTGGAATAAAGGTGAAATTCACAATAATGTTTGACAATGAGACCTGGGGAAGAGAAGAATGAAACCAGGCAAGGGTTCACAGGAGCTTTATTTTATAAATTTCTATTTTCAAAAATCTGGATTTTTAAATCATAATCAGCATAATTGTGATTATGCTGATATTACTACTATAAAGTAATTTTTATTTTCCTAATATATCCTAATAGTAATTTTATAACACATTTTATAATTAAATAAATAATTTTAATAATTAAATAATTTTTTAAAAAAGCAATGTAATGGGCTACAAAAATGGTTCAGGAATCTCGTAATGGAAAAGTAGATGTCCAAGATATATGTATAAAATTTTTTTATAATGACAACAATAATCTGTATGTATATAATTTTTTTAGAATGACAACAATAATCTATATGACAACTGGAAATGCCCCAAAGCACAGACAGGACTCTTCATGTCTTATGGGGAAGGAAAAACAATGCCATGACTGTTATTTTTCTGTCTGCTTCATTGGATAATTTGGTTGCTGCTGTTAGCACTTTACAGAGATAGCTAAGAGTTTAGTCTCATTAATAATAGAAAAAGAGAATTTAATTTGTAACAATGCTTAGGTATCTAAACTTCAGCCCATTATATCATAGGCGATATAGGGTATTATATATTGCAGTGGGAGTAATAGAGGAAATCCTTTAATATGTGCCAGGGACTGCCGTAAACACTTTACATTTACTAACTTATTTATTCCTCGCAACTACCTTATGAAGTAAATCATATTCTATTTCTACATTCTCATTTTATGTTTTCGGCTGTTAGATGGAGTGTTCTGTAACTGCCAATTCAGCCAAGTTGTTTGGTAGTGTTATTATATGTCTTTGAAAATAAAGACACAAGACACAAAGAGTTTAAGAAAGTTGCCCAAGTTTGTACAGCTAGCAGACCCCTTACAGTGGTTTCAAGGTCTTGTATGATCCTGTCCCCTGCCTACCTCAACTTAATATAATGTCACCTACCTCCTGTATAAACACTCCAGTGACACAAGCCTTTTTCAGTTTCAGAAACATATCAAGCTTTTTTTTTTTTTTTCTTAGACAGAGTCATGCTCTGTCGCCCAGGCTGGAGTGCAGTGGTGCCATCTCGGCTCACTGCAAGCTCCGCCTCCTGGGTTTGCGCCATTCTCCTGCCTCAGGCTCCTGAGTAGCTGGGACTACAGGCGCCCGCCACCATGCCCGGCTAATTTTTTGTATTTTCAGTAGAGATGGTGTTTCACCGTGTTAGCCAGGATGGTCTCGATCTCCTGACCTCGTGGTCCACCCACCTCGGCCTCCCAAAGTGTTGGGATTACAGGCATGAGCCATCGCACCTGGCCAAGCTCTTTTTTTAAAATTATTATACTTTAAGTTCTGGGGGTACATGTGCAGAACGTGCAGTTTTGTTACACAGGTATACACGTGTCATGGTGAGTTGCTGTACCCATCAACCTGTCACCTACATTAGCTATTTCTTCTAATGCTATCCCTGCCCTAGGCCCTCACCCCGCAACAGGCCCCACTGCATGATGTTCCCCTCCCTGTGTTCATGTGTTCTCATTGTTCAACTCCCACTTATGAGTGAGAACATGCAGTGTTTGGTTTTCTGTTCCTGTGTTAGTTTGCTGAGAATGATGGTTTCCAGCTTCATCCATGCCCCTGCAAAGGACATGAACTCATCCTTTTTATGGCTGCATAGTATTCCATGGTATGGAAAAAAGCTCATCTTCACCGGTCATTGGAGAAATGCAAATCAAAACTACAATGAGATACCATCTCATGCCAGTTAGAATGGCGATCATTAAAAAGTCAACAAACAACAGATGCTGGAGAAGATGTGGAGAAATGGAAACACTTTTACACTGTCGGTGGGAGTGTAAATTAGTTCAACCATTGTGGAAGACAGTGTGGCGATTCCTCAAGGATCTAGAACCAAAAATACCATGTGACCCAGCGATCCCATTACTAGGCATTCTACTCTAAAGACACATGCACATGTATGTTTATTGCAGCACTCTTCACAATAGTAAAGACTTCACAATAGCAAAGACCAACCAAAATGCCAATCAATGATAGACTGGATAATGAAAATGTGGTACATATATCAAGATCTTTCTTATTTCATGGTATTCACACACGATTCCCTGACCTGGAATGGTATTTTTTCACTAATCACTTTGACAAAGTATATGTTCAATAGCTTCTTCTTATTGAGTTGTAAGAATTTTTTGTATTTTATGTACCAGTCCTTTTCATTTTTGGAACAACATATTTTGAAGAGCAAAGTTTTTAATATCTGTAAACATATGTCTGTTGTAGGAGTTATATCTAGAATTCATCAAAGAAGGTATACAGGTGGCAAACAAGAACATGAAAAGATGGTCAGCATCATTTGTCATTATAGAAATGCAATCAAAAAGCATATGTAGATGCTAACATACTTCCTCTAGTATAGAATCCCTTTTGATATATCCTTTGCTTTGTGGGTTATTTAGAAATCTGCTCTCTTGTTTATAAAAATTGGAGTTTTCTAAATGTATTTTTGTTTCAGATTTTTAATTTAATTGTACTATATAGTTCAAGAACATACTTTGTATGATTTGAATTATTTCAGATTGACTTATTTTAGAATTCAGAATACAGTTGATCATGGTAAATGTTATATGTGCATCAAAAATTATGTGTTTTTAGTTGTTAGAGTGTCCTGTAAATGCCAATTAGGTCAAGTTGTTTGATAGTATTTTTCAAATCTTTTACATCTTTAATGATTTGCTGCCTACATATTCTATCAATAATTGAGAAGAGTATTGAAATCTCCCACTATAATTATGGATTTGACTGTTTCTCCTTAGAGTTCTATCTGTTTTTGCGTCATGAACATTGAAGCTCTGTTATTAGAGGCATAAACCTTTAGGATTGCTATGTCTTCTCAATGAATTGGCCTCTTTATCATTATGAAATGAAACTCTTTATATTTGATTATATTCTTTTTATTAGTGTTAGCATGGTTTATCTTTTTCCACCTTTTTTCTTCTAACATGTTTGTGCCTTGCAGAAAGCATATAGTTTGCTCGTTCTTAAAAAAATCTAATCTGACAATCTCTATTCTTTAATTAAGATGTTTAGACCACTTACATTTAATGTGATTATTGATATGGTTGAGCTTAAGTCACTGTATTACTTATTTGCTTTTATTTCCCCCATCTGTTCTTTGTTCTTTTTTTCCATTATTTTTCTGCTTTCTTTTGAATTAATTAAATTTTGTATTACCCATTTTATCCTTTGTTAGTTTATTTAGGTGTTGCTTTTGAGTTTATGATATATATCTTTAATTTACCACAATGTACTTTCAAGTAATATAGCAATTTGTATATACCATAAGAACCTTATAAACTGTACTTTCATTTCTTCCTCCCAGTCTTTGTGTGACATTTGTCTTGCATTTTATATCTACATATGTTATAAACCCTTTTTACATTATTATCTTCCTTTAATTTGGTAATTTATAGAGCTTTTATATATATAAAAAATTTTGTTAATATTTAACCACATTTTTACCAGTTTCAGTGCTCTTCATGCCTTCATTTGACATAGGTTTTTGGTGACATTTTCTTTCTGCTTCGGGATTTTAAAAATCATATTTTTATAGTATAGGTCTCCTGGGGATGGACTTTTTAGCTTTCATATCTATAAATTATTTTTATTTTTCCATCTTTTATGAAATATATTTTTTGGGGGAATAGTGTACAGGTTTTTTTAAAAATTATAGTAATGTAAAGGTGTTGTTTTGCTCTCTAATTATGGGCTATATTTTCCTGCTCGTTTGTATGCCTGTTAATTTTTTGATTGAATGATGGGCGTAGTGAATTTTACCTTGTTAAGTGCTGGATACTTTTGTATTCATACAAATATTCTTGAGTTTTGTTCTGAGGTGTAGTTAATTGACCATAAAATAGTTTGATCCCTTGAAGACTTTCTGTTAAGTTTTGTGAGGCAGGACGAGAGCAGAGCAGCCTTTGTTCTAGAACTAATTTTTTCATTACTGAGCTAATACCCTTTTGAATACTCTACTCCATGCCTGGTTGGTTACAATTGTTTTTTTTTTACTTTATGGCTTATGAGAACTGAAAGTATTTATGGATCTGTGTGTCCTGTAGAGTTGGCAGCCTCTGCCTCTTTTAGGTGTTTCTTTTTTTGAGGCAGAATTTTTATTGAAATATTTCTCCTATTATATACATATTTTTAACTTTTATTTTAAGTTCAGGGGTACAAGTACAGGTTTGTTACATAGGTAAACTTGGGTCATGGGAGTTTGTTATACAAATTATTTTATCACCCAGGTATTAAGCCTACTATCCATTAGTTATTTTTCCTTATCCTCTCCCTCCTCCTTCTCTCCTCCCTCCGAAAAGCCCCAGAGTGTCTGTTCCCATCTTTGTGTTCATGTGTTTTCATCATTTATCTCCCATTTATGAGAATATGTGGTATTTGGTTTTCTGTTCCTGTGTTAGTTTGCTAAGGATAATGGCCTCCAGCTCCATCCATGTCCCTGCAAAGGACATGATCTAATTCCTTTTTATGGCTGCATAGCATTCCGTGGTATATATGTACCACATTTTCTTTATTCAGTCTATCATTGATGAGCATTTAGGTTGATTCCATGTCTTTGCTATTGTGAATAGTGCTGCAATGAACACATGTGTGCATGTGTCTTTAAAATAGAATGATTTATATTCCTTTGGGCATGAATCCAGTAATGGAATTGCTGGGTTGAACTGTATTTCTGTCCTTAGGACTTTGATAAATGATCACATTGTCTTTCACCAACAGTGTGTAAGTGGTCCTTTTTCCCTACAACCTCACCAGCATCTGTTATTTTTTGACCTTTTAGTAATAGCCATTTTGACTGGTATGAGATGGTAACTCACTGTGGCTTTGATTCGCATTTCTCTAATAATCACTGATATTGAGGGTTTTTTCATATGATTGTTGGACACATGTATGTGTTCTTTTGAAAAGCATTTGTTCACGTCCTTTGCCCACTTTTTAATGGGGTTGTTTGCTTTTCTCTTCCTGCAAATTTGTTTAAGTTTTTTGTAGATGCTGGATATAGACTTTTGTCAGATGTATAGTTTGAAAAATTTTCTCCCATTCTGTAGATTGTCTGTTTCCTTTGCTGATGGTTTCTTTTGCTGTGAAGAAGCTCTTTAGTTTAATTAGATCTCATTTGTCAATTTTTGCTTTTGTTACAGTTGTTTTTGGTCTCTTTTTTATGAAATCTCTCTGTGCCTATGTCCTAGATGGTATTGCCTCAGTAGGTTATCTTTCAGGGTTTTTATAGGTTTTGTGTTTTACATTTAAATCTTTAATCTGTCTTTTGTTAATGTTTGTATGTGGTATAAGGATGGGGTCCAGTTTCAGTCTTCTGTATAGGCTAGCCAGTTATCCCAGCACCATTTATTGAGTAGAGAATCATCTCCCATTACTTGTTTTTGTCAGGTTTGTCGAAGATCAGATAGTTGTAGGTGTGTGGTCTTATTTCTGGGTTCTCTATTCTGTTCCACTGGTCCATGTGTCTGTTTTTTTACCAGTACCATGCTGTTTTGGTTACTGTAGCCAGTACAGTTTTGAGTCAGGTAGCGTGATGCCTCCAGGTTTTTTCTTTTTCCCTAAAATTGTCATGGCCATTCAGGCTCTTTTTTTGCTTCCATGTGAATTTTAATATAGGTTTTTCTAATTCTGTGAAGATGTCATTGGTAGTTTGATAGGAATAGCATTGACTCTATACATTGCTTTGGGCCGTATGGCCATTTTAACAATATTGATTTTTCCTATTCACGAGCATGGAATGTTTTTTCCCTTTGTATCATCTCTGATTTCTTTGAGCAGTGTTTTGTAGTTCTCCTTGTAGAGGTCTTTCACCTCCATAGTTAGCTGTATTCTCATGTATTTTATTCTTTTTTTGACAACTGTGAATGGGAGTATATTCCTGATTTGGCTTTCAGCTCTCAGTTGTTGGTGTATAGGAATGCTACTGACTTTTGCACAATGATTTTTGTATCCTGAGACTTTGCTAAATTGTTTATCAGCTTAAGAAGGTTTTGGACTGTGATGATGGATTTTCTAGATATAGGATTATGTCGTCAGCAAACAGGGATAGTTTGACTTCCTCTCTTGCTATTTGGATACCCTTTCTTTCTTTCTTTTGCCTGTTGCCCTGGTCAGGACTTCCAGTACTATGCTGAATAGAACTGGTGAGAGAGGAGATTCTTGCTTTGTGCTGGATTTCAAGGGGAATGATTCCAACTTTTGTCCATTCAGTATGATGTTGCCTGTGGGGTTGTCATATATGGCTCTTATTATTTTAAGGTATGTTCCTTCAATACCTAGTTTATTGGGAATTTTTAACATGAATGGATGTTGAATTTTATCAAAAGCTTTTTCTACATGTATTGAGATAATCATGTCTTTAGTTGTGTTTGGGTGTTTCTTTAGCTGGCCCTGAGTAACTTCCTCAAATGTATGTGCTGGTTAGTGCTCAGATGAAGACTTGAGGGGAGCCTTCTGCAAGTCTCTGAAGCTCTCTCCATATGCAGTTCTCTCTTCCCTGGTGCTCGGCTCCATGAACTCCAGCTTTTTTGGCCACTTCAATCTCCCAACTCTCTATCCTCATCTCAGTAGGATCACTGGGCCCTTACCTGGTTTTCCCCTTCCTGTATTGAGGCCTGAAAACTCTCTCAAGGCAATAAGCTGGCAATAAACTTATTTATTTCCCCCTCTCAGGGATCGCTTTCCTGTGCTGCCTCAGGTTTAATGTCTAAAAAAATATTTTGCTATTTTCCTTCAGAGTCCTCACATAATTTGAAAGTTTATAGTCATTATGGGCTTCTCTGTTCTCTGTCTGTCTCTTCTACTAAACAGTAAGCCCAGAGTAGAAGTCATCTGTTGGATTCACTTTTATAACCTTAGTACCTAATACAGTGCTTGGCACTTGGTATAATTCTAAGTATTTTTTGAATACCTAATTGCTTGTCATGCAGGGACAACATATCTTTTGTTATTATGTCAGTGTATTCTGTGTCAGTGTATTCTTCTTTGTGTTTATTTTGAAATTATGTTATTGGAATATTGCTGGAATAAAAGTAATATTAGAAGTACAGGTCAGTTAACTCAAAGTATTTTTATATACTTAGTTAACAATTTACTGAAGTAGAGATATGAAGTTTTCCAATATGATGCATTGCAACTTGTTTGCATTTCTACCTATCATCACAGTTGTGTGTGTGTGCGTGTGTGTGTGTGTGTGCAGAGCATGACTCATTTAGACTTACTTGATATAATCAAACCTAGTCCCCTGCCCTTTGTCACAGATATAACCACAATTATGAATAGTGTAGATATCCAGATTTTATCTATGATTTTACATGTAAAATTTCATTTTATACTTTTCAAAACTGTATTGCTACAATACATATTTATGCCTCATAACTTGTATAATTGTTATTTTATTAATATGAAATATTTCTCAGTGCATCTTTTAATACTTTTTTTGTCTTAATTCAATGTTGACTCCTATTTGTGTTGCTAAAGAAGTATTTTGGGGGTAGTTAATTACCTGTTTTTATATTTTTTTATGTTTGCAACCCCTTCATTTCAAAATTCCTGCACCTTTAGTTTTGTTAATCCACTTAATAGGTGATTTTAATCCTTTTAATTTCATCATGATTCCTGATATGTTTGGATTTGTTCTTGTCATCTAATTTTTTATTTTTCAATTTTCTCCACTTTATTAATAAACTGTTGCTGTATATCTAATTACTTCCAAACTTAGTGGTTTAGAACAACAATATTCTCTTGATTATCTCTCATATTTTCTATATTTCAGGAGTTCAGATTGGGCAGAGAAAAGCTTTTCTTTGTTCTATGATGTTTTAGTTCTCAGCTGGAAGACCCAAAGGCCAAAAGCTGGAATCAGTTGTGCACATGTACCCTTGAACATAAAGTATAATAAAAATAAAAATTAAAAAAAAGAAAGCTCATTCACTCATAAGTCAGGTAGCCGATGCTAATGTTGACTAAGGATCTAGCTGGGGCTGTTTGTCTCAATCACGGTCTCCACATGGTCCCTCTGTGTGGCTTGGGATTCCTTACAATACGGTGACTGGGTTCAAAGGACCAGCACACTAAGAGGAGAGACAAGTAGAAACTATTTTTGTTTTATAACCTGGACTCAGAAGTCATGTACACGATATCAACCAAATGCTATTAGTTGAGGCATTTGTATAGTTCTGTGCAGGTTCAGAGTCAGGGAACATAGACCTCATCCCTCAATTTAAATGTGTCAACAACACAGTTTAAGAAGAATATATAGGAAGTTTATATAAAAGTGTGATTACCTTTGGAAAATGCAATCTACCACATCTGGTTTATAATTTTACTAAAAAAAAAAAAAAAACTTGTTAAATTGATACAATTTGCTTTGTTCGATTTTCCTGTATTTCTGGCTTCAAAGTTATTAATTTTTTTTAGCCTACCAATGATTGCTTTTAAATTTTAATTTACATTCATGTATATTTTATCTACCTGTAAACTTGTATTTTGCTAACGAAGTTTACAGTTTATTTATATATAGTTCTAGCAAATAAAGCAAAAAGTAGCCTACTTTTACTTCTTTCCACTATTCTCTACTCAGCCAAAATTTATATTGCAGGTAGCTGAAATTTTAGCTTATGGTTGTTATTAAAATCAGTTTTTTTTTAAAGTAACCAGCATTTACCTTATTTTCTAATTTCCTTTTGCTTCCTGAGAGGCAATAGAGTGGAATACTTAATCTCACTGAGGGATCAGAAACCCTAAGTTGGCTAGAATTTTTGCTCTACTATTTAACAGTTGTGTGACTTTGAACAAATTACTTGTCTGAGCTTCAAGCACTTTGTCTTTAAAATAGGAGAAGTTCTAAAATATTACCTTCCTCATAAATAGAAAAAAAATAAATGAGATGGTATACACGAATCACTTAGCACAATGCCTGATACTTGGTGAACTTTCAGTATTGTTTAAACTACTGTCAGTGGTTTCTAAATATTTAAATATAAAAACTTGTATTTTATTTTATTATGAATATCTTCTTCTAGAGAACCGTCTGATTCTTCCAGTTATTCTTTAATTACTCTTGTCTTTCTCTCTGGGTATTACATGAAAAATACATTAGGTACATGGTTTGGGTTTGTTGTGTAAGCACTAACATTTCTAAATATCAATTCATATTTTAAGTACTCCTATGCCAGTTAAATGAGGATATGCTCCATGCAAGTAGAAAGGAATTTTTTTTAACAAAAAAATCATGAGATTGAATTTGACATTGATAATCTGAACCCATAGCCATCATATATCCTTGCTATAAGACTAAGCTATCTTGACTGACCAATGTGTTCTTGTTTTAACCTAAATAGAGCATTATATGTAGGAATCAGGGAATAGGCTGTGAATTGGTGATGCTTGATTCCTATCACTTGGCTATGTCTCAGGGAAAGTAATTAGTACCAAGATGGCTTATCTGTAGAAGGTCTCTGTCTTGGTTGGCTGATCCCATGGAGATATTCAAACTACATGGGACTTGATTGCTTAGACCCACAGATTACCCATGGGGTATACGTGTAGTCTCAGTGGAGCATGTGGCTTGGGAAAGAGAGACAAAAGTACATGTGCCTCTCTAGTCTACAACCTTGTGTCTCTAGAGGAAGAAATTATGACTACCCAACACATGCTAGGATTTTTAAAAATATCTGGGAACCATTATGGATATATATAGTCATGTATCACATAGTGACATTGCTGTCAATAACAGACCACATTGATGATAAAGTGGTCCCATAAAATTAGAATGGAGCTGAAAACTCTTATTGCCTAGTGAAAAGCTGTAGGGGTGGAAGATAATGACATTGATGATCCTGACCATGTGTAGATCTAGGCTAATATGTGTATTTATGTTTAGTTTTTAACAAAAATTCTAAAAAGTAAAAATAAATAATTTTAAAACTAGAAAAAATTTGATAGAATAAGAATGTAAAGAACAAAAATATTTTGGTACGACCGCACAATATGTTCTTGTTTAAAGCTAAATGTTATTATAAAACAGTCAAAAAGTTTCAAAAAATTAAAAAGTTTACACAGTAAAAATGTTACACATAAGCTAAGGTTAATTTATTATTGAAGAAAAATATTTTTAATAAGTTCAGTGTATCCTAAATGAACAGTGTTTATAAAGTATCTAATAGTGTACACTAATGCCCTAGGCCTTCACATTCACTCACTATTCACTCACTGACTCACCCAGAGCAACTTCCGTCCTGCAAGCTTCATTCATTGTAAGTGCCCTGTAAAGATGCACATTTTTAAATCTTTTATACTGTATTTTCTTTTAAAAATACGTATTTTTTTCCTTTTCAGATACAGGGTCTTTGTTTGTTGCCCAGGCTGTTCTCTAACTCCTGGACTCAAACAAGCCTTCTGCCTCAGACTCCCCAATAGCAGGGACTACGGGCACACACCACCATGCCAGATATTTAATATATTTTTACTGTACCTTTTTAATGTTTAGATATGTTTATATACAGAAATATTTACCACTGTTTTGTAATTGCCTGCAATATTAAATACAGTAACATGCTATACAGGTTTGTAATCTAGGAGCAATAGGCTATACCATCTAGGTTTGTGTAAGTACATTCTGTGATGTTCACGCAGCAACAAAATTGCCTAATGGCCGTTTATCAGAATGTATCCCCATCATTAAGCAATGCATGGCTATTTTATAAATTGTCATTCATGGTTGTATTTGTTCTCTGACAATGTGATAAAAATCATAATATTTTAATCAAAATAGAAAATAAAAGCGATAAATCCTACAAGGGATCTGGCATAGCTCAAATAACGATGACATTTATCTCAACAAAATCCCTGTTGGGGTTTTTGATCTCCCTCTGGAATGAATTTGTGTACTTATGTTGACATTTGCACAGGTTAGCATAGCATGGTACTGAATTTCATTCAACTGTAAGCAGTGGACTTGAAAAATAATGATTTGAAATACTAGGAATTTTATTTTTCTAGCATAAAATAGGTTTGGTACTCATTGGTGTTATGGCAGTTCCTCTCTGTCCTCAGAGTACTGTCTCTTATCTGTCCCTTCAGTCTCAAGATAGATGATTTGTGCTGGTTTTATATCTGAATTTCACATAAGAGAAAGGTTTCGAGCACTGGAAATAGACATTCGCTAAGGCAGCTGGACATGTTTTGAAGAGTTTAAAAGTCTCCCCAACAACCTCTGCTTGTATCTTATTGGCCAGAATTCTGTCACATGGCCATTGCTATCTGCAAGACAGTCTGGGAAATGTCGTTTCTTCTTCTTTCCCCCCACCCTCCTTTTAAATCTATCTAGACTCCTGACAAAATTTGGGTTCAGTCAGTCAGGAAGACAAGAGAATGGATTTGGGTAGGTAACTGGCAATCTCCACCATATTTAGTCAATTAAAAAAACAAAATGAAACAAAACAGAACTTTAATCATTCTACAAAACAGTTTAGTGATGGTTAGTTTTGATTTGTTTGTTAGTGATTATGATTATCTGATATAAATCATATACAAAAATAATATTAAAATAGAACTTTTTTCTCTCCCTGAATTCTTTTTAACTATCAATTAGTGTCCAAGAACCTCAGCTCTTTTCTTTCTATTCTACTCTCATAATCTTTCCTCTCACTGGCAGCTCTACTGACAATTCAATCCCTCACCTAGTTGGGAACTCTTGGATAAAGTTGGGTAACAATTGCCAGAGGTTCAAGTTTAGAAGAATCAGAAATGTTGTAAGGTACAGTGATGATTCAGTTATAGATAATAGCACATGTGCCTGATGGTGATGGGTAAAAGCTAAGGATTTCGGGGGTACATCAGTACGCTGCCTTGGTAGTGGCAATCATAGTACAGATATACCAATGCAAAGCGGCAAGATGATTCATTATATCTCTGGCAATACATTTTTGGACTATTATATAGGTGACCTTTGTACCTGAGTAGCAAATTTTCAGACATGTTCTCATTTTGTAAAATAACTTATGGGCCAAGTCAAATTGTCCCCTCTAGGTAGTGGCACCAGTCTGAATGGTCATGGCAGGGACAGAAGTTTGCATTCGGGGAAATGAGAGCTTCATTAGGAACTCTACTTGCATGTGGATTTGTAAGGGTTTATATGCACCCTGAGAAGACTGCCTGGATCATCTGGATGAAAGAATCATTGGTTCCTTGAGGCATATGGGAAAAGAGGAAGACACAACACACACACACACACACACACACACACACACACACACACACACACACACACACAAAATAAGTCTTTTAGGAGAAAACCCATTGCTTGTGATACATCTACTCTGAAGAAGTTTCTGGTACAAAGAACAAGAATAGTATAGTGGTTAAACATGTGACCCCTTGATTAAGGCTGTCTGAGTATGAACCCTAACTCCAAAACCAACTTGCCATGTCTTTGGGGGAAAATTATTTAACGTTTCTGTACCCCACCTTTCTCATCATTAGAATGGAAATAATATTAGCTACCTCAGAGGCCTCTGTGGGGTAACAAAGGTAAACCACTTATAATAGAGTTATGCATGTCCTAGGTACTCAATAAATATTAGCAATGATTCTTAACACTTGAAAGTCTGAGTGGTGGTGTGGAGAGTGAGTGCAGAGTGGTTGAGGCATGTCCTCATACTTGTGATTATTTTTTGCTTGTTTATTTCTCAGTATGTCCTTAAAGAGAGCTGGTGGGTATACAAGTTGTTAGAGGAGATGGTCTAATGCAATTGAAAGACATAGCTTAAGGCTTTCAGAGATCTGGATATGGGCTTTAGGAAGTCACCTTATCTTTTACAGCCTGAGTTTCCATTTTTTCCTGACACAAATATTAATCCTCATTCTTCCTACCCCCACGAGATTTTCATAAGATGGAATGCTTTATAAATTATAAAGTGCTATAGCTGTCTCACATTCTTTTTGGGTGCAACTGTGTATAAATTATAAATAAAAAGCAACTATGAAAATATAAGGAATTATTACTGTTGCATATTCTGGATGTGCCATTCTGATATATGTATCCACTTAACAATGGGTTGTGTGTGTGTGTGTGTGTGTGTGTGTGTGTGTGCTGGTGAAAGGAGGCACCTAGCTCCAAATGTATGTTTGCGAGAATGAAATGTGCATACATTGAAAAATGTAATGCCTTATGACAAGTTGATTGTCTCCTGGAAGAAAAAGGAAAACTTTTAAGTTGTTCTGAATACCAAATTATCTGACAGTCAGATTCTACTAGAACATACAAGCACAGCTAGCTGAAAGCACAAAACCATTTATCAGTCAGTCTTGAGAGACAGTGACCAATATGAGTGTGTAGATTGCTTGGAAAAGCAGTTCTATAAACACTGAATGGTCTTGGGAAAATCTTTTTAGGTTTATGGGAATTATCATTTAAACTGAAATGCCCTTTCCAGGTAAACTGGAGGTAACCTTGTCATGGTGCTATAACCTTGACTGTTTTGGGACGATATTTGAGTTGTCTTTCCTTGTGTTTTGGGTTTAAGAGGTAAAGAGGCATTGACCTGTCTTATTTGGTTTGGTTTGATGACAGATGGGATTGTTTCATTATTTTCTTAGTGAAGACCAAATTGTCAGACTCTGCAAAGCCTGCCTTGTTTGGTCTTTACTTCCTTTTCCAGGCTTATCTCTTCTTGCTCTATGCTAGCAATTTGCACCCCAGCCATTCTGAACAATTTGCAGTTCCCTGAACAATCATATTCTCTTCCCTCTTGGAACATGCTGTTTCAGTGCTTGAAATATTCATGCCTTAAAGTCTATCTCTTCATTCCCCTCCAGCAAGGCTCCTCTACCTCCCTAAGATAGGATCACCAGTCCCTCTATGTAGACTCCCAAGGTGGCCATTATGAGGTAGGTGTCACAATTTGGGTCATTTGTTTGCCTTTTTGTCTCTTTTAGTAAGTTAGGAGCAACTTGAAGGCAGGGAATTGGGTAAACTGAATTTCAGTTTTAAGTGTGCTGTGGTCTATATGACCGTTTTCAAGTCTGCCTCTTTCACGTGTGTTTTTTTCATTTAAGGTAACCTTGCAGAATATAATAAAGATAAGAAAGAGATAAAAAGTTGAAAGTAAATTGAAAGCAAAATGAACATAAATATAAAAGTATTTTTTAAACAAAAGTGCTATGGAAATAAGGCATTCACAATCTTTAATATATTTTTGATACAAAAATTGTACATTTGTATTCCACCCCAGGAAATACAAGAGATTTGGAGGCCAGGAGTTCTGTTGAAATAGAAGATATTTTAGATTCCTTAGAGATCAGAAATGAAACCAACCACATGCTTCTGGATCTTGGACTTAGTTAGATGAACTCAGCATAGCTGCCATGGTAAATACCCTCATAAATGTGGCAGGCACTGAGTTACTCTGTTCAAAAATTGTGGTGCCTGTTTTGGGAGAATCACTCTAATTAGGAACTCAGAAATAGCTTTGATGCAGTAAGTATTGTGATAATGAAGTCTTGTTTGTGAAAACATTTTGTTGAAGTTTGAGAATGTTCTCAAAATAACATCCCTTTTTCTAGTCTATATCAGATGAGAATTAAAACAAAAGAGTAAGGCAGATGAGAAACTGCCTTAAATTATCACCTGTATTATTCATAACACTGATAATGGAGAGTGGTTAACAACTACAGTCATGTGCTGCTTAAAAACAGGGAAACACTCTGAGAAATGCATCATTAGGTGGTCGCATCATTGTGTGAACATCATAGAGTATACTTATACAAACCTGCATGGTACAGTCTAGTACACACCTAGGTCATATGGTACAGCCTATTGCTCCTTAGCTACAAACCTGTACAGCATGTTACCGCACTGAATACTTAGGCAATTTTAACACAATGATAAATATTTGCATATTTAAACATACAAAGGGTACAGTATAAATATGGCATAATCTCATGGGGACACTGTTATATGTGTGGTCTGCCATTGACTGAAATATTGTTATGCAGTGTGTGGGTGAGAGACAAGTGAGCTTCCTAATACTGAACTGCGGAATCACTCAGATATCTGACCTAGTCACTGGTAGAGATGGACCCTGTGAAACTAGCAAAAACATTGACATTCTGCTTGGGATGGATGACACTTGATGTCACGGAGAAGAGGAAGATGAAAGTTTATATATGTCCAGATACTTTTCCCCAACTCATTAATCAGATTAAGTGGCTTTACTTCTAGAGAAGACTGATTCAGACATAGGTTGATGCCAGGAGTTTTTTGATGGTCAAATTGTGGAAAAAAACAAACTAAACAAGAGTAGGAAAGAAGCATTACCTATTTAACATGAATCTATCAACCAATTTGTGACGCCTGGAGTAGATGTCCGATTTTTGCCATTTCTAAAGAATCGTTCATTCTGAGTGATTAGTTTACCATGAGCTGCTTTGTGATTCCATCACCTATCTTGGATCTCAAGACTCTGTGAAAGAAAAGGAAAATCTTATGTAATAGGAATAAAGAGGCTTTTGCTGCTGCCCCTGGGCTCAGTTTTCCATAATAGAAGACTAAGCTCATAATTGCTAAAGCCATCTGGTGATTGGTAATACTATGCATTGACTTTGTCCCGTACACTTTGCATACCGCACAACAATCCAGAGATCATTGGCATTATTCTCATTATTTTTTCTAAGTAGAAACCAAGGATCACAGAAGTAAAGCAACTTGCTCAAAATCATAAAGACAGTAAGTGGGATTCAAAGTCAGGCTGGTCTAAGTCTAAAGCTCATTCTGTTTCCTCTTTACTGTAAAAATGAAACAAAATAAAATCAGAGCAAAAGAGAACTTGGGTTCTTCTTACATCTGTTCTCTGACCCTGGATGGTTACAAATAGTGTGATTCCATTTAAAGCCAAGTAGACTTACAGTTTTATTCTTGGCTCCCATTTTAATTCCCTGGAAGTATGTTGGTTTCTGCATCCGTCTACTCTTGTATACATTTGTTTATAGGTAGTGTAGATGGCTTATAGAAGTTTAAACATCTATGTACCTCAGTAATGACAGCTCTACCCATTATCCACTGACTTAGAAAAATCTTTTCCAACGAGTAGGATGTATACTAAAGAGAAAATTAGGATGGTACATGGACAACATTTTAATCAAAGTGGTTATTTTAATGTGTTAGAAGAAAATTAACTTCGGGGTCTATTCACAGACTTCACTTAACACAAGACCAAAGTACACATTTAAATATAAAAATAAATCTGTTAGTATATTACATAAATATTAGAAGTGTTATGCAAATATGTAAAAAATTGGAAGAATGGATGTATCTGAAATTTGGTAAACACTGCCCTAGAGTGATGAAGACAGTTTATTTTGTCTATTATAATTTTGGGAAAGAGAGTTCTATTTCCTTCCCTTTTGTCCTATGTAGAAAGAGAATAGTACTTAGAAAAAGGTATCTACTTAGTAATGGTCAATACACAAAAGCATGCCAATTATTTATTTCTCCTTAGAAATTATTCCAGGCGTGAACAAAGGCAGTGAACATGGGTTTTAGAAAAGGGGTATGAGAAGCATGGCAGAAATAAAGTTGACATGATTTCTCAGCTGTTTTATTGCTAGAATTTCTCATGGAAAGAGCATTGCCTTGGTTTGCAAGAATACTTTGAAAAGTGATCTAGATGGCAAGACATCTCTTCGCCTCTGCTCTCCAGCTTCCATCCCATCTTCAATGCTGTAAGTGCCTGCTGGAATCAAAGCTGAGATAGGGACTGCACAGTCATTTCTCTACATGAGATGCAGGGGAAAATTCTTTTATTTTTCTCTTAAAGGTTGGAGTGGGTTGCAAGAAGTCAGAAAGTGAGTTAAGTCTGGGGTAGTCAGGATTAGTACAAAAAATTTTTGAGGTTCCTTCAAGTACCTGTTAAAGTGGCATGCATTGTTCCACAAACACCTCATAACCTCTCATTTATCTTTTGAAAGAAATACTGGGCATATTTTACTATGCATGTGTGTGTGTGTGTGTGTGTGTGTGTGTGTGTGTCAACCAGAGTAGTTGAGTTTGTCAGAGTCAAAATGTTTCAAGACACAGGTAGCCTCTAATGCTGCTGAAGCTCAGAGGCAGATGTGAAGAAAGAAGGTCTGATATAGAAATGAGAATACCATAGTAGCAATCCATTTTCCTTTGACTTGGGTATGTCTGATACTTCTCCTACTGGTCCTTAGGGCAGATGCTTGCCCCAGGTCTGAGCTCAACAATTTCATCTTTTTGGTCATAGTAGTTGACTCAAAGAGGTGATCTAGATCAGTTTAATGAGACTCAACCTTGGAACTTTTGCTGAAAAAGAGATACTTTCTTCTGTGCCTTTTTTTTTTTTTTTTTTTTTTTTTTTTTTTTTTTTTTTTTTTTAGCTTCAAACGTATTTTTTGTATCAGAGCAACTTGAATCCCAGATGGGAAGAGAGACTTCCCAAGAAGGACACTAGCAGAGGAAAGCATAGCCTGAGAAAGACAACACAGAGAGGAGAGAAAGACTTAATTTTAATGAAAAGATTCAACTCCTGAATCCAATCATGGCTGGAGACATAATTTCCGTGGAGTTTTCAGTTTATGAGCTAGTAAATTCATTGTATTGCTTAAGCCAGTTTGAGCTGGTCTCTGCCACTTGCTCCCAAAAGATTCTTGCCTAATATGTTCGTGAACATAGGCAATGGATTGGCATATAGGAGATAAATCTGAGAGAAGCGGTAGAGGGAAAGTTGACATGATTTCATAAGTTGAAGTGGAGCTTTAGAAAGGAAAAATATAATATGGCTTTGGGGTTGATATCCTGAGCAGTAGAAGACTGCTTTCTCTGTGCTGGATTTCTTCCCTCGTCCCTCCAGATGCACTCTCTTCCCTTGTCACCTCACTCTTGCCCCAGGAGCCTGGCCTGTGCGAGTTACAAAGACAAGCTCCTGTGTCTCCTGGTTGCTGGTAGAGTATGACCAACAGGGAGAAATCAGAATACATACCTCTAGTTCTTACTTTGAGGTCATGTATGACTGACTGTCTCTGTGAACGAAGGTTATGGCTGTTCCCAAGGTAGTCTGATCTTCGTGATTCTGCCATTTGGGTTCTTTAGTTTGTCTCCTCCACTTTGCATGTTTTCAGGCATAGGTTACTCACAGTCATAATGCTGATAGCCTCAGGTTCCTGCACTATCCCTTATGGTTTCTCTGTTTCCACCCACACCTTTGTCATTAGTGCCTTGGTAAATTAACATCACTGGAATTATCCTAAATTGAGTGTTCTATTTATTTTTGCTTGGAATTTCAAATAAATGCATCTACCTTCAAATTAATTCATGAAAGAACATGTTTATGTTAAAACAGATTCTTTATATCTCTCTCCAGTTTTCAAATTTTCATTATTTTTGTTATTCTCACAACAACCTCACGAAGTAGGCAGGTCAGTTAATGTTATCCCCACTTTATAAAGGAAATCAAGACTCGGATAAGAAAATTGAAGTTCACATTCACTCAATTAATAGGGTACCTTTGAACGTATGCCTTCTGATTCCAGTTGCTTTGTGTTTATTCTAGTACAAATTGATTTACCTGAAATAAATTAATTTGATTAAAGCTATTGTATTTTACTCTTTCTCTTTTAAGTCTAAACCAATAGCTATGTCTTACAGGAATAAGCATAAGCAGAGGTAGTTCTCCATTAGATGGATGCCACAGATATGTGTAACACCTAAAGAGAAAGGGAAAAATTGTGTAAGTGGGCAAATAATGTATCTAGGTTTTGCATAGGAGGAGCCACCTTAGATAGATTACACAAATGCGGAGAAATAATTATACATACATTTGTACATCTTAAAACAACAAACAGTTCATTTGATTTATGTAGTCAGGGTAGGCTAAAACCTTACTAGCATAATAGCTGAGTCATTTGTCTTAGCAAGTATCTTGGTATTGGCAATCAATAATGCAGCCAAGATGATTGATGGCCTTGTTTTCTCGTGGTGCCTCAGCTGGTCTAAATTATTTATTTGACATATTGCCTTCCGGCAGATGTAAGGAAACTGATGATAATATGTTTGCATTGCTTGGCTATATATCTGAGATGGGGAAATGGGTGTTCTTTTCCTGTCTGTGATCTTTGGGCACTTTACTTAGGTAAGAATATGTTTTGCAGAATTGTCGTATCATCGGCTACATATATGGAGATGAATGAGGCTGTGAGGTTTTTGAAGTTTTACTCCTTATTGTCCTAAAATGAAAAAAAACTTTATTACTGTCAGGATCATGATTCATTGGCTGACATATGACTTCTTTCCCAGCCACAATGAATATATGTGGACCTGGGACCCAGGGCTCTTTATATCACTCTGTATTGTGATTTTTCTGTTAGGATGTCTGTCTTTCTCAATAGACAGGGAGGTCCTTGAGGACAGAAACTGTCTTATTTATCTTTGTAATCCTCCTAGTGCCTGGCATGGATTCTCAAACACTAGTCACTTAATAAGTATTTTCTGATGAATAAAAGACAAGAATAAATGAATCAGGCAAATAATTTATACTTTTTGCCTTAGATTTAGAATTTATTAACCTTATTAAATAAGATACTGCTTTGGAAAGAGGCATGGACTAGAAGTCACATCTTTTTTTAAGAACCTCAGTTACAATAGTCAAAGTTTACACTTTAAGCTTCAGTTTTCATTATGTAAAATGGCAAAAACAATACTTCGTAATATTATTAGGAATTCAAATGTAATAATGAACTTGAAAGACTTCATTATTACATTTGAATTCCTAATAACATTATGAAACCTAAATGACTAAGTAAGCTCTAAATGACTACATAAATAATAATTTATGTGGGGGCAGTGTTTTTACTGATAAACTGGTTTTATTCTCTCCAACCCCCCAAAAGACCTTGATTTGTGGCATTTACCAACTTCAATGATATAAATACTCCTACAGTGGCTGATTTCAAGTTAACAATTGTTTGAAAACAAGTTTGCAGAATTTCTGAATATTTAACAACTGGCTTTTATTAACTGGGTTGTAGGCACTACTGGGTGAGAAGTGATTTGACTTCATTGAGCAAGATATGTGGTACCCTTTAGTATTTGGTTGGCACATGGAGGATATTTTGAGAGTGAAAAGACAACAGAACACTTCTAGTAGGGATAAATGGAGACTTCAGATTTGTGCTAAGTTGAAGAATATGACACTGATATAATGATTATCTTAGTGATAGAGAGGTATCCAGAAATTGTTTCACTGAGAATTTTGGGGCACCAAAATTAAATGATTCATTGAACGAATAAATATTCATTTTAGGTAGACAGAGCGTTACAGGTAAAAAAGTAATAAAAATAGAGAATGTATTCATTTGGTAATTTGTGATCTGTGACTCGAGGAATAGATTTACAGCTACGGTTTGAATGATGGTGTCCCCTCCAAAATTCATGTTGAAACTTAATCCCCATTATTGTGGTGTTCAGAGGTGGGCTTTTGTGAGAAGTGACTAAATTATGAGGGTTCCATCCTCATGAATGCATTAAGGCCTTTATAAAAAGAACTTGTGGGACTGGTTCGCTCTCTTACGCTCTTCTGCCATGTGAGGACACAGAGTTCAGATCTTAAACATATTTTAAAATTTTGTGGTTATATATTTTTGGGGTACATGACTAGCTACAGAGCATATAATGCATGATAGTCATATCAGGGTAAATGAGGTACTCATCACCTCAAACATTTGTGTTTTGTGTTATAAACAATCCAAATATACTTTTAGCTATATTAAAATGTACAATTAAATTATTTTTTACTATAGTCACCCTTTCAGGCTTTCAAATACTAATATTATTCATTCTTTCTATTTCTTTTTGTACCCATTAACCATCTCTCCTTCCTGTTTATCTCCCCACTGCCCTTCCCAGCCTCTGGTAACCATCATTTTATTCTCTATTTCCATGAGTTCAATTGTTTTAATTTTTAGCTCCCACAAATAAGTGAGAACATGCAAAGTTTGTCTTTCTGTGCCTGGCTTAATTCACTTAACAGAATAACCTCCAGTTCCATCAATGTCATTGCAAATGACAGGATCTCATTCTTTTTTTTCATGGCTGAATAGTACTCCATTGTGTATGTGACCACATTTTCTGTATCCATTCATCTGTTGATGGACATTTAAGTTGCTTCCAAATCTTGGCTATTGTGAATGGTCCTGCAACAAACGTGAGAGTGCAGATATCTCTTTGACATACTGATTTCCTTTCTTTTGAGTATACCCTAGCAGTAGGATTGCTGGATCGTATGGTAGCTCTATTTTTGGTTTATAAAGGAATCTCCAATCTGTTCTCCATAGTGGTTGTACTAATTTACATTCCCACCCACAGTGTATGAGGGTTCCCTTTTCTCCACCTCCTCTCAGTAATTGTCATTGCCTGTCTTTTGGACATAAGCCATTTTAACTTGGATGATATGATATTTTATTGTCGTTTTGATTTGCATTTCTCTGATGATCAGTGATGTTGAGCACATTTTCATATGCCTGTTTTGTATTTGTGTGTCTTCTTTTGAGAAATGTCTGTTCAGATCTTTTGTCATTTTTTTTTGGATTATTAGACATTTTTTTCTATAGAATTGTTTGAGCTCCTTACATATCTGGTTATTAATCCTTTTTCAGAAGGATAGGTTGCAAATGTTTTCTTTCTGTGAGTTGTCTCTTCACTCTGTTGATTGTTTTCTTTGCTGTGCAGAAGGCTTTTAACTTGATATGATCTTATTTGTCCATTTTTGCTTTGGTTGCTTGTGTTTGTGGGGTATTACTCAAGAAACTTTTGTACACTCCAGTGTCCTGGAGATTTTGCCCAATGTTTTCATGTAATAGTGTCATAGGTTGAGGTCTTAGATTTAAGTTTTTAATCCATTTTGATTTGTTTTTTTGTATATGGTAAGAGATAGGGGATCTAGTTTTATTCTTCTGTGGATATCCAGGTTCCCCAGGACCATTTATTGAAGAGGCTGTCCTTTCTCCAATGTATGTTTCTGGCACCTTTGTCAAAACTGAGTTCACTATAGATGTATGGGTTTGTTTCTGGGTTCTCTATCCTGTTCTGCAGATCTATATGTCTGTTTTTATGCCAAAACCTTGCTGATTTGGTTACTATAGCTCTGTTGTATAATTTGAAGTTAGATAATGTGATTCCTCCAGTTTTGTTCTTTTTGCTCAGGATAGCTTTGTCTATACTAGTTCTTTTCTTGTTCCATATAAATGTTAGGATTATTTTTCTATTTCTGTAAAGAAAGTCATTGGTATTTTGATAGACATTGCATTGAGTCTGTAGAGTGTTTTGGGTAGTATGGACAGTTTAACAATTAGATTCTTCCAATCCATGAACATGGAATATCTTTCCATTGTTTTGTGTCCTTTTCAATTTCTTCCAACAATGCTTTAGTTTTCATTGTAGAGAGATTTCACCTCTTTGGTTAAGTTAATTCTTAGGTATTGTGTTTGTAGCTATTATAAGTGGTATTACTTTCTTGATTTCTTTTTCAGATTGTTCCTTGTTGGTATATAGAAATAATACTGATTTTTGTGTTTTTTAAAAACTTTTATTTTAGGTGCAGGGGTACATGTGCAAGTTTGTTTTATAGGTAAACTCATGTCATTGGGGTTTGTTGTACAGATTATTTTGTCACCCAGGTACTAAGTCCAGTACCTCCACCTTCAGCCATGTGAGATGCCACAGGAAGAAAATGACATCAGTGAAGCAGCCCTCACTAGACACTGAACCTGCTAGCAATTTGATCCTGGACTTCTCAGCGTCCAGGACTGTCAGAAATAAGTTTCTGTTCTATAGACATTACCCAATCATGGGTATTTTGTTGTTGCAACATTAACATAGACACATTGGGTATTTTAAGAAAAGGGAGGATTCATGGAGGGACATCCTGTATTTTAGACACCAGAATCTGGAATGGCTTTGCTGATCTCTTTTATCTTGATCTTCATGATCTCTCATGGTATCTGCCTACTAGTTTCCTTCATTTTTCCCACACTCTCGATGGGTCAAACTTCTTTCTGATGAGTTTAACCATCATTTATATTCATCGGGACATATCAAAAGTGGTATTTCTTTGCAACCAAGTTAATGTGCAAGTCAGAAAGTCATTGTCAACTTTCAGGGTGCTACAGAATCACCCTGGAGAGTTAGTTAAAATCAGATTTTTTGAATGTACTTAGAGACACTATAATCCAACATCCTGGGGTGAAGCTCAGGAAAATAAGCAACATTGATTACTCTGTTACAAATGGTTAGAAGACATTTGGAAAAAAAAAAAAACCCTACCAATTTATGAATTACCTTACCTTTCATGGTTAGACTTTATCTTTTAGGCTGACGTATCTCATCCTTGACTGCCTATTGGAATCACTTAGAAGCTTTAAAAAATACTGGTGCTTGACACCCAAAAAAAAATTCTTATTAATTGATCTGAGATGTGGCCTGGCACCAGAATTTTTTTAAAAGTTCCTCAAGTTACTCTAATGCATAGCCAAGTTTTAGAGACACTGTGCTATAGAAAACCTCTGAAGGCTTTCTGGCAAGTGTATCAGGCTATTTTCATGCTGCTGATAAAGACATACCTGAGACTGGGTAATTTATAAAGAAAAATAAGCTTAATGGTCTCACAGGGGAGGCCTCACAATCATGGCGGAAGGCAAAAGGTGGCAGACAAGAGATAATGAGAACCAAGTGAAAGAGGAAACCCCTTATAAAATCATCAGATCTTGTGAGACTTATTCACTACCTTGAGAACAGTATGGGGGAAGACCCCCCTCATGATTCAATTACCTTCCACCTGGTCCCTACTAGGACATTTGGGGAGCTTCAATTTAAGATTTGGGTGGGGACACAGCCAAACCATATCAGCAAGTAAGCTATTGAAGAGAGAGATAGTCAATTTTGCATTCGAATTACTCTGACAACTGAGTGGAAAAGGAACTGAGAGTGACAATACTGGTGGTCTCAATCAGGAATGAAAGAACAGGAGGTTGGTGCCAGAAAGTAGAAGCTTAAGATTTCAAAGGTAAAGAGCACAGTTTTCAGGTGAATATGAGGACTAGAGTGCAGCCATGGGGTTGAATTAGAAAATAGATGAAGGTCACTAGAGTTAAGAAATTCAGTGAACAGAGAAGCTGGGAATAAAGAGCAGTGACAAAGAGGAATATGACAACATTTAAGAACCTCAAATTAAGACTTTTTTTTTTAAACACAAGAATGGAAGAGTAATGGTCTGCAGGTAAGATATCATGGAACAAAAAATATTCTGACTCTACCTGCTGACCCTGAGAAGAGAAGTAAGTGAGTGTGTGTATAAAAAAGAAAGGAGGGGCCAGGCTTGGTGGCTCAAGCCTGTAATCCCAGCACTTTGGGAGGCCGAAGCAGGTAGATCACTTGAGGCCAGGAGTTCAAGACCAGCCTGGCCAACATAGTGAAATCCTGTCTCTACTAAAATACAAAAATTAGCCAAGCGTGGTGGCAGGCACCTGTAGTCCCAGCTACTTGGGAGGCTGAGGCACGAGAATCACATGAAGCTGGGAGGCAGTGGCTGCAGTGAACTGAGATTGTGCCACTGCACTCCAGCCTGGGTGACAGAGTGCAACTCCATCTCAAAAAAAAAAAAAAAAAAAGGGAAGGTAAAAAGGAATGGAAAGGGAAAGTTTGCAGAGGTGCATTATCTAGGAGAGAGAAAGAGACATTAGTTAAGTCAGGAAGTAGAGAGTGGAGAGGATATTCTGGGGTAAGATATGTTTCTTAACAATTGAAAAAGAGTTTTAGAGGGTGCATTAGGAATGTCAGAATGGAAACTGAGCTTGCGATGGAATGGAGCTGGTAGTCATTAGGACTGCCCACAAACATTCCAGCCTCTCCTCCAGGACACATGACATGACTTACCTTCATGTTCCTGGGATTTAAGGGGGCCATGTGGCTTGCTCTGACCAATATGAAAGTGAACAGAAGTGATGATATCTGTCAGTTCTAGATGGATGCTTTATACATTAATTCAGTGGCCAGGTGCAGTGGCTGATGCCTGTAGCTGGGAGGCCACGTGTGGTGACTCACGCCTGTAGCCACCAAACTAGCATTTTGGGAGGCAGATGAATCACTTGAGTCCAGGAGTTAAAGACCAATGTGAGAAACATGGTGAAACCCCGTCTCTACTAATAATACAAAACAATAGCCGGCCATGGTGATGTGCACCTGTAGTTCCAGCTACTCAGCAGGCTGAGGTGGTAGGATCCTATGAGCCCAAGTGGTGGAGTGTGCAGTGAGCCAAGATCATGCTACTGCACTCTAGCCTGGACAACAGAGTGAAACTCTGTCTCAAAAACAACTGATTAAACATAATTTGCCCTACTTATTTTTCTTTTATTTTGGTAACTAGTGACATTTTAAATAATGAACATCAACCTGAGGTCCTAGACCAGGGCCCCTCTGCTGACCTATAATAGGCATGAAATGGGAGCAGACACAACACTTTTATTTTTATTTAGGCCACAGAAGGTTTGGGCTTACTTGTTACCTCAGCATAACTTAGCTTGTCCTGAATGATATAGAAATTAGTGCCTTGAAATGGTGCTGCCATAAAAAGATATAAAATATGTGGCATTTGCTTAGAGACTGTGTGGCAAGTAGTAAGACACTGCCTCAAAGGCTGCAAAAGTAACAATCCATGTTATTCTGTGCTAAAGTATTCAATAGAATTGTCATGTGAGGTGGCTGGGGAGGCCGACCATGTACTGATGAGTATGTAGGTCTAAGGTAAAAAATCAGAAAACCAAGTATTGGTATTTTGTGTTGGATTCAGATGGCTATATTTAGGAGCAAAAGCCAGGCCTGAAAGCAGGAATGAAAGGATATAAAATTACAAAATAAAAAGTACTTCAAGGTTGGATGAGTAGACTACTTCCCATCTACAAATAGAGAAACACATGATTGAGAAAATGGGAACAGAAATGAACAATTAAAACTCAGTATTGGGGCAAGAATCAAATAAGACTGTGGGAATCATACCCATGTAGATTGGGTTAACTTAAAGTAAAGGTCCAACTAAACATATGCTGCCCAATCATGTGGTACAGTGTGGGACACAGTGCTCTGATGGATAACATGAACAACTGTCCTAGGTTGCTGAGGCTTACCATGCAAAAACTGGGAAAGTTCAAGGCAAAGTTACTCATCCTACATGTAGACCCCATGATGGACATTTTGCCTGAATGAAAAAGAAACCTTTGTGATTCTAAGCTACTGAATATTTGTCATGGGTCATCACTGCAGCACAATCTAGCCTATTTTGACTGATACAAGAGGCGAGGAATCACAGTATGAAGAGGAGAGTAGATGTGGGGAGCTGACCAGCACACCCTATTCTGACTCCTTATGAAATATGAGGTGGGGAGGCTGATAGGATTAGGTTAACTTTTGTTCTGAACAGTGCTCTGAGTCAAATTGGTGCCATTTGATGCTGAAGGCAGATAAAGGCAGAGGGTGTATTTACTTTGACATTCTTTGGTTTGTTTTCCAACTCTTAAAATACGGTTAGGATCTTACAGTAGTTCAATTCCCCCTTCAAATTCATCCTCAAACTTTTGGATGCACATCTATTGCATGGTGTGTGATATTCTTTCCCTGTGATTTTTTTTTTTTCTTTTTTTAATCTAGGCATAGTAATAGTCTGGTAGAGATTTCTGGACAGTTTGAACTAATGGGGAAAGCATTCATTGTTACCTTGGTTTCCTCCCTTGGGAGGATAACCTTAGGCTTAGAATTATAGTGATTGAATGTGAATGAGACCTGGGACTTTTTATTTACTTTTCCTGTTCAAATGAAATGAATATGCATTGTACTGGGAAGGTAGACAGGGCTATTACCAGTGCAGCTGAGAACAATTAGTTCTTATTTACTTAACACCATTTCTTAATGTGCAATTGTAAAACTTTTCGCAGGATGTTTTAAATATAATCAATTTTTCATTGCTGTTCCTAATAATTCAAAGAGCCTGACATTTGCAATCAAGCCAACTGTGGTCGATACCCATTTTCTCTTAGTTAAATAGGAATTTAACTCAGTGACACAAGTGGTAGCTTCTGGAACTGATTCTGTGTATTTATTCTTCTGTGAGGGCTGTTCCCAGATTTATGGGTTTGCAGGAGAAACTGTCAAGTATCAGAGGGCCAGCTGAACTAACTGCATATCTGGGGTCAGTCCCATCGGAACTCACAACCTGGCCCTACTGCCTCCAAGAAGTATGTACTTTGGCAGCTTGCTTCTCTGCACACTAAAATGAAAAAGAATTTCTCTCACAGAGTTGTGTTAGGATTAAATAAAATAATGCATTTTTAATCAGGATATATCCTCATTATTGGCTACAAGTGACAAAAATTTAACCAAAACTAACGAAAACTAAGAGGGAATGTAGGGGCTTTAGAAAGCACATCTGTAATTTTATTGATTCTAGAGATAGCTGAATTCAGGCACTCAAATGATGTTAGGATCTTTTTCTGCTGTTTGTGTGGATGTGTGTTGGTCTCATTCTCTTTTTTTCAGATCCAAATTCTAAATCTGGGGCAACAGGTTTAGGGTTTGAGAAAGAAAAGGGCATTTTAAGGTTCATTTTGGGGAGAATAAACACAGAAAAAAATGGCAGCTGTAACTAGTTTTTCTACAGCTCTCATGGGATTGCCTTTGTACTACTTCTTTGAGCATCTTTTCATCATCTTCTAAACCAGGGATCTGTAAACTCTGGCCAGCCAGCAGTCATATCTGGCCTGCTTCCTGTTTTTTGTGTGGAAAGTTTTATTGGAACACAATCAGACTTGCTCATTTATGTACTGTCTATGCTTTCATGTTACAATGGGAGGGTTGATTAAATATGATAAAGACTATATAGCCTGCAAATCTAAAAGGCTTATGATCTGGCCGTTTACAGAAAATGTTTCTTGCTTTTTACAAAAGAAGATTTAAAATAATAGTCCTCAAAGTGTCTTGTTCGGCAAGTAATATGCAAGAAAAGCAAATGGGAAAACAGAAAAACATATTTTGGCTTGTATTATTTCTAATTTTCTTTATAAAATATTTTGAAAATAAACTTTTATAATATTTACTGTACATCGTGAGGGTATTTAGTGACTGCATGTAACATGTATAAAATACACACACACACACACACACACACACAGACACACAGAAGAGAGAGAGAAGCTCAAAATTTTGTATTCTTGTTAGTCCATGTTAAAAAATTAGAGACTACCAGACTGAAAATTGTCACACTATCTATTACGTTAAAATTTTGCGAAGGCATCACTGTAAGAGAACTGTATCACTTGACTCCATTCTTTTTCCCAACTCAGTTCTATGTAGGCTTGTGTCTCTCACCACTGCATGATGAGGAGGGTGTGCTAAGTCCAAATGTTCACTTAGAGATAGATGTAAAATAATAAAAATGTAGCAGAAGGAAGAGTAAAGGAGGAAGCTTGGGTCTGTGATTATTGAAGCAAGGCACATTGTAGAAACATCAAAAGAATAAGCAACCAGATCTGCCTTATTTCTGAATTTTAAAAGAGAATGGTATTTCTATTCATCATTTATCTTGCCTGGGATTTGAACAAATACAGGATTTCTGGCAGCAATTATTGATTATTCAATATTTATAGAAAATGACACATGTTCTGCCAAATGTGATATTTAGGAAGTGAGATGAGTTCTATAAATCCAGAGGATTGGCAATTGTGCTACCAGGACAATTTGTAAAATATGTTAAAGCTGATTAATAAGAAATAGAAATGTCAATGAGTCGCTAAAATGAAACAATAAATGGGCTATGAGAACCCAGAGAGAACACCTTTAGCTCAATACTGTTAAGGCTGGCTGGACTCAGAGGATGGAAGCCTGGATCAACTCTTAATTCTCCTGCTCAGATTTGGTTATGGAGTGTCTTAGTCCATTTTCTGTTGCTTATGATAGAATATCTGAAACTGGGTAATTTATTTTAAAAAGGGAATTTATTTCATACAGTTTTTGAGGCTGAGAAGTCTCTGGTTTAGGGGCTGCATTTGGTGAGAGCCTCCTTGCTGGTGAGGACTCTCTGCAGAGTCCCAAGGTGGCACTGGGTATCACATGGTGAGGGAGGTTGACCCTGTTACTGTGCTAGCTCAGGTCTCCTCCTCTTCCCATAAGGCCACCAGTTATCCTCTCATGACTATGCATAAATCCATCAATCCATGAATGGATTAATAAATTCCTGAGGCAAAGTCCTCATGATCCAATTACCTCTTAAAGGCTCCACTTGTCAGTCCTGCCACATTGGGGATTAAGTTGCAATATGACTGTTGTAAGGAACATTCAAACCATAGAATTGGGCAAAGAAGCCTTTCTTGGATGTGCAGTGGGTACATGAATGGTTGGGGAGGTTTTTATTGGTGTTCTTTCTGTCCATCTGGCTCCCTTTTCCTGTAGGGTTTGTTGCTGGGATCTGTTGGATTTTTCCCTTACTTAAAAAAATATATTTGTGTGTGAGGGAGAAAAACTATTGCTATGTGGTGAAGGTTATTTAAGATACATGAACCCATCTGCATGAGTTAAGAGAAAGAATGGAGATCTTAAATCTTTAAGATGAGAAGTTACTGGAACCTCTTGCGGTGGACCAAATATCTGGGACAGGAATTGGCCCCAAGTCTTCTATTATAAAATCATGATATAAGATGAATGTGTGGGGGCAAGTGGGCAAGTAAAGTGGCTCCTGCACTGAATCTATTGACAGAGAAGTGGGAAGAGTAAGTCCATGTCTTTGACAAAATCATACTCCTGGTCTTCCCTATCTTTGTTTGCTTTTTTTTTTTTTTTTTAGCAGAGTCTTACTCACTCTGTCAGCCAGGCTGGAGAGCAGTGGTGCGATCTCCACTCACTGCAACCTCCGCCTCCCAGGATCAAACAATCCTCCCACTTCTGCCTCCTGAGTAGCTGGGATTACAAGCATGTGCCACCGCACCCTTATTCGTTCTGTAATTTTAGTAGAGATGAGGTTTCACCATGTTGGGCAGGCTGGTCTCGAACTCCTCACCTCAAGTGATCCACACACCTCAGCCTCCCAAAGTGCTTGGATTGCGGCATGAGCACCATTCCTAGCCAAGGGAATAGATCTTAAATGTTCTTACCATATGCACACTTTCAGGATTCTATGTTCCAGGTCTCCCAAATCTAGCATAGCATTAATACTTGAGTCAGGCATTTGAGGTTGACTAATGGAAGACAACTGTGTTAAGCTGTTCAGCTTCTGAGGAGTGATCTGTGTAAATCTGCCTGTTGTTGTTGTTCGTTTTGTTTGTTTGTTTGTTTTTTTGAGATAGATGTCTTCCTCTGTCACCCAGCCTGGAGTGCAGTGGTGCAATCTCGGCTCACTGCAACATCCGCCTTTCAGGTTCAAGCAATTCTCCTGCCTGAGCCTCCCAAGTAGCTGGGATTACAGGTGCACAACACCACACCCAGCTAATTTTTTTTTTTCCCCTGTAGAGGCAGGTTTCACCATGTTGGCCAGGCTGGTCTCTAACTCCTGACCTCAAATGATCCACCTGCCTTGGTCTCCCAAAGTGCTGGGATTACAGGCATGAGCCACTGTGCTGGGCCTCTTTCTTCACCTTTTAATGGCAAATTTGTGCTCTTAAGACATGGATAGAGAAGACAGTTCAAGAGTCAGGATACTAGAAACTGGGCCAATTTTGGTGTGGATCAGACTTGCCTGAGTATCACAAGCACAAGGGAGGACATTTTTTTTCTCATACTTTGAAGAAAATCTGCATTCTCGGTGGAGAGGTGGATAAGTAGCAGGGTCTAAGGTGGGAGATATGGCCTCAATTTCATTGCTTCAGATGAGACAGACAGCTCAGAGCGATAAGCTAATGGCTCTTTCCCAAGCAATTTTCTGTAGTTGTGGGACGTGCTAGTCACAAGGAGGTACCGCTGAGCCGTGGCTCTGTAAGGCAGGCAAAAGAAAACTTAATTGGTCTTTTTAAGATGGGATAATCTGGGACACTAAAGGGAGAGGAATGCTGCCTTGGGAGAGATGAGATTTTTTGCTTCTCTGGCTATGCAGGGGCATGAGTTGAAGCCACAGTTAGTGGCCATTGTTTCCACACCATTTGTGAAGCAGGATCCTCCACCTACACTTGTACTAAGCCCTTGCTATGTGCCACACAACGCTGTGCTAGCTTGTGAGGACATGAAGGTGAATTAGACATGCGATGTGTGGGTGACAGACTCACTCAGTATGCAAGGAGAACAAATAAGCTGAACCTCAGGCCTTGGGGCATGGTCAAGTAAGGCTTCCTGGAATAGAAATGTTGGGACTGATTCTGGGCAGGAGCTGAGAGGACTAGGGTTGTGTCTAGGCATAAAGTCCACTTGTGAGAAAGAGTAGAGGTATAAGAAAGTTGTTTGACCTGGGGAACTGCAAGCAGTTTGGTAACTGCTGGAGAGGCAGGCTCAGTAACAGAGTAGCACCAAATTGAAGTCCTCATAAAGTAGAAAAGGTGTAGACCATGAGATGAAAGACTTTGCATGCAAAGCTAAGAAGTATGGATTTGGCAGGGCATGGTGGCTCATGCCTGTAACCTCAGCACTTTGGGAGGCTGAGGCAGATGGATCACGAGGTCAGGAGATCGAGACCATCTTGGCTAATACAGTGAAACCCCATCTCTACTAAAAATACAAAAAGAAATTAGTCAGGCGTGGTGGCAGGCACCTGTAGTCCTAGCTGCTCGGGAGGCTGAGGCAGGAGAATGGCATGAACCCGGGAGGCGGAGGTTGCAGTGAGCCAAGATCACACCACCACACTCCAGCCTGGGCGACAGAGCGAGACTCCGTCTCAAAAAAAAAAAAAAAAGTATGGATTTTTAGACAAAATGCAATGAGGAACCATTAAAGGATTTTATAAAAGGAAAATATCATGACATTTTCATTTCAGAAAACTAAGTTTGTGATGAGTTATGATGTATTGAAGGAGGGTTGATCTAGAGGGAGGGTAATCATTTGACAAGTGTAGAAATCAGGATTTTTCCTAAAAAAAAAAAAAGAACCCTTCTTTAATACTTATCAAATAATCTAAACTTTGGTGAAATAATTTGCTCGCCTCTGCAGATTAATATATGGTTTAAAAGGAAAAACTCTGAACCCAGAGTTCCCAGAGCCACCACTTATTATTTAACTAACTGGACCAGTTGATTAACTTTTGTGTGTCACAATTTTCTTATCCACAAAATGGGGCAAATTTTAGTGCCTACATCATAGAATCATTGAGCAAACTGGATGATTTAATCCATGTGAATTTATTTGAATAGTCACTGGAATATCGTAAGTCATCTATAAGCATTTGATATAATTTTGTGTTTGGCATTGTGGGACTTGGGAGGGATGCAAAAATGAGTAAAACATCATCCCTGCTCTCAGACTAATATAAATAAATAAAAACAATTCAGAGCAAAGAATAACACTATAAGAGTGTATAGGAGAGAGGGTAGTCTAAACTTGTTAAGAGAGCAATTTCCAGGGTCAAAGAGTTGTGGGTTCAAATCCTGGCTCTGCTACAAGTAGGTTAGAAAAGTGACAGATTTGGGGGGTCTGATTTAATTATGTTGAAGGGGGGATAATGCTGTGGTGAAGGATACAAATGCTAGATGTTATTATTTTTATCATCATCATCATCATCATCATCATCATCACAGGTCTCATAGAGGAGAAGAGAGGTAGAGCTTTCTAGAGAAGATACCATCTGGCTTGGCCCACTTGCCTACTTGGGAACTTTTTCCCAGCAGGATCTGCACCTCTGTCTGCATCTCTCTTCACATAGAGAAGACGGTGAGGTGGGTGGCATGGAGTTTGTGCCAGAAGGACCTCCCCAAGTTTCTTTCAACATTCCTCTGAGACAGGAGAGCACAAGATGCTTCCCTGGCCTGCAACACCATTTTTCTCCAAGTTCTGCATGATTTAGGCACTAACAGTGTAATTCAGTCCAGGAATTCCCCTGTGAATGACCTAATAGCTCTCTCTCCACACCCTGCAACCCTCTTGTTGTCACATTAAGGGAAGAGGTGGGTTATAAGCTCAGGATGGCAATTTTGAGTGAGCTGTTGGTGACCAGTGCTCCTGGCCTTCACGTGGATCTCACTGTGGCAGGTCCTTTGCATCGGGACTCCCTGGCTTTGAGTTTTGAAATCTTTCAAGATGCATGCCATCTGATGTAGCTGTCATGAAGGCACATCCGGAAGGGTAGCCCCAGTCTCTTGCTTCCAAGGAGGCCTAGAAGTAGTAAGCAATTTTTTGGCCTTCCCAGTATGGTGCTGGAATAAACAGACATCACAGCATGAGAGGGACTCCATGTTGCTTTCAGTCCTACAGATTGAGCTCTGCCTTGGTGGAGGATACTTTCAAAACCCAAACACTATCCCAGGCTGCCAAAGCGACCAGGAGGTACTCAGAGAAGCATCATTTGAGGGGTAGAGAAGACCAGAGTGGACAGAGCGCTCTCCATGGGTTTCTCCCTTTCACTCCTCCTTCCTACCCTGCACCTGGGCACCTGAGACTCTTTTGCTCCTGACAGAAGAAGGAGAGAGTAAAGGCAGAAACTGTAAATTCAGGGAGGAAAAAAAAAGTGAAACCATCTTTTTTGTGTTAGATAGTTTTTTACTTGCTCGTTGTGTGTATTTATTTTTGTCACAGATTCCCTTTGGAGGAATGGAGCTCTTATCTAGCCAGGAAACCCTTAGTTTTAGGGGTATGATTAGGTCTGAATGAGAGAAGTCCCAATTGCTACCTCTGCTATTGCACACCTGAGTCATTTACTCCTTGGTCCCACCTCTATCCTGTGGAGCTATAACCACCCTGATAGATAGCTGATGGAAGTGAGAGCTAGTGCTGATAAGTTTTCAGGGTAGAAGTTTAGCAGTATTTGGTGCGATTATGTATACATTGTGCCTCATGATCCAGCAAGTCATCTTCTGGATATACATTCAAACACATTCTTATGTGGACTGGTAAGGGAACATGCATGGTGATTATTTATTGTAGCATTGTTTGCAAGGATTTGGAAGCAATCTGAGTGAGCTGGATATTTATCCCTGGAGAAATAAATAGGTGCAATGGAGTAGGTTCCATGAAGAAGCACTATGCATCATTCAGAAGCAACAGAACAGGCTTGCATAGCAACACAGGTATATCTTAAAAATGCTGTACTATACTTTAAAAGTAAGTAAGACACAAACTAAGATTTATAGCATAACACTATGTAAAAAAATGCATGCAGAGAAAACATTAATAAATGTTTTCACAAGAACCCATACAAATAAAAGGGTAAACATCAACTGTATTAGAATAGAGATTTGGGATAAATGAAAAAGAATAATACAAGAAAGAAATCTTATGCAAACTATCAATGATGATACAACAAGAAATATTCTTTGTATTGCTGCAGTAACAAATTACCATAAGCTTGATGGGTTAAAGCAATACAAAATTATTTTTTGATAGTTCTGGAGATCAGAAGTTCAATAAGTTTCCCTGGGCTAAAATCAAGGTGTTGCCAGGGCTGTGTTCCTTCTGGAGGCTCTAAGGGAGAGTCTGTCTGCCTTTCCAACTTCTAGAGGTTGCCTGCATTCTTTGACTCATGGTCTTTTCCTCCATTTACAAAACTAGGAGCTTAGCATCTTTTCTCCTCTATGACTTCTGCTTTCATCATTACATCTTCTGTCTTTAACTCTGATCATCGTGGCCCCCTCTTATTCACTCGTTTAGTTATATTGGGTTTACAAGATTCCACGATCATCTTCCAGTCTCAATATCCTTAACATGATCTCACTTTCAAGTTGAGATTGAAGGTAACATATTCATAGGTTCCAAGGATGAGGACACAGATGGGTAAAGGTAATTATTCAGCCTACTACAGAGTCCTTGCTCTTAAACCATCCATAACCTAGTGGGGAACACCAACAAGTTGATGAGCAATTAGAATAGAATATAGGTTGTTTCATGACTGGGGAGGGACAGGACAAAAGAGAGAAACTTAATCTAGTTTAGAGTTAGGGCTGGTGCCCCAGAGTTGTGTTCAAGAGAGGGATAAACTAATAGAATGTGGCTATGCAAAAAGGGGAAGAGTACCATGTGCAAAGACCTAGAGGTGAGAGTGAGAAATAGCAGAGGGCTGAGGCAGAGGTTGCAGTGAGCCACGATCACGCCACTATACTCCAACCTGGATGACAGAACGAGACTCCATCTCAAAAAAAAAAAAAAAAAAAAAAAAAAAAAAAAACAGAAAGAAAGTAATCCAACTGTTAATTTGTGCTCCAAAGAACCAGGTTTGAGGATAAGTGAACAAAAGGCAGGAACAACATCTTCTCTCTTACTGATTAAACTTGAAGTGACTTAAGTATTTACTGGATTAGGTGAGAGTTTTTTAACTTCATTTCGAAGGACTTTCTCTACACATCCTCTTTGTTCTACCTCACTGCCTTTCCTTGTCTTCTTACATTGTTTGTGGTGCCTCTCTTACTGCCTACTTACCTTTCAGTGTCCCTTCAGGAAGCCTACATCCACATCCCACAACTAGCATGATTTCACCCTCTAATGAACTCACAGTTTTTTGTCTCTACAGTAAGTTCTATTGACATTTAACATTGTCAATATGTTCTGGGAAACTGTGATTTTAAGTCAAACATTGAATAATGTAATTTCCTTATAAGGCTGATGAAAAAAACAAAAATGATTTTCTTACATATATGCATTCTTTCACTTAAGGTGGCCGTTTCGAAGAACTTGATGTGTCAAGGGAGAGCTTAAATTACTCTATTCCTTTTAAACTCATTTTTACTTTAGCATATAAGTTAGAGGCTCTGAAACACTTGTTAAAAGTATATCCTGTTTGTCTTCTTTTTCCTTTTGAACTTGTGATTAGAATAAGTAGGAAACTCTGTATTCCCCTCCCCATCTTCCCTTTCCTCTCCAAATTGCTTATTCCACACCAGGAACATAATAGACTATCAGCAAAAACAGAATGAATGAATAAACAAACAATAGCACATCTAAATTCAATCTTGTATCATTCTCTCTGGCTCCAGTCAGACTGGGAATACTCTGAGAAACAGAAACATATGATATATTGAAGTTTTTAATTTGACTTTTAAAGTGAAGATGCATTGAGTCAAAATATTTATCTATTCATTTTAAGTGTCCATTATAATAAGTGTATGGAGAGAGCCAAACAATATCCTTTGTTGATAATGACCAGTTGAACTAAAACTTGACCCAGTATCATCCTGAGAGAGTGGTGGTGGCATGTGTGTATTTGCTGTTTTATTGTGGAGGTAAAGAGGGGATTAGATGGTGGAAAAATGGATGGATAATTTTCCGTGGAAGACGGAGAGTTCATTGTTATCACTGCTTTTCATTGACCCTGCTTTAAAATTTAAATATCAAGTAAGTCCCATTGAAAAGGTCTTGTGTGAAAAGAATTCAGAATTTCGACTACATGTCCCATGACATAATTCCTACCTAGGTGAGATCATACTTATATTCTGGAGAACAAATACATGTCTGTTTCAGTCCTCCAAAAAATATCTTTCTTGAGCAACATATACAAGTATAGATAAATAAAATTCACATCTCATCCAAAAATAAATATTTACAGAAGCTTTTAAAATCAACTAATTTTTTGAGACAACTTTTCACTACTTTCTTTCCAAGTTTTCTTTATTTTCAGTGAGTATAGTCAACATGCTCTGGCAGTTTCTTATATATTTGTCTCTTCTAGTGTTTGAGACTAGAATCCTAGAAACTGAGACTAGAAATAAGAGTCTAGGAATAAGAATCTCATCTCACCTTCTCCCCTGATGAAGTTCTCATCCTGTCCTATGCCCTCCCTCAGGATCTGACTCCAAGGAGGTCTTCTTATTTCCTGGTCTGGGGAACCAGGTGAAATCCCATGCTATCAGAGATTTGCTAACCACATAATTCACTGTCTCCTGAGGTGACTCTTGCCTCTTGCCTATTATTTGTTTATTTTGACAACTTTGGGGTTTAAGATTTTGCTGGTAGTCCCATTATTTTCAGAAAAAAATATTCTGGATTATAATAACTTTTTGCATGAGACCATCAGGTTGAATGTTATCATGAGTGACTTCCCCTTTACTTCACATATCAGATGATCAAGACATCCCATTAATCTGTGAGCTGGCCAGATGGAATTGAGACTAAACACTTGATAAAATATCTTAGAAAAATGGAATATAAATTGGGTACCTCTGATTTACAGAGTATGCATTTTTCAGCCCCGTTGCACAGATATCCACTTGTCAATTTGACTTTCCTTGGATATCTCAAAGGTACTTGAAACTTGAAATATCCACAATGACTCTATGATTGCCCTTGAAACCTGGTCCTCTACTGCTATGCCTTATTTAGTGAATGGCACCACTGTCTATCCAGTTGTACAATCCAGAAACCTGGGGTGAATCTTTAGCCCCTTTCTCTCCCTTACTCAAGACAGTATCATATCCGGTGGATTTCACCTCCTGCATGCCTGTTGATTTCATCATCTTTGCTTCATTTTAACTGCATGAGCGGCTATCACTCTAGCTACTCATTATTTCTGAGTCTTCTCACTGTAAAAGGAATGATTATTTCCTTATCCTTAGCTATTGCAATAGTTTCCTAAAGTTCCCTCTCCCTTTATGCTGCCCTTCTCCAATCCAGTCCTTATTATTTGTTAAAGGATCTTTAAAATATGCAAATATCCTCTCTAAAAATGGTCAGTGACTTTTCATTGCTTTTAGGATGATAAAAAAGTGAACATGGCTTACACTGACCTGCGTAGTATGGGTGTACCCTACCTCACAGCGTGCTCACTCTAGCCTCATGCTTTTCAGTTCTTCCCAGTTAACATTCTTACCCTCCTGACTCTCCTTTCAAGTGTATTACTCTTTCTGTACTCTTCTCAAGAAATACCCTTTCCTCCTCTATTGTCTAGCTAACGACTTCTTACCCTTCTATTTGCATCACACACTTAGGAAAATCCCTGGAGTCCCTGAGTGAGTGGAAACTTCCTTTATAGACTGACAGAGCACAGCGAATTTCTTCCTAGCATTTGTCAGAGTGGAAATTTTACATTTTCTTGCCTAAATACTTAATTCATATCAATTTTTTTTCTGCTGAACTTTAAGTTCCATGAGAGTAGGGCCATATTTCATCATAGTTTTTTCCAATCCTTGGTAAAGAGTAGCAGCTTAGTAGATATTTATCGAATGAATGACAGTCTCTTACTTACAGCTGACTCTGAATAACTGATGTATGAAGTAATATATAATTTACTTGTGAAAGGGACAGAAGTCCCTTCATATTTTGAAAGAACAGAGTGACATATCACTATAGGAATGACGAGGACAGAAAGAGAAGCTAAAGTGGCTTAATTAAAAATGTGCTCCTAGAGGATAGCCTGAAGCAGTCTGGTTTGGTCAGGAAAACAGAGCCACTGCAAATGTCGTATAAATCAAAGTTTAATATTGGCATAAATGCATATGCAAATGTGGGAGAAGCTGGGCATGAAGACTATAACTAGAAGAATGAAGAAACTGTCACTAATCACTTCACCCCAAAGTATTGGCATAAGTGGCATCAGGGGAACTTTCAAGGAAGCTTGAGAAACAACTTGAGTCTACTACAAAGAGGGAGCACATGGCAAGTCCTGCTAAGCTGCTGTGACTGCAAAATGGGGAGCTTCTGGGGAGGTCCAGACCACTGTCAAGTCTAGGAAAGGCAACCAGACTGGCCTTTATGACCTCCTAAGATTAATGGCTTCTGCTCCATTTCTGCTTTCCAAACCTCCTGTTAGTCCCTCTCACTGGCAAACTTTGACATAAAACCATATAGGAAAGGGATTCTGGGAAATGCCCTGGAGTAATGGTGGTGCTGATAAATTGGCAACACATTGTGGAGCACAGTAAGGCTATTTCTTGCTTCCATTCCAGAGCTTTCTCTGGGCACATCATTTTAAACCAGAAATGCTAAACGAGAATCCAGTCCTGGAGTCTACTCTAGAACTTGACTTTTTTTTTTTTTCTTTTTCCTAAGGTCTCATGGTTGTAGATAATGATTTAAAAAAAAAAAAAAGTTTTAACAGTATTGATTAATCTTCAGGTAGAATCAGGTTTGCTAGTCTTTGGAGATGGTTTCCAAACAACTAAATAATATATATGATCTGATTCTAAAAGGGCCATTAGACAGTATATGAGCCTAACTGGTCTTGTCACTACATACAAATGTTCAACCTCTTTGGGTTCTAGCTTTCCCATCTCTAAAAGTAATGAATCACTTGTCTCCATGATGCCATAATACTAATAATAACCACAGGGTTTATAGAATGCTTATCATGTATTGTGTTCAGTGATTTATGTACATTAGCTCTGATCCATACAATTACCCAGGAAGAATGAGGCTAAAGAAGCAATAATGCGTATTTGAATTGTTATGAGATTTAAATGAAATATTTATAACACACCTAGCATGTTGCCTAAGATAAATGTGTCCTTCAAGTGACCTGCTATAATGTCATATAACTAGTAAATGGCAATGCATTCAACATTTTGTTCATCATACAGATGTAGTCCTCATAAATAAGAGATTTATAAATAGATCAATAAGAAAGAAAATTACAAATGCTTTATTTAGTCCTTGGGGTCTTATCTATTCATCTACCATTAACATCTCTGTACAAGGGTCAATAATGAGTAATAAAGACAGCATAATACCATGATTTTTGTGATTAATTTTCAGTTTGTGAAATGTTTCCATATATGCAATCTTGGTTGGCCAATAATTATTATCTTCATTTTATAGTTGTGGAAACTAAAACTCTTGGCTAGTTAATGAAGAAAGAAGAAATTATATTTATTGCATGCCACAATGTAAACTAAGCGTTTAGTCCCTATTACATTCATATGAATTTCCCCTTTCATAGGTACAAAAAGAAGAGTCATAATTTAAATAAATATTAATAGTTATACAACTGGTGGAGATACTCTAGTCTGGCAATTCAAACTCAAGTCTGTCTGGGCTCAAAGTTATTATTATTTCCATTTTATCCAGTGCCTGAAGTCTTACAAGTAATTAAAAACACAGCTTAAACTGGGTGCTTAGACTCTAGACTTTTCCAAGGTGGTAATCTGATTAATAAGATATTTCCTACTAAATAACTCTAGTGATAGCAAGTATTATGTAATTGATCATTAAAAAAGAGTTAGAACTGCATTATACTGATATTTTATTCAACATAGTTTTATAGAAAGGATGTCAGTCAAATGATCAGGCACGTTTCCTTCAATAAAATATTAGATAATATCATTTTAGTCATTTCAGGTTTACTTTTGTTTAATTTTTTGTTTCTTCTCAACAGGGTCCTGTTGTGTTTTTGTTTTACTGTACATGCATATTCACAGACATATGGACACCCAATTGGACTGTATCTGAAGAAAGAATTTTTATTTTGTATGCTGAGAGCTCTAGCTATAGCAGATTACAACACCGTTAGATGGTGATTATCTCTACCTTCCATCATGGGAACTGAGACTATTTAAAAAATCTCAGCCTCTGGAATGGACTCAGCAATTTCTTCTTATCTAAAAGGTGACTCCCTCCCACTTTAAACTTGCTGAACAATTTACCTCAATAATATCTCTTGTTTCAGAGTTCCATAGATTAATTTTACATTATGTAAAGATCATTTTCCTTTGATACAAATGCTGTCATAGTCTTGTATTACAGGAAAAGGTTAATCGGATCACACTATTAGTTTTTATATATCATTTTCATTATTTCATATATCTTTATCTCATCACCTCTTATTATTCCCCTTTTGAGAGTCTTTTAAATCATATGCCACATGCAGAATGTATTTTAAAATCTCTTTCAAAAGCTAAATTGCTCTGAGTTTAAAAATTGGCACAAACACTATTAATAATAGCTTCTCCATGCTATAAAGACATCTACCTTAAATATGAGCATACATACAATGGAAAGAGCTAAAAATCATAGCAGTTTAGTTAGAAATTATCTTGGAAGGGTGTTTTATCATTTTGTAAAATGGGATTGGGTTCAAAGAATGCTTTTGCATTTGGAAATTAGAGTGTTACTGGTGTCCACTGAGAGAGCAATTTTTGTAGAGGAAGGAAGCTCATGGCAGAGTCCCATATACTAAAGAGTACTAGTGGAAGGGTAAGTAGAAGTGGGCAGTAGACTATGATTTGAACATATTTGATAGAGAAGACGTGGTAGCTTACAGGAGAATTGGATTAACGAAAGGACCTTGAAGGAAATGGATGACACAAATGCTAACTTTTGAACAGGATGGTGTTACTTCCTGAATGAAGGGTTTTAAGTATGGCTGTATGGTCATTTATTGATTCACCTAAATAAACTACCAAATACTTTAAAAAAAATCCACATATCCCATGCCTACCTGCCTGACTCTTTCCTTCATTTCCTTTTTCATTCATTCCTTCTTTCCTTCCTTGCTTCCTCCCTCCCTTTTTCCTTTACTTCCTTGCTTCCTTCTTACCTTCCTTCCCTTTCTCCTTTTTTCTTTCCTCTCACCCTCTCTTCTTTCCTTCTTTTGTTCCTTGCCTACTTCCTTTTTTCTTCCTTCCTTCCTTGCCTCCTTTCTTCTTTCCTTTAATTCTTCCTTCCTTTCCTTTTTTTCCTTCCTTGCCACCTCCCTCCCTCCCTTCCTTTTTAACTTCCTCCCTTCCTTCTTTCTTTCTCTGCCTCCTTCCTTCTTTCCTTCCTTACCTCCTTTCTGTTCTCCCTCTCCTCCCCTTAATAATTGTTGTCGAGCACCCCCATATCTCTGAAGAGTATTAATCTCTGACAGTACATGATAAGACATAATTCATGTCCTTGATGAGTACAAAAACTGTAACAGTACCATGATCTGTCAACCTAAAACCACCTGCCTAGAGAAGAAAAGAGGAAAGGGAAGCATGACTTATTTCTGGTTAGTTCAAGTGGCACCACAGTCATTTCTAAATGCCTCAGGCAGGATCCTTAAAAACCTATTCCAAAACATTGCTTGAGATAAATATCAAGCTTATAGGTTAGTAGTTGTCAAATTTGTACAGGGCGTGGAATGGGGGGACGGAGACTTCCCCACCTATAATTTTCTGGCGTCTCTCCAATTCTCTGTGAATTTCCAGAGATTTCAGAGAGTGACTGCAAATGTATGTTTTTATCAGCATTCGGTTGTCTAATTTATTCTGGCACAGTGAATTTTACTACCATTTAATCTATTTTAGCTTCTATTTCTTGATTCAGTTTAAAGACAGACCAACGTCTTTACCAGAAAACAAATAAACTATTTTAAAAAGACCTAACAAAATGGAAATAATAATAAAATTACAATAATTCTGCTGCTTTTAAAAAATGCTTTGAAACCTTCATGAAGGTTTCAAGAATAGTTCGAAGAAATTTTTTTACTGAACCATTTGAAAGGAAGTTGCTCCCATGATGCCTCAACACCCTTGAACACTTTAATGTGTAATCCTTACTAGCAAAGACATTGTTATGTAACACCAATGAAATTATCAAAATCAGGAAACTAACATGGATAATTAGTAGCACCAAATCCACAGACCTCATTAAAGTTTTTCCAATTATCCAAATAATGTTTTTATTCCCCCCCCCAGGATTATTAAGGTATGATTGACAAGAAAAACTGTATATATTTAAGGTGTACAAAGTAATGATTTGAAATATGTATATATTGTGAAATGATTACCCCAATCAAGCTAATTAACATACCCATCACCTCACATAGTTACCCTTATTTCCCCTGTGGTGAGAACACTTACAATCTACTCTCAGCAAATTTTAAGTATAAATACATTGTTATCAACTATAGTCACCATGCTATACATTAGCTATCCAGAACTTACTCATTTTATAACTGGAAGTTTTTACCCTTTGACCAACGTCTCACCAATTTTCCTGTCCCCAAGATCCTGGTAGACAATATTTTACTCTCTGTTTTGATTAGTTCAACTTTTTTACATCCCATGTATGAATGAGATCATATGGTATTTCTCTTTCTCTGTATGTCTTATTTGTTTAACTTAATTTCCTCTAAGTTCATTCATGTTGTTGCAAATGACAGGATCTCCTTTTCTAAGACTGACTAATGTTTCATTGCACATATATATTCTACATTTCCTTTTTGTGCTCTTGATTTTTATTTCACTGATTACTCATGTGTTTGAGTATCACAGTGTGTGTGTGTGTGTGCATGTGTGTGTGTGTATGCATGTGTGTATATGCATGTGTGTGTGTGACCCATTATGGCTAATCTATATTTATCAGCCATATGAATTTCTTGTTTTGTGAATAATTCCTCATGCATTTTGCCTACTTTCTTAATCTTTTTTATTTCAATAACTTTTGGGGTACAAGTGGTTTTTGATTACATAGATGAATCGCATAGTGGTAAAGTCTAAGATTTTAGTGCACCCATCACCCGAGTAGTGTATATTGTACCTAGAATATACTTTTCAAGCCCTTATCTCCCACCCTCCCCTCTTCTGAGTCTCCAGCATGTATTATACCACTCTGTATGTCTTTGCATACCCATAGCTTAGCACCCAATTATAAGTGAATTTATACGGTATTTAGTTTTCCATTCCCGAGTTACTTAGAATAGCCTCCAGCTCCATCCAAATCACTGCAGAAGATATTATTTCATTCTTTTTTACAGCTAGGTATTTCATAGTGTATATGTGCCACATTTTCTTTATCCACTCACTTTGTAATTTGTAATTGTGAATTGTGCTGGGATAAACATGTTTGTAGGTGTTTTTTAATGTAATAACTTCTTTTCTTTTGGGTAGATACCCAGTAGCGGGATTGGTGGATTGAATGGTAGATCTACTTTTAGTTATTTGAGACATCTAATATACTGGTTTCTATAGAGTTGTACTAATTTACATTCTGACCAGTAGTGTATAAGCAGTCCCTTTCTACCAAATCCATGCCAACAGCTATTGTTTTTTGACTTTTTAATAATGGCCATTCTGGCTGGGGTAAGGGGGTATCTCATTGTGGTTTTAATGTGAATTTCTGTGATGCTTAGTGATGTTGAGCATTTTTTCATATGTTTATTGGCCATTTGTATATCTTCTTTTGAGAAACATCCTTTCTTGTCCACTTTTTGATGGGATTTTTTTTCCTTGCTCTTTTTTTTTTTTAACTTCCTGGTAAATTCTGGATGTTTGTCCTTTGTCAGATGCATAGTTTGCAAATATTTTCTCTCGATCTGTGTGTTGTCTGTTTACCCTGATGATTATTTGTTTTGCTGTGTGGAAGGTTTATTAGTTTAATTAAGTCCTATTTATTTATTTTTTGTCTTTGTTACATTTGCTTTTGGGGTCTTAGCCATAAATTCTTTGCCTAAGCCAATGTCCAGAAGTGGTTTTCCTAAGTTTTCTTCTAGAAATTTTATGATTTTGAGTCTTAGATTTAAGTCTCATCCATCTTGAGTTGATTTTTGTAGATGATGAGAGATAGATATCAAGTTTCACTCTTTTGCATGTGGCTATCCAGTTTTTCCAACACCATTTATTGTGTAGGACGCCCTTTCTCCAATGTATGTTTTCTTTATGCATTCATCCGCAGATGGGCACTTAGTTTGTTTCCATATCTTTGCTATTTGAATAATGCAGTGAACATGAGATCATAGGTATCTCTTCGAGACACTAATTTCATTTCCTTTGAATATATACCTAGAAGTAGGATTACTGCATCATATAGTAGTTCTGTTTTAATTTTTTTAGTATCCTCCATGCTGTTCTCCATAATGGCTGTAGTAATCCCTTTATATGCTGCTGATAAAGACATACCCAGGACTGGGAAGAAAAAGAGGTTTAATGGACTTACAGTTCCACATGGCTGAGTAGGCCTCACAATCACATGGCAGGAGGGAGCAAGAGAGAGTAGGGGGGAGGTGACAGGCTCCTTTAACCAACCAGCTCTTGTGTGAACTAACAGAGTGAGAACTCACCCGTTATCATGAGAAAGGCACCAAGCCATCCATGAGGGATCTGTCCTTATGACCCAAATACCTCCCACCAGGCCTCATCTCCAACATTAGAGATCACATTTCGATGTGCGATTTGGAGAGGACAAACATCCAAACTATATTACCTAGTGACTTCCTATTGCCCTGGAAATCAAATCCAAATTTCTTACCCTAGACAATTCTGTAGGAACCAGCACTGCCTACCTCTCCGACTTCATTTCATTAATTTCTACTTCTTACTCATTATGTTCCAGCTATGGTCTTAAACTCTCTGTGGTCTTAAACTCTTTCTGAAGCATGTCCAAGTCTACTTCCATAGGCTGTAGACTTGCCAATCATACTTTCTTTTTGATCATGGGATTTGTTTCTCTTTCCTTTAAGGCAGTAATTTAAACATCACTTTCCAGAAAGGTCTGCCTTGACCACCAAAATCAAAATAGCTCTCTTACTATATAGTGACACACTGCAATTGTTTCTGTAACTGCTATATCCCCAAGGCCTAACAATGGGCTTGACACAAAGTGGTGTATAATGAGCATTTGTTGAATTTTAAAAATATTGTCTGCTATCATTACACTATCTTCCTCAAGTAGATAATCAGTACTTCTTTCTTACATTCTTTATGTAAATTTAAAATAAATAAATAAATACCAGTATAAACTAAGTATGAGTTAGAAGTATTAACTATCTTATAGCATTTTAAATAAGCTCAGATATTTGAAAGCTTTGTAAAAGATGATAGGCTGGTCTCATTATTAATGGTGTGAAAAAGATTGGCATAAAGCTATAAGAATATGAGAAAGACTGAATATGCTGTGAGGAGAAAAGTGGAAGACTCAAGGAAAATTCATGATATTTTCTGATTTGTATGAGTGATACTTACTTTGGTTATCACTAGAAATACTATTTATCTAGATCTGGGATAATCAGAGAGTTCCCTATGTACCCATAAGAACTGTGTGCCAGATGTTCATTTGACACATTCTTTCATCTGTATGAGTGATTTTCTTCTTGAGAGTTTCTGACCCTAGGAATATATATATATATATATATATATATATATATATATATATATATATATATATATTATATATATATTTAATCTGCTATCTAAAGTCTATGTTAAGTATCTGATAATATCATTATCTTTCATTTGTTTATTGGTTGAATGATTTAACTTCCAAAATTTCATGGTGACCCACTATGTCCCCAAATTCCTGTGATTTTCATATTACCAATACTTTTTCCACAGTTCAGTCCAGATGGTCTTGTTGCTTCCTGTAATTTGCAAAAGATGGAAAGGCCAACAGAAAAAGGAACACTTATTAGGGCTCCCCTTCTAAGAGAATGAGACTTGCAGGTGTCAGGCTAATTGATTTTTTATTGTTTTTTTATTTATTTTTATTTTTATTTTTTTTCTTTCTGAGACAGCATCTCGCTCTGTCGCCCAGGCTGGAGTGCAGTGGCACAATCTCGGCTCACTGCAACCTCAGTCTCCTGGGTCCAAGCAATTCTTCTGCCTCAGCATCCTGAGTACCTGGGGTTACAGGTGCGCGTCACCACGCCCAGCTAATTTTTGTATTTTTAGTAGAGACGGGGTTTCACCGTGTTGGTCAGGCTGGTCTCGAACTCCTGACCTCATGATTCACCTGCCTGGGCCTCCCAAAGTGCTGGGATTACAGGTGTGAGCCGCCACTCCTGGCAGTATTTTGTGAACCACGCCCATGGATATAGCCTTAGTAATCAGAAACATACATAAATATGCTATAAAACTTATTTTCTAATTTTTTTCCTAGTAAACAAGCCTTGAAAATTTGGTGAGAACCCCAGATGTGTGTCATGTCTTGTTTGTGTTTGCTCAACTAGAAACACATCAGTGGTTTTGCCTAATTAATATTAGGTTCCACATCCATTTGACAAAATTATTCTGAATTTGCTCTTGATTTGTAATGTTAATTTTTTTTTTGCTTATGCACACAAGTGGATTCATTAATCATTCTGCTTATCATCCTATAAGATGCTTTACTAACTAAATATCTCCTTTTTTATATAAACTATTCTAGGTATGTGAATGAAGAGATAGTTGCCTATTTCAAGAGCCTCATGCCCTTTTTCTCCATTGCGTGTGCTGAGCTTAATATAAGTTCATCTCTTAACTAAGTTTTAAGGTGATTTCTTGACCTAGGCACATACTGTCCTTTAATTTGGAATAACAACATTTTGCCAAAGGAAATTTTTGAAAACAACTTTGACTGTTGGATGAAGAATATTTTGCAAAGGGGCCACAGAGGAGGAAAAGAGGCCAGTTAGAAAGGTACTGCAATCATCCTGGCGAGAGATAATGGTTGTTTGGACTAGAGTGGTAATGCTGGGAGTGAGAGAAGTGGACAGTTTAAAAATATGCTTTAGAGGCCGGGCATGGTGGCTCAAGCCTGTAATCCTAGCACTTTGGGAGGCTGAGACGGGCGGATCACGTGGTCAGGTGATCGAGACCATCCTGGCTAACCCAGTGAAACCCCGTCTCTACTAAAACATACAAAAAAATAGCCGGGCGAGGTGAGGGGCGCCTGTAGTCCCAGCTACTCGGGAGGCTGAGGCAGGAGAATGGCGTAAACCCGGGAGGTGGAGCTTGCAGTGAGCTGAGATCCGGCCCCTGCACTCCAGCCTGGGCCACAGAGCCAGACTCGGTCTCAAAAAAAAAAAAAAAAAAAATGCTTTAGAAGTGTTACTAATAATATTTGCTCATAGATTGAATATGGGTGCTGAAAGAAAAGAGAACACGCTGAAAGAAGTGGTTAAATATCATTTGCAAAACAAAACAGACACATTTTTTTTCTCCTTTGTATATTATTCTAAGTTTAACTACCAGTTTGCTGAGGCAACACTAATTAGACATATGAAAAAGCAAGTGTTCTTAATAATCAGGTCTCCATGGATAATGTAGGGGGTCAAGGAATCCTCTGACATTGCATACGAAATCTTAAATTTATGCATATGATTTTACTAAGAAGAAAGTCCACAGCTTTTATCATATTCTCAAAGAAGTCTTTGAATAAAAACAGGTTAAAAGCCTCTATTGGTTCATTATCCTGCAAAATTCTGTGTGGCAAATCACTTCAAAAGTCAGTGGCTTAAACCACCCTCATTTATTCTCACTCAAATGCTTGTGTACAGTGAGTAATTCTGCTGATCTCCGCTGGTCTTGGCTGAACTCTTCTCCAGGACGTGGATTCGGGTCAGATCTCTCCTGTGTCACTCATCCTTCTGGGTCTAGTAAGCCACTTGAGGTATGTTGTTTTTGTGGTGGGAGCAGAAGTACAAGAGTGAAAACCCAGCCCAGCAAGAACATTTCCGCTGCTGACATTCCATTGGCCAAAGCAAGTCACAGGCAAATCCCAAAGACAAGGAACGAGGAGGTTCAGTGGAGCATTAAGTGGGAGGGACTGCAAAGTCACATGGCAGAAGTCACTGATATCTTTTTTATTTATCCCTGATTTTTTAATTTTCCTTTCCAAACTTGTACTACCCAAAACGTCCAGTTGGCATTTTGTGGAGAATGGACATACCAATTTCTCCTACCCTTGTAGCACCTCTTGCCTGAGCTTTGTATGCCAAATTTTCCTCAACTATAGTCCTGATCTTTGGATGTGGCCTGATGGAGAATTTTTTTTTTTTCTGAGACGAAGTCTTGCTAAGTCACCCAGGCTGGAGTGAATGGTGCGATCTTGGCTCACTGCAAGCTCCGCATCCCGGATTCACGCCTTTCTCCTGCCTCAGCCTCCTGAGTAGCTGGGACTAGAGGTGCCCGCCTCCACACCTGGCTATTTTTTTTTTTTTTTTTTTAGTAGAGGCGGGGTTTCACCCTGTTAGCCAGGATGGTCTCGATCTCCTGACCTCATGATCCTCCCTGCCTCGGCCTCCCAAAGTGTTGGGATTACAGGCGTGAGCCACCACCCTGGCCAATGGAGACTTTTGTAGTCAACCCTCACACAGACAAAAATTCAATAAAACCAACACACACACACAATCTGTAAAGAGTTATTTCTACTCCTTGCAATACAAATTCAGTTTTTCAGCAGCTAGGTATCCCCTGGAGCTATAAAGTGTCTCAAAACTCAGAATATATTCTCTTTCTCTCCAACTTCAACTCATTCAAAGCAGGAAATATTTTATGCTGTATCCTTTGAATCAAAACGCAGTGAGATGATCTACACACAAAATCAGCTAGCAAATAGACGCCCTTTTCTCCCTCTGCCAACAGGATTAAAACTCATCTGTGGAATCAAGACTTCCCTGTAATCACATCCAACCAGACTTCAATCAAAACTCAGGCATATGAAAGCCTCTTAGTTTCAGATGTATTTAAAAAACATTTCCTTTCACTCTCTGAATCTTCTTGAAGAATAAACTTTGTGTCTTTTTGAAATTATCTCCTCTTGCAGTTTTCAATCTTTTCCTCTCACCAGGGCAAAGACTGAAGCAATCTGTAATTAATGTCTTGAAAAATATTTAGGTGGATTTAATAAAGAGACCCAAACAGTAAAAAGCTCCACATACCTACATGTTTTCTTTAATTGAAGAAATGCTAGAGAATTCTGGAAAAATTGCTAAAATCCCATGGCAGTTCCATACTGACCTATTAAAGGATATGAAGGTCTGTGTGTCAGTCTTTCAGTGGCTCTCCTAATGGTATAAAGATGATCAGTAATTAATCTTGGATGTTTAAGGTATGTTTTTATTTGTTAACCAAGGGACTTACCTACATGACCTCTTTGCATCTCTTCCAATTTAGACCCAACCAGTTGACTTAATTAAATAGGATTTTCTTTCTCCTTCAAAGTTATCTGTGTTTAGGGAGAAAGAATGTAAGTGTATCTCTTTGTATCGATTTCTTTCCTTGTAGTGTGTGTGAAGGAGAAACATCTTGCAAGATCTTTCCCTTGGCATAGGAATAAGTAGACAATCTAATTTTAAAGACGCCAAAGCATAGGGGAATTAATATGCAACTCTGGCATGCATTTGAATCCTGATTTCATGACTTACTATGTGACCTTGGGTTAGTGGGTGAGCTGGTTTAACCTCAATTTCCTTCAAACATTTTTATGGGGATTATGGAAAATCATGTATGTATGGTCTTCAACTCAATTCCTGCCACAAAGTAAGCACTGAAAAACATGGTTTAATGAGAAATTGCTGCATCTACTATCTCTGTTTGTATATTCACAAATAAGAGGTGATATGGGCTGTAAAATGAGTGAAATACTGATTTAGCTTTATTGATGAAAAACACATTTGAATGAACTATGCATAAAGGCTTATTCTACCTTCTGGTGACATGGGGCACTCCTATTAAATCACATTTTAATGAAACACATCCTCAAAGCAACTTATCAGTATATGCTTGTTACTGGGGTCTAACTAAAGTATAGGAACACATAATCAAAGGGTAGTCAGAGTCAAGGGTGTTTGTTTTCAAAGATCTAGAAGGGGAAAACTTAAAATCAGATTTTAAATAGGTGGAAAGAAACAAGGAGGCATACATCTCTTTATTACTGATCTTTTATTTACCTTTTATTTAGTAGGCCCTGTCCTGGGTGCACTGAGGAAATCAAAGGTGAAAAGACAGGGTGTCTGAGCAAGCAGAACTCTGTCCTAATGCATGTTTGCACCCACAGCTTTGGGCTTTGCAAAGAATACCTGAAAATCTACCCTCTCCTGGTAGTGGGAGGTTTTGGCAGGGCGGGGGCAGGAGAATAAAAATTGATGCTGATGATGTGGGTGGAAACATTTGGGGAAACATTTCAAAGGCCATTCTGAGGAATTTGTGAAAAAAATGAGTAGTAAAAATAAGAGGGAACCATAACAGGTTCTTAATTTTTTTTTTTTTTTTTTGTAAGAAGGAACGGAATGATACAAATGATACTGGAGGATGCTTACTTCAGCAAATATAAAAGCAGTTGACTAGATAGGGGAGAGAATGGTGTTATGTGGATATTTCTATCTATATCAGAAACAACTTCATGTTAATTATACACCTGTTGTAGGTAGCACAGTTATTCTCTCCATTTGTGGAGATGGGACAGTTAATTGTAGCAGTGAATGAGACATAGAAGAATCGCCACATCACAAGAGTCACTATCAAAGTTGTTTTTAAAAATCCTGTGAACATTTTCCCAATATCTGAATTTATGATGGATTATCTTTCTTCCCTTCAATTCTTACTTTAGTGGAAAGACATTTAAAAAGGGAATAATTAGGACCCTAGCTCCAAGGAAAAGATATCTAGTCAACGTACCTATTTCTAGAACAGGTCTCGGTCACAGCTAATCAGAGAAGCTAATATCTACATATCTTAGGACCTTAAAATGATGTTTACTTTGTAGACATAGAGATTGGGTGGGAGAGAAAAATGATTTACTATTATTCAAAGACATACTAGATTTGATATTTTCCAGTGACTTTCTCAGAAAGATATAAAAAGTGTTTTAGTTTTTACATTTTGAAGTGGTATTTGTAATAGTATATGAAATGCTATTTATAATACCGCTGTTATGAACTGTATATGTACTCCCAACTTTCATATGTTGTAGCTTTAACCCTCAGTGTGACCATAGTTGGAGATAAGGCCTTTAAGGATGTAATTAAGGTTAAAGGAGGTCATACGGGCAGGACTGTAATCCAATTTCAGTATGATTGGTGTCCTTATAAAAGGAGAGAGAGACACCAGGGATGTCTATGCATGGAGAAAAGGCCATTTGAGAACACAGCAAGAAGACAACCATCTGCGAGCAAGGGAAAGAGGTCTCAGGAGAAACCAAACCCTGCTGGGTCCTTGATCTTGGACTTCCAGACTCTGAAACTGTGAGAAATAAATTTCTGAAGCTTAGCTACCCAGTCTGTGGTATTTTGCTATGGCAACCTTGGGAAACCAATACAACCTCTATATACAGAACATAAATATGATATTTAAATATAATAGTATGATGTCCATTTTACATTTTTCTTCAATAAACAACCTCTATTGAGCAGGTACTGGGCAGTGTTCCTATACTTTTAAGTGTTTTAAGGGTCACAGTGATTGTTACTCTTCTTGCCTAAGGACACATAGCTGGGAAGTAGCAAAGTTGGGATCCGATCCCAAGTTTCACTTTTCAAATATGATTATTCTTTTGATAACTTTACGCTAGATTCCACTGAATGGAATCTAAAGCACACTGCATTTTAACTCATCATCCTTATCGTGGGACATCTGGAAATAGAATTATGACACTGCTCCTTTAATTCTCTTTCTTGAATTCAGTCATTGTATTACTACCTCCTAGCAACACTGATCAACTGAAAACAGAGCATCTGGTTTTGCTGCAGGCAACAAGCACATCATTGTCCATGAATACACATATTATGAACTCATGGTTAGGAAAACCTTGCATCATGTTTCAATTTAACGGCTATTACTTCTTGTTCAAAGGTCTTGCTGTGTGTTCCATTTTCCCTCCAAATGTCAGAGGGCAATGGGAAATTGAAGCGCCATAAAACACTTGGAGGCTTCATTTATTGCAGATTAATTATACAATCAAAGGGAAATAAGGAGCAGGTCTTCTGTTTTCAAACCCTGGGAAACTAGCATGTAGCAGAATGAACCAAATAGACACTTGGTGGTTGAGATTTTTTCATGTGCAAGAGAATAAAGTTCACAGGAATAGGACTGAAATGTGTGGAACTTACAGTTTCATGAATAATGTAGATGAGGATAATGTAAAAGATTTGTTCACTAAATCCTGAACCTCTAGAATGAGGGCTTTTATGAAACTCTCCAGATGATGTGCAGCCAGTTTAGGAGCTGAAAAATTAGGAAAACAGCTTCGTTTTAATGCCTGGACATTTTTGTCTAAAAGGCATCCTTGAATTTTCAGATGACCAACATTCCAATTGACTTAGTACCTGGGTGTGGCCTTCACAAGGTCACAAGATGTGTGGCCTTTCGCATAATACTATTTCAACTCTTCCCCCCTCTCTCTCTCACCCCTACAACATAACATAAATACTGTTTATGTAACAAGGAGTACACATGAACGGTAAGAGGGAAGCTGTTTCTTCACATCATTTTCTTTTCTGTTACTGGATCATAACTAAAGAGATCCTGGGGGTTCATTTCTAATAGAAGAGATCACTTGTACTATATGTGGCATTGCTTCTGCACCACTGAACTCTTCATGTGATTATCAATGCAATGATGACTTCCTAATGAACTTGGAACTTCTTAACTTCTTGTTTATTTGGAAGGCCCAGCATATGGTGGGTACATGAGGAACTGGATGGAGGTTCCTAGACAGGCTCCTGTTTCTTTGGCGGCATTAAGGAAGCATTTGGAGAGATGGCAGGGGGGTGTCTCTGATGTTGAGGAATGCGCCAGAAAGGGTGGGTTACAAAATCCTCTAGGTCTATCATCATTTGTCTTTGTGCTGTGCCTGCTGTGAGATTCAGTGGACATCCCAGTGACTTATTTTCAGTCCACACTGTCTTTTTTTGTTTTTACCTCTCATGCTCTTGACTCCATGGGTGTGATAGCTGGGTGCTTGGCAAATAGTTGTCTTTGGATTCAAAAAAGGAAATTCTACCCAAAGAAGGGCCAAAAATCAGTCTATAAAGGATGCTACATTAGCATCTTGAGATGATTTCTTGGAAAAGTAAATAGCATTTTTATTTCTGATAAAATGGATTTGTCACAGCTCCAGGAATTTTTGTGTGTGAATCCATACTTGTAAAAGGCATCTGACCAATATCTTAGTTTTATAGGAATAGAAGTCTGAAGTTTATTCCATTCTTAAGTAATGATAATAACAATAAATTGGGTGATTATAGCATATGGATAAGTGAAATAAATGACAGCAATGTCATAAGAAATGAGAGAGAGGAACTGGGAACACTCTATTATAGACAGCTGAACTACACATGAAGAGGAATAGTGTTATTTTAAGTTGGATTTAGACTACTTTAAAATGCATGTTGGAAACTCTACGGCCATCACTAAAAAATTCAAGAAATAGGCCAAGAGAGGAGTTAAAATGGAATAATAGAAAGGATGTTATTAAAACCAGAGAAAGGCGGAGGGCGGAGCAAGATGGCCGAATAGGAACAACTCCAGTCTCCAACTCCCAGCGCGAGCGACACAGAAGACCAGTGATTTCTGCATTTTCAACTGAGGTACTGGGTTCATCTCACTGGGGAGTGCCGGACGATCGGTGCTGAACCAGTGCCGACCAGCGAGAGCTGAAGCAGGGCGAGGCATTGCCTCACCTGGGAAGCGCAAGGGGGAAGGGAATCCCTTTTCCTAGCCAGGGGAACTGAGACACACAACACCTGGAAAATCGGGTAACTCCCACCCCAATACTGCGCTTTAAGCAAACAGGCACACCAGGAGATCATATCCCACACCTGGCCGGGAGGGTCCCACACCCGGCCGGGAGGGTCCCACACCCAGGGAGCCTCCCTCATTGCTAGCACAGCAGTCTGTGATCTACCAGCAAGGCAGCAGCGAGGCTGGGGGAGGGGCGCCCGCCATTGCTGAGGCTTAAGTAGGTAAACAAAGCTGCTGGGAAGCTCGAACTGGGTGGAGCTCACAGCAGCTCAAGGAAACCTGCCTGTCTCTGTGGACTCCACCTCTGGGGACAGGGCAATAACAAACACAGCCGAAACCTCTGCAGACGCAAACCACTCTGTCTGACAGCTTTGAAGAGAGCAGTGGATCTCCCAACACGGAGGTTGAGATCTGAGAAGGGACAGACTCCCTGCTCAAGTGGGTCCCTGACACCTGAGTAGCCTAACTGGGAGACATCCCCCACTAGGGGCAGTCTGACACCCCACACCTCACAGGGTGGAGTACACCCCTGAGAGGAAGCTTCCAAAGCAAGAATCAGACAGGTACACTCGTTGTTCAGAAATATTCTATCTTCTGCTGCCTCTGCTGCTGATACCCAGGCAAACAGGGTCTGGAGTGGACCTCAAGCAATCTCCAACAGACCTACAGCTGAGGGTCCTGACTGTTAGAAGGAAAACTATCAAACAGGAAGGACACCTACACCAAAACCCCATCAGTACATCACCATCATCAAAGACCAGAGGCAGATAAAACCACAAAGATGGGGAAAAAGCAGGGCAGAAAAGCTGGAAATTCAAAAAAAAAGAGCGCATCTCCCCCGGCAAAGGAGCGCAGCTCATCGCCAGCAACGGATCAAAGCTGGACGGAGAATGACTTTGACGAGATGAGAGAAGAAGGCTTCAGTCCATCAAATTTCTCAGAGCTAAAGGAGGAATTACGTACCCAGCGCAAAGAAACTAAAAATCTTGAAAAAAAAGTGGAAGAATTGATGGCTAGAGTAATTAATGCAGAGAAGGTCATAAACGAAATGAAAGAGATGAAAACCATGACACGAGAAATACGTGACAAATGCACAAGCTTCAGTAACCGACTCGATCAACTGGAAGAAAGAGTATCTGCGATTGAGGATCAAATGAATGAAATGAAGCGAGAAGAGAAACCAAAAGAAAAAAGAGGAAAAAGAAATGAACAAAGCCTGCAAGAAGTATGGGATTATGTAAAAAGACCAAATCTACGTCTGATTGGGGTGCCTGAAAGTGAGGGGGAAAATGGAACCAAGTTGGAAAACACTCTTCAGGATATCATCCAGGAGAACTTCCCCAACCTAGTAGGGCAGGCCAACATTCAAATCCAGGAAATACAGAGAACGCCACAAAGATACTCCTCGAGAAGAGCAACTCCAAGACACATAATTGCCAGATTCACCAAAGTTGAAATGAAGGAAAAAATCTTAAGGGCAGCCAGAGAGAAAGGTCGGGTTACCCACAAAGCGAAGCCCATCAGACTAACAGCAGATCTCTCGGCAGAAACTCTCCAAGCCAGAAGAGAGTGGGGGCCAATATTCAACATTCTTAAAGAAAAGAATTTTCAACCCAGAATTTCATATCCAGCCAAACTAAGTTTCATAAGTGAAGGAGAAATAAAATCCTTTACAGATAAGCAAATGCTTAGAGATTTTGTCACCACTAGGCCTGCCTTACAAGAGATCCTGAAGGAAGCACTAAACATGGAAAGGAACAACCGGTACCAGCCATTGCAAAAACATGCCAAAATGTAAAGACCATCGAGGCTAGGAAGAAACTGCATCAACTAACGAGCAAAATAACCAGTTAATATCATAATGGCAGGATCAAGTTCACACATAACAATCTTAACCTTAAATGTAAATGGACTAAATGCTCCAATTAAAAGACACAGACTGGCAAACTGGATAAAGAGTCAAGACCCATCAGTCTGCTGTATTCAGGAGACTCATCTCACACGCAGAGACATACATAGGCTCAAAATAAAGGGATGGAGGAAGATTTACCAAGCAAATGGAGAACAAAAAAAAGCGGGGGTTGCAATACTAGTCTCTGATAAAACAGACTTTAAACCATCAAAGATCAAAAGAGACAAAGAAGGCCATTACATAATGGTAAAGGGATCAATTCAACAGGAAGAGCTAACTATCCTAAATATATATGCACCCAATACAGGAGCACCCAGATTCATAAAGCAAGTCCTTAGAGACTTACAAAGAGACTTAGACTCCCATACAATAATAATGGGAGACTTCAACACTCCACTGTCAACATTAGACAGATCAACGAGACAGAAAGTTAACAAGGATATCCAGGAATTGAACTCATCTCTGCAGCAAGCAGACCTAATAGACATCTATAGAACTCTCCACCCCAAATCAACAGAATATACATTCTTCTCAGCACCACATCGTACTTACTCCAAAATCGACCACGTAATTGGAAGTAAAGCACTCCTCAGCAAATGTACAAGAACAGAAATTACAACAAACTGTCTCTCAGACCACAGTGCAATCAAACTAGAACTCAGGACTAAGAAACTCACTCAAAACCGCTCAACTACATGGAAACTGAACAACCTGCTCCTGAATGACTACTGGGTACATAACGAAATGAAGGCAGAAATAAAGATGTTCTTTGAAACCAATGAGAACAAAGATACAACATACCAGAATCTCTGGGACACATTTAAAGCAGTGTGTAGAGGGAAATTTATAGCACTAAATGCCCACAAGAGAAAGCAGGAAAGATCTAAAATTGACACTCTAACATCACAATTAAAAGAACTAGAGAAGCAAGAGCAAACACATTTGAAAGCTAGCAGAAGGCTAGAAATAACTAAGATCAGAGCAGAACTGAAGGAGATAGAGACACAAAAAACTCTCCAAAAAATCAATGAACCCAGGAGGTGGTTTTTTGAAAAGATCAACAAAATTGACAGACCACTAGCAAGACTAATAAAGAAGAAAAGAGAGAAGAATCAAATTGACGCAATTAAAAATGATAAAGGGGATATCACCACCGACCCCACAGAAATACAAACTACCATCAGAGAATACTATAAACACCTCTACGCAAATAAACTGGAAAATCTAGAAGAAATGGATAATTTCCTGGACACTTACACTCTTCCAAGACTAAACCAGGAAGAAGTTGAATCCCTGAATAGACCAATAGCAGGCTCTGAAATTGAGGCAATAATTAATAGCCTACCAAGGAAAAAAAGTCCAGGACCAGATGGATTCACAGCTGAGTTCTACCAGAGGTACAAGGAGGAGTTGGTACCATTCCTTCTGAAACTATTCCAATCAATAGAAAAAGAGGGAATCGTCCCTAACTCATTTTATGAGGCCAACATCATCCTGATACCAAAGCCTGGCAGAGACACAACAAAAAAAGAGAATTTTAGACCAATATCCCTGATGAACATCGATGCAAAAATCCTCAATAAAATACTGGCAAACCGGATTCAGCAACACATCAAAAAGCTTATCCACCATGATCAAGTGGGCTTCATCCCTGGGATGCAAGGCTGGTTCAACATTCGCAAATCAATAAACATAATCCAGCATATAAACAGAACCAAAGACAAGAACCACATGATTATCTCAATAGATGCAGAAAAGGCTTTTGACAAAATTCAACAGCCCTTCATGCTAAAAACGCTCAATAAATTCGGTATTGATGGAACGTACCTCAAAATAATAACAGCTATTTATGACAAACCCACAGCCAATATCATACTGAATGGGCAAAAACTGGAAAAATTCCCTTTGAAAACTGGCACAAGACAGGGATGCCCTCTCTCACCACTCCTATTAAACATAGTGTTGGAAGTTCTAGCTAGGGCAATTAGGCAAGAGAAAGAAATCAAGGGTATTCAGTTAGGAAAAGAAGAAGTCAAACTGTCCCTGTTTGCAGATGACATGATTGTATGTTTAGAAAACCCCATTGTCTCAGCCCAAAATCTCCTTAAGCAGATAAGCAACTTCAGCAAAGTCTCAGGATACAAAATTAATGTGCAAAAATCACAAGCATTCTTATACACCAGTAACAGACAAACAGAGAGCCAAATCAGGAATGAACTTCCATTCACAGTTGCTTCAAAGAGAATAAAATACCTAGGAATCCAACTTACAAGGGATGTAAAGGACCTCTTCAAGGAGAACTACAAACCACTGCTCAGTGAAATCAAAGAGGACACAAACAAATGGAAGAACATACCATGCTCATGGATAGGAAGAATCAATATCGTGAAAATGGCCATACTGCCCAAGGTAATTTATAGATTCAATGCCATCCCCATCAAGCTACCAATGAATTTCTTCACAGAATTGGAAAAACTGCTTTAAAGTTCATATGGAACCAAAAAAGAGCCCGCATCTCCAAGACAATCCTAAGTCAAAAGAACAAAGCTGGAGGCATCACGCTACCTGACTTCAAACTATACCACAAGGCTACAGTAACCAAAACAGCATGGTACTGGTACCAAAACAGAGATATAGACCAATGGAACAGAACAGAGTCCTCAGAAATAATACCACACATCTACAGCCATCTGATCTTTGACAAACCTAAGAGAAACAAGAAATGGGGAAAGGATTCCCTATTTAATAAATGGTGCTGGGAAAATTGGCTAGCCATAAGTAGAAAGCTGAAACTGGATCCTTTCCTTACTCCTTATACGAAAATTAATTCAAGATGGATTAGAGACTTAAATGTTAGACCTAATACCATAAAAATCCTAGAGGAAAACCTAGGTAGTACCATTCAGGACATAGGCATGGGCAAAGACTTCATGTCTAAAACACCAAAAGCAACGGCAGCAAAAGCCAAAATTGACAAATGGGATCTCATTAAATTAAAGAGCTTCTGCACAGCAAAAGAAACTACCATCAGAGTGAACAGGCAACCTACAGAATGGGAGAAAATTTTTGCAATCTACTCATCTGACAAAGGGCTAATATCCAGAACCTACAAAGAACTCCAACAAATTTACAAGAAAAAAGCAAACAACCCCATCAAAAAGTGGGCAAAGGATATGAACAGACATTTCTCAAAAGAAGACATTCATACAGCCAATAGACACATGAAAAAATGCTCATCATCACTGGCCATCAGAGAAATGCAAATCAAAACCACAATGAGATACCATCTCACACCAGTTAGAATGGCGATCATTAAAAAGTCAGGAAACAACAGGTGCTGGAGAGGATGTGGAGAAATAGGAACACTTTTACACTGTTGGTGGGATTGTAAACTAGTTCAACCATTATGGAAAACAGTATGGCGATTCCTCAAGGATCTAGAACTAGATGTACCATATGACCCAGCCATCCCATTACTGGGTATATACCCAAAGGATTATAAATTATGCTGCTATAAAGACACATGCACATGTATGTTTATTGCAGCACTATTCACAATAGCAAAGACTTGGAATCAACCAAAATGTCCATCAGTGACAGATTGGATTAAGAAAATGTGGCACATATACACCATGGAATACTATGCAGCCATCAAAAAGGATGAGTTTGCGTCCTTTGTAGGGACATGGATGCAGCTGGAAACCATCATTCTTAGCAAACTATCACAAGAACAGAAAACCAAACACCGCATGTTCTCACTCATAGGTGGGAACTGAACAATGAGATCACTTGGACTCAGGAAGGGGAACATCACACACAGGGGCCTATCATGGGGAGGGGGGAGGGGGAGGGATTGCATTGGGAGTTATACCTGATGTAAATGATGAGTTGATGGGTGCAGCACACCAACATGGCACAAGTATACATATGTAACAAACCTGCACGTTATGCACATGTACCCTACAACTTAAAGTACAATAATAATAAATAAATTAAAAAAATAAAATTAAATAAAACCAGAGAAAGCAGAAGAAGAGGACATGAGGAAAGAAAGAACAAATGCAAGAAATAGAAAACAGTTACAAATATGGTAGATGTTAAACCAACAATATTAATAATCACTTAAGTACGAAATATTACAATTAAAAGATACTTCCAGAGTGGTTAAAATGGCCGATTCCAGGACTAGGGCAGAGCATATACAAGATGAATCTGGAGCAAATTTGAGTGTAAGAAAGTAAAGAATTGCTCTAAACAACAAACTGCCAAATGCCCACAATAATGTTATATGTCAAAGAGACACAGGAAACAACTGAAGAGCTCCTGAGGCACAAAGCTGAAAAAATTGCAGCAACAAAATATGTTAATGTCAGATTATATTTGAAGGTATTAAATAAATATTTGTAAGTCCACACTGATATAACGAACTAATTAACTGGATAAAAGCAGAAAAGAGTGCAGAATGCAGAAATCCAAGCAATTCAAACTCTGCTCTCCAGAAAGTGGAACAAAACTCTTCCTTCTCCATCAGTCCAGACTGTTTATAGTGACTTCCTTTCAAAGAGTACAGCGTGGAAAGGGAAAAGATAGTACCTTGTAGTGGAGAAATCTGACAAACACTACCTCGAGATCGACAGATATAAGTCATGTTGACAGTATATTTGTTTACATGGTGTGATAAAAATGGCACTTTTCCTCAGTGGTCTTCCTCCTAGTCTAATCATGAGAGAATGTCAGACAAATTCCTATGGAGGAACATCCTACAAAATACTTGAATAGTATTTCTCAAGACTGTTAAGCTCTCAAAAGTAAGGAAAGTCTGAGAGACTGGCACAGTGAAGAAGACCCTAAGACATGACTACTAAATGTAATGTGATATCCTGGGTGGGATCCTGGAACAGAAAGAAAGACATTTGTGGAAAACCTGAAGAAATCTGATTAATATATGACTTTAAGTGAATTAAAAAAGTAATATGTAACTAACAAAAAAAAAACATGAAAAATATGTAATTATTTTAAACCTATAGAAAACACTGGACATATGAAGAGAAATAAGATTGCCCTACAAAATGCATATTTTGATATATTTCAGTTTTCTAAAAATGAATACATATATATATAAAAACACATAATTATGAGACATACATATCCTTTAGTATTATTTCCCTGAAATAAAGTCAAACGAATGTTAAACAAATTTAATGAACATGTATATACAAGTGGAATATATATATACACACGTGCACACACACAAGTAGAATTATACTTTTACAAAGTCATATATGCTGGTTTTTTCATTTATTTATCATAATACTTTTTTCCATTCCATTAGGTATTCATAGAAGTGATGGTTTTAAGTTCTCTATACTACTTGACTGCGCATGATTTATTTAAACTGCTCTCTCTCTTTTGTTTTCCTTTATTTTTATTTTAAGTTCCCAGGTACATGTGGAGGATGTGCAGGTTTGTTACATAGGTAAACATGTGCCATGCTAGTTTGGTGCACCTGTTAACTCATCAGCTAGCTATTAAACCCAGCATGCATGACCTATTTTTCCTAATGCTCTCCCTCCCCCAACTCTACCCTGTGACAGGCCCCAGTGTGTATTGTTCCTTTTCCTGTGTCCATGTATTCTCATTGTTTAGCTCCCACTTATAAATGAGAACATGTGGTCTTTGTTTTTTGGTTCCTGAGTTAGTTTGAGGATAATGGCTTCTAGCTCCATCTATGTCCCTATAAAGAACATGATCACATTCCTTTTTATGGCTGCATAGTATTCCATGGTGTATATGTGCCACATTTTCTTTATCCAGTCTATCATTGATGGCCATTTGGGTTGATTCCATGCAATTAGACTGCTCTCTTTTGCTTGATAGTTCTGTGTGCGCTTCAGGTGCACAGGCTCATTGTGCCAGGCAGAGTGTTTTCTGCAGTTAGGCCTACCGTGTAGAGGCCATGGAGATCATGCTAGATAACTTTATAGCCTGTGAGATCCTAGTGCCTGTCTTCATTGCTTCATTGTGTGTGCATAGGCAAGTTTCTTAATTTTTCTGAGTTACAGTTATCTCCTTCACAGGGTTGCTGTAAGAATGAGAAAAGGAACATAGGGGTTCTTCTTATAATATCTAGTACATAGAAGGCGCTCAATGAATAAGAGTTATTTTTGTCTATTTCTTAAAGTAGAATGAAAAGTTCTCTGTGCCCCAGGGTGCCCCAGCTTCAATAGGTTCCTGATGCCCAGTGACTTCAGTTTAGGCAGAAGATCAAGACATATGCATATTCAACGTGATTCACTTGCTTGAAATGTCACTGGGAAGATGGTGAGAGCTACCAGTTCCTGACAATGTGCCAACCGCCATGCTAAGCCCTCAATATTGAATAAATATTGTGTATGTTCCCAAACTGCCCAAGGTATCATTATACCTTGCCTAAGCTACGGATCCTTTTATTAGTCTGCTCAGACTGCCATTACAAGATACCATAGACTTGTTGAATTAAACAACAGATATTTATTTTCTCACAGTTCTGAAGGCTGGAAGTCCAAGATCAAAATGCCAGCAGGGTTGGTTTCTGGTGAGGCCTCTCCTCCACACTCGTAGATCACTGCCTTCTTGCTGCATGCTCACTGGCTTTTCCACTCTATGCATGCAGAGAAAGAGATCTCTTTGGTGCCTCTTATTTCCCTTTTAAGGACACTCATCCATCGACTTAGAACCCCATCCTTATGACCTCATCTGCCCTTAATTATCTCTTCAAAGTAGTCACATTGGAGGTTAGGGCTTCAACATATGAATTTTAACAGGCTTCAGTACATAACAGCTCCTAGGTGGTAGAGTCAGGATCAAAATGCAAAGTTATACCTCAAGAATGACATTGCTTATGGTGGGAAGGAAAACATGTCATTAGTCAACATCATGAGCTTTCATTATCATCCTCATCATCTTTATGCAAAACTAATGAACTGCACTGTATCTGCAGCCATCATTTTTTGTAATGGCTCTGTCTTTTCTTTGAGCTGTGGTTAGATCCCTTTTCTGAAATGATGTCACACAAATGTCAGAAGAAGCTAATGAATTGTGACAACAGACTGAATGGGGCTGCCTGTTAGTGGGAGGGCATTATGGGCTCCAGCTGTGCACATCTCTCCTAATGACAGCAAACCTTTGATCCCGGAACTTATACACAGTCTGTTAGGATCCATAAATTCAATCTTGTGAATGGCTCGGGTTATTTTACGAGTGTTCTGAAGGCTAAGCTTTATTTCTTCTTATCCTTGTATGGCTTTTGGTCAATTTCATTCTCTGTCTGCTCTTCCCTTACTTTTACATCGCAATCACCTCCCTGTCTCTTTTGGTATCAAGTGCAATTTGTAGTCTTGTCTGAGGCCACCAGCTCACTTCACAGATGGCGAATTGCAGTCGAGAGTAATGGGCCTATTCGGTTCAGCCCAGAGAGTATATTAGTGTCTGATAGCCTATAACTGCTGAACATTAGACATCGTTCACGTTGCTCCAAGGCCATCTGTAGGGCCACCTCTCCCTCCCCTTCCTCACACTTCTCCATTCCTCTCTCTACTGCTATCAGATCTGAATTACAGGAAAGTCATGAAGCCATTAGGAATTAGCCCTGGGACTGTGGAACAATGAGTTTTTGTTACTGGTCTGGGTCAGTTTTGCTTCAACTAACTGAGCAGATTGTTTGAGCACTTGAAAGAGAAGTCAATGAAACACTAAATCCAAGTTTAACTGTGAAGAGTACCTGGGTCTTCTCTTTGAAGGATGATCAGTCCCAAGCTCTCTAAGAGGCATCATTTCAAATAGAAAATCAGAAATCATGCAGCTGGTGGGGTGTGTTAAAAAAGCATCTGAATTATTAGTTACCATATGTACAACATGGTGCTGACAATACTGATGCTACTTTCTGGGCTTTATCCTAATTAAATGGAGTAAGGTATGTGGATATGTCTAGCTTAATGTTTGGCTCATAGTAGTATAAATGATTGTCTTCCTTCTTCCCTTCCTCACTCTCTTCCTCCTTTTTCCTGTTTCTTCCTCTTCTTTTACTTTTTTCTTCCTTCTTTCATTTCCTTTTCTTCTTTTCCTTCTCTCCCTCCTTCCCTCCCTCTTTTTCTCCCTCTCTCCTTCCTTCCACCTTTTCTTATCCCTCTCTCTCACTTTCCTCATTTCTTGACTGATCATATTCACTAGAGGACAACTAGCGGCTGGGAAAGGACTTCTTTATAGTCTGTGCTGTATTTGAGGTGTGCTTGGGCATTTTCAAATGCATCTTCCTCCTCAGTTTCACAGCTTTGACATGCCCTCTGAGGAAACATTGGGAATCTTTTGGAACATATTTTGAAATTTTACTTATTAAGACTGCCATAATATGACAGCTTTTCAATCGTAGGAATGGTCTGGACCAAGCCCAGCATGGAGGGTTGCATTCCTACTCACATCTTAGACTGCGAGGTTTCATCAGCATTGAGAGGGAATGAGGAAAGGGTAAGGGAAAGGGTGGAACTCACGACCCATGGCTAGAGGTTTCTCAGCTATGGGCAAGGGTGGCAAAATTTGTCTACATAGATTTTGAGAAGTATTACTCAAAAGACGAAAGGAGAATACAGTAATTATCAAAATCAGACACTAGTCTTGGGACCATGAAATATTAAAGTTGTACAAACACATGGCATCATCTAGTTCAGAGACTGGACCTCATTTGTTCTCACTCATTTTACCTCATTTATTCTCACTCATTTTATTCAGAGGCAAAACTGACAAAGATAACCCTGAGATTAGAATCCAGGTTTTCTGGCTCCCAGTCTAGAGATTATTTTTAAAAATATCCCACATGGACTCTGTTTAGGTGCCACTCTTTGGCTACAGTTCCAAGCTGGTTAGCATTTTCCCTCACCTCCCCACCTACCCGGGCCAATATCCTATATTTAATGGTAGAGTTTGAGGGGGCTGAATACATATGAAGAAATAGTAATTTTATTTCCCAATTTTATTTCCCATCTGTATTTTGAGGTAACTGAAATATAAGACACAATAATAGGCAAATATAGATGACCTATCAACTTTATCATTGACAAAGCTGATTCAGGTGGGAGGCGATGCTGACCTGCCTAATATTGAATCTCTCCTCTAGAAATCTCACCACGAATATTTCTTTTTTTTTTTTTTTTTTTTTTTTGGGACGGAGTTTCGCTCTGTCACCCAGGCTGGAGTGCAGTGCAGTGGCCAGATCTCAGCTCACTGCAAGCTCCGCCTCCCGGGTTCATGCCATTCTCCTGCCTCAGCCTCCCAAGTAGCTGGGACTACAGGCGCCCGCCACCTTGCCTGGCTAGTTTTTTGTACTTTTTAGTGGAGATGGGGTTTCACCATATTAACCAGGATGGTCTCGATCTCCTGACCTCGTGATCCGCCCGTCTCGGCCTCCCAAAGTGCTGGGATTACAGGCTTGAGCCACCACGCCCGGCCTACCATGAATATTTCACTGCAGGGAAAGGAATGGAAAAGAAGTCAAGAGCATTTATTAAAAAAAATTATTATCACGGAAACTAGAGGACTGAGGAATAAGTATCCTCCTACATATCTTCCTCCTCCCACTTTCTGAAGAAAGATAACAATCAAACCCTAAGTCCAAATATATTGTCTGAAAAAGAATGTGATATTTACAACATGTCTAGATCTTAGAAATTCAAAGTAGCTGTTCTGCTTTACTTCTGAAAGTTCTCATTCCTTATCCAAAACCCACAGCAGAATCTTGGCCTTATAAAAAGACAATAAAATAATATGATAAATTTGCACAAATGAGCCATTTGGAGAGGGCCAAGAGAGAAATTCATGGTTATTGAAGGCTTACAATCTCTTTGAGTAACCTAGAAAAACAACAGCTTTCTGGAAATAATGTCTCCGCCTTTAGTTGTCTATCTCAAAGAGTGATCATATATAATTGATGACTTCAGTTGGAATTGCAAGTTATTTAGACTCAGCAGTGGCCTGGATTCAAAGTTTAATATTTCTGCCTTATGTTCTTCAGATATCTATATTTATTTGTTAAAAAGAGTCGCTGATGGAATACTCTAGTACCTTTTATCACAGAATACATTGTCCTTATCATTTCCCTAGTGAATTTTAGTTGTCTGCTTTTCTTTGTTCTCATTTTTTTTATTCTACCCATTGGGAAAGTTTTTTTATTTTTTGGTTTTTTTTTTTTGAGACAGAGTCTCGCTCTATCACCCAGGCTAGAGTGCAATGGCGCTATCTTGGCTCACTGCAACCTCTGCTTACTGCAACCTCTGCCTTCCTGGGTTCAAGCAATTCTTGTGCCTCAGCCTCCGAGTAGTTGGCATTACAGGCACACACCGCCACGCATGGCTTATGTATTTATTTAGAGACTGAGTCTCGCACTGTCACCCAGGCTGGAGTGCAGTGGCACGATCTCGATCTTGGCTCACTGCAACCTCTGCCTTCCAGGTTCAAGTGATTCTCCTGCCTCAGACTCCCAAGTAGCTGGGATTACAGGCTCCTGCCACCACTCCTGGTTAATTTTTTTCTATTTTTAATAGAGACGGGGTTTCAGTATGTTGGCCAGGCTGGTCTCGAACGCCTGAACTCGTGATCCACCCACCTTAGCCTCCCAAAGTGCTGGGATTACAGGTGTGAGGCATCCCTCCTGGCCTCCCACTGGGGAAGTTTCTAAGCACCAAGATGCCAATATGAATGGCACAGGATTCATAGAACTGCTCACAAAAGAGAATCTGGGAGAAGACCTCCCAATAAACACATCTCCAAATTAAGATGGTGGTCACAGGGCAAGGTGTGGGGAAAATTCTTACTATTTTAAAATCATGATTTGTTTAGAATGTCCATTTAGGAGATGAGTTGAGCAGTATGCCATCACTACCATTCCCTAAGATTCTATTAACCACATTGACATTTATATTTATTTTGTATTATTAAGTTAATAAAGTATTAAGTATTTATTAAGTTGTGTCAGGACATCAAAGAACCATAGAAAAGGAATTACAGAAAAGGAATACTTCACACCAACAGCAAAACAATAACTTCAGATTTAAACAGAGGAAAGAGCAGTGTAATGAAAAACCATTTGGTGAGATCTCATTTGAGTGGGGAGTTATGCACATAGAGTAACCACATAAATTTACATCTTAGTGACAAACTGCCTTCACAAATGTCAGGTCCTGTTGAGGTTTAAACCCAGTTGCTGTCATTTATTCTTCAACCCTCAGGTTTTGTGATGAGCTCAGCTTGTTGTTCCTAAATATCCATAGTTCTTGTTATTAAGCTTTCCCTTGTATGCCGTGCCCAAACCCCATGGAATCCCTTTAGGAGAATGAATTTAAGCATCTCTAGATCCAGACAGAGATTGAGGGCTCAGCTTCTTTGATCCTTTGCTTACTCTATTCTGCCTTGTTTTTTTTTTTTTTAATTTCTCACAATTAGCTTCCTGCATTCCTTGTTCTCCTATACTTGAATCACTGGGCTTACTTAGGAATCCAGATCATTTATGCCTAAGGCTATTGCTTGCCCCTTTCTCTCAGGACTGACATCTTATCCTTCAAAGACAGTCCTTGCATCTAGTCCTTCATTATCTGCTGGACCTGAGTCCTCTAACGGGCTTGCATTTACCTGCCATCTCCTCCAATGTGATCCTCCACTCATTTGCTTAGGAATTTACCTGCTGGCCCCAGACTCAGGTATCTTGTTCCTTGTGTAGTTCAGGAGTCGCATACAGACACAGACCAGTAGTATTTCCAGAGCAAACTTAGATTTGGAGGCTTATATGCAGGAAGTTTATTAGAAAGTCCTTGGAGAACATGAAGGAAGCAGGACTGGACAGAGTTTAATTGTGGTCCATTCTCAAAATGGCCTCAGCCAATTCCACAGAAGCTTTAGTGCTGAGAGAGCTCTTTGGAGTGGTGCTGAAAGTGGGCAGCAGGGCCAGGCCTTGCTATGTCTGCACCTGCTGGTTGTTTCACTGAGGTTTTCCCCAGAAAGGATGCACAATCTTGGCAAGGAGGCTGTCTTCAGATGAGGGACACCCCTCATTGCTGCCAGCCATCACTACTCAGAGTGGTTGAGGAATGAGTCCTGAAGGGAGGTCAAGCAGTACATGTATCACTCACCACATAGTGTAACTCCAGTGTCTGAGATACGATGAGGAAAGACTGTTTCATTACATGGTTCATTCAGCAGCTCACCTATGTCATAAAGCTTCTACTTGCTCTCCAAATCTCGCCTCAAAAATATCGGTATGTCTATTTCTCTACATGGTGCTTAGATGACTACTGCAGATGCTGAAACCATATAAATCTACAGCAATATTCAGTGGCAGGAGAGGAACTGATTTATCCAAAATGTGTCTTGGTAAAAATGAGGAAAACCTGATATCAAATCTTTTTTTTGTTTTTTGTTTATTTATTTATTTATTTATTTATTTATTTATTTTGAGATGGAGTCTCGCCCTGCTGCCCAGGCTGGAGTGCAGAGGCACGATCTCAGCTCACTGCAAGCTCCACCTCCTGGGTTCACACCATTCTCCCTCAGCCTCCCGAGTAGCTGGGACTACAGGCACCTGCCATCACACCTGGCTAATTTTTTGTATTTTTAGTAGAGACGGGGTTTCACCATGTTAGCCAGGATGGTCTCGATCTCCTGACCTTGTGATCTGCCCGCCTCGGCCTCCCAAGGCTGGGATTCCAGACATGAGCCACTGCGCCCGGCCAATATCAAATCTTTTTAATGGGCTTCTTTACAGTTCCCATTTTTCAGAATTGAGTCACAGGCTTTTGCCAACTGGCCACTGCAAAGGAGATGAGACTGTTATGTGAGGCTTTGTACAAATGCGACTCACTCCTGGAACACAAGGTGGGGCTACCTTTCTTAAAGCACATGACAGGTGGATTCCTAGACAAAATTGGGGTTTTTCCAAGAGGACAGGATGGTAGTTATGTCAGTAGTGTAAAAAATGCCTGCAATATGTATTTAGGGGGTTAAAAATTTTTCTATAGTAATAATAATACCAAGAATAATATTATATTCTTCCAGGAAAACTATTATTATTACCACTAGGACAGCTATTCTTAAACTTGTGCATGCATACGAATTGCCTGGAGAACTTGTGAGCATGCAGACTCTGATGCAGGAGTCCTGGAGTGGGGCCTGTGATTCTGCAACTTGAACAAGCTCCAATGGGTGCCAAGGCTGCTGGTCTGAGGACCACACGTAGAGTTGCAAGATACTAGCCTATCTAATATTTACTTAGTACTTAACTATGTGCCAGGTGCATTTTAAGCACTTGTATTAGGTTATCTCTTTCAATTGTCATAATGATCCTGTAAAATAAGTACCATTGTTATCTTTATTTTATTAATGCGAAAACTTAGGGAGGTTATACTATGGGCGGATTCTAAGTCTGTAATTCTTGTTCTGTGAGATGTTTGGGGGTCTCAGGGAATTCTGCAGACTCCATAAAGCTTTTGGGGACTGCAAATTAATGTGTTTATAGCTCAGAACCCCCAAAAGATTGAAACTATACACTAAAGGATTTCAAAGATCCCATCTAGTTTGGAAAGAAAAAATCTGATGTCCTTTTTCTTTTTGCAGGATTGTAGTCTCCAATATATTTTAGAACACACTTTTAATAAAACTGCTCAGATCTAAGTCCAAATTGAGAGCATAGGGTCTTGGTGTTTGTCAAAGTTTCTTGCCTTTATCTGAGAGAAAAAGGTATGAATTATCATTAAGTGATGCTACATGATCACCTTGGCAGTACCCAAGGTGAAAGGATCCAGGAGTCTCTCAGGTTTTGACACCTAGCTGATGAAGTCAAAGAATTCTTCTCATCACATTTTTAGGTAACTGACTTTTGGTGGGGACATGACTTTTTTAGGGGACTGGCTTTTGATGAGGCTTATAGCTGCCTACCTCTTCTTCTTCTTTTCTCCCATCCCTCCCTCAAGTTTCTCCAGGACTAAGAGACCTCAACTTGCTCCAGGACTAAGCTGTCTAGAATTTCATAGAGACATTTAAACAGTAGAAAGGTCTGCAAAGAATCTGCCTTCTGACACTTTCCATCAGCTGAATAGGGCCTGTCAGGTAACCATGTAACTCTTGTTCTGTCAAAGAAGGTAGGGGAGGGTCGTTGTCTTGCTAGTTAGTGTTTTTGCCCAGTCAGCTTCAATTAAGCTGTAGCTGGAACGAGTTTATTTCATTTGTCTGTGTAACTTTTCTAGTACAGCAGAGAATAGAAATAGGAAGCCAGCATCCAATCATAGAGTTCAGACCTCAGTGCAGGGCCAGCTCCACAAGGGCCTTGTGCTTAGTTTAATACTCTGTTGTTGATGTCTTGTAATTCTTAACAATATTTGAACAAAGCATCTCACATTTTCAGTTAACACTAGGCTCTTCAAATTATGTAGCTGTTTCTGCTCCAGTGATCTTCAATCCTTCATTCACACAGGATTCAGAGTGTTTTGCATATAGTTCCAAATCCTAGGGACACTACTCTCTTCTTGGAGTGAGGATATTGATTTTCAATTGCTGTGTAAGAGGTGGCCAGGAAAAGAGTGCTGGCATTTGATTGGAGCCTGTGTGGTGATACTTTTAGCCAACAATCTGCAGGAAAAATTTTGGGTGAAGATAAGAGACTCTAATATGTATGAAGCCTCTACTTTGTTACCTGGCACTATATAACTGTTATGTTATTTAAAGATCTCAATGATTCTGTAAGCAAGTATTTTATGGATAAAGCTAAGAGAGGCTAAGTAACATACTCAAGATCATACAACCAATGAATGACAAAGGTGGGAATTGATCTTAGCTCAATCTGGCGTTAAACGCAGGTGAGTAAATTATCTTCTGAACATAGCTGGCTATTTAATAAATTTATTTTGGGCTGGGCTTAATAGAGGTGAAAGGATTGAATGGAAAAGTGTCGTAGAGAATTGGGGAAAAATACGTTTAGAATCTCAAGTTTGAGAGAGAGAGAGCCAAAGAGTTCATACCAAAAACTGAAAACTGGATGTAACAAGATGTTAAAGTGAAAGCCTTCTGGGCATCTCATTCACAGAGAAGTGCCAAATGCAGATGCACTTTTTAAAAAGGTAGCCAAAAACTGATTATAAAACACTCAGACTCCTTATCCACATTAGAGGTTAGAAAACAAGGCAGAAAGAGTAAAGATGGAGAGAATTTTTGTAGTGTGGAATTCTGGAATAAGCTTTTGTTGTGCTACAAATCCCACCATGCACTTCAAAGGAAATGGGGTGGGGGGGGGTCCCTTCTATGTAGCTCAAACTTAATGACTGGTTTCAGTGGTCTGGGTTTAACAACTATCCTCTTTGACTTGGAGGACATGGTGGCCTGTTTCTAAAAACTACTTGACAAATCTAAAGAGCCAGAGCCTGATCAACCAGTTGCTTTGGAGTGGAGCAAAGTCGTGATCCTACAGTATGGAAAAATCCTCATCTTTCCAAAATATAGGGGAAAGAATGAGTGAGTATTTCCCATGGGTCAGAGGCAGCAGAGAGAACTGGAATTCAATACACATTAAGACGGAACAGACATGTGAACATTCTTCAGCTAACAGAAATTGATATCACCAGATTCATAGGGACTAGCAAAGGAGTAAGTGAATAGCTGAACTGAGATTTATTTGTTAAGATCAAGAAAGCTGCAGACAAGGACATCAGCAATATAGGAGAATAGAATGTCCCCAGCTCATGACACCTTTTTTCCCCAAAGAAATAATGATTTGGCAGCCACTCACTGACAAACGTGCCTTGGCAGGAGTGTTGGGACCCAGGTAAAAGAGTGCAAAATCCTGTGGCAGGAGCCCATGACTGAGAAGGGCCACATTTAGAAGACAGATCCATAAGACATGTTCACGGATCGTGGTCCTGGCTATGGACTGGAAGCAACCCCATCCCTCTGTAGACTCAACTTTAACCCCGCTTGCAATGGTCCTGACCCCAGCCCCATTTGTAAAGGGATCCAGGAGGAGCCACTGCCATCTGTACCCACAGTAACAGGCATGCTCACCTCAGACCTGACTACAGATCCAGAAGTAGCCCTGTGACCGTGCTCACGCCTTGCTCTACCATGGTCTGGGGCAGGCTTGCTCACTCAGGGATCTGGCTGCAGACACACTGTCTATACCTCAGTGGTAGGCCCACTGACCTTGGACCCAACTGTAGACTCTGACGCACCCCTGTGACCTGCTCCAAACCTGATCTTTCATGGTCCAGGGAGAATCCTGTCCACTTAAGGACCTGGCCAGAGCCATACGCATCAGCATCCCAAGTAACAGGCTCACTGACCACAGGCCTGTGGACTCAACCGTAGATCCTAAAACAGCCCTGTGACTTGGTTCTGGCTTCTCTCCACTGTAGTGCTGGAGGCAGTCCTGTCTGCTCAGAGACCTGGTGGGAGACACACCAGTCTGCAACCTTGGTAACAAGCCTACCATCTGCAGTCATGGTTGTGGACCTGGCCATAGCCTCATGACCTTTTTTCTTTGGGTATGACACCAAAAGCATAGCCAACAACAACAACAACAATAAAATAGACAAGTAGAATTACATTACATCAAACTAAAATTCTTTTGCGGAGCAAAGAAAACAACAGAGTGAAAAAGCAACTAACGGAATGTAAGAAAATATTTGCAAACCATGTATCTCATAAGACATTAATATCCCAAATATATAAGTAACTCAAACAACCCAATAGAAAAAAAAATCAACTAACAGAATTAAAAATGGGCTAAGGCCATGAATAAATATTTCTCCAAAGAAGACATATATTTGGCCAACAGATCATGCAATAATGTTCAATAGCAATAATCATCAGGGAAATGCACATCAAAGCCACAATGATGATAGATTTGAAATTAAGTGAGGGGATGAATATATTAATTAGCTTGATTCAATCACATTGTATACCTCTAACAAAACATTACAATGTACCTTATAAGTATATGTAATCATCATCTGTCCATTAAAAATAATATTAATTTATTTTTGTATTTCTATTTTTAATGTTAATTTTTGGTTCAGGGGTACATCTAAAGGCTTGCTATATGGCTAAACTCATGTTACAGGGGTTTGTTGTACAGATTGTTTCATCACACAGGTAGTAAGCTTAGTACCCAATAGTTATTTTTTTCTAATCCTCTCCTGCCCCTACCCTCCACCCTCAAGCAGGCCCCCAGTGTCTGTTGTTCTTTTCTTTGTGTCCATGAGTTCTCATCATTTAGCTCCAACTTATAAAGTGAGAACATGCAGTATTTGGTTTCCTCTTCCTGCATTAGTTTGCTGGGGATAATGACCTCTAGCTCCGTCCATGTTCCCGCAAAATACATGATCCCATTCATTTTTATGGCTACATAGTATTCCCTGGTGTATATATATACCACATTTTCTTTATCCAATCTGTCACTGCTGGGTATTTAGTTTGACTCCGTGTCTTTGCTATTGTGAATGGTGCTGCAATGGACATTCACGTGCATGTGTCTTTATGGTAGAATGATTTATATTCCTTAGGGTACATACCAAGTCATGGGATTGCTGGGTCAAATGGTAGTTCTGTTTTTAGCTCCTTGAGGAACTGCCACACTGCTTTCCACAATGATTGAACTAATTTACACTCCCAGCAACAGTATATAAGCATTCCCTTTTCTCCACAACCTTCTCAGTATCTGTTATTTTTTGACTTTTTAATAATACACATTCTGACTGGTATGAGATGGTATCTTATTGTGGTTTTGATTTGCATTTCTTTAATGACCAGTGATGTTGCTCTTTTTTATCATATGTTTATTGGCAGCGTGTATATTTTCTTTTGAAAATTGTTCATGCCCTTTGCTCACTTAATATGGGTTTTTAAAAGCCCTGATGAGATATCACCTTAAACGTGTCATAATGGTTATTATTATCAAAGATTACAGATACATGTTGGGGAAGACGTGGAGAAAAGTGAACCCTTGTACAGTGTTAGTGGGAATGTAAATTGGTACAGCTATTATGGGAAATGCTATCAAGGGTCCTTTAAAAATTACAATAGGAGTAACATGGGATCCAGCAATCTCACTTCTGGGTATATAGCCAAAGGAAATGAAGTCAGTATTTCAAAAATACATCTGCACTCCCATCTTCATTGCAGAATTTTTCACAATAGTCAAAATACGAAAACAACTTAAATGTCTGTCATCAGACCAACTGATTAAAGGATGGTAGAGTAGAATGGTGGTTGCCAGGGGTCCGGAGGTGGGGAAAATGGAGGAGATTTTGGTCAAAGGATACAAAGTTTTAGTTATGCAGGATGAGCAAATCCTGGAGATGTAATGTACAGTATGATGACTATAGTTAAACGTACCATTTTGTGTACTCAAAATTTGCTAGGAGGATAGACCTTAAGTGTTCTCACCATGAAAGAAAGCAAAGGTAACCATGTAAGGTGATGGCTAGGTTAAATAGCTTGATTGTGATGATCATTTCACAATGTACACATCTGTCAAAACATTAAGTTGTAGACCTAAAATCTATACAATTTGTATTTGCCAATTATATACCAATAAACCTGAAAAAAAGAAAGTTGCAGATAGGAAAGTGTCAGTGGTGAGTGGCATGGTTTTGCAAAACCCTTGAAAGTATCTCCCAGATAAAGAGTCAGCTCTTCTGGAGGCTCAGCCCTGAGAATACAGAGGAAACCACAAAAGTGCCTGCCAAATAAGAACTTTCCTGTCTTATCTTTTCACCTCTCCTCGCTTCTCAGCACCAACCTTGGAAGAGACACTCTCCCCTAGAAGGGGAGAGTCTTGAACTTCAAAATAAGTTTGTGATTTTGACTACTGGCTTGGACATTTTAATTTCTAGTCTGTCTAAGAAAGGTGAGAAATATCACAGTGTTTACCTGAGTTTGCTCTTAGAAGCAATATAAAAGCTCTTCTCACTGAGCACAATTAAAAGGAAGTGAGCTACAAAATAAAATTCTTTTGGTTACCCCCCATGACTTACACTTGTGGATTATGCTGGCTGATGAGACCTACTCTCTGGTCATGGCAGGTGCTGAAGATGCTTGATACCAGGGGACTATCCAACAATGCAGGTAGGGGAGGCATTTGGGAATTATGGTGAGGGTGATATGTGGCAGCCTCATCAGGTAACTAGCAAGGCAGTTAATTTCTTCACTTATGCGTTGGGTAGAGTAAAATGATGGTTTCCAGAGAAATCGTATTTCTGGCAGTAAACCCTTTGGGTAGCCCATCCAGTTACCCTTAACTAGACTGGTGCACCCATCCCTCCAGTTGTTGAAAATATTGGCCAATAAAGGCTCATACCTGTATCCATTTTCTAAGGACTTTTCTTAGTTGACATGAGTCTCTTTACTTATTATGAGTGTCTGGGAGATTAAGCCCACCTTCTAAGGTATGGTCCACAGCCAATCCTAACAAATGTCAGGGTTCAAAAGCTGGGTCACCTGGCCTCAAAATGAGACAACTTTGTAAGGCTCTATATGTCCTAGAATGCCCCCAAGAGATCAATCTAATTCGAGATTTCAGCAGTCATGTCTTTGCTTAGCTTCTTTCCCTGCTCTATTCTGCTTTCATTTCTCTCACAATGTCCTTTTGAGAACATTCTTTTAATAAGTCACTTGCACAAAATTCCCATTTCAGCTGCTGCATCTAGGGAATCTGACCTAAAACCAGAAATGACCCTAAAAGGTGACTTTAAAAACTGGGATTCTGGAGTTGTATCATTTGCTGCCTGAGTGGCAGTGAGGATCCCAGCACTGATGGTAGGTGGAGTACTGATGGTTTCTGCGATGATGCTGTAGCAATGAAATGGTTTATTCTTTCACCTGTGATTAACTGGAACTGAATACAGGCAGAGGGGATACATATGTTTATATAATCTCACTGAAATATTATTAGAATAATAATTATAGGGACTGTGAACTTGGGTGGCGGTGCAAAGCACCGCTGATACGTTGAAGAGAGAAAATTACAAGTTCAGATCTAGTAATCACCAACTGGGAGCAATGTGTGAGTTTCAGAGGGCCTCCTTTGAAGCTTTTAAAGAGATCTCACCTTCTGAAGCTGAAAGGTAGTATGAGCTGATAACTAGTATGCTTTGGGTTTTGGAAGTAGCATATTCCACAGTTTGTGAATACTGCTTTTACCAATTTATTAGGTGATGGAGAAAACTACTTATTTTGAAAGAGACTCAGAGCAAGAAAAGCCTCCGCAGCAGGTCTAGACTGCTGCTTTTCCACTTGAGCCATACGGTTCAGCTGATCCCAAGTTACTAGAGGTATTTGTAGTGAGCAAAAACGCCATGTGGTGTCTCTGGCAAGCCCCAATAGGAGAGTTACAGCACAGATCCCTAAGGTCCTGGAGCAAGGCCATGCCATCTGCCAAAAAGAACCAAACTTGATTCAAAAAATAGCTACTGGCATGATGCTGGGCCCTGGTAGAAACTGGTTATGCAACCACCAGGCATCAAGTAAGTGTGTAGTCAGCATTGCTTATTGGGAATTACATGCTGTTAGACCCACCAAGCAGTAAGGTTTAGTGGACTCCACAGCAATCTATTACAAGATGGTATTGCTACTTCTGGAATTAAGTCTGAGCAAGTTCAGAGATCACAAGTAGGCTGCATGAACAGGTGCCCATGACTCTCATGTCACTCACCATTGCTGCACTGATAACCTTCCCTCAGTTCACACCTGTGGCCTCACAGGGACTCTTTTGTGATCAGCTGATGTAGGAGGAAACAAACAAAAAAACCATGCTTGGTTTATGCAGGAGTCAGCTCAGATATATTGGTGGAAGCCAAAAATACACTGTGGCTATGCTACAGCCCAACTCTTGAGTGGCCCTCTAAAACAGTGGTAAGTAGACATTCTCCCAGTGAGAAGAACGAGAGTTTTAGCTGGTTTTCTTGATTATCTACTTTGTATAAACGAAGAAGTGTCCTGAGTTACACGAACTCGGGTGTGGTGGTGAATTTCTTTATGGGTTGCTTAGGAGCCTGAAAGGAGCAAGACTGGAATATCTGTGACAAAGAATCCTCGAGGAGAGTCATGTGGATGGACCTATGGGAACAGATTCAAAATACAGGAACCTTTGTATTGCATATTAATGCTCACCACAGAATATCTATTGCAAAAGAGTTTTTTTTTTTTTAATTTAAAATCAAGTGTATAGGATAACTTGGCTAGTGGATATTAGCCAGTCTGTCCCCAGCTAACCCTTGAATGCACAATGGACTAATAAAATAAAAAGGCACAGTGGCAGAGATGAAGGCTATGCAGGGTGATAGCCTGGATGATCTAGCTAGTGCCATTGCTGAATGCCAAATTTTAATTAACAGAGAATAACCCTAAACCTTCCATACTGTACCTTCACTGTAGGACACTAGTCATTCACTTGGTGTGCAGTTGATTACATTAGACCCAGTACCATTCTGGAAAAGGTAACAATTCACTCAGATTTGAAATAAAACATTTTTTTTTGTTTGTTTTACCCAGGAGCATTTTGTTCTGCTTAATCTTTTAAAAAATTTTATAATTTTTTAAGTTCTGGGGTATGTGTGCAGGATGTGCAAGTTTGTTACATAGGTAAACGTGTGCCATGGTGATTTGCTGTGCCTATCAACCCATTACCCAGGTATTAAGCCAACATGTATTAGTTCTTTTCCCTGATGCTCTTCCCCCCAATCCTCCCCCAACAAGCCCTAGTAAACATTGTTCCCCTCCCTGTGTCCATGTGTTCTCATTGTTGAGCTCCCATTTATAAGTGAGAATATGCAGTGTTTGGGTTTCTGTTCTTGCGTTAGTTTGCTGAGAATAATGGCTTTTAAATCCACACATGTCCCTGCAAAGGACATGATCTTGTCCGCTTTTATGGCTTCATATTATTCTATGGTGTATATGTACCACATTTTCTTTATCCAGTCTATCATTGATGGGCACTTTGGTTGATTCCATGTCTTTGCTATTGTGAATAGTGCTGCAATGAACATACACATACATGTATCTTTATAATACAATTATTTATATTCCTTTGGGTATATACTTAGTAATGGGATTGCTGGGTCTAATGGTATTTCTGGTTCTAAATCTTTAAGGAATCGCCACACTGTCTTCCACAATGGTTGAACTAATTTCTGTTCCCACCAACAGTGTAAAAGTGTTCCCATTTCTCTGCAACCTCACCAGAATTTGTTTCTTAACTTTTTAATAATTGCCATTCTGACTGGCATGAGATGGTATCTCATTGTGGTTTTGATTTGCATTTCTCTAATGATCAGTGATGTTGAGATATATTCCATGTGTTTGTTGGCTGCATGTATGTCTTTTTTTGAGAAGTGTCTGTTCCTATCCTTTGCCCATTTTTAATGGGGTTGTTAGTGTTTTTCTCGTAAATTTGCTTAAGTTCCTTGTAGATTCTGTGTGCAGAAATCAAAAGCATTCCTATACATCAACAACAGACAAGCAGAAACCCAAATCATGAATGAACTCCCATTCACAATTGCCACAAAGATAACAAAATACCTAGGAATACAGCTAACAAGGAATGTGAAGACCTCTTCAAGGAGAACTACAAAACACTGCTCAAAGAAATCAAAGATGACACAAGCAGACAGAAAAACATTTCATGCTCATGGATAGAAAGAATCAATATTGTGAAAATGGCCATGCTGCCCAAAGCAATTTAGAGATTCAGTGCTATTCCTGTTAAACTACCACTGACATTCTTCACAGAATTAGAAAAAAAAATTAAAAATTCATATGGAACCAAAAAAGAGCTCACACAGCCAACACAATCCTAAGCAAAAAGAACAAAGCTGGAGGCATTATGCTACCCAACTCCAAACTATACTACAAGGCCACAATAACCAAAATAGCATGGTACTGGTATAAAAATGGGCACATAGACCAATGGAACAGAATAGAGAACTCAGAAATAAAACCACACATCTACAATGATCTGAGCTTCAATAAACCTGACAAAACAATTAATGGGGAAAGGATTCCCTATTTTTAAAAAATGGTGCTGGGAGAACTGGGTAGCCACATGCAGAAAATTGAAACTGGATCCCTTCCTTATACCTTATCCAAAAATTAACTCAAGATGGATTAAAGGGGGGCGGAGCAAGATGGCCGAATAGGAGCAGCTCCAGTCTCCAACTCCCAGCGCGAGCGACACAGAAGACCGGTGATTTCTGCATTTTCAACTGAGGTACTGGGTTCATCTCACTGGGGAGTGCCGGACGATCGGAGCTGGTCAGCTGCTGCAGCCCGACCAGCGAGAGCTGAAGCAGGGCGAGGCATTGCCTCACCTGGGAAGCGCAAGGGGGAAGGGAGTCCCTTTTCCTAGCCAGGGGAACTGAGACACACAACACCTGGAAAATCGGGTAACTCCCACCCCAATACTGCGCTTTAGGAAACAGGCACACCAGGAGATCATATCCCACACCTGGCCGGGAGGGTCCCACACCCACGGAGCCTCCCTGGTTGCTAGCGCAGCAGTCTGTGATCTACCGGCAAGGCAGCAGCGAGGCTGGGGGAGGGGCGCCCGCCATTGCTGAGGCTTAAGTAGGTAAACAAAGCTGCTGGGAAGCTCGAACTGGGTGGAGCTCACAGCAGCTCAAGGAAACCTGCCTGTCTCTGTAGACTCCACCGCTGGGGACAGGGCACAGTAAACTAAGACACACAGACACCTCTGCACAGACGCAAACGACTCTGTCTGACAGCTTTGAAGAGAGCAGTGGATCTCCCAACACGGAGGTTGAGATCTGAGAAGGGACAGACTCCCTGCTCAAGCGGGTCCCTGACCCCTGAGTAGCCTAACTGGGAGACATCCCCCACTAGGGGCAGTCTGACACCCCACACCTCACAGGGAGGAGTACACCCCTGAGAGGAAGCTTCCAAAGCAAGAATCAGACAGGTACACTTGCTGTTCAGAAATATTCTATCTTCTGCAGCCTCTGCTGCTGATACCCAGGCAAACAGGGTCTGGAGTGGACCTCAAGCAATCTCCAACAGACCTACAGCTGAGGGTCCTGACTGTTAGAAGGAAAACTATCAAACAGGAAGGACACCTACACCAAAACCCCATCAGTACATCACCATCATCAAAGACCAGAGGCAGATAAAACCACAAAGATGGGGAAAAAGCAGGGCAGAAAAGCTGGAAATTCAAAAAATAAGAGCGCATCTCCCCCGGCAAAGGAGCGCAGCTCATCGCCAGCAACGGATCAAAGCTGGACGGAGAATGACTATGACGAGATGAGAGAAGAAGGCTTCAGTCCATCAAATTTCTCAGAGCTAAAGGAGGAATTACGTACCCAGCGCAAAGAAACTAAAAATCTTGAAAAAAAAGTGGAAGAATTGATGGCTAGAGTAATTAATGCAGAGAAGGTCCTAAACGAAATGAAAGAGATGAAAACCATGACACGAGAAATACGTGACAAATGCACAAGCTTCAGTAACCGACTCGATCAACTGGAAGAAAGAGTATCAGCGATTGAGGATCAAATGAATGAAATGAAGCGAGAAGAGAAACCAAAAGAAAAAAGAAGAAAAAGAAATGAACAAAGCCTGCAAGAAGTATGGGATTATGTAAAAAGACCAAATCTACGTCTGATTGGGGTGCCTGAAAGTGAGGGGGAAAATGGAACCAAGTTGGAAAACACTCTTCAGGATATCATCCAGGAGAACTTCCCCAGCCTAGTAGGGCAGGCCAACATTCAAATCCAGGAAATACAGAGAACACCACAAAGATACTCCTCGAGAAGAGCAACTCCAAGACACATAATTGCCAGATTCACCAAAGTTGAAATGAAGGAAAAAATCTTAAGGGCAGCCAGAGAGAAAGGTCGGGTTACCCACAAAGGGAAGCCCATCAGACTAACAGCAGATCTCTCAGCAGAAACTCTACAAGCCAGAAGAGAGTGGGGGCCAATATTCAACATTCTTAAAGAAAAGAATTTTCAACCCAGAATTTCATATCCAGCCAAACTAAGTTTCATAAGTGAAGGAGAAATAAAATCCTTTACAGATAAGCAAATGCTTAGAGATTTTGTCACCACTAGGCCTGCCTTACAAGAGACCCTGAAGGAAGCACTAAACATGGAAAGGAACAACCGGTACCAGCCATTGCAAAAACATGCCAAAATGTAAAGACCATTGAGGCTAGGAAGAAACTGCATCAACTAACGAGCAAAATAACCAGTTAATATCATAATGGCAGGATCAAGTTCACACATAACAATATTAACCTTAAATGTAAATGGACTAAATGCTCCAATTAAAAGACACAGACTGGCAAACTGGATAAAGAGTCAAGACCCATCAGTCTGCTGTATTCAGGAGACCCATCTCACACGCAGAGACATACATAGGCTCAAAATAAAGGGATGGAGGAAGATTTATCAAGCAAATGGAGAACAAAAAAAAGCAGGGGTTGCAATACTAGTCTCTGATAAAACAGACTTTAAACCATCAAAGATCAAAAGAGACAAAGAAGGCCATTACATAATGGTAAAGGGATCAATTCAACAGGAAGAGCTAACTATCCTAAATATATATGCACCCAATACAGGAGCACCCAGATTCATAAAGCAAGTCCTTAGAGACTTACAAAGAGACTTAGACTCCCATACAATAATAATGGGAGACTTCAACACTCCACTGTCAACATTAGACAGATCAACGAGACAGAAAGTTAACAAGGATATCCAGGAATTGAACTCATCTCTGCAGCAAGCAGACCTAATAGACATCTATAGAACTCTCCACCCCAAATCAACAGAATATACATTCTTCTCAGCACCACATCATACTTACTCCAAAATTGACCACGTAATTGGAAGTAAAGCACTCCTCAGCAAATGTACAAGAACAGAAATTATAACAAACTGTCTCTCAGACCACAGTGCAATCAAACTAGAACTCAGGACTAAGAAACTCACTCAAAACCGCTCAACTACATGGAAACTGAACAACCTGCTCCTGAATGACTACTGGGTACATAACGAAATGAAGGCAGAAATAAAGATGTTCTTTGAAACCAATGAGAACAAAGATACAACATACCAGAATCTCTGGGACACATTTAAAGCAGTGTGTAGAGGGAAATTTATAGCACTAAATGCCCACAAGAGAAAGCAGGAAAGATGTAAAATTGACACTCTTACATCGCAATTAAAAGAACTAGAGAAGCAAGAGCAAACACATTCGAAAGCTAGCAGAAGGCAAGAAATAACTAAGATCAGAGCAGAACTGAAGGAGATAGAGACACAAAAAACCCTCCAAAAAATCAATGAATCCAGGAGTTGGTTTTTTGAAAAGATCAACAAAATTGACAGACCACTAGCCAGACTAATAAAGAAGAAAAGAGAGAAGAATCAAATCGACGCAATTAAAAATGATCAAGGGGATATCACCACCGACCCCACAGAAATACAAACTACCATCAGAGAATACTATAAACACCTCTACGCAAATAAACTGGAAAATCTAGAAGAAATGGATAATTTCCTGGACACTTACACTCTTCCAAGACTAAACCAGGAAGAAGTTGAATCCCTGAATAGACCAATAGCAGGCTCTGAAATTGAGGCAACAATTAATAGCCTACCAACCAAAAAAAGTCCAGGACCAGATGGATTCACAGCTGAATTCTACCAGAGGTACAAGGAGGAGTTGGTACCATTCCTTCTGAAACTATTCCAATCAATAGAAAAAGAGGGAATCCTCCCTAACTCATTTTATGAGGCCAACATCATCCTGATACCAAAGCCTGGCAGAGACACAACAAAAAAAGAGAATTTTAGACCAATATCCCTGATGAACATCGATGCAAAAATCCTCAATAAAATACTGGCAAACCGGATTCAGCAACACATCAAAAAGCTTATCCACCATGATCAAGTGGGCTTCATCCCTGGGATGCAAGGCTGGTTCAACATTCGCAAATCAATAAACATAATCCAGCATATAAACAGAACCAAAGACAAGAACCACATGATTATCTCAATTGATGCAGAAAAGGCTTTTGACAAAATTCAACAGCCCTTCATGCTAAAAACGCTCAATAAATTCGGTTTTGATGGAACGTACCTCAAAATAATAAGAGCTATTTATGACAAACCCACAGCCAATATCATACTGAATGGGCAAAAACTGGAAAAATTCCCTTTGAAAACTGGCACAAGACAGGGATGCCCTCTCTCACCACTCCTATTCAACATAGTGTTGGAAGTTCTGGCTAGGGCAATCAGGCAAGAGAAAGAAATCAAGGGTATTCAGTTAGGAAAAGAAGAAGTCAAATTGTCCCTGTTTGCAGATGACATGATTGTATATTTAGAAAACCCCATTGTCTCAGCCCAAAATCTCCTTAAGCTGATAAGCAACTTCAGCAAAGTCTCAGGATACAAAATTAATGTGCAAAAATCACAAGCATTCTTATACACCAGTAACAGACAAACAGAGAGCCAAATCAGGAATGAACTTCCATTCACAATTGCTTCAAAGAGAATAAAATACCTAGGAATCCAACTTACAAGGGATGTAAAGGACCTCTTCAAGGAGAACTACAAACCACTGCTCAGTGAAATCAAAGAGGACACAAACAAATGGAAGAACATACCATGCTCATGGATAGGAAGAATCAATATCGTGAAAATGGCCATACTGCCCAAGGTAATTTATAGATTCAATGCCATCCCCATCAAGCTACCAATGAGTTTCTTCACAGAATTGGAAAAAACTGCTGTAAAGTTCATATGGAACCAAAAAAGAGCCCGCATCTCCAAGACAATCCTAAGTCAAAAGAACAAAGCTGGAGGCATCACGCTACCTGACTTCAAACTATACTACAAGGCTACAGTAACCAAAACAGCATGGTACTGGTACCAAAACAGAGATATAGACCAATGGAACAGAACAGAGTCCTCAGAAATAATACCACACATCTACAGCCATCTGATCTTTGACAAACCTGAGAGAAACAAGAAATGGGGAAAGGATTCCCTATTTAATAAATGGTGCTGGGAAAATTGGCTAGCCATAAGTAGAAAGCTGAAACTGGATCCTTTCCTTACTCCTTATACGAAAATTAATTCAAGATGGATTAGAGACTTAAATGTTAGACCTAATACCATAAAAATCCTAGAGGAAAACCTAGGTAGTACCATTCAGGACATAGGCATGGGCAAAGATTTCATGTCTAAAACACCAAAAGCAACGGCAGCAAAAGCCAAAATTGACAAATGGGATCTCATTAAACTAAAGAGCTTCTGCACAGCAAAAGACACTACCATCAGAGTGAACAGGCAACCTACAGAATGGGAAAAAATTTTTGCAATCTACTCATCTGACAAAGGGCTAATATCCAGAACCTACAAAGAACTCAAACAAATTTACAAGAAAAAAACAAACAACCCCATCAAAAAGTGGGCAAAGGACATGAACAGACATTTCTCAAAAGAAGACATTCATACAGCCAACAGACACATGAAAAAATGCTCATCATCACTGGCCATCAGAGAAATGCAAATCAAAACCACAATGAGATACCATCTCACACCAGTTAGAATGGCGATCATTAAAAAGTCAGGAAACAACAGGTGCTGGAGAGGATGTGGAGAAATAGGAACACTTTTACACTGTTGGTGGGATTGTAAACTAGTTCAACCATTATGGAAAACAGTATGGCGATTCCTCAAGGATCTAGAACTAGATGTACCATATGACCCAGCCATCCCATTACTGGGTATATACCCAAAGGATTATAAATTATGCTGCTATAAAGACACATGCACACGTATGTTTATTGCAGCACTATTCACAATAGCAAAGACTTGGAATCAACCCAAATGTCCATCAGTGACAGATTGGATTAAGAAAATGTGGCACATATACACCATGGAATACTATGCAGCCATAAAAAAGGATGAGTTTGAGTCCTTTGTAGGGACTTGGATGCAGCTGGAATCCATCATTCTTAGCAAACTATCGCAAGAACAGAAAACCAAACACCGCATGTTCTCACTCATAGGTGGGAACTGAACAATGAGATCACTCGGACTCAGGAAGGGGAACATCACACACCGGGGCCTATCATGGGGAGGGGGGAGGGGGGAGGGATTGCATTGGGAGTTATACCTGATGTAAATGACGAGTTGATGGGTGCAGCACAGCAACATGGCACAAGTATACATATGTAACAAACCTGCACGTTATGCACATGTACCCTACAACTTAAAGTATAATAATAATAAATAAATTAAAAAAAAAAAAAAAAAAAAAAAAAAAAAAGATGGATTAAAGACTTAAATGTAAAACCCCAAACTATAAAAACCCTAGGTGAAACTCTAGGCAATACAATTCAGGACACAGGAATGGGCAAAGACTTTATAATGAAATTGCCAAAAGCAATTACAACAAAAGCAAAAATTGACAAATAGGATCTAATTAAACTAAAAAGTTTCTGCACTGCAAATGAAACTATCATCAGAGTGAACAGACAGCCTATAGAATGGGAGAAGATTTTTGCAATCTATCCATCTGACAAAGGGCTGATGAAATGAAACATTTTTCAGGGATGGTTTACCTTTTCTGGTAACAGTGCTCTGTCAACACCATTTCCAACATGGGATTCTGTGTAACTCTCCTTGAACCAAGGAGTTTACTTTATAGCAATAAAGGTACATCAGTGAGCACATGACCATGAATCCAGACCCAGTGGACCTCCTACATGCCAGACCTTCTAGAAGCTATTGCCTTGATAGGGAAGCGGAATAGCTCCTTGAAGGTACAGCTGTGGTGCCAGCTGGGAAAGGGCACCCTGCAAGGATGAGGTGCTGTCCTTCAGCGTGCAATGTATACCTCAAACCAACAGCCATTGTTCGTGGGCATGTCCACTATAGGTAAAATATCTGGGTTGAGAAATGAAAGTAGGCAAGTAAGTGTCTTATTCTCTATCACTATCTGGGTGTATTTGGGGAATTTGTGTTTCCCATGCTTACAACTTCAAACTTTGCAGGTCTAGAATTACTGATTCTTAGAGGGGAGATGCTTCCAGCAGGAGACCCATTATGAGTCTCACTAAACTTAAAGTTATGGCTGTTGGCTGGTCACTTTCAGCTTCTCATGCCAATAGATCAGCAGACACAGTACAGAATCACCAAAGTGGAGAGGGTAATAGACCCTGAAGGCTTCTGGGGAAGAATATATTTGACATATTCGTGGCACTATCATGCCAACGTTTAACTTTAAATTGCCAAATAAAGCAACCATGGTCTGATATAGGCATAATAAACAAGTGTGAGATCTCTCAGGGATGAGGGTCAGGGTCTTCTATTCAGTCAAGCTAATGGGGGATTTCTGTGTGGTCAAAGATGATGAGTGTTATTTAGTTACAACCTTAGGACTAACTGCAGTAGCTGGGGCTGAAGTTCATTCCACTGACCCTCTGCTTATACATTTCTCCAGAAATGTGACCATCCAGAATACTGTAGAATATATGCCTGGATGGAGTAGACTTAGTGTAAAATAAAAGTGGTTCTGAGTCTGGGCATGATGGCTCATGCTTGTAATGCCAGCACTTTGGGGGGCCTAGGTGGGCAGATTGCTTGGGCCCAGGAGTTAGATACCAGTCTGGGCAACATGGTGAAAACTTTCTCCACAAAAAATACAAAAATTATCCTGGCATAGTGGCATGCACCTGTAGTCCTAGCTACCTGGGGTGAGGGTCTGAGATAGGAAGATCACCTGAGCCCTGGGAAGTGGAGGGTGCAGTGAGCCATGATTGTGCCACTGCACTCCGGCCTGAGCAATAGAGTGAGACCCTGAGTCAAAAAAAAAAAAAAAAACAAAAAACAAAAAAACAACAGTGGTGGAGGCCATGTTTCACCTGAAACCATATCTTTCTGTAGCTTCGTCTCCTATTCTATTCTTGTTTGCCTCATTTACTTACAGGTTTATCTTGAGATGACTCCCTCAATCAGTTACTTTGCATAAAATACATATCTCAGGTTTTGTAACTTTTAAAGATGACATAAAACCCACCAGATCTAGGAGCGTCAACAGGCTTCTGGGGCAAGAATAGAATTCTCCTGGAGTGTAGCATTCCATAGTCAGCTGTTGGCCTTGAGTGACATTCCTACATCTCTGAATGGCATTTTTCTGTCTGAAACACAGAATTAGCAATATCTTCCTTTGAAGGACTTAATCTCTCTCTCTCTCTCTCTCACACACACACACACACACACACACACACGCACGCGCGCACACAACTCAGCACTGGATCTGACACATAAGTGTTCAATAAATGATAGATGTTTTTACTAGATAGTATAATTAGTTTGCCCATAGCATTTTTCCTACACTTCACATTTATTTACTCCCTTGAATAATTTTACTTAATTTATAAATTAAGTAAATTGTGGAATAAAATACCAGTTTATTACTGATTAGAATTAATTTGGAGAATACAGCTTATATATATAACTGCAATCAAACTTTCTATGACTTTGCTATGATTTAAACTTGATTGCAATTAATAGGCAATGTTGGGCAACTTTGGCAACTATCTTTCTAAGGAATAGAATGTATACCTGCCTAGAAGATAACCCTTCTCTCCTTTGAATTATTTTCTCTCTCTCTCTGACTGTGTAATAAAGTGATGTGATTTTCTGCTTTTATCCTTGGGCTAGCCATGTATTCTAATCCAGATGCTTGCAAACTAGAGACAACTCTTACATCAACTGTGTGTTTAGCCCAGTGCCTGACACAGTCAGTATGCCCAATAAAACCTTATATAATAAGTAATATTAAATGTAGCAATAGTAAATCAATTCTTGCTACTAATCACCGTGGAGTAAGCTAGCGCATGATTATCTATATGAGAAACAATTCAATCACAAATAACTGCTTACAATCTGGAACACTTTTTCATTTAATTTTAAGCTAAATTTTTATTTTTTCTGAACCTAGCTGGCTCACCCCTTCCTTCCTTCCTTCTTTCCTTCCTTCCTTCCTTCCTTCCTTCCTTCCTTCCTTCCTTCCTTCCTTCTTTCCTTCCTTCCTTCCTTCCTTCCTTCTTTCCTTCCTTCCTTCCTTCCTTCCTTCCTTCCTTCCTTCCTTCCTTCCTTCCTTCCTTCCTTCCTTCTTTCCTTCCTTCCTTCCTTCCTTCTAAGCTTGCTCTATCTTCTTTCTTTCTTTCTTTCTCTTTCTTTCTTTCTTTCTTTCTTTCTTTCTTTCTTTCTTTCTTTCTTTCTTTCTTTCTTTCTTTCTTTCTTTCTTTCTTTCTTTCTTTCTTTCTTTCTTTCATCTAAGCTTGCTCTATTGCTCTCCATCCATCCATCCATCTATCCATCCATCCATCTGCTCTATTTATCTTCAGTATGCAGTTATACTGACATTTTTCGGTGCTTTTATGTCACTTGCCATGGTAAATAAGTGATTATCCCATTCAAACTGTTCCCATGTGATTTTATGTATGCCTATTATATATCAGACTATTCTACACAGACTATCTAAATTTTGTTAAAATCTATTTAGCCATTTTTCAAAGATGGCTTTATAGACTCACTCAAGGCCTCACAACTGGTAAGAGGAAGAGTCAAGATTTCAGTTGTGGTCTGGAGAGCTACAAAAAGCATAATAAATTATTCAGCAGTGTATTCTGCAACAGGCAAAGGTATGGTTTGCTTTGATTATCACCAACTTTCTCATCTCATTCCTGGTTTTCAGCAGTGAAATGACTGATAAGGAAAACATTTATTCCTCAATTCTCACATTTCTGAAAAGGGAAATTTGCTTCACCTCTTAGTAAGGGACAATATTAAAACCAATTCTCCAATACTTTCTATCCCTATCTCAGTTATTACTTTCTGTAGGAGTAGGTTTTTGTTTGTGTGTGTGTGTGTGTGGTTTTTTGTTTGTTTGTTTGTTTGTTTTTAGCTGATTGGTGATATGTGTAAAGCTTGTCATCCATTGGGTAATCTTAAGAGCTAAATGTGTCATCCTTATATTCAAAAGGCAAAGGGCTCTCTTTCTCTCTCTCTCACTTATTCACCTGCTGTTGCCTTTACTATAGTGCTTACTCTAACTCAAGTGTTTTCTCTTATAGTTGGCTTCCATATGAATCAGTAAGAAGTGCTGGGAAATCTTTACTGATATCTTCCTTCATTTAGAAAACAGACAAGTAAGACTTCATCAGTGCCTGGTTTTCCAATTTCTCTGACTAGAACTAGCTGGTTAATTTACTGCATAAAGTTTTGGAGAGAGCAGGAATCCCTGTCATGACCCCCATTTTGAACTTGTTAGTAACGAGTAACATTTGGTTCTCTATATTCTCATCTAAACACTAGAGTCCCTCAAAAATCTTCAATAGAATTATTTTGTTGAATAATTTACCACTGAAGCTATTTAAACATGAAATTTTATTGTGGGAAGGTTTTTCTTAATATTACAAATTAATTTCTTTAATAGATAGGATCCCAATCTGATATCTGACATTTCTGGTATCATTTTTAATAGATTATGTTTCTAAAAACAATTGTTAATATCAAGTGAATTTAAATATTTATTGGCACAGAGTTATCCAGATTATCCTTTTATGTCTTTTGAATGTCTGTGAGATGTATTATGGTATCCTAAATTTATAAATCATTAATTTTCAACTTTTATTCTTTTCTAATAGACATATAAACCTACGAAATTCCCTCAAAGTGCTGTGGCCCACAATTTGAATGTCTTGTTTGTATCATTGAGTTAAAATATTTTCTAATTTCCCTGTGATCCCTTTTATAATTCCATATACTATATGAGAAGTATATAGCTTAGTTTTCAAATATTTAGGTATTTTTTAGTTTTTGGTTTTGTTTATTCTGATTGGGTTTCAGAGTGGCTTTAAAATATATAATTTGAAGGCTTTCATGGATTTTATAAGATTCTTGACCATTGCCTCTCCAAATACTATTTTTTCCTTTTTATAGTTGACTCCTTATCAAATTCCAATTGCATGTATGTTAAAGTTTTTTTCTATATCCCATATGTCTCTTTCTTATCCTTCTGTGCTTTAATCTGGACATTTCCTGTGTGCCTTTTAAAACATTTAATTGATCCACACTTCAGCTGTACCAAGCTATTCTGAACTCCTAATTTTAACTATAGTATTTTTTATTTCTATAAACTCCACTTGATTTTTTTGTAACTTTCACTTCTTTGCCAAAAATTTTATTATTTTCTCTTTTTTTCTTTTCTCTTTTCTTTTTCTTTCTTTCTTTTTTTTTTTTTTTTTTTTTTCGAGACGGAGTCTTGCTCTGTCACCCAGGCTGGAATGCAGTGGCACGATCTTGGCTTACTGCAACCTCCACTTCCTGCCTCAGCCTCCTGAGTAGCTGGGATTCCAGGTGCCCACCATCACACCTGGCTGAATTTTGTATTTTTAGTAGAGATGGAGTTTCACCATGTTGGTTAGGCTGGTCTCATACACCTGACCTCACATGATCCACTCACATGATCCACCCGCCTCGGCCTCCCAAAGTGCTGGGATTATAGGTATAAGCCACCGTACCCAGCCCTATTATTTTCATAAATATATTAATTCCAATAATTTCAAAGTTAATTTCTGATTAGCTCAACTATCCATGTTACCTGAAAGTTTATTTCCATTATGTGTTTTTTCTTAATACTGTTTCTTGCTATGAATGCATGGATACCAGAAAACTACTTGAGAAAACCCCAAAATGATTATGATGAGTGAAAGAAGCTAGACTAAAATGAATGCCTACTATTTGATTCTATCTGTATAAGATTTTAGAAAATAAAACTAATCTCTAGTGACAGAAAGCCAACAATTAGTTGCCTAGAAATGAGACAGAAATCAATCTGTACACATTTGAAACATCATAACAACAGAAGCTAATGAATAATATGATAGGACAAAGCAAGTTAGGATAGGGTTGGGAAAGGATTATTTTGGGAAGTTACATTGAATCTGAAACCTAACGTGAAAGGATATGTGAAGCATGAAAAGAGGGGAGGGAGGCTGGGGTGGTGGCTTATGCCTATAATCCTGACACTTGGGGAGGCTGAGGTGGGCAAATCACTTGAGGTCAGGAATTCGAGACCAATCTGGGCAACATGGTGAAACCCCATCTCTACTAAAGATGCAAAAATTAGCTTGGTGTGGTGGTGTGCACCTGTAATCTCAGCTACTCAGGAGGCTGAGGCGGGAGAACTGCTTGAACCTGGGAGGCGGAGGTTGCAGTGAGCCAAGATTGTGCCACTGCACTCCAGTCTGAAAAGAGGGGGAAGGAAGAAAACATGTTTTCAGACAGTAGGAGACATATATGTTGCAACCTGGCATGAAGAAGTAGAATAGGTAGATTAGAATAAATCTCGATCAAAGGCTGTGAGGAGATAATTGTAAGAAATGAGGTGGGAGACACAGTCAGTGGCCAGATCACAGAAACTGTAACTAATTAGTTGGACTAAGGTAATTAGAAGTCCACCAAAGAGTTTTAAGTATTTGGGAGTGGATGGCATGATTCATTTTGCTTCTCAGAAATGAAGATGGCATGTAGACATAGTTTCGGATGGGAGTAAAATGAGAGACATGGAGGCAGTTAAATCTTCTACCACAGTACACATATTACTGGCTTGGGTCAGGCCAGTAGCTGAGTGTAAGGGAGAATTTTGACTGATTTAGATGTAAGGAATGAAGGAAAGGCAACAGGAGGGATTCAGATATTTTTTTTCTTGGGTAATTACATTGGTGATTGCACCATTTACTAATATGACACTGGAATAGGAGCATGGATTTTGAAGAGAAAATGTTAAAAATCCTTCAGACATGTAGTGTTTGAGGTGCTTATGTTATAGCTAAGTGAATATTTTCATGGCAGAGTTATGTGTATCAATTTGGAGCTATGGAGAGAGAAAGCTGGGAGATACGTGGAAGGCATTGGAAATCAAGACGTAGTATACAGGAAACAGAAGGCTGAGGACTGAACCCTTAGGAACACCAGGAGCTATTCAGAGAAACAGGATATTAACAAGGTGCCATGGAAACTAAAAATAAGGAGGATGTCAATAAGGAAGTGTGTCATCAGAGCCAATTATTAACAAGAGGTCAAGAAATTGAGCAAACACTATGTAGCTGCTTAAGTATTGGATCCCATTTATATGCGATTCCTTCTGCCTCCTATGTTCTTCCCCCATTTCATTATTTGTAAACTCCTGTTCCTCTTTCACGTCAGTTCAAGGGCCACCTGTTTTGGGAAATTCTCCCTGGGTTTCACAGGCAGACTTTGAGGCATGCTCTTTTATGCTTCCACTATGTTTTGATTCTGCTCATCAGCTTGCACTTTAATTATCTGTCCACAAGCTTATCTCCTAGCCAGCCTGTGACTTTTGCTTTTATATTCCCAGCATCACTGCATTTCAACCTTGACTGAATCCCTAGTGCCTAGAGTAGTAATTTTATGGAAGACATTACAAAATTATTTGTTGAATGAAAAAAAAATGCTTTTGAAAAATATGAAGGAACCTGAATTGCTAATGATGAGAAAAGGTAAATGATGTTTTAGGGCATGGCTATCACAGGGATTGTGAGATGAGCTGGTTTAGGCAAATCAGTGCATTTTCCTGGAATCAGCATCCTCGTTATTAAAATCAAGATTTTGTTTACTGGTGATATGCTATGTTCTATGAAGAATCCTACTTCAGCAATTATTTTATTTCTGGATTTAAATAAATATTTTGATTTGGAAAAAGAATCTTTCCCTTTCTGTTTGTCTTGGGGCTTCCTCTGATTTTTAAAAATGGGTATTATCTGAGTATAGAAAGCACTGGATCTCAGTCTCTTTTGTGTCTTTGTTACTTTTATTATCCACGAGAATTCGTGAGCATGGTGTGGTTAAGACTCACAGCCCTAGCAATGTCCTAAATACATGTCAGCAGGTGTTGAAAGGCTGTGGATGAGAAAGTGCCATCACTTCCTGGGTAATTGGAACAAGGCAGAGGACACTGTGCTCAGTGATTTGACAAAGGATTAACCTGTCTCCTCTACTGTAAAGCAATAATGGGCTCATTTGTTACTCATGGCACTGCTTGTCACCACATGACTGGAGTAACACACTCTCTTGCACACCTTCTCAGGATCCCTGACCAAATAGCTGAAAATGGAGATGTAAAGATGGGAAACTGATCTATTCACGGGACACACCTCAAAGTTCCTGGGTGTGTTTTGCTATAGCCATGAATATGAGTGCCAGCCTAGGTGTTTAGTGGCTCATTAAACTCTAAGGGTAGACATAGAAGATTAAATGGGAAACCCAAAAGTCATGTTTCTCATTTCATATCCTCTTATTATATGACTTTCATGGTGATTCACGTTTAGAAAATCCCTAAACATATTTACTTGTAGGGTATTTGTAAAATAAGGTTACTAATAGAACCAAATGTAGTATAGATTATTTTTCTTAGTATCCGTCTATGTAAACAGAATCAGGACCTGTTGGTAATAGGTAATTTGTATATTCATGTTAATTGATGAAATACAAGAGTATTTTATTTTATTTTATTTTTTTGAGATGGAGTCTCACTCTGTTGCCCAGGCTGGAGTGCAGTGGCACAATCTCGGCTCACTGCAACCTCCGCCTCCCAGGTTCAAGCAATTCTCCTGCCTCAGCCTCCTGAGTAGCTAGGACTTCAGGCACCCGCTGTCACACTCGGCCAATTATTTTATTTTTAGTAGACCATGTTGGCCAGGCTGGTCTTGAACTCCTGACCTGGTAAGGTAAATTTAAGCACTTATCTTTTTTATTTTAAATAATGCTATTTATTTTAAAATTTTAGCTATTATATATTGTGTTTTAACTATGGAGGATGATGTCACCATCATGACTCACCCTCAATGTTTTTCTCTTAATATCTCATGTGGTAAAAATAACTATTCGTTGTTGTTATTCCTATTACATAAGTATTGTTCACTGGTGACATTTCGTTTTTGTGCATAGCTATTTATGTTAGTAGGAGTTAATAAGTCCCTTATTTATTCATTCTCTTAATTTCCTGTCTGTGTCACAAACTCTTCATTCTCAAGTCCAATTTCCACCCAAATTATATAGTTTCATTAAATATTAATTAAACAAATGAAGAAACTGTGAGTTCCTTTTAATTTTTTTTTTTTCCAAGCCCTCCTTCTGGAGTCCTTTGACTTTCTGCTCTATCCTGAACTTGCTCTTTAAATCAGCTCCACAGCACTTTTCCTGGGACTTCCCATCTCTTCCAATCAGAATTGCGAACACCATTTTCAGAATGATTTTTCATGATTTGCTCCCTTGCTTTGATGGAGCAAATGTCTGAGGATCTTCTTGGAGAAAAGTGCATGAATCATAAATGTTTGAGCCATGCCTATTATTTAGGTATTTTCCATCTGTATGTAAATATTGGTACATTTCTTCTCAACTTTGCATTCAGCGACATTACATTAGCAACTTGAAATTGACCAGAGTATATTTGCACCATGAAAGTCAGCAAACACTACAATTCAGTGCTTTTGTTTGTTTGTTTTTCCAGGAGAGCTAGTTGCTAAATGTTTACCAGCATGCCACTGCTGCTTCCTGTTACTCATAAGCTTTTCAGGGAAGTTTACAGTTTACAAATTGTTGAATTGATTTGTTTCTTGTCAGCATCCTTCTCTGCCTGCACTTGCTAACTGCCTTTCTCTGATCTGTTTATTACTCTTCCAATATCTCCCCATCTCCTAAAAATTGGTTATTTCTTGTTCATACATTTTTATCTCTCAATTATCAGTTTAGACTGGTTTGAAGAGAGGAAAGCAATGTACACACTTTTGTATTCCACCATGTATATCCAGATATCCCATAGCCTACATTTAAAATGAAGAAAACTTCAATTTCATTTTTCAAGGCAGATAGCCCGGATGAAATATGATGTTGGCTTGAATCAGAAAGGTGGCAGTAGGGACGGAGGGAAGTAGCCTGAGAAACTCTTGAGAGTTTCTAAGAATAGGAACAAAGGAAGTTTCAAAAATGTCTTCCAAGTGTTTGAACGGATAGGTTAATGGGGTGCCATTTGTCATTTAATGAGAAAATGAAATCTGAAGATGGAACAAAGCAGGCCAGGAAAATCAAGAGTTTGAATGTGGGTGTGTTAAATCTGAGATGTGTTTGGATTGTGGAAGTAAGGATAGATAGTTGGCGGTTAGCTATACGGACATGGAGGCAATAGAGAGATATATTACATTTCCAGCCTTGCACCCATGACATATGTTTCTTCTAGGAGATCTGTTGGGTTTGTGTAGGTGGGTGCATACGTATTCTCATGACCATGTGGGGGAAAGGATCTGCTGATCCATGTGTAACTGATTATGGTGTAGTGGGGATGCTTAGTAAGTTCCACAAAGATGTCCTTTAATCCATCTGGTTGCTGGGCATCCCCATGGAGTCTGACGCTGAAGTTTGCTGTTAGTGAAACAGAGCCTTCTATCATGACATCATTAGGGCCCATAATGCTCCCTCAACCACTAGCTCTGGGTGGCATAGCAGGTAGTCTAGATCTGGGCAGAATCTTTTATTCTGTCTATGGATAGAGCTGTCACACTTCAACTTCCACTATGGGGATACTTCATGAATTCACAAGGCAGCCACATGAGAGGTCTCTGGACTGTTCACTCAGCTACCTGTTGTTTCCTCCGCTGAAAGTACCTAGGAATGTCTAGATACCGTCTATGCCTGTGGATACTGAGGGAGGCTAGTGGTACTATCTTTAATTATTTCTCTTAGCATTACCCCTTAGCTATTTTTTAGCCTAACACTTAGAATAGTATCTTACTGCACATGGTACTTCTTCAAAGGAAACTGAAATGTTCTCAGTCCATGGCCAGAAAAGAAAGCAATGAGTTCTACTGTTCTGCTCTTAGTGCAAACCTTATGGTTATTTTAAACAGCATTATCTACCCATGGCTTTGACCCAGAATGGAAAGCTAGGGCACATGTGTCTCACCACTTCCCTTGCTTCCTCACTGCTGTCCTGTTCCTGTCTAGAACCTGCTAGACTGGATTTGTCTTCTATTTTTTGTCAGGTAGTGAGATAAAAACCTTGTTCATATCATAGCCTCCATATCTCTAATCCATGACTTCTGGCAAGGCTCTACTTTCAGACCAAAAACTTTGTTTTATGGAAAGGTAGTTTCTGAAATTTGAAAAATCAATTTTTTTTAAATAAATTCTACCCTAATGAACTCATAGACACGTGAGTGTTTTCTCACAACTAAGAGATGAAAGAAGAATCTTCACAATTCCTTCTACCCTATAATGACCTCTCATGTACCCTTGCAAATTCTGAAATCTTGTCATTAGGAATTCTGAGGCACTCTATCTCTGGTCTTCCTGATCCAATGAATACAGAAAACGGGTTGTTTTGTAAGGTTGCACCAGTGCAACCATTCACTATTCAATTCCTTTCTTCTCACCCCTGTGTCCTCTTCAAATTTGCCTATTCCTTTTGAATTTGTGAAAGTAAACGGTCAGGAAAAATTAATCTAGTGATTTTTAATTTGTTTACTATCATGATATTTGTCTGCTACAAAAAAGAAAAAAGAAAAAATCAAGTACATGGAACCCCAAACTTAGAACAGATGAGCAAAAACCTGCTGGGGTTCATGATAGAATAGAGTCCTGAAGCCAAGAGAAATGGGCCTTCACCTCATCTATTCAGTTATCTCTATGATACCTAAAGCTTTGCAGTGCATACTCTGTGGATCCCTATGTCAACCTTTTCTGGATTTGTCATAGATATGACTTTTTTTACCTTTATTTAAATCATTTAAAAAAATAAATAATAGTTTCTTAGGTCTTTAAGACTATCTGTAAACTAACTCCCTGTCTCATGCATGAGAAAATTGAGGCCCAAAGAAATGATGCGATTTGCTTTAGGTCATTTAGATAGTATCAGAGCTGGAACTGAAACTCTAATATTCTGTTCTCTAAATTGATGCATTTTCCACTATAGTGACCTACTATGAAACTCAGGGGGTTCTTGAAGAAGATCTATTCTTTGTGATCACATAGAGAAAGCTATGTTTAGACTCTGGAAGAGGCATATTTGTGCCAGCTTGTCTCTTCACTAGCCCTGACACATTGTTCGTTTAATTTGCTCAGTCTACAACTCCATTAGCTTCATCCTGTGGTGGGGCTGGCCCATTTATCCCTGTTTAAAATTTAATCAGACGTTTCACTGCTCATCAACACTTTAACGGGACCATTTAGAGCCCTGAATCTACACACATCTCTGCTTAATTACTGCTAGTCGACAGATGTCACTTTCACTGTCCTCTCTTCCTTCTCTCCTTCAGTTGCACAGACTTAAAAGAGAAGCTTATTCTTTAAATAAACCTTAAAGCAGAAACACAATCAGAGATAAATAGAGAGGCACCAGCCCTATGTTTCTGCTTGATTGGAATCTAGTCATTTGGAGAAGTGAAAGGCTGTATTTGGTACCTCATCAGGACTTGAAGCCCGCTCTTGATTTTTTTCTTGTACAAAACGAAAGGAGCATGGGAAGAAAGAGAGATGCAGAATAGGTGACGGGGCTCTCCTGTCTGCCATGCGTGTCATGCCTTTCTTAGCCTACTCTCTGCTCGTGCTTGTTCCTTATTCAACTGTGAAATTGGAATCGCAAGAGGAGGGTTTCATTTCCATTGCCAACATTCCTCTCATGGTAGAGCACAGAGAAGAGAGACAGCTTGTGAAGCTGGAAAAAGACATGTGACAGGTGACAAGCACCCTTGGCATATAACAATAGGTTCAGTTTATTTGGTATTATCAAATCCTGGTTGTCCTCAACCACCCACTCTCCAACACATATAAATGCTATTTTTAAGGATACTCAAAATATTGCAGGTAGCTTCTGAGCATGAAAAATTCGTTTAAAATGACCTGTTAATAGCTCATGGCCTTCCCTTTGGAAACAGTCAAAAAAGAACAGAGTTGTGTCTAATGCCTTGGAAGTATGGAAGAGTTTCAGATAACTAATTAGTATTTTTGGATTCAACAAGACAGGGTTTATACCAGCTGCTTCTAATCTACTGCATCAGTTATCTAGTGCCACAATAATGCTGCATAACAAACAATCATAAAATTTCAGTGGCATAGAACAATAAATGTGCTTGCTAGCTTCAGCTACTCTGACCTGGCTCAGATAATCTCAGCTGGGCTTGCTTATGTACCTGAAGTCAGATACAGCTTCACTGGGTGGTTTTGCTGTTTTTGGCTGGGCTTGCTCATGTCTGAAGGTCTCTGGATGACAGACTTGGCTAGGATGAGTGGGACAACTTGACTCTGTTCCACATTTTCTTGCAGGCTAGCCCAGAGATATTTTTATGAAAATGGCAGAGGACAAGGCAGCAAGTGGAAATGCACATGCACTTTTTCCAACCTTTTCTTAAATTATATCTAATAAAATATGTAATTCATGTTTGGCCAAGGTACATTATATGGCCGAGTTCAGAGAGTGATAGGATACTGCTAGTCACATTTTTCATCATCAGTATTATTATTTTTAGAGCTGCAGTCTGTCTCTGTCACCTAAGCTGGAGCACAGTGATGTGAGTATAGCTCACTGCAGTCTCCAGCTCCTGGCTCAAGTGACGCTCCTGCCTCAGCCTCCCAAGTAGCTAAGACTATAGGCATGCATGATCACGCCTCACTAATTAAAAAAAAAAATTTTAGAGACTGGGCCTCATTATGTTGCCCAGGCCGCTCTCAAACTCCTGGCTTCAAGTGATCCTCTACCCTCAGCCTCCTGAGTCTCTGGAATTATAACCATGAACTACTGTTACCTGGCTCATAAGACTATCTAGGAATGCTTGTAGACAGAGGGAAGGGTACATAATTAGGGTAAAGAATACAATAAATCTAAGGATGTACGACTGAATGTTTGTAGTATTAAGAATAAGATAAAATATTCACTCGTACTGCTTGTATTGAACACTGTCCTGGGAAATCTTGCCAGTGCAATAAGGTAAGAAAAAGATTTTTTAAAAGGCATACATATTGGAAAGGAAGAGGAAAATCTGTCTTTGTTTATAGCTGACCAGGTCAAATATATAGAAAACCCTAGGGGATACACTAATGATATTGGAACTGATAAATGGATTTATCAAAATCACAGAGTAAAAGATCAATATGCAAAAAATGGTTGTATATGTATATGCTACAACTAAAAACTTGAAATGAAATTAAATACAGAAGACTTAGATATAATTTTTTCTTTTTCTGAGATGGAATCTCACTCTTGTTGCCCAGGCTGGAGTGTAATGGCTTGATCTTGGCTCACTGCAGCCTCCATCTCCCAGGTTCCAATGATTCTCCTGCCTCAGCCTTCTGAGTAGCTGGGGTTACAGGTGTCCACTCCCATGCCTGCCTAATTTTTGTATTTTTAGACCAGTCTCAAACTGCCTACCTTGGCCTCCTAAAGTGCTGGGATTACAGGAGTGAGCTACTGTGGCCAGCCTAGATATAAATTTTGATGTGTAATGTCTTCATACTTTAAACTATAAGATACTGCTGAGACAAATTAAATATCTAAATAGATGGAGAGTTATACAATACTCTCAGGTTGAAAAACTCAATATGATGAAGATAACAACTTCTTCAAAATTGTTCTCTAAATTTAATACAATCCACATCAAAATTCCAGCAGAATTTTCTTTATAATCTGACAAATTGATCCCAAAATGTATATGGAATTGCAAATGATCTAGAATATGCAAAACAGCTTTGAAATAAACCAAGAAAGTTGGAGGCCTTATACTATGTGATTTTAAAAGTCATTATAAAGATACAGTAATCAAGACCACATGGTTTTGACAGAATAGATTCACAAATCAGTGAAGCAGAATTGAGAATCCCAAAATAGAGCTGTATTTATATGGTCAACTGGTTTCTGACAAAGATGTTCCGTAGTCTTTTTCTGGAAGTGGATGGGCCCCTTCCCAGTTAACAGGTAGGATGCCAAAGATGATGGCACTTCACATACCAAGACAACTTGGGAGAAAATGTATTAGGCATAAAGCACTCCTGGGGAGGGCAGGTCAGGCACAAGCAGGTCTACACTGGCTTGAGTGAAGCTGAGAGAGTAGGGTGACACTTTACACTGGCTAGGGGATGGCACGGGGGAAAAGTTTCCCCACATAGGCTGGGGCTTTTGGAGGTTTCAGTTTCCCACTGGCACCTGCTAAGATGTGGGCCAGGAGGGGAACAGGAAGGTGAGTCTTGAAAGCTGTCATCATTTAAACATCAAGACTGCAGTGAAACTCTTAATTACAGATATAGAAGTAATTTAGTGGGAAAATGATAATCATTTAACAAATAGTGAGATAACTGGATATCCACATGGAAAAAGAAGAACCTTGACCCTTTTATCACAATTTACAGAAAAATTGGTTAAAATGAATCATAAAATTTCGGTTAAATAAACATATTCCTTTTAGCAAGAAACCTGTTGTGCAACATGGCGACTGTGGTTAAGAACAATGTTATCGTATTCTTGAAAATTGCTAACAGCGTAGATATTAAGTGTTCTCACCACAAAAATATAAATACTTGACATAATGCGTGTTAATCGGCTCCAATTAGCCATTCCACAATGTATGCCTATTTCAAAAACATGTTGCACATGGTAAATATATACAACTTTTATTTGTCAATTTAAAAAGTTAAAAAATAGTTTAGATAAAATATAAAAGATAAAATGATAACAATTCAAGAAGAAAACAGGATAAAATCTTTGTTATCTTGAATTAGACAAGGGTTTCTCAGTTTGGACACTAAAAGCACACATTATGAAAGAAAAAAGAAGAAATGGACTTCACCAAAATTAAAAGTTTTGCTAATTGGAAGCTACTGTTAAGAAAAATAAAAAAGCAAGGCACAGATTTGGAGAAAATGCTTGCAAAAATATCTGACCAAGAAATTTGATAAAGAGTATAATTAGAAGTCCTACAGTTCAATAATAATTCATATAACTCAATTTTTTAAATGAGCAAAATATTTGAATACATAATTTACACACACATACAATACAAATAGCAAGCAGTACACGAAAAGATCCTCAACATCACTAGTCAAAGGAAATAAAAATTAAGACCACAGCGAGCTACCATTACATATCCACTAGAAAAACTAAAATTAAGGAGACTGAAAATTACAGGTATTGGCAAGGATGTGGAAAAATTGGAACATGCATATACTACTGGTGGGAATATAAAACATCATTTTGGAAAGCAGTTTGACTTTCCTACAAAGTTAAATGTGCCCTTAACAAATGACCCAGCCACTCCTCTTGTAATGCTTACCCATGAGAAATGAAAACATATGTTGACATGCAGAGTTTGACAAGAGTGTTGATAGCAGAATTATTCATAAGAGTCCCAAATTGGAAAGAGCCAAAATACCCCTGAACTGGTAACTTTATAAAAACTTTTGGCATATACATACTGTAGCTACTACGTGTTAGCCAGGATGGTCTCGATCTCCTGACCTCGTGATCCGCCCGTCTTGGCCTCCCAAAGTACTGAGATTACAGGCGTAAGCCACTGCACCTGGCTGGTAAAATTATTTTCTACCATAGGGCCAGATGTCCTTCATATTCCTTCTTACAGATCTCAATATATCAGGAAATACTACAGCTATGATATGCTAGTATGGAAGTGTGTCTAATGAGGCTAATGGACATCCCCATGGTCCTATGTATATACAACCTGCCCTTCCCTACATAGTGATTCATTTGTCAGACACTCTGCCTCTTCTTCAGGGCTTATGTTTGGGCCAAATATATCTTTTTGTAGGAATATCTAGTCACAATGAACCACAATCCTCTAGTGTCCAAAAAAAAAAAAAAAAAATCATCTAGTGCCTGTGTATGGATCTCTCAGAAAACCAAAAGGATCAGAGATTATGAAAGTCAGAATAATAGGGAAAATGACACATTCCTCTTCCTTGCTTTGACTTATATTGCTATTTCTCATCTTTTTTTTTTTTTTTTTTTGAGTCAAGGGTAAACATGTTTATTGATAGGATTGTCTCTCTCTGTTGATTTTTTTTTGCGGGGGGGGGGGGGTTACAAAATCTGCCTGATACTGAAGTCTGCTTACTTGTGGCTTGACAGTGCTGACGACCTTAGAATCTGTACATTGAGATGCAGGATGGTGGCTACATATTAACATTCATACTGTAGATGGGAAGACGGGAGAAATGTATTAATTTATCCCAAAAGTCTGATCATTTTTTCCAGCAATTGGAGAATAATTCATTAGTAATTACTCATTTGAATTTAAATGGCTATTTGGGAAGCCACATGTATTAGTCTGTTTTGTGAAGCCACATGTATTAGTCTGTTTTCACACTACTGATAAAGGCATACCCGAGACTGGGAAGAAAAGGAGGTTTAATTGGACTTACAGTACCACATGGCTGGGGAGGCCTCAGAATCATGGTGGAGAGTTAAAGGCATTTTTTGTTTGTTTTTGTTTCTGAGACAGAGTCTTGCTCTGTTGTCTAGGCTGGAGTGCAGTGGCGCAATCTTGGCTCACTTCAACTTCCGCCTCCTGGATTCAAGCAATTCTCCTGCCTCAGCCTCTCAGGTAGCTAGGATTACAGGCACCCACCACCATCCCCAGCTAAGTTTTGTATTTTCAGTAGAGACAAGGTTTTGCTATGTTGGCCAGGCTGGCCTCAAACTCCTGACCTCAGGTATCCGCCCGCTCAGCCTCCCAATGTGCTGGGATTACAGTCGTGAACCACAGTGCCAGGCCTAAAGGCATTTTTTTTACATGGTGGTAGCAGCAACAGAAAATTAGGAAGAAGCAAAAGTGGAAACCCCTGATAAGCCCATCAGATCTCCTGAGACTTACTCACTATCACAAGAATGGTACTGAAAAGACCGGCCCTCATGATTCAGTCACTTCCCTCTGAATCCCTCCCACAACATGTGGGAATCCTGGGAGATACAATTCAAGTTGAGATTTGGGTGAGGGCACAGCCAAACCAAAGCATTCCTCCCCCGGGCCCCTCCAAATCTCATGTCCTCACACTTCGAAACCAATCATGCCTTCCCAACAGTCCCATTGCAGAATTAACCCAAAAGTCCACAGTCCAAAGTCTCATTTGAGACAACGCAAGTCCCTTCCACTTATGAGCCTGTAAAATCAAAAGCAAGCTAGTTACTTCCTAGTTACAATGGGGAAACAGGTATTGGGTAAATACAGCTGTCCCTAATGGGAAAAATTGGCCAAAACAAAGGGGTTACAGAGCCCATGCAATCCAAAATCCAGAAAGGAAGTCAAATTTTAAAGCTCCAAAATGATCTCCTTTGACTCCAGGTCTCACACCTAGGTCACGCGATGCAAGAGGTGGGTTCCCATGGTCTTGGGCAGCTCCGCCCTGTGGCTTTGCAGGGTACAGCCTCCCTCCGGGCTGCTTTCAGAGGCTGGCATTGAGTGTCTGAGGCTTTTCCAGGCATATGATGCAAGCCGTCGGTGGATCTACAATTCTGGGGTCTGGAGGATGGTGGCCCTTTTCTCACAGCTCTACTAGGCGGTGTCCCAGTAGGGACACTGTGTGGGGGCTCTGACCTCATAATTCTCCTCCGCACTCCCCTAACAGAGGTTCTTCATGATCGCCCCCCACCCCCAGCTGCAAACTTTTGCCTGGGCATCCAGGCGTCTGGGTACATCTTCTAAAATCTAGGCAGAGGTTCCCAAACCTCAATTTTTGAGTTCTGTGCACCCGCAGGCTCAATACCACATGGAAGCTGCCAAGGCCTGGGACTTCCACCCTCTGAATCCACAGTCAAGCTATTACATTGGTCCCTTTCAGCCACAGCTGAAGCGACTGGGACATAGCACCAAGTCCCTAGGCTGCGCACAGCACCAGAACCCTCAGCCTGGCCAAGGAAACAAATTTTTCCTGCTGGTCCTCTGAATCTGTGATGGGAGGAGCTGCCACCAGGGTCTCTGACATGGCCTGGAGGCATGTGCCCCAGGGTCTTGGGGATTAAAGTTAGGCTGCTTGCTACTTATGCAAATTTCTGCAGCTGGCTTGAATTTCTCCCCACAAAATGGGTTTGTCTTTTCTACTGCATGGTCAGGCTGCAAATTTTTGGAACTTTTATGCCCTCTTTCCCTTTTAAAATGGAATGCTTTTAACAGCACCCAAGTCACCTTTTGAATACTTTGCTGCTTAGAAATTTTTTCTGCCAGATACCCTAAATCATCTCCCTCAGGTTCAAAGTTCCACAAATCTCTAGTTCAGGGGAAAAATGCCGCCAGGATCTTTACTAAAACATAACAAGAGTCACTTTTGCTCTAGTTCCTCCAAGTTCCTCATCTCCATCTGAGGTCACTTCAGCCTGGATTTTATTGTCCATATCACTATCAGCATTTTGGGCAAAACCTTTCTAGAAAGTTCCAAACTTTCCCACATTTTCTTATCTTTTTCTGAGCCCGTCAAACTTTTCCAATCTCTGCCTGTTACCCAGTACCAAAGTCGCTTCCACATTTTCGGGTATCTTTTCAGCAATGCCCCACTCTACTAGTACCAATTTACTTTATTAGTCTGTTTTCATGCTACTTACAAAGGCCTACCCAACACTGAGAAGAAAAGGAGGTTTAATTGGACTTACAGTTCCACATGGCTGGGGAGGCCTCAGAATCATGGCGGAGGGCTAAAGGCACTTCTTATATGGCAGCAGCAGCAGCAAGAGAAAATAAGGAAGAAGCAAAAGTGGAAACCCCTGGTAAATCCATCAGATCTCTTGTGACTAATTCACTATCACGAGAAGAGCATGAGAAAGACTGGCCTCAGTGATTCGATTACCTCCCCCTGGGTCCCTCCCACAGCATGTGGGAATCCTGGGAGATACAATTCAAGTTGGGATTTGGGCAAGGACACAGCCAAACCATATCACCACATTTTGTTACAGTTAAAACTTTCATGTTTCCAAATAGGTGTGTCTCAATCTATATATCTTGCTTTCAAGACTGATTGTCAATGTGCATGCACAGGCAATACTTAAAATGTGGTGCTTGATAGTGGATGTGGTGTTGCAAAGGCAGGCTGATACCTACAGGTATGTATTGGTTTATAAATACAGCCTCAAATAATATAGAACCTAACAAAGAGATCTTAGAGGTCATTTAGTCTAAACCCTCATTATACACGTTGAGAAAAAGAGGCACAAAGAAGTTAAATGACTTGTCTGAGGTAATAAATTATGTGACCTTGTATGTTTGGAACTAAAATTGAGGTTGTCTGACTCTTCTTTGGTTATTGTTACCACTACACTACTATCCTGTACTTCAGACATCACTGAATGTAATACTGATTGGAAAGGAACTTTCAGTGAATGAGAATGGTGCTAGGACCCTGTATTCTAATGGCATGTGTTGATTCCAGCCACTATTTGTGGTGTTCGAAGGAACCCATATCTGCAGGCTTGCAGCACTACTTAAGAGTCAGAAAGTAACTGAGTGGGGATTAAAATAGTTCCTGGTAGTAAAACAGAATGACAGCCTCATAGAATTTGATTCTGTTTTCAATATTTTATAACAAGTTCCTTTTACTCCAAATGAATGGTGGTTCATGTGGTTCCAGGATGAATTTCTCTTATAAAGGTTCTTACTCTTTAAGAAATATAGACACAGCCATAAAAACAATTCAGTCTTTTACCTCATTGCCTTTTTCTCAACTGGTAATAAATTGTTGGCTGAGGCTAGATAGGCACGTAATAGGTAGTGGGAAAACCCTCCATCAATGAGAAGATTTATCTGTGAGTAGTCAGAGAAACATTCCTTTATGCAATAAATACTAGAGGTGGGAGATATGGGCCAACAAGGAATGAATTGACTATAAAGAGGCATTTATCAGGATGATGGTAAATATCAACCTTCCAAAAAGGAGAATTCCATAAACCACAGTCAGTACTTAAATTTTTAGCATGATATTTTTGACAGAATCTGCCTCATGCTTTAAGCATTTTTCCTTAAACAAATGTATTCTAGACTTCCCTAAAGATTTTGCCTCCAACACTTCTCTGTGTGTTATGTTGAAGCCTTATTACTATGTAGCATTAGCTATATTTTTGGTATTTTTGTTTGGTTTATTAATTTAGCAGAGTTTGGTTTATTCTATTCTTTCTACCTGGTACCTGTCTGGTTATTACTAATATAGACAGAGAATTTTCAAGTTTACACTTAGTCTTTTGGAAAATGCTAAATGCACCGACGAGGCTCAGTAATTAGCACTGATTACTTTTTCTAACTGGATATTCTCCTCCTGCAAGACTCTTAACTTATTTTTCAAATGATCATTTTTAAGGTGTTACTATTTTTTTGTGAATTCTTCGTTATAGATTTATAGGAGTCTTCCTTCTCTTGGAACTACAATCACTTGTACATTTCTTTACATCATGAAGAGATTTTCTACAAAGTTGTGTAGAAGACCCCTTGCAGATAAGCATCTTTTGGAGATTTTGTGTTATAACTCTAAAGGTTTGCTCATTATTCCGGAAGGGCTGAAACTGGGCCTAAGTAGTGAAAGATGCATTTCTTTTTGCTGACAGCTATATTCTAATTCATCGTCCATGTTACACTTTTTTGAACCAGAAATTTGAATTGCGGGATATCAGCTCATTTGTAGACTGCTTGCTAATCACCATCTTAACTTTATATGAATAGAAATAATTTGAGGTTGGTGTAAACGTGAGAGATTTAGACTGTGAAGTGCAAGCTGTGAATTCACAAACCCACCCACCTACTGCCAAGCACTGTTTTGAACTCCCTTATTAAAACTGGGAAAGCCCAATCTGATGTCTGATAGTGCATTGACATGGTGGGTGGAATACTTGGACTGAATTAATTCAACAAGCATTTACTGGGTACCTTTTATGTTTTTGGATTAGTAGGTTAATGTAATTGAGGCAGAATCACTACATATCCAGAGCTAAAATTTCCTGAGCACTTACTATGTCCCTGTCACTCTAGTTAGCACTTTGCATACAGTTTTTCATCAAATCTTCAGAAAAGTCTTGAAGGAGGTATTGGTGTTACCGAAAACTTATAGATAGGAGAAGTGAGACTCAAATAGGACAGTTAATTTGCCCTAGGTCACTCACCTTATAGCAAAACTGGAAGTAGAGCCCATTCTTGTGTGATTCCAGAGCCCCTGGTGGGAACCTAATTGCTGTGCAGCATCACCACTGAAGTGTTTGATGAGCCTCATTCCTGTCTGCAATTTTGCTCAGCATTAGCATTAGGAACCCTGGATTTTGTTCTGTATTTATTTCCAGTAATTGACAACCTACTTGCCGGTTTGTTTGTGTTCAATAAATGTTTGCTGAATTGATGCATGCCTAGGGAGGGATGCTCCTCCTCATGGTTTCTGCACTGACCTTGAATGGCTTCTCATTTCAGTTTTTAAAACACAGAAAATAATGCAGAGGTGAAAAAGGACAAAGATGCTCAAGTAACCGAGTTAAAATGTGTTTTTCCCAAACACTAATAACACAACATTTGAATGAAAGTGTTGAACATTACAGATTATTTTTTTCCTCTTCCGAAGGGTACAGTTATTCATGAAGTGAAGGACAAAGGCATTTTGTTGCATTTTTATGAAAGAGAAACATATATCAGAGGACATAATAAAATTTTTGATAATAGAGTTTTGCCTTTCTATGCCAAGCCTATCTTGCAACATACATTCTTAATGAAGGAAAAGATCAACAAGCCACAAACATTTTTTTTTTTTCCGAGAGAGAAAGCAATTAGAAAATATAAAGCGAGGAAAGAAAAAAGCTCCAACAAACTGGAACAATTACAAGCCTTGTAAGAAAATCAATAAAATCAAACCTACTCTTAAGGCAAAAAGTCTATTCAAGCATTGTTACAGACTATCTGATTATTACAAAGAAATCTCAGTTTGGACCATTACAGTGAAATTAAATAAAACCACAGATGTTAGGACTCACACAAAGCATGTGAGTCAGCTTTTATGCTTTGTGAGGATGTGACCTCATGAATAGATCCTTATGCTGAGACAGAGATCTGCAGAGGGCGCCAAATTAACTGAATCAGGGTAGAATAAACAAGAGTTGGGATTCACTTTCAATCAAGTTACTGGTTAGTCATTTTAGTCTTATTCATCAGCCAATAATACTGCGTTACAATGGAAGGCACAGGATTGTGCTAGATAATGTAGAAAGTATTTTTTCAAACTCTCTGTCCTCCCCACTGTTTTCAAAAACTTATTCATCTCTCAAGAGTCGTATCAATTACTACCTCCTCTGGGACATTATTCTTGATTTTTTTAGGTAGAATGAATCACTCCCTTTTCTGGGCTGGACAGCAATTTATTTAGTTATAGGCTCTCCCCTGCATATCTTATAGCTCTTAGTCATCCCACTGTCATGTTTTCCTATAGCTGTCTCTGCGGGTTAAGAACCATGTCTCATTGGCAAAGACAGCATAAAAGCAAATGGTCAAAGAGCATTTTCTGAGGGATGAATAAAGGAACAAATCTAGAAAAAAAAAGAACAGTTGTCTTAAGCTAGCACCCATTTATCAACTTCCACCTATGAAATGGGTTTATATCATTTATTCATTCAACAAATATTTCTAAAAACCCATCATATTCCAGGCACCTTGTTAGGTTTAAGGGATACAGAAATAAGACGTGATACCTCAAATCAAGGAGATCTTGATTTTGGAAATTTGTAAACTTATTTAAAGTACTTTACTATATGTCAAATTTAAGGTTATGTATTTTCTTTACCACAACTAAATTTAAAAACTGGCCTATTATCTTCAAAAGTGTGAAAGACAAGAAAAGCCTGAAGAACTATCTCAGACTGAAAAAGATGAAAAAACTATGGGAACAAAATGCAGTGCCTGATTCTGCAACTGTATCCTTTTGCTATAAAGGAATTAACTGGAGCAACTGGTTTGAAGGATTAGATGCTAGTAGCGTATTAGGATTAATTTTATGATTTTCATGATTTTACTGTGTATGTAGGGGAATGTTCTTGTAGAGAGTTTTTTGGGCAGAAGGAAAATATTGCCACATGGAAATCTGGATTTACATAAAGAATATTGGAAATGGTAAATATTAAATAAAAACATCAGCAATATCTTTCCCATAGAACTTCACAAAGATATTTCTAATTTCAGTGACTTCAGTGACTTGATGTTGCCAGAGGAGAGAGTTGGTTTTGTTTGTTTGTTTGTTTCTTGGAGAACGTTACATTCTTTTAACACCCAACAAAATCATTATGTGTGCTGGAACAGACCACTAGTGAGAGGTTTTCAAGAATGGAAGCTCTCTAAGAGCCAGAGTGTGCGTTTGAACACCATAGCTTCTCCAATTTCTCAGAAGCCAAAACAAGTCACAAAGTTTGTGACTTTGTTCAAAAGAAGAGTGGGGCCACTTGTTCCCAGGAAAGATCATTGCACCATCTGGTAAGTCATGGGTAGAAAGGTGAACAGTTTGTACTTTTATTTTTAAAGATAGCTTTAAAAAATACCTATGTATATATAATTATAAGGAAAAATAGGATATTACTTATAATAATAACACACAGAGAGAACTGCTTCAATATTTTAGTGTAGTCCTTCTATCTCTTATCATGCATATGTAGCATGGATGAATTTTGCCCTACAACTATATTGGCAAGAAACGTGACATATTTTTGTTTCTCCAAGTGAAATTAAATGAGTCTTTGCATACTTTTCTTTGCATTCCTTTCACTATCATATCTTCCTAGGATTCCACAAGAAATCTAGAGATTTCAGTGGTACCCCAAAATGAAGGGCCATCTTTAATCCATCATAGCTCCAACTGAGACATCCACTGATTAGGTGATGTGGATCTAGCTTCTCTATTCTGCTGTACCAAGGAGCTTTATCTATGGCCCCAAAACCACAACTCTCAACATCATGGCTCTTCATGTGGAGGGTTTCCAAAATCTACAATCCACCTGGACGATGTCCTGTCTCTTGGCCATTCTGCTCCCACAAATCTCCTCCAAATCCCCAACCGTCTTCACTTGGCTCAGGATACTCCTTTGTTGCTGGATATCTCAGGGTTGTATCCCTCACCCTATGCACAGATGTTAGCTCTTTGCTTTTGTGAGTCTTGGCTTTTTTTTTTTTCTTTTTTTTTTTGAGACAGAGTCTTGCTCTGTTTCCAGGCTGAAGTGAAATGCCACAATCTTGGCTCACTGCAACTTCCACCTCCCAGGTTCAAGCAATTCTTCTACCTCAGCCTCCCGAGTAGCTGGGGCTACAGGTGTGTGCCGCCATGCCCAGCTAATTTTTGTGTTTTTAGTAGAGATGGGGTTTTGCCATGTTGGCCAGTATGGTCTTGATCTCTTGACCTTGTGATCAAGGTCAAGATGGGTGCGTCTCGGCCTCCTAAAGTGCTGGGATTACAGGCATGAGCCACTGCGCCCAGCTGAGCCTTGGCTTTTAACAACAAAACAGCTTGCTTGTCTTGTGGCGGTCTCTGGATTTCATGATTCTTCTCCCTGAGGATGTGTGTTATATATCTATTTCTTTTTTATTCTTCTGCAGTGGTAAAAGTACCACATATTTTAATAAATTATCCTGCTGCAAATCTCATAACTTTGTATTTTATAGTATTTAATTATTTCAGCTTAATTGAGTACAAATTTCTTGTGGGACAAACAACAAATATACTATGTAAGACCCAACAATGAAGACGTTTTCTAGAGTTGAGAAACTCCTAGTTTGGTGAAGAGTATAGTTCCCCACATGACTCTATTGATGGTCTCTGGTTCATATGAGTGATGGTCTGTAAGTGACCATACTTCTGAGAAAGAGCCTCTCTTTTTCCTTTGATGTTCCTGTTTCTTTCTGCCGCTCCACACCCCCAGCAGACACACATAAGCACAGGTGCAAGTTACTAGCATCTGTGATGCTGCATAGAGAAGTAATTTAGCGATTCTTTAGACTTAGTGATGCCAAGAACTGCAGGTGTTCATGAAACCTTCCTTGCAGTTGATTTCAACTCTTTTCTCTCTTATAGCAGGAGTGGGAGTCATTGGTGTCCATAGATACCCGCTGGGCACAGAGACTAGTTCCAGATGCTGCTATAATATGTGGCTCACCCAGGCAGAAATACCCCTCATTAAGACTAAATTCTGCCAGTAGCAATGCTTACTTGGCTTTTCCTACTGTGTGGTAACTGAATACTGACTGTGATTCTTCTATCGGAGTCACCCAATTCCAACATTAGAGCATCCCAGAAACAATTGTTTAATTGGGTCTCTACAAAAACAACAAAATAATGTGTTCAAAGTGCCAACATTTGGAATGAGAATTCTATTAAGAATGTATGTATAATATAAATAGATGACATTTATTGAATGCTTATTATATACTCGGTATAGTGTTAAGTGTTCTTATATTAAATTAACCCACTTAATTCTCATCACTTCATGAGGTTGATACAATAATCTTTCATTTTATTTGTAAGTAAGCCCAAGCTTCAAGTGGTTATGCCCAACAGAACAAATGGTGATAGAACTAAATATTCTGGTCTCAGCTCCTATGCTCTTTGCATGAGATTTTACTGTTTTGGAATATGTGCAGAACTTTAAATGATATTCAATGTGGTTCTGAATTTAAACTATTAGTTGCTTCCCTAGGGAAAGTGCCCGTATCATTCTTGTCTTTACATAACCTGCATCAGGAATTACTGGTACATTTTTTAGAGTACTTTTTATAGTTTACAGAAAGCTTTTAGTTATTGCACTTCTATTTACTCTGTGTTACCTATCAGTACTAACCTTATTCACTGATATCTATGAAAATTTGTTCCCTCCTCCACTAGATGCCTGCTGCTAATTATTCATGATGGAGTCCATTAATTTTCTATAGCTGCTACAATAAATTACTGCAAACGTAGTGGCTTAAAACAACACATATTTATTGTCTTACAGTTTTGGAGTTTAGACGTCTGGCTTTAGCCCAGGTTTTGCTGGGTTAAAATCAAGACATCAACAGAGCTGTGTTCCTTCTGGAGCAGTTAGAGGACGGTTCACTTTTCTTGTTCAGCTTCTAGAGGCTACCCGTATTCCTTAAATCACAACCTCCTTCCATCTAAAGTCAGCACTAGCTGGCTAAGTCTTCCTCATGCTATGTCACTCTGACACTGACTTTTCTGCCTCTCTCTTCCATTGTAAAGGACCCGTTTTGTTAAATTGGGCCCATCTGGATAATCCAAGACAATATCTTTATGTTAGATTGAGCATCAACCTCAATTTTATCAACAACCTTAATTCTCCATTTAACAACAGTTTCACAGGTTCTGGGAATTTGTACGTGAACCGTGAACATCTTTGGGGACCTATTATTCTGCCTACCACATGGAGAGATAGTTTTACCTCCCTTTGTTGGTGTTTACCTTGCTCATCTCTGAACTCTGATTTAAAGGCTCTCTCCCTATCTTCATTTTTCTGTTGCCCTCCGATAACCTGAGAGGTTATATTGCTTTTATTAGAGAGGAGAGGTACTGTTTTGATTGGGTGTGAGCTAAAATTGGAGCCTGTGTTGAGAAGCACCAAGGGCACTCGTAATATGTCCTGCATAACCCTAATACATTCTCCCTCTTGCTGAAGCACCTAGAAGTCATTTCTGTTCCTGTTTCACCGCTACCCATCCGGTATGACATGAATTAAGTTATTCAGCGTTCTAGGATGGCTTAACTACATAGAGGCTAGGGCCTGGGGCTATAGGGTTGGATAGGTAATTGAGAACTCCAATTTTCAATGAATAGAGGGCCATTCTCGAACACGCATTATCTGTAATAATTGACGTTTTTAGCTTATGGGGCTTTAGGTAATCTGACCTAAACCACTTGAATGAGGAAACCAAATTGCAGAAGATTAAATGACTTTCCCAAGGTTCTATTGAAAACCGCAATTACTTTGGCACCAACCTAATACTTCCAATCAATTGCAGAGTTGAAACTGGATTCACATGACTACTTTTCTACTTCACCTCATTTCTTTCCCTTAAGTAGTGAGCCCTTTTACACTGGCCCAGGTGCTTTCAGTGACTTGCCAAGTGTCACAAGGCTCTAAGCTGTAAAAGGCTGGAATCTGTGACTCTTGTTTCTTGTCCTCTAGTATTTTTTCTTCTCCAAAATGACAGATCCTGGAATGCAGTATTCTTGGGGATGTGTTCCAACTCTGGATGAGGTATTTCATGTATGTTAGGTGAATAATGAGATCTGAGTAACTCAATAGGCAAGGGCCAATGTGGGTGACAGAGGTATTGGGTAATAACAGCTGCTATTTTTGAACACATTTTTCATGCCAGGTCAGGCACTGCACTGACTGTATTACAGGCATTTTGTCACTTACTCCTCAAAAGAGCCTTATGCATCCATGTGCTGAATGATACTGTTTGTCAACGTCTCATTATCTACTTTTTTCCAGGCACAAAGAACCCTACACTTGTGAGCCCTATGGTGCAAAGAGGTTGCAAGCTCACAAGCCAGTTTTGGCCAGTGACACATTTATGGAAGGGATACATTTGACTTCAAGCCCTGAATGGTTCTCTAGGCTCTCCCCTCCTCTGTAGCATTACGGAGGCCCTGGTCCTTCTGGCTGAAAGAATGGAAAGTGATTGTGAACAGTTGCACCCCCTGTCAACTGCAGCATGCAGCTTGAGCAAGAAACACAGTTGTGGGGTGCAGCCCCTGAGCTTTTGGGATTGCAACCACACAACCTAGCATGAACCTTGGTCCCTGCTAATATAAGTAGGCATTAATTATCATTAGCTGATAAAACTTAGGAGCAGACAAGTTAAGTAAATAGCATCCCTGTAGATAAGAGCAGGGATGCAACAAGTCTATGCCTGACTAATTGCAGGGCCTGTGCTATGAATCCACATCACCACACTCTCCTAGTAGAAGACAGGCCAGCAGAGAGGCTGCCTAGCAGAAGGATAAGCTGCTGTTGAGGAAGTGTTTGCACATTTGTTCATCCAACTCTGCTATCTTTGGGGTCTTTTTCACCCTGAGTCTTCAGAGCTTCTTGCTTGTCTAAATTCCCTTGTTCCCTTCTTTATTCTGAGCCTGTGCTCTCAAATACCTTCGAACTCTTTAGAAAAATTAATTGCAGTTCTAGTTTTCCCTCCACACTTCAGGGCATTTTGCACGTGCCCTTGAATGATTTTCAGCTTTAAACAAGTCCCCTGTCTCTGTAGTCCCTGAGATGTGTGTCTGCTTCCATCCCTTTTATGGAAGAAAACACTTTGTTCTAAACAAACAACAGAGGAGGGAGCTAGTGGGGAAAGGCAGCCAACAAAGAGAAGCTGCTTAGCAGAGACAGGGACTATGAATCCATATCACCACCCTGTCTCCTAGTAGAAGACAGGCTAGCAGATAGGTTGCCCAGCACACGGATAAGCTGCTGTTGAGGAAGCGTTTGCACGTTTGTTCAGCCAAGTCTGATGTCTTTGGGGTCTTTTTTTTTTTTTAGTGATAGAGGGGTTTTGGCCGTAAGTGACAGAAGTCACAAAGTGAGAGGAGAGAGAGCTGCACTAGGGGAATTTTTAATCTTCATCCTCCCCCAACCCTCTCTGGAGAAAGCAGTCTTGGAAGGGTTATAAATGCTCAACAAGCTATCGTGCTGCATTGGTAGCAAGCCTGTAGTATAGCCCAGGAAGGTGAAATTAAATTCTATAGGAGAGAGTTTCATGGGCAGATTTCTGGGAAAAATATAAGACTATTCCTAACAGACCTACAAAAAAAGGAAAGATAATTGAAAGGTTTTAAGCTTCACATAATTGGAATGAGTTTAAACAAAAGTTCAACTGATAGGCAGAATTTCCTAAATTGTGCCCTGTATTCTGTCTCCTTCAGAATCAACAAGAATCTCATTGAAAAATGCAATTTCTGGGCTCCACCTTAGACTTAGCACTTGAGAACATCTTTGGGCAGAGGCTGAAATCTGAGTTCTCTAGAAAAATCTTTTATACTCTAAGGACCACTCTCAGAGAGTTATGGTAGGATGACTTGCTGAAATATTTTTCAATTCTGAGACTTTGCCACTTAGGTTCTAGAACTGCTTTTGCTGTTGACAAGATATGCAACTTTCCATAAATCATTTGATTTTTAATTTCCTTATCTATCTGGATGATCTCTAATGCATTTGAGGACTTAAACATTAGTGTGTATTCCTGGGCCCTACCCCTGAACATTCTGATTCAGTCAGTCTAGGGTAATTTATACAATCAGCCAGGTTTGGAAACCACTGAACTAAATTATCTCTAAGAGTTTTTTGGGTTTAAAATATTATGAGCTTACATTATTTAAAGTTATCAAAAATATACTATGACCCATCTTATTCATCTCTTCTTCAGCCAGGATGTTTTAGGATCTGGCTCCCTTTTTGGGACCAAATTCTGATTATTTTCTTTATTTTTCCAAATCACAATGTAGGTAGACATTTTCTAGGAATACTTTTTTTCCTCTAGCAAATGTAGTACCAAATTACTGTTACACCAAAAGACATTTAAGTGAACATCATTACAGTGACATTGTAATTCCCTCTTAGAGAAGAGGGTATTCTCTAATTGTCAGGAACTGAGCTCTGAAACTAGCATGGCTCCTCAATGATGAGAATGATTATAGAAGATTGGCAATTCTTTGTACCATATCTGTGGACAACACTATGGGATTTTATGGAGTGGGGAAGTCTTCTGACCATTTTTTAATTTCTTTTCCCAGAACAGAAATTATGGACCATAGTACACTTTTATCACAATACTTTGTACCTTACTACTATGGGGCAAAAATTTCCCTAGTCTGAGTCTTTTACAGAAACACACAAGTCAGGCATACATGACTTCTATGTGTAAGGAAAACTTTAAAAGAAGAAATTGGTAAATAACATATGTTTTTCTACGTGTGGCAGATATATATCTGTATTTTGGAAGAGACTCAGAGAATGTAGTATATATTATCAGAGAAGAAAAAATTATTATGTGGCATTATTGAGGATCTTGGACTCCATAAAAAAAAATTCCAAAGGTTCCCTTCACAGAAAGTTAGAGGGTTTCTAACAAGGTAATCTCACCACCATCAAAGTGAATTATTAAATATAAACCCCTATACTGGTGGCTTTTTTTATAAACGAAGTGTGGATCGATGTCCACAAATGACCCCTGCCATATATTATCTGATTTTTCATTTGATTTTTCCCTCTGTTTATTCACTAAGTATGTATTGAGAATCTACTACATATGAAGTACTGTGCCTGGCATTATCAAGAATTTTAAAGAGCATTACACGTTGTCAGTACTTTCTTTCAGAGCTTAAAATGTAGTAGGGGATTCAAGGAAAGTTCACATACTAAGGTGTGTGACAACACAAGATATAGTAGAAACAATGTCCCCAGGCAGTATAGGATTAAGAGTCAAGTAAGTAGGACAGATGTGTCTAGATGTACCTGTGTATCTTCCACCTGTTGTCTCCTACCAAGGAAGAATTTTCTCTTCTGTTCTGTCTGTCCTTTGGTATTAGGTCCAAACCCAACAAAACCATCTTCAGAAAACATTGTGTTAGTAGAAGGTGGCCTGAGAATCAAGGTTTCTTTTTCTGGCCCCTCAAGCCTATTCACATGCCCACTTTGCTTGAAATTTCTGATGCTTGTAAATGAATTCATGCTGGCAAACTGCTTGGTGTTTTGTCTCACAAATTTACCTTGAATATTAGGAATATTTTGCTGCAAGACACAGAAACCCAGTTTGACATAGGTGTGGATAAATCTAAAGTTTAAATTATTTCAGCACACATCTCACTCTCTATCTCTCAGCTTTGCTTTTTCTTCATTGATTTGGAACATTAGTAAGCTCTTGTCACATGGTAGCAAAGAGGGCTCACTGCAGCCCCAAGCTTACATTTCTCCGGTGACTTCATTTTAAAAGGTAAATGCTTGTTTTCCTTACACTTCCTGCAAATGTCCTAGGGAGAGAGGTCACTACCCCTCATTAACCAACAACTGTGATCTAGGCGATTGGTTTCGTGTTCACTTCTGGACCTGCAGGATGATAGGAATCATACACGCTGGGCTGGTAAAAATCAGCGCACTGTCCTTACAATTTCTCTTTGGAGTATGACAAAATAGATGTAATTTTATAAATATGCTAATCGCTTTTCCTGCTGCATGTTTTAGCCTACTTGAAAAGGCAAATGCATTTTAGTAAATACAGGTCTGGCTGCAAATAACACAGTGCCAAACAGTGCCCTAAAATGTAGCAAGAAAGAGAAAAGAATAACTCATTTTGTTAGATTGACAGAAGAGAACTTTACTTGAACACACTGAACTCCTGTGATTGTTTGGGCTTGTCTTCCTTATTTCTTTTACATTGGTACAAACCACCTTAACTCTTTTATACAATGTAAAACTGGCATGTGCTGTCTTTTTATTATTATTTACAGCTGACAGAGATTATTCACTCCATGGGAAGGAAAAATTCTGTCAAGGGAATCCTGAAATAATTAGTTTCAAAGGTATATGTGCACACAAATGGGGAAGGAAGTAATTAAAAGAAAATTTGCAGGTTGTCATCTAATACATTTGCTGTAGGATAAATATATTGATTTTTAAATTCCATTGGAAATATATTAAAGCTATATTTTCTCTTGTAATTGAGTTTACTGACACCTATCTCTGGGAATATTCATAGGATCAGTTTATAAGAGAGTGAGTTTTCGTGTGTTTTATTATTTGAAATTTAGTTCAAGGACCAGAAATGAGCCAGTCTACTTAGAAAAAAAAATGAAGAAAACTATAACAACTTAATTGACTGAAAGAGAACCAATGATTTTGTAGGTTAATAATAGTGGAGAATCTTCTCTATCTGTTTCCTTGGTTCCTCATGGAATGTCATTCTGGTATCTTTCTCAAATGGCTACCTGAAATATGAGAAAGCACTGTGGTTTTGGATTTAGGCCAAACATGGATTCAAATCTTGCTTCTATCCTCAACTGGCCAAGTGACCATGGCAAAATCTTAGTTTTCTTACTCCTATAATGGAATTCAAATAGCTACTTCATAATGTTGATAATAGCACTAATCAAGATAATGCTCTATAAGTGCTTACTGAAGTGCCTGGCAAAACATAAACACTCAGTAAATGTTAGTTCTCTTTGCTTCACTTTTACACATTTTCATTTATATGAAATTCTGTAACAGAGAGATGAACTAAGATGACAGATGCTACTGGCGGAGATTTTCTATGGAAGCATTGGATTGACTGAAAAGGTGCACAATGGAACTCTCTGGGGGTGATGGAAATGCTCTGTATCTTGATTGGAATGATGCTTGCAGAGGTCAAAACATTTATCCAAACTCATCAAAGTGTTAACTTACACAAGTGCATTTTATTATTTGCAAATTGTACTTCAGAAGGTAGAAAAGGGAATGCAGAAGGATATGTGTAATTATACAGTATGAGGACAGTCCAAAGGTACAAATTTCTATCAACCAACTTTCTGTATAGTTGACAAGTGGATATAGAAAGAAGCATTTACAGCTGGGACCAACAGGGACCTCTTCCTGCGCTAGGGCTGTGGTGCCTTCCATGACATCCTCCTCCCAACCCGTGCTGTCATCCCACTCCTCCTCTCCCCTTTCTCCTTTTTCTTCTATCTTCTTCTGCTTTTCTTCCTCTCCTCCCCCATATGTATTTATTTTAACAGTTTTGGAAAACACACATATGCAAATGAAAAGCATCAGTAAAACTACTCACTTATACTTTGCCATTTCTACTTCTATATATTTATATATTTCTACTTCCATGATTTATATATTTCTCTCTTACTATAAATGCGAGATGATGCTGATTATACAGTTTTGAAGCCTGCTGTTAACTTATCATAAGCATGTGTCTACTAAAATCCTTTCTAAAGATTATTTAATTAGCAATACATTTCATTATGTAGCATATAGTAATTTAGCGATTCGTTCTATGAACATGGATATTTAGATGGTGTTAACGTTTTGATTTTATAAACAACTGTGATGAGCATCTTTGTATATACATGCTTTCAATTTATTTTCCATTTTAAAATCAAAGTTACACATGAAAATATTTTAAAGAGTCAGATACTTGTACAAGTAATATTTTATCAAAAAACAACAATAAACAAAAACTCTACCACATTACTCTCCCTATCGCCACAAGTTTTCTCTTTCTGAAGGCAATGTATTGCTTTTTATTTTTTAACTTTTATTTTAGATACAGAGGGTCCATGTGTAGGCTTGTTACATGGGAATACTGCATGATGCTGAGGTTTGGGTTATGGATCCTATTACCCAGGTATGAGCATAATATCCAAGAGGTAGTTTGTCAATCCATGCCCCATCCCTTCTAGAAGTCTGCAGTGTGTATTGCTTCCATGTTTATGTCCACCTGTGCTACTTTCTATTATTGTGGCTCCTTTTTGATATTTGCTTTCCTATTTCTAATTAATGTGCTTATTTTCCCACTCATTAATTTTTAAATGTTGAATACAGTCTTTTGAGTCCTCATGATGAAAAATGAGATTGAATTATCTTTTACAGCACTCCTCACCAAGTACCACACATACACTCATCTATGCATCATCCCAAAATAGTTGTGAAGGTCTATAACTCATTAAATATTACTCTGTCTGGCTTTGAAAAGGCAGTGGTGGCTAAGAGTAGGATTTGAGCATTCTTCATTTCTATGATGAAATATTATAATATAATCTTACACCTCAGTCTCATCATGACTTTTGACATGTATGAATATATCTAAAGCTATTACATATTGACAGATCAATCAACTTTTTATGCTCTTGAATGACCTCAGACTTTCCAGTTAGCTTTCTGGAAAAAAGGCAGAGTTGGCTCTTAAAGGGGTTTCTTGTTGGCTAGGCTTCAGTGTTGATAATAATGCCTATCAGCCAGGCTTCATTCAGAGAAGCAGAACAGAGAGTGTATACATATGTGTGTGTTTGTGTGTGTGTGTGTGTGTGTGTGTTGCAGGGATCTGACCTTATGCAATTGTGGAAACTATATTAGCAGTGTCTGAAACGTTTTTATCATTGTATCTGAATCAGGATTTTGAAATCCACAATCTAGGCCGTTGGGAAGGGAAGACAGGTAGAAAGAAGGGAGAGCAAGAACAAGCTGGAATCTTCAAGCATGAGCTGGAGCCTACAAAAAAATAAAAAAATTTAAATTTAAATTTAAAAAAATGGAAACCTGTATACTTCTTGTGCCTCATCTTGTAGGTGTAGGTGTCCTGGAGAAGCAGGGGATTTCATCATGGTGCCAAACACACACACCTGTCCAGGAAACAGAGATGCTGAAGGAAGACCCAGGGGAATTTAGAGCATTTGTAGGCCTAGCTATTGCCTTGTGCAAATGAGGCGAGTCAGCAGATCCACCACAACGTACACAAACTACAAAATGGCTGCTATTTCTGCCTGTTCTGGGACAAGGGGTTATCTCAGCATACAAGCCTGGTGCCTGTGCATTCTTGCCTTCTGAGTTGCGTTATTGATGGATGCTTTTAATCATGTTGTGATGATTGGGCTAGATGAGTTTTAAAACCTGGTATTTTGAAGATTGGCCTAGTTACTAGATGTGTGACTTGTAAAGCCCCCCTGCAACAAAAAGGGCTAAGAGATTCCTTGCGAAGAGAAAACCAAAAGTCAGTGACAATATTAAGAATGCTGCTGGGCTCAGTGACTCATGCCTGTAATCCCAGAATTTTGGGAGGCCAAGGTGGGTGGATCACTCGAGGTCTGCAGTTCAATACCAGTCTGGCCAACATGATGAAACCCTGACTCTACTAAAAATACAAAAATTAGCTGGGCATGGTGGGGCACACCTGTAATTCCAGGTGCTTGGGAGGCTGAGGCAGGAGAATCACTTGAACCCGGGAGGCGGAGTTTGCAGTGAGCCACTGCGCTCCAGTGCCACTGCACTCCAGTCTGGGCGACAGAATGAGACTGTTTGAAAAACAAAACAAAACAAAAAGAATGCTGTGCTTTATAAGGGGGAAAGGCAAATGCAACAGTAACATAGTACTTAGTGATGTGTGTGCGCTGGAAGACCCAGTGTTCTGTATACAGAGCAAAATATGGAAAAATGTCCGCTGCTTCCAGTCTACTCTCCAAATCTCCCACTAGAGTGTCCCTCAAAGACCTAAAGACAGAAATATCACTTGACCCAGCAATCCCATTACTGGGTAAATACACAAAGGAATGTAAATCATTCTATTATAAAGACACATGCATGTGTATGTTCATTGCAGCACTATTCACAATAGCAAAGACATAGGAATCAGCCTAAATGCCCAGCAGTGATAGACTGGATAAAGAAAATGTGTTACATGTACACCACGGAATTCTATGCAGCCATGGAAAAGAATGAGATTATGTCTTTTGCAGGGATGTGGATGGAGCTGGAGGTCATTATCCTTAGCAAACTAACACAGGAACAGAAAACCAAATACTGCATGTTCTCACTTATAAGTGAGAGCTAAGTGATGACAACACCTGGACACATAGAGGGGAATGACATACACTGGAGCCTTTCAGAGGACAAAGGTTGAGAGGAGGGAGAGGATCAGAACAAAGAACTAATGGGTACTAGGCTTAATACCTGGGTCCTGTTGAAATAATCTGTACCACAAACCCCCATGATACAAGTTTACCTATGTAACAAACCTGCACATGTACTCCAAACTTAAAATAAAAGTTAAAAAAAATAAATAAAGAGTGTCTCTTGCACTTCCCCAACCCAACCAGAAACATATAGGAATGAGATTTGTGGAAATGTGGCTCAGCATAGCCAAGGTGACATTTTACAAAGCCATTGCATCACGCAATCAGGTGTTCTTTCTCTCTGAGAACATTGTTCTTTATAAAACTCTTTGACTCAGTCATTTGCTTCATGACCACAAGCTGACATTGGTAGCCATACACATATAGAATTGCTTTCAGGTTCTGATAGTGATGTGGAGAGGACTTCACTGTCCAGGACTTCCTGTCTTACTGCCAAACTTTAAATTTGCAAAACCCATATAATCTAAGATAACCCGTAATAGCAAGGATTGTTGCCTCCAAAATGGCAAGGTTAATAAAATACTTTCAAAAATCATCTTGAAACTCCTTTAAGAAATGATAACATGCCATTAGACTTTTCCAAAAAATATACTTATTTGGAGACCCTACTTGTAAACTGACCTTTGTTGAGGACTTATGATATGTCAGCTACTGTGTGAAGCTTTTTTATGTATGACGTCACCAAGTCTACAAAACATATGAGAGACAGGTGACACCAATCCGATCTAAAAATGGGTTAACTGAGGTCTTCCATGGCTAAGTATCATTCCTAAGGCCTACATCTAATAAGTGTTGGAAGGAGGATTGAAACCAAGCGTACCAGATTTTGTTTCGTAGGATGTGAGCACGTATTTTGCCCACGTGAATAAACTGATAAGCCTTCGAATGATAAAGAAATTTAACTCACTGTGTATTTTTTTTCAAAACTGCCTTTTAAGATAATTAATTTAGCCAATTCCAGCTGGCAGGAGCTTTTAAAAGATTACATGTAATAATATTTTATTTATGAGCCAGAAGAGAATATACATTACATCAATAGTTTCAATGAATCCCAGTATTTCTTCTGGTATCTTGGCCAATATTGGGAACTACCAAACTATGGTAAGATTCAAACTATGATAGGATGTGTAACTCAGGATATTATAGTTTGATATTAAATTATATAGGTTGATGGTTACATAGTTTTTGTAAGTTTATCAACTATGATGGCTGCTATCACAATTTTGTAACATTTCATTTTGCTGTGCTTAGATCCAGATGCATGACTTTAAATAAACAATTGCAGTTGTTTTTGTTCTAGTCATTTATGGAGAGGAGTCTTGCCCTTACAACCCAGAAGGCCTTGAAATATCAGTCATCTGGGCCCTTCATTGCTGCTGTTTCCTCATGGTAGCCATCATCAGGACCACCAATGGAGACTCCATCTCCAGATGGAGCCAAGTACAATAGACGCAGAGGCCTCAGGCAGGCAATGTAGGGTAAAGGCCAGGATCTAAAGTTCTGGAGATAATTAATGATCCCTTCTAATTAAACTCTGCTACTGATTAGCTGTGTGAACTCTTTCAGACTGCTTAATCTTGCTACGTTTTGTGTTCATCTATTAAAGGGGATTAGTAATAGTAGCTGCCTCTTAAATTTGTTGTTGCAATTAAATGAGATAATGTATGAGAAATTCTTAGTTTAATGACTGACGAATAGTAAACACTCAGTAAATGTCAGCCATGTGATTACATTATCATCATTATTATCATGATCGTCATCCTTGTTGGCACAAAATGGCCAAAAAAGTGTCTTGAAGGAAGTTGGAGGTTCCCATTTCTCTGATGGAGCTGCAGATTGTGAAACAGTCCTATGGAGAGTCCATACAGACCCATTCATAGGAAACACCCAGAGTGAGAGACAGGAGATGTGAGTCTGCTTTAGATCTTAGCCTTCTTTTCTGTACAGGGAAAGGCCTTAAACTGGTTGATTTAGAAGACGTGGAGTACTATGGTTATTTGCTCCCCAGTCATTAAGTAAATATATTATGCTATTCAGTATGAAGGGGTTGAGTGTGGAATTCATTTATTTGTTCATTCAAAATGTATTCATGGGGTGCCTATTCTGGGTCTGATACATACTATTTTGAAACTGTGGCACACCTTTCAATTAAAGAGATAAAAACTCCTGCATGGAGTTTGCATGCGTGGGAAGAGACAGACAACATATCAAAAATAATAAAAGATATGGTATGCCAAATAGTGATAAGCATTAAGAAGAAAAATGGACAACGAAGCATAGAAAAGTTATAGGTAATTGTGGGAGGGCAAGGTTGCAATTCAAATGGAATGGTCGTCGGGGAAAATCTCATGGAGGAGGTAATATTTTAATCCAATAACTAAAGGACATGAAGATACAGGAAGAGAACATTTTGAGCAGAAGGGACAGCAAGTGCAAAGCTTTGAAAGAGGTCCTGATTGTCTCTTTCAATGAAGAGCAAAAAGGAGTCACTGTGCTAGTGTGGAGTGAGCCAGTGAGAGAATCACAGAAGATGAGGTCAGAGTTCATTCGGGTGTGTGTGGGGGAAGAGGGAGGGGACATACCATTTAACGATATCTGAGCCACTCCAAAGGCTTTGACTTTTACTGTGAATGAGATAGAAAACCATTAGCAGGTTTTGAACAGATGAGTTATATAAGGGGACTTACTTTTAAAAGCCTTTACTGGCTGGTCACGGTGGCTCACGCCTGTAATCTCAGCACTTTGGGAGGCTGAGATGGGTGGATCATGAGATCAAGAGATCAAGACCAGCCTCGCCAAAATGGTATAACCCCATCTCTTCTAAAAATACAAAAATTAGCTGGGTGTGGTGGTGCGTGCCTGTAGTCCCAGCTACTTGGGAAGCTGAGGCAGAATTGCTTGAACCTGGGAGGCGGAGGTTGCAGTGAGCCGAAATCACACCACTGCACCCCAGCCTGGCAGCAGGGCGAGACTCTGTCTAAAAAAAAAGAAGGAAAGAAAAGACATTACTTCAGTTGTAATACTGGGAATAGAATATAGGGGAGTAAAGTCAAAGACAGGGAGCTGTGTTAGGCTAATCTGGGTAAGCAGGTTAGTGGCTTGGACAAAGGTGGTAGTGGTGGAGAGGCAAAATGTAATAGGTTTCTAGATGACTTTCAAAGGCAATTGATCAAGATTTGTTTTTGGGTTGGATTTGGAGTGTGAGAGAAATGAATGAAATGAAGGTGACTTTGGCTTTTGCTCTAAGCCACTGGAAGGATAGGGTTGGCATTTACTGTGATAGAAATATGAACAGGAACAGATTAAGGGTGGAAGATCACACATTTGTATAAATAGATGGACAGGCAGAGAAATGGATACATAGGTATGAATACATATATGTCAAATTTCAGATGCCTATTAGCCATCTAAATGAAGTTGTTGAGTAGGTGGTGGGATACATAAGTAAGGAATTCATGAACTAGTAGACCAGGGCTGGAGAAATCCATTTTTGAGTCATCAACATACAAATGGCATTTAAACCTGCGAGATTAAATGAGACCACTAAAGGAGTAAATGTAGATAGAAAAGATTAGAAACTCTGTAGGTGAGACCTGGAATACTTCAAAATTTACAGGGCAGGTTGATAACAAGAAATTAGGTTAGAATTTCGAGGTCCAGATAGGAGGAAAGCCAAGGGAGTGTGGGATTCTGGAAGTCAAGTGAAAAATATGTTTCCAGGACCTGAAGCTGTCCATTGGATTGGAAAACCTGAAGGTCTTTGGTGATCTTCCCACTAAACAAATTGGAAGCAGATTTGATTTGAAAATAAAGCTGACCTTGCCCCTATTTTATAGTAGAACTCCAGGTGGATACACTGAACTAAATGCTTGGACACAGACAGAAATAGGGCATGGCATCCTAAGAAGTATCCAGCCATATTGGGTGAAGTAATGAGAAATCAGTCCAGGGGAGCTAGTTGATAAACAGAAGCTAAGAGGACTGCAGTGCTCATATTGCATTCCATATCATGTCCTGGAGAGACAATGACAGCTAAAAACAAGCTTGTTTCCCATGTGACTGACATTGAGGCATTTTTTAAAATTAGCTATTCATATTCTTTTATTTAAAGGTATGGCCTATATGTGTAATTCTAGATAAGACACTTTTGAGTCTCATTTAAGGAGTGAAGATGTCTCCCGTATGTCGTTTCAAAGCAGTTCCTTTTAGTACTCATAGCTTCAAACTGCTGTCTTGGTAATTGTGTTTATTAAATGAATTAGTGAGTGGAGAAAAATGTAGTCATTTATTTTTCCTCCGGGGCAATCTGCACCTTCAGTTTATTCTGCATATTCAACCTTACAACTTGAGGCTTTTTGACAAAGTTGATTTGATCTTCCAAGGCTTCCTGTAATAGTATCTATATTGCGGGAGATGCCTATAAAAAAGAAGAGTTATCCTGCTTATTGTCTGAGTATAACTGAGATACAGCTTCTTTCATTTCCCATCATGGTAAATGTCTGTGCTTTATAATTACCTAAGGCCATTACAATACCTCCTCCCATCCCACCCCAGGGCCCCTGGCAATTTATGGCTATGATGTATGGCTTTCATTATTATGAAACTAGTGATAGAATTTCACCTTGGCTGTTCCCTGGAATTGAGTTATCTGTGGGGGTACTGCTTAGATTAAACACCAAGGCAGAAGGATGTAATCATATTATTAGCAAGGGCATGGGGATTCTAAAGGTATTAGTGGAGCTGCAAAAGGCTTCTGATTACAATATTCAGGCTGGTCAGAAGTTTTCTAAACAGTGTTGTGTCCAATTCTTTTTCTTCAGTCAATATGTATTTTACACCTACTATGAGTATCATATGTGGTGTAAAATACTTATTGACTGAAGGAAGAGAATTTTGCAACTATGATGTGTAAGTGTAAAATAGGTACCTCATTCCCTATAAAGGAATCACCTTGTGCTTTTTCCTGTGGTGCCTCTACAGCTCATTCACCCTTCAGAAGCAACGAATCAACCAGTTGAGAAGAATGTATCACAATGTGTTTCACAAGCTGGGTCTTAGAAGTTTGAAGATTAAAGTGTGAGATTTTTCTTTGCCATTCCAAACAATATGATTCTGAGCCAGACGTTTGTTCTTCCAGAGGGTGAGCCTCCTGATAAAAAGGAAATGACATTTGCCTCCCAGGGCATGAAACAAAAGTGCCTTGCACTCAATAGGCATTTCAATAAATGGCAGGATTTCCTCATAAAATATTTTATTTGTTCTTAATCCTACCTCAAGTACCAGAACTCAACTGTAAATCACAATCAATATTTTCTACAAAATAAAATCTTTTTTCAAAGAGTTAGCCTTACAAGCTATCATATGAAAAGTATGTGCTGTGGGTACTTGATCTGTGTAACATTCACTTGCTTAAGTAACAGAGGATCTACTTAGGGGATAAGAGCATTAATGGCAGTCCCTTTTGCGTATTGAAGCTTTCCACTTAGCCCCCACTTTGCCCCACAGCTCCTCTCTGAGAATATCTTTGGTCTTGGGATTGTCCTTGGGGCACTGCAGAAAGGCATCCCCCAGGGACACCAAGCTAGTGGTGAAGTTATCTCCTGATGGGGACTGGGTATTGCTCCTGTTCATGGGCAACTAATACGTGAGAGCTTGGTGTGGACAGAAGGACATTCTTGTCCACAGGATGTCTGGACACAGGTTCAGGCCTATCTGGCTGACTGTCAAGACACCAGGTAGTCCTGGAGCACCCCAACATACTTTTCAGCTTCTTTGCTCTTGGAATACTTTTCCAGCTATATGTAGCTTTTTTTTTTTCCTACCTATCTCCTTCACACTCCCTTAGCTTCTCATGTGTACTGCCTCTATCTCTTGAGATCAAAAACTTCATCCTCACCCAAACTTCTCTCAATCTTTTACACAATCACCTGCTCTCTTTCCCTCTCACAGTATTCCTTAATGGCCAACCAAGAAGTTCCTCTGTGTAAATCATTCCTGAGCTCAAATGATTAGCCACAGAATAAATAGTCGCCCTTTACTCCAGGATCAGTTTTAAAATAGACGTGCTTGGTACTGTATTAGAATTATCTAGAGAGACAGAACCAATAGGATATATATGTAAATAGACAGATAGATACAGATGATATAGAAATATACATAGATATACAAAAGAGGACTTATTTAGGGGAGTTGGCTTATGTGATTGCGGAAGCTGAGAAGTCCCACGACAAGCCATCTGCAAGCTGGAGACCTTGGGATGCTAAGTTTCCCATGTGACTGATATAAGACTCAAAAGCAGGAAAGCTGATGGTATAATTAGTAATCCCCTGAGAAGGTGAGGGGCTGCGGTCATAAATCCTGAAGTCCCAAGGCTGGAGGGCCTGGATCTCTGATGACCAAAAATTTCTGATGACCTGCAGGAGCAGGAAAGTGTCTGAGCTCCAGGAAAGAGAGCAAGGGAATCCTTTTCTCTCCTTTTTGTTCTCCTGGCCCCGGATGATTGAATTGCACCCACCCACACCAGGGCAGATCTTCCCCACTCACCCCACTGACTCTCATAACATTCTCTTATGGAAACACCTTCATAGACATTCCCAGAAATAATGCTTTAGCAGTTCTCCAGGTATTCTTTAATCTGGTGAAGTTGACACCTGAAATGAACCATCATAACTACTGCCCTACTTTGAGAGGAGGGAGTATTTTCATGCTATTTTGGGGAAGATTGCCTTCTTCAACAGAATGTATCTAATGATTTCCTATAATGCATCCCAGATAAGCATAACCTTGGAATTTTCATGTCAGAAAATAAGGTGAGCTTTCATATCCTGCTGCATTTTCTGTGATTTAGTGGCCACAACAGGAAAACATCGCTTCAGAATAAACTCTTGTGTATCTTGGCTGCCTCCCCTGTCTTTTATAGCAAGATAGTTGACTCAGTGTATTCTTTAGCTTCAGTACTACCTGAAGAATAAGACAATCTGGGGTGTTTTATTTATTTTTGAAAAATTTCTGGAAGGAATAGATTTTCCTGTAGGGAGATATCATTTGTGTCTTCAGATGTTGGAAACATTGTAAAATAATGTAAAAGAGAGAATGACCTGTTGTTTTATCCTGAAGGTTCACCTGATTTTTTCCCCCACAGATTTATTTAGACATAATCTACATACCATAAAATACAATGATTTTCAGTATATTCACAGAATTGTGCTACCATCACTAAAGTCAATTTTAGAACATTTTCATCATCCCCAAAAGAAGCCCCTCACTCATTAGCATCCCTTCTCATTTCCTCTCTTTCCCTAACTCTAGGCAACTATTAATGTACTTTCTGTTTCTGTAGATTTGCCTATTTTGGATGTTTCATATACATGGGAGTTTAGAATATGGAATCTTTTGTGACTGTCTTCTGTAACTTTGAATACTGTCATTAAGGGTTTTGTTTTTTTTTTTTTTGAGACGGAGTCTCGCTCTGTCACCCAGGCTGGAGTGCAGTGGCACAATCTCAGCTCACTGCAAGCTCCGCCTCTGGGGTTCATGCTATTCTCCTGCCTCAGCCTCCCAAGTAGCTGGGACTACAGGTGCCCCTCCACCACACCTGGCTAATTTTTTTTTTTTTTTTTTTGTAGTATTAGTAGAGATGGGGTTTCACCGTGTTAGCCATCAAGGTCTCGATCTCCTGACCTTGTGATCCACCCATCTTGGCCTCCCAAAGTGTTGGGATTACAGGCATGAGTTACGGCGCCCAACGTGTTATTTAAGGTTTATTCATATTGCAGCATACCAATATTTCATATTTTTTTAGTGCTGACTAATATATTTCTGTATAAATATATCACATTCAATTTATTCATTCATCAGTTTATGAATATTGAATTGTTTCTAACTTTTAGCTATTGTGAATATTGCTGCTATGAGCATTTTTACACAAGTTTTTGCATGAATATATATTTTTATTTATGATGGGATTATACCTAGCAGTAGAATTGGTGAGTCTATGTTCAGTCTTTTGAGACTGTCTCCCAGTGTGGCCGCAGCACTTTACAGTCTTACCACGAGCTATGAAGGCTCAGATTTTTCCACATCCTAACCAACATTTGTTATTATTTGTCTTTTTTGTTTTAGTCATCCTAGTGGATGTGAACTGATATCTAACTGGGGTTTTTATTTGTACTTCCCTGCCAGAAAATGGTGTTGAGATCTTGTCATGTGTGTGTTTATTGGCAATTTGTATATCTTCTCTGAAGAAATATCCATTCAGCTCCTTTTCTAATTTACAAATTGTCTTTTATTATCAAAATGTGAGAGTTCTTCATTCTATGTACAAGTCCCTTATCAGGTATATAATTCACAAATCTTTTCTATCATTCTACGGGTTATCTTTTCATTAATTTTTGGTATGTGTTTATTGGATATGTCCTCTGAAGGGCAAAAGTTTTTTATTTTGATAGAATCCAATTAACCTCCTTTTTTTTCTCTTGTCATTTGTGCTTTGGGTGTCATATCTGTAATGGCTTTGACTAACTCAAAGTCATGAAGAATTATTTGTATTTTCTTTTAAGGGTTTTGTAGTTTTAGCTTTTTTCTATAAAGTAAAAATTAAGCCAAATGCTTTTTCTGCATTTATTATATGTATAGCTTAAAAATTTAAAGTATATATGTGTGTGTATGTATGTGTGTGTATATATATACACATATATGTATATACACATATATGTATATACACATATACGTATATACACACACATATATACATGTGTATAAAATGTATATGTACATGCATGTATATATGTATGTGTATATACGTATATGTATATACACATATATACACATATACACATACATATATGTGTATACATATGTGTATATATGTATGTATGTGTATACATGTGTATACATATATACACACACACACATATATTTTACCATAGCTTATGATAAGATTTATTTGTAACAGTGGGAAATTGGAAACAGCCTAACAGTATAATAATAGGGGTATCTGATTTTAAAAAATGGTGCATCCATATGATAGAATATGATGCAGCCATTAAAAATAATATTTTAATAAATATAAGGATTTATAAATACACTAATGAAAGTATAGTAGAAAATAAGCACTCATTAATATTGCCAAATTATTCTCCAGGAAAGAATTTAGCTTTTTATGCATGTATACAACAACTGAAATAAGACAACTGTGATTAATCTCTGAGAAGTGATTTAGGGATCATTTTTATTTTCCTTGTCATAAAATGGTTTCCTAATTTTCTAAAAACAAGCATGTAGTATTTGACAAATAATTCTGAAAAGTATTAAAATGCATCTGGTCATACAGTAAAAGGAAAGCTTTCAAAGATTTGTAGGGTTGCAGCAAAAGGACTCAGGAACCAACTTAAAGAGACTCCCACTGGCTAAAGTTTTAGGATAATTTGACATTAATAACCCTCACAGAAATGGAGTGCACAAATCAAATACATTTGAATTTATGATTGTATAATAATACTATTAATGACAATCTCATTGATCATCTTTGTAAGTTACTAGGAACCAAAACATTTTTTAAATGATAAATTAAAAAACAACCAAGCATTTATCATCATTTTCCATTAGAAACTATACTTGAGAATAACTGCATAGTTACTGAATAAGTATTTTTATCAAAACATTGTAGCTAATAAATGAATAAGAGAGTGCAGAATTAGAATACAAACATTTTGGAATCCCAGATGAAACAATGGGTATAGGCAATGATCATCAATGACTGTTCAGATTACACAAAGAAAGACAATCTACACTATACAACTCCTGATGGAGATGCATGTGGTCTATGAAATATTCTTGACATGTCAACTCTGATTCTGGTTGAGTCTCTAGAGCCAACTGTCAATATGTAGGAAATAGAGAGGACAGAAGAACACGGTAATTTACACCACTTTTACTTATTCAGATTCAGATAATGGAAAACTCTATAACACCTATCACCTAGCTTCTTTGCAAAAGTTAAAATAATGGGGGTTGGGGAGAGGAAGAAAACTGTAATTTAAAAGTTACTTAAATAACATATCAATAAATCAGACCTTACGTAAATCTGGATTTGAATGAGTCACGGTAATGAGTCCCACTGTCCATGGGACAGACAGGTATATTTGAATATAGACTGTATATTTGATGATCTTAAAGAAAAATTCTTAAATTTTAATCAGGTGTTATAGCAGTATTATAGTTAATTTTTCTAAAAAAGACTTCTTACCATTTTATATACAATTTTTTTTTGAAATAATATGATGAAATTTTTTTTTGAAATAATATGATGTCTGGAATTTCTTTCATGAAAATCTAGTGAGGGAGGAAGAAAAGAAGGGGAGTGTTGAGAACATAAGATTGCTCAGAAGTTGATAATTGCTAAACCCAGATTCTATGTACGTTAAGTTTTTAGGAACATAAAGACTTACTAAATGAGTCTTCTACTTTTGTATACATTTGAATTTTTAAATAATATATATGTGTGTGTGTATATATATTTAAATAATATATGTGTGTGTGTGTGTGTGTGTATATATATATACACACATATTTTTTTTTCTGAGACAGGGTCCTGCTCTGTCATGCAGGCTGGAGTGCAGTGACATGATCATGACTCACTTCAGCCTTAAATTTCTGGGCTCAAGTAATCCTCCCATTTCAGCCTCCCGAGTAGCTGGGACTACAGGCACTTGCCACCATACCTGGCTAATTTTTATTTATTTATTTATTTATTTGTTCGTTTGTTTGTTTATTTTTTGTAGAGATGGAGGTCTCACTATATTGTCCAGGTAGGTTTCAAATTTCTGGCCTCATGTGATCTTCCTATTTTGGCCTTCTAAAATTCTGGGATTACAAATATGACCCACTGTTCCCACCAGAAATAATTTTTTAATAATCAGGCTTGATTAGTGGTTGGTAAGCAGGTAAGCTCTGATTGGGGGGCTCAGAATCAAGTTACCAGGCCACACAAATACTCAGAATTAGGTAGATGTTGGAGTTATGTGGTAGGAGAAAAATTTTACCTCTTCATTTCCATTGACTTTGAGAATTAGCCCCTTAGTGCCCTGGAAGGCAGAGGAAACTGACTTTGAACACATCTCTTGGAAAGGATATTGACCTTGATAGAAAACGTGTCTTGGCACAGAATGTCATATCCTTGGCTAGGCTAGGCTGGGCTGAAGAGTCTATTGTTATTCCTAAAATGTCTGGTCTGCGATGGGATCTTAGGGCTGAGCCATTTAATTTCCTGACTTCCAATTCTCCCACTTATCCTGTCTTGGAGCTAGAAGTCCTTGGAATCCCCTTCAGGAAAATGCTTTTGGCCTTGCTAGAGCAGAGCTCACACTCAGGAAATCAAGCCATGTTAGGAATTAAACTAATTGAAAGCAAATCCCTGAGGTGCTGGTAAATTCACAACACCTCCTTGGCTGGCACAGGTGGCCTCTGTATGTACAACAGGTGGTCCCTCTGAAATTGTATGCTAACTGAGATTATAGAAATCTAATGATGTCTTAATGGCTCTTCGGAAGAAATTTAAAATTAACAGCCTTCCAAGACATTTTAATGTAGTCAATCAGTCTACCCTCATTTTTCTCCTTTGTGAATCTGGACATGGGGTATGGTGCCTCAGAAGGAATTGGTGTTTTGTCAGTGGCGTCTCAATAGTATCAAATCACAACAACCTTGACTTTTCAAGGTAGTATAAAGAGTGAACTACAGACATTAACCTGGCTATCAGCTAAAGTGTGGGGAGACAGGGGATATGTGATAGGAAAATATTTTGAGCCAGATAGACTTGAGTCTTAATTCCTTTTCTACCTCTTATCAACTAGGTGAGTTTATAGGAAGGCTAACTCCCTTCTAATCTGAAAACAAATGGATTTCACTGTCCTCACCTTTAAAAGAGTCTAATAATACATACCTTGGATAATTGTTGTGAAGATGAACAAGAATATTCTAAATAGTTGGTGCTTAATAAGTGGTAGACTTCAGGGCCTGATGGTATTTTGTAAATTTGTAACAAAGTAAATTGATAAGTGTTAATGTAATTATAATTATTTTATTAAAGTAACTGTTAATGTCATGGTATATTATTGTCACTGACTGTGAGATCTGAGAGGGATCTGAGAGCTCACGTAGTTCAAGCCACTGAATTTCTGTTGAAGCTGACACCCAGAGTGATAAAGTGACTCAAGCAGTCACATAACTAGTTCAGATTTAGATTCAGCCAGTATTTATTGACCAGCCACTTTTCTTATACATTCATATAACAATGCCAAGAGTAATAACAAACACTTATGACTACGGGTAAAGCCCAGGGTTTTACACTTTACTAGTATTACTGCTCACACCAGAACCCTTGGAAATAGGTTCTGTTATTATTTCCATTTTACATAGTGGGAAAGTAAGTGTGTGAAAATTTGGCATCTTATCCAATTTCATGATGCACTAAGAGGCCAAAACCTGGGGCTATCTCCTGTCTAATCTTCTTTTCTTTGTGGGCTGTTCTTATCTGAATGCCTGTAAAGCTTTCTTCTGAGATGCTCATCAAGTTATCTACCTTGTTGGAATCCTAAAAGTATGATATGCACAGTATAATGGGAAAAACTCCCAGGTCCAGGACTCATACCACTTGATTCAAATATCATTCAATTTGCCACTCAGCAGCTGTGTGACTTTTAGTAAGTTAACCAACCTCCCTGTATGTAGGTTTGGAAATAAACATAAACCTTAAGCATAAATTCTCTTTGGAGACTTGAATGAGTTAACTCATGAAAGACACCTTAAAATAGGACCTGGCAAGCGGGAAGTGCTCCATAGTGGACCACTGCTATAAATATTAACAGTTAAAGAAGCTGAAGCTTAGAGAGGGGAGAAGTAGAGCTATTTGAATTCAGGTCATCGAATTCCAAGTCTGGCTTTCTCACCACTGTAGCAAATTGCTTTTCCAACTGCTTATCCCAATTTTAAATACAGATCTGTTTTCTCATCTATCAGGAAGTCTCAGGTCATGTTGTCTAGGAGTGTCTTAATCCAGTTTGAAAACTCTTCCTATAGGTTCAGCTTTGCATGTCTTCTCCAGATGGGCAGAGCTCTGAAATGAGAACCTTTCTCACTAGTTTATCCTGGGGAGGAAGTATCCTGTTCTACTTGTATTTTTCTCAAACCTGAATCTGTGACACTTCCTGTAGGAGACATCAGTATTTTAAAAAACAGCTTCATTGAGATAACATTTAGATTCTGTAAAATTCACCCTTCTTCACTTGGTTTAAGTACACAAGTGCAGGAATTGTAGTATATTTACAGAATTGTACAACTGTCGCTGCAATCTAATTTTAGAACATGTCCATCACCCTTAATGGGAGAAACCTCTTGCCCATTTACATTCACCCCCCATTTCCATCCCCAGCCCTATGCAACCACAATTTCTGTCTCTATAAATTTACCTTTTCTGGATTTTTTAAATATATGGATCATGTAATGTGTGTTCTTTTATATCTTGCTTTCTTCAATGAGTATAATGTGTTTGAGGTCTATCCTGTTTTAGGGTATATTAGGACTTCTATTCTTTTTACTTGCTGAATAGTATTCTAAGCGCCTGAGGTCTTGGCAAATTAACAATTTGAATGTGTTCCCCCCAAGGTTCATATGTTGAAAACGTAATCCCAAATGCAACAATGTTGAGAGGTGGATCTTCTAAGAGGTGATTAGGTCATGTGGTCATGCGGAATCTGCCCTCATGAATAGATTAATGCCATTGTTAGGGGAATGGGTTAATTATTGCGGGAGTTGTTTCCTGATAAAAGGATGAGTTTGGCTCTCTCCATCCTCCTCTCACTCTTCCTCTTTCCTGCAATTCACGATCGCTTGCCCTTCCACCTTCTGCCAAGGATGATATAACAAGAAGACCCTTGCCAAATGTAGGCCCCTTGATCTTGAACTTCTCAGCCTCCAAAACAGTAAGAAATAAATTTCTGTATGAATTAGCCAGTCTCAGGTATTCTATTATAGCCATATAAAACAAACTAAGACACGTGACTATACTGCATTTTCTTTATTCATTCACCAATTGAGGGACATGTGGGTTGTATCAACTTTTTGACTATTATGAATAATGTTGCTATGAACCTTTCTGTACAGATCTTTGTGTGGACATCTATTTTCCATTCCTGGTAGATGCCCATGGGTCAAATTGCTGTGGCATATGGTAACAGTGCTCTTCACTTTTTAAAGAAACTGCTGAGCAGTTTTCCAGAGTAGCGGCACCATGTTACATTCCCGCTAGCAATGTGTGATGGTTTTAATTTTTCTATTGATAACACTAGCATTGTTTGGTTCATAGACATTTTTATGGGTGAGAAATGGTGGCAGAGTGGGCGTTTTTACAAGGATTTCTATCTAAACTAGAATATAAATTGGTCTTAGCATCCTTCTTTCTTCTATGTATTTTTTTAAACTGCTTCAGACACTCAGGAGGGTTCAAGACCCACCTAGACCAGTCAATCGCACTCTTAAGCAGGAATCCAATCATGTGCTTGTATGTTTGCCCCTGCTTGTGTGTGCCCACGGTAGGTGGTAGATGTTCTGTCAGTTGGGGAACAGACAGTGTTTTTCCATTTTTGTTTTTTTTGCAAAATATTTAGTGTTCAGTAGATTTAAGTAAAGCATTAATCTTAACTTATAAAACTTATTTTTATGGTTCTTAATAACCGACTGATGCTTACTAGTAAATAGCCTTGAAATTAATGGAAGAATGAAAGTCTATGAGACTATGCAACACTCACTTGTAAGAATTGAGGGGAAGAATGGGACTTTGAATAGTTTGATATCCCTTCTAGCAGGAAATAAGTCACATTTTGAGAGTCATTTTATCTTTCTCTAACATAGGTTTATCAAATGACATTAAAGAGGATCCACATGAATTTTTTTCCAGGAAGTTAGGAATTGCAAATTGAATGACCCAGATTTCCTCTTTATATTGTGTGCACGTGTACCATGCAAACCTGGCCTCTTTACCCCTGAAGAATCTCATAACCTTAGCATCAATTCATCAAAGCTGCTTGATGCTGTGTACCGTGAGGCACAGAAGAAAAGTAAAAGATACAGCCCTACTCTTAAGGTACTAACATTTTATATGGAAACACACAATCTAGGGCAATAAATTACAATCATTTAAAATAAAGTGCCAAACTGAATATATTCCAGGAACACAAGGGTAAACTCTGGTAGATGATGGTTAGAATTCTGAGGGACAGATTAATGGCCTAAGTAGGAAATAATGTAGACTTTAAAGATTTCTAGAATTCCTACTAATGTGGAATTGGAAGGAGCCCAAGATGTCCTAATATCTTGCTGAGCAGAGATCTCATATTCTGTCATAGGTTTGAAAATTGCAAACTTTTTGGCAATGGAAGGAAACTATTTTGGTTAGAGGCAGTAGGTGAGTATGATTATCTATCTCTATTATCTCTATTTTATTGTCTGTATGCCTGACTCTGGTAGAAGAAAAGGAAAGGGGAAGGAGTCTCATTCCAGGACACTTTCAGTTACCAGTCACTTCTCTCTATGGCTGAACATGATTCCTTAAATTGGAAGTTCAGCATACTTTCCCAATTATCTGTAACCCAGTTTCTACATTATTTAAACCCAAAGAATGTTTTGTTTTGGCACTATGACAGAAAAATTTGGACAATTCTATTGATTGATTATAGAACTAACCAAACCACAAACACACACAAAAACTGACCTCTCACTTCTACATCTTGAGTCTCTTGTATGGTCAAAAATTTACAGAACTCTTTGTATTTGTTTTTTCAAAAAGTCTTCATTACTGGTTGATTCCAATTCAATTGTGCTTAGAAGTACGTTTTAGGAGAGGAACATAAGTTCTGCAGTAGTTAAATTTACCCTGTTCTGTGCTGTCACTCTATTGTCAATATAAAGTTATCGAAAATGTACTTATTTTTCTCGTTGGCTACCTAGGTCAAAGATGAACTTTAAAATTTCATCTATGCAATTTTCATAAACTCATCATAAAATCTGAAGCAGCCATTTATTAATTTTATAAAATAGTAAAGAGTTTGTGTTCCTTTAGACATCATAATAACTGAATTAAACATAGTATAATTACACTAAATTTGAAAATGAGAAAAGTGAATCTGAGAGAGAGGTAAATTCTTCCAATATTACACAGCTAGTTAGGGAGAGAGCCTAGATTCAAATTGAGATCTTTCTGCTTGTAAATCCATTTTATCATAACATTTTGACTCATTTATTACAATATTAAAAAAATCTTGTAATAAAAAAGTGGATGTGCACCCCTATATGTATGTATAAAAGAACAATAGAAAATTAACAAAAATCATTTGCTAAATGTTTGTAATATATTCCTGCAGAAAGCCCACTAATGAGTTATTGGTAGTTGATTTGTACTTTTCATAAGCTTTGGCTTTATCTAAATTGTTAATTGTGCAAAAGGAATTGTAGAAAGGAAATGTATCAAAATATTATATTTGGTTATATATGGCCAGTAGGGTTATGGAGTTTTTAAAAATCATATATTTTTCTATTTTTCAAATTAATACAATTTTACTGTTTTTTTTTTTTGTTCTGTATTTTAGTTGCTAATTATAAGCTATTATACTATGTGTCTTTTACAGCTGTGTCAGGAGTGCCTGGGACAGAGCTGGTGCTCAGGGGACACATGTAGACAAAATACATGGATATCAACAAAGAGCGAACTGTGCTTTCTTATGCACATTTTTTCTTTCTTTAATCTACTTTTAACATAAGGAAGCTTTATTATTATCATTATTTCACAGGGAGAGATGGCATTTCAGAGTGGTGAAGTAGCCTGCCTGAAATCAAATGGCAGTGAGAGCTGACATTTAAAATTATTTTGTTTGACACTAAAACCTGCCCCATTATCCTGATAATGGAGGTATTTATTTTTGCATCAGAAACTCAGCATTTCTGAAAGTTTCATGCGGACTTTTCAGGAAGGTAGGTAATGCTGATTGATACCAAATTGCGATGGTATTTAGTAAACTCTGCTGGTGGTAGTTTGGTCTTTACTTCAGTGGGTACCTGGAACCAGGTTTCTCTCCGGGCCTACCATGGGGACAAGATACCAGATGTTGCTGTGGGAAGAGGGTGTTCAGAAAACTTCTGTGGAACTGGGACATGTCTATCTGGATGAGCCTTACCTTCTCTGCCACTTTCTTAACTGCCAAACTATGTCCAGTTGTTTGTGAAAACGAAAACAGGAGGAATAAAAAATTGCTGATACATTTTCCCGTTCTTCAAACCAGCATTTTTCTGTAGCAGTGGAAGGCTGACAGAGCCAGCAGGCCTCCAGCTCCTGCCTTCCTAATTGCTTGTGTTGTGTTCTGGGCTCTCACTGGCTTTTTCACCAAAGCATAAGAACAAGCCCCAGATGGTTCCTCCAAAACTAACCTTTGTGCTCCAGGCCTCGGCCAGTCCATCTGGCCTTTTATGCATATTAATAGATTCTTCACCTGAGCCCTGGAAATCAGAAATGGAAATGTACTTGTTTCCTTTGTCCCTGTGTTGCCAAGAGATAAATCATTGAAGACCAAGCTGTGTCTTTTTCCAAAGATAGCAATTCCTGGCTGCTTAGGATTGTGCTAACCTTCTTGTTTTGCTGTGCTTAGCAGGACTCTGAAAGAGCTTCATTAGACCGTATTTTAAATTCCTTAATTCTCATTCTTTATTCAAACTGCTTTTATTTTCTTCTTTGCTTAAGTATCTTTTCACAATGATAATACTAAATCTTTTGAATTATTTGCTTGTTAGTGGGCACATGCTACAGGAAAAAAATATTCATGATAATAGTTTCCATTTATTGAGTACCACCAATCCCGTAAACATACTTGTAAAGTATCCCCATTTTATAATCATGTGAGAGTAAATGACTTGCCCACTTACTACACAGCATTCTCTCTCTCTCCATGTATATAATATATATATATCCCAATACATATATGTATGTCCAAATGCATATATATATGAGAAATCCAGTATGTAAACTCTGTTCCATTATCAAACCATACTTATTTTTTCTAACTATGCCAAATTCACTCTTGATTTTTTAAAAAAATCTTTTAAACTTAACTGTAGCTTGCAGCAAAGAGAACCACCTGGTGTGCTGGAGAGAGCAGGATAAGGTGGCATTGCGGACATATGCATCTGAGCTCTTCTAACTATGCAATAAAATGCTGGAGAAATAAAAACTCTAAGAAAAAAACTTGTATCAACATGCAATCTACAGAAGTATTACATTTTGGTCACACATTTATGTTAAAAAATTTGAAGCATTTATCCCAACATATGAACACTTAATGCACAAATTTTGGACTGAGTCCTCACCTACATTAACCTGCTAGTGATGGAAGAACTCCCATTGAGCATATATTAAGTATTAGTAAAACATACTGTCTTTCCTGTGATTTTACATACAAAGAAATATAATAGTAGTTCTAATATTTTCTTTCTCTATCCTGTTGATTTATCTTGTATATGCTTATATTGCTTGTATATTATTACTACCTCTAGGCTTAGGTAATCTGACTTTCCTCCATTAGTAATCATATCCCTGCCTGATTGTCACTTAATTGCTGCAAAATCCTTGCCAGATCCAAGCAGCTGAATAGCCATCCTCTGATGACCCTGATGGATGCAGAGGGTGTGATGTAGGGAAATGGTTTGGAGTAACATTAACTTCTTTCTAGTACCTAGGACTGCCCCACTCCTTTCCAAGGACCATTTTTTAAGAGGCGTTTTCATTCTCTCTCAGCTTTCTACCACTGATTTGAAAACTAATCACATGCTCTTCTAGTTTGTTTCAAGAATTTGTTGTAAATGATGCAATGAATAAACACACAAAAGAAAAGCATGATTTTTTTTTGTAGGTTCATACAGCAGACCATAAAAAAACATATACTTGGCTAGCAGTAAAATCTATCAAAGTTTTTCAACAGCCCCATATTTTTTACATTCCTTCACTGCCACCAGCAGCTGCTTCTACATATGTTCCTTGATTTTATGGGTACATTACAACAGTATCAAAGCTGTTGTAACATTGCAGGCACGTTTTTATGGGGAGTGATTTCAGCACCATGCCATCCGGCTGGCCCACCCCAGCCTTCTGTTGCTGGAATGGAATGGCAAAGACATTTAATGAAGGAGATAAAGAGTAAGATAGAGAGTGGGTGGCCAAGGATGAATACTGCCTTTCTTCCACGCTAGGGAAAGGGTCTCAGAGATTACCTCCTTTAGCAGCTCATCAAGACAACCAGCGTCCCCAGGGACGTCCAGGAGGGCAAAGCGTCACAGCATCCTCATTTCTGTAAGGAGATAGCACATGGAGAAGCAATTTATAACCTTCATAATGACAGCATGATATGTGTATGTGGTTATTAATAGATGAGAGTGCTTATGTTCCAGTAGGGTGGTATTAATGATTATATCATTATTATCATTGCATGTAATAATTATGTAATTATGTCATTAATACTGAACATTTAGGCTGTATCTACAGGAGGGAAGTATTTCCAAGAGGTTTGTGTTTAGGGATCCAAGTTTTATTTTTCCTTAGATCTAGATAGTGAATGATCAGATGGTATGGGGGTGGCTTGTATTCATGTCAGAAGGCCCCTAGACAGCACCTCTTTCCCAAGACTTGTCTTTGCTGTCTGCACAGAGCACAGACTTGAACATGTCTAGTCTCTGCTTCCTGATAAAAAAGTGCAAGGCTGGGCAGTAGAAGGAAGGGAGGATGCAAGTATGTGCGTGAGAGACAATATGATGATTTCCCTTTTGGCATAGAATACAGGAGCTCATGTTACCACCTTGAAGACTATGAACAAAGCCTCTTTGAAAGGAAGTGAGGGAGACTCCATTATCATTCCTGAGGAAGTTATACTTTGTGCAAGAATTTCCAGAGCTGGGCTTCAGTCTGCACTTCCAATGAAGTGAAAGCCAGTGCCTTCAAAGTGATACTATGTTTCAGCTGGCCACATGTTAACTAACCACTTTGAACATGTTGAAGGAGTGCATTTCCAGGCATTTCTTTTTTTTTTTTTTTTTAATGCAACTTCTACTGTTCCAGGTTCTACGCTAGAAGTCACCTAGCAATTTGCTGACTTCTTGGTACAAATAAATCTTGAATACCTTTGACAGAAAAGAAACACAGCATTTGTTGGTACTAAAAACAAAACAAAACAAAACAAAAACAACTCAGAAGTTAGCCAATGCACCTTAATTCCATCTTACAGGTGGTAAAGCTGAGGTGTTGAGATGGAGAAGGGAATTATTCAGGGTACAAAGCAGAGTGGAGAACAGGCCAGTAGTGAAATCTTCTGATGTCTTTTCCAGTGCATGTTTTCAGAGTTGCTTTTAACTTTAGGCTTAGATGTCAGTTTCCTTAGTCTGCAAGTTATCACTTCTTTACTTGGCTTTTGTGCATTCAGATAGTCTTTTTTGGAAGGATGTGTGTGGGGGGCATATTTTTCCAGGGTTAGTGATGGACTGGCACTGAGCCCACTGTACTCCTCCTGCAATTACAGCTCATACGCAGGCCCACACCTCTTGAAAGCTGTGCCCCTAGCTAGATGCTCTGTGGTGTTCTATCTGTCTTTCCTTTGCATCATCCAGAACATTTGACATTCTTCCCAATGGTTCAAGCACTTTCTATATGGCTTAATCCCTATGAATTTCTCTGATGATGTTTTAACTCGAGAAATGACAGAATCACTGGTGTCCTGTTTTGTCACAGTTACAAGACTCTTGATCTCTTTATGAACATTAACATACACAGAAATTAATCCGCATGGCAGCTCACACTTGTAATCCTAACACTTTGGGAGGCTGAGGCAGGAGGATCACTTGAGTCCAGGAGTTTGAGACTAGCCCGGGCATCACAGGGAGACCTTGTCTCTACCAATTACCAAAAAAAAAAAAAAAAAAAAAAAGAAAAGCCAGATACTCAGGAGGCTGAGGTGGGAAGATGGCTTGAGCCTGGGAGATAGAGGTTGCAGTGAGCAGTGATAATGCCACTGCACTCTAGCCTCAGCAACAGAGTGAGACCTGGTCTCAGTAATATTAATAATAATAATAATAGAAGAAAGCAGAATGTATATTGTCATAACAGTATTTTAAATCATATTTTTTATAAATTATTTTATAAAAGAATTTTATAAAATTCTTAACAACCCTTTTTAAAGGGTTGTTAAGAAGAAGGAAGAAGAGGAGAAAAAGAAAGAGGAGGAGAAGGAGGAGGAGGAGGACAAAAATATGTAATGGAGATCACATGTGGCCTCACATAGCCTGAAATATTTACTCCGTGGCTTTTTACAGGAAAAATTAAAATTCTTTGACTTTCCAGAGGAATCTTTTGGACTTTTCTTTGCATTTCATAAATTCATGTTCAACATCTTCTTGTCATAATGTTTATTCCTCTCATTCCCACCTCTGTAAAAACTTAGATTTAGGAGATAATCCTGGTTTACATGTTCTAGTAAGATTCCGCGGACGAGAAGGGAAAAAGAAAGTTTTGTAAGTTTGTAAAAATAAAGATAACTGAAAAAACGGGTGTGTGGTAGACATTTTGCAAATAATATTTCTAATGTATACAATAAGATTTTTAAATTCAGTGTTATTTCCCATGTGACAAATGAGGAAAAAGGAGACTTAGAGTACCTGGATTTCTCCTGCAAATTTTCATAGATAAACAATAGCACAGCCAGGATTCCAACTCTTTCACGTGCTTCGAACTCATTTTCTTTTTACTGTACTGCGTGGCCAGGCTACATCCTGAGTGTATTCGCATTATTTCTCTCATTTGTTCCTCACAGTAACTCTTTGAGACAGGTGTTGTCAACTTGACAGATAAGGAAACTGAGGCCCAGAGAGGTGAAGTCATCTGTTTTAGATCATTCAGCTAATAAATAGCAGAGCTGAGGTTCAAATTTGCATTGTCCTGACTCCGGAATCCATGTTCTTCCTATCTGAACATCTGGCTTGTAAGTAAAATGTAGTTATGGACCTATTTGATCAGAGGGTCAACTCTCAATGATTTGTTTAAAAATAAAGCCATGTTATTATTATTTGTTTTAATTTCAAAGAACGTTAGGTATTCAGATTTTTTCAAGTTATTTTTCTGATTTCCCTGAGCGGTGGAAAATAAGTGAAGAACTAAGGAAAGATATGGGGTTTCAGAAGAAGTGACAACCAAGAGCAGATGTGGCTGAGATTTCCAGTTTTTTCAAGGGTCGCCATATGGCAAAATGATTAGCTTTAGTTCTAAATGATGTAGCAGATTAGAATTATGACAGATGATGAATGTGAGTCACAAGGAAAATATTTTGGATGAGTATAAAGAAATGATTTCTAAAAGTCAGAGCTGTCAAAATATGGAATAGTCTGTCTTGGAATGTGACAATATTCAGGAGAGGCAGGGTTACCAATTGGCAGGGTTACTGTAGTGAAGATCTGATGACATTTAAGGCCCTTGAGATTGGATGATTTCCTGACGTGGCTTTGCATTCCTGTGTATTCATCACTGGATGCTTGCCTGCTAATTCTGCAGAATCTGGAATACGTTCCCTACCAGTTGGCACAGGTGGCTTAGAAAAATGGAGAGCCAGGAAGGATGGATCTCTGTCTCAATCTTCATCAACTATGAGAGTGTCAGTCTATAACACAAAAGGAAGATGAAAATTAGTGCCAAATGTCATCAAAGAGCCTCTGTCAAAGTCCTAGACAAAAAAGCATTTTCAGTGTTTCTCTTTCATTTGTGTTTTGCTGTGTCTTTGTGCCTCAATAATCAGAAAAGAGGGAAAAAAAACACTTGTATCAGGCTGTCATTTGGAAGGGGCACAGATTAACTAAAATCTAAAGTTTTGAGTACAGTTATCATTCACAGTATTGATCGTTTGCTTTTTTGGTTGGTAAGAACAATGTTTATAAGATAATTATTGGGAGGTTATTATATTTTAGGTATTATTATTTGTGACATAGATAAGCAAAATAAAGTTAAGAAAGCTTATACAATAAAATCACACAGCTACTAAATGACAGAGCTAGGGTTCAAATCTGGGTCCATTTGATGCAAAAAATGTGTTCTTATTCTCTTTTTATTATTGATAATCTCATTCATCTGTGATGAGTCTTAACTTTTATATCACATGCTTTGTTAATATTTCTCTATTGGCTGGTTGTATCTTTTTTGATGCGATGTTAAGAAGGAAGCACAGTAGGTCTCCTCTGCATGTATTTTTCAACCATGTGGACTGTCCTTCTATAAATAAGGCAGTGGAAAGAACACTAGATTAAACACTCACCTTGGTCTAGTTACATCATTCCCTTTCTACCTAATTCCTTTGTCATTAAACTAAAAGAGTGTGTTAGTTTGTGTTCCCTGAAAGCAGAGTCTGAAATAAGTACCTTGACAGGAAGATTTTATTAGGAGTTAAACCTTGGAAGCAGGTGTGAAGAAGCAAGAAGGAAGAAAAGCCAATAAAGAGAACAATATTGAGGTCACTCTCATAGTCAACGGGTTTCAATTCCTCTGGGTTCCCTCAGGAGCATCCCAAATATTTTCCAGGATGAAAGATGGGAGAATGGAACACTTGTGCATCTAGACCTGCCTCCTTTTCATTGAGTGTTGCTTTCGGGAGCTCCACTCATGTGGTGCTCGGAGAGCTGATCCTGGAGCAGAATATGGAAAAGCAAGGTATGCACTTGGTAGGCAATTGAGAATGCAAAGGAAGCATAAACTTTCATAGAACTGTCTACAGTAGTAGCAAGTGAAACCAAAGGTGGCCTTAGGGAATATCATGTGGCACCAGTGAAATCTGCCACACAGAATTAAAATAGATGTGTTTTAAAATGTCTTTCAAAATAAAATGTATAAATCCATGCAATTTTTGATCTGGAGTTATATACAATCACTTATTTAACTCTCCATTTTTCAATGGTGAAAGTTAAGGTTCCAAAGAGAAATGATTTACCCAAACCACCCCGTGAGTTAATGGATGAGCTGAGCCTCAAGCCCGAGTCCTCTGGCTCTGGCCCCTGTACCTCATGGTTCATTTCCTAGCTGATGCTACTAATGCCTAATTAATGACCACTTTCTTTTTGTAGCCTGGATATCCTAAAGATGGTTATCTCCACTGGCTTAGTTAAGCCTTTTCAAATGTTATCCCAACAGAGTTGCCTTATCTATGTTTGTTAATTCTTCCTGAGACTCCAGAGTAAGGGGGATCAGGATTATAATGAAGCGGGGAGGGGAAGTGGGCGCAGACAATTCCTTCTCCAGAACTGTGCGTGACTCACATTGTTCAAATCTATTCCTTGTAATCCTTTCACGTAGCCATTACCAGTTGCATTTGCATACATCTATTGTGCACAGCAAAGGCTCTTGAGGGATTGCCAGAACATGAAATCCAATAAGGATACTGAGTTCCATCTTCTGAACTAAGGAGTGCGGTAATTAAAGCAGTATTTACAATGCAATAAAGGCAGAGCTAATTACTGGCAAATGAGATAGAGATGATGCTCTTTCCCAGTGAAACTTGACTGGAACCAGCCTTTGCTATAAATCCTCCAACTGTCTCTTTTGTTAATTTTAATCTTCATAATCCCCTTCTTGACAATATTTGCCTAATTTGTTTGCTACTTAATAGCAAAGAATTAATGGAAACTGAGGTAGGAGGGATAGAGCTCCAGATGACTATTTGGGCCCCTGAATCAGTAACACATTAGTAAAGACCTGGGGGCTATTGCTAATGACCTTAAGCCAAACTGAGGGCATTCTTTTGAATACGCAGCAAGACCTGATGCTTCGCTAAGGCTCATGGGGATTTACGTTTGATATCTGCTTCCAGACCACATACAGGATTGGCAAGTTAGGAGCTGCCTTTTCTACATCTTTGTTATTTAAAATATATCCTCAGTTAGGAACCTCTTTGCATGGTGCTGAGACTGATCAACATTTTCTCAGGAGAGGCCTTATCACTATCCCTGGTCTCAAAATGCTTGAGTTAAAAATTATTAATGCAGACAGGGGTCAGAACATTTTTCCTGTGAAAAGCCATATAGTAAATATTCCAGGCTATGTGAGGCCACATGTGATCTCTGTTATATATTTTTGTCCTCTTCCTCCTTTTTCTTTTTCTTCTCTTCTTCCTTCTTCTTTTTTTTTTTTTTTTTTTTTTTTTTTTTTTTTTTTTTTTTTTTAGTTTTTAATTTCATTTTTTTATTTTTTTTAAATTTATTTATTATTATTATACTTTAAGTTCTAGGGTACATGTGCATAACGTGCAGGTTTGTTACATATGTATACTTGTGCCATGTTGGTGTGCTGCACCCATCAACTCGTCAGCACCCATCAACTCGTCATTTACATCAGGTATAACTCCCAATGCAATCCCTCCCCCCTCCCCCCTCCCCATGATAGGCCCCGGTGTGTGATGTTCCCCTTCCTGAGTCCAAGTGATCTCATTGTTCAGTTCCCACCTATCAGTGAGAACATGCGGTGTTTGGTTTTCTGTTCTTGTGATAGTTTGCTAAGAATGATGGTTTCCAGCTGCATCCATGTCCCTACAAAGGACACAAACTCATCCTTTTTTATGGCTGCATAGTATTCCATGGTGTATATGTGCCACATTTTCTTAATCCAATCTGTCACTGATGGACATTTGGGTTGATTCCAAGTCTTTGCTATTGTGAATAGTGCCGCAATAAACATACGTGTGCATGTGTCTTTATAGCAGCATAATTTATAATCCTTTGGGTATATACCCAGTAATGGGATGGCTGGGTCATATGGTACATCTAGTTCTAGATCCTTGAGGAATCACCATACTGTTTTCCATAATGGTTGAACTAGTTTACAATCCCACCAACAGTGTAAAAGTGTTCCTATTTCTCCACATCCTCTCCAGCACCTGTTGTTTCCTGACTTTTTAATGATCGCCATTCTAACTGGTGTGAGATGGTATCTCATTGTGGTTTCTTCTTAATCCTTTAAAAATGTAGAAGCCACTCTTAGCTTCCAGGTCATACAAAAACAGGCTATGACTGAATTTACCTGAAAGCCATTGTGTGGTGACACATGCAATACATTGTACATTTGTACACTCAGCCAAAAAAATACCCTACTTGGTGCAGAACCAGATAATTAAGCGGTCATATCCCAACCATCTATTTCTGTCAATGATTAAATTTGGGGTTAAAGATGTAGAGTGAGGGGAGCATGAGAGAAATATAACCGTGGGACAATGATAAGCAATATTTTTTTATATTAGTTTAGGTTGATTCCTAGTTTTTCTAAAGTTGTATTTAAAAATCAAGAAAGGCAATTATCTGTAACTTTAAGAATTATTGTATTATTTTCTCCATTTACTTTGTTTCCCTCCATTATTCTTTTGTGGCTAAATTGTTAGAGAATATCTAACTAGATATTCCCAGCTTTAAATATCTGAGACAATGCTGGTTTTAGTAACACATTTTGTGTGAAAGGAGTGCAATGGTTTGAGGGATTGAGGGACAGGAAAGGTGATTTGGCATCACAGTTTAACCATAGGCTTGGAACCAAACGACAGTTCTATGGCCATACCCTGCAACAGAAGAATTGGTCTTGATATTTTGTGGAACAGGCTCACATATTTCTGGTTTCCCTTAACTAAAAGACAGACCAGCTCTCCAATTCATGTCACCATAACTGCACTTCTCATACCCCACACACATTTCTAAACTCCTCCATCGATACTACTACCCAGGGGTGGGGTGGCCCTATTTTCCCTGGTTGAAAATCACTCAATTATCCAGTTCTTAGGTGCTGGGGTTGCAATATGAAGGGGCACCTCATAGGTCTGCAGGAAGAAGGCTTGGAAAGATGCAGAGCTCTGTGCTAATGGCATCGCTCTCTTTTTAAATTCCATCCTGTATTACAGCTAGAAGATAATATTCTTGCTGCAATATTTTCCCAGGAGAAGAGTAGGGGTAATTTTTCTATGTCTGTGTGCCCTATCATCCATGCTGTCTTGTAATAGGTGAGCAAGGTTTGAAAAATCACATCACTTGACAAAAAACCACTGGTGGCCTGTTCATGGCTCGGTGCAGTACAGCCTCAATGCTGCACAGGTGGGAGAGCTGGCTGAACTCAAGCAGCCCACAGATGGATTTCTCAATGTGCGGGAAGAGTGAGTGGATTACAGTATAATTATTTAAATAATTTTGTCTTCTTATTTCTGAAGTGAGATTGCATCCTCATAGCATGGTGAGTCATAGGTGGTCCTTCTAGGGCACTCCAAAGTCCATATGTGCTTCTGTGTTTCTTGTTTCTTAGGAGAGGGAAAATGTGGTGGTACTATGAGCCTTCCATCTTCCTTCAACAATGGCTCAAGGGTGAGTGCTATGAAAAAGATATGGCTCTCAGGATTCAATGCCAACAATAGATTCTTATTGGAAAGTGTTACAGCATGATGTGAGGAAAGAGCATGTGTTTTAGCTCATGCTTCAGCATATGTTTAGATAATTGTATATTTAAATCTCTTGTCTTCCACTTGCTAGCAGAGGAATCACAGGGAAGTTACTCAAGTTCTCTGAATCGCAGGGATTATAATGCCTTCCTGGCAGGGTGAATGAGAAGATGATTCGTGATCAGTGCTCAGCACGAGGCCCGGGCTCTATTAGCCGTTCAACATGCCACTGCTATTGATATCAATAATAATAAATCAGATGAGCCTATTGATAAAACCATCACCTTTTCACAATTCATTATTGATTACTGCTAATCAGTGATGAGATGGGTATTCTATACATTCCTAGAAGTACAGAGTAAGGGTCCTTCTTTTTGTTAAGGCCAGCATCCTTTTGCATGTGGCCTTAAGCACAGAGTTGTATGAGGCAGAGCTGCACAGTACGGGGAACAAACCTACTCCCAGGTCTGCCTTGTCCATGGTCTATGTCTTTAGGGGAAGTTTTTCAATCCTAATATGCCTTTCTCCTTCTCTGTAAAATAAAGGTATCTAAATTTATCTTACTGGTTGTTGTGAGGATTCTATGAGGCAACAAATCATTGGCTGCAGCACCTAATACATATTAGGTGCTCGGAACAAGCAGAATGTCTTTATTGTTGAGTTCAGAGTTTGTCCTTGGCAAGGGTTGCAATAGACAACGTCTTTGACTTGGTTTCCTTGCTTCTTTGTACTTTTTCCTTTAGCGTATTGAGCTTTACAGTTTCAGAGGCACCCCAAAATAGTCCATTCACATCAGGTGAAGGTAATTTCTTACTCTACTTTCTCTTTCCATTCGGTGAACCTTGTATCTGTTACCATTAAAGATTATCTGTAACTTGTGGCTAAATTCTTAGAGAATATCTAACTAGTATTAATTTCAGTATCTGAGACAACGCTGGCTTTAGTAACACATTTTGTGTGAGAGGAGTGCAATGGTTTGAGGGATGGAGGGACAGGAAAGGTGATTTGGCATCAGAGTTTAACCATAGGCTTGGGACCAAATGACAGTTCTATAGCCGTACTTATATGATCCCTAAAATGGTGACAATATATCAGGGTCAGGTGTGCAAAGTGTCTTTGGACATTTGAAACTAATACAGGGCCCCTGGCAGGGCCAGCCACAAACAAGGGCTGGACTAGAGTGGAGCAGTGATTACCTGGGGCCACAGTAAGGCCACACAATAACGCGCACTGAGATTGGCATAAGACAAACCCTGAACAATAAGCCAGAAGGAGGTAAAGAAGCAAAAGCTAATAGGATCTATGAATTTCATCAGGCTCATTTGTAATGTTTTACAGGTCTACAATCCTTTATCTAAAGCTCTTGGGGCAAATGTGTTTTGTAATTCAACATTTTTCAGATCTTGAAAAGGTGCTAAAGTAGTACATGTAATGCATGTTATATAACACCCCCAGCGAGGTCTGGGGCAGCACCACATTGCCAAACACCATTACTTTCTCAGTAAATATTCCCACTAATTAGAGTAAATTTAGATTAAATATAGCCTTATGTCACTCCAGGTCAGGTTTTTCCACTAAATGAGATCAAGTCAGGTTATATTTTGACACCAAATGAGTTAGGAAAATACTTTTGGTTTTCAGAAGTTTTTGTATCTTGGCATTGCTAAGAATGAACTGTGAACCTGAATCAGAAAGCAGACAAATGCAAAATTATGGTCAAACATGAGTCAAGATAAAAACAATTCTCACATTCTGTTATCCTTGTACCTAGGGTTCACTTCTCTGCCCAATAAATGTTTATTGAGTGACATCAGCAGGTCACACAGGGGCTACAAGAGTCGAGCAACACAGACAAAACCCCTGCCTTATGTATGCATCTTCTGTCACAGGGCCAGGCACATGGACACTTATCCTTCCTCTTTTACTTTGCTTTCTTTTTTAGATAAAGGAACTACTCATCTTTACTTACTTTCACCTTTTCTGTGAGCTTTCCTGGGCTGATCCAGGAAGAGAAAGTAATTCCTCTATATGGTACAATGTAGTACAACGTGATTTATTCCTTTTTTTTTTTTTTTTCTTTTTGAGATGAAGTCTTGCTTTGTTACCCAAGCTGGAGTGCAGTGGCGCGATCTCAGCTCACTGCAACCTCCACCTCCTTGGTTCAAGCAATTCTCCTGCCTCAGCCTCCCGAGTAGCTGGGACTGCAGGCATGCACCATCATGCCCCACTAATTTTTGTACTTTTAGTGGAGACGGGGTTTCACTATGTTGGTCAGGCTGGTCTTGAACTCCTGATCTTGTGATCCGCCCACCTCAGCCTCCCAAAGTGCTGGGATTACAGGCATGAGCCACCGTGCCTGGCCACATGATTTATTCTTTTCCCATCTTACTCCACAGTTAGACTGAGAGCACCTGAGGAAAGGGAGTTTTAGAGATTGGATTACTAGTCTAGGGCCTTGAACATAGTAGCTGCTCAGCAAATGTTTGGTGAACAAACATCTCATCCTCTGGATAATTGAAACACCTTCAAATTTCAATTTTATTGAATTATGTAGAAAAAAAGAGATAATTTAGTCACTCCCCATTTTCTGACTCTCTGAATTGTTACCTTTTCTTCTGAATTATTAAGTTAAAATCAAGTAATAAAGCATATTTTTAGCGTCACATACCAGCAGTGAATCACCAGTAGTGATGATAATTTTACCTTTTCCTCCTGTCTTAGCTCTACAACATTATTACCCTCTTGAACTATCAGATATTAAAATCAAATTAATGATCAAGAACTCTATTATTCTGTCTAAAAGTTAAATAATGTAATAGCACATTTGAAGGTTAGTGGCACCCATTGGTTGTAATTCACCAAGCACAAACTTAGCTCCTTGCCTCTCTGGATATAACAACACACTGTCTTGATTTCTAGAAGAGTAATTATCATTATGACATCTTGGAATATGCAATAAAATGTAATTTGGCTGACTAGGAATTTTAAGTTATCAATTAAAATTAAGAAGGCAGACTCCCTTACCAGAGGCAGGGTATACGGGTTGTTTACTTTGGAATAAATATCTTCTTGCTTTCCACACTTCCCTAATGTTTTATTTGGTTTGATTAGAAATAAGGGTCTGAGAAAGAGCTCAGATATGACATTTTGGGGTCTTACTTATTTGCATCTGACTGGCTAGGTGTTTGATATGGCTTCGATTTGTGTCCCTACCCAAATCTTACTGAATTGTAATCCCCAGTGTTGGAGAAGGGGCTTGGTGGGAGGTGGTTGGGTCATGGGGGAAGATTTCCCTCTTGCTGTTCTTGTGATAGTGAGTGAGTTCTCACGAGATCTGGTTGTTTAAAAGCGGGTAGCACCTCCCGCTTCTCTCTCTCTTCCTTCTGCTCAGGGCGTGTAAAACGTCCGTCCTTCCTCTTTGCCTTCCACCATGATAGTAAGTTGCCTGAGGCTTCCCCAGCCATGCTTCCTGTACATTTTGCGAAACCATGAGCCAATTAGACTTCTTTTCTTTATAAATTACCCAGTCTCAGGTAGTTCTTTTTAGCAATGTGAGAACAGACTAATACAGCATCTTTGGGCACTTAGCATCCAGGGACTTGGTTTTTCTTTTTATAGTGAAAGATAAATATCTTCCCCATTTTTCCCCAGATAGTACTGGGACGTGGAATGTGATATTTCCTGTAAATTTATTTTCAACTCTTGAAAAGATAGTTACGTTCATTCAAGTGTAGGTTGGAAATAATTTGAGATCTGCTCTGATACTCATTGGCTATACTAACTTAGGGAAGAGCCTTCACTTTTCTGTTTTCCGGTTTTCTTATCATTAACATAGGAATAACATTTTTACCTTGCCTACCATGAAGCAGTGTCAAAATCCCCTCTGCAGAAATTATAACTTAGACAATTATGACATTGAAAGAGATCTGACCTAACCCACTCCATCTTGCTTCTAACCTCCAAGCTTTCTTTGTTCATTCCTGGGTGTAACTTAAACTAACTTTGGGAGGAACTTAGTTTAGAGTTTAACTTTGAAACAAAGATGTTAACAACATTTCCTGAAACAAACTCCTTCCTTGCCTGGGGACCAAACTGCTTTTGTAAGACTAACAAATTAGCCACAAGATTAGAAATTATGATGTAAGAGTCTTGCAGCTGGAGGCTACAAGATTCTAAACCTCCGCAGTTGCTCTTGAGGATAGCATTAGTATTCTAAAACCTAAAATTGATGCTCGAGATATTTTTCAGACCCTACACTCAATGGATTAACTGGCACCACCCAGATGTGTAAAATGGCTTATCTGGTCTTATGGACCCCACCTAGGAACTGACTCAGCGCGTGAAGACAACTTCAACTCCCTAGGAGTTCATCTCTGACCTATCTAATCAGCACTCTCCACAGCCTGGCCCCCTACTGACCAAATTATCCTTAAAAACTCCCAGTCTCCGAATTTTGGGGGAGACTGATTTGAGAAATAGTAAAACTCCAGTCTCCCATTTAGCCGGCTCTGTGTGAATTAAACATTTTCTCTACTGCAGTTCCTCTGTCTTGATAAATTGGCTCTATCTGGGCAGCTGGCACAAAGAACCCCTTGGGTAGTTACACTGTTATGAAACACAAATGTTTGCAAAAGCAGTTTGTAAAATATCAGTTGCTGTGTTTTATATATATATAAAACACACACACATACATACACACACACATACATATATATATTTATATTTACTACTAATGATAAGGTGAGATTATTCACATCAAAACTATCCATGAGTTCATACTCATGGAACTGAGACTAGTGTCTGTGTTAACTGGCACCAGTTACCTCTTACGTATGAGGTGCCTCTCTGAGAGACATGAGATCTGAAGACTATCAGACTCCTACAGGAATTCAAATAGATTTTAATAGTCCAGGGTGTACATACACATTAGGTTCTCAAGGACACAAGTCAAGCACATAATTGAACAAAGACCAGGTTAACACACTCTCTAGAACTGCTTCCTGCAGCATGAACTATAATGGGAGACACTAGGAATTGATAATCTAATCTTGCTGTTTGTTAGCTCAGATAAGAATTTCTCATCCCACTAAGAGGCAAAGGCAGGATTTGTCCTCTGAGTCTCTAAAAGCAACTAATCCAAAATTCTGAGAGTTTGAAGTCAGACTTACAGATTGACACAATGAAAAAAATAACCAAATCTTTTTGAGTATCAAGTAAAGCAAAAAGAAATAAATCCAATAGGGGAAAAAAGATTTCGGGGAGTATTTCCAGAGACTTAATGCTGTGAATGCTTAGAATCATCTTGAATTTCTCTCCTAAGCTCCTGACTTTCAGAATTTGATAAATTGTAACGCAGCATGTTAGAGGGAAGCCTTTCTGTCTGTCAAGATTAAGGTAAATTGGCTTAGTCTCCTGTGGCTGTAGAAGCTCTTCAAGATATTAATGAATCTGGGGGAGAAGTTTTATTCTCAGCATTTTGTTTGCCTCCTGCCTCTTCCATGAATACTACTCTGCACTTTCCTATCTTGACCCAGATGTGAAATCACCCTTTCTCTTGAGTCACATAAAAGTTTCACTCAAAGAAATTATTTGGGATTCCTTTTGCACATCTCATAGGCTCTATTGGAATGAGTTGTGTCAGTTTGGTTATGACGAGGGATCTCTAATATTAGCCATGATCAACGAAACAAGAGAAAAAAAAAACCCTTTCTGTTATTAAGTAAAGCAAACCATAAAATAATAGTTTGCCAAAAGAAGAAATTGCATGGGATTTAAAGGCGAATTGAATTTAAAGGAAGTTGAAGCTGAAATCCGTGTTCTTAGAAGATTGTTGTAGTCAGAGGCTGAATTGGTTTAAATATTTTCTCTAAAACTCATACTGGAATTGTATTGCCACCGTAGCGGTATTAAGAGATGAGACCTTTCAGAGGTGATGAGGGCTCTGCGTTCATGGAAAGGCTAATTATGGTAGGAATGAGTGAGTTATTGTGAGGATGGGTTCCTGATAAAAAGGATGAATTCAACCTGATTTCCTCTTTGTCTCACATGCTCTTTCATCATGTGGTGCCTTTCCACCATGGGATAACTCTTTCCAGATGCTGGAGCTGTGCTCTTGGACTTTCCAGCCTTTATGAGCCAAATAGGTCTCTTTTTTACAAAAATAAATTACCAACTCTTTGGTATTTTTTTAATAGTAGCAGAAAATGGACTAAGAGAGATTGTGACAGGTGTACAAAGAGGTGCCCTAAGCATCCCAGCTTGTCTTCATTTTCCTCTGCATCCACTTGTTTATTCAATGGTTGGTTCTCTTCACAACTGTGACTCCAAGCCCACCACCAGACCACTATCTGTGGGCCCACTGAGGACATTGCTATTTGAACTCAAGGGCTGCCACCAGAAGCAGCAGGGTCTACAGACCTCTACTTGGCTTGATCTTTGTGTTTCATTTCAAGAGCCACACATTCTTGGACCCCACTCCATCCACATGAGTACTTCAGATAGACTGATTGATTAAAGTTTTCCTAATCTTTGTAGTCACCTTTCCAGACATTCACTTCCTCAGCTATGCCACAATTGTCCAAATTCTAATTCCTCTGTTAAATTCTGTTCCCATATTACTTATAGCATCTTGGCTGATACATAGGGTTTACTGTAATCCTGGTTTCTCTCCCCTGAGCCCACTCTTCTGTTACTTCTCCTCTCTCATTTTCCTTTTTTATCTAAAGAACCACATAAATTGTTCCTTTTTTTCTAATGACAAAATAAATTTGTTTCTGGATCAGAGCTTTAGCTTTTTACTGCAATATGATGTCAAGGTATTGCCAATAGTTCAATTAATTTCCTTCTTTAGGGGAATGTGAGCATTTACCTGTGCTTGTATGTATTTGGAAGCAATCCAGGTACTACAATATTTAGGAGGAAAGGTGGGTTCTCTGTAGATGTGATTAAGTGAAGGATTTTGAGATGGGAAGATCATCCTGGATAATTTGGGTGGGTCTTTATAACAGGGAAGTAGACCAAGATTAGACGGCCACACAAAGAAGGCCGCATGATGATGGAAATAGAGTCTGGAAGCATGCAGGCACAAGTCAGGGAATGTGGACAGCCACCAAAATCTGAGGGAGGCAAGGAGACAGGTTTCCTCTGGGGCCTCCAGAGGGAGTGTGGCTCTGCTGACACCACACCCTGATTTCAGTTCATTGAAACTGATTTCCAAATTCTGGCCTCCAGAACTGTCAGAGAATAAATTTATGCTGTTTTAAGCCACCAGGTTTATGCTAATTTGTTACAATGGCCATCAAAAACTTAACACATCACTCTAATATTGTCTTCTGTGAGTCCACTGCTTGCAAGTCAGAGAGCCCGTACTGCTTGCCCTTGCCTCTGTGCCCTCACATATGAGCTTCTCCCTGGAGGACTACCTCCTCCAAAGGTGTCCATTTATGCAACTTCAATTTTCCCTTAAACATTCAACTCAGACATTACTGTCTTGGTGAATTCTTAACTGAATCTTGATTTGGCTTGGTGACTCATCTTTTACCTTCTAAGGCCACCTTTATTTCTCTGCTAGAACACTTGTCATACTAAACTTTAATTATGCTAAAGTTAACATCTCTATTGTATCTAGTACAAAGCCTCTTGAAGGTAGGAATTATGTTCTCTACAGTTCTAATTTCTAGCATTAGGATGACATATATTAAAAACACAGTAAATGTTTGGTGAATGAAAGAATGTAAGAATAAATGAGAGTGGATGAAGGAAGTGGAGAAAATAACTCATATTTTTGATACTTACAGTTTGCTTCAGAAAAATGATTTGTTAGAGAGGTGTATACTGTGGAACTGAGAGATTTTCTTGAAATTGTAATTATCTCTGCTAACCAAGTCTTCTATTCACATGGATTAGAAGAGATGACTCAAGAATGAATTTGCTCCAAGGATTGACTCATTCTTCAATATATTATTTCATTTACCAAATACAATGTACATTTAATTTATCAAAGCTACTACTGGCAAAAGAGAAATGAGTAAAAAAAATCTTACCATCAAGGAGTTTATACAATAAGGGAATACAGTCTATTCCTAGGTAATTATAATCATATACTATATGCTACAAGTGATGTAGTGGTTCATCAAAAAGAAAAGGAATTCCCTGTAGTAACAGATCAGGGAAGATTTATGTAAAGGCGGCAGTTTTATAGCTGGGGTTTGAAAAAGGGACAAACAGAAAGATGGAAATCAAGTAGTCGACAGAATACATGTGGAATGGCCTGAAAATTAAAAAAAGAAAAAAGTAAGACATTTTATGGAAATGGCAATTTCCCGAATTATGAAGTTCACAACAGAAGTATGGCTGAGGACAATATTAAAAAGATAGGCTTTGTGTAAATTATAGAAGAGAGTGAATGCTAAGTCAAGGAATTTGGATCCTACTCTAGGATTATGGGACTCATAAAAAGACATTGATGAAATGAGTATTACCAGTATCATGTTTTCAGGATTCGAATCTACTGGAAGGGGAAATATACATGTTAGAGTTGCAGAGATGGAAGCAAGGAAGTCTCTAAAGAGATCTTTAGATAAAGATACAAATCTAGTGAAAGAATAAGTGAACAGAGAGAACAGGGGACAAAGGAAAGGGATGGAGAGAAGGGACAAGACTTCGTGCTTTGACACTGTGCATGGGGAAGACTTGGGGGCAAAGATTACCCTGGCATTTTGATTGAATGAAATTGGTTATTATTGAAATCATAAGGAGAAATAAGAAAACAAAATGTAAACATGAAGATAAAATTATGATTGTTTACATGATTGATAAAATATCTATTAAACCTAATAAAAGTTCAGTGCAGTACATTGAGAGAGATGACCATTACAGCTGCAGTTTGGAATCATATAATGATCAGTCTTATACTGCCTTACAGAGAACTCCTAATTGGACTCTATATTGGAAGCAGAAGAACTGTGTCACAGTACTCACCCGCCTTGACCAGGAAGCCCCAAAACCTGTGTCAGGTTATAGGGTATACTGTGAAGACTAGGACACATCAGGTTTTTTTTTTTTTTTTTTTTTGAGATTGAGTCTTACTCTGTTGCCCAGGCTGGAGTGCAGTGGCACAATCTCAGCTCACTCCAACCTCCACCTCCTGAGTTTAAGCAATTCTCCCTCAGCCTCCCGAGTTGCTGGGACTAATTTCTTTTGTATTTTAGTAGAGACGGGGTTTTACCGTGTTGCCCAGGTTGGTCTTGAACTCCTGAGCTCAGGCAGTCCACCCGTCTCAGCCTCCCGAAGTGCTAGAATTACAGGTGTGAGCCACTGTGCCTGGCTGGGTAAGGTTTCGGAAACATTGGTTGTCCCATTCTACCAAAGACTGTAGTGACTCTTCAACTGGACAGAACATAACTTTAAAATTCAGGTTGGATCCTTAATATACTCAGAACATCCTCACCATCCAAACACTCACTTTGGGTTTGCCCTCAAAACTCTTTATTGACACACTCTGGTCCCCTTCGGTTCATGAAATTTTGGCTCTTCTCTTTTGTCATTAAGTGGAACAATTCCCCAGCTCTTCTTCCTGTCTCTCACCTGCTTTAACTTCCGTATGTATTATTTGACTTATGACACATTGTCATTTGGCTCCTCTCGTCCTGCTGTACCAGCATTGAGTCTTAATCCCATTGTGTTTTTTTCTTGCTTTCATCTTTACCTAAAGCCTTTTAAAAAAAAACTATTCAAATATATTCAATATCCAGCTCCCAACTATACTGTAACAATCAGCAGAGAAGCAAAGGCTAAGAACACAAGGTGACTAAATTGCTTGGGAAGGGAGAGTCAATATGTTTTATTTTGCATGCTAGCTCTGGAAAATGGAAGTGGCATTTGGAACACTGGGTTAAGAAGTATTTCTGTACTCATTGGAAAGAAGTACCGTAATTGATAAAGAGCGTGTTCCTTGTGTATGTGAAGACGGAGAGATGACACTCATGCAGGTACATACCATTCTTGTCCGAGAGGGCTGAAGGCAGATGTCTGAAAACAAACTGTGGAGGGTTCTTTTTTAAAGAGGTGTGATGCTTAAATGTTACATCAACTTAACGAGGCTATGTAACGTGCCAGTTGTTTCACTAGTCTGGATGTTGCTGTTAAGGTATTTTGTAGAGGTCATTAACACCTACCATCAGTTAACTTTAAGTAGAGGAGATTAACCTCGATAATGTGAACAGGACTTCTCCTATCAGTTGAAGTTCCTAAGAGCAAACAGGGAGGTTTTCTGGAGAAGAAATTCTATACCAAGATAACATACAAATCCTGCCTGAGTTTCCAGCCTGCCAGGCTGCTACCAATTTAGGCTTGTCAGCTCCCACAATTACATGAAAAAAATTCCTTAATGATATATACAACATGTGTTTGTGTGTGTGTCACACTTTTCCATCTTGATTTTTTAAAATATTATTATTATTTTGAGACTGGGTCTCACTCTGTAACCCAGGCTGGAGTGCAGCAGTACAATTTTGGCTCACTGCAACCTCTGCCTCCCAGGCTCAAGTGATCCTCCCACCTCAGCCTCCCAAGTAGCTGGGACTATAGGCACTCACCACCATGCCTAGCTAGGTTTTTGTATTTTTTGTAGAGGCAGGGTTTTGCCATGTTGCCCAGGCTGGTCTCGCACTCCTGAGCTCAGGTGATCCACCCACCTTGGCCTTCCAAAGTGCTGAGATTACAGGCATGAGCCGCTGTACCTGACCAGTTTTCCATCTTTAAAGAGGATATCAGTTTAACATCAGTTTAAAGCATGGCAAGAGTTTTACTCCAGTTATCCCTTTAATAAAAAAAAATAGTCATACCTGTTATAAGTTTGTTTAATACCTGAAGATTATTATTTTCTATCCAGGAAGGAGCTACATTAGGGATCAAAGATCCCCTTCATATTCCTAGAAGCTAAGGTGGTGCCATGTTATAGGAAATAGAATTTACTGAGCCAGAGCAGACCTTGTTTCTGCAAGTACTTCCTCTTGCCCTTGCCTGTGCATACCACACAGGTAACATTAGTGATAACGTTCAGAGACATTGATTAGATGAAATATGACAGATGGCTGACTTCCTTCCCTTCACATAAGGCATTCCCAAAGACTTAAATACCACTTGGCTTTTCTAGCAAAGTTTATTTTTTGTCACTCCATCATGTTCTTTCCATGTGACCTACAACAGCTGTTCTTTCACCTTTTACACTGTTTCTTCCTGAAAAATTAAAAACAATTATAATTAAATGCTGTAATGAAACTATCAATCTATGTTACTGAGGCAGAACTTTAATGTAATTAGTTATTGATAGCACAAAGCAGGGTTTGGTTAGGATGAGAGTAGGATGGGTGGCTGGCTCTGGGATTCTTGTAAGACACATGACCACGGTTGGAGACACATAAGTGATTTATTTGGTTGTTTCCCCAAAGGACATTTATGTTAATATGGTCCGTGGGAGATGAATAGTAATATTGTTATAAAATATAACACAAAGTTTTGTGATACTACCAGTGAGGCCTACAGGAACAGAATAGGTTATTTTCCTTGGATAGCCTTAGTAATAAATAAGTTCTATGGAAAGAGCAATTAATTTGAGAAATAAGTAGAAATAATAGAGATATAACGAATACTTTTCTAGTTTGGATACAATTCTTAATCCAAGAAAACTGTGACAGCGAGAGCTTGAAAACTGAGACTATCTCCTAGTATTAATTTCATGCATTTCATCTTTTTCTACAGTTTGTACATAGAAAGCATTCAATAATTGATCACATAATGAATGCCTTAGTGTTTAGGGTGATTGTATTAGGCAGGTCAGTTGCATTTTCCACTGTACTGTATTAAATTGAAATACCAGTAATAAAAAATATGCCTATAAACACAACCTCCTTTCAACAACTCAAAAATATGTGCACCAAATGTATAAACAAAGAAAGAAGTGAAAATCTATTAGCTTACTAAGATTAGGTCACCGTGTCCCCTAGAATGCAAAACATGTCTAGCGTTTCAAATTTAGCATGTTGAAATGAACAAGATTAGTTTATTTTGCATAGAAATGTGATATTTTATGATTATTTGTGTAATAACTATAAAAGTGTTTTGCGTTGCAAACAACATTTAGTTTAACCAGTAAAGTAATTTATGAAAGATCACTTGTAACTTATGGCTCTCCAGGAGGTATGAAAACCAGACTCTTGAGCTACTAATTTGGTTAACAATTCTTAGTTAACCAAAAGGGCCTTTATGGGGGAAATTGTACCTCATTACTGTTTGGCTTCCATGATATTCAGTTCTGGATGTCAGAAGCTCTGCCACTGCTACCTGCATGAAACATGGTGCCACCCCCATCGTAGCTGCCAGAATATCAATTATCACATGCTTAGAAGTGTGTGTCTATAACCTTCAGAACCCAGTATGCGCAGGTACATGTGAGTGGCAGAGTCTAGATCACATATGTGTACCCTAGTAGCAGGGGTGTCTGGTGACACAAGTTCCCTACCTTGGAATGGCAGGCTCCCTGAAAGTAGACAATGACCAACATGTAAGAGATGTTCAGAGCACGTTGGTGCATGTTTACTACACAGAGGCAGTCCAGGTGGATGGTTCATACACAGTATTAGAAGCTTATGGGTGCTTCATATGCTTGAACCATTTTCAAATAAAAGGAAAACTCACCAATCTGTAAGTTACAACTTTGTCAAGTTATTAATAACCTCTCAGACTAGTACAAATTTGCATTTATATGGTAATGAATGTGGAACAAAATGATCTAATCAATAAGAAAGTTTTCATATTGCATGATGCAGAAGACATACAAAGACATTGTCTGACTTTAGTGACACTTTCTCTGTGAAGGAATTTATAAACTGTAATCGAAATTAACACCGGATATATTACATTGGTTTGTAAGGAATTAATTTACAAAGGAGTTTGGAAAAAAAAAAAAAAAAACAACAAAACAACTAAATGCATGACTTACCAAGTTACCCAAGGGCAAGGTCAAAATGACCAGTTATTAGTATTGAATATATTTCACAGAGGAAAAAGTTTAACTTTTAATAGTGTGGTCTATTGAAGACAATAAAGATTTATCCCTAAGGATGTTTTAGGGCATACCAGAAAGTCAAGGAAAACTATGCAGTAGAAAAGAATACCTTTGTCACCAGTTTCTCTATTTTAAAGAGATTTAAAGTTTAGTTTTATAGGATTGCTTAGAGGCAAAGAGATCAGCAAAATCAGACTGTTTTATTCTAATTTATGCTAATTTCTTCTACCTAGCCACAACTTTATGCTGATTTTCTTCTACATAACCTCAGAGACATTTTTTCTTACTTCCTGGGAAAGTTTTGAGATACTAAATGATGTGTTTCTTCACCCCTCCTGATAATTCCATCGTTCTGAACTTTCTTATTCAAACAGCTAGGACATCCTGGGCTGTTGCCTCCGGAGAGGGAAGTGACAAGCTGGAAGGAAAAAAAGAAAGGTAGCCTGCCAATCTCTTCCTGGCTTTCATTCAAAGCCTAAATAGCTTAAGGTAATTGAGAGAGCTCCAAGCACAGACAAAAATATTTGGAGTAATATGAAATAGAGAAAATCTGCTTCACTTCCCTGCTGGCCCAGCACGTTTTGCAACCCCATCCTTTCTATGACCATGACCATCTTTTCTAGAATAGATTCACCTAAGCTGAACTCTAGGAAGCAGCAATATTTCCAGAAAATGCTGTCTGCTTAGTCCAACCCAATGAGGTTCTTCTGAAGCCTCAGAGAATGCCCCAGAGTGTCCCAGAAGCTGAAATATTTCTCTGACACCAAACATTGCACCAAAGCAGCAAAGACTTGGTACCTGTCAGGTTCACGTAAATGGGAATGAGGCACGTCTCTGTAGCTACCTATGTGGACCTAATGACTAAAGCCGAAACAGAATGAAGGACTTAGCCTTAGATACCTATATGGAGAAATGACACGACAGGACAGAATCCCCACCTTGACTGATGTAGCCTACACAAAACTTATCAGAACATCAGAACATGGAAACTTCCTCAGGGAGGAGAGAGGAAAAACATAAAATTGGCTGAGATTTCAAGACATTATCCAGATCTTGAAAGATAATTATGCTTCTATAGAAAAAAAGTAAAATGTTTCTTTGTCTGTCTGAACTGCAGACTACGATGCTACCTGCACAGAGAAATTAGAGAAAATGCTTTTACGTTGTTTTTGATTAGAACACATTTAAATACGGTTATTTTGCTGAACACAAATGTATTTATTTTCCATTTATAAAATTAAGGATTCTACTTAGATAATAACAATAAATATATTTTCTTTATTCTCTATACTGGTGGAGTATGTGATTTAAAAATATTTATTCATATGAATGGGAACAAATTCAAAAGAAAGTTTTTTGTTTGCTTTTTGTTTTTCTTTTTTGTTTTGAGACAGAGTTTCACTCTTGTCACCCAGGCTGGAGTGCAGTGGTGCCATCTCAGCTCACTGCAAGCTCCACCTCCCAGGTTCAAGCAATTCTCCTGCCTCAACCTCCTGAGTAGCTGGGATTACAGGCGTCTGCCACCACGCCCAGCTAATCTTTTGTATGTTTAGTAGAGACGGGGTTTTGCCATGTTGGGCAGGCTGGTCTCGAACTCCAGACCTCCGGTGATCTGCCTGCCTCAGCCCCCGAAAGTGCTAGGATTACAGGCGTGAGCCACGGCACCCATCCAGGAAAGTGTTCTTTCTGACAGTAGTAACTCCTTATCAGCTAATGTTTTAGGATCTCTTTTTGTCTCTTGCCATTATTGGCCTCTTGTTTTTGACTGTATTTTAATAATTTCATTTGACCTGGGTCTAATAATTTCTTTTTGAATGTGAACAAGGGGGAAATAAATAAATACAACAACATTTTCAAGTAGAAAAGTGTGGACATTGAAGATATCAATGCATTAAACTATTTATGTATTTGAGAGCTAGGTTTAAATGAACCGTATGAATAAGGTACAACTTGGTATTCTTATCTCACTAATTACTGACTGTTCTTAATCCAGGTATTTTTATACAGGCTTAAGGGAAATATTTCTTTTGCCAGCTGGTGTCTTTCATCTAGGCTCAGAAGTCTTTCCAGGACTCACACATAATTCTGTCTCTTGTTCTTTGGTAATTTAGAATTTTACATAAACACACACGCACTCTCTCTCTATCTTTCAGTTTTTTTCTTCTCTACATTTATTCTATCACAAAAAACAAACACACAAACAGAAGGAAAACCCTCCAATTTTCTTCTTATAACTTTCTAGGGTAAAAATCTACATTTAATTTGAAAATCCTTTACTCTTATCATACTACCTTTCTCTCACATCTTAATTGAGCAAGAAGAATAACAGGGAAATAAGAAAATTCCGTGTCACTGACTGCATACAATACTGAGATCCAAAAAAAGGAGCAAGTTTTCCTCTCTATAGAGCTAGCTGGCTATAATTTCTCTTCTATTCTTGATCTTATAATAGCTTTTATAGATATTCAATTAATGAATGAGTTTATATGTATGAATGAATAATTGGGTTTACATGAAGAATAAATTTATTCACTGACGTTTGAGCTATAATACAATAATTTTCAACTCTTACAACTTTCTTTTAACCCAATCTCCTTTAAGTAAAAAAGCTTTCTGTCTCCATCCAGGTTTGCCCTGCTTTTAAAAAACATACTTAAACATTTATTTGTAGAAGTTCCATATCTACAAGCCACTGTGCTATGCCATGCCTGAGAGATGAGGACAAACAGAATCTCTTCCCTCAAGGAGCCCACATTCTTGTAGAAAAGATAAGACTTACAGACATATAACGATAATAAAAGTAGCAAGTAATAAATACCACAAGAAAGGTGCGGATAAATTGCTATGGGTCTGAAAGGCTGGGGGGATTACAGAACACAACAAGCTTTTAAAATAGATACAAAGTGTTCCCTTCAAAATGTAAATACTGTAAAACAGTGTGTGTATTTGTTTTGTGTGTCTCTTGAATACATCTGAATACATTATTCTTCTCCTTGCTCCAGTTTCCAAAGATGGTTTACTGATGACTTTATGTGATACAGAGTTTGTCTTTTCATTTGGGAAAGGCTTGATGACACTGATGCCCAGAGATTATTGTTGGGCCCTGTGCAGAAGGTACCATTTTAATGGGACCTGTTAAGTCTGAAGCTTGCCAAGACATAGAATGTGGTAACAAAAGCGATTGTTTTATGTGTAAGGTATTCATTAAGCTTGATGAGAACAGGTGGGGAAATAACTTTTTGGTATACTGAATCACACAAGTCTCTCTTCCAAATGCAACTATCTTATGAGGGAACTCGTAATCTGGTTGTAAGATTTTCTTTTCTGATTGATGTTCATCAAAATTTTATAGTTTCTATTTGCTTGTTGAGTTTGAGGAACTAGAACAAAGGTTGGCATTTAAAGACCCTGAATGCAGACAGTGTTTGAAACATACAGAAAGAAAAGCCTTTCCCACAGGAAACAGATGGGATCATTTGTTCTAATGGGCCATGTGTTCTTGGCTGGCCTAAGTCCGAGTACGCTGACTCCCTGTGCCCATTTGATTTATACCAAAAAGGAATTTCTTTTCAAGCAGAAGCACTTTGGCACCAAAACTCAAGTTTGGCTTCTATGATTTGTACTTGTTATTTTAAAATTATTTCTATTGTACATAAGCAAAACTTTGCTTAAACTAGATAAATTAATAACAGGAATTTATTGCTTATGTAATTAAAGAGGTCAGAGTGAAACTTACTCAGATGCAGATGCAGGGACTCAAAAATTACCATCAATTGTTAGAATTTTTATCGTCTCTCAGTAAACTTTGCCTCTGTACTGCTTTCATTTGCAGGCGCCATATGGTGGTCTCAGGTCTGACACAAAAGAGGGAGCTCCTGCCATGTCCTGAGATGCACTTATTGGACCAAAGTGGATCATATGTGCATAATTCATGAACAAATCACAGTGGCAAGGAAATGCCTTTTGCTGATTGGCTCAGACTGTGGTACATTCCTCATCTAGGAACAGTAGTAGCGCCCCACCCAGAAGTTCACAACTGAGAATGAGAGAAGGGTAGGGAGTGATCAGAGAAAAGTAAATGGCCAATTGCAGTATTTTGGAGGCCTTGCTACTTTTTAGCCTAGAACAGATGCTTGCCAGATGGCAATTAGGCCCAAGGACCTATCTACTTACGCAGAGTTATTAAGAACCACAAAAACCTCAAGCCAAACTTGAGTTACAGGGATGTGAATATGTGTGTGTGTATGTCTACACAGAGCGGGGGGAGATAAATATGCATACATATTTGATAGGAAAATCCTGAAAAGAGATATATATGTATTTAAATGGATATCTATCTATCTATATGTCTATCTATAAATTATAGCAAGTTAGTTCTATTGAGAGGAAAGCTTTGTCCTATTTTTTAGATGTTAGTATTTTATGCGGTCAGTGATATCATGGAATTTTGTTGTTTTTCTGTTACTTGCTCAATTAAGATACAAGAGAAAGGACTATGATAAGAGTAAAGGATTTTCAAATTAAATGTAGCTTTTACCCTAGCAAGTTATAAGAAAGAAATCAGAGGGTTTTCCATCTGTTTGTGTGTGTGTGTGTTTTTTTTGTGTGTGGTAGAATAAATAAATAAATAATTTTAAAGAGATATATAGATATCTGTTTAAATACACATATATCTCCTTTCAGAATTTTTATATCAAACATGTATGCATATTTCTCTCCTATCACTCTGTATACACATACATACACAAACATATCCACATTTAGAAATAAGTATATCTATATAAAGATAGAAGTATATCTATAGGTAGATAAAAATATATCTATATACAGATAGAAATATATATGTATTTCTTCTACAAAATATTTGAATAACAGTTTAGTAACACTGAAAGTATATATGCTTTTACATACATATATAAAAATAATATTATTTATGTATTTTCCAAAAATATTTAATATTAAAACATTTTAATTTTTTTTGCTTATCTCAATTTTCTTACATATATCCAATCATCTATAGTAAATAAAATAGCGATTTTATAACTATGTAATTGAAATAAACAAAATCACAATGTTACTAAACAATTATTTGAAGTAAATCTTTGTTTTTCTTCAATTTATTTGCATATAAAAACTCGGCATAAACCTGATAATTAATGTAATTCATACTTAGGAGATGCTGAGAAGAAGATGTGCCATACTGAGCTGTAGTCTTCTCTGAGCTCCCTACTTGCCACCCTATTAGGCAGAAGAAAAGCAACCTCCCTTTTTTCCTCTATGAATTATTTGTAGTAACTGGAGTATATTTGGGGCTGTGCTATGTATCTACTTTTTCCCTCCTTTAACAAATGTCAGTAACAACAACAAAATAATATGAATGTCAATAAGAATAATAACACAGCAGCTGCTATTTATCAAGTAGTCACTATGTTTCAGGTACAGAACTGAGTACTTTGTAGGCATTATCTGATTTGATCTATACAACAACTCTGACATTCATTTATTTACTTAAGAGATATTTATTGAGCACATACTATCTTCTAAGAAGTGGCATGAAAGGTGGATATTTTATTTCAGGGGCAAATTGTTCAAAAAGAAAAGTCACTAAGGGTAAAGGGATGGAGAATGGCCCATTCCAAGAATGAGATGGATTCCTTGAAAACAAACACCTGACTCCAGGTAGCTCCTTTGTGGTAGGAAGCAGGAATTGTGATGGAGGAGTGGGGTATGCATGCTTGTGGACTGAAAACTTAGTACCATGCTGGACATTTGTTTACTGAGGAAATGAAGGGAAATTGGGATTTGCTTTTAAGATTAATGCCATGCTTTCTGCTAGTAAATGTGTTCCCCAAAATTCATGTGTTGGAAACTTAATCCCTCATGCAACAATGTTGGGAGGTGGGGGTTGTGGGGAGATGTTTGCGGTCATGAGGGGTCTGTCCTCATGAATGGATTAATGCTGCTATAAAAAGGGCCTGTTGAAGTGGGTTCACTATCTCCCGCCCTTCTGCCTTCTGCCATGTGGGAATGTAACAAGGAGATCCTCATCAGATATTCTTGTTATCTGATGATTACAAGATAGCAAGAGCCGTGATCTCAGGTGTCCCAGCCACCAATACTGTGAAAATAAATGTCTGTTCTTTATAATTACCCAGTCTCAGGTATTTTGTGATAGCAACACAAAATGGACTAAGAGACGCTCTTTTAGCTAGAGCCTTCATCTGAGTTCTGTGTTCACTTCTGACATTAACTTAAAGAAGGATGACCAGGAAATTTTTTTTTCTCTTGTAACTTTGGTTTCTCTCCCTATATCTTGCATAGTATGGTGCTTGTTATTAATATTCAAGAGTGAAGGCACTGGTGTTTGAGAGATCTAAGTTCAAAACTCAGATCTGCCACTAACTAGCCAAATGATCTTGGTGAAATAACCCAACCTTTTCAAGGCTTAGTTTCCTCATCTATAAATCGGCTTAGTGTAGTTCTTTATGGCATTTATAAAATGCCTACAGCAAAGTACTATACAGAAGCAATGTCTTTTAGTGGTGAATTGCACAGAACGGAGTCAGATTGTTGAGTTCAAAACCTGGTTCTACCTCTTACTAGCTGAACTTGGAAAATCAGCTTAATTTTTCACTGCCTCAGTTTCCTTATCTGTAAAATGAGGATTGTAACAGGAACAGTTCCTATATTATAGTATTACTGTGATGATTACATGTTAATTTTCATAAAGTGCTTAGAACAGGGCTGGACTCATAGTAAGCCTTATTTCCATGTTTATTTTTAATATATTAATACTTTCTTTTAGACTAGTTGAGAGAATAAAAATAGTGTCTGTTTATTAAGAAGCACTTAGCATAATGCTTCTATATACTATGTGATCTGTTAACTTATATTAAGGTTAAGGAACCATAATATTAAACAGATTGACACAAACATTGCAGGCTAGCAAGCACACTCCAGGATTCACCCTCATTTTTGTTCTTAAATTAGGGATTCAACAGTTATCCTAGGGTGAAATCATTTCAGTGATGAGCTGTCTACATAAAGACTTCCTTTTGTAACTTCCCTAAGTGTGTCAGTTTATTTCAAGGAGTCCTTTATACTCCTGTGAATAATTTGTCTCAGCCATCTTGCCACCCTTTTTTAGTATCTATTGCTGGTTCTTCCTCTTCATCTTCTGCATTTTTTCTCTCTGTCCTAGGCTTCAACTCTAAATGTTGGGGAGCCTTGATATTCTATCCTGTGTCCCTTTACCTTCTCTTTCATTTGAGTCTTCACAGATGAATTATTCCAGACCTATAACTTAAATATCATCTACTAACTAAGCTAATATTCCCAAACTCTATCTCTAATTCTGAGTTCCCATAATTTCAAATGCCTGCATGATATCTTTATATGAATATCTAGTGGATGTCTCAAATTTAACAAGTGCTCAAAACTGAGCTCTTAGTTCTGAGCCCTCTCTCTTCGACTTCATTCTTTTAAGCATTATTTTATTTTAAGTTCAGGGTACATGTGCAGGATATGCAGGTTTGTTACATAGGTAAATGTGGGCCATGGTGGTTTGCTGTACCTAATGACCCATCACCTAAGAATTAAGCCCAGCATACATTAGCTACTTTTCCTAATGCTCTCCCTCCCCAAAACCCCCAACAGATCCCACTGTGTATTGTTTCCCTCCTAATGTCCATGTGATCTCATTGTTCAGTTCCCGCCTATGAGTGAGAACGTGCGGCGTTTGATTTTCTGATCCTGTGTTAGTCTGCTGAGGATAATGGATTCTAGCTCTATCCATTTTCCCACAAAGGATATGATCTCATTCCTTTATATGGCTGCATAGTATGCCATAATATATATGTACCGCATTTTCTTTATCCAGTCTATCATTGATAGGCATTTGAGTTGATTCCATGTCTTTGCTATTGTGAATAGCACTGCAATAAAAATACACGTGCATGTATCTTTATAATAGAATGATTTATATTCCTTTGAGCATATACCCGGTAATGGGATTGCAGGGTCAAATGGTATTTCTGGTTCTAGGTCTTTGAGGAATCACCACACTGTCTTCCACAATGGTTGATGTAATTTACATACCATGCAACAGTGTAAAAGCATTCCTATCTCTCTGCAGCCTCTCCATCATCTGTTTTTTCTTGACTTTTTGATAATCACCATTCTGACTGGCATGAGATGGTACCTCATGGTGGTTTTGATTTGCATTTCTCTAATAATCAGTGATGTTGAGCTTTTTTAGTATGTTTGTTAGCTACATAAATGTCTTCTTTTGAGAAGTGTCTGTTCATGTGCTTTACCCACTTTTTAATAGGGTTGTTTGCTTTTTCTTTGTAAATTTGTTTCAGTTCCTTGTAGACTCTGGATATTAGACCTTTGTCAGATTGATAGGTTGCAAAATTTTTCTCCCATTCTGTCAATTGTCTCTTAACTCTGATAATAGTTTCTCTTGCTGTCAGAATCTCTTTTGTTTAATTAGATCCCATTTGTCAATTTTTGCTTTGGTTGCAATTGCTTTTGGCATTTTTGTCATGAAATCTTTTCCAGTGCCTATGTCCTGAATGGTATTGCCTATGTTTTTCCTAAAGTTTTTGTACTTTTTGGGTTTTATATTTCAGTTTTTAATCCATCTTGAGTTAATTTTTGTATAAGGTGTAAGGAAGGGGTCCAGTTTCAATTTTCTGCATATGGCTAGCCAGTTCTCCCAGCACCATTTATTAAATAGGGAATCCTTTCCCCATTGCTTGTTTTTCTCAGGTTTGTTGAAGATCAGATGGTTGTACATGTATTGTCTTATTTCTGGGTTCTCTAGAAAATCCCATCATCTCAGCCCCAAAGTTTCTTAAGTTGATAAACAACTTTAGCAAAGTCTCAGGATACAAAATCAATGTGCAAAATCACAAACATTCCTATACACCAACACCAGACAAGCAGAGAGCCAAAACATTAATGAACTCCCGTTCACAATTGCTACAAAGAGGATAAAATACATAGGAATACAGCTAATAAGGAAGCAAAGGACTGCTTCAAGGAGAACTGCAAACCACTGTTCAAGGAAATCAGGGAGGACACAAACAAATGGAAAAATATTTCGTGCTCATGGATAGGAATAATCAATATAATGAAAATGACCATAATGTCCTAAGTAATTTAGAAATTCAGTGTTAGTCCCATAAAACTACCATTGACATTCTTCACAGAATTAGAAAAAAACTATTTTAAAATTCATATGGAACCAAAAAAATAGCCTGTATATCCAAAGAATTCTCAACAAAAAGAACAAAGCTGGAGGCATCATGCTACCTGACTGCAAACTATACTACAAGGCTACAGTAACCAAAACAGCATGGCACTTGTACAAAAACAGGCACATAGATCAACTTCATTTTAATTTCTGAACTAATCATCCATTCAGGTATTCTAGATCAAATAAAAAACAGAAGCAAACCAAAAAAGTGAGTATAATCTATGTGATATCTCTCTCCTTTATTACACACAATCATCAGCAAGTACTGTCAAAAATTTTTTCACTAATTCACTCATATAATTCATTTCTCTCCATCACTCCTAGTACCATCTTTGCCCAAACCACCATTATTTCCTTTTGAATTACTGCAACAGTGTCCAACTATCTAGTTTTCTTTTTTTGCTTTTACTGCTATCTTCCTACAATTCACCCTGCACGTAATAGACCATGTTGTGTTGCTTCTCTGTGTGATGCCTTCTTGTAGCTGCACATCACATAAGATTAGATCAGAGTTCCTTACTCTGGTTTGCCTAATCTGTCTTCTCTTTTCTTCTGTAACTTCACTTTAAACTGCTCTCCCCTGTCTCATTCTGTTTCATTCACGTTAGCCTTCTTTCTGACCCTGGAGTAAATTAAGCTTATAGCTTGCTCATAGCTTTCTCACAGCCTTTGCCTTGGATTCAACATATACTTGGAATGCTATTTTCCATAATCTTTGTTATTGACATTCAGATCTCAGTTTAGAAGTGAGCTCTTCAAAAAGGTCATCCTGATCATCCAAACTAAAGTAGCCACACAGTTGTTTCCTAATATATTATTATTTTGTAATACTTTGCAGAATACTTTCTCATTTGCTAATTTATTTCTTTATTTTTAATCTGATTCACAGTGCTTCTTGGGGCAGGGGTGGTGGTGGGGGTGGTTTTGCCCCCCTAGGTAACATTTAGCAATGTCTGGAAACATTTTGTTTATCAGAATGGGAGGAGTGCTAAACACCCTACAATAGTTACAGCAACTCCCTACAATGAGGGATTATATGTCCCCAAATGTCCACAGTGGTAGAGTTTGGGAAACTGGATCAGAATAAAACAACAGAAGAGCAGATACTTTTCCTGTCTTATTCATGTTTTATCCCCAGTGCCTAGAACAGTAGCAAGCATATACAGAACATTCAATAAACATACTGAAAAAAATAAGTACATAAACATGAGATTTTTAAGACCTCAATAGGATCAAGAATTTTCTTCTAATATGTATTTCAGCAATTTTTGATCTCAAAAGCTTGATAAATATAATGACCTCAAAAAAAAAATCAAAATTGATGGTATTTGGCATTGATGGGGTAAAAAAATGTAGGACTTGGGAAATAATGGTCGTCGAAACCCCACCCCTACTGCAATTTAGAAGTAAGGAATCTCTGTGAACAATACAAACCTAGGTCAAAATGTTCTCCTTTGAAAGAACTTCCTCTCCTATGAAAGCAAATTGCGTAGAGGTTATGAGTAAGGACTTAAAAAACACACCTCCTTGGTCAATTTCCCCTCTACCATTCCATAGCCATATGACCCTATACAACTCCTTAAGCTTCTTCATGCCTCAGTTTCTAATTTGTAAAATGTATATAATAAATGAAAATACCTTCTCCATAGAATTGTTTTGAGATTTTATGTATGAGATTCATTATATTGGAGATAATATATGTAAAGCACTTATAGAGCTTAGCACTAAATAAACACTACGTGTATCAAGTCTTTTCACATGTTCAAAGGAAGTGGCTCTATCTGTTCTTGATATATAGGGAGTCCCCTGGGAATCTTGATTACTCAGAGGAGAGGTCCCCAATGATGAAAATAAATGTTAGCTATGATAATCATTAATTGTAGAAAATGTTGAGCTAGGATTATAATGATATTAGTATATATGCTACAAAATGATGATGATAAAGATGGGACACTTAATCTAATAATCTCCCTTCAGATTCCCTTGGACACAGGATTCAGATAAGCAAATGAAATTTCAGCTCTCACATACTCAGCTGCAAGTTGAAAGCCCTGCATACCAGCCAGATGCGGTGGCTCACACCTGTAATCCCAGCACTTTGGGAGGCCGAGGCAGGTACATCCCTTGAGGTCAGGAGTTCAAGAACAGCCTGGCTAATGTAGTGAAACCCCGTCTCTACTAAATATACAAAAATTAGCTGGGCCTGGTGGTGCATGCCTGTAGTCCCAGCTACTTTAGAGGCTGAGGCAGGAGAATTGCTTGAACCAGGAGGCAGAAGTTGCAGTGAACAGAGATTGCACCACTGTATTCCAGCCTGGGTGACAGAGTAAGACTCCGTTTCAAAAAAAAAAAAAAAAAAAAAAAAAAAAGGAGAGGATTGCATGCCCATCTGCCATCATGGCTACAAAGCTGTTGAGGATTTCCCACTTCTGCTCTCTCTGGTGTCACCTTCTTTGGTTATAACTCGTTTTCCTACTCTGCCTCTTGACAGATGGTGAAAATCAATAGAAAATAATAGGTGGGAAATGGTTGTGTTCCTTGGAGGAATTTCTGAGTAAGCGGGAGGCCTTGTAGTTATTATATGACTAATGAATGCTGTTTTCCCTCACTGCACTCAAATGTGGGCAGTATTATTGAACCTGGCCTTGGTCAACTGTGTTATTGATTTCCTTTTGTGATTTCAGATTCTCTTCTCAAGTAACCTTAACTAAAGATTTGAAATAAGAAACCCAATTCAAATTAGACAAAGTGTGCACTGAATTTCAGGCCTAGATTTTAAATGATGGTTTTTGATAAAATCTTAGGTTGGTTTTATTTATTTATTTATTTATGATCCTTATGCATTTTGATTATTCTTTTTACTATAAAGTGTCCTTTATTGATGCTTCATTAATATGTGGCAAATGATCTTTCTTTTTTAATAATTTCATTTGAGATGTAATTCCCATACTATAAAATTCATCCATTTAAAATGTACACTTAGATGCTTTTGGTATATTTAACGAGTCATGCAACCATCAGATCAATATAATTTTAGAAAATTTTAATCACTCTAAAAATAAATTTGCCCATTATCAGTTATTCCTTCTCCTCCCTCCAAGCCTTAGGCAACCACCATACTACATTCTGTCTCCATAGATTTTCTTATTCCAGACATATAATATAAATGGGATTATGTAATATGTGGTCTTTGTGTCTGGCTTCTTTCACATAGCATATTGTGAATCAGTTTTATTAAGATCTCAACTTTTATAATGATCATGGAAAACCTCTGAAATCATGACTAACTGTTTATTCTGTTCAGCTGGAAGGACGTTGAATGATGTTTGAAGTCAATGTTCTGAGGCCTCATTCTGGTGAATATCAGGAAGGCCCTGACATATGAACTACTACAGTCTTTCCCCTGATTTCACCTCTGGTGCTAGTGAAGGCTTGTAGGTTTGTAGGCTCTTTTGAAGGGGTTAAATTTGAGTCCCAAGGACACTAGTGTCTTGGTAATAGGTTCAGTAAGTATTACAAACATTGGTTTGATCTTTCCTTCTCCCATATTCCTGTCCTCTTGTACAGAACTTTGTGGGTGCTGATGAGTCTCCCTATGCCTCTGTGCAGCGAAGACCATCTGCCTTGAGAACATTGGAGTCTGTCCAGGGATCCAGGGAGCTCTGCTCCTACAGGGCATGTAAGACAACTTCAATCTGGTAGGGAGGCACAGGTCCCTAAAATCTGGTTTACTGCTAAGCCATTGGCTTCTGACATTAACCTTCTTACATAGCACTTAGGGTAGACAATATATTTGATGACCTTCTGTCAACAATCATTCCAGAAAGTCAGAGATTGATGTAAGACTCACTCAGTAAATGCTTGAGAACAAATACGACCCATGAAATGCAAGCATCTACTGAGTAACCACTGTGTGTTTGACCCAAATATAGGGTACGTAAGCATGATAAAGATAACCATTACAACATTGTATAAAATAAGATCTAAAAATAATAAATATTTACTTCCTGCTAGACACTATGCCAAGAACTTTAGATACCTTCCCTGTTTGTTTATGTACAAAACTGCAATGATGATAGCAATTTGTTGCATTAACTGATGCCTTACTCTACCTGGAAGTGTTCTAAACATATTTCATATATTACCTCATATAATATGTATATAATAAATCCAGGAAGCAGGCATTATTGTTAATATCCCCACTTTACTGGTGAGTAAAGTATAATGATTAAGCATACCTGGTGTAGTTATCTCAGTGCTGTCTTCTACAAATGTCCAGTTTTAGGCCAGGCATCGTGGCTCCTGCCTGTAATCCCAGCACTTTGGGAGGCTGAATTGGGTGGATCACCTGAGGTCGGGAGTTCAAGACCAGCCTGGCCAACATGGTAAAACCCCGTCTCTACCAGAAATACAAAAATTAGCCAAGCGTGAGGGTACGCACCTGTAATCCCAGCTACTTGGGAAGCTGAGGCAGGAGAATCACTTGAACCTGGGAGGCAGAGCCTGGGAGAGAGACTATCTTAGACAGACTTGACTTAACTAATGGAGAAATAGAGCTGACCAGGAAGAAAGTCTGGACTTCGTGTCTAGATTCTGATGTTTAAGCACAAGCGGAAAGCAACCAAGTATGCCACTCTGTGGCATCCTTTCAGGGCTTCTATGATATATAGTCTTGATTCCATTACAAAATAACTGCTGATTTTGCTTTCTCCCCAAAAGGGGATTACAGATTGTAGAGATATAATGACCATGCCCATGTGACTTCTCTCCTCACCAAAGAGACAGACCATGAAACAGAGTAGAAGGGAACTGTCAGACCTAGAACTGAATCATGGCACCTCCACTTACCAGCTGACTGATCCTTGGCAAGTTCCTTTACTTAGCCTCATTTTCCATGTGGGTAAAAGAGGCAATTATAAATGTCCTGGGGTTGTTGTAAACATTAAGTTAGGTAATATATGTAAAAAAATTTTGCACTTAGTAGGGACTCAGTAATCAATTACTGTTTATATTAATCTGTTCTCACGCTGCTATGAAGGTATACCTGAGGCTGGGTAATTTAGAAAGAAAAGAAGTTTAATTGACTCACTGTTTCTCATGGCTGGGGAGGCCTCAGGAAACTTACAATCATGGCAGAAGGCACCTCTTCACAGGACAGCAAGAGAGAGAATGAGTGCCAGCCGGGGAAATGCCAGATGCTTATAAAACAATCAGGTCTTGTGAGAACTCACTATCACAAAAACAGTACGGGGGTAAACCACCCTCATGATTCAATTACCTCCACCTAGTCCCACACTTGACATGTGGGGTTTATGGGGATTCCAGTTCAAGGTGGGATTTGGGTGGGGTCACAGAGCCAAACCTATCACTATTGTCAAAGGCAGTAGAGAAAGACCTAAGGCTGAGGAGTGAGAAGACCACCAGACTTTGTTTATTTATATATTTATTTATTTATTATTATTATACTTTAAGTTGTAGGGTACATGTGCATAACGTGCAGGTTCGTTACATATGTATACTTGTGCCATGTTGCTGTGCTGCACCCATCAACTCGTCATTTACATCAGGTATAACTCCCAATGCAATCCCTCCCCCCTCCCCCCTCCCCCCTCCCCATGATAGGCCCCGGTGTGTGATGTTCCCCTTCCTGAGTCCAAGTGATCTCATTGTTCAGTTCCCACCTATGAGTGAGAACATGCGGTGTTTGGTTTTCTGTTCTTGTGATAGTTTGCTAAGAATGATGGTTTCCAGCTGCATCCATGTCCCTACAAAGGACACAAACTCATCCTTTTTTATGGCTGCATAGTATTCCATGGTGTATATGTGCCACATTTTCTTAATCCAATCTGTCACTGATGGACATTTGGGTTGATTCCAAGTCTTTGCTATTGTGAATAGTGCTGCAATAAACATACGTGTGCATGTGTCTTTATAGCAGCATAATTTATAATCCTTTGGGTATATACCGAGTAATGGGATGGCTGGGTCATATGGTACATCAAGTTCTAGATCCTTGAGGAATCGCCATACTGTTTTCCATAATGGTTGAACTAGTTTACAATCCCACCAACAGTGTAAAAGTGTTCCTATTTCTCCACATCCTCTCCAGCACCTGTTGTTTCCTGACTTTTTAATGATCGCCATTCTAACTGGTGTGAGATGGTATCTCATTGTGGTTTTGATTTGCATTTCTCTGATGACCAGTGATGATGAGCATTTTTTCATGTGTCTGTTGGCTGTATGAATGTCTTCTTTTGAGAAATGTCTGTTCATATCCTTTGCCCACTTTTTGATGGGGTTGTATGTTTTTTTCTTGTAAATTTGTTTGAGTTCTTTGTAGGTTCTGGATATTAGCCCTTTGTCAGATGAGTAGATTGCAAAAATTTTCTCCCATTCTGTAGGTTGCCTGTTCACTCTGATGGTAGTTTCTTTTGCTGTGCAGAAGCTCTTTAGTTTAATGAGATCCCATTTGTCAATTTTGGCTTTTGCTGCCATTGCTTTTGGTGTTTTAGACATGAAGTCTTTGCCCATGCCTATGTCCTGAATGGTACTACCTAGGTTTTCCTCTAGGATTTTTATGGTATTAGGTCTAACATTTAAGTCTCTAATCCATCTTGAATTAATTTTCGTATAAGGAGTAAGGAAAGGATCCAGTTTCAGCTTTCTACTTATGGCTAGCCAATTTTCCCAGCACCATTTATTAAATAGGGAATCCTTTCCCCATTTCTTGTTTCTCTCAGGTTTGTCAAAGATGAGATGGCTGTAGATGTGTGGTATTATTTCTGAGGACTCTGTTCTGTTCCATTGGTCTATATCTCTGTTTTGGTACCAGTACCATGCTGTTTTGGTTACTGTAGCCTTGTAGTATAGTTTGAAGTCAGGTAGCGTGATGCCTCCAGCTTTGTTCATATGGAACCAAAAAAGAGCCCGCATCTCCAAGACAATCCTAAGTCAACAGACTTTGAACCTTAGCTTTCAACCTATTAGCTATGTGACCATGAGCAAGTTTTACCTCTTTATTACTCTCTATTTACTCATCTATAAAAGGGGAATATTATTTTTCTCAAAGAGTTGACATAAGAATTAAAAATGATATTTACAAATTTCCCATTCCACTGACTACTGTTATAGAAAGTGGTCAATAATTGATAAGTATGGCAATTTATTTATTGTTATCAAGGTGTTATTTATTGTTACAAATTGTTACTTATTGTTATCAAGGACAATTTATTTATTGTCACATGGCCTCACTCATGGCCAGTGAGGATCTCTCTAAGCTGGTGGTATAAAATGCCTGCAAAAACATGCCTCACAGCTCAGAGCGATATTAATAATCCTACTCAAATACATTAAGTCCTTAAAGTCGGGGTGCCATTCACTCCTCCACTCTGGCACTCTGACTGATAGACCATACACAGAGAAATGTCAATGAGTTAGCAAAATAATGAAAAACAAATCTCTCTCCAATGTGGAACTTTCTGGTAAAAGTTGACTGAAACAAGGTAAGACTAATACCAAACGTGGATGTTCATCTCACATGTTGGATTTACACTATGAATCTGCAAATTCAGGCATGCCCACAAAGAGTGTGAGCAAGAACAAGAGAAGGACAGAGATGAAACTGATGTAGATAGGTATGGCTGAACATGAGCCAAAACGTGCAGCCCAAATCCACTTACCCACCTATTGCATTGGAAGAGTGAGTGTTTCCTCATCTTTATAGCCAGAGCTGTAAGTTGAAACAATGTGTCAGGGAGGTCCAGCCTTGTATGTATACTGGATAGGAGCAAGATATAAAGAAAAATTTGCCATACCAGAGTCCAGAAAGTGAAGAGGAAGGGGCTGGTGGGAGCCAGGATCTTTTCCTATTAGTTAACACATATGTTGACTGACAAATGTGGGTTATAAGCGTATGGCCCACTTGCGCCAATATGGATTAACTCTGAAGGACATTCCAGCTCCAAAGTTCCTGTGGGGTCTGCTGAAGTCTTTTGTTGTTACTGCATTTTGGTTCAACATCTCCCTCTGCCCAGTCCTGTTTCTTTCACTCTGGTACAGGTCTTGATCCTAAGAACATTCTTTCTTTTTTTTTTGAGACAGAGTCTCGCTCTGTCGCCCAGGCTGGAGAGCAGTAGCTTGATCTAGGCTCATTGCAAGCTCTGCCTCCTGGGTTCATGCCATTCTCCTGCCTCAGCCTCCCGAGTAGCTGGGACTACAGGCGCCCTGCCACCATGCCTGGCTAATTTTTTGTATTTTTAGTAGAGACGGGGTTTCTCTGTGTTAACCAGGAAGGTCTCCATCTCCTGACCTTGTGATCCGCTTGCCTCGGCCTCCCAAAGTGCTGGGATTACAGGTGTGAGCCACCGCGCCTGGCCAGAACATTCTCAATAAGACCCCTGTGTAAACCTCCATCTGAGTCTGCTTCTCAGGAAGGTAATTGATGAAACCTTCACTAAGTCCTCCATCACCCATTTTCAGTGAAAATTGAGGTTCCTTTTCCTGAAATCCTCTAGCTTTTTTAGATGCTTCTTTTACAGATTTGGTACATGACTGCCTTGAAATTTCTATTTGTGTTTTGTTTTCGTTATCGCACAAGCGACTTTCCAAAAACATGGTCTTGTCTGATCCATTGCCATATATTCTACACTTCCCAGCTTTTTGCCTTGCATAGATAACAAATATCTGCTGAAATAATTAATTACATCCAGGCAATATGAATTGTCAGCCCAATGCCATCTCAAGAACTACACTTTGAAGCGTAATTATGGAGCACATGGAGAAAAGCAGCTTATTTAAGGAAGGTAGTATGTCTACACAGATTAAAACTAGGGCTTTAGCTTTATTTCCAGGGGTAAGGAGAAGGAGCAAGAGTAGAAGTGAATAGTGAAGCAAATGTTGGATAATAGGTGACTGCTGAGTGTGCAGCCTTGGACTACTAAAGAGGGGAAGACTGCTACTCAGATATAGCCAATTACCGCCATATGGGATATATTGCCACATCCTCCAATTTTTTCGAGATAAGCTGGAAATTCAGACTTTACATGAAAATTTCAAATCTTTCAAATACGTGCAGAAGCAAATGTTTATAAATTGCATTCAACCCGGGGAACCACAAGTCTGAAACTCCTGGGAAGGAACCCTCAGGTTTTAAACACCTTTGGTGTTCTGAATTGTGTGTACCAGTCTGAAAGAGTTGTATTTTTGTGAGAAAATGATGAACTGTATTCATTTGGAGGATCATTTCTATCCACTGTTATGTAGTTATATTTCTCACTGAGAGGACTAGATGAAGATGGTTAGGGCTGAGCACAATATTTGGACCATAATTTCCAGAATGTTTTAAGAGTTTCTGAAAGATGCAATAGAGCTGTCAGATAATTGTTGTTATTGTTTTTAATGCTTCTTTTTTCACCTTCAAGATAAGCTTGGGAAATGGCTGGCTAACAATCTCACTGTTTATTGAAAAAGGCAGCCAGATCATTTTGTGCCAGCATTATTGCATTTGTATTTCAAGGATACAAAAATAGAAAATCCAGACCCAAATCTAAATCTTTTCTTCTAGCATACAAAGAAATATATCTCTTCTTTCTTCCATCTGATCACTCCTGACATCTGTGCAGTAAATATGGATTAGATAAGAGCACAAACACTAAATTTCTTTTGTTGCTTCTAACTCATAAAATTATTATTAGGTGTGGGTAAGAAAAGAGCCTTGGCTGTGCACACAGGGCTGCTTAAGGTTGGTATTGTAAGTGAAGGAGGCACACGTGTGTGTGTGTGTGTGTGTGTTGTGTGTGTTGTGTGTCTCTGTGTGTGTGTTAATCATCTAAGTTCAAACTATCAAGTGGCAGGGGTGGGTCGGATGGGCAGAACTCCTTTGTGAAAATGCTGCAAAATTCAATGGCCTATTGAGGAAAATGCTATGATTTCCTAATATTTCAATGGTGGAGAATTCAGCTCGGAGTTATATATTGTTTGCTAAGGAGAGAATCATTAGGTTAGTATCCGATTTACTTAACTTGGGACATTAGTGGGGCTAAGCAACTGAGAAACAAATAACTACCCAGATTTATAATTCACTGTGCTGAAATTGTCTGTGAAAAATGCTGAGAAAGTCCCAATTTAAAGTCTGCTTTTATTTTGGATAAAGTGAGAGAAGCCACATGAACTGAACAGCTTATGGGCTTGTCACCATTTATACAGAATTAGATTATGGCATGAACATCAGTCATAGATAAAGAATAGAGATAAGAGGTAAATGATAGTATATCTTTTAAAATCAATTAGAATTATTTGTCTATTTGGACTAAAATGTCTTATTTTCAATAGTAAGTACATCAGATTCAATTTAAAAATTAAAATATTATCTGAAGGTGTTCTTAAACTTTGTATCTTACTTTAAACATGGGGATTTATTCTCAGTTGATATTCTTTAAAAACAATTCTTTGTAAATACTTTACAGGCATTAATTCAACTAACCGAGTTTTAATTTGCATAATAAAGCTATCAACTTGATTCTAGTGACCATGTGAAATGTTCTTACTTGTTTTATCTATAATTCCACTAATTTTGAAGAAAAGATTTATAAATGTCCATAAAATGGACCTACAAGTGTTATTTTCAAATAGGTTTTTTTGCACCAAGCATTTTCTTTCCATGGTGTTTACTTGGATCACGTCCTCCAATTTAGTAAGTGGAGGAACAGACACAAAGAAAGAATAAAAACAAGTATTTCAGAGCTGATGAGAAATAGAACCCCTCCAATTTCAGTGGCTTTTCACTCACACTGGACAACATCCCTTTTTTCTCCATGGTACTTCTCAGCAGCATTGCTGGCTAAATGGTATTCTCATGACAGCACAAGCCTGTTTCTCCTGTGAATACTTCACCAGGAAGTGAAGAGTGGGCTGATTTCATGTCGTATCATCAGACTAGAGTCCTTGTCCAGTTTTCAGAGTTTTGTAGCAGCTACACAGGGGGAAATTGAGCCATTTGTTTTCGATTTTTCATGTTCCTGGCATTTTATGCCAGGCTTCTGTATGGACCTAAAGATGAGTCTCTGCCAGATACTGACAATAAAGTACATGGATTAGAGACCAACAGAAGCCTTTCAGCTTCTGAAGGGCTTATCCACTTATGTCTGGGCTTTCTGTATTAAATGTCAATGAAAACATTCGGGTAGCAATTACTGCCCTGGACTTCTGCTAGAGGCTCCTGAATTCAAGGATCTTTGACTCTTGACTAGTGAATTTCATCTTTATGGCACCGTTAAGCAACCTGTACTCTTTCTTGTTCAGACTTTCACAGCTCTCTCTTAGCTCTCGTCTACTAAGAACTCACATGACTCACCCCTAGTAATCAGCCAGGCTCTATCATGTTCACAGTGCTGAAATACCTCCCCCCAGGATCAATGTCTCTAGAATAATATTATTCAAATTTTCTCACCAAAGTACCCTTAAATAAAGAGGAGAGTGAACATATATTTCTACACAGTATAGGGGAAGAAAATGGAAGAAGTTTGTAGGCCAAATTAAAAGGTGATGCTAATGACATGTGAAGATATATCCCAAAGTCTAATTTTTAAAATTGTTGCAATTTACCTTGTAAATTCACATCACAATTTAACATTTAAGCCTATAATACATAGGGCCAAATTATATGATACAGTACATAATTTTACTTTGACACTGTTTAAGAATATATTAATATAGAACACATCAATATGTGCGATAATGCATTTCTTACCATTTCCATATAAAATATTTCCCCTAAATATTTGAGTAAAAATAATTGTCCAGGATGTTGTACTATTTTTATCCAGTGTTTTTTTTGTTTTGTTTTGTTTTGTTTTTTTACTTTTATTACATACTCATATCCACCCAACTCATATCCCAACTCATATCCACCACTACCCAGAGGTATAAGGAATGTATGATGTAAAACAATTGTCTTATCAGGACACTAGCTAGTTAACTCAATTGCCTGAAACACTTGCACAGAGGCCTAAGATTTTACATTTTTGTGCAGTTTTTACTTTTAATATAGTACATCTGTTTCATCCCTTCCCTCTTTAAAAATATCTATAAGGAACAGCAGAGTAAATTCACAATTAGGAGCATTGTCAAATGTAATTTCTTTGGAAGTGAGTCACTTTGTCTTTTAATAAACTGTATGGAGGTGAGAATTGCATGCAAAAAAGGAAAATAAATCTAAAAAATAATGGAATATAGTTAAATCAATATTGATTATTTAGAGTGAAAATGTTTTATGGGAGGCAGTAAAATCTTTTAGGATTCCAGTGGGAAAATGTGGATGTAAAAGTAAAATAAATTACTACAGTTTAATCACTTGGTAAATAACTAAAATACTGTTGCTGGATTTATGGTGTCAGAGAGCAGCCTCCTATGAAATATAGAACATATTAGTGATTCAGGTGTGATGGATTTTAAAGAAATTGTGTAAGAACCATTACTGTCTGTATAGCTTGCCCTTAGCATTTCTCTTCATGAGTCTACCCTGCATGTGGGCCTATTTCTAAATGTCCTGTGTTTGTCAAACAATACATTTTTATTTAAAGGAAGTCCGGTGGATTCTGAAGTATCCGTTTAAGACCCTTATTCACCTGTGCTACTCACACTCCTGATCGTTTTTATTGAAACCTTTCATGATTCTACTTTACTTTACTCCTTTGCATCCAGGCCCAGTGCTTTGGCTGCAATCCCATGGCTGTATTGACTCCCGTGTGTTTTGTAGTGATGGCTATAGTTATAATTTTGTGCAAGTTGAGAAAAATAATTGATCTCCAGATATCTAACATTTTCTAGCTCCCACTTGCTTTATCATGATAAAGCATTGATCTGGAGAAGTAGAAAAACTGGGCTAGTAATAGAGCCTCTCATCAAAACCATACGCACCATGGGAAAGTTAGATATTGACTCCAACAAAAAGTAAGGCAACACAAGCCTGGGCAACATAGTGAGACCCTGTCTCTTAAAAAAAAAAAAGTAGCAGAGCATGATGACACACACCTGTGGTCCCAGCTCCTCCAGAGGCTGAGGTTGAAGGAACGCTTGAGCCCAGGAGACTGAGGCCGCAGTGAGCCATGCACTACAGCGTGAGTGACAGAGAGAGACCCTGTCTAAAAAAAAAAAAAAAAAGCCAACACAACACATTTCCATTATCCCTCTCATCAAAATACTCTTCTTCTACTCTTCGAAGTTCTTTCATTACTCAACAATTCTGACATTTTAAAAACTTTTTCTTAACATTTTTAAGATATTTTTTGCTTCCTTTGTCCCATTTTTCATAATTGACTAGAAAATAGGGAAATATTTTAAGTCTTACTAAATTGTAAGTCATCAATAAAATGTTTTAATCATATTAATTATATATATTCGGATATTTATATTAAAATAACAAATACAAGAAAGTACAAAATGATAAGAGCATGATGTACAGAGAAGTTAATATTGAATTACAACATAGACTCTTTCTCATACTACATTTAAAATCATTTTCTTGTTTTCAGTAAACTTTACGTTTTTTCTCATGTGTGATATTTCCTTTGCCAAATTACCTTCCGTCAGATCAAACCACATAAGACTGCCAATATCTAAGTGCATCAGTCGGGGTTCAACCCAGAGAAAGAGAACCAACAGGAGATATACATTTAAAGATTTATTGCAAGGAATTGGCTTATGTGATTGTAGGGGCTGGCTACGCAAGTCTGAAATCATAGGGCAGGCAGCCAGAAAGGGCAGGCTGGAACTTGCAGCACAGGCTGAAGCTGCTGTCCATAGTTAGGATTGCTTCATCAGGGAATCTTCAGCTCTGTTCATAAGGCCTTTCAATTGATTAAATGAGGACTATCCAGAATAATATCCCTCACTTAAAGTCAACTGATTATGGACTTGAGTCACACTTACCAAATATCTTTGTAGGACACCTACATTAGTGTTAGATGGAATAAATGGGGGTTGTAACCTGTCAAGTTCACTCATCCAAGGACCATCATATGAACCTTTCCGGACTACTAGAAAAAGCAACTAGATGTGATTTGACTGAATTGTTAAACATGGCTTCCAAGATGCTTCCTGTATCTATATAACTCTCCTATTTTAGGACTTAAAAAATGCCTTGAAATTACCTTGGACCCATCAATGGGAAGACATTGGATAGCTTCTTAGATTTTTCCATGGCCCTGAATCATATTAGAATGTTTATTATTATTCCACATGAAAGCCCTTCAGTTTTTTGAAAGGCTGCTTTTAATTAGTCTTCTCTTCTAGACATGACCAGCTTCATTAATTGGGCCTCAAGGGAAACCTGTACAGTGGTGACTAAGAACATGGCTTTTGAAGACAAATGCGAATTCAAAACCACTATCTGTTCTCTGTAACATAAGTTACCTTGGACAAGCCACTTAACCTTGTCTAATTTTATATTTCTCACCTATACAGCAGAAATGTTAATACATACCTTATAAAGTTGTCGCAAAGATGAGGTGGTGTCTTAGTCCAGATTTACCCTAGAAACAGAGCCTGCGACAAGGGTATTTGTGCACGTAGATTATTTTCAGAAGTGACCACAAGAAATTGGACTGTGAAGAGTAAAACAAGGAAAGAGGAAATGCTAGTCCAAGGTAAATTCTTATTCCCATATCTACTAAGGGCAGCTGGGAATTGATCCTATTGGAGATCCTGCTAAGTGTCCCCAGGATTTTCTGCTTCAAGGAAGAGGGTAATGTTTATCCTCTAACTCCCACCTCTCACTGGACATAGGCTATTAACTCCTTCCCATTTCTTAGTTGCCTCAGGCATCTCACATCGAAGTATTAAAGGAGGTTTGTGTTGCATGATGAGCCTGAGATGAGGTGCTATCAATAGGTTGTACCTGCATGCAGCTGTTTGCTATGATAAGAGCTGGAGTAAAAATACGAGAATAGGATACAAGGAAGGGCTAACCTGGTGCTTGAATCAGATGAAGTGACATGTGCAAAGTGTTCAGACTGGTAACCAGTATATAATACACACTAAATAAATGCTAGGATTTGAAAATACAGTAATGAGGTTGATGGCAACAATAATGATAATAGTGACAAGTATAATAGTAAATGCCATGGTTTTTAGATCATCCTGTTTTTTTGTTTCTAAAGATATGCTCAAGGTTATAAATCTCTTTAAAATGCATTTCTTAAAACAGAATTAACTTACTACAGATTAGTATGATCAGTTCAAGATAAAACAGGATTAGCATTTTACTTCTTGTGACCATATGAATTCCTATTATTTCATCTATAATTACTATTTTGGCAATAATGATACACTATATTTGTTACTTATTTTGAAGTTAAAATAATCCTTAATCTTTTTTCCAAAACAAATATATTTTAAATATATTCCATAAGTGTCTTAGTTTTTGAACCTCTATTCAGGATTTTATGCTTATTTTAATATATATGGGAAATATTATATAGTAAAACAATGATTGGCTTTGAATTTTGCCTTTGCCATTCACTAGCTATCCAATACTGGTAAAATAACTGAACTTTTCTAAGCCTTTGTTTCTTGATCTGTAAAAGGAGAATAATATTGCCTGATTTCTTAGATTATTAATATATGAAATAATATATCATGTGTATACAGGTACAGAAATAAATATACACTAATTTTTATTTTGCTTTCTTTGCCCTTTATAGTTCTGGCATACTATTTCAATTTCACCAAGAACATTTTAAATTTTGATTTGTTATATAACTTATTAAGTTATTCATTCCAGGTTATTATTCACAATTTTGTAAGCAAACTCTTTATGTTTTAATTGATTTTCAAAACAGTTCTAAATTCAGTGTTCCTTTGTATCAAGGATAATCTTCACTTAATTTAATATACATGAACTTTTCTGGGATGCCTCTATTCAGCCAGCTTTGGTTTCATGTTACTCTAAATTCTCTCATCTTTTCTACTTAATTCACAATAAAATCATAGAATGGTATGTGTTAAATACCTTACAGAAAGTCCAGTGCATTTTTACTCTAGAGTTTGTATGCCCCTAAGCCTTGGAACATAAAAATAAAGAAAGCAATAATTTTGATTATTTTCTCATCTTGAACCAACCAAATCTCAAACTATATTTACGCACACAAAACGGCCCAGTTTTTTTTTTCTTTTTAAATAAACAATATCCTGCCTTGGCAGCACTCACAAAAATAAATTACAAAGCAAAATTTTGACCCAAATTCTGAGAGTTAGACTTCTCACAACAGGTAATTTTTTGAAGGAAGATGGAGGATATGGTTTTATTCATTACTGTTTGTACAGTCCTCAGAAACTCTGAAGATCTAGCTGCACTTCTTGAATTAACAAGTCAAGGTACCAGCTTCGCTAAGGAAAGCTTGGTGAAAGTGTCAGTATGGGCAATGAAAAATTGCAGCTTAAAACTTCACAGTCTTAAAACAGATGTTAGAAAATGTCAACCCCGTAAACAATTGATTGCCAGCATCAAGTGTTGCCTGACGTACTTGCGTCAGTACGTTTCCAGCATCATTAAGGTTATGAAATTTGGAGAGAGTAAATCTGTATTATTTACAGCAAAGGACACACCTGTATTATTCTTGTTTTTATTTTCCTGCCAAGTGTTGAGATAAATCAAGCCCCTTATACTCTGAGTCAATAGAAGCTTTATGGGCTTTCAATCATCAATGCTCGCTGCAATGGCTGGAAAAATAAAGATGGTATCTGTGGTTAGAAAAAGAAGAGTCTCTTTTTTTTTTTTTCGCTTTTTATCCTGTGTAGTTTGAGGGCGTTTAAAATCACCGTGTCATAATGAAACCAGTGTGGACCTAGCTAGAGGTTGCTGAGCCATGAGATTGAGGTGGAAGTTAAGGCACTGAAGTGAACTGAGGAGGTTTATTGGATCCTCATCATTTGCAGATGCCAATAGCTACATCAGAACCAGGATCCCAACAGCTATAGGATGGAGCACCTTCAGGAGTTACCTGAAAGGGCAATAGACAAGTGTAATGATTTGGCCATCCTCAGATCCAGGGTGATGTAGCACTCTTTGCCATTCCACTGTCTCTGTGATAGTCTGTAGTGAGCCTTACTTTCCCTTAGATATGGACAGTTTCTCTCCAGGAATAAATAGAGAAAGGGTCAAATAGAAATTATCTTTCTTTAAGGGATAGACAAAACAAACAAACAAACAAAACATGGATCAATGAGTCCCAATAATAGTAATAATGCTTAATGATATTCAAGGTTGAATTTATTGATTTTTGAATTCAGTATGTGTCTGTGCCGTATGAGAAGGGTGCAACTCTTATCTTCTTTCTCCACATAGGGAAGCAAAGGCTGATGGAGGTTAAGTACTATTGCCCCAGGTGATAAGCTATTGGGTGGTGCATTGAGGATTTGGATTCAGATCTAACTGTAGTCCTATTGTCTATATTCTGTTGCATAAAGCTAAGTGAAAGCGACTTTTCTAAACCACACCATCAACCATGAGAACTATTTTAGTCTCCTCAGTACATTTTATTCTGTCTTGTACTTTCTGCCTTCTTTGCTTGCCTCCTGCCTTGTCAAAATGCCTAACTCCCATTGACTCTCAATGGCTCTCTGTTAAATGCTGCCTCTTCGTAGAATACTTCCCTATGTCCACAGTTTAGGTCATGCTACTTTTCTGTGGGCACCTACAGAATCCCAGACTTATCTCCAGTATAACCCTGATTACTTGTTGTTCTTCATGAGATTCTGAGTCTCTCAAAGGCAAAGGAATTTATGTTTCACGTTAAATCTCCAGGGCTTAGCAGAATTCCTGGAACACAGTGTATACTTCGAAAGTGGTAGTCAAATGACATGAATTAGCAGTATCATGACCAAATCCTTCATTTAATATGGGCTTCCTTCTCTATCTTGAGAACTTTGTGTGTGTGTGTGTGTGTATATATATATATATATTTGTTTTCATATGTTATATGTGTGTATGTGTATATTTGACCTCAGCATTTTATTTTCTATTTTGTTCTTTTAGTGACTTTTGCTAATTTAATAAAAGGGAGTCAGATTAACATAGAAATGAAATCTGGACAAAATTAGTTGTTTAATGATACTAGACCACACACACACACACACACACACACACAAAACCCAAAGAAACCTCCTTTTCTTTCCATTTTAACTCTTAGCAAAGGCCTTGATGCTATCATCTTGGCTGCTATACTTTCTTCTTACCCCTTATTTTTCTCCTTTCTTGTGGCTGCCATTGCTAGTTCAGTATGAAGACACATCCCTGATTAATAGATGTGTCAAATCAGTCATCATCAGACTGTAGAATCTTGGTTACCATTTATTAATCAATTAATTACTTCAATCAAAGATGCCGATATTGGCACCCTTGCTACTATGCCTGGTGAGCCAGGGCTCCATGAAATCTTGAGACATTTGCTAAGATCGTTAGCTAGAAACCCTGAGTGGATTGATGGTGTGCCGGGAAACATCAGTTGGAAATAGCTATTATATCTTGTTACCCCTTAATATACTGCTTTGATTATATTTTTATTGACATTAAACTCATTGGGAACTTTTCTTGGAGTAGAAGTTGATCTCTGTGAAATTTCATGATCAATGTGAGAAAAATATTATATATATATAGTTTATAAATACACATGTGTGATTAAACAAATATATAAAACAGGTGAAAAAAGCTAACTTAAAACTTGCATTGATTTAATGATATTTATGAACTGCATAATACTTTTTCCCCTATTGACAAAAGCACTTTCATGCAATCTGGTGGTTTTTTTACAGCATTCAAGGAGTGTTCAGCTTTTAGATGTGTAATTATCATACCTAAAAGCAAGGTACAACATCTGGAAAGAGGAAAGGAGCAACAACGAACAGAAGTAGAAGCTCATTTATTTCCAAGCTGGAAGGTGGTAAAAGGAAAATACAATATTCACACCTGGGTGTGCAAATCAATATCTATTACATTCCATTCAGAATGCTGGCAGCCCCTATTATAAGAATTGTATGAATGTATAAGATAACTCTGCCACAGCCTTTCGGTGTTATCGTGACAGCTGTATGATGGAGCACCTTGCATCTAGAGCAAGGAAAACTTGTGCGCAATAAGGCACGTTTAACAGGATTTTACTATATATGTTTCGAGCCAAGTAATGAAATACAATTTCATATCATCCAATCACCATTTCTGCTGCTGAAAGAATAACTTCTGCCTTGGGAAATACGTTGCAAGAAACCACTGTACTCCTTGTGTTTAGGGACCGATGATTGAATTAGGCTTGTAATACAGGTAACTATAACTTAGAGGTAACCAGATAAGAGTATAAGTAATGATATTCATTTGAGGTATACATTGCTAAAGGTTGGGGACCTCTACCAGGAAAAGCAACTGCCAAGTTGCTTGTCTGGTTTTATTAAAAAATAGTTGTCAAACCCTGAAGGACATCTTTCCTTCCTTTTGTCAAGGCTGGATTCTTTCATAATCAGTGTTCTACTTGTGTCTCCAGATAGCTGTTGTTTAATTATGTATTGCCTAAATATTATCTTGACAGCATAAATAATATATAGGCAATTGGTCTGGGATATCTGTACAGTCTGGAAAGGTAATATTGATCAGAGCTTCCTAGACATAACTGCTTCTGCATCACCCAGAGCTGGGGAACACAGCACAAGTTTTATTACTTGATGAATTCCAAGGAAAGGATTGACTTCTTTCTCCTGCTTGCTTGCCATACTCCAGACTAAATGTACGTCTATATATACACACACACACATGCACAGACACACAAACATGCACACACACACATATATTTCTTGATTGTAAACAAAGTATATGTTTATTGAGGAAACTTGGAAAATACAGGAAGTCATATAAAAAATTAAAATTACTCATATTCTCATTACCCAAATACAAACATTTTGTAACTATCATTCAATATTTATTCATTTATCAAGTATTTACTGAGCATCTACTGTACACAGGCAGTTTTCCATGTGCTGGAAATATATTAGTAGCCCAAATAGGCAAAAATGTCTATTCAGTGGGAGTGAGTCAATAAACAAATAATTGAGTAAACGTTGCAGTTGTTGGATACCCTCCACTTGGATATTACAGACACTGCTCTGTGTCCTAGCAATAGAAATTCTAAGGACGAGCTCCTTTGTCCTCTGACTTCTGATTGGGTTCAGAAAGTGGCAGGTACTGGCAGGAGATGAGAAGGTGGAAGGAGAGAGGCCAGGGTATTTATTCCTGGTGGGCTGTGGACTCACATGGCTTTGTTTCTTTGTACAGGCCACAGTTCCTATCTCTACAGTTACAACTTTCTTGTTCTAACAACTGCTCTTTTCTCTTGCCCCTTCATTCCCAGAAAACATTGGCTCTCCCATCATTGCTCATCCTGGAATGCTTTACAGTTTCTTGCTGGCTTCCCTTCCCTCTGTTCACACCCTTGTACAGGGTCTCTCCATTAAATACATCTCAATTACTATGGCTCTGTGTGCCACCCATTTCTGTCTAGGACCTTACCGGATGCATTTAGTAAGGTACAAAGCTGCAAATGCTAACTTAACATCGTGAATCGTAGCTCCCATATTTCCCATGTGTCGAGGGAGGGACCCAGTGAGAAGTAATTGAATCATGGGGGTGGGTCTTTCCTGTGCTGTTCTCATGATAGTGAGTAAGTCTCATGAGATCAGATGGTTTTATAAGGAGGAGTTCCCCTACACAAGCTCTCTTGCCTGTCACCATGTAAGATGTGTCTTTGCTCCTCCTTCACCTTCTGCCATGATTGTGAGGCCTCCCCAACATTGTGGAACTGTGTGTCCATTAAACCTTTTTCCTTTATATATTGCCCAGTCTCAGGTATGTCTTTATTAGCAGTGTGAGAACAGACTAATACAGCTAAGGAGAAAAGTAAACAAGGAAAGGAGATGGAAGGTTTTGAAGGCCTTGGTATTTTAGGTGGAGTGCTCAGAGAAGGCTTCATAGAAAAAGTGAATTTTTGTTGGGATCTGAAGAAAGCAAGAGAGTACACTCTACACACACTCACACAGGCTGACACAGAAACTGACAGAGAAAGAGAAAGGGAGAGAGAGAGAGAGAGAGAGAGATCATTCATTCTAGGCATGACACATTAATATATTACAAGAATAGAATCTGATTTTGGCACACCATGTTCTATAACTTAACAGTGCGGGAGCATTTCCCCAAGCCATCAAATATGCTTTTATTTTTCAATTGTAATGGCTGTAGGGAGCTTCGTTTTAAGATGATAACATACTTTATTTAATTGATCCCCTGCTTTTAGACAATTACATTGACTTTACAACTCCATTATTATAAATGAACCCTGTTGACAGTTCTTACTCTCTGAAAGCATTTTACCAAGTTTCAGGGGCCTACTGGGTCATCTTTCAGGAGTCACTGTTTTGCTCTTACAGAAAATGGCAGAATGGGCTTGGTTCTGGGGACTGTTAGTGTCAGTCTTTGGGATAGATTCATCACTGGCGTGTAAAAGGGTAATTTCAGAAATGAAAGTGGGCTATATAATTACCATATTGAATAACAAGAAGCAACATCTGGAATAAGGGAAAATGTAATAAAGGGAGTAATACCTTTTTTTTTTTTTTCATAAGCTATATGCTTGTGCAGTGAAATGGAAGTACAGTATTCATTGCTGCAGCCTCCTTTCACCTGATGGGTCTTTGCCTCACCCGCAAGGTTCCTGTTGCTCAAGCTGATCAGGAAATGAAGAGTCCCTGGAAGTGCTAACTATGCTGTTTTTCTGCCTAAGCTCCTCCCTTTGGAGGAAGGTACATGAAGCTTGTGTTGGCATGCAGGCAGACTCATGTGATTGAGTTTGAGGACAGAAAGGTCTTCCTGCTGGCTGTGTTTGGAGTCTGAGTGAAAGATGAGAGTGGCGTATCGATTTGCTTTACCTTGTTAGCCCTCCATGGGTTATCCTGTTCTCAGCCAATCTCAGATGACATATGTCACCCACAGAATCAGATTCTCATAGAAACATACTTTTGTCAGGACCCTGAATCTCCTGCCTCTAATTTTTTCCTGAGACAGATTTTATTCTGCACTGATTTATTTCTGTCCAATAAGAAACTAAATGATATTTATAAAAAGTAATGCTTTGTACATATTTAATAAATATTTATTATAATTACATCTGAAGATACTTATATCATTTATAGCTATTATTGACATCATTCTTCTTCCTTTCTCTTTCTTGCTCTTTCTCTATTTTAGTCAAGATCCCTCTCCTTAGTGATATTATGCAGAAAGAGGCCTCAAAAAGTTATTTAAAAGTCAACTCAAAGTGAAGAGAGAAACTCTTCTCTTTTAAAAAGTTCTGTTTCCTCTTGTTTTTTTTTTATATCTCAATCACACCTCCTGAGACTCCAAATGCCAGCATAAATATAAACAGAAGTCACTAAGTTTCTCAGGCACTGAAACAAAATGAATCAACAATGGCAACTGCACTGCTCAGACTTGAAGGGGCCTTCATTGTTAAGCAAGTTTGGCTCAGAAGTTTTTATCTCTGAGGATATTTGCTATCTTTTTCCAACTGTGGAGTGAGTTATAATAACAGCTCAGGGGTATGAAACACACGAAGAGTTCATGTAATCAAAGAAATCCCCTATTCTCATGAGTGATGTGTTTGCAAATATTATTGCCTATTCACACGTGAAGAAACGGGGGCTTACAGAAACGCAAAACTATGCAGCTCTTGTGTCAGAACTAAACAGTAAATCTGAACATACAGAGCATTAACCATGACTGCCATGTGTGTGCATGGCCCATGTTGCCTTGGGATAACTCTAAGAGAATTGCAGGGCTAACCCCATCTTAAAAGTTGCACAGTAAATCCAATAAGATGTGTGCTGGGATGCCCTAGTAGAATGATTTCAGAAAGTTTCCAATGCAGGATTTCTAGGTCTGCTTTCTATACACTAGAAAACTGAAAAAATAGAAGAGGACCTATCGGAACATAAAGTTTAGTGACTCTAGTTGTAACATTGGATTTCTATTCTTCTCGTGTTAATTTAGAGTGGTTCTTCAGAGACTAAAATAATGGACACACTCTGTTGTGACACTAAATTATTGAAATATTTGGTTTCTTGAATATTCCAAGTATGTCTCCACATGATTTCTATCATTCTGGGCCATTCTTCCTGTCCTACTGCCCTTCCATGGAACCCCTTCCATATTTATGCTCACACATTTTGTTGGTTTCATTCCTGGTTATCTTTCTGTCCTCAGTTCAGGTCACCACACTTGAGTGGAATGGATATTTCTACTCAGTATTCCCATCACTTTGCAAGTTTTACCCATTGTAACTCTTAACCCTTAGTGCTGTAATTGTCTGTTTACTTGTCTACGTTTCCCACTAAATTGGAAATTATATAAAGTTAGGGATATTGTCTGTCCCATGGACTACTGTATCCGTAGCATCTAACACAGGACTGGTACATGACAGGTGCTTCATAAATCCTTCCAAAATGAATGGATGGATGGAAGAATGAATGAGGCTGGGTGCAGTAGCTCACGCCTGTAATTCCATCACTTTAGGAGACCGAGGCAGGTGGATCACCTGTGGTTGGGAGTTCGAGACCAGCCTGACCAACATGGAGAAACCCCATCTCTACTAAAAATACAAAAAAATTAGCCGGGCATGGTGGCGTATGCCTGTAATTCCAGCTATTCGGGAGGCTGAGGTAGGAGAATCGTTTGAACCTGGGATGCAGAAGTTGCAGTGAGCCAAGATCGCACCCTTGCACTCCAGCCTGGGCAACAAGAGTGAAACTCTGTCTCAAAAAATAAAAAATGAAAAAGAAAGAAAGCATGAGTGAATGAAGAGAATAAATGAATAAATTCCTCTAGCAATTAAAGAGTTCTTGTTAAACCCTTTGCACTCAGATCTACCACTCAGCTCACATCACTAACTGCTTGAGATATTTGATACATTTGAAGAGTGATCATTTAAAAAGCTTCATATCCCTGCTCATACTACCAATATCCATGCTTTAGTAAACTGATTTTAGGGTGTCCCTTATGGGCTTTCATGATATCCACAGTACTGTCACCACGCAGAATGGAATGGCCCAACATAAAAATTGGGTTCAGATGTTGAGACTGATGACAACACACACACCAAGAAAGTATGCAAAGCTTTATGACTCATATAATGAGGCTCTCTGAGAAAAGTGGAGTGGCTCCCCAAGAAGGTCTAAAGTGGCTTGAAAATAGGAAAAAGAGATTATCTTGAAGTTTTTGTGCTGTTTAGGGAGTGCATCTGGGGTGAGGATTCCTGTGCATGACCAGGAGTATGTATGGTTTGAAACCCCTGCTCGTGTCAAATGGGTGGGCTCCCAGGCTTTCTTATCATCTTGACCCTACATGGGGCACAAAGGGAAGGGGGAGAGGTTGCTTAAAAACTGCCCCAAGTCAGACATTTAAATACACATATCCTTGTATAATTCCACCTTCTTGAGTACAAGTAGGATTTGTGAATTAATTCTAACTAATATAAAAACCAGGATAATGGATGGTCTCCATTAAAACTACTCCTGTGATTATGTTACATTTAATAAGACTCAGTCTTTGCACATTGCAGCTAGAAGTTAAGTGGCCAGATTGGAGAAGCCCACATGGCAAAGAACTGTTTTTGGCCTCTAGGAACTTCAAGTGGTCTCCAAAACCTGATGGCTATCTCCAGCCAACAGACAAGAAGAATCCATGTCCTTGAATCCCTCAGCTACAAGGAGATTAATTTTTCCAACAACCTGAATGATCTTAAATGTGGATTCTTCCCCAGTCAAGTCTGCAGATGAGAACACAGCCCAACCAGGTCTTGACTGGCCTTGGGATACTGAGCACTGAGACTCAGTGAAGACATGCCCAGATTTATGAATCACAAAAATGGTGAGATAATAAATATGTGTGTTTTGTAAGCTTCTACATTTGTGGTAACTTGTTAGGCAGCAATAGAAAACTAATACACATTCTGACTGGATAATCTGTCTGCCACACAGTTCCTCCATAATTGCCTTTACAACTGATGTCAAACTGTCACTATAAGTCCTTTCTAGATGGTTACTTTTCAGAATCACTCAGTGTCTTCACTATTATGCCAGTCTGATATGTGTGGTGAATTTTCAGACTTTTCCAAATCTTGGATAACCCTGAATCATCCAACAAGGAAAATGGCACCTTAACAATGGCTTCTAATTTTTGAGAAATTTTATTTCCCAGTACTTCCCAGAATAACTTTCATAAATTATACCATTCAATCCTCACATTAAACTATAAAATGAGTAACATCATTATCCCCATTGCACAAATAAGGAAATGGGGACTCAGAGACTTTGAGGAGCTTGTGAGAAATAACCCAGCTATTCAGATCTGGAGTTCATGACTAGATCTATGCTTACTACAAAGATTACTTCTCTCCTGTGGGAGGGTTTTGGCAATTTATATCTCCTGCTGATGGCAGTGCAACTTTACAACACTTTTACAATATAGCTTTTATTTTTACCTTTTTTTCTCTAGGACCAGTTATTCTATAATAACTCTAGGCTTTTCATATTCAAGAGAGTTTAATGCCATGAATAAAGCACCAAAATTCAAGGGCTTGGACTTTGGTTTCCTTAAACCAGGGTCAAATTTGTTTTCATCATGATACACTGGGACTTCTGAATTATCAACTTGGAAAAAAAAAAAGATGCTTTGTTTCTGCTTTACAGTTTTCTTTGAGAATAGATCCTATTCTCATGGCTTTAGGTTATAGTATGTCCTGCTCAAAGAAAAATGTAAAGCAGAAGCAAACATAATTTTTATAAGAATTATTTTAAAAAATCAGCCGACTGGGTGCAGTGGCTCATGCCTGTAATCCCAGCACTTTGGGAGGCTGATGCGGGTGGATCATGAGGTCAGGAGTTCGAGACCAGCCTTGCCAACATAGTGAAACCCCATCTCTACTAAAAATACAATAGTTGGCTGAGTGTGGTGGCACGTGCCTGTAGTCCCAGCTACTTGGGAGGCTGAGGTGGGAGAATCACTTGAACCCGGGAAGCAGAGGTTGCAGTGAGCTGAGATCAGGCCATTATACTCCAGCCTGGGTGACTGAGTGAGACTCCATCTCAAAAAACAAAAACAAAACGAAACAAGAAACAAAACATCTAAAACCAGAAAATTTGAGAGTAGATTGATTTTTTCCAGATGATACCTAATGTTAACTTATGCCTGGCCTGGGGGTCTGTAAGCCAGGCACGGAAAGACAAACCTTGCATGTTCTCAATTATTTGTGGGACCTAAACCTCAAAACAATTGAACTCATGGATATTTTTTAAGCAGTATTAATGCAGGAAGGGAATCTAGATCTCCTTTTGAGTCTCAGTGGAGCAGTACATCTCTCTGTTTACCTCATAGGTAATTAAGTAAGGCTTTAATTGTATTAGGTAAGGGGTGGATAATTTTTAAAAATAGGTTTAAATGATTTGGGGAACATGAATTTATTCTTGTGATAAAAGAACTGTCTTTTCCAGTTGCCATTTGCTGCACTGTTTCAGTTCTTTTCGTCTCTAATAAATCACAGAGGCTGGGATCTGGTCCCTTGGCTGAGAACTGTGTCTGAAATGGATGTTGGAGGTGGCCTAATAAAGTTTTCAGCTTAGGAGTTCCATTTTTGACCATTGATCTGGGTTGTATATCTTCTTCTGAATTGCTGTCCTTTTCTGGCGTTGGCCTGAAGTTTACCTTGGACTCAAGGAGAATATATGGGTTTTCCCCAATATTCCTGGAAATGAGACTCATGAAAGAAAGATGCCATTCCCATCCTAATAAAAGGTAATAATAAGAAAATAATTTCACTGCAACAGACACTGCCTGTCCCACCCAAATCCCCTAGAATCTTCTTCTATTTGTTCATATATGTCCCCTTCCCACTCTCCTCCTACTTCCCACCTGGTTCCTGTTACTCTGCCCTTAGGTTACTCCTGCTGCTTTGCCTGTGGGTGTATACACTAGAATAGAAAGTCCTATGATTTTTTGCAGCTCCTTTTTTCCTACCACATCTGCTATGTTTTTTATTGAATGACTGAATAATGCATAAGTATGAAAGCTCATTTCCCTTCCTCGACTTAAGAGGGTATTGGGAGGTTGGGAGGGATGGCAAACTGAGGTGCAATTTATACTTTAGTCTTCGCCTGAAGGATCAGGCTGAACCTGGAAATTTTCCTGTAAGTGCATCTTTGCTTGGCTCCTTCTTCTTCCCTGTCCCACTTTCCCACTCCCTTCTGGTTCTCTCCTGGGAGCACACACTTTTGTTTTCATGATTTGCTTCTGAAGACCTCCGCCTAAGATAGCCGCCAACCTTTTACTGAGCCTACACTGCTGGTCAGTCACATTAAATTGCTTAATTCTCATGAAAATTCTTTGTAGTAAATGTGACAAATTAATGTACGGAAGAAATAATTAATCAATTTTCCCAAATAGCTGGTAAATGTTGCAACCCAGATTTGAACACCGATTCATGTAACCCTAGAACTCATTCTCTGAACCATGTGACATATGCCTCTCAACAGTAAAAGGCTGACATTAAGAGTCAAGAGTTTCATCTTAAAATGGTAACAAAGGCACTGATTTATGAGTCAGAATTTTGGAATTCACACCACCCTTTTACTTGGCATGTGGCTTTAGACAGGTTGCTTAATTTTTCTAAGCATGAGCTCCTTCCTTTATAAAAAATGAGAAACTAATATCTGCCCTCCTTATTCTCCTATTTATAAATTATGATAGAATAATATGATGAAGGCTGGGATTGCTTTGCAATTGAAAAGTATAAGAGGAAAGAACTAAAACTGGATGTGGATTTAATGCTGGGTTTAACGACTAACTCATAGTGTGGTCTTGGGCAAACTAGTTCACCTCTGTGTGCAGTGTCTGCTTCTATAAAACAGAAATAATCATGCTATTTACATGTAGGTGCCAAGATGAGATGGAGTAGGCTGCTATAGCAAATTCTGTCATGGAAGTAGGCTATATCCCCTGTCTGGCACAGGATAGTTGCTTGGTAAATGTTAGATATGCCCATCTTCTTTACTTCCCTTCTTCAAGTAGATGCTTGGATTCAGAAATAACCTGGAATTGTTATTTTCTTCTTCAGCCACTTGCTCGTAGAGGATGTGTGTGTGTGTGTGTGTGTGTGTATACACTCAAAAACACGTATTTTGATTAAGCTTTTCTTTGCTTTTATCAGTTGCTATTCTTTCAATTCTTTTACTATCTTTTTATGTATATTTTATGTCCAATCAATGTCAGAAACCTTATGCAAATATCTTGTTTGTTTCTGTTTTCTCCCTTGATCTCTACCCAGCTCTGCACTTTAATGAAACTTAGTTTTCTCCTACTATGTTCTTCTAATTTTAATTTTTTTAATCAAACAGAAAAGGTGTGTGTGTGTGTGTGTGTGTGTGTGTGTGTGTGTGTGTGTGTTTCCTTCCCAGTGGCAGGTACTCTGGGTCATGCTCACAGTTAGGTACTGAACATTTGGACATTGGTCCCCAGTGACTAAAACTTGCTCTCTGGGAAGCATCGTAAACATTCAATCAAGTGACTGGAAAGACCATTCAAATTTCTCATTTACAAGTAGACAAGTTGAGAGAAGGCAAATGGCTTTTTCAAGACTAGAGTCCAGGACCTTTCACTTCAGATCCAATGCTTTTCCACCAGGCTTTCACTGAGACATAGGAGAGATATAGAAATCCTATAGAAAATATTTTAAAATATTTTTAGTTGCTATTCAGAGTGTATTTGTATAGTTTGTGCCTTCTCTCCTCTTAGTAACTGTTCAGTGGTAATGCTCCTTTGATTCAGTTAAAATTCAGTCCTTTCATAGTTCCCGACATCACCACCTTTGCAAAGATTAGACAAACTGAGAGAGGAAAGTCAAATGGTCCTAAGATTTTAACTGTATCTATAACTGGTCGCATAAACTGGAATGGTTGTTTTGTCTCTCAGTCTCTTAATCAGTAAATTCAGAATGATAACATTCATCTTGAAGAGTTGTTGAGAGAATGAGATTTTATAATATCAACAAACTACTTAATCTAGAGGCACACATATTTTTTTAACTGACATGTCAGTCTTAGAACACTGAGAATACTAAATTTTCCTCCAAATTGCAGAAGAGATTTGGTTCTCTGTGGAAGTAAGGATGCCTTTAATGCATTCCAGAGTAAGATGAGTTGTTTGGGGGAAGTTTTAAACAGCACCCTAGACAAGTGTAAGATTGCTATTTACTTCTTTCTTAGGTAAATAAAAAAAAAGTAGAATGGGCTGATTTACCTTATAATGGTGATGTCAGAATGATGGAGGTCCCCCTTTCTGATCTCCCCACTTTCTGCAGGAGCACATCTGATAGTAGGGATGTGGTTTCCTTTGTTCTTTTAGTTTGGGAGCTGAGTGACTATCCTGTATTTTAAATGTCCATGGGGAAGGCCGTCCCTTGAAGAGTGTTGCTCCTGTATATGTTTTCTTGGCTTTGTCACTGAGCCTCTGCACTCCAGCCACATAAATGTACCCCAATACAAAATAACTGGAGGAACCCACTAATTATTGAGAATCTGTACTGTGTTGGGCATTGCCCTATATGTTTTACATACATTATTTTATTTAATTATTACCACAGTTTTGAGTTAGACATAATTATCTGCATTTAGCAGCTGAGAAAATGAAAGACTCACAATATTTTCTGTAAAATGCTGGACAATAAATATTGATGGCTTTGCAGACCACATGAGTCCTCTGTCTCAACTTCTCTGCACTGTGGTTGTAGTGCACAAGCAGCTGTAGACAATACGGAGACAAGCGAGTGTGTCTGGGTTCCAATAAACTTTTATTTTCAAAAATACGTGGTGGGCTGGAATAGAATTTCATAGGCTTAAGCCAACCCCTGTTTAAATAGTGACTACGAGGTAAAACTAGTATATGAAACCAGTTTTGTCTGCCTTTAGAGCTTAATCTCTATTGTCTCCTTAACAAGTTTCAAGATTAGAAAGAAACCCAAATATATTGTGCAAGATGGTGGTTTCTCAGTTTCCAAGATTTAAAGAGAAAGTGGCTTATGGACTGGCATGACAGATTCCTCAGAGGCAATTCCTGGAATCAGAGGCTTTGTGTCTGGGAAGAAGTGGCTGTGTGTCTCAGGCAGGCTTTGCAGGTTTGGCTCCACTAAGTGACAGCAAGCACAATACCAATAGGACAGATGCACTTTGATTGTGCCTTGACATGTTCTGGCCTGGACCATAGACATGCCAACGCTTTGAGTTTATACTGAGGATCCTAGAAGGACTTCTCTCAGAATTACTGTAAATCCATCTCCCAGGAGGCAAGGAACCTGACATTATTCAAGAGTGAAGGAGGCACCTAAGCCAGGGTTCAGATCAGGTAAAGAAGAATCTGGATGTGACCAATGCCTCTTGGTAAAACCACACTCCATTGGCTTTGAAAAATAGCTCAATTATCTTCAAATTCAGCATGCAGAAAAATGATGCAGCACTGTGACCTCATACCATAAATCCCACACACATAAACACTCCCTATTCAATTAGTTGTTGCTCTAAATTGCTCTCATCTAAAAGAAACGAATAGCCAGTTCTATCTGTCAGCCAGGGGAAGCATAAAGCAGGTACAGAATAAGGCCATTCAGCTGTCTCAGCCATCAGAAAAGAGAAAGGTTGGGTTTCTAGTTTAGTGGATGTACTAGCTATCAGAGCACTTGTAATATAGCACAGCAAATTGATGGAAAGTACCCAACCATTCATAGTTCGTCAACATGATCTTGCCAGCCACAAAGGGTGGGAGAAAAGATCCTGAAATTCAAAATCAGGACCACTGGCTTCTATTTTACAGTATGACCTTGGGCAATTGTAGAGGGGAGAACTGGGGACCCAGTGTCAGATTATTTGCTTTTAAGCTCTAGCTCTCAAAGTTATCATCTGGGTGGCATGGGGAAAGTTACTTAATGTGACATAGATTGCTCTATGTTCATGTAAATCCATCCTCTACTCTTCCTAAGGAAATAGATTGCATTCTCCAATCTCCTTTGCAGTTAGTTTGACTGTCTGATTCAGTGTTGATTAATGGAATGTAGGTGGAAGAAATGAAGCCATTCTGAGGCTTGGACTATAAAAATTTTTCTTCATTCTCTCTCCCACTTTCCTCAGCTGTAAGTCAAGTAATCCTTCCAGGAACCCCAAAAGCCTAGAGATTGAGAGAGGAACCTTAATCCCTCAGTAGAACATGGTACATTTTTCTCTCCCTATGCCTCTCGCCATCTTCAGCTTGCCAACTGAACTTTATATAAATGGGTTAAGCGGCTGAGATTCCTAGATTGATCTATGGGAGTAATTAGTGTTAACTTAGCATCACAATAACAACAATCAGGCAAAAACAGCTCATTTTTCTGAGGTCTTATATTAATTAAAATAGGAATTAGACCATCATGAATTATTTCTTATGAATTTCAAAATACTAACTTTGTTAAATAAGTTATATTATTTTTCCTAATTCAAGATTGAAACTGAGGCCTACAGAGGTAAGGTAGCTTGTAATGGAGCTGTGACTTGCTTAAAATACCAGTTTTCTCTTCTCCATAATGAGGATGATAGTATCCTGCCTCATCTATGCAAAATGTTATCGTATACGTCACATAAGTTAAGATATATAAAGACACTTGGAGGACTAAAAGCATTGTATAAGTGCTAGGTATCATTAATTTCTCTGAGCCTTAGTGTTTATAGCTATAACATTTGTTCTACTTAATCTCTTTTTAACACAGTAACAAGAAATATTTATGTATTCCATGGAGGCCGATGGTGGTGACAAAGACTCCTTGCTATGTAAATAGTATTTAGTGGGTAATAAGTACATGATAGAGCAAGAAGCATGAGAGGTGAGCGTAAGTAGAAAGATTAAGAAGGAAGAAGGCACTTACAAGGATTCTTCTCTTGTCTCATTCTCTTCTCTACTTTCTTCAGCTACATATTTCCTCTGATCTGTAATTAGACATAATGGCACTAACTGCTGGGTGACGACACTAAATGACTCCTTCATTTCTCTAGCGGATGATGTAATACTCAGCTCAGGTCTCAGGACCTACGGGAATGGGAAAAATCAACTTTTATGGCTTTTCTTTTTAAGAAAAGATAGAAAATTGTTATACTACATGCTACTTGATACTAACATTAAATTCTGATGTAATTCTCAGTCCAGGCCAGATCTAAGGACATAAATAAATGGGAAAAGATACATTTTATGGCTTTTCCTTTAGAAACAAAGATTAAAAATTATTATACCATATACTAATTGATTATGAAGTTTAAATCAAAATACATGGCAGATTAGTGAAGTACATGTTTAACATGTCTGCCATCCAAGTTCTAATTTAAAAATCACAAGCTACAGGATTCTGGCATATCTTGGACTTGCAGAAATGTTTGGTTTAATTCACAGTGTCATCCCATAGACTGTTAAGTTGGTAAATTGATATTAGGAAATTTTTTACACACCCAGATACACTCATGTACGTGTGCACATACACACCATAATCTGAATCTGCTAGGCTATAATAAAGGTCTAGAAACTTTGCGGTCATGTCTGTACATGACAATTGTTTGGAATTGAAGAATGCTTTATATCAGGACAGGCCTGCACTCTCCACATTATCACAGTCTTCGCCACTCCCTGTTCTCACTATTGCTTCTTAGCATGATGGGCAAGTGTCATTTCCTATTTGCTCCCTTTCATGTTGCCTGTTTACCTTATTTACTCTGGTATCCTGGCTTCTGTAATTAATCAGCTGTCTTGTTTTTAGACTATAGCTTCCCTAGGAAGACAATATTACTGCCACGAATGAAATTAGACTCTTCTCCTCCTTGTTGCTTTTGGGACAGAGAGAAAGTACTGTTCACTCTGGTTAGTAAATGAATCAGGCTTGCTAATATCTGTTCGGATACTGTTGGTTCTACAGAAAAATCTTTCCTTACTATCTTTAATATCTCCTGTTTATCATTGAAGACTCATTTGTATGTCACCTCCCCCCACCCCCAGGAATCCTCCATAACCTCAACCACCTCAGCAGGCTAAGGAGGTTTTCCTTTCTCCGTCTTCAACAGCAACATATACTTGTTTCTGTCAAAGGACTTAACATTGCAATAATTGATTTACTTGTCTATCTATCCTACTAAAACATAAGCTTGAGAGAATTTTCACCTCTTCTGCATATGTCACACTCTATCCAGTTGCCATGACTTTGTAGACACTGTTACCCTTCTTGGAATGCCCTTGCCTACCTGCAGCACTCTCCTCTGCACAAGTAAATACTACTCATCTTTTATTTTTTTTTTTAACTTTATTTTGCTACATTTAATGAGCCCATTTCCCTGCTACTGTTTCCAGGACACACTGTGATGAACAGAAGTGCCTGGTCAGGCATCCCTAATTGATTTCTGATCTTGAAGAGAATGCATGTAATATATCTCTATATAAAGATTAGTGGCTTATGGGTTTGGGTATACACCCTTTATCAGGTTGAGGAAGTTCCCTTCTGTTACTACTTTTCTTGAAATTCTTACTATGCATAGATAGGTATTGGACATTAATAATGCCATTTCTGTGTCTATTGATGCAAAACTGTGACTTTTCCATGAGGTTATTAATTGGTGGATTTCACTGATAAATTTTCTGATATTAAATCATCCTTTAATTTATTGCATAAATCCTATAACAATGCTACTCATCTTTGAGGACTTCTCAAGCATTACATTGTCAGTGAAACAATCTACAGAACCTTCTCACTGGCTTCGTTCCACTAACCTACATTCTCATAATGCAATTTTGAGCCATAGTACCTAGTACCTATCATAATGTATTCTACCTCTCACAACAGACTGTCATCTCTCTAACATTAGGAAGATTCCTGTGCAAAGGAGAGAGTCTTTATTCTCCATAACTTTAGCGTTAGTGTGCCTGGGATATGATAGATTTTATATATATTTATCATGATAGATTATACACATACACACAAATATATATGCATATGTATACACACACTGAAGGATAGGAGAAAGGAAGAAGAGGGAGAGAGGGAAGGAGGAAGGGAGGGAGGGAAGGAAGGAAGAAAGATGGAAGGAAGGAAGGAAGGAAGAAAAGAAGGAAGGAAGGAAGGAAGAAAGGAAGGAAGGAAGGAAGGACAATGGAAGGAACAATGGAAGGAAATTATTTATTTGTGCTGTTACATAAGTTCCTAGTGTTGATCTCTACCCTATTCTGTTCAACTTTAAATCCAGTTGGCCTACTTCTTATTGCTCATTTGAATACCACTGGTATGACTGGCCTGCTCTCCTTTCCTTATTTTCTAGCGATTTCTTATGAACTACTGGCATGTAGTTTCTTATTTGGTCAGACAGCCTGTCAATAGATTTCCTTATTGTTTGAGTCTTTAAAGCTTGCCTTTTGTGTGAACCTGGGAGGCAGAGCTTGCAGTGAGCCAAGATTGCACCACTGCACTCCAGCCTGGGCGACAGAGTGAGACTCCGTTTCAAAAAAAAAAAAGAAATGAAAAGAAAAAAAAGGAAAATTAATAAATAAATGTCTATAGTGCTCTTGTGGAATTTAGTGCTACTTATTCTTGTTTTTTCCAGGCTCTATCATCACCTGAGTCTTTTATCAGAATGGTCTCTGCAATCATTAAGGTCGCTTCTGAAGCAAGTGACAAAAATCTATCTTGAATAAGTTTAAACAAAAGAGATGTACTGGATGCTTGCCCAAATGTCATATAGCACAACTACATCATACAAAGAACAGGCTCTGAGGAAAGAACTGAACCTAAGGAAAAATTGTATTCAAAGACTTCGGGATCATCATGACTCCCTCTATATTTAATTTCTTTATCTAACAGTTCTGGTTTAATTTATTCTAGTATCCCAAGTCCAAAAATTTTAAGGAAGAGCTATTATGATTAGCAGTTTGATTATGGTGTCTCCTCTGGTTTAAGGGTCCATCAACTCCACATTCTAAAATGTGGGAAAAAGTCACACATTTTAGAAATTGGCTACTTCTGTAGTTATCACATGGGAAGTGGAGAAACTGCCAGAAAAGCAGGGCAGAAGGGGCAAAACAGTATGTCCATTATATTTCCTGGCTAAGTATTTGGGAATAGCTATCCATTTAATTAACAGACACTTATTGAACATCTGTCATTTCTAGGTACAAGAATTGCCCCAGTGAATACAATCCACAAAATCACTCCTACCAGGAAAATTATTTTTTTACTCATTAATGAATGTTTACTTGGTACTTTCTATATATAAGGACTGTTCTGGAAACTATGGTGAGGTGAACATACAAGATGCAAATATATATAGTCTCAGCCCTCACAAATCTTACAAATGAAATGGGAGATAGGATGTTTGAACAAGTGAATGTTACACAAGACTGGTCAGTCCATTCATTTTAGCAGTCATTTACTGGGTACGCAGCATATGTCATTGTGTTAGACATGGAGAATACACAGATAAACAAGAAACTGTGACTACTAAGATGTTCATAGACTAGAGCAGAAGTCTGACATATAACTGGTTAATTTCAACCAAGGATAATTCAATATTTTCTGACAAAGCTGTATAAGAAAGGAGATACCTACATGAAGCAAAATGTTTTAGAAGTGTCCAGGAAAAGAAAGACTATAGTTAGCAGAAAAGCCTAAATAGAATAAATCTAACCCCAGTGAAAGTAGCTAGAACAAAGATGCAGAGGATATATCTAGAAAATGGTGTGGAACCAGTGAGGACTTTAAGAAGCAATACAGAGGATAACTCTGGAAATGTACGTAGGAACAAGTTATAGCATGTTAATAAGAAGTTTAGAGTTGTTTGCTTGACAATGAGGTCACTGATTGTTTTTCAGCAGGTAGTACCATGATCAAAATACATTTTTAAGTGATAAAAAATAGATAGGGTACTTCTTGCTGCTGCTGGAGGGAGTGGAGTGCTATTTGACGGATGAAAAGAGACTAAATGGTTGGTTTAGGCTATATTGGTGATCATTTTCTTTCAAAATTTCTATTACCTCACATAGCTCTTGAGGGGCTTAAGTTATATTGCAACTCTCTGGGTTATCATCTTTCCAGTTAAACTGCAAGCAGGTTGAAAACAAGGAGTGTTATTCATTTTTTTGTATCCCCTAAAACCTAGTACAGAGTCTCGTTTAAAGTAGATTATAAATAAATACTTACAGAATGGATGCAAAAATAGGTGACTATTCACTATTAATATAATGAATGGTATAATGAATGGCTCCAATAGAGCAATGTAAACACCCAACGCCTGAGAATTCCCAACATTTGTTCAAATCTTGAGCATCACAGGGAGACAGCACATCATGTTGCAAATCTCAATTCTGTTACTTTCTAAATGTGTAGACTTATAATTTTCTCAATTTCCTGAGCCCCTAATTATTATTTTTTCTGCTTAAATGGGGATAATAATTCTTACTTTCTCACAATAGTAGTGTGAAGATGAAAAGACATATTGTATAAAGCACTTAGCTTGTTACTAGCACAAAGTGTAAACTCATTAAATGGTATAGCTTAATATGTTTACAATAGCTTACTAATGATAGACAAGGCTGGAAATGGTGTCTTGCCTTTTTTCCATTCCTTTATTTATTTATGCACTTATTATCAATCAAAAACATTAATGTATGCCTATTGTTAGATACTGAAGGCACAAGAGTGGAAAAGTTATAGTACATCACATTCAAATAACTCTCCAAATAATGGAGAATACTAGTAAGTTAACAGGTATTTATGATACAATGGGATAAGCAAGTGCTGCTATAAGGAAATGGGTTTTGAAGATGCCACCTTTAAGCAAGCCTGGAGGATGAGAGAGATCATGGCTTGTTCAAGATCTGTGAGTAATTGATTTGGCTAGAGCTCCAAGTGTAAGTGCTGTCATGAGGCTGTAGAAGTGAGCCAAGTCAAGTCATGGTGGACTTGCCAGTTCTTCACCACATTGAGAAGAAAATTCTAATTTCCTCGTGGTTCATCCTCTCCAAATTCAAATATCTTTCTACTCAGACCTGGTTCTTTAGGTCTTTTTCTGACTCTGCAGAGCAACCTGAGTCTTAGAAAATGCATTAGCTTCCCAGAGAGCCATAGCTGCGCTGGATGGCAGATCACTTTTTGCTGGAAGCCAGGATGCCTCTGTGGGCTTGCCTTTTCAGCAGGAGAACGGACCCAGCTGGGACTGACTTGAGTCAACTTGCAAAACTCATTTCACACATGCGTTCTCTGGGAGCAGAATAAGAAGCCCCTCACTGGTGGAGTTAAAAATCAGTATTTGTCAGTCTGTTTGAGTATGGGAGGTCTGATGATGGCTGTGCAAGGAGAATCTAAATAGAGTAAAGGAATCAAAAGCATCAATTGGTTTCACTGAGCACCGAGTATTTAAAAATTAAAGTTGTGTTTCTCCCCTCCCCCAGATCTTCTTTTCTTTATTTTTGTTTTTTAGTTTCTTGAACAAAAACATTGTTCTCTGTTATTAAAGAAAGGGTCGCATTCCTTTATTTCACTGTCTACCCTTTATCACTCATTTACAAATATTAGTTTTTCACCCATTTGATTTTTGCATTAGATTACACCCATAGATGTAATCTATGGAGGTCATTACACCTCCACGATGACACAGTATGACCAATTTGGCACTATAAGTACTGTTCCCTTCTTCATACTTTATTTGAAGTGTGAGCTGGCTAAGAAAACTGATGTTTTTATTTGTTTGTGTGTTTTCCCTGGAGTGAGTGAGGTAAGCAAAACATGATTGGGCAAAAACGAATGACTTCACCAGACTCTCCTTCTCACCCTCCTGAAAAGTGATGAAAGATGAAGTCCAAATTAGGATACATCCAGTCTGATACTTCCTCTGAGAAATGGAGGTCACCTTTTAGTTGGCCACACCAGTTCTGTTCTGACCACATTAGTGGTCTTTGCAAAGTCACATTTATTTTCAGAATGAATGCTGTCATTTATGTATGGGCACCCAGCTTCAACATTTCAGAATATCCCTGAAATAAGATCAGGGAAACCATTTTGAATTATTTAGAAAGAAAAGGATGGATTCTGTCAGAAGCCCATGATTTGGCTGAGACAAGCCAAAAGCAAATTGTGATTTCCAAGGTGATAATCACCCAATCTGATAAGGGCTACTCATGTATTTATCTGGTACTTGACCTGTGCTAAGGGCCTTACTTACTTAAGTTTATGTAATCCTCACCACCATCCAATGAAAAATGCAGTATTATCTTTCTTTTATCAGATAATAAAAATGGTTCAGAGGTGTCAGTGAATGGTCAGTGATCACAAGTCAGTACATGGGGAGTTGGATTTAAATCTGGGTTTATTGGAGTCCTAACATTGTGTTTGTTCTGTTGCACTCTTAGGGCAAAAGAGAGATAATTAGGCTTGCATTCATCCATGCTGAGATTAGTGCCTCTCCTCTGTGTGTCTGAGGGAATGCAAGTTTCAGAGTCTTTAAGAGAAATGGCAAAAGGCTAGTAGGCTGCTGAGGGAAATATTGGGGCTGTTTATTTATATTTTCTGTAGTCTTCACAGGCACTTTTGGAAAGTCTAGATCAAATAAATAAACCAGTAATTTCTTCTCAGTGGTCAAATATACAGTATGAGGATCCTGGAATCTAACAGCAACTTGAGAGAATTACAACTTGGATTCGAAGGATAGGCTTTGGGGCCAAGACTTAAGATCCATTGCTGAATAAGCATTTTACTTGCTGAGTATTTTTCTGGGCAGGTTACTGCATGTTTCTGGGGCTGAGATTCTTGGTCTGTAAAATAGTAATACAAAATTACTTTCCTTTTAGTTTTCTTTTTTTTTTTTTTTTGGATGATTTAATGTGATAAGTAATGCAGGTGCTTGGCACTTAATAGGTTATTTGTAAATGGCAACTATTATTCGCTTCAAGTTAGAACATTTGGGATCTGTTTCTGTTTCTTCTATTATCTTACCTTTAAACCTTTGCTTAGTTACTTAATATTTATGGGTACAAGCTAATGCAAAATTGGTGCAACAACAACAACAAAAAAAAAAACAAACTAACCCAAAGATAAAACAAGAAAAGTTTAAAAACTCATAAAATAAGGTGTTTGAATTATTTCTCAACATTTTTCCTACCAGGTATTACTTCTATTAGTCTCCCTTGATTACTTGAACTGCATTTATTAATACCTAATTTGTTTTCTTATTTTTAATTAATCAAAGATGTATATATCTTATTGTCTGTAACATAGACAATAAGTATTAGGACTACAATAGAAGGACAAAGCAGTAGTACATCTGGTTAATGAGTCCATGTTTTTATTAACAAAAGAGGCCTTGTTTATATAAATATTCAATTTCAAATAGTTATTTTTTGAATATATAAAATTTGTTCAAGGGTCCTCACTGATGATTTCTTGGATCCTTAGAGATTTGAGAACTTCAGGTTTGGCACCACAGTGCTGGATCTTGTCTAAGGGCCTTTAGCTGTACTAGGTCTTCAAAACCTTTGGCCTGTCCTTAAATTTGAAGATTGTTTTCCCCTAATTTTCTACTTTTTCTCTCCTAATTTCTGTAAAACCTATTCACCATTGCTATAATTCATGTACTCTGATTTTTACCTCCTTTTTGATAATAGCCACTTTTAGGGCCCTCTGGATCTTTGCTAGTCAAAGTGAGGTCTGTGCATCAACAGCATTTGTATCACTTGGCTGCTTGTTAGAAATGCTGAATTCTAGTCCCCACTTCAGGCTTTCTGAACCCCAATCTATAATTTAGCAAAATCCCTAAGAGGTTTGTATAGTCATTCAATTTGAGAAGCACTGGAGTAGAATGCAGATTAGAACTCAGCATGGAGTAATTCCCTAGTAAATTCGAATTCCTGATCTGTTACCTGGAACAAGCCGTTCAACTGTTGTGAGCTTCAGTAAAAGGAAGGCAAAGAGCTTGCTTGTCTTACCTAGAGGTTTTGTTGTTAGTTGCAGCACAATAATCAATAGTAAAATATCTCATAATGTCAGCTGATCTATGATCCCAAAGTGCATATCATTGCATCATTCTTAGATTTTTTTAAGAATCAGAATGAACTGTAAAATTAAATAAGTCCTCTTGCAATTCAGAAAACTCCTATAAGTCAAGTCACCACTCCTCTGCACTTCCCCTAGGAACTGTGAATCCCCACTTCTCTGCCCTGTCCATATTGAGTTGGAGTTATCTGTTAGTCCATTTGCATCCCCCTGAGATTTAGGAGTTCCTTGAAACCGTTGTCATGTAGACCATATTAGACCCACCTCTGCTTTCTCCCTTACTTCTCTGTGCTTCTCCACCTCCTCCCAGTGCCTAGAACAGAGTGGGCCCTCCATATATGCTTGTTGAGGTGAACAAATAGATACAAGGTACAATAATACTTGACAGCATCTGTCTGAAAAAAAAAATTCAGCCAGTGCAGTGGGTACCTGTACCACCTGTTTAATAGGGTTGTTAAGAGAATCAAATGAGTTTGGACACACAGTATCCCTATGTGAGCTGTAAAACACTGGATAAAATGAGAGAGCATTATTAGGCATATGTGGTCTGCCAGGGTCTTACAGATGGCAGTCACCTGTCGTTATGAAAACTGTCTTTAAGCAAAAGCCAAAACAGTAGTGATTTCAGAAGCTCCAATTCACTGGGGCAGTGAATTGTAAGCTTTTCTCTCTGCTCCCTCCTGAGACCAAGTTTTCATTTACCATGTGTATTAGCTCCAGGGTGGTGTATCTGCTGTTGTTATTTTGTTGTCTGGAGTAGTGCGGCCACCTTGTTGAGCTGGCATGCACACCCTGCTTCCAGGAGCTGTGGGCAGCCTTCCGGGGTACTGCATTTTGTTGGCAAGGGCTCTCGTCCTGTCCTGTGCCATGTGCTTGCAGTGTTTTCATGCTGTGTTGCCTCATTAGGGAGACTCACTCAGACTGTTTTGCTAAAAAACAATAAGGTCTGCACTGGGATAGAACACAGTTGAATAGACATTTATCTTTTCACAGGGCAAATCAATGAGTAATTTTCTGGTTTGAATGCTATATTTAACACCCCGTCTGGGGAAATGCTGTCAACCATGTCATATTCCAAGGTGGCTTTATTAAAAGACTGTAAAAAAATCATATTTAATATTCCTGGAATATGCCTTTTTTCTTTGCTTAAACGTTTCCAGGGAGTAGTTGCTCCTCATATCCTGGTCCTGATGCATAACCCTCTTAGAAATGGGCTATGTGTTGACAATGTGCACCCATGTGGGGTAGTATTCTTTGAATGCCAGCGAGGTAGAAAGGCAGACAGGCTCTTTACTATCTCAAATTCAAAACTCAAGCTCTCTTCTCTACTGCATGTCAAAGGCAAGGGTGTAGAAAACACTTCCATCTGTGAATTATTGGACTCTGCCCATAGCAAAGCAGAGAAATGAATCAGGTGAGGGGCTGAGTCCATTAATGACCACCCTCGTGCTGTCATCAAGAGTAGAATAGTCTAGTTGACTTGAATTTTATTCAGCAACTGAGCCACTTACAATTTGTGACCTAAGAGACCTCAAGCTTCAATGTATTTCTTTGTTTTCAACTTATAGTCAAGCATCCCAAATTGTTTTCTTTCATCCAACCTCATCGATGTACACATTAAAAAAAAAAGAAAAAAGAAAGAAAGAAGTCTCAGAGAGATCAAGTGACCTGTTCAAAGTCACACAGCTCACATTAGCAGAGCTGAGATGACATATTCTTTAAGACTTCTCCTCTGAATTAGTCTCATCTATGCAATGGGGATACCAGCACATACACAGGTTTTTGTGTGTATTAAATGGGATCATATTTGTAAACTCCTAGGGTACTGCAGAAACATTGAAGTATATACACTCCCAACAGACCCTTCCATTTCTGACATATTAGAGTTTTGAGCTGTACCAATACTGGGTTCTCATTCATCGTGTATCAGAAAGCATCTTGGAAAATGTGCCTGAAAAATATAACCATATAACATTAAAACAGTTTTCCTTATATTGAGTTTAGAAATATTTTAACACTGATTTTAGAAAAAATGGCTCTTAGAAACCCTTAGACTGTTTTCAAAGGAAGGTCTAATGCAGTGTAGCAGACCTCTCTGACTGGGTAGACTTCTAAGCTTGGGTAAGCTGTTGTTTTTGTTTGGTTTTGTTTTCTCTAGGAACAAATGGGTCATTCATGAAATCTCATGGGAATCCATTGTTCGTGATATTCTCACGTTGGTACTAGCTTAACATCAGGCAGGATGACAAGCTGTAGGTCCAAACACCAAGGAAGGTAGCCCTGTGCCATGAAAACCAATGTTGTCCTACTTCCCTGGCTAGTGCAAAACCTCTGGGGTTACCTTGATCTCATTTCAGGGCAGTTTCCCGAGCTCAGCAACTCCCACAAAGCAGTTCTCACAGTTACCTGTAGATGGCGATGTTGCACCAAGAACCTTCTCCACAGAGGCTGTGGCAGGCAGAAGAGCATCCAGCTGTGGCCTGCTGAGGCTCAACTCTGCAAATCCTATTTTAAGTTCCTCTGGTTGGTCATAACCCAGCAGTTCCCCTCCTGGGTCCCCTGCTTACCAATCATTCTCCCCAGCTACAAGCTGAGAAGGAGAGTTCTGTCTCCCCTACCTCCTCCCTACTTTCCTTTACAGTGGGCTGTGATTAATGGCAGCACTAGTGAATAATTGAGAGGGAGAAGGTACTTGCCTGATGCAAGAGCAGAGAGATTAAATGCAACCGGGTGCCGAACCTCTTTAGCGAGAGCATCCTTGCAAATTTGTTTTCCCTTCCTTCTACAGGGGCCCCCTCCTCAGCGTGGAGACAAGCACAGTGACTTTATTAATCAAGGCGCTTTGCAGGGGCCGATGAATTTTAACAGCAAATTGTCACTTACAATCCTTTGCTGTCTCATGTATCCCCAAGCACTGGTTATTTCATAGTCACCAATTAATCAAGACAGCCACAAAGCCACCCTGGAGTTTATTAGCAGAAAACATATTGTCTCTTCCTCAGAAACAACCTTTTCGTGTTACATCAAATGTGAAAAGTACCTTTGCTTTAGTTTTTTGATTGAGAGACACACACAAGTCATAGTGACCCTTCTATAGTTTTCAAGATGATCACTAATGATTTTCCCAAATCTTATTATACTTCCTTGCCATATGGACTCCGGAGGATTGACAGAAACAGACTTGAGACAAGGTACTTTTAAATCTAGAGTGATTATCAAACCTGATTGCATATTAGAATTATTTACAGAGCATTTTAGAAACACTTATGCTCCTGGACTACATTAAATGCAAATGATTACAGAATTTCTGGGGCTCTTGCCTGGGTATGGATAAAGTTTTCTCATGCACTTTGCAACCTGGATTGGCAGCTGGTGCAAAACAATCTTGCTCACCTGAAGAAGGTATGCTCATGTATAAAACGAGGGACTTTTATCTGTATGGAGTTTCTGGGATACTTCAATGATGTCCGTCTCTCTCTTTACTGACTTTCTGCAAGACAGAACAACTTTTGTAGCCAGATATTTGCATAGTGCATTTCTTTTATCCTTGCATTCATTCACTCACTCATTTATTCATTTCAATAAACATTTATTTGCCATTTTCCTCTGAGCCAGATTAAATTTCTGCCATCAAAATTGTTAATATTCAGCAAATACTTACACAAATTACATTTCATTACAGTTACGATAAAGGCTATGAAGGAGAAACACAGGGTATCATGAGAGCGTTTGATGCAGATTGAATCTTGCCTGTGAGTCAGAAAAGGCTCCCCTAGGAAATGACATTTACAAGGAGACCTGAGAGTTGATAGGAATCAGCCTGGTGAGAGAAATGGTGGAAAGAGGGTGTAAGAGAAAGAATAATCTGTGCAAAAAGCCGGTAGGAAGATGGCTTCTTATAGGTATCAGAAGGAGGCCTGGGGAAGAATGATAGAGTTTGAGGGTGTAGGAGTGGAAAGGGTGTAGTACCCGTTTTATTCATCCTATGAGTCATGGCTGGTATTCCTATAACAAAAGACAAGTTAACAAGAGAAAAGTAGAACATATTTAATTAATCCAGATTGTATAGCCACATAGAAATGGGATTGGACACAAAGGGAATGATCTAATAATAATAGACCAGTGGGGAAACCTAGCAAGGCCTATCTGTTTGAATTCTTCTTGGCCTTTTTGTGACATTTCTTCCTTCCAGTTATGGGGTAGGACCCCTTCTGGAATGAGGGTCTTAAAATCTACTTTCAGGCAAGGTAATTCAAAACATTTCTTCATGACCAGGTCTTATACAGAAAAGCAGGGAAGATTAGAACAATATTTTTAGGTTTTGTGGCTGGCTTTGGGGGAGAAGGATTCTGGTTTCTAAGACCCACTTTGGGGAAGAGGATTCTAGTTTCTGGGGCTTGCCTTAGAAATGGAAGGAAAGCAGGAGAAAAGAAGGGCAGGAGGTAAGAAAGAGACGTTGCTTCTGATGGCCTTCTAATGTTTTTCAGTTCAAAGTACTCAGTGTACCAAGGCGCCATACTTTGGGGTATTATTTCCTGAGCCTCATCAAGGCTAAGAGATAGGTAAGAATGGATTTCATAGGACTTTGTAAGTCATTTTTGGGACCTTATCTAGAAATTAAAGAGAAGCTTTGGCATAATTTTTTTAAAGTTGAATGGTTAGACTAGTGTGTTAAAAGATATTTAGGAGAAAAAGATTCCAGAATGGCAAAATAAAGACCTTCAAAAATCTACTCCTTTATAAAAGCAACAGTGGCAAGAATTATCGAGGTCAAACTTTTTCAGAAGTCTGGAAATCAGCCAAAAGCCTGTAAAAGTTTGAAGACTGTTTAAGAAAAATGGCTGGAGATTAGTAAGACCAGTGGGGATGTGGCGTTTTGACTTATTCTATTCCGATCTCCTAATCTCCAGGTCCCCAGCAGTGCGGAAAACTAGCGGGCTTATAACCATGGCAGCGAAAAAGTCCAGATGCCTAACAGTTGCTACAGCGGTCAGGAAAGGTTGGATGTTTCTCAAAAAGACCTATCCCCAGGGAACTGTCACTCTTTGACCCACCTGACAGCTCCCTAGAAAAGCTTCTTTTTACAAGGTTTGTCTTTGTTTGATCTGACTCAGAGATCATTCAGTGGGAAAAGTCCTTTTCCCAGGGCATTTGATGAAGATCATTGGTCCATTGTTTAACATTACGACTGTCTAAGGTGGGGATGCCAGTTGAGGCAAATAAGAGACTGACCAAAAACTTTAAAGGAAAATCTGGGAAATGAGATACTTCTACGAGGTATTGGAAAGCTCTGACATATTCCTGGGAATTTAGAAGGCATGTGTATTTACGGGACTGTATACATAACTCCTGGTAGCTGTGAGGACTCTAGATTAAAACATCAGCAACAACAATAGCAGCAAAAACCTGAGACGACGTTAATCTTTCACCTCTTGCTGAGCTTGAGGGTCTCTGCAAGCAGAAAGTAAGCATTCAGTGTTGACTTTGTGCTCCACCACACACACAGTCCCATAGCAAATGATGAGAGACTTACTAATTCAAGATATTTAAGAACATCTCTGTTCAATCATTAGCTAATCATTGAGCTAACCAAGCAGAGACTCCAGTCAGGAGTAAAACATAACAAAGTATACAGAGTTTGCAGAACTGGATAAAGAAATTCCTTAAACAAACAGTAGTAGTAGCAGCAACATCAATAACAACAGCAACAATAGCAACAATAAACAGCAATAATAAAATATGTGGTTTGGGGGAGTAGGTCTGATTTTCTGGAGTTGCCACAAATATTATTCAAAATATCCAGTTTTAAAAAACAAATTTAATAGGTATGTGAAGAAGCAGGAAAATGTGGCCTATGCACACAGAAATAAAAAGCAGACATTAGACATTGTCCCTGAAGAAATTCAGATGTTTTGCTTACTATAGTGAATTTAAATTATCTGTTATAAATATGTTCAAAGAATAAAACAATCTGAACACATTAAGGAAAGTGTAAGAATTGCTTCCCTAACTAGAGAATATCCATAAATAGAGAGAAACAATAAAAAGAGCCAAATAGAATTTCTAGAGTGAAAAGTATAATCAATGAAGAGAAAAAAAAATCACTAGAGGGGTTAAACAGCACATTTGAGCTGATCAAAGAAAGAATCCGTGAACTGGAAGATATGACAATTGAGATTATGCATTCTGAAGATCAGAGAGAAAACAGAATGGAGAAAAAAAAAGTGCCCCAGAGCTGTGTGAGATGAGCCACCATTGTTGATACCAACATATATATGCATACACACACACATATATGTATATATATGCACCAACGCATACATATATGTGTGTGTGCATACACATACACATATGTATACATGTATACACACACACACACACATACACACAGTAGTTCATCCTTCTCCACAGGGATACATTCTAAGACTCCAAGTGCAGACTTGAAATCACAGATATTACCAAAATCCTATTTACACTATGCTATGCTTTTTCCTGTAGTAGAAAATGTCCCCGTTTTCACTGAAATAAAGCACTTTATGGCTGGAACTACAGGCACCTGCCACCTCGCCAGCTAATTTTTTGTATTTTTAGTAGAGACAGGGTTTCACTGTGTTAGCCAGGATGGTCTCCATCTCCTGACCTTGTGATCTGCCCACCTCTGCCTCCCAAAGTGTTGGGATTATAGGCATAAGCCACTGCACCTGGTCACCACAGTGTCTTTTTAACTCCAAACAACTGCACTAGCTCCTCAGCGGTGGTTCCTAACCAGGCTAAAATAGCTGAAATGAAAGACATAAAATTCAGAATTGGGATAGCAAAAAAGATCATCAAGATTTAGGAGAAAGTCAAAGTTCAATCCAAGGAATCTAAGGAATTCAATAAAATGATACAAGAGCAGAAAGAGGAAGTAGCCATGTTAAGAAAGAACCAAACTGATTTTATAGAACTAAAAACTCACTACAAGAATTTTATAATACAATTGAAAATGTCAACAGCAGAATAGGTCAAGTTAAGAAAAGAATTTCAGAATTCCAAGACCGGTTTTTGAAATCAACTCAGTCAGAGAAAAAGAATAAAAAAGAATGAATAAATCCTCTGAAAAATATAGGATTATGTAAAGTAGTCAAACCTGTGACTCACTGGCATCCCTGAAAGACAGAGAGAGTGCAAGCAACTTGGAAAACATATCTGAGGATATTTTTCATCAAAATATTCCCAAACTTGCTAGAGAGGTCAACAAACTAATTCAGGAAAGTCGGAAAACCCCTGTGAGATACTACATACAAGACATTCATCCCCAAGACATAGAGTCATTAAACTCTCCAGGGGCAACCTGAAAGGAAAAATATTTAAGGCAAGTAGAGAGAAGACAGAATTCCCTACAAAGGGAATTCCATCAGGCTAGCAGCAAAACTTTCAGCAGAAACTCTACAAGCCAGATGAGATTGAGGGATTTATATTCAGCATTCTTAAAGAAAAGGAGTTAGGCCGGGCGCGGTGGCTCAAGCCTGTAATCCCAGCACTTTGGGAGGCCGAGGCGGGTGGATCACAAGGTCAGGAGATCGAGACCACAGTGAAACCCCGTCTCTACTAAAAATACAAAAAATTAGCCGGGCGCGGTGGCGGGCGCCTGTAGTCCCAGCTACTCAGGAGGCTGAGGCAGGAGAATGGCGGGAACCCGGGAGGCGGAGCTTGCAGTGAGCCGAGATCGCGCCACTGCACTCCAGCCTGGGCAACAGCGTGAGACTCCGTCTCAAAAAAAAAAAAAAAAAAAAAAAAGAAAAGGAGTTACAACCAAAAACTTTATATCCATTCAAACTAAGCTTCATGGGTGAAGGAGACATACAATTCTTTTCAGACAAACAAAAGCTAAGGAAATTTATTACCATGAGACCTGCCTTATGAGAGGTCCTTAAGGGAGTACTCTACATGGAAATAAAGACTGTTACTGGCCACCACAAAAACATACTGAAGTACATAGACCATTGACACTGTAAATAAACTACACAATCAAGTCTGCATAACAACCAGCTAACAACATGATGACAGGATCAAATTCGTACATATCAATGTTAACATTGAATGTAAATGGGCTAAACACGCCACATAAAAGGCACATAGTGGAAAGTTGGACGAAGAAATAAGACCCAACGGTATACTGTCTTTAAGAGATGCGTCTCATGTGCAATGATACCCATAGGTTCAAAGTAAAGGGATGGAGAAAAATAAACTAGGCAAGGGGAAAACAAACAAGATCAGGGAGTTGGTATCCTAATTTAAGAAAAAACAGACTTTAAGCCCAAAACAGTTAAAAAAGACAATGGAGGACATTCCATAATGATAAACGGTTCTGTTCAATAAGAAGACTTAACTCTCCTGAATATATATGCACCTAACACTGGCACACCAGTATTTATAAAACAAGTTCTCAGAGACCTACAAAGAGACTTAGATAAGCACACAATAATAGTGGGAGACTTTACCACCACTGTAGTGGACAGATTTTTGAGGAAGAAAATGAATAAAGATATACAGGATGAATACTTGACACTTGACCAAATGGACCTAACAGGCATCTAAAGAACACTCCACCAAACAACAACAACATATATATCCTTCTCATCTGCACATAGTATATACTCCAAAGTTGACCACATGCTCAGCCATAAAACAATTCTCAGTAAATTCAATAAAAGAACAAAGTAATACCAACCACATTCTAAAACCACAGTGCAATAAAAATAGAAATCAATACTAAGAATATCTGTGAAAACCATAAAATTACATGCAAATTAAACAACCTATTCCTGAATGACTTTTGGGTAAATAATGAAATTAAGGCAGAAATCAAGAAATTCTTTGTTTTCTTCTTCTTCTTCTTCTTTTTTTTTTTGAGGTGGAGTCTCGCTCTGTCACCAGGCTGGATTGCAGTGGTGCGATCTCAGCTCATTGCAACCTCTGCCTCCGGGGTTCAAGTGATTCTTCTGCTTCAGCCTCCTGAGTAGCTGGACTACAGGTGCATGCTACCATGCCCAGCTAATTTGTGTATTTTTAGTAGAGATGGAGTTTCACCGTGTTGGTCAGGATGGTCTCAATCTCCTGACCTCTTGATCCACCCACCTCGGCCTCCCAAAGTGCTGGGATTACAGGCATGAGCCACGGTACCCGTCCAAGAAATTCTTTTGACGTAATAAAAATGAAGATAAGACATACTAGAATCTCTGGGACACAGCTAAAGCAGTGTTAAGAAGGAAGTTTATAGTGTTGAATGCCCACATCACAAAGTTAGATCACAAGTTAACAACCTCATATCACACCTCAAGGAACTAGAGAAACAAAAACAAACCAACCCCAAAGGTAGCAGAAGACAAGAAATAACCAAAATCAGAGCTGAACTAAAGTAAATTGAGACATCAAAAACCATACAAAAGATTTTAAAAATCTGTAGCTTGTTTTTTTGAAAGAATAAATAAGATTGTTGGACAACTAGCTAGACTAATAAAGAAAACAACAGAGAAACCCCAAATAAACACAATCAGAAATGACAAAAGGGACATTACCACCAACCACACAGACATACAACACCCGTACCCCCACCAGCAACTACTACAAACACCTTTATACACACAAACTAGAAAATGTAGAAGAAATGGATAAATTCCTGGAAAGACACAACCTCCCCAGATTGAACCAGAAAGATATTGAATTCCTGAACAGACCAACAATGAGTTCTAAAATTGAATCAGTAATAGAAAGCCTATGAACTAGAAAAAGCCCAGGACCAGGTGAATTCACAGCCAAATTATACCAGATATATAAAGAATACTGGTACCATTCCTACTAAAACTATTTCAAAAAATCAAGGAGGAGGGATTCCTTCCTAACTCATTCTAACAGGCCAGCATCATACTAATTTCAAATCCTGGCAGAGACACAACAAAAAAAGAAAACTTAAGGCCAATACCTTTGATAAATATAGATCCAAAAATCTTCAAAAAAAAAAAAAAAAAAAAGCTTGCATACCAAAACCAAATCAAGCAGCACTTTAAAAAGCTAATCCAACACAATTAATTAGGCTTATCACTGGGATGCAATATTTCTTCAAAATACACAAATTAATAAATATGATTCATCAAATGGAACTAAAGGCAAAAACCACATGATTTTCTCAATAGATGCAGAAAAGTCTTTTGATAAATTCAAAAAGCTTCATGTTAAAAATTTTCAACAAATTAGGTATTGAAGGAACATACCTCAATGTAATAAGAAATATCTATGACGAACCTACAGCCAACATCATACTGAATGCGCAGTAGCTGAAAGCATTCCCTTTGAAAACTGGAACAAGACAAGGATGCTGATCCTCACCAGTCCTATTCAACATATTACTGGAAGTCCTAGCTAAAACAATTAGGCAAGAGAAAGAAAAGGCATCCATGCAGGAAGAGAGGAAATCAAATTATGTAGAAAATTCCGTAATTTCTTCCCCAAAATTCCTAGATCTGAGAAATAACTTCAGCAAAGTTTCAAGATACAAAATCAGTGTACAAAACTTAGTAGCATTTTTATACACCAACAATGTCCAAGCTGAGAACCAAATCAATAATACAATCCCATTAACAATAGCCCCCCCCCAAAAAAAGTATAAAATACCTAAGAATACAGGTAACCCTGGAGGCAAAAGACCTCTACAACAAGAATTATCAAACACTGCTTAAAGAAATCAGAGATGACACGAAGAAATAAAAAATCATTCCATGCTCATGGATGGGAAATACCAATATTGTTAAAATGGCTATACTTCCCAAAGCAATCTAAATTTTCAGTGCTATTCCTATGAAACTACCAATGACATTCTTCACAGAATTAGAAAGAAAAGTATTCTAAAATTCATATGGAAATAAAGAAGAGCTCAAATAGCTAAGGCAATTCCAAGCAAAAAGAACAAAGCTGGAGGCATTACATTTCCTGACTTCAAACTAGACTACAAGACTACAGTAACCAAAACAGCATGGTGCTGGTACAAATTCAGACAGACCAATGACCAATGGAACAGGTTAGATAAGCTAGAAATAATGCCATACACCTACAACCATCTGATTTTTGACAAAGTACAAAAACAGCAATGGGGGAAGAACTCCCTATTTAATAAATGGTGCTGTTGTAACTGCCTAGCCACATGCAGAAGAATGAAATTGGACACCTTCTTTTCACCATATAAAAAAATCAACTCAAGAAGGATTAAAGACTTAAATGCAAAACCCAAAATTATAAAAACCCTGGAAGATAATGCAGGAGACACCATTCTGGACATACAACCTGGCAAAAATTTCATTTTGAAGACTCCAAAAGCAATTGCAACAAAAACGAAATTGATAAATGGGACTTAATTAAATTGAAGTGCTCCTACATAGCAAAAGAAAGTGTCAGCAGAGTAAACAGAAAACCTATAGAAAGAGATGAAATATTTGCAAACTATGCATCCAGTGAAGGTCAAATCCAGAGACTATAAGGAACTAAAACTAATTAACAAACAGAAAACAATCTTATTAAAAAATAGACAAATGTCATGACCTGACACATCTCAGAAGACATACAGATGGCTAGAAAGCATATGAAACAATGCACAACACCACTAATCATTAGAGAAATGCAAATCAAAATAATAATAAGATACCATCTCACACCAACCAGAATGGCTATTATCAAAAAATCAAAAAATAACAGATGTTTGTGAGGTTGTACAAGAAAGAGAATGCTTATACACAGCAAGTGGGAATGTAAAATAGTTCAGCCACTGTGGAAAGCAGTTTGGTGATTTCTCAAGGAACTTAAAATAGAACTACTGTTTGACACAGGAATCCCATTACTGGGTATATACTCAAAGAAATGGAAATCATTCTTACCATAAAGGCACATACATGTATATGATTATTGCACCCCCATTCACAATACAAAGACACGGAGTCAACCTAGATGCCTATCAACAATGAACTAAGTAAAGGAAATTTGGTAAATAGACATGATGGAATACAATGCAGCTATAGAAAAGAATGAGATCAGGTTCTTTGCAGCAACATGGATAGAAATGAAGGCCATTATCCCATGTAAATTACCACAGAAACAGTAAACGAATTGCCACATATTTTCACTTACAAGTGGGAGCTAAACCTTGAGTACACATGGATACAAAAAAGGGAACAATAGACACTTGGTCCTACTTGAGGATGAAGGGTGGAGGAGGATGAAGACTGAAAAACTACCTATTGAGTGCTACGCTTCTTATTTGGGTGACAAAATAATCTGTATACCAAACCCCCATGACATGATATTTACCCATGTAATAAACCTGTGCATGTACCCCCTGAACCTAAACTAAAAGTTGGAAATTTAAAAATACAACAAAACTATAACTTAGCTATACATACTATCTATAGAATACTCTACCTAACCTCAGCAGAATAACTTTCTTTTCAAGCACACAGGGAAAATTTTCCTGAATAGAGCATATGTTAGACCCCATTAGTTAGCATATATGAAAGGATTGAAATCATACTTAGTATATTGTAATCCAGTAAGGAAATGAAATCAAATACAGTTGACTCTTGAACAATGTGCGTGTTATGGGTACTGACCCCTGAGTCAATGAAAAATTTGTGTATAACTTTTGATTCCCCAGACCATACCTACTAATAGCCTTGTGTTGACTGGAAACCTTATCCATAACATAAACAGTTGATTGACATATATTTTTTGTGTTATATGTATTAGATACTTCTTATAATAAAGTAAGCTAGAAAAAAATGTTACTAAAAAAATCACAAGAGAAAATATATTTACTATTCATTAAGTGGAAGTGGATTATCATAAAGTCCTTTGTTCTCATTGTCCTCACCTTGAGTGGGCTGATGAAGAGCAGGAAGAGAAGGGTTCAGTCTTGTTTTCACATGGGTGGCAGAGGCAGAAGAAACTCTGCATATAAATGAATCCATGAAGTTCAAACCATGTTGTTCAAGGGTCTGTACAAAAGGAAATTTGGAAAATTCACAAGTATGTGGAAATTTAAAAACACACTTCTAAATAATCAGCTGGCCGCAGTGGCTGACACGTCTAGTCCCAGCACTTTGGGAGGCAGAGGTGGTCGAATCACGAGGTCAGCAGCTCGAGACCAGCCTGACCCACGTGGCAAAACCCCATCTCCACTAAAAATACAAAATTAGCCAGGTGTGGTGGTGGGCACCTGTAATTCCAGCTACTTGGGAAGCTGAGGTAGGAGAATCACTTGAACAAGGGAAATATTTGTCTTTACCATGGCATCAAAAAGAATAAAATACTTAACAGGTTTCACAAAAGAATTCTAAAACATGTTCTCTGAAACTTACAAAAAAGTGTTAAATATGAATTAAATAAATGAAAAGCTATCCCATGATCATGGATTAGAATAATTAGTACTATTAAGATGCCAATAGTCTCCAAATTGATCTGTATTTTGAATGCAATCTCTATCACAATTCTAACTAGCATTAATGAAAAAAATTAAACTGATCCTAAAATTTACAAGAAAATGTCACTCTTCTCCTCAAAGTTCAAAGTATAAGCCAAACTGGTTATGTTAGTCTGCTTAGCCCATTCATCCACTTTGTTTTTTTTTATGATTTATATATATATTTTTATTATACTTTAAGTTCTAGAGCCCGTGTACACAACATGCAGGTTTGTTACATATGTATACATGTGCCATGTTGCTGTGCTGCACCCATTAACTCGTCATTTATATTAGGTATAGCTCCTAATGCTATTCCTCCCCCCTCCCTCAACCCCAAAACAGGCCCCAGTGTGTGATGTTCCCCTTCCTGTGTCCAAGTGTTCTCATTGTTCAATTCCCACCTATGAGTGAGAACATACGGTGTTTTGTTTTTTGTCCTTGTGATAGTTTGCTGAGAATAATGGTTTCCAGCTTCATCCATGTCCCTACAAAGGACATGAACTCATCCTTTTTTCTGGCTGCATAGTACTCCATGGTGTATATGTGCCACATTTTCTTAATCCAGTCTATCATTGATGGACATTTGGGTTGGTTCCAAGTCTTTGCTATTGTGAATAGTGCTGCAATAAACATATGTGTGCATGTGTCTTTATAGCAGCATGATTTATAATCCTTTGGGTTTATAACCCATGGGATGACTGGGTCAAATGGTATTTCTAGGTCTAGATCCTTGAGGAATTGCCACACTGTCTTCCACAGTGGTTGAACTAGTTTACAGTCCCACCAACGGTGTAAAAGCGTTCCTATTTCTCCACATCCTCTCCAGCACCTGTTGTTTCCTGACTTTTTAATGATTGCCATTCTAACTGGCGTGAGATGGTATCTCATTGTGGGTTTGATTTGCATTTCTCTGATAGCCAGTGATGATGACAAATTTTTTTCCTGTGTCTGTTGGCTGCATAAATGTCTTCTTTTGAGAAGTGTCTGTTCATATCCTTTGCCCACTTTTTGATGGGATTGTTTGTTTTTTTCCTTGTAAATTTGAGTTCTTTGTAGATTCTGGATATTAGCCCTTTGTCAGATGAGCAGATAGAAAAAATTTTTTCCCATTCTGTAGGTTGCTTGTTCACTCTGATGGTAGTTTCTTTTGCTGTGCAGAAGCTCTTTAGTTTAATTAGATCCCATTTGTCGATTTTGGCTTTTGTTGCCATTGCTTTTGGTGTTTTAGACATGAAGTTCTTGCCCATGTCCTGAATGGCATTGCCTAGGTTTTCTTCTAGGGTTTTTATGGTTTTAGGTCTAACATTTAGGTCTTTAATCCAACTTGAATTAATTTTCGTATAAGGGGTAAGGAAGAGATCTAGTTTCAGCTTTCTACCTGTGGCTAGCCAGTTTTCCCAGCACCATTTATTAAATAGGGAATCCTTTCCCCATTTCTTGTTTTTGTCAGGTTTGTCAAAGATCAGATGGCTGTAGATGTGTGGTATTATTTCTGAGGACTCTGTTCTGTTCCATTGGTCTATATCTCTGTTTTGGTACCAGTAACATGTTGTTTTGGTTACTGTAGCGTTGTAGTACAGTTTGAAGTCAGGTAGCGTGATGCCTCCAGCTTTGTTCTTTTGGCTTAGGATTGGCTGGGCAATGCAGGCTCTTTTTTGGTTCCATATGAACTTCAAAGTAGTTTTTTTCCAATTCTGTGAAGAAAGTCATTGGTAGCTTAATGGGGATGACATTGAATCTATAAATTACCTTGGACTGTATGGCCATTTTCACGATAATGATTCTTCTTATCCATGAGCATGGAATGTTCTTCCATTTGTTTGTGTCCTCTTTTATTTCATTGAGCAGTGGTTTGTAGTTCTCCTTGAAGAGGTCCTTCACATCCCTTGTAAGTTGGATTCCTAGGTATTTTATTCTCTTTGAAGCAATTGTGAATGGGAGTTCACTCATGATTTGGCTGTCTGTCTGTTATTGGTGTATGAGAATGCTTGTGATTTTTGCACGTTGATTTTGTATCCTGAGACTTTGCTGAATTCATTCACTTTCTTTTGTCAAATGCCACCTTCTCAATGAGGTCTATTCAAACCACCTTACTTAACAATGGACATTCCTTGCCCTCCACATACTAGACCCTCTTCATTTTCCTTATTTTGCTTAACTTCTCCTTTTTTTCAAAAATGCTTATAACCATGAAACATGCTATCAGTTTTACTTATTTATTATGTTTATTGCTTGCTTTTAATCTCCAGCTGCCAGATGATAAACTCCCTTAGGGAAAAAAACTTTTGCTTGATTTGGTTTGCTTCCCATTATATCCCAAGTAAGAACTAGAACAATGCCTGCCACAGGATAGGTGCTTAATCAGTGTTTGTTGAATGGATATATAAATAGGTCTATGTCCAGCATCAGTATTATTGAAGAACTTAATAAAATATTCTTGATCTCTTTGGGAATATACAACTAAACATTGGTCCAAACACACTACAGATAAAAAGAAAAGAGTTGGACTGTTTTTTAACATCCAAAACATAGAATCTGTAAACTTAGCCAAATATTTCCTAGGATAAAGACAGTAACAAATCAACATAATTAACTGTCCAAGATCTTTGCCTCTTTAGGAGGTTTTTCAGTATTGTATTAAACTCGTCCGCATTACTGAGTTTAGTCTTGCACAATTGTTTTCTTTAATTTTTTTCTTTTTTTTTTTTTTTTTTGTATAGAAGATCAGGTTTCTTTGCTATAATTTTACCCTGTGCAGCTTAGATTCCCTTCATCTTAAAGATGTTTTTCATCTTCCTGTTCTTTCATTTTCATATAGAACTTTCTCTGCACACTGCCCAAGCTTCCTTCTCTGATGATATTAGTTCTGAACTCTGCCTTTTCCCTGTCCATACTAGGTTATTCCAGCCTAGTATGGTTTAGATAACGTCTGTAACCAAACTCTGTCTTAGATTCTTGGGGACATTTCAAAGGAAATGAAACATACAATTTATAGCTGTTAATATTTTCTTAACTACAAGTGATAGTAACTTAACTTGTGCTGGCCGTCATACCCAGAAGAGTAAATAATCAGTTGATTTTCCTGAGTGGTGCTAGGCCTGAGAAGCATCTTTACCAGGGACTCAAATACCATCGGGATCCTCTTTCTCTTTGTTTTTACCTTCTTGGGAGGTTTGCTTCATTCACTTTCCCTGCAGTTGTGCTTTAATCACATGGCAGCAAACCTAGTTATTGACAACTCACACATTTCATATTTTATGGTTTTATCACTGAAAGTGGACTATTCTTATAGTCTCTTTGGCCCAAATACTGTATATCTAGAAGAAGGGTTTCATTATCTTAGCTGGGGTCTTCTGCTTACCTCTGCAACAAATGTGGTGGGGTCATATTTTACAAAAATTGCTGCTTCCGTGAAAGCCAACTAGATGGAAACTTGTGTTTCGCGTCAAAGCAGGTGCTATTTAGACAAATCAATATATTGTTTACTGGAAACCTATAATCACAGAGTTTGTGTTCACAGAGAAAGATCCAATGATTATTGAGAGAAGTGTGCCTTTTTAGGAGTGTTTATAATCAATACAACTGCATAGAAAGATTGCTAAGAAAGAATGGAGTAGCTGTAGGCTTATGGCATCAATCTGAATAATTCTGAGAGGTTAATTTTAAACCAGTAATCATATAAAGCTCAGTTTTATAAGGAGAAAGGGACACAGAATCATCTATTCCATTGATTCCCATAATAGTATCTGGGGTTTTTGGAATCTTAGAAATGGGGAGAGGATTTTCTCTGGACTCTTTTCTTTTTTCCTTTTTGATCATATTTTTATTATATTACATTTCTCTTCCACAGTTAAAAAAAATAGCAACAACATTAACAACAAACCTCTATTTGCTGCAACTACTGATATAGCATAAAGCTATAAGTAAACAAAATGCATAATCTTCCCCTGCCTATTTTCATTTCCTCCCCTTATCATAGAAAGATAGGTATATGTATAGAGACACATGAGGGTTGTTTCTTTCCACAAAACAGCATCATATCTTACAGGCTACTTTGAAACTTGATTTTCTTTCTTAGTACTATGCCATAGTTATCCTTCCAAGTCAGTAACTATAACTCTAAAACATTATTTCAAGTAGCAATATACTATTTCACAGCAAAAAAGTACCAACATTTATTTAATTATTCGTTTATTGATGTTATTCAGATTCTTTTCAGTTTTTCAACTTTGCAAATAAGGATCCTATAAGTTTTCTTTATACTATGTCTTTGAAACTTATACTTTTATTTCAATAAGATAGAGTCCTAAAACTCTTATTTCTGTATCAAAGGTTATATCTGTTTTACATTGTAATGAATATCACCAGATACTTTACAAAGAGTTTGTGGAAATTCACTTTAGCAATATATAAGAGTATTCATTTCTCTATGTTCTCAAATATGTGATATCGTGTTTCTTTTTAAGTGTGGAAATGAAATTTCATTATTACCTTCCTTTACTCTGATTATTAGTGCAGTTGATTATATTCTTATATGTCGATTGCCAATAGACTTTTTAGTGAATTTCAAACTTACATTCTTTTATATCTATTGATTTGTCTTTTATTTTGATCAACTTGGATATTATGATAATTATTTCTCTATTTGTTGCAAATTTTCTCTAGCCTACTGATATGGTTTGGCTGTGTCCCTACCCAAATCTCACCTTGAATTTTAATTCCCATAATCCCTATGTGTCTAGGGAGAGACCTGGTGGGAGGTGATTGGATCTTGGGGATGGTTTCCCCAATTCTGTTCTTGTGACCGTGAATTCTTATGAGATCTGATGATTTTATAAGGGGGTCTTCTCTCTTCGCTACTCACTCTTCTCTCCCCTGCCACCATGTGAGAAGATCCAAGATTGCTTCCCCTTTGCCTTCTGCCATGATTGTAAGTTTCCTGAGGCCTACCCAGCCATTTAGAACTGTGAGTCAATTAAACCTCCTTTCTTTATAAATTACCCAGTCTTAGGCAGTTCTTTATAGCAGTGTGAAAACCGACTAACATAGTAAATTGGTACCATAGAGAGTGGGGTACTGCTATAAAGATATCAAAGCCAGGTGCAGTGGGTCAAGCCTGTAATCCCAGTACTTTGGGAGGCCGAGACGGGTGGATCATGAGGTCAGGAGATCGAGACCATCCTGGCTAACATGGTGAAACCCCGTCTCTACTAAAAATATAAAGAACTAGCCAGGCGAGGTGGCGGGCGCCTGTAGTACCAGCTACTCGGGAGGCTAAGGCAGGAGAATGGCGTAAACCCGGGAGGCGGAGCTTACAGTGAGCTGAGATCTGGCCACCGCACTCCATCCTGGGTGACAGAGCAAGACTCGGTCTCAAAAAACAAAAAATAAAAGAAATAAAGATATCAAAAAATGTGGAAGTGACTTTGGAACTTGGTAACAGGCAGAGGTTGGGACAGTTTGGAGGGTGCAGCAGAAGATAGGAAGATGTGGAAACGTTTGCAGCTTCCTAGAGACTTGTTGAATGGTTTTGACCAAAATGCTGATAGAAATGTGAACAATGAAGTCCAGGCCAAGGTGGTCTCAGATGAAGATGAGAAACTTATTAAGAACTGGAGCAAAGGTGATTCTTGTTACACTTTAGCAAAGAGACAGGTGACATTTCACCCCTGCCCTAGTGATCTGTGAACCTTGAACTTGAGAGAGATTATCTAAAATTGGAACTTATGCTTAAAAGGGAAACAGAACGTAAGGATTTGGAAAATTTGCAGCCTGACAATGTGATAAAAAAGAAAAACATTTTCTGGGGAGAAATTCAAGTTTGCTGCAAAAATTTGCCTAAGTAATGAGGAGCTTAATGTTAATTGCCAAGACAATGGGAAAAGTGTCTCCAGGGCATGTCAGAGACCTTCATGGCAGCCCCTCTGATCACAGACCCAGAGGCCTAGGAGGAAAAAATGGTTTTGTGGGCTGGCACAGGGTCCTGCTGCTGTTCTGTGCAGTCTCGGGAGTTGGCACCTTGTGTCCCAGCCTTGGCTAAAAGGGGCCATTGTACACCTCAGGCCATTGCTTCAAGGGGTGCAAGCCCCAAGCTTTCATGGCTTCCATGTGGTGTGTGCCTGTGGGTACACAGAAGTCAGAAATTGATGTTTGGGAACCTCCACCTAGATTTCAGAGGATGTATGGAAATGCCTGACATCCAGAGAGGTTTGCTGCAGGGGTAGAACCCTCATGGAGAACCTCTGATAATGCAGTGCAGAAGGGAAATGTGGGGTTGGAGCCCCCACACAGAGTCCCCACTAGGCACTAATTAGTAGAGCTGTGAGAAGAGGGCCACTGTCCTCCAGACTCCAGAATGTCAGATCCACCCACAGCTTCCACTATGTGCCTGGAAAAGCCACAGACACTCAGTGCCAGCCCATGAAAGCAGCTGGGAGGAAGACTGTACCCCCAAAAGCCACAGGGGCAGAGCTGCTCAACACTGTGGGAACCTACCTCTTGCATCAGCATGACCTGGATTTGAGACATGGAGTCAAGAGAGATTATTTAGGAGCCTTAAGTTTTAATAACTGCCCCACTGGATTTCAGACTTGTGGGGGGGGGGGCATGTAGCCCCTTTGTTTTGGCCAATTTCTCCCATTTGGAATGGGAGCATTTACCCAATTCCCATAACCCCATTGAATCTTGGAAGGAACTAACTTGCTTTTGATTTTATAGGCTCACAGGTGATCAGAATAAATGACAAATTAATAGACAAACTTTACTTGTCTCAGATGAGATTTTGGACTTGGACTTTTGAGTTAATGCTGGAAAGAGTTAAGACTTTGGGGGATTGTTGAGAAGGCATGATTGGTTTTGGAAACTTGACATGTGTCAGATGAGACTTTGGACTTGGTCTTTTGGGTTAATGCTGGAATGAATTAAGATTTTGGAAGACTGCTGGGAAGGCATGGTTAATTTTGAAATGTGAGGGCATGAGATTTGGGAGGGGCCAGGGCAGAATGATACAGTTTGGCTGTGTCCCCAGCCAAATCTCCTCTTGAATTGTAATCCCTGTAATCCCTACGTGTCAAGAGAGAGACCTGGTGGGAGGTGATTGGATCATGGGGGTGGTTTCTTCCATGCTGTTCTCATGATAGTGAGTTCTCATGAGATCTGATGGTTTTATAAGGGATTCTTCCCTCTTCATTACTCACTCTTCTGTCTCCTGACACCATGTGAGAATGTCTAAGCTTGTTTTCCCTTTACTGTCTGCCATGAATGTAAGTTTCCTGAGGCCTCCCCGGCCATTTGGAACTATGAGTCAATTAAACTTCTTTTCTTTATAAATTACCCAGTCTAGGGCAGTTTTTATAGCAGTGTGAAAATGGACTAATATACCTACTATATGTGCATATGATTTTTTGTTATTTTTGCTATACACACACACACACTCATAGTTATTTTGTATATATGTGACTTTCCTTTGTAACTTTTAAGTTTTAGTAGTTCAAAAAATGTAAGGAAAAGAAAATCCAATTTAGCTTATCAGAAACTCTCATTTTGAGAGTTCATGTACAATTTAGATTAATAAAAAATATAAAATAAATTATGTAATAAATGAAGTTTTCTTAGTAGTTTCCATTTTTCAAAATACAGAGATCCAACAGCAGCTGTCCATGGCCTAAAAATGTTTGGAAATTGCTGCTCTAATACAAATGACTCATTTTATGGTAGAAGCCAAAAAGGCAGAATAGTGAAATTACTTGCATCTATCTCTCCTGTTGAAAATGAGATTTAATGGATCTGTGAAGTAACTTAAAATATTTCCTGGAAAATACATTTAATAAGAAGAGAATGAAATTGACTACCTGTACCTTCCCGCTGACTTCTGCCTGGTTATGTGCTTCTTTCCTCTGACTCCTGCTTTATTTTCCAGAAAAGAGCTAGTCCAATGAAATAGCAGTAGAGAGAGTTTCTCTTTTATAGGTCCTTTAGGTATATACTTAGGGGTAAATTTGCCATAACCAGATATGGACCACCATAAAAGCAAATATGATTTCTAGTAATCTATGCTGATTCTTTACTGTTATCATCATGGCAACGGAACCCCATGATACAACAATGACATTACAGTAAGGAGAAAGACTGCATAAGGAGGACCAATCAGCTCACTTGAAAGCACATGCAGGGTTTTTGGCAACAGGGACATGTGAGTGTTATAAGGATGGTCCAGAAGAAGGGAGGACCTCTCGTGAACAGTAGATGTGAAGTCAGAGGGACAAGCTGCAAATCCCAGTCCTCAAGGCACATGATGCTTAGCTACAGTTATTCATTAACAGCACAACCATACTAATGAACAGAATATTTTGGAAACTTCTTTGCTTCTGTCCCTTTTGGCAAGGATATCTCTATGAAAAAATTGATAGAACCCAGTTCCCTTGACAGAATCCTGAATATTTGAGTCAAGATTCCAAGAATTCCTCATCTACCTTTGCAAGTGTAGGGACAATGTTGCCTATCTCAGTGGAACAGCCTAAGATTTGAAGTCAATAGGAAACTGAGCTTGACGTAGGATCTTAAACACTCAAATATCAACACAACCTCCAATGTCATAAGTATCTGGAGTCTGCTCAAGATATCATTTGAATTATGGGCTACTTGCCTTTAACATATCTTTTCCTTGGCATGTCTTACTTGATGTTCTCATGCAATCTTTTGAGGATTTATTTCCAAAAGTGGTCCACGGAGCCCAGCATTTTTCATGTTGAGGGGCCATTTCACTTTAAGCTACTTTAAGTAGCTGGTGAATAATGTTGAACTTGTTGTGGTTGTTTGTCGGAATCCAAATTAATTAAGATGTCAAGACAATGTAATCTCATAATTCAAAATTCAATTTTTTACCATCAAGAATTATATGTCTGTTAAGTTTGTCCCTACCTCTTCATAGTCTTCAAGAATCTCTATTTTGGGGCTTCCACTGTCTCTTACCCGGGTCATTACAATGGCTTCCTCATATCCTCTTGATTTTATACCTCATCTCCCTATTATTTTCTCCAAAGTGCAGGCAGATCAATCCTTCTAAAAGGTAAACTTTATCATGCTTTAAGAATCTCCAGGGCCAGGCATGGTGACTCATGCCTGTAATCCCAGCACTCTGGGAACCGAGGCCAGTGTTATAAGGATGGTTCAGAAGAAGGGAGGACCTTCTTCTGGAGTTCAAGAGATGGAGACCATCCTGGCCAACACGGTGAAACCCCGTCTCTACTAAAAATACAAAAATTAGCTGGGCTTGGAGGAGGGCACCTGTAGTCCCAGCTACTTGGGAGGCTGAGGCAGGAGAATCACTTGAACCAGGGAGGCGGAGGTTGTGGTGAACCGAGATTACGCCACTGAACTCCAGCCTGGCGACAGAGTGAGACTCCATCTCAAGGAAAAAAAAAAAAAAAAAAAAAAAAAAAAGGAATCTCCAACATATAACTTTTATACAATTTGGACACTTTAGAATGGCATTCTGTACTAAAGATCCTGACTTTGCTTTTGGATGTTTGACTACTTGACAGTGTTTAAGGTTCATCTCTCTATCTTCCCCTCCTCCTTATATCTGGACAAGTTTATAAAAAATTATTGATATTTGCTTCTTTGGCAATGACAGATTTAAACCATGTAAGCCCTGTCCATGTGCCAAAATACTCACTGTGGTGTTTCCACATGTATCCATAATAAAAATCTAAAGCCAGTCTCCTTTACATCATCTTTCAAGTCATTTTCAGACTATCTTAGGAAGCCCTTCCTGTTATCCCCCAAACGTCTCATTGTGTAATTAATAAACATTTTAATATCCTTTTGGTGAAGATGTGGTATCATCAGTCCTAACATCCAAACCAAATATTGGTTGTGGATCCATTCTATTTATTAGTATAACCAGAAATATACCAGGCTTTTCTATCTAGTGCTTACTTACATATCCATTGTCATTAATCCAGCATGTGTTTATTGATGACCTACTATATACTGTGTACTTTCTGGGCATTTGATAAATGATGTTGACAACATGAAGGTCCCTGTTCTTAGCACTTATATTCTAGCACAGTGAAACAAACAATTAGTAAGCAAAGTAATATATAAATTTACATGGTGCTAATTGTTTTAAAGAAAGAAGACAGTGTGATGTGGCATAATCTGAGCAGATAGAATTAGACCGGATTGTTTTAGAGGGATCCATTGAGAAGGTGTCATGTGACTTCAGCACTGTCAGCAAGAAATTATCACCTATGCAAATGTTTAGGATAAAGTCATTCCAGGCAAGGAGCATAATAAGTGTAAAGTCCCTATGTGGGACAGAAGGGACTTGTGTCTTAGAAATAGAATAAAGACTAATAATGCTAAGCATGGAGAATAACTGAGGGAAAAACACTAGGTAAGGACTTGAGGGGGTAGGTAGGTACTAGATCAAAGGACCTGGTAAGTCATGCCAAGGAATTATAAGTTTTAATCTAAGTAGTTCAGTAGATAGCCAATGAAAGGTTTAAACCTTATCTGATTTGCTGTTTAATACTGCTAGATGCTGGGAAAAGAAAATAAATTGCAATGAGTAAGAACGAATGCATAGAGAACAATTAGTGGGTTTAGGAAAATAATTTCACATGAGAGATGATGGCAGCATGCATGACAGTAGTAGCATTGGGGAAGAGAATTGGATGAACTTTGAGTATATATTTTGGAAATAAAGTAAAGAAGATTTACTCTTTTATTGAGTGAGGGTGACATGAACCCTTTCTTTGGGCACATGGAACATTTTATAGATCCTGAACACTCCTCTATGATCTACACTTGCTGTTTCATATAAATGTAACCCTCCTCTGCTGCCATTCCTTCCTGCCTGACCCTATTGTGTTGGGCTCACACAGAATCCTGTAAATACTTTTTATCACAGCACTTATCAGGACATATTGTAATTGTTGTTTCTCTAAGTAAGAAGTTAACGCAGTGATGAACACAGTGCTTGACACAGTGTTGGCATTTAATAAATCTCTGTCGAATAAATAACCAAAAGCATGCCTTATGCAACTCTGCAATGGAAGGGTATAAATAAGGGCTTTGTGCCTTGCAGCAGTCCTAGCATTTGAAGAGTACTGCCAAAGGTCAGGGACCCATCAGGAGGACTCCTTTTAATTACCCCAGGAACTCTCAAGAAGAATGATCACAACATTTTAAATGGTAATGATCTGGAAAATGGAAAGGGACTTACAAATTGGAAAATGAAAATAGTAACCTCAGTTGCAACAAAATTAGCTTAAAAGGCAAGCTAACTGGAGGGAGGAAAACAAGTCATCCCTAGAGAAAATATTAAATTCACCTGAGTACAGGTCAAGTTCTATTACTTAGTACATTAATCTTGCAGATTTTTTTCATTTTCAAAAAATAACTTTTAAGCCCTGATTGGTGCTCTACTTTTTAAGGTGTATTTCATACTATAGAGCCTTATAGGAAAAAAAATTAAATAGCACAGCAGTGGAAAGTCACATAAAACTGGAATTTCTGATTCAGGTCTTGTCTTTCCCTTGCTCTGTTGAGTAAGTGGTACTCTAATTCTCAATTTCCTATACATTAAAAATAATGATCTAAAAGTAGTACTTTACATTCTTTCCAACTCTAATATTCTAAAAGTTCTATGACATTCATTGTTATAGGATTTCTCTTATTGGTTTAGTGATAATGTGATAAAGAGGAGGGAGCCATAATTTCTACTTAAAAATAAACAAATTTTTGGTGTAAATATAGTAAGTCTAGAACATAATCATTGGAATACTGGTCATAACAAAGGCATTGAGATGCATGTCAGCTGTGCTTTGCATAAACAAGTTTATTTGAATTTGTGGTTAACACTTTTACAGTTTACAAAGTGCATCCACATTATTTATTGTCAAACCTATTGGCAACTCTACAATATTGTTGGCAATCAGTTCCACTTTAGAAAGGGGTACACTGAGGCTAACAAATGTCATATCATGAAGTTACAAAACTTTCATGGAGCATAACCCAGGTCTGAACCCAGATCTTCTGGCTCCTACTCTGGAGTTCTTTCCTTAACTGCAGGAAAACCTCTGTAACTAAGATTTTATATGCAATACATTAAAACGTCTCTGAACCATCCTGTAATGTAGGTCATAATGGTTTCCACTGTTGAATGAGAAAACTAAAAAATCTGAGAAGTTAAATAACTTGACCAAGGTCTCAGATGTATGAAGTGACTGAGTTGAGATTCCATCCAAGATTTAATTTCAAAGACCACACTAAAAGATTGTATTCCTAAGTGGTGTGGGATATGTGTGCCAAACCCTTGTGCAAAATTATATAAAACACTAAGTAGAATTGGCCTGGTAGAAACAATAGAGTAAAAATCATACGGTAAATTGTAAACTAACAATTTTTCTTGGAATAATTTGGATGAAGCCATTCTGGCCAGTTATTTGACATAGAATCTCATTTATTTATCTCTGCATGTCTACAGAGCAGATATATCTAAATCTAACTTAGTGATATATAAAAGTAATGACTGTGACATAAGAATCTATAATGTTTTATATTTAGAGAATGCATCATTCCTCCGAGGAAAAATCTGTAGATATATATGATTATGAAATATGATGATGATCCTCAGTCTAATGTGTTTTATATCCTACTGTTTCATTGCTAATGGTCTATCATATTCTTATAAATAGTCCATGAACTATATCCCTTAACTATGTAGGTGTTAGTGTTATACCTCATTTTTCTTTTCTGCTATGTATCAAAAAGTACCTTATTAAAATTGATTGCTAGTGATTCGTTAATTCTGTTAATTAAGCTCTGTATGATTCAGGATCATCTTCTCTAGACCAAGTGACTTCTATACAATTTAGTCATGTTATATTTAAGCCTATTTTTATCAGTGCTAGCGTTTTGTTTGAAGGTTTGTTACTCCAAAATATTTGTATCATTATTCCTTTTTTTTTTTTTTTTTTTTTTGAGATGGAGTTTTTTGCTCTTGTTGCCCAGGCTGGAGTGCAGTGGCATGATCTCGGTTCACTGCCACCTCCGCCTTCTGAATTCAAGTGATTCTCCTGCCTCAGCCTCCTGAGTAGCTGGGATTACAGACATGTGCCACCATGCCCAGCTAAATTTTTTATATTTTTAGTAGAGACGGGGTTTCATCATGTTGGCCAGGCTGGTCTCGAACTCTTAACCTCAGGCCATCCACCCGCCTCGGCCTCCCAAAGTGCAGGGATTACAGGCGTGAGACACTGCGACTGGCCCATTATTCCTTCTTTTGATGGCAATGTGCTTTTAAAGAAAACGGACAGTTTAGAAACAGATTTCATCTGTTAGTAATCCTTCCTTTTTTGACTGGGGCAGGGGACTTTATCTTTTTATGTTTTAGTTCCTTCTTCAGCTTTTCCAATCATATTGTTCTTTTTGCAGCTTTACGGGGCCTTTTTTCTTGCCTTTAGGCCCTAATGGATTCAGGTTATGAAGCTACTTTTTCTGTATACTTCCTTCATCTCTCTCATCACATCTCAAGATATCCTTGAACAAAAAATTGAGATTACGTACAAGAAAGAAAGAATTCCCTATTTTTGCTTTTGGATTAGATTTATCCATACATAACTGAGGATATTATTTGAAGAATGTTATTTAAAATAGTGATAATTAAATAATAATAACGTCATTTATGTTTAAATAATGTTTAAAATAAATGGCATTATCTTTTAAATTATAATTTTAAAAATAAATGACATTATTATTTACATTATAATTTAAAGAATGAATAAAATTATTATTATTTTCACTGTATGTGTCCTTGTGTGTGTGTTTGCCCATAGACACACAAATTAGGTATGAAAATATTTGCTTTATTTTGGTGAAAAGATTCATAGCTCCTATTATAATCTCAAAGGTCTGTTACCCACATGAAGTTAAAAGTTGTTGCACTTTCTTTTCTCCCACTAATAAAATACATGAGGTTTCAAGTAAATGATAGTTGACATAATGAAGGAGAAAAATAGGAAATAGTATTTCCTATATTTGCTTTTGGATTAGATTTATATATACATTTTATAACTGAAGATATTATTTAAATAAGAAATTCTGTTTAAAATAATAAATTGTTCTTAAAATAATAATTAAATAATATTTTTTATTAAATGTCATTTAATATTAAATAATATTATTATTTAAAATGTCATTTATTCTTTAAATTATTTATTCTTTAACCTAAAAGCAAAAATAGGGAATATTATTACTATATTATTACATAATAAATGATATATAATATAGAATAAGTATATATTAATGTAGAATAAATATATAAGATCAATATATTATGTGATATTATAAATAATATTAATGAATATTAACAAATGAATATTCTTAAAATTATTTAAAAACATTCATTCTTCAATAATCAATGCCATTTATTTTCAAAAATATTATTTAAATATAATAAATATTTAAAGAATAAATGTCATTGATTATTTAAGAATAAGTAATAATAATTAAATTGTAAATATTATTTAAAGAATAAGTGACATTGATGAAGCAATTAGTATATACCCTTTAGATAATGAGTAGGATACTGCTTCCAAACAATGAAGAATTTAATAGAAAATATAGGTCACAGCCAGACGTGGTGGCTCATACCTGTAATCCCAGCACTTTGGGAGGCTGAGGTGTGCAGATCACCTGAAGTCAGGAGTTTGAGACCAGCCTGACCAACATTTGAGAAACTCTATCTTTACTAAAAATACAAAATTAGCCAGGCGTGGTGCTGCATGCCTGTAATCCCAGCTACTCAGGAAGCTGAGGCAGGAGAATCACGTGAACCTGGGAGGCAGAGGCTGCAGTGAGCCTAGATCGCGCCATTGCACTCCAGCTTGGGCAACAAGAGTGAAACTCCATCTCAAAAAAAAAAAAAAGAAAAAACAGAGGAAATATAGGTTGTATATATCATATATATAGAACTTAAGAAACATATTCTGTGGAATTTTGTCACATATATAGAACTTCAGAAACATATTCTATGGAATATCCAGTCAAATTATATTTAATCAGAGATATCTGGATTCAAATAATGGATTAAACAAATGACATCCCCCTAATCTTGAAAAATTTCCTATTTTTAACTCAGTCTCCTTCCAATCATGTTAATCACAAAGGGTTGCTGTGAGGATAAAACGAATTACACATATGAAAATGTTATCTTACAGTCCTCATGAAGGACTTCTGACATTTTCTTCTTGAATGTTCGTTATCAAATTCTTGACCTAGTAACTAAGTGGTTTTCCTTCCAGAGGACTTTCTCTTAATGTGCTGTCTGGGTGGGGACACCTCCTCATGACTCTCTCTATGGAAACTGAGGGAAGCTTGGTCTTTACATATTCTATTGAGGGAATCAGTGAGGGACTAAACTTGACCAAACAGCTTAGTGAACTCAATGAAGGAGAAGTTTAGAGTTTAGACTGATTACAGAGATAGTATTGCTATATGAAACGCTTTTTATGACATAATGACAGAATGCCTTGTTCTGAAAAAAATCAATACTATGAAAATTCCCAAAAGATAGAAATTAAGTGTCTTCCAATAGCTTGGATTAATAAACCTAATTTATGATTTGTACAAACGAAGGATCTCTATAGTACAGAGGGGCTGAGAGGCCTTGGTAAATCACTTACCTTCTATTTTTTCTTAAAAAAGAGGGAATAATAATGCATGTTATATTGATATTGTTATGAAGTTCAAGTGAGAAAACAAGGATGAATGCATTCTGTATAGGCCTACACAGAATGACTCAATGCTCATTTTGGTGGTATGGAAATGAGGGTCTAAGCATTGAAAGGATTAATGGTGTACATCCTATACACTTGTAGTAGGCTTATTGAACATGCCAAACCTAAAAATAAGGCTATTATCTGAAAATATGAAAAAGAATGGTTGATTTTTGTCTTGCAGTATAAATACATGTGTAAGAAGAGTAAAAGTAGAATGATATACTCTCCAAGACAAGCATGAATAACAGATAAAACTAAAAGAAAAGGTAGCTTTGTGATTTTTATGACAGTAAATAATATCATACGGTTAGAATGTTTAATTTACATATTTATTTTTTCTCCCCTGATGAAAAAAACACATATACCCTTTCCAATGCCTTGGCCCATTTCCTCAAGCCTACCACAGTGCTTTGTTCATAGCAGGAATTCTTTACTAGATGTATTTTTACTAGGCTGAGTTTTCCCTTATAGGTAAATTTGTCTATCAGTGAAACACCATATTCACACCGAACTAGAAACAACAACAAGAAAATACTTACCACCTGATTTTCTTCCCATGAATTAGGAAAGACGCTAATAAAGTCTTTTACTTTTCAAGGATAAGAAGGGACTGACCACAAATGTGCCCTGTGTCTCTAACTATCTATCCTGAGAAGAATGACATCTAGTTTTATGCAGATGGGGGGGGGGGGTCTGAAATCTCAACTGTTCAAAATTTGGGGGAAAATTAGAAGCTACTGAGCAGAACTACTTTATGCTTCAGTTTCCTTGTGTGAGAATTGGGGTTAAAATTAAAGTGATTATGGTGATGGTAATAATACCAGTGATGGGGATAATAATAATGGTAATGATGGTAATACATATCCACATGGTTGTGGTGATATTTAAATGAAAGCTTTCTCCTGAAGGGTCATTTTCTTAATTACCTTAATTCATTTCTGATAACCCTGCCCCTAACTAAAAAGATATTAAATAAAAATATAATTCTATTAATTTTAATGGGAAGTTATGATGATTTTGATCCTAATCGAATGAAAACAAGTTTTAAAAATAGGAAAAATATATGTTACGTAATGAAAACAGTTCATATAAGTAATAAACATCTATTTGAAAGTATTATATTAATTCAGTTTATATGTAAATTTTAATGAAACAAAGGTTTCTTTATTCACTGAAGGAGTATGGGAAAGATGGATAGGGTGAATGAGGGTGTAAAGAGTTTTCTTTAGAAATGCATTCTATTGGCCAGGCATGATGGCTTACACCTGTAATCCCAGCATTTTGGGAGGCCGAGGTGGGTGGATCACCTGAGGTCGGGAGTTCGAGACCAGCCTGACTAACATGGAGAAACCCCATCTCTACTAAAAATACAAAATTAGCCAGGCATGGTGGTGCATGCCTGTAATCCCAGCTGCTCAGGAGGCTGAGGCAGGAGAATCGCTTGAACCCGGGAGGCAGAGTTTGCAGTGAGCCGAAATCGTGCCATTGCACTCTAGGCAACAGGAGCGAAATTCCGTCTCAAAAAAAAAAAAAAAAAGAAAAAGAAAAAACGACACCAAAAAATGCATTCTATTTAAAAACCATTTTCTTCAACAAGTTTTCCATGTTTTGGGGCTCATGATTATCTTGCCCTCAAGCTAAACTGAATAAATTGATAGCATAGAAAAACTATTTTATGCCAAAAATAAATGCTATAACAGTAATACTCTGAACACATGGAAATGGCATAGATGCAAGGTAAACTGAAGAGCCTTAGACAATGCTATTTTGTTATCTCCCTTGGTATCTATATGTAAAGCAAAATGATCTAAGTCCATTCAAAATGTAACTCAGTTCAATTTATTCTTTATGATATTCTGTAACTGAAAACTTTAAATTGATGAATATGTCTTTGCCCAAAACTATCATATTGAAATATGACCTTCCTTTTTTTTTTTTTTTTTGGTGGTTGGGAGGGGTAGAACCTCACTCTGTCACCCAGGATGGAGTGCAGTGGTGTAATCTCGGCTCACTGCAACCTCCACCTCCCAGGTTCAATCAATTCTCCTGCCTCAGCCTCCTGAGTAGCTGGGATTACAGGCACCCACCACCACACCCAACTAACTTTTATATTTTAGTAGAGACAGGGTTTCGCCATGTCAGTCAGGCTGGTCTCGAACTCCTGACCTCAGGTGATCCACCCGCTTCGGCCTCTCAGAGTGCTGAGATTACAGGCATGAGCCACCACGCATGGCCTGATCTTCCACACTATATTGATTTTGTGTTTTGGGAAGAAAAAAAAAATCATCATATTGAAAGTAAGAGAGTCAGTGTCCAAACAGCAGCATGCCTTTTCAAAATGGAGCTTATTCTGTAACTATTTGTCAAGTATGATGCAGTCTGTACTTAACATAGTTCAAGACACCAGAGTAGAAACTGAATTCTAATTAATCTTTCTTCTTCAGCACCTCTTCCCTTCTTTTTCTTCCATACTCCTTCCCTCTCTGGAGACTATATTTAAAACTTCAGCTTCATAGAACACCTCAGAAAAGAGCCTGTGATTTTTACCACCTGCAAAATAATGTCTCAAAGCCATCCAAATCAATGTCTCTCCTTCAACTTTGCAAAAATTCAAACTGACTTCAGATCTCCATCTAAGCTATGCAATTTTTCTGAGAAAATGTAAACATGGCATAGGCATGTCATGCTGTTTTCCAACGTCCCTGTGAGGTATCGTGGTAAATACATACTATTTTTTAAGTGAAGATGCCCAGTGAGACAAAATGAGCTGTCCAGCTTTGCAAAAAAGCTGGATTCCAACCATGTCACCGCCTGTCCTGTGTTACCTTGCTTCCTCAGGTATGCTTTTCGCAGAGGGAGTGCATTGGAAGTTCAAACATCTCTTTTTCTATTCCCAGCCTCAAAAAATAAGTTAAGCCTTCTAGAAGCATCTGTCTGATATGCTTCCTTTAGAAACTCTCAATTTGTTGCTTGGTTGAAATTCTAGTCATAGTGTATTCACAGATTCATGTAAGCAAGTATCCACAGCTAAGAGACACCCACTTTTTGCTAGCCCAATACATTTGAGGGCACACCTATTTCCAACAGTGGCGTATTGTTGATATTATAGTGGAAATGGTAGACAAGGGATTCCTGAAGGGCCAGGGAATTGAAGTTTGAAACATGTTGCAGCAGCCACGGGCATGTGTTTTGCAAATTCCAACTTTAAGGAACATAGTTGATCAAAGGACCCAAGCTGTACAATCTGAAATCTATCAATGTGTTTGAGTCAAGAATATGCTTCTCATAGAATGAGAAATTGGAGTAATGTTTTAAAATTAATAATGTTTAACATTCTACCCCGATTGCATTAACAGATAAGACTAGAAAACAGCAACACAAGTCTTTTTTCTTTGTTGTAGGAATGTTGCTGAAAATATAGGCTATGATTCATACACATATAAGACTCGAAGGGAAAAATCTGACTCAGAAAAACTCAGGAAAGCTAATAAGAAAGAACAAGTAAGTAAAGTGAGTGCTTTATTTGAAAATATGTATTTGTTTTCAATTTATGAATTTTGTAATTAGCCATGTTTCATTCTTTTTTATTTTTCTTCTTTGAAGTTTGAAAACAAATATACGACCCTCTTCTTGCAAAGGTGTTTGTTTCCTCCAGTTTATTGTTTTCAGGATCTACTTCAGGAGACTTTTACTCACCTTTAACAAATGCTGTGGTGGGCTTCAAACATGGAAATTCCTTTGAACACAGACCTATCAGTACCATGAACATACTATAAAATTATCTTACTGGTTTTAAATTTGCTGTGTTCTAAGTTAGGGGAGAGTTCATCAGTGAAAGATTTCTCAAACCTACACTAATCATAATATGAATTGCACAGATTATTCCCTGTACCTCTGAGAATATTTCTGATCAGTAAAATGAAGAATCACCCATTCTACAGTCTAGAAATTTATATTATGATTAGTTTAGCTCATGATGGTGAGATATTTAATGGTTATAAGTCAAACTCAATACATACGTCAAATGAAATGTTTCTCTTTTTGTGTTAGGTAAGAAACCCCAAGTATTTGGATTAAGATTTATTTCCTAGCAGAAAGATAAGATGGGGCACACTCTTATCATAGAATGGATAAACATACATTAAGAGACAAAGATATTAAATCTAGAAGAGATAGCTACCCCACAAAAAATCAAATAAGGAAATCAATAATCACAACTTACTAGTAAATATAGTTATACTACTTTGCAGTTAATATCAATCCTAGAATGACATAAATAGAAATTGTTTTGAGGTTCTCAACACTTCCGTTCTTCCCAGGATGTGGCCTAGGACACTTGAGAAACAAGTGAAATGACAAAACCAAACAAAATTATATAAATAAATAAACACAAACATATATATGTGTACATATATGTGCATATATATACTACATATATAAAACTCTTAACCAGGATTCTCTCTAAAATTATGAAAAAATCAATTAATGATTTTACTGATTTCTCACTGTTCCTACTATTAAAATCCTTTTAATATATATAGCTTTGATATAATTATAAATTTTTTTTATCATACTTTAAGTTCTAGGGTACATGTGCACAACATGCAGGTTTGTTACATATGTATATGTGTGCCATGTTGGTGTGCTGCACCCATCAACTCGTCAGCACCCATCAACTCATCATTTACATCTTAAATAATACCCAACAGCATGTTGACATACTGAAATTCACCGACTTGAAACTCACAAAAGATAAAGTGAATTAGAACTTAAGATAGAACCATTCTCCCTTCTCTTCTTGATTTCCTCTGACAACTTGGAACTTCCCCGAAGTGCCAAGTAGCAACAGTCACTAACAAAGCTCACTATTAGAAACTTGAGTAAAGGAGTAGGTCAAAGTAATCTCCTCAACAGGTCTTATGTTTTAGATAGTTACCTCCAAGGTCCTTACCCATTGTTAGAGATTCCATTTAAATAAAAGTGGTTAGAAGTAGGACTTTGTGACTTAAATCATCACTTCTCAAATAGTCAACTCATTTTAGGAATGATCACAAGCCACTTGACACCTTCATGCATCTTGATATGGCACCAAAGAGACTAGAGAAGATGGTAGCCATTCCTAAATGGGATTGGGGAACTGGCTTCCTGAATTAGTTGCCTTGGATATGCTTACCCGTTATAGAAGTACCAAAAACACTATTATGAGTTCAGGAATTAAACATGTATCTTTGCATCTCAACTGAAACCCTTAGAGAATGAAGTAAGTGATATCTTATTCTCGTGAAAAGTCTTATTTTTAGATGGTATCTTGTGAAATTTGTGAACATCTCAGTTGTTCCACTTTTAAACACTTTTTTTACAGTAGTACCCCTTTGATTTTACTTTCTGTGGTTTTAGTATTTGCGGTCAACCACAGTTCAAAAATAGATGAGTAGAGTATAAGATATTTTGATACAGAGAGAAAGAGAGAGACCACATTCACAAAACTTTTATTACAGTATATTACAAGTGTTCTATTTTATTATTAGCTACTGTTGTTAATATCTTTCTATGTCTAATTTATAAATTAAAGTTTATCATAAGTATGTATGTATAGGAAGAAGCATAGTATACATAGGGTTCAGTACTGCCCATAGTTTTAGGCATCTGCTGGGGGTCTGGGAGTACATTCACTGTGGATAAGCGGGGACTATTATAGTTATCTCCTTAGGATCATCTCTTCATCCTTTTACCTTTATTTAAAATGTATTAAAAAGTATAGCTAATGGTTGATTGCCAGGTGAGAAGTGAGCTTTATAATTATCTTTGAGATCTTTTCATGTAAAGGACCATTGACTGCCTAAATGACATTCAAACTTGAGTTGCATTTCAAGGAGAACATTACCTGGTGTATTGATCTGTTTTCACACTGCTGATAAAGACATACCTGAAACTGGGAACAAAAAGAGGTTTAATTGGACTTACAGTTCCACATGGCTGAGGAGGCCTCAGAATCATGGCTGGAGGTGAAAGGCACTTCTTACATGGTGGTGGCAAGAGAAAAATGAGGAAGAAGCAAAAGTGGAAACCCCTGATAAACCCTTCAGATCCCATGAGACTTATTCACTATCACAAAAAGAGCATGGGAAAGACCAGCCCCCATGATTCAATTACATCCCCCTGGGTCCCTCCCACAACACGTGGGGATTATGGGAGATACAATTCAAGTGGAGATTTGGGTAGGGACACAGTCAAACCATATCATCTAGCATAGGACTACTACCATTATCCTCTCTCTTTTTAAAATTCCTGGATTGCTAATCTTACTTTGAATCATTCTCCTTTGAAATTTTAAACTGTCCAAGGAATGAATGCATATCTCTGGGTCTCCATACAATGTAGACAGTTGTCATCTGAGTGTCTTATATTCACGGTAGTCTTAATCTCAAAAAAAGAGTAATAGGTAATTTTCACTCCCAGGAATTCTTCCGTTATTACTGTCATCTTCCCTGAAATATAAATTAATCTCAGGAATTACCATACAACCTAGAGTGGTTTTATTGTTTTAGCTTATCTGCTGATATTTTTACCCACCTTGGGAGTGCCTCTATGACTACTCTATGTTAGCCATTAAATTCCACTGGAATGGGTAAGTTTTTACTGTCAGGGTGACCTGATTAGATTTGTCTTCTGTGAAATCCTTGCTCATTATGGGAGTGACTATCAGTGCCATAACTCCCAAAGGTCATTACATGTTAATTTCATTAAAGAGGAGTTATAAGAAGTTGTTGTCAGAGTTTTTCTACCTGACTTCTTAATTTTTTAAAGTAGCAAAGGAGTTTGGAAAATAGAATGATCACAGCTGAACACTGAGTTCAGGGAAAGGAAGAGAGGTTGAAATATCTGAAAGGCCAAATCAAAGTGTGACGGTGGGTGGGGGGCAGTAAAAACACAAACTCGAGGCAGAAACTGAGCCACAGCTTTTCTTTTATGTAATATTAATAGGATTTTAATCTTAGAAACATTATTTCTTCTCCTACATTAGAATTTTGACCAGGTGCATTTCCTATACCTCCCTGCTCCACCTCCTATAGGTTTCAAGAACTTGAATTCAAGGAAAGGTGGGGTTGATGTCTGTATTCCTTCATTTCCACATATTACCTGGATTTCATATGCAGATTTGATTGTGCCATCCTCTGCAGGCTCCTGCATCTTCATCATTTCTTCTCTCATGTCTGCCAAAATAAAGTTTCTGTAGGATACTGCCTTACTTTGGATTTATATTGTCATCTTTTACAAAAGAATATCAGAACTACGTGGGGTGCTATAAGTATATTCTTTGTCGTACCTGAGGAAAAAACTTGAAGAGAAAACCAACTGTATTTAAGACTTTTCAACTTTTTCAGTTTTATCAGTTCATGTTACATAAAAAAGAATAAATGGCACTTCAATTATGCTCTCAGATGATACTAAATTGAGAATGTTGCAACCTACAGGAGTGAGAGAGAAACAACACTACAGGGACTAACGAGGTTTAGCTATGTGGTGGGCAAAACCAAGAGCATAAAAATCACCCCAGAAAAAGTTCCAAGTAATTTTAAAATGTCCTGTGCTTATAGACATATGTATATATGTGAGATTATGTGTGCAGCCGTTCTGTCACATTATTTCAGTTTGAACACATAATTTCATGGAGGAAAAGCAAGCTGAGATTGACCATCATAATCTAGGGTATGTACTTCTTCCTCTATGCAGTGTTTTGGTCTTGGGAAATGCTTGCATACGTAAGTTCTTTTTCAGATTTATTTAAAATGAGGGGATTGTGGCCAGGAGTGGTGACTCATGTCTGTAATCCCAGCACTTTGGGAGACTGAGGCGGGTGAATAACCTGAAGTCAGGAGTTTGAGACCAGCCTGGCCAACATGGTAAAACCCCACCTCTACTAAAAATACAAAAATTAGCTAGGCATGGTAGTGGGCACCCGTAGCCCCAGCTACTGGGGAGGCAGAGGCAGGAGAATTGCTTCAACCCAGGGGGTGGAGGTTGTAGTGAACAGAAATCATGCCATTACACTTCAGCCTGGGTGACAGAGCAAGACTTCATCTCAAAAAAAAAAAAAAAAAGAAAAAGAAAAAGGGGGGAGATATTTATAAGAGCTCTTCAGCCATTAAAAGTACATTAATAGATATTTGAGTCATTGTTTTTATGGCAAGTGGAGTATAGAAAATATAACCATTTGAAAATAAATAGAAAAGTAACTGAATTATCACTGGTGATATTCTTATTATTCAAGGGATTACTCTTTTTGGGGGAGATCAAAACTCATTTTTTCTTTTTCTTTTTTCTTTTTTTCTAAATTATACTTTAAGTTCTGGGATACATGTGCAGAAAATGCAGTTTTGTTACATAGGTATACACGTGCCATGGTGGTTTGCTGCACCCATCAACCTGTCACCTACATTAGGTATTTCTCCTAATGCTATCCCTCCCCTAGCTCACCACCCCCTGACAGGCCCCAGTGTGTAATATTCCCCTCCCTGTGTGCATGTGTTCTCATTGTTCAACTCCCACTTATGAGTGAGAGCATGTGGTGTTTGGTTTTCTCTTCCTGTGTTAGTTTGCTGAAAATGATGGTTCCCAGCTTCATCCATGTCCCTGCAAAGGATATGAATGCATCCTTTTTTGTGGCTGCATAGTATTCCATTGTGTATATGCACCATATTTTCTTTATCCAGTCTATCATTGATGGGCATTTGGGTTGGTTCCATGTCTTTGCTGTTGTGAACAGTGCTGCAATAAACACAGATGTGCATGTGTCTTTATAGTAGTATGATTTATAATCCTTTGGGTATATACCCAGTAATGGGATTGCTGGGTCAAATGCTATTTTTAGTTCTAGATCCTTGTGGAATCGCCACACTGTCTTCCACAATGGTTTACACTTCCAGCAGCAGTATAAAAGTGTCCCTATTTCTCCACAGCTTCTCCAGCACCTGTTGTTTCCTGACTTTTTAATGATTGCCATTCTAACTGGCGTGAGATGTTATCTCATTGTGGTTTTGATTTGCATTTCTCTAATGACCAGTGATGATGAGTTTTTTTTTCATATGTTTGTTGACCCCATAAATGTCTTCTTTTGAGAAGACTCTTCTTATCCTTTGCCCACTTTTTGATGTTTTTTTTTTCTTGTAAATTTATTTATGATCTTTATAGATTCTGGATATTAGCCCTTTGTCACATGGATAGATTGCAAAAATTTTCTTCCATTCTGTGGGTTGCCTGTTCACTCTGATAATAGTTTCTTTTGCTGTGTAGAAGCTCTTTAGTTTAATTAGATCCCATTTGTCAATTATGGCCTTTGTTACCATTGCTTTTGGTGTTTTAGTCATAAAGTCTGTGCCCATGCATATGTCCTAAATGGTATTGCCTAGGTTTTCTTCTAGGGTTTTTATGGTTTTAGGTCTTACATTTATGTCTTTACTCCATCTTGAGTTAATTTTTGCATAAGGAAGGAGGCCAGTTTTAGTTTTCTGCATATGACTAGCCAGTTTTCCTAACACAATTTATGAAATAGAGAATCCTTTACCCATTGCTTGTTTTTGTCAGGTTTGTCAAAGATCAGATGGTTGTAGATGTCTGGCATTATTTCTGAGGCCTCTGTTTTGTTCCATTGGTCTATATGTCTGTTTTGGTACTAGTACCATGCTGTTTTGATTACTGTAGCCTTGTAGTATAGTTTGAAGTCAGTTAGTATGATGCCTCCAGCTTTGTTCTTTTTGCTTAGGATTGTCTTGGCTATATGGGCTTTTTGTTGGTTCCCTGTGAAATTTAAAGTAAGTTTTTTTCTAATTTTGTGAAGAAAGTCAATGGCAACTTGATGGGATTAGCATGGAATCTATTAATTACTTTGGGCAGTATGGCCATTTTCACAATATTGATTCTTTCTATCCATGAGCATGGCATGTTTTTCCATCTGTTTGCCTCCTCTCTTATTTCCTTGAGCAGTGGTTTATAAAATAAACGGTATTCAAACAGAAAGACAGGAAGATAAATTTTCTCTGTTTGCAGATGACATGATTGTATATTTAGAAAACCCTATCATCTCAGCCTTAAATCTCCTTAAGCTGATAAGCAACTTCAGCAAAGTCTGAGGATACAAAATCAATGTGCAAAAATCACAAGCATTCCTATCCACCAGTAATAGACAGAGAGCCAAATCATGAATGAACTGCCATTCACAGTGGCTACAAAGAGAATAAAATACCTAGGAATACAACTTACAAGGGATGTGAAAGACCTCTTCAAAGGATTACTCTTTATGACTTCTGTACATCACCTCAGTTTTTAACAAATCAGAAATTGGCTTTGCACACTGAAGCCACACTGATGACTTCAACTAGCAGGCTCACATGTATTTTGGAATCATGTCACTAATGGAATGGTGTACATTCTTAGGGATTATTTGGAAGAAATGGGTACTAACACCAATATCCACAAGTTGACTTAAGGTTTTTCTATTCAATTGTAGGAAATGTAGCTGTTACCTGGGGAAATTGGATCATTATTAAGGCAAAAAGAAGTAGGAAGTACCAAGAGGCCCACTACTTGAAACTGATGCTAGTCAAGTGATTAGAAACAGAGTTTCTAGGACAGGACATTCACTAACGGCTGATTCACCTGCCCCAGGAGGGTGCCACCCACAATATTCTCAATATTTTCACCTCCCTCTGAGTCATAGTCTGATGAGGTTAGGACAGATTAGGCTAGGAATCAAGAAGACTAAAGTTCTAGTCCCAAACCTGTAGTTACAAATAATAACATCAGGGACTGTCATTCCTTCCCATCACTTCCCTTCCACCAAGTTTCAGCCTTCACATTTGGAAAAAGAAAGCAATGAGTCTAGAGCAGCAGTGAACTCCAGCGTCTTGGGGTCTGTGGTTACAGGAAGAAACCTTTCTAGACATGTGATTTAAGATGCTTGAGGTTTTGCCATTGGGTGAGTAGAAAACAGCAGTGTCTTTAATAGATATAGCACAGCCAGGAAGAAGAACGAGTTTCAGGATTAGAGTGGCCCATTTAATAGAGAAAATAATTACTAATTGGGACAAAGTCCTTTGGTTTTTATGTTTATTCAGTCATTTACTACCATTTATTAGCATTGTGATTTGCTTGAACCATTATTTTCCCAACTGCTACATGAATATTTTACTATTTTTGTTATAATGAGTAGATTGAAAAAGAACCCTCCGAAATACAGCTGCTCTATTTCAGGCAGTTGGAAAATAGGTTAGCAGAGTCCAGTAGCACAGTAGCATGGAGGTAAAGAAGACGAATAAGTACCCATTAGAGTGAGCATTTAGTAGATCAATGGCAGCTGCCAAATACAGTTTTTTAATGCCTCAGAATTGTAGTTGACTTTTAAATTATCTTTATCAATAACATAACGTATAGCATAATATTCTAGGAATATTATATATGATGCACTCATTTACTAGATTATCTTTTTTAAAACAAGTTTTTTTTTTTCTTTAGCTCTTTTACATTTATAGACAAATTAATCAGAAAGCACAGGTAGTTCTAATATAACCCCGAGGCGGAGCTTGCAGTGAGCCGAGATAGTACCACTGCACTCCAGCCTGGGCGACAGAGGAAGATTCTGTCTCAAAAAAAAAAAAAAAAAAAAAAAAGAAAAGAAAGAAAGAAAGTAGTGAATGGATATGAAGATACTTAAGGGACAAGAATAGACTGCCGTCAGATCAAAGAAGAAATGAGAACCAAATAGAAAAACAAGTGAAAGAAGTTTTCTCTTGGTGGTGGTGTTTGTATTGGCTTTTTTCTTCCTTTTTTATTCTGGTTTTGGGTAACGGGATTTGTAAATCTGTTTAAAACTAAAGAGAAATAGCCAGGGCATAGGGCCAAGGCAAAGATGAAAGAGAAAACAAAAAAGAAAATGAGAATAAACATGAAAGAGATGAGAGTAGTTGATGCAATTGTTATGGGAGAAGAATTTTTTTGGAAATAAACAGAAGTACTTGGAAACTGTCCTCTGAAATTCTAGAAGGGTAGGAGAAATAGAGTGAAAATAAAGTCATTTAGTTGGAGAGAGAAGGTAAGTTGAAGGTTGAATTAGTTCATTTTATACTGCTATGAAGAAACACCTGAGACTCGGTAATTTCTAAAGAAAAAGAGGTTTAATGTACTCACAGTTCCACATGACTGGGGATCCCTCACAATTGTGGCAGAAGGTGAAGGAGAAGCAAAGGCATGTCTTACATGTTGGCAGGCAAGAGAGCATGTGCAGGGGAACTGCCTTTTATCAAACCATCCAATCTCGTGAGACTTACTCACTGTCATGAGAACAGTGCAGGAAAAACCCACCCCTATGATTCAATTACCTCCCACTGGGTCCTTCCCATGACATGTGGGAATTTTGGAGCTACAATGCAAGATGAGATTTGGGTGAGGACACAGCCAAACCATATCATGCCAACCCTGGCCCCTCCCAAATCTTATGTCCTCACATTTTAAAGCCAAGCATGTCTTCCCAACAGTCCCCCAAAGTCTTAACTCATTTCAGCATTAACTCAAAGGTGCACAGTCCAAAGTCTCATCTGAGTCAGGTAAAATCCCTTCTGCCTATGAGCCTGTAAAATTAAAAGCAAGTTAGTTACTTCCAAGATACAATGGGAATACAGGCATTGGGTAAATATACCTATTCTAAATGGGAGAAGTTGGCCAAAGCAAAGGGGCTACAGGCCCCATGCAAGTCCGAAATTCAGCAGAGGAGTCAAACCTTAAAGCTCCAAAATGATCTCCTTTGACTTAGTGTCTCAAATCCAGGTCAAGCTGATGTACGCAGTGGGTTCCCACAGTCTTGGGCAGCTCCACCTTTGTGGCTTTGTAGGGTACAGCCTCCCTCCTGGCTGCTTTCACAGGCTGGCATTGAGCGTCTGTAACTTTTCCAGGTGCAATGTGCAAGCTATCAGTGGATCTACCATTCTGGGATCTGGAGGACAGTGACCCTCTTCTCACAGCTCCACTAGGCAGTGCCCCAGTGGGGACACAGCGTGGAGGCTCCAACTCCACATATCCCTTCCACAATGCCCTAGCAGAGGTTCTCCATAAGGGCTCTGTTCCTGCAGCATACCACTGCCTGACATCCAGGCGTTTCCATACATCCTCTGAAATCTAGGCAGAGGTGCCCACACCTCAATTCTTGACTTCTGTGCACCCACAGACCCAACACCATGTGGCAGTCACCAAGGCTTGGATCTTTCACCCTTTGAAGCAATGTCCTGAGCTGTACATCGGCCCCTTTGGCCATGGCTGGGATGCAGGGCATGAAGTCTAGAGACTGTATAAAGCAGCAAGGTCCTGGGTCTGGCGCACAAAAACATTTTTTCCGGCCGGGCGCGGTGGCTCAAGCTTGTAATCCCAGCACTTTGGGAGGCCGAGATGGGCGGATCACGAGGTCAGGAGATGGAGACCATCCTGGCTAACACGGTGAAACCCCGTCTCTACTAAAAAATACAAAAAAAAAAAAAAAAAAAAAAAAACCTAGCCAGGCGAGGTGGCGGGCGCCTGTAGTCCCAGCTACTTGGGAGGCTGAGGCAGGAGACTGGCGCAAACCCGGGAGGCGGAGCTTGCAGTGAGCTGAGATCCGGCCACTGCACTCCAGCCTGGGCGACAGAGCGAGACTCCGTCTCAAACAACAACAACAACAACAACAACAACACCACATTTTTTCCTTCTAGGCCTCCTGGCTTGTGATTGGAGGGGCTGCTCTGAAAACCTCTGACTTGCCCTGGAGACATTTTCCTCATTGTCTTGGTGATTAACATTTGTCCCCTTGTTACTTATGAAAATTCTACAGCCAGTTTGAATTTTTTCCTCAGAAAATGGATTTTTCTTTTCTATTGCATGATCAAAGAGCAAGTTCTCCAAACTTTTATGCTCTGCTTTCCTTTTAAATGTAAGTTCCAATTGCAAACCATATCTTTTTGAATACATATAACTGAAGGGTTTTAATAGCACTGAAGTCATATCTTGAAAACTTTGCTGCTTAGACATTTCTTCCACCAGATACCTTAAATTGTCTCTCAAAAGTTGAAAGTTCCATAAATCTCTAGGGCAGGGGCAAACTGCCGCCAGTCTCTTCATATCAGAAAAGTGACCTTTATTCCAGTCCCCAAGAAGTTCCTCATCTTCTGAAACTACCTCAGCCTGGACTTCATTGTCCATCACTATCAGCATTTGGTCAAAATGGTCATTCAGCAACTCCCCAGGAAATTCCAAAATTTCCCAGATATTCCTATCTTCTGAGCCCTCCAAATCTCTAGGAAGTTTCAAACTTTCCCACATTTTCCTGTCTTCTTTTGAGCCCTCTAAACTGTCCAACCTATGTTATCCAATTCCAAAGTCACTTCCACAGTTTCGAGTATCGTTATAGCAGTACCCTACCTTACTGGTACCAATTTACTATATTAGTCCATTTTCATACTGCTATGAAGAAATACCCAAGACCGAGTAATTTATAAAGAAAAAGAGGTTGAGTGGACTCACAGTTCCACATGGCTGGGGAGGTCACAGAATCATGTCAGAAAGTGAAGGAGGGGCAAAGGCACATCTTACATGGCGACAGACAAGAGGGTGTGTGCAGGGGAACTGTCCTTTATAAAACCATCAGACCTTGTGAAACATATTCACTATCATGAGAACAGCATGAAAAAAACCCACCCCTATGATTCAATTACCTCCCACTGGGTCCCTCCCGTGTCATGTGGGGATTATGGGACCTACAATTCAAGATGAGATTAGAGTGCATACACAGCCAAACCATATCAAAGGTGTTTAACTCTGTGGATCTTATTTTTTGGGCACAGTGTGATTAAGGATGTGAGGCTGAGGAAGGTGGATGTGGTTAGAAAGAAGCCCTGAGGACAAGGGTCAGTAGAAGGAAATATGCTGAGTGAACTTTTATATTCAAAGGGAGGAGGTGAGAAGTTCCCATATACCAGAAAATGGGAGCCTCCCTTCTGAGCTATGTGTGCAGATAGGACTGTGTGTGCCATTAAGTCCATGGGTCTTCTAGAAATAAACAGTCTGGGCTTTGTTCTTTCTCTTCCTAAATGATCTGGTGGAAAGCGTACTTAGAAGACGCTACCAATTTCTTCTACAGGAAGGGATGACAAATGGCGATGCTGTTTCTTAGGGGCTGAGGAACCTCGACTTCTTCATTCAGGGTTAGCAGGGATCTTCAGGATTGAGGTCTTGGCAGGTCTTCAAGCCTGATGCCTTCAGTAGGTGTAGTTTGTACACTCACAGGCGGAGAGCATGGGAAAGGGAACCAGGCTCAGGCAGGCTTTCTTTGTATGTTGTTTACGCTTCTCACACAAGTAGGTTCTTATTGTTGTTCATTCCCTGAGGGTTTAGTTCATTATCTCAGGCATTACTGGTTGTTTTGTTTTTAGTCCCTTAACATTTTATCACATGGATAGCCTATCTTGAAGTTGTTCTAGAATCCAGAGGGTTTTGGATATATTAAGTTCTCTCATCAATTTCCCTGCCCTTCCTCCTTTCCCCTCCCTCCCTTCCCCTCCCCTCCCCTCACCCCCCTTCTCTTCCCCCTCTTTTTTCTTTCTTTTCTTTCTCACTCTGTTGCCCAGGCTAGAGTGCAGTGGCGTGAGCTCTGCTCACTGCAATCTCTGCCTCCTAGGTTCAAGTGATTCTCCTGCCTCAGCCTCCTGAGTAGCTGGGATTACAGGTGCCCGCCACCACGCCTAGCTAATTTTTGTATTTTAGTAGAGATGGGGGTTTCACCATGTTGGCCAGGCTGGTCTCGAATTCCTGACCTCAAGGGATCCACCTGCCTCAGCTTCCCAAACTGCTGGGACTATAGGTGTGAGCCACTGTACCTGGTCTCTCTCATCCATTTTCTTACCATGTTGCTGACTTCTGGTTCTCTGTGTCTATGACTATTTCCCTTTTATTCTCTCTCCATTTTCCTTTCCCTCCTCCTTAGAACATTGCTCTGGAACCTCTCATTTGGTGAATAGAGAGAGGAATGAAGAAATGTGTCTTTATTGACTTATTAGTCTGTGACATTTTTCAAAGCTGGTGTAAGGTAGGAGAATGTGTTGATGATAATGATGGATATTTTTATTGATTACATATTATATTTGAGGTACATCATCTTTTAATTTCTACAATAGCAACGCATCTTCATACTATAAAGTAATACTGTTTTTGTTTCTATTTCACATATTAGGAAACCTTGATTCAAAGAAATAAAATAAATTTTTCAAGGTCACATTTTTTTGTTTGCAAGTGATGGCACCCACCTCAAATCTTCCTAAGCAATTGGGAGTGTATTGGCTCACGTTATTGAAATGTCTATTAGTTGTCCTGTCTGCAGGCCAAGGTAGATGCTGAGGCTTAAATAATGTAATACAAGTTTATTTTCCATCCATATCCTCATCCATTTCCCTCTGTGTTGGCTTTATTTTAAACAGGACTCCTCTATTGTCTGTCATAGCTAGTTTAGTCTAGGATTATATTACAATTTCAGCATGCAATTAGGAGTGAAGAAAAGGCACTTCCATCTATGTAGCTTCAGACAAGTTGTTGGGATGGGCTCTAATTGGCCAGGCTTTGGTCATGTGCCCATCTATGATCCAATCACTGTGGCATAAATAGTGCAGTGCTGAGGCTGCTATGTTAGGCCTTAGATATACATCTACCTTGAAGTCCAGCACTGGGGAAAAGTCATTACACATAAACTATAAAGAATGTGTCTCCCTCACTCCCCGCTCCAGGGCCATTTACAAAGAGAAGAATTGAAGGCGGGAATGTATATGAACAGTGAAAAAATAATACATTTCAACATCCTCTACTCCCAGCCAGTTGGTGTGAAATCCAGGATTTGGACACAGATAATCTGTCCCTTCATCCAGTACTATTCTGAGAAAGACTTGTGCTAGTTGAGTCACAGTATTTGCCTCATTTAATATTCATCATTATACCTGGGGGTGAAGATTGTTAACCCCATGTTATAGGTAAGGAACTCAAGTATGCAAGTAAAGCAGGCTTGCCTAAGTTTACAGTGTTTCTAAATGACCAAGCCAGAAACTAAACTTAATGACTATTTGATTTTATTTTTGGATTCTTTTCACCCAATCATGGACATCGGAATGAGCACATCTGAATGGTTTCGAATGTCAGCAGGAGACAGAGGATGTGGTCTATATTAATCAATTTTACTCTTATAAAACAACCATGGTATCTAAGTCCTTACCAAATATTTATTTTCATTGCACGTGGTCTACTGGTCAGTTGCAGCAGTTCTGCTTTTGATTGGGGGTGGAATTCAGGTCGATTCTACCTGTTGCATTCTCAAGCCCAGGCTCGAGTAGCAGAAGCTATCCAGTGGAAGCTCTTCTCACCGTCTTGGGATTCCTTTCTGGAATGTCAAAAGAAAAGACTAATTTTGCAAATACATTTCAAGTTTCTGCTCACATCCTGTCCACTAACATTTCACTGGTTAGAGCAAGATGTATGGCCAACTTCTACAGCAAAGGGCTAGAGAAGTACACTCTACCCACAGTGGGAGGAGGGAGGTGAATAGTTTCTGCACAGTAGCTCACGCCTGTAATCCCAGCACTTTGGGAGGCTGAGGTGAGCAAATCACCTGAGGTCAGGAGTTCGAGACCAGCCTGGTCAACATGGTGAAACCCTGTCTCTACTAAAAATACAAAAATTAGCTGGGTGTGGGGATGCATGCCCATAATCCCAGCTACTCAAGAAGCTGAGGCAGGAGAATTGCTTGAACCTGGGGGGCGGAGGTTGCAGGGAGCAGAGACTGTGCCACTGCACTCCAGCCTGGGCAACAGAGTGAGACTCCGTCTCAAAAAGAAAAAAGAAAAAAAAGTTTCTGAGTAAGTCGTAGTGTCATGAGGTATTTTGAAGAACCTAGATTGAGGGTCTTCAATTCACACTTGTATTATTTGTTATTTTTTAAAAAACACAACTTATAGGAGGAAGCATCATCAACCAATATGCCTAGAAACGTAGAGGTAATAAGTGAAACTTAAGGAGGAGTTGGTAGTGGGATTGATACCATATTAATGGTAAACCCAGGAAATAGTACTATTTGTAAGTCATTGAAACTTGGCTGAAATATCTTTACATATTATTGTCTGGCATGAATATAATCATCACAATGCTTTCTTGTGTATATTAGGAGGGCAATCCATTAGCATTGGAGCAATATTGTAAGCTAAAATAGAAAGAGACAGGCAACTCTGGAGTGAAAAATAGCTGTGACCATTTGACAGCTAGAAAGTTAAATGCAACTATTTGTTGAGGTGGAAAATAATATCTATAAAAGTCTTTTTATGCCAGCGTCAGTTCAGGACATTGGAGCTTCATAGATAAATTATGTTTTACTGGTTTTATTCATGACCGATAGTTTGAATTCATTCTGTTCTAAATTCTCTCTACTCACAAAGAACTACAACCTGATTGTTGTACCAGCAATACTTCTCCATCATACCCCAACTCCAAGGCAAGTGAGTAAGAGTAAGGGGTGATTCTGCTATTATTTGTGTTTAAGAAAAGGTAATATTGTTTGTATAATTGAAACTGCAGACTCTATTATTAGGAGAAAAAAGGGTCATACTTTCAGGTGAAATTGAAGTTGGTGAGTTGGTTTGATTTTTGCAAGTGGGAGATGTTGAATACATTCAATTCTTTGTTCAGTAAGAGGAAATATTTTCATATGCCTAGCATGGTTATATGTACTGGAGAAGAGAAAAAGTAGACAAAATAGAAGGTATGGTTTCTACGCAGAGTGGAGAGAAAGTATAACCAGAAGGAAAGAAATCTGCAGTATGAATCAGCAATCCTAGATTTTACTGTTAACTAGCATTTGGACTTTGAAGGAACAATAAAACCTTCCTAGGGTAAAACTTTCTTATCTTGAAAATAAGACAGTTTACATTTCCTCCAGTGGCAGCCCTGATTCAAAAATTAGAGAATGCTAAGGGGTTTGCTGTTAATAAGAAAGGTAAAAAACATGTGAACACTTAATGCATTTAACAGTTAGGTGTAGAGTGCCTAGTACTAGTGACAGGTTTGTGTTTTCAGTGCTGGGAATGGAATTGTAAAGGAGGAAAAGCTCCTGAACCAAGAGAGCTTACATTCTGGTGGAAAGACAGTCAATAAGCAAATAAACAAATAATTATAGAGTTTAATTTCAAGTATTAATCCATGTAGAAAAATAAAGCAGACTATGGGAAAAGGGAATGACTGGGTAGGATAATTATTTTAGATACGATAATCCAAAAAGTTTCTATCTGAGGTGATAACATTGGGGATCTGAATTAAATTATTGGGTTAATTTTGCAATGATTTGGGGAAAATTATCCCTCTAGGAAACACAACGTGACTGAGGTGGGAGGGTGTTTGCTATGTTTAAAGAAGAGTCAAAACAATAGCTAAATGGTATTGAAAAATCTGTATGTTATGAAATAAAACAGTATAAACTGTATTCTGTGGCATGACAGAAAAATGTGCTGAATTAATCAGAGAAGGAGGTAAGCTAAATAATTTCTAGGATGAGGTTTTGTGTCACTTTTGTTCTCTCATTAATCACCAAATTCCAGATATTTTACCTTCTGAACTTCTTATATTCATTCTTTATTTCTATTCCAATATTGGTTCTTAGAGTCAAGTGGACAGTTTCAGAGACCATTGATTTGGAGCTAGCCTTTATCAAAAAGTAAATCTGATTATATAATTCCACTTGTAAATATATATTTTTATATATATACACACAAATATATAATTTAAATATATATTAAATATTATATTAAATATTCTCTTAATATAATTAACATATTAATATTAATATATTAATTAATATAATATTTAATATATATAGAAATACACTATATATGTTTATATATAACATAATATTACATATATACTAAACATATACACACACACACACACACACACACACACACACATATATATGGACTTTTGTGATTTGCCTCTACTCACTTCATCAGCCTGTTCTCCCTCCAGTCTTCCCTCCTTAACCTAATTCTATACCCAGAATGTCATGCTCCCTCTTATCTTCATCTATGCCCTCTATCCTTCTATCCCACTTCCTTCATGTGTTTTAGGAATGAGTTAGCATGTGTCTCTGCAAGAGTTTATTTCTTAATCTCACATTCTGTTTCTATGGTACTTAACATGTTGCAGTGGACCTGTCTCGTTGATTGCCTTTGTGCTCCACTAGACTGCGAGTTCCCTGAGAATTTGGACTGTGTTATTAATCTCTATATTTCTGGTATTCTGCTCTATGCCCTGCACATTCTCAGTACATGTTCTGAGAAATACTAAATACAATACTTAATATATGGATCATTTAATTTTTAAGAGCCTTGCTGTATCTTTAAAGTAGTTGATTATGTTGCCCCATTTGTTTCTCACTCCTCTCTTCTGCTTTCCGTATCAGACTTCATGTTTACACAAAATCCAGGTGACGATTAAAAACACCCATCTCATGCTAAAAGAAGAAAACACGCATATCATGTGAAGGACTAATCTTTGCCAAGGACATATTGAAAAAATAAATATTTTTAAAATTTAAACTCTATATATGAATATCCCTTTAGTGGTCATCACAATTGCATTAGCAATTCCCAACCCATTTGCCTCCAAGAATAATGAAATCTTTGCTTTTGCATTTTTTATTTGTGGTCGACTCTTGTAAAATGTGTCGGAATTATTTTTCTTACTTAAATAAACAACCTTAGATTATGTTAGAATAAGAAAAATCTGGCTGGGTCCATGGTTTATCCCTGTAATTCTAGTGCTTTGGGAAGCTAAGGCTGGATTATCGCTGGAGCCCAGGAGCTCCAGGTTGCAATGAGCTGTGATCACACCACTGCACTCCAGCCTGAGTGACAGACTAAGACCCTGTTTCAATAAATAGATGGATAAATAGATGGATAGACAGATAGTGAGAGAGAGAGAGAGAGAGAGATAGGTAGATAGATAAATCTGGTCACTTACTGTATATAGTGTTAACCTTTTTAGACTTATTTCCCACTTCTTTGATCATTGAGTATTGTCTTTTTTTTTTTTTTTTTTTTTTTCCTTTTCCAAAACATGAAAAAGAAGGGAATTAAGAGACAGTTTGTAAGTCTTTTCTACTGCTCTTCACAACTGGTGAGGTCAGGATGATCTCCATTTTATATTTGAGAAAAATGAAGTTCAAAGACATTAAGTAATTTGTATGAGCAGGTATTGAAGGAAGAGGTAGGACTGAACCCAAGTCTGTTAGACAGTAAAATAATTTTCTTTTTTCTCTACCATATCCTTTTATTAAGGTATGATCTAAGTAAAAGATCTATAGGTACTGATGAACAGTACCACGTAAAAGTGAATAGACACACAGAAAAAAAATGAACTTTATTTTCTAAACAGCAAAAATAGCTTATTTAGAAAGTCTGTAAAATGATTAAGCAGGCTTTGTGGTGTTAGACTATAGGCAAAAGTACTAAGAATGCCTCCTTGAGCACTCTAATTCCACCAACTTTGTATGAACTAATATTCACAACAAAAGGCACATCTAGAAGCATGGTGTAAGCAATACAAAAAGAGTAAAATTAACAACTGATTTTGAAATGACCTTTCCCAATTCATTATTCATAATAAGGAGAGCATATGGCTATCCTTGTCCCTGGCTCATTCACAATGGTCAGTGTCTATCATCATTGCCAATAACTTCGTTCTTGGATATAATGTTGTTGATGAATATCCTGATAGCTAACATTCATTGAGCTCTTACAATGTTCTCGGCGGTGTCTTATGTTCTTGATTTATATACTTGATCATATTTAAAATTCAGTGTATTCCTTTAAGATAGGTGCTTTTATTATAGTCATTTTCTTTAAAAAATTACTAAGGGCAAAAAAAATTAACTTCTCTCGTGTTGTACGTGCTGGAATATCGCAAAGCAAGAATTGAATCCAGGCCCTCTGACTATGAAATCTGTTCTCTCACTTGTCCATTTTTTGTTGGGGTTCTTGCAAATGCATTTAGCCTGGAGTCAGAAAACCTAGCTTTAGTCATAGCTTCGATATCACCAAGATGTGTGAGTTCAGGCAAGTCACTTTCCCTTCCTAATCCTGTTTATCATTTGTTAAGTGAAATGAATGATGAGAAGAACGACTTCTACAATATCTTGCAACTGATAAATTAAATGATTAAAATGTCAGACACAGAAGCTCATTAACTCACAGTAGGACATAAAATTTTCCAAGATCATCCTGGCAAGATCATCCTGGCATAAATGTCAGTATTTGCTGCACCACAATAGTTTTCAAATTAATTCTGATTTTTACTTAATATTTAACCTATGCTTCTTACTGTCATTTTCCATAGAATTCCATCAGTTTCTGATCATATTTTATTAACTCCAAATTAAGATGCACAGCATAGAGTGTGAAGACGCATATATGGGAACCACAGGCGGGAAGTCTGAAATGAGAACTGTTCTTTTAAAGTAGGCATTCTATTCCACATTTTGCCAATGAAGAAACCACATTTTTAAAAGCACAGAGGATGGATAATATGACCACTTACATTGATTGCCCAGGGCCTGGACTTGCCATGTTCTAGGAATAAGTGTGCTTATTCTTTTGGAGCTCTAGATTCAGCAGCACCTTCCTTTGTGCCTTGTGGCTAAAGGTGATTATTATCTTATAATCTGTTGTAAATCCAAGATGATCACAATGGCTTGGAAGGTAGTGGGGTAAAATATTTTTTTGAAATATCAGAATCCTTAGATGCAGCTCCAGTTTCTTGAACATTATTTTTTCTCTACTCTGCTGAGGTACTGTATTTGCCAGCTATGTAATTTTTCTGCTTCCAACTTGGACTAAAATTAATGAAAGTAAAAAAGGCATGTCTGAATCTGTGGATGCAGATACCAATTTCTCCAGTAACACAGAGTTCACTTGATCCTGTTTTTAGATGAACTAAAATATTATCAGAATCTTTATCTTGTTTCTCTTCCTGTTCTTTCCCACCATCTTAACAATAAGACCAATAATGATTGCTTGTATGAACGCTGGTCTTTTACTAGTCTTTGTGGTGTTCCTCTATAGATATTCATTAATTTTTCACTATAAAAGCTAAATATTATATTTCCCATTTTGCAGATGAGGAAACTGATTCTGAGATAGATTAAGAAGTTTATCGAAGAACACATAGCTAGCTAGCTGGTGAAAAAGATACCAAATTCCTTATGATTCATAAGCATATGATATTGTTATGATGCTACATTATCTAGAAACTGAAAACTCCTCTTATCAGCATAACAACATTACTCCTTTAGGTGCATCTTTCTTCATAGCAATCCCTCTAATTGTGTGTCTGTGATATATTGTATACATTTTTATTGCGTGATTGTCAACTATCATAATGTACATATATATTATATCTAATATATCTCAAGAAACAACATTTTATAAAGTGAACACATATATTTAGCTAACATTTACATCAATATATTGAAAATGGCCAGCATCCTTTACAGCCATTACCTTTCCCAGATGTAATCTCAATTCTCACTTCTATCATCAAAGTTTAGCATTACTTCTATTATAATGATTAACTTCATAATTTTCAAACTTCAAATACATGGAAACATACAGTATGCACTCTTTTGTGCCTGACATCTTCATTTCTTTGCTTAGATTCAAGTTCCCTTCCAGTTTCATATCCCACCTGCTTGACAAACTCTCTTCAATATTTTTTTGGTAGCACAGGTGTGTCAGGGGTCCCTAAGGTCATCCTTGGTTCAATGATTTGCTAGACAGACTCACAGAACTGATAAAAGCTATGATACTCATAGTTATTTATTACAGTAGAAGGATGTAGATTAAATCAGCAAAGGTAAAAGATATGTAACACAGAGTCTGGGAGATAGGAGGTGAAAAATTCCAGTTGTCCTCTCCCAGTGCAGTCTCTCCCAGTGGACAGTGCTTAATTTTCCCAGCAATGATGTCACCCCTTCAAAGGGTACTTTCCTGACTGCCATTTTAAAAATGGATAGCTTTTCATTTCTCCACCTGATCACATATTCCTTATTTCACTTTTCTTCATAGCAAATGTTACCATCTGATATGATACATTTGTTTATCCAAAGCACCCTGACTGCAATATGCAATCCTGGGTTTTGTCTTTTTCACAAGCATCCGACTGACAATGCCTGGCACATTCAAAAAATATTTGTTGAATGAGTTAATAAATTATTCCTTATTTCTTATGTATCAGATAGTTGTGAAAATACCTGCCTTAGAAATCTCATGTTTATTTTTCCTGAATGCTAAATGAAATATTATCTGTGTTGTAGGTATTTGTCATTTTAAAATATGCTCTTACTATATTTGGGGAAATCTTTGATTTTTGAGTCTCAGTGATATAAAAAGAGCTACTTACTGGTCTTGAAAGCAAAAAAAAATTAAATATTCATTTTCCCTGCCCCCTTAGTAACCACTGTTCTGATTTGCTTGGGACCAAGGGGTTCTTTGAATTGTGGGACTTTTAGTGCTAAAATAGGTACATCCCACTAAAACTGAGACAGTTATCATTATAATAGAAGTTAGGCATAAACATGTGACCTATGTTTAGCCAATCGTATGTTACCTCCTTAGAAGGTGTGGTTAGCTTAGACTGTGTGGTTAGCTATGCGAAGAAGTCAGTGACTTTATTTCAGCCACAACAGGAATATTTGAGGTCCGGGGCTGTGCTGGTCCTAGCACTCGTGTCTGGTATCCAGCAAAAGTGGTGTTCTGACTAAATGTAACTGATTTCTCATTGTACTTAAAGTAAGTCATGAAGCTCCCTAATACTCTTCCAAAAATCTTCATTTCTTTTGTTGTTGTTAAATTAGTAATGGAGTGTTTCTGTTGCTTATAGGCAAGAACACTCTGATACACTCTTGATAGACTCTTCAAACAACTTTGAAGAAAGTTGTAAAAAGATGTAAAAGCAATGATGATCATTTTTTATTAGTGCTGAGCAGAGCTCAGCTGAACATCTAGATAGCCAGTGGAAAACACAAATAAAAAGGGGTTTTGTGGAAGTGGATATTGTATGTGATTTAAGGAGTCCAATTACAGCAAGTTTCAGACTGTGCTAGAAAATTACTTTATATTCTAGTTTTTAAACCTGTTGTGTTCATTTCAATTATGTTTCCATGGCATAATAGGTAGATATTAGTTTAGTTTCCTTAAAACATGAAGGAAGAAGTAGCTGATCACGTATGAGCCAGTTTAGAAGAAAATCAAATATATTTTAAATGGCATAGGAGCCAGAATCATAACCATTAGGACTGGCTAATATTAGGCATCTCCATCTGTAGTGGGAACAGGTTTCCTATAGAATTTTCTTCAGATCGGGAGTTCTTCCTGCTGTGCAATTTTACTTTTTCTGCTTTGTCATAAGAAAAGACTTGAGGAACATTTAATGGGGAATTTTAAAGGGTATGTTTATCAGTTAGTTTTTGATATATAATGAAAAACCACAGAAACTCATGATATACAGCAAAAAAGTGTTTATCGCACTTGTATATATGTTCATTGTGGATTAAAAGGTGGTCATGTTCTGCTGATCTTGGCTGACCCCTGCTTGGATTACCCAAGTAACCCAATTTTGCTCCACATGTCTCTCATTCTCCAACAGGTATGCCAAGGATATTTTGTTTTGTTTTGTTTTTTGCTTTTGAGAGAGAGTCTCGCTCTGTCACCCAGGCTGGAGTGCAGTGGCGCGATCTCGGCTCACCGCAACCTCTGCTTCCTGGGTTCAAGAAATTCTTCTGCCTCAGCCTCACAAGTAGCTGGGATTACAGGCACATGTTGCCACACCTGGCTAATTTTTTTTGTATTTTAGTAGAGATGGGGTTTCACAGTGTTGCCCAGGCTGGTTGTGAACTCCAGAGCTCAAATAACCCACCCGCTTTGGCCTCTCAAAGTGCTGGAATTACAGGTATGAGCCCCTGTGCCTGGATGTCAAGGATATTCTTATAGTGATGACGGAAATGTAGGAGAACAAACAGACATAGCCATGTCTTCTTGAAGCCTCAGTTTGAAACTGACATCTAGTCAATTTCACCTCATTATCTAGGTTTCAGCAAATCACATCCCTAAGCTCCAAATCAAGAGGCAACCTGGGTCATCCTGTGCACAGTGGGGAGGCACTGAACAGCTACATGGCAAAGGGCATAGGTCCAGGAAGGAATGAAGAGTTTGGGTCATCATTGTCATCCACCGTAATGTGTGTTATGTCATCTTGGGTGTATGAAACTGGATTATGCTGGGAAGTGAGTTGAACAGGTGAAGGTTAATGTTATCACATTGCCTAATACTTCCAAAGCTATATCAACCCGCCTGTCTTACATATGTTCTCTTGAATTCTTTGTCTTTAAGTTACTGAAACCATAACCAGCCAGACTGTCAGGTCCTGGACTACACTCTGTCATCCTTACGTGTTTATTTCTCCTTGTTTCCTTCCTTCCTTCCATCTGGCCATCAAGTAAAATACTGATTCAATGCTTTGTGTAAACCGTCTTGTTAGCGACTGGGGACAAATTGGTACAAAAAGATCAACATGATCCCTTTCTCACAAGCCTTCAATTCCAGTGACAGACAGGCACTAATAAGTAATACACCTAATTACATTTTAATTGGAATTCCTTCCATGTTTTTTCTTACTTCACTCTAGTTTCTGATCACTGTGCTATATCTTCAACACAATAAGTATAGTCTCTGCCAGGCTTGTACACTTGCTGTTTCTGTTTGGAATACTCTTCCTCCAGGTTTCTGTATGCATCGCCCCTAAATACCTCAAGCCTCTGCTCTAAAGTCATGGAGGCCTTCCCTGAACACCTAAGATAACGCACTTTCAGTCTCTTACTTCCCCTAATTCCTGCTTTAGTGATCTCTTTATAGAGATTGTATGTGTATGCATGCATGTTTGTGTTTGTGTGCTTATCATATTTCTCTACCACCCTGCCCACAAGATAAACTTTATGAAGCAGGGACTTACGCTGCTCTGTACACTAATGTTTTGTGTACTTATGATGGTGAGTAGCATGTAGTAGTGGTCAGTACTTTTTAATGTCGTATGCTCATATGACATTATTACTAAACAATGAAACAATTCCTTCCTATTTTTATCCATATTCAGTGTCCATGGATACTGAATCCGTGTGGTGCCTACCATAATGATTCAATTTCCTTAAGGTTTCATGGATGTATAAGAACTACATGAGAAGTGATTTCCCAGATTAGTTGCAGGGTCTTGGCTCCCACATCCAACTTTAATAGCTATAGATGTCAGAACATGGTGATGGATCTGTATTAAGTCATTGATTTAGCTATGCTAAAACTTTATCCTTTGGATTCATTTTGAACCAAACCTCCTGCTAACACAGAGTAGGGAAAGAGCTTTATGTAGATTCTTCAGGCTTCCAAACACTTAACAGTGAGCCAGGCACTCTGCTAAGTACTTAACTGAAGTAATTTAATCTTCACAACAGCTGTGCAAATTATGTACCACCATGAGTCTACTTACAGATGAAGAAATGAAAGTGAAGAGGGTTAACCAGTTTGCTTAAAGTCAAAAAGCTCTTAGATGGTGCAGTTAGTGTTCAAGCACAGACATGAAACTCTGCCAGAGCCAGCATTCTAACCAAGATGTTAACTGCCCTCTTTATGTCCATAAAAAAGAAACCCAAACTACTTTAACATGGTTAAAGCTTATTGCATGTGTGGAATAAAAATAAAACAATCAAACAAAAAATAGTCCACTGTCAAATGGTTAGTTCTGCTTACCAAGTCATGATCTTTGTATGTGTTATCTTGGTTAGTGCTCACAACAATCCTGTGAGGTTGGTGCAATTATGACTTGAAAGAATATGAAACTGAGGTGCAAAATAATCAAGCCACCTGACCAAATTCAGTCAGAAAAAACAAGGGTACTGGGATTCACACTCAGGGAGCTGGGCTCCCTGTCTTATTCTTACGTGCTCCTGCTTCCGTTTTCCTGCCTATCTGGGAGGGAGGAAGTAGATAGTATCAGGGTCATTCAAACTGGGTCCTGGGGAAAAAACATCAAAGCAGAAGGACAGGGGATGCTCTGAACAGGCGTATTATTTAGAGTCAGGCAGACCTTGGCTCTCACTGTGTTTCTGTTACTAATTTTGTCGACTTAATAATTTAATTTTTCTGGGCTTCAGCTGCACAAGCTATAAAATAGAGATAATAATTTCTACCTAGCAGTATTTTTGAGAAGATTACACAAGACATTTTAAAATATCACGAGTTAAAATAGTTTGTGAAATATATTTAAAAAATGCATGTTTTGGTTCTGCTATTACCACTATTGTGAGGTTTAATATATTGCCAAGTCCACAAATTATATGTGGTATCTACACTACTTTACCCTGAAGAGTTTTTTGGGCAAACTATGCTTTGCTTTGCTTTTCAATATTAATCTGTCCATGATACTCACTAAATATGCTGCTAATAATCTCAGTTTAGTTTCAGTAATGCCTCAACCTCCAGGTTTTACACTATTTTATACTCTTTGTAGAACTTCCATCTTCTGGTTCATGTTAATGTTTGCTGTTCTCCATCATCTAGAGGCAGGAGATGGGCAAATGCAAGTGTCTAGAGGTAAAAAATTAAGAGCATTTTAAAATCAGGGCAGTGTGAGTCAGTCACATGAGAGAGAGAGAGCTTGGGTTGAGGTCCAAAGACAGCCTTGAAAATGGTGCTAGGCTGATATGGGAGCTACAGAAGCAGGAAGATGAGCAGCAGGATGCGAGATGGTCCTAAAGAGGTACCAGGCTTCTAGGCAATGAAGGATGAAAGCAACATCCAGGGAAGACATAGTCCTCTGTTTGGTTGTATCTGGTTTCAGGATAGAAGGATTGTGTTTAGGATGGCTTTAAATGAACTTTGTGGAGCTTGACTGGTTCCTGCTAGCCGCTTTAAAAGGAACATTTGAATTTTAAGAGAAAGCAAGCCTCAAGGTAAAGCAATGACTAGTGAGGGTTTCATTTCAGCAACAGGAAGCATATGTTACTGGAGGTCACTGGAGGTCAGCCTTCCCAAGAGTCCTGAAATTCCATCCATGAGTGGTCAGCTGTTCTGCCTGTAGGTGCCAACTCTTAGAATTGCAAAGGCTCTCTAAATTTCCAAGTAAACACTGAGTGTGCCTGGATGCTCAAGCAGAAAATTGAAATACCTTTGGGTCCAGTTAGAGCCCTTCCTAGTTTTCAGCTGCCTTACTTTTGCTGAAACAAACTCAGGATCTTAGAGAATTTGCCCATCTGCTCAGCTATATTCAGGCTAAAGACCTTTGCATCTGATTCCTAATGAGCTGAACTCATCCTCCCAAATCAACTGGAATGGGAGAGGTGAGTGCCTCCTGAAATGTGAATGGCTTCGTCATTTTATGATGTTCATTAGAAGGTTCTATAAGTCACTGGGGCATCCAAATTTGTTTTTAATGATGAACTCCAATAACAAACCTGAAAGAGTGGGTGGTAAGGGAATGGAATGAAACCATGGGATTCCTGCCTGACATCTCCACATAGTCAATCATTTACAGGGTGCTTAAAGAGGAAGGATCTGTGTAAAAACAAACTGGAAAGTGTGAGGCTGGTGGGTATAGTGTGCATTTGAGATTATATATGCAGAAGTGAGAAAGATTGGGTTTGCATCCATGAGCATAATTTATGCGACCCTGGGCAAGCACTTAACTTTCTTTCTTTGATTCTATTTCTTTAGGTGTAAAATGGGAATTATAACATCATGACATTTTTGAAATGATTGATTGCTCTAAATGTATGTGGAGTGGTTGGCATATTTTAAGGTACTTAATATGCGCTTAGTGTATGTCACTGATTATTGCTATTCCTGACTTTTGAGTTTTTCTAACTTTTTTATTTTCCAAGTTTACCTTAATTCATTGACTTAATTCTCTGTCTTCTCCCCTTTCACCTCCCCCTCCCTCCCATACATTATACTAAAAGAGACTGAATCTTTCTCTATCACGAGATACAGTTCAGTACTGTGGAACAAATCAGCATATTTTAGCATATGTATAAATGTTAACTAATTCCTCAATCTGATTAAAACTCATGTTTTGGGACTGTATCTTAGGACAGGAAGTCTGACCTACATCTGAGAAACGTGAATCATGGCTTTCAGCAGTGGAAGGAATTTTTGTATGAATCATGCCAGGGAACAGATTCCTCACCACCCGAACTGCACGACTGCATGATGGTACACCTTCTTTTGTCTAGGCATGTTTTTCTCTGGGAAATTTAGGCAAAGAGAAACAGATTTTACATATTTTTTTTCTTCCTTTTCAATAACGACTACATTTTCTGGTTACCATTATTTTAGCTCTGCCCTACAGTTAACATGAGATTAAACTGTCAAGAAGAAGGTCACTTTAACATTTTCCTAGATGGCACAAAAGACCTGAAAAAAAAATCTGCCCATTCTTTCTTCTCTTTGGTGAGTCACTGTACGACTCTTAAGGGAGAGTGTTGGTCTTTGAAGTCAGGGAGAACCAGATTCTAGTCTTACTGCTTAGAAGTCATGTGGCCTTGAGCAAATTGTATAACCTTTGGTGTCTAGGGCTCTCATCTGTAGACAAAAAATAGTAATATTTGTGTCTGAGTGTTGAGCTGAGGAGGGCCTGACACAGAGTAATTAAATAATTCTCAGCTTCCCTTGAGCCCAAATATTTGCATATTATAAAAGCTCCACAGTTGGTTCTGTTTTTCACCCAAGATAAAGAACCTGTATATTGGATGTAAGTATTCATAACATTAACTCCTTTTTGCTTTACTTCCATTTAGGCTAAAAAGAATCTAATTTATATTTCACACTAAAGGATCATAAATAAAATCTTTATTTCAAAATTAGAACATGCCTTAGCGGTCACATGTTCGACATCTACATGTGTGATTATTTAATTTTAAAACTTTCTTGACAATTTATTATTCAACTTTTTCTTTAAACAATTTTAGTGATTGAAAATCTACTGTGCTGATATAATTATTCTTATATTTCTTTATTTTATAATTTGGTCAGAACTCCCTTCTTAGCAACTCAGAAAAAGTTGAATCTCACTTTTGCATGTTAACTTTTATATATTTGAAGATGGCTGTAAGCCCCTTTGAGTCATTTCTTGTTCATGGTTAGGAAACAAAAAATAATTTCCAAACTGGTTGACTATCAGACCTCTGAGAAACTTATAAAACATAGAGCATTCTGTTTCTTTTGACTCAGAATCATCACAGTAGATCCCTGGAGTCAGCCCTTTCAAACAAGTTCTTCAGATGATTTTGTGAATATTGTAATCTTTGCTTACCAGGGGTTCTCAACAGGACGAATTTTGCACTGCAAGGTGCATTTGGCAACGTTTGAAGACATTTTTGGTTGGGACAACTGGGAAAGGGGATCTACTGGCATCTAGTGAGTAGAAGCCAAGGATGCTGCTAAGTATTCAAGAATGCATGGCTATCATAGCAAATAATTATCTAGTCCTGAGTGTCAGTGGTGAAGAGGTTGACAAACTCTTATTCTATTCTCTCCTACATAGCATTGAGTCTCCTTTCCATCATGACTGACTTCTTACCCACTGTGTAGATGTCTCTTAAATGTAACTCAGAGAAAGGACTGAACACAATAAAGACCTGGCATCTTTAAAAGAGGAAGTGGAGAAGCATTGTATCTTGTTACAGGATAATTTATTAATAGTAGAATTTCAGTTGTTCTTGGGGACAACATTCGGAATTGAGATTCCTGTAGGTGCCATTAAATATCATATGATTTCAGTTCAACATACACGTTCAAAATCCCATGATGTCCACGGGCACTAGCAGAGCTTATTGAAACATCTTGGTACAAAGCTTTCTCTCTTCTTTTTTGTTTGTTTTTGGCTGTCCCTGGAAAAATATGCAAAAGGATTTTTCACACTTGAGTATGAGGATTTTCTTGATCTAAGGAACTTGCAATCACCCCCTGATGTAAATAAATCTTTTGTAATTTAGAGACCTTTTTTTCTCCCTTTGCAAAAGTTGAGACTCTGGAGAATAATGTTTCTTAATGGACTTATAAAAATTAATTTAAAAACAAAAGTTGAGCAATTTTTTAGTGTTCCAGCATATATTTATCTTCCTCTTGAAACGAAACTCATTGTGAGATTTGGTGGGGGAGGTTCAGGTAATCATTTACTTAAGATAAAGGTAAACTATAGAATTGAGAGATTAAACGTGTATATGTGTATATATATATATATATAAAAAAAACAAGGTCAAACTGTGTGTGAAATAGAGACATGACCTACAGTCTCTCACAATTAGCCTGGATAATTAACCTATCATCTAGAGTAACCAGTCCAGAAACCTAGTTAGACTTGCAGAAAGTCAGAGAACTATATCTAGCAACACATGCAGGAAACCAAATAGTACCCCTGTAACAATTGGTCTAAAATGATCAGGACTTGATTAATAACTAACAGGTTCCCTAACTTTGTTCTCACTTCTGACTTAGGACCAACCAGAAAAAAATAATATATATATATATAGATATAGATAGATAGATAGATAGATAGATAGATAGATAAAATTCCAACTAATCATGTAGAATGCCCTGGTTCTGGTTAGTCTGCTTACAGCTTCCCCATACTAACAGCCTCCAACGGGAGCATATATGAAGTCTTCCCTTTTTCTACAACACTTTCTCACTCCTCTGCCTGACTTTGAGTATCTTCAAAACACAAGTAATGATGGTTAACTCCCTTGATATAGCAAGCTCTGGATGAAAAGCTGTTGGTTGTTCTCAGTTGGTTGGTCTTCATTTATTTTTTTATTTATATTTAATATTATATGTAACATATTCTGCTGAATAAGCACCCATTATTTTATTTAATCCTCATACAAGATTAGAGGAAGCTAACATTCAATGCTGCCAAAAGATGAAGAAATGGAGCCTTACCATAGTTAAAAGAAAATTACCTAAAGTCCTGTCAATAGGGTCAGTAGCTCTGCTGAGATTTGAACACAGAACATATGACCTCCTACTTTTCCTTAATAGCTGTCTCACATACTTGATTCCCTGGCTTCTAACTTCTGGTTTTGCATCATTTTTGTGGCTTCATAATTACTCCCCCAATTTCCTCACTTACTCTTCCTTCATAATTACTACTTCAATTTCCTCAATTGGCAATGAGCTTAGCTTCTTTGCCTCAACCCAGTTTCCACTACGCTATGGCCATGACACAGCCTAAGCTTGCTCTGAAACCTGAGTAACAACCATTTCACTAGAGCTAGTTCCTGAGGACAGTGGGAGAGGTGTGTGTTCTTTATAGATCTGCCTTCTTCTCAGGGGAGAGATGGAACCTCTTACATCTAAAAATCCACACCCTGGGGCATCATATTCACTCTTTGCTTTCTTGAAGTCATCTGGAAAAAGGTGGCTTGTTCAGTGAAACTATTACCTTGCTGCCTGAAGTTATGGTATAAGCTGTGTAGAGTACACATCTCACAGCTTCACTTCCATCACTCTTCACCCAAAACTGTTTTGTTTAGCTTTTTTCCCATTCACATTAAAATTCCTAAATGAAGTGTGCAATTGAGAAGCTTGATATGGGATGGAGAGAAAAGGAGTAGAAGTGAGTGTCAGAGAGGAAGGGTAAAGATCTTGGCAGCCAGCAAGCAGTGAGAGTGAATCAAAGTGGAAGTCAAAATTAAGAAGTGTCCTGGAACGTCAATGAAACAGGTAATGGGGCCAACAGAAAAAATGGAAAAAGATTTTAAAGAGTGACTGCAAGCTGTGGCTCTTCAGAGGAAATTTCCTTTTTATGCTTTATAATGATATGGAAATGGATATGTTTAGCGAGACTCATGCTGGGGAAGAGAAGCAAAATGAGGAACTTTCTGAAAGATCACAAATCCTTCCGTTAGAGTCAGCACCAAGGTACTCTTCAAACTCATTACAATGCAGCCATCTTACCCTTTAAGACTTTTTTTTTTTCAGTGCTGATGGCTAAACTTGACCTTTCATGTAAGCATCTGTGAAACGGCCAGGACTCTGCTGTTGTTGACTAAAGGACTGACAAAGAGGAGATTCAAAAAATAGATGTACCTTTAATCATTTTGCATTTTACAAGCTCATGCAATAAAAGCTGTGATCAGTCTTCAGAGAAAGCACACCTTGGAAAGAGGGACTGCATTAAGGAGTAAATATCACTGATTTTATGGGACTCCAACTCTTGCTACAACCTGGTTCTAGAACCAGCCTCAAAGACAAGACTTTGCAAAGTACCTACTAGTAGTGTCTGCAAAAGAAAGTCACATACTCTTAATAAAATTCAGATGCTGTGGGGGAATTTTTTTTTAATTCCAGTTCAGCAGAATTTAGAGAGAAAGGCAGTTTTATAGCATTTAAAAGAGAAGTTCAAAGACATAGTGACTGCCCTGCTGTTGAAGGTTTGTCCTCTCTGTTTTGACCCTAACTCCAACTCCTTTACCATTTAATGATTGGGAATGTCAAGTCTTTCTTCCATATAGAAAGGTCATGAAGTTGAGATCTCATCCTGAAGAACAAGTTGAGGCCAGCGAATGATTTGAATAATGCAAATAACTATCTTGGGAAATGACATAATGAAAAAAAATAAACTTAGACATAATTTCAGCCTAGAAATAATGGTGAATATCACATTCTATTTAGTATTAATAATAACTCCTGTGTGTTTAACACTCACTGTAGCCCAGATACAAGGCCAAACACCTTATATTCATTATTTAAATTGCTATCTCTGTGTGTTTATCTAGTTAATCATTTAGAATCATTTGTCTACTGTTTTGAAATCTCATGCCATGAGCAAGGACTAGAAAGCTTGCTGGTATGAGCAAGAAAATTATATAACCAGGAGTACAGTGAAAACTGTCATAGTCTGTTTTGTGCTGCTGTAATAGAATATCACAGTCTAGGTAATTTATAAAGAGCATAAATTTATTCTCTTACAATTCTTGAGGCTTGGAAGTCAAATATCAAGGCACTAGAATATGATGAGGACCTTCTCACTGCATTCTCATGTGGCACAAGGCAGACACACAAGACAGAATGACCTCACTCCTGCAAGCTGTTTTTATAGCTTATTAATCCCTTCATGGAGACGGAGCCCTCGTGACCTAAACACCTTTCATGAAGTCACAACTCTCAACATTGCAACCTCCGGAAGCGGAGGTTGCAGTGAGCTGAGATTGTGCCACTGCACTCCAGCCTGGGTGACAGAGCGAGACTCTGTCTCAACAAAAGAAAAAAAAAAAAAGTTTTTAGTATATGAATTTTGGGGGATACATTCTGATGATAGCAAAAATAACATATTTGAAACCTGAAGATTTCGGTTCTAAGCAGTTGCAACTCTTCTTCTAATGACATTCTACTAGTTTACTTCAGAGAAGTGAGGAGAAAAATCATATGAACATGCACATGCAAAAATGCTTTGGAAACTTGAAAGGCTAAAGATACATAAGAGTAAATATTAAGAAATTAGAGGTTAATTTAATTGGCTTATTACTGACTTTCTCTTTTCCCTTTGCATATTGAGAATTGAGAGTTGTCTGATGACAACTGTGACTGTCGATTTGTTATTTTCTTGTTGAATTTCTGTCAGGTTTTGCTTGATATATTTTGGAGTTACATCATTAATGTTGTATTCTTTTTTGTTTGTTTGTTTGTTTTGAGACAGAGTCTTACGCTGTCACCCAGGCTGGAGTGCAGTGGCACCATCTCGGTCCCTGCAAGCTCCGCCTCCTGGATTCACACGATTCTCCTGCCTCAGCCTCCTGAGTAGCTGGGACTCCAGGTGCCGCCACCACACCTGGCTAGTTTTTTGAATTTTTGGTAGAGATGGGGTTTCGCTGTTTTAGCCAGGATGGTCTTGATCTCCTGACCTCGTGATCTGCCCACCTTGGCCTCCCAATGTGCTGGGATTAAAGGCGTGAGCCACTGCGCCTGGCCCTGTATTCTTGTATTTACTGATAAATTCTCTTTCTGGGCAGCTCGACTCATTACACAAATTTTTACCTCTGTTATGGCTTTATGTTTTTGTTTTTACTTTGAAGAAAAAGAAAACTAGTGCTATTTTAAGTAACAACAAATAATTGGAAGACTAAAAGGCAACTCACAGAATCAAAGGAGAAGCTCTAAATGACCACGTTTAGGAAAGGTTAGAATGAAAGTGTCTAAGATTTAAGTGTCGGAAGTTGTAAGGTATGAACATCAGGAAATATGAATGCCAAATAATTTTCTTCTTTGTGTCACTCTTCTCATGATTTAAATTCTAGAGGGAAAGGATTTTATTGCCCTAGATAAGTAAAATGTCCCCTTGTTGACCAAAGAAAGCAAAGGAGTCCTTGGTTGACAGTTCCAGAATACTGCATACAAATTTAGAAAATGGTACATTCTTACAGGAAAATTGGTATATTGTTAACAGAAGAAACAGAAATGGATATTGAAGAGGCCAAAATCAACAGAAATCTAGATCTACTAACTTACCTACTCAAAATGGTAATTTCGTTATGTAAATCACGTCAAATTTCAAACATCCTAGCTTTTGTCATAGAAAATAACAGGCAATTGTATGAAGGAAGGATGTTTTAAAGATTTTTCATGAATACCTATTTTCATTTTATAATATTTTATTTTTAGCTTGCATATAAGTTGTAGACACTGTGGTAGATTAAATATCTACACTAATTCTTAACTATTTCTCCCATTGAGACAGAGTATTATTCCCCTTTCCTTGAATCGGGGCTGGCCTTAAAAGCTTGTTTGACCGGCTGGGAGTGGTGGCTCACGCCTGTAATCCCAGCACTTTGGGAGGCCAAGGCAGGGGGATCCCGAGGTTAGGAGATGGAGACCATCCTAGCTAGCACAGTGAAACCCTGTCTCTACTAAAAATACAAAAAAGTAGCCGGGTGTGGTGGCGGGTGCCTGTAGTCCCAGCTACTCAGGAGGCCAAGCCAGGAGAATGGTGTGAACCTAGGAGGTGGAGCTTGCCGTGAGCCAAGATGGCGCCACTGCACTCCAGCCTGGGCGACAGTGCGAGACTCCATCTCAAAACAAACAAACAACAACAACAAAAACAAACCCTTGTTTGACCAATAGCATATGGAAGAAAGGGCATTCTGGAACTTCTGAGGCTAGATCATGAGAAATCTTGCAGTCTCCACCAATCTTGTGGAATATCTTCCACTGGGTCTTCTATGAAATTTCATCTGTACTGAGGCCTCCATATTTCCAGAAACTCAAACTACACTAATGAGCTCTGAAGGATAAGTCGCCATGTGGATTTGGAAGTACAAGTTGAATAGCACTAAGTTGCCAGATGTGTTCATGAAGAGGCCTTCAGGGAAGTAAATCCTTCATTTCCAGTTGACTTCACTGGTGCCACATGGCTTAAAAACGAACTACTCAGCTGAACTCTTTCCAAAACTCCTACCCAAAAAATCATGAATGAAAATAAAATAATGTTTTGTTTTTTTAAGCCTCTAAATTTTGGGGTAGTTCATCAGGCAACAAAAAATAAACAAAATAGGCACCAAAGATTTAAGAAAAATATCTGTTTGAGAAAATTTTTAAATTGTTAGTATTCAACTTCTAAACTTTTTTAAAAATAAAAGTAAGATTAAATCTAGAAGAGCTCTTAGAACAATAATATAATTTTAAAAATCTCATTTGATAACTTTGAGTCTTCATGATTTTTAAAGTTTCTTGTGTTTATTACTGAACAAAAAATTGAAGGAAATTCCCTAAGATTATCCAATGACACAGAAAATGATCAGTTAGTCGCCTGTGGTCGATTAGATAATTGCCTTAATGGAGACATTTTACATCCACATGAGTGGAACAACGGAAAGAAGCTGGAGAAAAAGTAAAAACAAACAAACAAAAAACCCCAACCCCAAACCAAACCAAACCTAGAGCAATCCAATACTCTCAATACTGAAAGACAGTTTCTTCTCTTTTCTAATGATGTATTTCCTCAGAGAGGTGAAACATATATGTTGCCTCTTAGATCTTATTAATGAAAAGTCTACTTGGCATTTGAATAAAGATTCTGCTATGGAACTATAGCTATCCATGTGTTTACATTTGGCATGACAATATAGTTAAAAGTTAAAATTTCATTTTATTAAAAAGTAAGGAATTACCACAACCCTCCAAATAGAATAACAGCAAATGTATTTGTCTAAACTGAAGAAAACACAGGGTCTATAAATGTTCTCTTTATTAGGCCTTTCAAATGGAATATCTTGAAGAAAACAAACAGTAGTTGTAACATTGTAAAGAGAAATTACCATTTTGCTGGAAAGAAATGGCAATTAACAATGATGACAATGTGATTTATACTAATTGAGATTAAGTCAGACAAAATGGCAACATTACTAATCATTTGAAGTGCTGTATTACTCATTATACTGTGCTTTGTAAACATCTCTCTTGAAATTAAAAAGTAATTAGTAACATTTTAGTCATTTAATTCAGTCTAATTAGGATTTTCAAAAAATCTACAGACCTGCTGTTGAAAGCCTTTCACATTTTGAATTAAGAAAACACATTTCTTTTTTAAAAAATCAACTTCTAGTGCTCTTTCTTTCTTGATCTCAAGTCTCCATACAAAGAGGAAAATGGTATAATTAGAAGCAATAGGTAGGAATTTACTTGAATTAGGCTAAATTTAAAAATTCACCCATCACAGTACAAGGAAGACGCATTTGAATCTATTTTCTTTTGGTGCGAAAATGGAAAGCCTGTTTTGTTAGTTGCTAAAAAGAATGAAATACTGGTATTTTTACTGATCTAGCCTACCCACTTCTTCAGAATATGTTTCTAACGAAAACAAAAAAGCTTTAGCTAGCGTTGTTATTTGGATGGCATTTTGGAATACAGAAAATTAAGTTTATCACCAGAACTTTATGACTGGTGATAACATTTGCTCTTACGTACTTGATGAAAGAAGAGACTCAAAACAAGAGAGTCTGCCCTTTACCAAATGCTGTAGCAGGCTTGCACCCTTTCAAGCTGAATTTTCTTGCATTTGCATGGTAATGTAATGATGAAGGTGTTAGAAATATACAAATTACTACCAACGTGATGGCTTAAAACAACACAAATTTGTTATCTGAAAATTCTAGAGGTCAAGTTGTATGTGGGTTTTACTGGGCTAAAATCAAAGTGTAGATATAACTGTTTCTTTTTATGAAGACTGTAGTGAAGAATCTGTTTTCTTGTCTTTTGTGGCCTACAGTTACTTGCAGTCCTTGGCTCCTGGCTTCTTTCTTTCTTCAAAGCCACTAATTTCATCACCCTGAGCTCTACTTTCCTTGTCATATGCACTTTTTCTGACTCTCACTCTCCTCGTTTCCTCTTCTTCAGCTTGCCTTAGATACTCCAGGATAATCTCTCCCATTTCAAGTTGATCAGTAATCTTCATTTCATATAATTTCCTCTTGCCATATATCATAACATATTTATAGGTTTCAGGTATTCAGATGTGGATATCTTTGGGGGCGATTATACTGCCTACCACAGTAGGACATGAGAATCATTACATAGTAATGACATAGGAAAAGTAGGAACTTCTACTAAATCTATGCCTGTATATCTCAGAGTTTTCCAAGAATGCTGTATATATCCCCTAAAACAATGGCAAATGAGAAACAATGAACAATTTTAACAGATGTAGTTGGGCCTTCAAACCAGTACTGCAATAAAGTGGGCTGAGTCATCGGGAAACATCCCCTTTTCCTTGGTTAACTAGTCCTAAGTAGCTTCAGATGAAAGCGTTCTTCTGTGTAATCAATTACCTATCACATAACCTATATCTAAACATGCAGTTGGTATTTCCACACTCATCTGTTCGTTCATTTATTCCACAAATACTCATTGAGCACCTGTTTTGTGTCAGGCATTGCTCTACATTCTGGAGATATGGTGGTGAATAAAACAGACAAATCTTATTCTCAGAAGCTTATAATCTAGTGTCTGCATGGGGATGGCAGAAGACACACAATAAAACAAATAGATCATTTAAATATAAAATTGGTTGGACGGGGGAAAATGCTATGGAGATAAAAGAAGCAGGAAACAGGGGTGAAAACTGCAGAGAGAGGGTATGATCAGTTTTAATGATATACTCAGGAAAGTCCTCACTGAGAAGCTGACTTGTGAGCAAAGACCATAAGGAAGTGCTGGTTTTGTGGGTATATAGGGAAAGAGTCTAGCAGAGAGAAGAGCAAATACAAGGGCTCTGATGATGGCTCTTGCATCGTATGTTTAATAAAGAAATCAGTATTGAGTAGCATGAGCTAGAGGAAGACTTACCGAAGATGAAGAAAAACAGGTGTTTAGATCATGCCAGGTACTGTAAAGACTTTAGCTTTTAATGTTCTCACTCATAGGTGGGAATTGGAGAATGAGAACACTTGGACACAGGAAGGGGAACGTCACACACTGGGGCCTGTTGTGGGGTGGGGGGAAGGGGGAGGGATAGCATTAGGAGATATAGCTAATGCAAATGACGAGCTAATGGGTGCAGCACACCGACATGGCACATGTATACATATGTAACAAACCTGCATGTTGTGCACATGTACCCTAGAACTTAAAGTATAATAAAAAAGAAAAAAAAGAAAAATAAAAAATAAAATAGAAAGACTTTAGCTTTTATTCCAAGTGAAATAGGAATCAGAAGGTAGAGGAGTGAAGACATCATCTGTCTATCCTAGGCTTCAAAAAGATCATTCTGGTTGGTATGTTGGGAAAAGGCTGTGGGATATGAGAGCAAAAGTGGGGAGATGAGTTAGAGAGAGCATGGTGGCTTTGGCCAGTTTGATACAAGTGTGAAGGCAGCCATGTGAGCTGTAGGTCTAAGTTGGAGCTTTACATAGTTCTTCATTCACCTGTAACAGGAGCCAGCCAAATCAATGCCCTAGAATCTGATCCATTTTGATGAGTATTTTTCCTCCCTGAGGCTTGATTAAAAGAGGAGAGGGATACGTGGGGAAGGAAGACAAACACAAAGCAAATTCCCATGACAAGTTTCTAGAATTTATTTGGACGTATTCCCAGTGCAACCTGCCTGCCCTCAGTTGCATCCCTGCAGGGCCAGACCTGCAGATGTACCTGCCCGTGAATGTGCAAGATTAATTGACATCTTTACACATGAGAAAAAGGTCTAGGAGATCAAGGAAGGACAGAACTCTAAAAATCCAAAGTTTTGCATTCTTTTTTTTTTTTTTTTTTTTGAGACGGAGTCTCGCTGTGTCTCCCAGGCTGGAGTGCAGTGGCGCGATCTGGGCTCACTGCAAGCTCCGCCCCCATGGTTCACGCCATTCTCCCGCCTCAGCCTCCCAAGTAGCTGGGACTACAGGCGCCCGCTACTACGCCCGGCTAATTTTTTGTATTTTTAGTAGAGACGGGGTTTCACCGTGTTAGCCAGGATAGTCTCGATCTCCTGACCTCGTGATCCACCCGCCTCGGCCTCCCAAAGTGCTGGGATTACAGGCTTGAGCCACCGCGCCCGGCCAAGTTTTGCATTCTTATTCTGGTGTATTCACTTATTTTTTTTGTAAAATTTTTGGCAACCCCTTTCTTTCTCCATATGGAATCTTATGTTTTTCAATCGTAGTTGCAACAACACCTGTAAACTCCTGTGCTTTTCTAAAACCTTGACTCCTCCATCAAGAGGTGATGTCTATTTTACCTCTTCTTATAGGTAGGTGGTCTTGTGACTTGCTGCAACCCACAGAATGTGGCTGAAGTTGAAACCAGCCCAGTTATCCCACAGAACTGATGTTTATGGTTTTTTTGAATAAACATAGAAATTGACTCTCTCAGTTTTGAAACTTGAGAAAGCTACACAGTTTATCTTGCTCCTTTCTCAGGAAACCAACCATCAGGCTTCCCAGATAGTATCAAGGAAGTGAAACTTACCAGATCATGGCATCTGGACAATGGGATGTCAGAGTCTTACCCATCATTATTGCTTAAATAAGCACCAGCTTTCTGTTGACTAACTCCTCTTCCCTGTCTCTCCCTAATTCCTGTTTTCCCACACATGGTTACATTTCTTCCCTGCTGTAGAAACCCCTAATTTTAGTCAGTCAGGGACGTGAATTTGAGACTGATCTCCCATATCCCAACAGCAGCACCTGATTAAAGCCTTCTTCCCTGACAATACTAGTTGTCTCAGTGATTGGCTTTCTGTGCAGTGAACAGCAGGACTTAGACCAAACCCCTGGTATTTTGGTAATAAAATGATGCTGTGCAACTTTCAAGGATAGATCACAAAAAATGATGCCACTTCTACCTGGATCCTTGAAACTCTAGACTGCATGTGAGAAGCCCCACTCTCCTGAGGCTGCCCTGCTGTGGAGGAAGCCAGGTCACACAGAGGGAACACACGGAGGCAATCCAGCCTACAGATCTGCTCAGGTCCTAGCTGACAGCCAGCATCACCCTCCAGCCATGCTGATGAACATGCCTCCAGATGATTCTTCCCTCTGAGTCATTCCTTGCCTTTGAGTCTTCCCAAATGAGGCTCTAGACAATGTGGAGCACAGACAAGATTTTCTTTCTATACCCTATCCAAAATTCCAATACTAACAATCTGTGAACTTAATAAAATGGTTGCTTTACATCACCACATTTCAGGGTGTTTAATGCAAAAATAGTAGCTGGCATATTCAGTTTTCTCATATATAAAATAAGGATAATTTTACTTACCTGTTGTCCAATAAAGTCTCTATAACTATGCTAAATTGCTTTACATAGTAAAGTTTTTTTTTTAAAGTCAAATTTAGGCCAGGCACGGTGGCTCATGCCTGTAATCTTAGCACTTTGGGAGGCTGAGGTGGGTGGACCACGAGGTCGGGAGATTGAGACCATCCTGGCTAACATGGTGAAACACCGTCTCTACTAAAAATACAAAAAATTAGCCAGGCGTGGTGGTGGGCACCTGTAGTCCCAGCTACTTGGGAGGCGGAGGTGGGAGAATGGCATGAACCCAGGAGGCAGAGCTTGCAGTGAGCCAAGATTGCGCCACTGCACTCCAACCTGGGCAACAGAGCAAGACTCGGTCTCAAAAAAAAAAGGCAAATTTAAGGCTCGTTGCGTGCTCATGAAGAATATCTTTGAAACACTTTCAAGGATTTTGCATGTACAGTTGTCCCTCAGTATGCATGAAGGATAAACTAAGACACACATTAATAAATAGTGATTTTCTTGAGACTTTATATCTGGAAAGTGGGTGTGCTTAGATTTGAATGCAGGCAATGTGTCCCCAGAGTCTGCACTTTCAACATCTGGGAGGTCTAAGAGGATGAAAATGATTTGTTAGAATAGTAGGTTGGGTTAAAGTTCTACCCATGACCTTAGCGTGTTACCTGCTGTCACTATGCTTCTCAGGTCCTAGTTTCTATATTCTCTGAATTGCGAATATGGTTATTTGAACCTCTGATCTTACCAGATGTTGATAGGAATCAAATGGAGCAAGCCAGTGAAACTTCTCTGAAGCTTGCATAATTAATGTGGGTGTTCCTTTCATCACCATTTGGGTAACTGGGCATTTGCTATACATGGAAACAAAATTTGGATCTTTGAAATTCAGCTTTCAATCTGGAACATATCCCTCCTGCTCTTCTGATGAATAAATCATGTCTTTTTGAAAATCCAGGATATCATAATTTCTGTTAGTTTCTTTTCACTAGCAATGGCTTTAGCAACATGCCCTCCTGGGGGTGGAGTGAAGAGACGGACCTCTTCTGATTCTCTCCTGCAGGTAGAGTGGGTCTGTTCCTCAGCTCTGACTTTATGCTTTTAACACAAGTCAAGATATCCCTTCAATACTTGGACTGTGAGACACAGGCCTGGGCTACTATGTCCTGCGCACAGCAGAAGTTCTCATTATTCTTACCTACTCTTTTTTTTTTTTTTTTTTTGAGACAGAATCTCGCTCTGTGGCCCAGGCTGGAGTACAGTGGCATGATCTCGGCTCACTGCAAGCTCCACCTCCCAAGTTCACGCCATTCTCCTGCCTCAGCTTCCCGAGTAGCTGGTACTACAGGCGCCCACCACCATGCCCGGCTAATTTTGTTGTATTTTTAGTAGAGACGGGGTTTCACCATGTTAGCCAGGATGTTCTCGATCTCCTGACTTCGTGATCTGCCCACCTCGGCCTCCCAAAGTGCTGGGATTACAGGCGTGAGCCACCGCGCCCAGCCTATTCTTACCTACTTCTTAAAGTTAGCCCTACACATGCTGCTTGGTTCTTGTATTTCTTTCCCTTTTGTTCTACAATGCTACATCTCTTACAGAGGTTTTTACGTTGTTTATCAGTACTGAAAACATATCCAGTGTTCTTGCTTTAATCCTAAATACTCTTAGCACATTATGGGAGTGCCACCAGTTTCAACCATTCAGTGGAGGGCTAGGTATCTTTCCTGTTCCTTAAAACCTACCAGAGAGCTGGGCACGGTGGCTCACGCCTGTTATCTCGGCACTTTGGGAGGCTGAGGCAGGTGGATCACTGGGTCAAGAGATCGAGACCATCCTGGCCAACATGGTGAAACCCAGTCTCTACTAAAAATACAAAAATTAACTGGGTGTGGTGGCACACACCTGTAGTTCCAGATACTCGGGAGGCTAAGGCTGGAGAATCGCTTGAACCCAGGGGTGCAGAGGTTGCAGTGAGCTGAGATTGCACCACTGCATTCCAGCCTGGTGACAGAGCAAGACTCCATCTCAAAGGAGGAAAAAAAAAAAAAGCCTACCAGAGAACTAGCCAGGGTGTCAAGACATAGTCAGGATCCTCATGTGAGAGCACTGAACAACAGCCTTAGTAACTAGTAGTTCCTATAGGAGGGTGCACAGCATGGGTAATGCAATTTTCACTGCATTCTTTATTGCTTTGGTTTTAATAAGACTATGCTTGTTAGTTTTAATTAGATATCAATTTTATTAACTTCACTGTTGTAACAGGATAGCTAAAATGAATATATTCTATAAATATTAACTTCTATGAGTGTGCTACTCCCAAAATAAATTAAGGCTAATCTATTGACTTCAGTTAGTGAGTACTAGAAATGAGAGAAAAGACAGAGCTGGAGAGAGAGAATTAGAGGGAACTGTAGGTACCGGGGAGCGGAGGAGTATAAACGCAATTTAAACCAGTTAAATTGGATTTTAAAGACCTTACAGAGAGACACTGGGGCCTTGGGGAGGCAAGGGATATAACCATTGCAACAGTGAAGAACATAGACACTTTAGATGTAGCTCATATTGCCAGGAAGGAAAAGGGCTTGGAGGTGCTTCAGCAAAGGAGTAATGTGATTTGAATGGTACGCATGGGGCATGCAAATGGAGTTTTGAGGTGGTTGGAGAAAAATAGGAGACTTCAGGGTGGTTGAGAAGGAAGGGAAGGAAGCAAACTGGTCTCCACAGAGGCATTAAGGGACACTATGGTCAATTGTCTCTTTGTTTTTTCCCTATCACCATTATCTAATAATCAACTGCAGTAAAAGTTATGAACCCGCTCCCTCTGCCAATTAAATTGGCAACATGGAATAGGGGGAAAACAATGGGATTTACTGTCAAAAGGATATGCATTGACATTCTGCCCCATCCTTTAGTACATGTATGACATGAGTAAGGTATAAACTTCTTTGAATGTAGTTTTTTTCAATTGTGAAAAGAAGACAGTATTCTATACTATTTGACATTGTTGGGTGTGTTAAATAATGCATCATGTGGAAAACTCACAAGACCCATAATACGGACCATGTGTATTCTACGGCCATCAAATATTTGATTATGTCAACTTTTTATCTTGTATTGTGTCTGTAGTTCTGCACATGCTACCAGAATGTGCTCTTTAAGTTCCTCTGGACTGTCTTACACCATGAGATATTATATTTCAGAAACTAGAGAATAAAGCAGGTGTTTCAACCTTGGCATTTTTGACATTTAGGGCTAGATAATTCTTTGTTTTGGGGGGCCTGCCTGTGCATCATAGGATGTTTGGCAGCATTCCTGGCCTCTATCGTCCAGATGTCACTGGTAAGTACTCTTCCAATTGTGACAACCAAAAATGTCTCCAAGTATTGCTTAGCGTCCCCAGGAGGACAAAATTGCCGCTGGTTGGAAACCAGTGGGATAAAATGCATATTATTATGTTGTTAATTTTGGGGGAGTTCCTACTTTGTATCAGTCACTGTACCAGGCATTTCCCATATGTTAAATTATCTAATTCCTAAGTGGAAAATAGATACTCTCATCCCTATGTTAGAAATGAGAATATACAACTTGAGAAGTTAAGCAAATCTCTGAAAGCTGCGCAAATAGTGAACGGAGCAGTCATGATTTGTGCTTAGGTCTCCAGGACTCCAAATCTCCTCACAATGCTCTCTACCTCTCTGTGTGTTGTTCTATCCCAGCTTGAAAGAACTGGATCCGGATGGACTGGTACTCTATTCTATTTACTTCAAGAGGATAGAGCTCTGGCTTTCAATGTTCCTGAATCCATTTGAGTATTAAGCAGAATACTTTTGCTCACAATAGATGCTTTACAAACATTGAGGAAGAGGAAGAGGAGCCAAATCAGGATGTAGGTGTCCACTATTTTTTCTTCTCACCTTGTGTGTGTATCACTGCAATATTCCATGTGGAGTCTCAGTTATGAATCTCCTGAGGCTTTGCAATGATCTGTTGGCTACTATTACTCTAATCATCTCTATCTTCTGTAAGAGTCAGAATTATCCATTTCCTGAAAGAATCCCCACGTATCTGAACCAAAGCACATGGATCTGGCGATAGACATAAGTAAAAAATCTTTTGTAGAAGGACTCGTGCGTCTATTTCTTAGGATTCACTCTGTTTTCAACCCCTCCCACCCGAGGGGAGATAGTCTGTCCATATTTATCATTTAGCACTTATAGAGAAATTTTATGATTGAGCTGAGACATTTCTCAATATTAGAAATTGTGTAGTTATCATTTTCATAGCAGTTTGCAATTAATAAAAGCATACTTCTTGTTTTAATTGACAACATTGATTTGAGTAACCATAGAAGTTGTGATGGTTTGGATCCTAGCCTCTCCCCAAAGTCAACTAGACTTTTGACATTCTACTACCCATATATCTTTTCTTTCTCCTATTGTTTCTCTTCTTCTTTCCCCACACTGTCCACTTAGAATATAGTAGCCATTGACAACTTAATATTGAAATAATAACCTAATGGGAACAAGAAAGAGGGGCTTGATTTGAAGCATCAGTGATCCTTACTAAATGGGTAACTGGATTACATGGCTGAAAGAGTGATTACTTTGTGCTTCAATCACTTTTTGGATTATTAGGCCATCATAAAACATATAGAAAAAATTATGATCGGTTCAGTTCAGTTAAACAGACAAAAAGTGAGTGTTTACTGTGGATCAAGGATGCCACAGTGAAAAACAAACAAACAAACAAAACCCCAAAGACGTATTTTCTGTCTTCTAGAAGCTTACAATTTAATGGAAGAGAAATTTATAATCTGTTAAAAACTAGCTAATTCTTTGTGCTGCAATGAACACCATGTTCTAAAAAAAAAAAAAAAAAAAAAAAATCCTTGCCCTGTGTAGTTTTGCTGCTTAATAACAATCACTGTTTAGGAACATACCATTTTGTTTTTATTTTTGTTTTTTGTTTTTGGGACAGGGTTTTACTATGTCACCCAGGCTGGAGTTCAGTGGCGCGACCATAGCTCAGGGCATTCTTGATCTCTTGGGCTCACGCAGTCCTCCTGCCTCAGCCCCCTGAGGAGCTGGAACTACAGGTACATGCCACCATGCTCAGCTAATTTTTTATTTTTAGTAGAGACCAGGGTCGTGCTATGTTGCCCAGGTTGGTCTCCAACTCCTTGCCTCAAGAAATCCTCCCACCCTGGCCTCCAAATGCACTGGGGTTACAGGTGTGAGCCACTGTGCCCAGCCAAAATGTACAATTTTAAAAATTAATACTAGTGTCCCCACTGGGTTGCAAGCTTCCAAAGGACAGGAGCCTCTCATTTCACCCTCTGCTGTTTCTCAAGAGCCTAAATTATGGTGCTCAGTGAAAATGTGTTGAAGGAAAGAAAGTCTTCCTAACAAGCTGAATCCACGAATAGGAAAGGTCTATACAGAGTTTGAAATGTATATATGAGGAACATCTAACCTGGCTTGGGGTGAGGTGGATGGGGAAAACCAAAGAAGCTTCCCAAAGATTGAGATAACTCATCTAAGCCTTGGCAACTGAATAAAACTCAATGATGCATTAAAATAAGTCACAATTATTTGTATGAGTCAACATTAAATCCTGAAGAATTAGGAACTTCAAATGGACTGGGAAGATTGGACAGCTCTACTACACCTTCTGTTCAGTTACAAGTTCTTTAATATTTTTATATTATGTGCTTCAGGAATAAGCCAAGGCACTGTTTCCAGCTCACCCTTAAGTCTCATCAGTTCAGTAAGAGGCTGACATCACTGTGATCTTAACAAGGAGATTTGGGTATAGCAAGGTTAGGAGCTGCTCCTGGTTCAGCCATAACTTTTCAGTCATCATGGCCAACATAGCTGAGATTGGGTCTCGGACAATATTAATGGTAGCATTGTATTGTATTTCCTAATGTTGAGATCCTATAAAAAATCAAATAATATACTTTAAAAAATCTAAACTAATATGATAAAACCTCACCATAATCTCACTTTCATAGTTAACTACTGATAATGGATTTAAACAGAGATTTTCAAAGTATTTAATTATTTCTAGATATCTAACATATTATTTCAAATATTATCATGTCCAAATATGTCGTTGTGTTCTATCACCCACATTTATTTTTCTTTGATTTTATTTATGTGTTTTTTATTTATTTTCAGAAGACTGTGCATGCTTCTAATGAAAATTTGGAACCAAAAGAAGTTTCAAAAGCAGAAAGGGAGTGAGTGCTGCTATTCCATGCCCCAAAGGTAACAATTGGCAACTGTTTGGTTTATATCTTTTAAAATTATTTTATGAACACACATATCCCATTTTACTCTATTTCAAATATGGCTTCAATAAGAATATTTTCCTCAATTCTTATGTATTCATATAAGCATATATTTGAAATAGATTACTGAAATTGAAGTTGCTGCTGCAAATAATATACCCCTGTAAATTTTGATATTGGGAAATTATGTTGAAAAATATTATATCAAGTTGTGTCCTTACCAACTCTTTATATGAATACCTTTTCCCCTTTCCAAATGGTTCCTCATTGTTGTTTTAACTTACATAGAATTTATTTTTCAATGAGGTTAAGGACCTTATATTTCTGTTGTATTCTTACTTTATATGAATGCCTTTTTCCCTTTCCAAATGGTTCCTCATTGTTGTTTTAAATTGCATAGAATTTATTTTTCAATGAGGTTAAGGATCTTATATTTCTGTTGTATTCCATCTTCTACAAATTTATGGTTTTATAGATTTGATTTTTATAATTTTTCTTATCTTGTAGAAATGGTTTAATGCAATGTCTCTGATGATGCCAAACATTTGTTTTTCATATAAATTGCAAAAGGATTCACACATTTTTTATTTTGCTTTTGCATTTTAATGGCCTGTGGTTTTATTATTTTATGTAAAAGCATTTAAATATTTTTATATAGTCTACGTAGTTTTCTATGTAGTCTCTAGGCTTAATGTCATACTAAGATTGATCATATCTACCTTGAGATCATACAGTAATCCTCTAGTATTTTATTCCAGTATTTTTAATGCTTTCTTTTTTCTTTCAAATCTCACATCTTAATGGACTTATTTGTGGGGTGATAAATAATACAAATACCTGAATAATTTTTACTCAAATATTATGTTGTGTCTAAATGTAATCTACACTAACCCCATCTGTTGCTTTTTCATTTCATTATATTTTATTTCCAAACTTTAAAATTACTCTAACAGATTATTTTGAAAACTGTTGTAGAAGTACTAGTTCACTGGGCTTCTCCCACAACATTTTTAGGGTATTTCCAAAAATTCTTTGTAGTACAGGTATGAGAAGGCAGGTTGAATGAGGCAGATAAAATCAGGACATAAAGTTAAAAGTTTACTGAAATGATTCTTTTGATTGAATAGGATAGGATATATTGGGCTGCAAACATTTGACTTCCTCTCACTTAATATTAATGGACAGCTTTATAACGGACAGCTTTAAGTCATATGATGTAAGATATTCCTGTTCGGTGTTTTATAGTAGAAGCCTTACCTGCAGGTCACAGGGGAAAGGGGATAGCACAAACCAGCAGTTCTATACCTGGTCTGAAGTTTGGCTTACATTGATTGGATATCAGTGGGCTGTGCAAGAGTTGCATGACAGAGAACCACATTTCAGAATTATGTCATCGGCTGAAGTGATCGGCCGAGGTTTGGTTAGTAGGATAGCTTAGGCAGGATTCTTTGCATTGGACACAGCAGAATTAGTGGACCCAGTAAGAGGTCAAGCCAGAGCAAAGTGGGCAATCCAGATGGGTAAGCTCAGATTCAAAGTTGGATTCAAAGTACTTTAGATTGATTTCTGAAATAATGCTGTGCTTTGGCAGGATTTATCTTGAAGTACCAGGGAAATGTTTGCAAGCATTTTTTCTAAAAAAAAGTGTGGACTGTGTAAAAGGCACAGCTAGTTTTGCAGAGAGTCAACTTTCAATATATGATTGTGAGAATATGGACCAGGGAACCGCAGGGGAATTCCACCTGGAGCCATGCCCCATCCTTGTCCAGTTTGGAAACTGATGTGCTGGTTTTCCTTATGTTTAACACATATTTTGAGTGTCTGAACCAATGTCAGCTCCTTGCTCTACTCAATGGACTGACCCCTGAGTATTTTATATTTCTAAGCTCCCATTGAACCAATTTCAAGTGCATTTTATGCACCTGATGGAACCAGTGGATTTAGATTGCTAGAGGCTCTGAAGAATCAATGGCTATATGAGCAGTGACTGCTTCATCTCAGCTATTGTTGAATGATTCTTGTTTGTGCTTCAAGTTTTGTAAACCACTTGAGGATCCCTCTGGGCTGAGAAGGGCTAGAGTAATATAAGATATCACTGACAATAGTAATAACCTTTTATTTATCAAACACCTTGCTTCCAGGGAGCTCAAAGTGCTTTATGGATGTTATCTCATGAATCCTTCTGATATCCCTCGGAGGCCAGGAGCAAATACAATGCCATCCTAGGGTGTCTGGCAGAGAAAGTGAAAAGGAGAAAAGGTGGAACACACAGCAGTCTTCATTGAGGGATGAGTGTGGCTCCTAGGAGTGATGTGATATATTTTGATAGGCAATGCAAAAGCTCTCTTCAGCAATATAATTTTATCAATAATTATTATTATAGCTAATACTGACTGAATGTTTATCAAGGGCCAAGTACTTTTCATACACCTTGCATGTATTCACAAATTGAATCCTCTGAATACTTTGATGGGATTACTACCATTATTATTTCCATTTTACAGATGTGAAAAATTATGTGAAGAGGAGTTAAGTGACTTGTTCATTGTTACAAAATTAGGAAGTTGCAAACAAATAATAAAACCAAAGTAGTTTATCTTTAAATCCCAGACTCTTAACTGCTTCATTATAGTGTGGAAATTGTGCTATATTAAGATCTGTGATAAATCTAATTGTTGATATGTTCCTTTGTGTTACATTATGCATTTACCTATAAGTCTTTCAGAATACAGGTAGGCTTAAGACAGTGGAATTTTCAGTAAACACTGATGATACTTACTGCAAAAAGCATTCCTCCTGAAATACTTAAGTAAAAGAGACAGTAGCTATGATTTTGAGCACCTTCTACATCAAGTGATGGTATCTGCAGATTTTCAAAAGCAGGTATGGATAGAAGAGGTAACTAAAACGTATGGCATGCTTGTTATGTTCTAAGCACAAACCTAGACACCACATGTAGATTTTCTCATTTCATATTGCCAGCAAGTCTGAGGTGTAGGTAGTAGTATCCTGATTTTGCTAATGAAGAAATGGTGACTTAGGCCACACGGGATAAGTAGCGGAGGTCAGACTAAGACCTGGGACTCCCTGACACTGAAACCTTTTCTCTTTCCAATGGTATATGTCTCAGAAGTGAAAAGTGTAGAAAGAAGAGAGCTCATGTTGGAACCCTAGGTGAAGTCAGCACTAAATGCTTGAAAATATAAAAGAAGAAGAGGGGGAAGGAGAGTGGTTGGGGAGGTAGAAAGAGAAGGAACATGCAGCAGAGCTTTGGAGAGGAAAGAATTTCAGCATAGGTATGGTTAATGATGCTAAATGATAAGTTTAGGAGGCTAAGAATTAAGGAGTGTCGTTTTGCCGGGTAAGTGGTAACTGTTTCTTTAAACAAATCAGTAGAATGCTTGGAATAAGTCAAGTTGCAATGGATTTCATGCAGAATCAGAATGGGGGAAACAGATTCAGCAATTCTAGGAAAAAAATTAAAATAGATTGAACAATTGTATGGATTAGACATTGTTCTTTATATACATTGTTTCTGATTTTTGCAATGGCCCTTTGAGGCTCTATTATAATCACCATATTTCATTTTTTCAACATCTGGATTCAGTGGGTACGTGTATATATTGGGGTATATTGCATGATGCTGAAGTTTGGAGTATGAAAGAGCCTATCACTCAGGTACTGAGCATAATACTCAACAATTTTTTTAATCCTTGCCCTTCTCCCTCCCTCCCACCTCTATTAACCCCCAGTGTCTATTGCTGCCATCTTTATGTGGATGCGTACCCAATGTTTAGCTCCCACTTATAAGTGATAATCTGCAATATTTGTTTTTCCATTTTTGTGTTAATTCACTTAGGATAATGGCCTCCAGCTGCATCCGTGTTGCTGCAAAGGACGTGATTTTGTTTTTTAAAGTGGCTGCATAGTATTCCATGCTGTGTATGTACCACCTTTTCTATAACATGTCCACCATATATGGCACCTAGGTTGATTCCATGTCTTAGCTATTGTGAATAATACTGCGATGAACATTTGAGTGCGTGTATCCTTTTGGTAGAATAGTTTATTTTCTTTTGAATATATACTCCATAATGGGATTGCTGGGTAGAATGGTAGTTCTGTTTTGAGTTCTTCGAGAAATCTCCAAATTGCTTTCCATATTGGCTAAACTAATTTACATTCTCATCCACAGTATATAAAGGTTTGCTTTCCTCTACGGCCCCACCAACATTTGTTGCTCTTTGCCTTTTTGATATTAGACATTCTCACTGCTGTATCACCATATTTCTGATGAGGAAACTGAGGGCCAAAAAGCGGAAGTCGTTAGTCTGAGATAACGTAGTTACTGTGGAGTAAAGCCGGGATCCAAATTTAGGTCTTAAAGATTCCAAAGCCCACATCTTTCTTCAATTTCTCCCTCCAGAAAGTGTAGACTATTCTTTGGTGCAGCCAGCCTATGCTATGCTACTTTATTGCTCACTGATATTTACTACCCCTTTCTATAAGAAGATTATACTTCCCTCCCCATTGATTTCAGGTGTGTCCATATAATTTGCTTTGGTCAATTAATGTGAGTGAGAGTGACATGCTACTGCTGAGTAATACCTTTAAGAGTAAAGTCATGGATCCCTGTGCGCTTTTTAGCCTCTGCCACAAGAGTAGTAATGTTCCAGATGAAGACTATTTAGTCAACTTGGCTTCTAGGGTAAAAACAATGGGAAGCAGAGTGCGGCCAGTGTGTGATGGACTCATAGATGATAAGTAAACTATTGAGTTAATATTGGAAATTTTTATATTTTGGGGTTATTTGTTACTACATGGAAATACACATTTTGGTGTTATTTCTTACTACAACTTTGTCTATCTTGACATTTATTCTCCATGATTGGAAAGAAAGGAAAGAGTGGAAGCCAGAAGTTAAGGCAATTACCATGCAATTGATGTACATCTGTCACCCAATCATTGTCAAATCAATGGGGCAAAATATCAAGGGTTTAAACCTAACATCTCAAGAGAAAAAATGTCCCTAGTTTGATAAAATACCCAAGAACAGAAGAGTATAGCTGAGAATACCTGCAGGATAATTGCAGACTTTTTAAAAAATTATGACTTTGATGAGTAAGAGAGATACTCTCATTTCATATTAAATATGCTGTTGAAAGTGATTTATTCTGAAAAGAAATAGTCCCTAAGCAATCTCAGAAACTCAACAGCAAATGCATATTTAATGTGCCCATTTTTAAAACAGTACACTTGGCAGAAGAAGGCACCTGCAGCCTAGACTTTTTGAGGTTGAAGATAGAAAGAAGCATTTCATCTTAATTATAAAACAAAGCAAATGAAACAACAGCAAAAATAAAACACAAATCTGTGTGTGTATGTGTGTGCATGTGTGTGTGTAGAGGCTAGGTTTGTGAGATGTTAACTTAAGCATTATAATAGCTCTCCCAGGATTTTTTTTAAAAAGTTAATGGCTGTCTTTAACTGCAAAGATCACTAGTTACTTTGGCAAAATTCAATGCTCTAGAGACCTCAGCAAGTCAAGATTTTCTCTAGGTAGAGATCAAGCCACCTCTTCAGAAGACAGTGTCAGTTCTACCTTGTTATCTATTTGCTGTCTTCTTGGGATTATTGGTGAAGAGATCATTGTAACCCTAATAACTTCCATTTATTGAGCACTCCTCATGTGCCAGCTACCTCTTCGAAGTACTTTCACATGCATTTTCCTAGTTGACTCTCATGGTGTCCTTAGCAGGCAGCCCACGGGTTCTGCATAATTGTTTCCCTATGTATCTCTCCAAACTCATTTCGTGCCACACTCTCATACTCAGTACACTGCGGTCTTCTTTTAGCTCCTTGAAAACTTTTTCCACACTTAAGGAATTCGCTGATATTATTTCCCCTGCCTAAAATTCCTTCTCGCATAAAATCCTTCTCAACCTTTGGGTCCCAGCTTAAAGATCCATTCCCTAGAGATGTTACTCTTGACCATTCTGTCTAATGTAGGTACTCTCCCTTCTTGTTAGACTATCTTGGGCCCTTATGTGTATACTTCATAACTAGCACAACTTATCACAATTTGTAGATATTTTATTTGTCTGTTTACTTGAATCTTGTCTGTTTCCCCAGTGAGAACATAAACTCAAGGTGGTAATGAATTATTCCAACTTTTAATCAGCAAATCCCTACCTCCTAACACAGTATTGGGAAAATAGACACGTTAAATTGTTATTTGCTGTATAAATGGAGTAATTATTGTTGTCTTCTCTTTATGCGTGCAAAAACTGAGGCTCAGAGAAGAAAATCAAGTTGTCCAAGGTGACTCAGTTAATTAGTGATAAAGGATCTGAACTCAGGCTTGTTCAACTTTGAATCCATGCCCTTGGTGATGGGCATACTTGCATTCATTTATTCGTTCATTGTTTATCAAGCATACATTCATTGCTGCTGGGTGCTAAGAATATAATGATAAGCAAAAGCAAACAAGTAAACAAAAGTTATAATAGAGTCCTACCTTCAGAGGGCTTATATCCTAGCTATATAGACTGACATTAATAAATGAATCAGGGAAGTGAATCTTAAAAATGGAACTCTGATAAATACTTTGAAGGAGAAGAATATGGTAGGACAGTTAAGGAATTTGACCTGGTTTACAGAAGGGGACTCAGGAAAACGTCCCCTGAGTATCACAAGAAAGTAAAGATTTGAATTAGGTGTTGACCATGTAAGGGCAAGGAAGAGCACTCAGGGCAAAATGAAAACAATTTGCCAAAGTCCTATAATAAGAAGCAGCCTACCTGCAGTGAATCATCAGCATGACTACCCATAAATAGAAACATTAGATAGCAGGGGCATCTTGGGGAATATGATCCTTTATGCTTCAAGCAGAAACAGTCTTAATCTTTCTAGGTTTAGCATCTAAAATAGTGGTTCTTGACCTGTAGTTCAGGGATTTCCTGGAGTCTATACATTTTTTTTATGGCAGATCCAGAAGATCAAAAATATTTTCTTAATAATGCTGAGGCATTATTTGCCTTTTCACTCTCTTTCTCTCGCAAAGATACAGAAGTGTTTTTCCAGAGGTAATATAATGTGTGTTATTGCAACAGCTTGTGTAAGAAGGCAGATATGAGAATCAGATTGGTATCTATGAATTTAGTCACTAAAGGAGTATGCAAAACTAAGAAAAGTCACTTTTCTTACTAGTTACTTCTTTGTTTGGAAAATATATCAATTTCATAAGTATAATATTTATATAAACATGTAATGGGTTTATTGTTATTTTAAATGAATTTATACATAAATACTTACATTTTTTTCAGCCTTAATTTATAATATAGTAAATGTAGATAGATAAAATGCACACTAGCAAAAGATTTTGAGGGATCCCTCAAAAATTTTTAGGACTGCAAAGGAGTCCTGAAGGTACAGAGTTTGAAAACTGTAGATATAAAAGTCACTGTATTGACAGGAGACCATGTGAAATATTTATCTTGATGAAGGAACTTTTTAACCAGTAACGGTAGTGAATATTTAAATGTCTATCACTGAGAGTTAGTCAGGGGTGTTTGATTAATACTGGGCATGTCCTTACTCAAAGAGGATTCTTGGTGAAACAAATAATATATGATAGGTACTAAATGAATATATTAATTTGTGCTTGATCTTATTACTCAAAGGGTGAGTTGAAGATGTTGAAAGCATTTTTGGCGCGTGAAATTGTGCCATGACAGTGCCTAAATTCATGCCTTATGCATAAAATGTTCTCAAGACATAATTCCTGAATGAATAATAAAACTTCATTAATACTATAAATTATTTGGTTTGAAAAGTTATGGGATTGGGTTAATCTGAGAGAGTACACAAAGCACAATAATGGGGGGTTTCCATGTCTTTACCAAAGAGGTATCAGATCCTTCTATTTACATAGTACAAATAGGAGTGGATACAGTGCTCAGTCTTTAGCGACAAAACGGGAATCATAATCTGTCTAATATTTATAATCACACGAGGGGTTATATTCACTTTAATTTCTTGGTAGCTTATTACCAAAGGAAAATAATATATGTATGCAAATATATACACAGACATAACCTTTTCAGGGATATTTACTTTTATTTTCCAGATTTCTGGAATTATTGGGATACTGCTATATTAGATTTTAATGAGTAGTTCTGAAGTTACATAAGTTTTCTTGGTTGTAGTTTTAATACTTTTTAAGTTAGGGATAAAGAAATAGAAATCAAAATTAATCAAAGAGGTATAGAGGAAAATGATGTTTAAGGACCACAGGAAAAGTCTCTGAAGTTTAGGGACAGCATCACAGTATTAAGCAAAGGAGGCAAATGGTGTCCTTGAAAACACTTGCCTGTGAGTTTCCGGATCTCCATGCTTCCCATCACACTCTTCCCTCTCACCAATAGAACCCATTACTCACTGATACTGATATTTCAAAGCCTGGCTCAAATATGCCATCTATGCTGGAATGCCATTTTTATTTTTAATTCTTCAGCTTCTACCAGGTAGAATCGGCAATTTGTCCTTTAGGATTTCTCCTGTAAATTACCTGCTTATGTGTCAATTACTCTCAGTATTCTTTTATTCTTTTACACACGTGATGTATTCCAACCAACTGTGTTAAGCAATTATCAACATACTGATCTTACTCTTTCTTATTGTACTCCCGAAATGATATCAGAATGTAAACTGGTACAAGTAATGTAATTTTGGATAAAACTTGTATTTACAGCACCTAAGCAGTAGCAAAAACTTAACAGGTCAGTCAAAGTTTATTAAGTGAATGAATGCATGAGTATCTTGTGGAGATATACAATTGAAGTCTGGTTCCGTTACTTAGTTGTTACATAGCTTGAGTAAGTAAAGTATATTCCTCTATATTTTGGTTTCCATATCCATAAAATTGATACAACAATATCTTTTTTCCTGTGTACTTCTCTGAGCTGTTTTGAGGTTTAATATTCCTAAAGGCCCTTTTTCAATTCTAAAGTACTATGTGATCATAAAACTTTTTAAAAGAAGTCCTTTCTTCTTATTGTCATATAAACAGTGCATAACCAGGTGCTTCCCTGTTAGGAACTGAATACTGCTTTGATGCTTTTTCACTGTAGGGACTTGATTGAGAAGACTGATTACTTGGGCCATTTCCTGGGACGTGGAAGTAGCTGAGTTATCCAGAAACATTCATAGTAAGAGGTTTTTGCCTATGACACAGTGTTACTCTCCTTTCCCCAAAGAAGGGAACACGACCAATTAAATGTCCTCTGCCACTGAATCAGTGACCAAGAAAAACTTTGTTGACTCACTGCTGGGCTTGTACCAAAGCAACAGGACATAATTGAAGAGAAGTGATTTCCATAAATTGCCTCACAGAGGGTTTTAGGACACAGACGGGTAAGGGATGATGTGCAGGGATTCTTGCTTCTTTCCTTATGTAATAATGATTAAAACAGCAGGAACAGACCCTGGGCACAGCCCTTGCAGACAGTGAACACCCAAGTCTGATAATAACTTGAAACGTACACAGTGCCATCCAATAAGAGAAACGCTGAGGGCAGTTGAGAAAAAATTACATCTAGTGTTGTTTCATGAAGTGCAGGTTCCTCTCTCCTTCCTCCTTTTTTTTTTCCTCCTCTTGGAATTGTCAGGCTTTGTAGGATCCTGATTAACTAGCACACTACAAAATTTCATTGTTTCCCACAAAGACATGCACAAAGCAAATGCAGCTAATTTGTTCCTTCTTGATTGAGTTAATCACTCTGTGTTGCAGTGTTGTTTGATATTGTTTCTCCTGTATCTTTCTTGTGCATTTTGTGTTTGCTTCTGCTCTTTTTCTGAGGCACGTCTCACATATATGGGCTCTCATACTTTCCTGTGTAACCATTTCAGAGGGTTGGTTGAGAGTGCTCTGCTTTCTCTTGAGATATACCTTGAGCCTCATAACCTTAGGGAATGATACAGTCACTTCTTGATTAAAGAAATTAATGTATGCAGGATAAATGGTGTGGTTACCAATATCCCAAAGCCATGATATATTTTGTTATAAGAGATGGAAACACAGTTGAAACTGCATTAGGCATTGCAGGGTATTCAGTGGCTCGCCTATCTAAACAGTGAATTGGCACATAAGCTTCATCCAGGCAGGACTGGATCTAGGGACCTGCATAATATTATCAGCACACTCTCTCTCCATATCTCATCAAAGCACTCTCACAAATATTGGGCAGGATGGCTCCAGACGCCTCAGACTCACATCTTACCAGGTTGATATTCCATTGAGGATTGTCTTTCTCAGTAAATACTGCAGACAGCTCCTGTGGAGGACTTGTTTTATGTGGGTTGAATCATAGGTCTAGTCCTGAACCAATTATGGTTGTACAATATTCTGATCGGTCAAGCCAGAGTTTGTGGTCACTCCTGTGGGGTTCATCTCCAGTCCAACACTAAAGAAAGAACTTCCCAGTGGAAGTAGAGAACCTATTAACAGAAGATAGGATGGATTCTGAATAGATTAAACATAACAGGTGTCCTTAACATATGGTCAAAACAAAATGCAGTGTAAACATATGCAGCAAAATTATACTCAGTATTTAAAAACACATTTATAAGTCTGTAGTCAGACATCTTCTGTAAGTGTCATAATGTCAATAAGTTAGAAGTACAAAACACACAGTAAATTTATTTAAAAAGGTATGACAAGTGAGTATATCTTTAAAATGGTCTTTTCCTAAGTTAGATGATATTTTTGTTCCACATTTTAAAATGAGATCTGAATAGGGAAGGAATTTAGTTATTGCTGCACTAGCATCCTCCCTCCTGTTTCTCATTTCTTGGTCTTTTCATCCTTGTAGCCCTTACTCCCTGGTATTATTGTTAATATTTCTAGCTACATAATTTTTCTTACTTTCTTTTTAAAAATTTTTTATATCTTTATTTTATTATACTTTAAGTTCTAGGGTACATGTGCACAATGTGCAGGTTTTTTACATAGGTATACCTGTGCCATGTTGGTTTGCTGCTCCCATCAACTCATCATTTACAATAGGTATTTCTCCTAATGCTATCCGTCCCCCAGCCCCCCAGCCCCTAACAGGGTGTGTGATGTTCCCCACCCTGTGTCCAAGTGTTCTCATTGTTCAACTCCCACCTATGAGTGAGAAGATGTCGTGTTTGGTTTTCCGTCCTTGTGATAGTTTGCTGAGAATGATGGTTTCCAGCTGTATCCATGTCCTTGCAAAGGACATGAACTCATCCTTTTTTATGGCTGATTAGTATTCCATGGTGTATATGTGCACATTTTCTTAATCCAGTATATAATTGATGGACATTTGGGTTGGTTCCCAGTCTTTGCTATTGTGAATAGTGCCACAATAAACATACGCGTGCACGTGTCTTTATAGTTACTTTCATTTCTCTGAAAAGACCATTAGCAGAGGAAACGACTGGTCTAGGATAGCTACCGCTGGGTTAACTCCATTTGTTTCTTATCTTCTAGTAAGCTAGCTTAGGCAGAGGTGCAAGAAAATGAAACTGTACAAGGCCTCTTGAGGCCTAGTCTCAGAACTGGCACCCTTTCAATTTTGTCACATGGCACTGACCAAAGCAAACCCTCAAACCTAATCCAGACTTAAGAGACAAAAAAAAAAGTCACAGTTTGCTTGAGAGTAACTTCAAAGTCATATTTAAAGGATGAGAAAACACAAAGGGGTAGAAAATTATCACGAGTTCCCCCAAAATGTATGCCTTGACCATGTGATCTCTTCATGTCACTACACTAAGTTTTATTTTTTATTAAAAGTACATTATTACATTTATGATTTTACTAAAGTTATAATAAAAATGAGAGATTGGGGAAAAACTTGATATTCAAGTGTGGACTCTGTTTTAATTTTTCCATAACGTAACTGATTTAAGGGAAGGAATCAATTATTCAATATCCAATCAGTTCATTCATAATCAACTGTGATTTTCAATGGCTTGTTTTTGTTGAATCCCTTGTTATTTATAAAATTATAGCTGTTAAAGTTCAATCTTTCTTCAGTCTGGTTTCTTTTGAAAACACATTTGTAATCTATCTCACGTCAATGTCTTTGCCTAATATTCTTCCCCTGCCCTGTCATCTTGAAAACAATGACTCATACAATTCTGCTGTCTCTTTCCAGTGTGCATCCCCCTCTCACTGAGCAAACACTGCTGGAAAATAAAATAACAAAATCATGCAGATAGGTCCCACTGGGATATTATGGCCTTCGATCTCTTCTGCACTTCTGTGTTGCTGGGTGATTCCCATAAGTTTCCCTAGTTACTCACTCAATGGTTGTCTCCTGAGGGCTTAGTGTCTCCAGCACTTGCTGGAATGCTATTGGGAACACAGAAGTCAGCAAAAAGGAGTTTTTCCTTTTGAAGACATTGTCATCTAGTCTAGCAGATGAGAAAGATGTAAAACAAATACATGGCCATACGTACAGCAATGACAGCAACAGATTATGAAGGAATGGTAGAAGATAATTTAAGGACTTTCTAAAGAGGATTTGTCACAAACATAAAAATCAGGGACGATTACCCTGGAGAAGCACCACCACTATTGTGTCCACTTTCCATTATGGCTATGTCAGACATCTTCCTGTATTTTTCATGTACTCCCTTAGTAGAGTCTCACCTTATACCTTTTGGGGAAAACAAAACACAAGAAGAAATGTAGTTACCAGAAAACCCATAAACTTACCTGAATTTTCATTCAGTATATTCTCTTTTCATGCTATGATACTGAAAAAAAGTCCTTTTTCTTATCTATATCCAATCTTGTTCAGTTCTTCCACTCATGTCACATTTGTCTTATGATCTTTACTTTCTTCTTTATTTTTAATTGATATACAATATGCTGTCCCTTTAAATAATATAATATGATGTTTTGACCTGTGAAATCTTCAACACAATCAAAATAGAGAACATACCTGTCACACTTAATAGTTTCCTTGAACCTCTTTAATCTCTATCTTCTTCCTCTCTCTGCATTTCACTTCTTCCATGCTGATGTTTCAAGGCAATGTACTATGACTTTAGATTAGTTTACATTTTCTTGAATTTTATGTAAATGAAACATATGGTATGAATTCTTCTTGTTTTGCTGTTTTTTTGAGACAGGGCCTTGCTCTGTCATCCAGGCTGAAGTGTGGTGGCACAATGATAGCTTACTATAGTCTCCAACTCCTGGGCTCAAGAGATCCATCTGGGCTCATCCTTCCAGGTAGCTGGGACTACAGGCACACACCACCATGTCTGACTAATTTTTATTTTTTGTAAAGATGGGATCTCACTATGTTTCCTAGGCTGATCTCAAACTGCCGGACTCAAGTGATCCTCCCATCTCAGTCTCCCAAAGTGCTGGGGTTACAGGCATGAACCACTATGTCCAGCCTGAAATCTTCTTTAGTTGACTCCTTTCACTTAGTAGGTAATTTATCAGTGTTGCTTTACATATTTACACTCAAGTTTTTCATAGATATAAGGTTTCTTTTCATTTGGAAAATACCTAAGAAAGTAATGGCCAGATTAGATAACAGGTGTTTGTGTAATTTTTAAAGAAACTGCCAAATTGTTTTCCAAAGTAGCTATACCCTTTTGTATTTCCATCACTAATACATAAAAGTTCAAATTTCTCTACAACCTTGCCAAGAGTTGGTATGGTAATGTTTTCAGTATCATATCTTTCTGATAGGTTAATAATTGTATTTCATGGTGGTTTTCATTTTTACTTTCCTAATGATTAATAATGTTGACCATCTTTTCTTGAGCTTATTTGCCATCCATCCATCTCTTATAATGAATAAGTGTCTGTTCAAATATTTTACCTAGTTTCTAAAAATTGGGTTGATTGATTTCTCATTAAGTTTTGAATGTTCTTTGTATATTATAAATATGCTTTTAAAACCATACTTATGCCCTTACAAAGATTTTCTCCCAGTCTATGGCTTACATTTCTATTCTCTTATTAGTGTATTTTATATAGTAAGTGTTTTTAATTTTGAGGAAGACCAATTTCTCCTTTTTTGTTTTTGAACTATGCTTCTGATATTTTATCCCAGAAATCTTTGCTTAACCCAAGGTCACAAAGATATTTACTTACATTCTCTTTTAGAAACTTTATAGTTTTATATATTACACTTAGGTTTATAATCCATTTGAATTAACTTTTGCATAAGGTAAGAAGTGTAGATCAAATTTCTTTTTTTTCTCTTTTCCTTTCTTGTGACTTCTCTTCTTTTCTTTTATATATGGTTACCCAATTGTTTAGACACAATTTATTGAAAATACAAGCCTGTCTTTACTAAACAGCTTTTGCATTAAATTTTGGGAATGCTCAGTTTTTAGTGACTATATGATAACCAAAGGTTTATGACCAGCCAGTAGTTAGGTTTAGAGTTTCAAGAGGAGAGAGAATACATGTTTCAAAAATTTTATTATACACGTGGTAATTGAATATATGAGAACATATGATATAATTAAAGAGAAATATGTGCAATGAGAAAAGAAGAGGGAATACAAGAGTGAGAAGAACAACCACAAAGGGAAAAAAGGAATTAAGAAACCATTTTTTTTTCAACTTGCAAATTTTTTATTTTTCTGCAATAGATAAACTAATGGATGTTTTTCTGTTTTTGAGTTAACCATTTTGTTTTGATAAAGTTGTAAATTCTCATGTTGTTGTAAGAAATAATATTGAGAGATTCCCTGTATGTTTTATCCAGGTTTTGTCTGTGAAAACATACTGCAAACCTATAGTACAACATCACACCCAGAACACTGATACTGATATAGTCAAAACACAGAACACGTCTATCGCCACGAGGATCCCTCATGTTGTCCTTCTAACAACCACACCTACACCACCCACTTTCTCCCCACCCACTCCTTAACCCCTGGCAACCATTAATCTGTTTGTATTTCTATAATTTTCTTATTTCTAGAATGCTGTATAAATAGAATTATACTGTATGTGACTTTTGGGGTTGGCATTTTTCACTCAGTATAACTCTAGAGTTTCACCTAGGTTGTTGCATATCAAGAGTTTCTTCATTTTTATTGTAGAATAATATTCGATGATCTGGATGTATCACAGTTGGTTTAACCATTCAGTCATCGAGCGATGCTTGGGTTGTTTCCAATTTGGGCTGTTATGAATAAAAATGTTATAAAATATTCGTGTGCAAGTTTTTGTATAATGTAAATTTCCATCTTTCCAGGATAAATGCTCAGGAGCGCATTGCTGGATTGTATTATAGTTGCAAGTTTAGTTTTTTAAGAATCAAGAAGCCTTGCTTTTTTTTAAAGGGAAAGGAAAAGAGAGGTTTTAAGAGTTAGATGGTAATTACTGCAATAATATTTATGGAACAATACTTTCTCAAATGTTTGCACTATTTTATAGACAGGACGCAATTTAAGTTTAATTTTTGGTAACAGTTCCACCAATTTCTGAAGTCTAGACAATCAGCAAAACAATAATCAAGCCCTGACTTGCAGCATTTGTCAATCTCCATGGTGTGAATACTCCTGCCATGTCCTATTTCAGGCCACCCACATGATATTAATGAGCACGAAGTTAGGAAGAAATACTCATAGCACACTCTTGTCTAGTATCTTCACCATATTAATGTCATAGAATTAACCTTAAGAACATAGATAATAGTAAAATGTAGCAAAATAATTAGAAGATGATGATATTATTTGTTGCCTTCATTTATTTAACTGTAAATTTACATATAACTTAATTTTTAATAAGAGCTCTTTTTGACAACAATTTTGACTTTAAAAATTCCACAAACTTGAGCAATTGGCCCTCAGGAAGTGGTATGAATTGGCTTCAGAAAACCACTTGATGATTCTCAACTCTTGTGCCTCACTAATTATTTTCCATCTTTTCTGTGTGTTCTGGCACAATTACCTCAGTATGCTCTGCTCCATTTATGTACCAGCTTAGCTCTTAAAAATGGCCTACTCCATTCCCTAGGCAATCATTTCATTGAGCACTTGTATTTTTTAGTATTCGATTTTTCATAGTTATATAACTAAAACATATCTACTATAAAAATTTGGAAATATGAGAAGGAATATAAAAATCACCAATAATTGTATCACCTCTATAATAATAAAATTTCAAAAGTACATTGGAATTTTATTTTATACCTAGTCTTAGCTTCAGAGAGCTAAATGATGAGTTTCTCTTTGATCATTTATTTCTTATCCTAATACTATATAGGTATAAATATGTATATGTACATATGTAATATATATGCATATTTATGCATGTATATATGTACATAGGTGAATATGTATACAAAGATGTATATGTGTGTATATATATTTGTATGTATTTGACTGAGGCAGACACTGTTATCTATTTCCACGTATTTCTTTCGAACAGTACTAAGATTAAATTTGCAGCAGCAATGTGCCTGCCTCTACGTGTTGGAATATTTAATCTACACAGTTATGACAATTCTGTTCTCCATTTTCCCATTTTCCCTTGTGATTGGGGGTGGCTGAGTGACCCATATTGGTTCAATGAGTCAAATGGGTAGGGAGGGAGATGTTTTTCAGGGAAAGCTTTTACTTTCCTGATAAAAGCAGATAGATGTATAAAATAAATGCCATTTCTCCATTTTCCTGCCTTAAACATGGATGTCTGGAGCAGCCCCAGGCACTTAGTAGAGATGAAGTGACAAGCATAGAGGAGAAGGCAAAGGGAATTTCAGTGATGCCAATGCTGACATCTTTTAGCTACTGAATTGAAGCCAAAGTTTTCTATCTCCAGAATTCTTTTTAAGAGAGAAGAAAAAAATCTATGTTTAACCCACTGTTAATAAAATATTTCTGCCCGATATACCTGCCTTCCTTGTTGCCTGCCTTCCCTTTCATAGCCCAGATTCCAGAGCCACTGAGCTAGGCTCTTTAATACGTACTTCTCTACTTCTGCACTTCTGCTTCCATCAGCCTGTCTGGCAGGGATGTGCTTTCTCCTTGATCACTAGGCTTTCAGCAAAAGATAAAGCATAATTTTTCTGTGTAACTATTTTGACTCTACATTCAATCTTCGGTCTCTGTAGTATTGAAAATGCTTTCTCCTTTGGTCTTTATTGTACCTTGTAGATTTCTCTATTGCAGAGACTGTGGGACCCACATTTGTGTATATGTACATCTCTCTGAACTTTTACTAGCACAGTATTACCTCACCCCACCTTTGCATTATTGCTCTCCTAAAAAGCCTTTTTGGGCGTTTCTGTTAGTTGCCCCCCTTCTTTCCTACTAAATTTTAATACCATCAATATATTTCATACCAATTTATACATTGTATGCCTATCTGTACTTAAACATAACAAAGAAAGATGATTCATTCTCCAGAAGAACTCATTTTTGTCCACTTTGGGCCACATCACCCCTGTTGAGAATCAGCGCTACAGCACAATGCCTTACTCATAGTAAGCATTTTGTAGACAATTGTTGAATTAATAAAGTAATTTTGACTTTCAGAAACTTAGCACAAAAGGTATGTCTGTGTAGGGTAAACAGAAGAAAGTACAAGAAAACTTTCTTAATTTATTTTTGCAGCCTATTCCTAAGCTGTCTTTGTCCTTTTCTTCTATTAATATATGAGACTGTTTTCCTAGTTAGTATTCTTTCTGTTGAGAATTGTAAGTAGCCGATCGTCAAATGGATAAAGGCAAAAGGAATATTGTTAACTTATGTGATGAAAAAGATTGGGTATAATTTTGATCTCAGACCCACCTTGATCCAGAGCCTCAAAAAGTAACACCAACATTCTATACTCTCAGTATTTTTGAGTCTGCTCTGTTCTCCTACTTTATTCTCAGACTTGCCCTTCCTGACTGTAAAATGACCTCCACTGGCTCTTGGGTTCCATCCTTGTAGATTTCTCTTCAAGAGACAGAAATTTAAGTCTTTGCCCTACAAGGGCAAATTGTATTCCATTTCATTTCATTGTTGGGGGCGTGTGCTAATTCCCAGGACTCACCCCCAAAAACTGGAAGTGCAAAAACTGCACTAAGTTTCATCACTAGATGGTGAAGCAGGGATGGGGATTGAGGACTGCAGGGAAGGACAGTTGAATGAAAAAAAAAGGGCTGTAAAGTATGAATTGGAACCTGTAGAGGCAATGAAACAGAAAAACAAACAAACAAACAAACAAAAACAGGTTATTTCAATGGGCAGTGTTATGGGCTGAACCATATTTTTCAAAATTCTTGCTGAAGCTCTACCCCCAGTACCTCAGAATGTGACTATGGAATGGACATAGGGTTAAAGAGGGGATTAAGGTAAAATGAGGTTATTTTACTTCATTATGAGAGTGTCCGTAAGAGGAGATTAGGACATGTGCACACACAGACTGAAGGATGATCCTGTGAAGACACAGCTAGAAGACGACTACCTACAAGGCAAGGAGGGAGTCCTTGTAAGGAATCAACCCAGGCAACATTTTAATCTTGGACTTCTAGCCTCCAGAATTGAGAAAAACTACGTTTCTGTTTAAGCTACCCAGTGGGTGGTACTTTGTTATGACATCCCTAGCAAACTAGTACAGACTGAGTACCTTCAGAGAGGGCAGACACCATGCCCACTGACTGCAAAATTAATTTTGCTCTTTAGTGTCTGTGAAATGAAGGAGACATTAGCGGTGGTTCCGAGGAGCTCTTGGTTAAGGGAGGTTATTGCATTGGGATGTCTTCACTCAATTTTTGCTCCAAGGTACTCTCACTGCAAAGATAAATTGACATTTAAGGCCTTTTCTGAGGTGCATTTTTCTGTGAATTTTGACACCTCAATCCACTTAAATTGGATCCCTTAATGCCGCTCGAGAAGCAGAGATTGTTTTTGGTCAGCTTTTCTTTTATAATCCCCCAAAGGTTGAACTGAGTACTTTTAAGAGTAGGTACAACTTCCAGGTTTAAGGGCAAGACCAATAGTCCAATGGCTGAGAAGGGATTCGGGGATTCTCTCTTCCTTAAAACTCGAAGCAGAAGTGGAACATAGAGACTCTTTCTAAGTGCTAGAAATTATCTTTTATGGTGGTTTTCTTTATTGTGCATGTTTAATTGAAATCTGCGTTTGTAAGCCTCCCCTTTGAATGTTTTCTTTAGAAAATGTGACTGCTGGTTAAAGACACTGCGTGTAAGAGGCCTTGGTTTATGACCTCATTTGACGTTAGTCAGTTGTGCAACTGATAAAGTAAGTGGCTTTAACTCCATATTCCTCTTTAATCATCTGTAAAATTAAGACCCTAATATGACTCGCCTCACAGAACTTCTGTGAGAATTAAGTTCAATAATGCTCGCCAAGCATCCAGCATAATGCTCGGTTTATATGAAGAGATCTATGATGCTTTTGTACTGGGCTAGTATGGAATGGTAATTAATAAAAGTAGCATAGAATACCAAAGATCACTGTGATCATAGTGGAGAAAAAAACATGACTTTTTTTTTGTTTGTTTTTTAATGTGGCATGCACCATTCAGGAAGAAACTAGTAGAAGGATACTCATCGAACATAGATTTACAGCTAGGAATATATCTAATTATCATAAGTGTAAAACAGTCACCTGTTATTATTTCAAGTACTGAGCAAAATGATGCTAAAACAGGCCCCAGCCTGATATATCTTTGACTTGTATTAAATTGTTTGTTGGTTATGTTTTTCTGGAAAGCCAATTTCTTAATTAGTTTCTCTGACATTCAAAAAGGATTTCCTCGGTCTCTCTTATCTGCCCTACCCTCCCTTCAACCTATTCTATATTGGAGTATGATGTTGAAAGTTTCAGTCTTCTTTCCTGCCAGTTTTCAGGTCTGGAACAACTTCCTACTGTACTTTCTGGCTGTTTCATTTGGCTTTTCAATGCTCATAAGGAAAACTCTGTTTAATGTCATTGTATTTTGGTCTTAAATAATAAATAAAAGCAGAATAAAAAATTTAATTCAGTAATTGTAGTCTAAGTAAAACTTTAGGGGATATATGAAATATTATTTCCTTGGACAAATTTGCCTAAGATTTTGCATTATTATAAATATTTTATGTCAGGCTATTTCAATTAAGGGTTTTTATGAAGCATTAAATTTGTGTAGCAATTTTAAATAAAGGGATCACATCACATGTTATGAACATAGAAAGAGATATATACTTTATTTCTTAATTAAATAAGCATACATATCTCTGTGTATATGTGTACATTTAAAATTATATATGTATAGAAAATATGCATGTATTTATGTATACACATATGTACAGTGCCAAGTACATAGTAGGAACTCAGGTCATCTTTAGTGAATGTGGTACACATATTGAGGTATATATCTCTGCTGTGTGACAGGTAGCTAGTTGATACTGAATGGAGATTATGCTGAAATTGAACAGAATCTTTCTGGAGTGAGTAAATATAATCAAGGATACTCTTGGTACTGAAGAATAAAAAGACAGCCAAGGCATAGAGGTAACAAAAATGAGTTAGCAGTTATTAATTCTGGATTTTAATGATCATGTATTATGAAAAGTAATAACACAAGTTTTTCATGTGTGGTTTTGAGACTTCTAAACTTTGAAAATGTAAGGTGGGGGATTATCCAGATATCATCTAACACGTGCTATTAATGATAAACAATTTACTACATGTGAAAGTGAATATCTGGGAGAGAAACTGAAGTAGAAAGTGGGAGACATTAGCTTCCTACCAGTTGCCATATAGAAATGTTTGTGATGAGTCTTGCTTTTCCAGACCTTGGTCTCATCATCTATCTAAAACAACGCTGGGGAGAAGAGGGCTCTCTGGGTGGTACTGTAAGAACCTTTCTCCTCTGATGTTCAAACATTCTGTCTTTGGATTGCAGTGAACATGTTAGTGTGTAATGCAGATCATGCAGCTGGGAGCTAGTGAAGGAGGGAGGAGATTAAGGTGGCTTTAGGATGAGGTGGATACGTTAGTGTGGTTATATGGAGAGCACACAGATCTCACAGTCTAGCACAGCTAGGCGTGAATCCTAGCTTTGCATATTAGGGGTAAAAACTTGATTTATTCAGTTACACTTTCCTTATCTATAACTGGACTGTTGGCAGGATTCTCACCTCATTCCAACTGCAGCAGCCATGGCATCCCTCAGTTGAGGTTACCAGTTAACGTGGTGAAGATTTGTATTCTCTAAGACTGTCTGGAGGAAAACAAAGAACAATAGGAACCGCGACTGACCTCACAGATAATTTCATATTATTTGGGCAATTTCATTATATTTCTGGCCACCAACTAATTTTTCCTGCAGAAGATAAGGGGGTATGGACTTACTCCTTCCACCACCCCTTCTTTTGATGCTGGAATTCATTGATCTATTTCATCAAATTTTGCACTATGAACATGTAAAAATCATGTTACATAATTTTATCTACTCCACTCTTGGCTTGCAGAAGATCAAATGCATGTCTTATCCATCTCATATTAAATATCTCTAGCATGCTGCCATGTGTATAAAGATACTCAATAAATTGTGTATTGAGTAATCTGTAGGATAAAAGTGGAAAAAAAAGGCACATGAAACCTTACAAAAGTGTATATTTTACAGCCAGATTAAATACAGATTATCCTCCATTTTTGTTATTTCCTCAGTGTCAAATATTCAGTAGTCTATCTTTTAAGTGCTTTTAAAAGCCATTCATGCAACAAACATAATGAATTCACTGCTTCTGTTTTCTACATAGACATTTTCAAAGCATTCTAATAATAAATCCTGTGAAAGGCTTTGACCATAATGGCTTTTCAAAGCTTCCACACAAAGAAACTCAGTTAAGACCAGGGCATAAATAAGACCTCAGTGCTGAAACAGAGGAAGGCCCTGTATATCTAAACCCATTAAATGAATCATTTATTTTGCTACTCATCTGTCATGTTATGAAGGTCATATAACAATGCTTATTTCTTACGGACCATCGGCAAGCTGTAGAATCAGAGGCTAAACTAAGTCCTTGAGTCAAATACTTGAGATGGGTAATCGTATTTCCAGGACTAATACCTGCAGTTATGTTCACTGGGTAAAATCGAATCTCACGCCTCGGGAGGGCACAGCATGCCTGCAAGGGCAAGAAAAAGATTTCTCCACATCCCATCCAGCTTCGAAATAGTTATGTTATACTGAAATTCCTGGAACATGGTCAGCTTTATTTTGTCTCCCCTAATACATGGTCAGGAGATTCTTTACAAGTGGAGGTGACATATATAATAGTCTGGACAGTGTGTGTCTGAAGCAGGAGGATCTGGGTTTGAAATTCTGTTTGACAGATTATATGCTGTCTGTCATTAGACAAGTTGCTTAACCTCTCTGGACCTCATTTTTCTTAACTATAAATGGAGACTGATATCTATCTTATAAGGGCTCTGTGAAGATTTAATCATTTAGCATATATAAAGTGATTTCCACAGTGTCTGACATGTAGCGAATACTCACTGTTTGTTAATATTCATCATTTGCCTGTTCTTTCTTAACAGCTGATGTCATTTATGGTTAGAATCCTCCCCTGGGCTATGCAGGAGAGCCTCTGGCAATTCTGGTGATACTAGCTCTTCATATTGCTATATGTTCTATTTATTTTTTTCACATTTCTGTTAAACTTTTTTATTAAGCTGTAACTTACATATATAGTAAAGCACACAAATCTTATGTCTATAGTCCAGTGAATTTTAACATATACATACACATGTGGAACCACCACCCTGATTAATATATAGAATATTTGCAACCGCCACGAAGTGCCTTTGTGCCTATTTTCTAGTCGGTGATAGCCAGGACTAGCTGCATAATTTTCACCTCCCAGTCCAAAATGAAAACATGGGGCTGTTTGTTAAAAAAGTGTTAAGAATTTAAATGCGTCGAGAGCAGAGCTTTAAGCACGCCACCTTTCTTTCTGATTGTGGGACAACCATGAATCCTACCCTGATTACATTTCCCTACCACCAGGGTTAATTTTTATTTCAGTTTCTCTTGTGATCAGTTATGTTTGTGAACATCATGTAAATGGAACCATACAGTACTTACTCAATAATGTTTGTGTTTTCTTTCAACACGGTATCTGTGAGATTCATCCGGGCTATTGCATGTTGTAGTAGCTTTTATTTTTCTTGTTGTGTAGATCCTATTGTGAAAATACATACTCCAAATTATTTATCTATTCTCCTGCTGATGGATATTTGGAATGTTTCCAGTTACACATGAAGCTGCTTTGGTATGTCTTTGGGTGGACATTTGCACTTCTTTATTTTGGACATATACTTTGGAATGAAATTGATGAGTTATGGGCAAAACACTCTAATAGGAACATTATGTGAAATGATTACTCATCGGGGAATTGCAATTAAAACCACAGTGAGATCCCATTAAACACCCACCAGAATGACTGAAATTAAAGAGACTGGAAATTCCATATGTTGGTGAAAATGTGGGAGAACAAAAACTCTCATACTTAGAGGAAATGAAAATTGGCTCAGTTGCTTTAGTTTAGCATATACCTGCATTATGGCCCAGCATCTCACTCCTAGATATATTTATTTTTTATCTTCTGAAGCCATTTTGAGGAAACAAATGAAAAAAAAAACGTCTAACATAGATTTCAACCTGATTCTTAATGTATTAATATGCTGCAGTGGCCATTTGAAATAAGACTTAAGCAACGATACCTAAGTTTCTGGTCATGATAGCTAGGTCCCAACATTATATTTTATTATATCTGCCCAAAAGCTCCTGCGGCTTTGTATCTGTTTTCCTACTCATAGGTAAGAGATGGGTCAAGACAAAGGAGGCTTGATGAGATAGCAAAATGTTACCATTAAGAACCATCTTTCATTTCCCAATTTTTTGTAGCTTATTGGTGAAGAAAAGCAGAAGTAAGACATGCAGGCATTTGTTGTTCTGTGAAGTGAAGATTTATGGACCTCATGTACATCCCTATGAGACGGGAGTATTAGCTGATTTACAGGCTGTATTCAGAAAGCTCCTCATCACAAATGTGACGTTCTTAGAGTAGCAGGCTCAGTCCTACCCACTTCCTTAGCTCATTGGTTTCCAAACATAGGCTCCCATCATGTAACCTAAAGTCTTGGGGAAATTTTATAAAATTTATATTCTTTGACATTATCCCTTGAAGATTCTGATTCAACAGATCTGGGGTAGGACCTGAAATCTGCGTTTTCCAGAAGCTCTTCAGATGACTCAGTAGTAAAGCATGTCATAGCAACAACTATTAGAACTACAGACCTTCATTGAGTCTCAGCCTATTCAGCTACAGTATAGATACAGAGCTTTTGCCGACTCCCTCCCTAGATGGCTAGACCATTTCTTAAATCTCTGCAAAAAACAAAAAAATTAAAGAATAAACTGATGTCACCATTTACCTAACAAAAGCATAACCTATGACTTTGGCCATCTTTCCTTGGCAGGACCTGCTGATTGGATGGATCCATCTTGAGTAATAAATGTCTAAACTCTTAAGCTAATCACCATGCCCTTTGGTCCTCTCAGGTGCCTTTCACAGTCAGTCTCTGTAGCTGAGCCAGGTAGCAATTGAAAGAACCTGTTGAGCATTTACTATGGGCTAGTCACTCTGCACATACGTTATCTTATTTAATCCTTAAAACAACTTTGGAGAGCTTAATAATATGATTATGCTTATTTAAATGACTTGCGTATTTAAAATTCTAGTAAATAGTGAGGGGGTTGTCGTTCTCTAAAACTTTCACAGCCTAAAGTGAGTGTATTTGGGGTTACTAGGGAGAAACCAGGATTTGAACACAGTCTTTCTGATTTTGTAGATGATCGTTCATGTCTAGACCCAGACTCCTTTGCTTCTTTGCCAAACCCATTGTTGAGGTAACAACATGTATTGTATTAGAACATGGCTTTTATTTGTCATGTTATAAATGTTGGGCTTGGGAGTTTTAGGATTCCAAAGAAAGGAGTCTTCACTCCCTGCTATAGAGCTAACTTGTTTTTTTGTGATGGATGTAGAGGTGCAGGGATCAGGGGATAATGAAGCCCTTCTTTGGGATATACATAAATCGGATTACTCTTCTTAGTTATGTTTTCCTGATGCCCGCAGCAGGTTGACCTAAATGAACAGATAATTACTCAGGCTGTTACAAGCATTCCTTACCCATTTGTGATCCTTTTATTAAATGAAACAGGCCTTTTTATTCCTTTTTTGATACTGCTTGTTAATAGAATAATCTTAAAGCTATTAGCATTTAAAGAGGAATTAGACAAAGATGTCCTGAATTGTCCCCTCTCCTGGCTTATGGTGCTCATGGGACCCTTGCTTTAACTAATTAGCCTGAAATGAATATTAAATGCATTGATCTCTATCAAGCACATCATGGAAGGGAAGCTTTTGTGAAAGTCATTTCAGTTGCAGACTTAGGTAACCTACACCTTAGTGTTCAATCCAAAACAATAGTGACTGGGAACATTCCAGAAATTAAACATACATTTGTGTGCACGTGCATGCACACACACACACACAGACACGATAACATGAGAAGGGCTCCTGCATTTCTTGAAATGCCCTTGCTTCAGCCACAAACCCACAGTTTAGCTTTATTTCCATGGAAACCAAGCAGAGAAAAAAAGTACATCTCTTTCCTGTTGTTTTCACTGCACCCTCTATCTCCCCGCCCCTGGAAAATTTACAATAACTATGCCTCATGACATAGCATAAGGAGTAAGTGCTTTGATCTAAAAACAGACACACTTGGGTTCAAATCCTGACTTAGACCTATTTGAGCAGTAGGATCTTAGGAAAATTATCTCTGGAACCTTAAATTTGCATACATTTAATATGAATAAACATCATGAACATATCGTCTATGTCATAGGGTTGTGAAATGCTTTGTGTACTACCAAAGACAGAGTAAAATCAAGAAACATTGACTGTTAAAAATAATGAAGACTGGAATAAGACTTCCGGGACATGATATCAAAAAACAGCAAGATTCTCTCCAGTTAAACATAAAATTTACCAGAGATGAGAAGAGAGTGTTTTTCCATTTTGTTTTGTTTAGAGGGACAGTACGATATAGCATTTTAGTTGGAAAAAGTTGAGCTATGGAAACAATAAAGACCTAAGTTTGAATCCATGCTGTCTCTGATTAGGGCCCATTTCTTAAGCTCTTTGAAGTTCAATATCTATAAGATGGGGGTGGTTGCACTCCAAGTGCTATATTGTGTAGCTTCTATGAGAAAATGCTTATCAATGGCCAAGCACACTAACCGTGTTCAGTATTATATAATTTTAATTTCCTTTTCCTTTTCTGGGACCAGATGTCAATGCTTCTCCCACTGATAGAGTTGAAGAGAGAATGGATAATAGATGGTGAGGAGCAAACAGTCAATGGAGCTGGGTGGGAAAGAGGGTGGCAGGAAAACAATCAATGTAGGAAATGAAGGTGAGGCTACATTTCACTTTATGATTTTAGTTTCTTTTACTCCTGCAAACAACCCTAAAATCCTACTGAGATCATGACTTCTTAGTACTTAAGAAACACTAAACGGATTTTCAAGAAAAAAACAGGCAACACACACTCAAAAACATAGACACTCTTTTGGAGTGATTTCCCTATTTCTTGACAGTTCATGTTGATTCACAGAGAAAGACGGTATGAATTCTGTTCTGTCTTCTAACTTACTCCTGTGCTTTTCCTGCCAATGAGAGAGTTGAAAGAGCGCTGAGAGAGAGATTAGAATGACATAAATATGTGGTTTTTCTGAAGTTAGGAAAGCATCTTTTCTGATCAAATCAGTGACAATTCTGGGCCCTCCACCTAGAGGTGATGGCTCTGTAATCCTTCAGCCAGGCAAAGCCACTGGGGGGTTCTCTTTAGACACCATGACTCGGATTCCTGCACTTCCCCAGCATTTTCAATTCTCTAACCACTGCTTAGGGCACCACAGGATTCAGAGCCCTCCTGCTGCAGCTTCAGGACTGGCTGCAGATCTTCCTTAATTTCCCTCATCATTTGAGTCGCAAGTGTGTCTCCCTCACAATACAGCACCTGCACAAACAGTGCCCTTGTCACCATGACAACCAGCACAGGAAGAGGGTTAGGCAGGCTGCGCAGAAGGAGGTCATGTTCCCACTCTCGTGCTGGTAGCGCTGCTGATGTAGGATCCTTCCCACAGCCACCTTGGTGCTGGCTGCCTGGGGACTTTTCACTTCCACTTCTGGGATGGGGTGGAGGGCTGTGCATAGTGCTGGAGCTGAAAGCTAAGTTAAATTCCAGAAGGAACTCAGGTGTTGGAGGGAGAGGTTCCAAGGCTCCAGGGAACCAGAGGGTGGCCTTTCTTTTCCTGTTAGCACTGTCTGAGCTTCAGTCTTATAACAGATGAAGTGCTTTCTTTATGAGCAGGAAGAAAAGAGGAAGAAAGAAATTCAATCAATAATTTATTGAGGCTTCCTGATGCTTAACAAGCTTAACAAGCCACTTGTCTCACCGGCCTCCACCTCCCAACCATCAGCATAAAATAAACAGGCTTCAGCAAGAAAGCAGAGTAAAAAAGGCAGAAACTGTGGAAAAACAGAAATGGGTTGGAATTCCAGCTCTACTAGTTGAGAGCTTTGTCACCTCCCTGAGGTTCTCAATTCAAGCACTAATCATCGATCAGCAAATCAATCACTCATTCATTATGAGGGTAAAAAGAAGTCAATAAGTGTAGAATGCCAGGGATATCTATGACCTGGATGGACAAGAAATTGTACTTTCGTTATATTACTATGAACATAAAGTACCAATAGGATAAGATGAGGATTTTGAATCTCCTTCATCTGGAAGTAGTTGTAATTGACAGAAAACATTTAACGAGGATGTGGAAGCAGCTGGTATTTTGAATACTCTCACACCGTAGTTCTTTAAGTATGATTCCTGGACCTGTAGCATCAACATCACTTGGGAGCTTATTAGTGAGCAAATTCTTCGGTACCACGGCAGATCTACTAAATCAGACCTCTGGGGGTAGGGCCCATCTATGTATGTTTTTAACAAAGCCCTGCTTAAGTTTGAAAACTGAGTGCTCTAATGGAAGTAGAAGACCTTTAAACAAGACTTAGAGCTTCTGGAAGACAGGGAGTATGTTACGCCTATTTTTATGTCACTAGTGCTAAGAGAAGAATGGAAAACTGAGAAACACTCTACAAATGGCACCAGGAGAAAATAGAGTAGTGATGTTTGAGGGAGGTTCTTTGTGGATGGACTTAAGGTTTCTTGTCCCTTTTGTGGATGGAGAAGTACTTGAAGCACAAAAAGGTCAGGACAAGGCTATAGAGAGTGTAGGGACCTGATGTCTGAAGCAGTGGCAGAGATTATTATCACTATTGTCATCATTATTTTTATTAACATTATTATCACCATCATCTTCATCATCATCATCATTTAAGTGTCAGCATCATTCCCACAAGACAAGGCAGAACTTGTCACACTTCAGTAGATAACAGCACAAGATGTCTATTAACCAAGCATACTCCAGACTGACCAGATGAACAAAGACATACATCCAAAACCACAAACTCCATAAGTCACCCTTAATGAAGACCATTTAGAAACAGATATCACCTTTCCTAAATCAAGGCAATGTGAAAACTTCTCGGTACCATGATTGTTTTTCTCTGGGTTTATCCTAAATCTATTTTAATGAGAGATGAAAAGAGAAAAAGAAGAGGAGAAAGAAACACTGCACATCACAATATTTCTCCAAAGTGGCCAGTTATAAAATAACAATACTTGAAGTTGATAAAAATGAAAATACAAAAGCAATCAGTAAATAGTCATGGTGAAACAAAGTAGAATAATTTGTTTTCTCTAAGCAGATGGTTGAGTTTGGCCGGAGTTCTGGTTAGAGACAATTAATATGTTTTTTTTTTTACATATGAGTCGTAGAATGTAAGGGTCACATTTTTCCTTCACCTGTTGTCTGAGCATAGCATGTTTAACTCAGCTTTTCTTTGGAGGTGTGGAAGGTGAGACCCTGTGTCTTCATTGGCTCTCCACTTTCTCAGAGTAAAATAATCAAGATCCTAATAGTGGCATTGTGGCTCCACTGACCTGGTGTCTTGCCATTTTCTTCATTCACTTGGCTTCAGACACACTAGCTTTCTTGCTGTTCTTGGAACAAATCAGGCATGCTTTTGTCTTAAGGCCTCTGCTGTACCAGTTGTCATCTCTTCTTGTGTATTCACCTCCTGAACACATGCATAGCTAGGTCTCCCATCTATTTTAAACTTTTGTAGAAAGGTCAGAGCTTCAGAGAGGCACACTCTTCCTACCTTACTTAACACTAGACAACCCTCCTACTTCACCCCAGTGAAGATCCCGCACTTGATCTCTCTTATCTGCTCTATATTTTCCCTATAGCACTTACCAACTTCTAACATACTATATTATTTATATGTTTTAATGTTTACTGTTTATGTTGTCTCTACCTTTTGAAATGGGTGCATCACAAAGGCAGAGATTATTTTTGTCTGTTTTGTTTAAAAATGTTTCAATTCACTAGAATAATATCTGGCACATAGTAGATACTCAAGCAGATGCTGAAAGAGTTGAGTGAATGAATGAAAGGTGGATAGGGTGACTACATAATGAATTTTTAAAGGCATCTTTTGAAATGGAGTTACTAATTAGTTCATACAAGACTGAGAATGTTTTTTTAAACATGAATTCTTCATTGAAGATATGTAACTCAAACAGTAGGTATTTTGACCCTTGCTCCTAAAGAACAATAAAATTTTCTTTGCAGAAAAAATAGAAGTCGACTTTGTTACTTTCACCAGTAATTGGCTAGAAGGAATTCTGATTGTGAGTTCACATTCCCTTCTCAAATGTGTTGCAAGCTTTCCCTGGGATTCCAGAAAAGGTTTACCCATAAAAGCCAGTTAATAAAGAAATTTCCCAAAGAAATCCTCACTGTAGACCACAAAGTCTCTAAGAGCTCATTAAATTTTTATGCATGCAATATTCTTCTTAACTGCCTGGGTCACTTTGCTGCCAAGACACATCATGAAGGGAAGGTGATAAATCTCATCAAATTTTTTTCTGTCTCACCCCAGATCTCAAGTTAGAAAGATTGCCCCCAGTCAGTGTTGATCTACATGGGCTGAGAGGCAACAATGGAAAGTTCAAAAGAAACTACAGTGACTCTTCTCACATGGAGTCTTTCTGAGATGTGAACACTGAGAACCTTGGGTCCTTGGGATACTTTTATTGCTAAAGAAACTGAATTCCTTTTAAGTGGGGTTATATTGAAAAGAGGAACAGGGTTGGGGAGCCATTGTTAGGCCCTCGTAGACCAAATGTGCACAGCTTTCATGTTAAAACTTTGCATTGGAAAATCTAAAAGATGTCTCTATAGACCTTTGTATTAGAAACTCTCTATGATACGTGAATCAGTGGGATCTTTTGGAACCTATGTTCCTTGTGCCCACATGAAATAGACCAGGCTCCCCTGGGAAGAAAAGAAGAGTAAACTGCTTATGCATTTAGTGGGGCTGGGAAGGGGGTGGGGAGAGGGAGCCTTAACTCAGAAGACTAAGTCAAATGCAGGCATAGAGATGTAAGATATGACTTGAGAGAGAGAAGAGCTGTTTGTAATTAATATGTTAGCTATTCAGATATTTGATTTCTTACAGAAAAATCTACTTGATGTAATTTTTCAGTATCACTTTTTAACTATAGATATAGACTGAGGTTTAATTTTATTAAAGCATTTCTGTTGCAATAAACTTGTGCATTCCAAAATTCAAAATACCTGAAAGAAAAAGGGAAAACATTGCAATCATAAAAATGTGTTGTCTTGGAAAGGCCCCAAATGAAACAGTTTTATCAGATAAATGCTTAACAGGCCTTTTTTTTTTCTTTTTACATTTTATTAGACATTCTGACATTAAGAAGACTTACTGGCTAATATTTTTGTGACCTACAATTGGTCGCTGCCAAAATGTGAAAAAGGATATCCCTTTTTGAACACTTATTGTATGTCAAAATGTTTGTGACATGATAAAGTCTTTATTTCACCAAATCTCCATGGCTATGAGAAAAAAAATCTCAATTTTATATAAGGGAAAACTGACACTTGCAGAATATGAATTATTTGTTCAAGGTCTCACAGTTTCCAATAGAAGCAGCAGCCACAAACTCAACTGTTTCTTGACTGCTAAACATATGCTCATTAACTTCTACATGCATACCCTCTCTAATGAGAAAATAATTTTATTTCCTGCCACTAGAATCTGAGTCAGTCTACTTTTTCCTATTTTAACTGGTAAAATAACATAAACAATTTAAAAGGAAAAACATTCCTAATGCTAACAATTTAAAATAATAAAGTCACATTTACGTATACATTTAGACAAATACATTTTTACATGGCTATAATAATCAGTATGAATCGAGTTTTATACTCTGCTTTTCAAATTCCATGTTATACATATTTTACATGCTATTGAAAAATTTTAAGATAGTGTTGTCGCATTTTTAACTTTTTAGCTTTTTATTTTAGGTTCAGGGATACATGTGCAGGTTTATTATATACATAAATAGCGTGTCACGAGGGTTTGGTGTACAGATGATTTCATCACCCATGTAATAGGCTTAGTAGTACCTGACAAGTAGTTTTATGATCCTCACCCTCCTCTCACCTTCCATGCTCAAGTTGGCCCCAGTGTCTATTATTCCCTTCTTTGTGTCCATATATACTCAATATTTAGCTCCCATTTATAAGTGAGAACATGCAGTATTTGGTTTTATGTTCACGTGTTAGTTCATTTAGGATAATGGTCTCCAGCTCCATTTATGTTGCTGCAAAAAACATGATTTTGTTCTCTTTTATGCCTGTGTAGTCTTCCATGGCATATAGATTCCACATTTTCTTTATCCATTCTACCACTGATTTGGTGTTTAGATGGATTTTACATCTTTACTACTGTGAATAGTGATGCAATGAACAAATGCATGCATATGTTTTTATAGTAGAATGATTTACATACCTTTGGGTATATATACAATAATGGGATTGCTGAGTTGAGTAGTAATTCTCTTTTAAGTTCTTCTAGAAATTAAGTTGCTTGCCACAATGACTGAAATAATTTATATTGCCACCAGCAATGTATAATAATTCCCTTTTCTCCACAGCCTCACCACCATGTTATTTTTTGACTTTTTAATAATAGCCATTCTGACTGTTATTAAATGCTCTCTCATCATGGTTTTGATTTGTATTTCTCTAATTACTAGTGATGTTGAATATTTTTCTATATGCTTGTTGGTCATGTGTATATCTTCTTTTGAAAACTATCTGTTCATGTCCTTTGCCCAATATTTAGTGGGTCATTTGGTTTTTGATTGTAAGTTTGTTTAAATTCCTTATAGAGTCTGGATATTCAACCTTTGTTAGATCCACAGTTTTCAAAGTTTCTCCCATTCTGTAGATTGTTTTTTTTTTTACCCTGTTGATAGTTTCTTTTGCTCTGCAGAAGTTTTTCAGTGTAATTAGGTCAATTTGTCAATTTCTGTTTCTGTTGCAATAGCTTTTGGAGTCTCTGTTATGAAATATTTGCCAGTTCCTGTATACAGAATGGTATTTCCTATGTCCTAGAGTTTTTATAGTTTTAAATTTTACATTTAAGTTTTTAATCCATCTTGAGTTAATTTTTTGTATATGGTGTAAGAAAAAGGTCCAGTTTCAGTCTTCTGCATATGGCTAGCCAGTTATCATAGCACCATTTATTGAACAGGCAGTCCTTTATCCATCACTTGTTTTTGTTAAAATTGTAGAAAATCAGATAGTTGTAGGTGTGTGGCATGATTTTTGGACTCTTTATTGGTTCCATTGGTCTATGTGTTTGTTTTTTGACCTGTACCATGCTGTTTTGGTTACTGTGACCTTGTAGTATAGTTTGAAGTAGAATAATGTGATGCTTCCAGCTTTGTTCTTTTTGCTTAGGATTGTCCTGGCTCTTTAGGCTCTATATTAGTCAGGGTTCTCTAAAAGGAGAGAATTAATAGGATAGAGGTATATATGAAGGGGAGTTTATTAAGGAGTAGTGACTAACATAATCACAAGGTGAATTCCCAGACTAGGCCATCTGCAAGCTGATGAGCAAGGAAGCCAATATGAATCCCCAAACCTCAAAAGCAGAGAAGCCAACAGTGCAGCTTTCTGTGTGTGACCAAAGGCCTGAGAGCCCCTGGCAAATCACTGGTATAAGTCCAAGAGCTCAAAAGCTGAAGAACTTGGAGTCTGATGTTCAAGGGCAGGAAGCATCCAGCAAGGGAGAAAGAGGAAGGCTGGATGACTCAGCAAGTCCCTCCAACTTTTTCTGCCTGCTTTATTCTAGCTGCACTGGCAGCTGATTAGATGGTTCCCACCCAGACTGAAGGTAGATCTGCCTCTCCTAGTCCACTGACTCAAATGTTAATCTTCTTTGGCAACACCCTCACAGACACACTCAGGAACAATTCTTTGCATCCTTCAATCCAATGAAGTTGACACTCAATATTAACCATCACAGGCTCTTTTATGGTTCCACATGAATTTAAAAAAAATTTTTTTTCTAATTCTATAAAGAGTGTCCTTGGTGGTTTAATAGGAATAGCATTGAACCTATAAATTGCTTTGGGCAGTATGTCCAGTTAAATAATATTGATTATTCCTATCCATGAGCATGGGATATTTTTCCATTGGTGTCATCTCTGATTTCTTTGAGCAGTGTTGTGCAATTCTCATTGTTGAAATCTTTCACCCCCCTGGTTAGAGGTATTCCTGGGTGTTTTATTCTTTTTGTGGCTATTGTGAATGGTATTGTGTTCTTGAGTTGGCTCTCAGCTTGCCTGTGTTTGGTATGTAGGAATGCTACAGATTTTTGGACACTGATTTTGTATTCTGAAACTTTGCTGAAGCTGTTTGTCACATATATTAGTCCATTCTCAAACTGCTCTGAAGAAATACCCAAGACTGGGTAATTTATAAAGGAAAGAAGTTTAATTGATTCACAGTTCTGCATTGCTGGGGAGGCCTCAGGAAATCTACAATTATGGAGGAAGGCAAAGGAGAAGCAGGCACCTTCTTCACAGGGTGGCAGGATGAAGTGAGTGCAAGCAAGGGAAATGCCAGATGCTTATAAAAGCATCAGATCTTGTGAGACTCACTCACTATCATAAGAACAGCATGGGGGGCTGGGCGTGGTGGCTCACGCCTGTAATCCCAGCACTTTGAGAGGCCAAGGCAGGCAGATTACTTGAGGTCCAGAGTTGCAGACCAGCCTGGCCAACATGGTGAAATCCTGTCTCTACTAAAAATGCAAAAAAATTAGCCAGGCATGGTAGTGCGTGCCTATAGTCCTAGCTACTGGGGAGGCCGAGGCAGGAGAATCACTTGAAGCGGGAGGTGGAGGTAGCAGTGCGCCGAGATTGTGCCACTGCACTATGGCCTGGACAAAAAGAGTGAGACTCCATCTCAAAACAAAAACAAAACAAAACAAAACAAAACAAAGCAAAACAAAAGAACAGCATCAGGGAAACAGCCCCCATGATCTGATTACCTCCCACTTGTCCTGCCCTTGACACATGGGTGTTATGGGGAGTACAATTCAAGATGAGATTTTGTGTGGGGACACAGCCAAACCATATCATCAGATAATGGAGGTTTGGGGCCAAGACTATGGGGTTTTCTAGATATAGAATCATGTTATCTGCAAACAGGGGTAGTTTGACTTCCTCTCTTCCTATTTGTATGCCTTTTATTTCTTTCTCCTGCCTGATTGCTCTGGCAAGGACTTCTAGCACTATGTTGAATAGGAAGGGTGACAGAGACCATGGGTGTCTTGTTCCAGTTTTCAAGGATAATGCTTCCAGCATTTTCCCATTTGGTATGATGTTGACTGTGGTTTTGTCATAGATGGCTGTTACTATTTTGAAGTATGTTCCTTCATTGCCTAGTTTATTGAAATTTTTGAACATGTTGAAGACTAAGCTCTGATTATTTTATCTCATCTAAATTCCTATCTAAATGGTCTGGAGATTCATACCCTACAAATCATAAATTCTCATCGGATGAATTTTACTTAACCTTATTTATCGTGACTTACTTTTCAACCTGACTCTGACATAACATTACTAGAGGAGGAAGAAAATCAACATATTTTACCCCAGAACATCTTTCTTTGCCATATCTTGAAATGGCCCTGCAAAACAGTCCTTTGTGGGGGACAATTTGCATCTGTAAGAATCTCTATTAACATAGCTAGATATTTTTCTTCCCAATTCTAAAGAGATTAACTAAAAGTCTAGCACCTTTTAAAGATCTGAATAGGAAACTTGTCATCAATTGTCTCTAAGAGCAGCCACTATAAGACTTCAAGGGAACCTTGGTCTCTACAATATTTTATCTTAACCTGAACATTTCCTTTCTATCAATCCGAGGTCTTTAGACAAACTCAACCAATTGTCAACCAGAAAAATGTTTAAATGTACCTACAGCCTGGAAGCCACCCCACTTTGAATTGTCCTGCCTTTCTGGACCAAACCAGCATATCTCTTAAATGTATTTGATTGATGTCTCATGCCTCCCTAAAATGTATAAAACCAAGCTGCATCTTGACTACCTTGGGCACATATTCTCAGGATGTCCTGAGGGCTGTGTCATGGGCCATGGTCACTCATATTTGGCTCAGAATAAACCTTTTCACATATTTTACAGAGTTTACCTCTTTTCATTGACAAAGGGATGTTGTATTTTATCAAAAGTTTTTTCTGCATCTTTTTGTTTTGAGAAAGCTTCTCTCTGTCATCCACGTTGTAGTGGTGTGTTCGTGGCTCACTGCAGCCTTGACCTTCTAGGCCCAAGTGGTCCTCTCACCTAGTTCTCCTGAGTAGCAAGTAGCTGGGACTATAGATGCATGCTACCATGCCTGGTTAATTTTCTGTATTTTTTTGTAGAGATGAGATTTTGCCATATTTCCCAGGTTGGTCTTGAATTCCTTGGCTCAAGCAATCTGCCCACCTTGGCCTCCCATGGTGCTGGGATTACAGGCATGAGCCACCGCACTCAGACCCTTTTCTGCATCTATTGAGATAGTCATGTGGTTTTTGTTTTTAACTCTGTTTTTGTGATGACTTACATTTATTGATTTGCATGTGTTAAACCAGTCTTGCATCCCAGGGATACAGCCTAACTGACCATGGTAGATAAGCTTTTTGATGTCCTGCTGATTTGATTTGCCAGTACTTTGTTGAGGAATTTTGCATTGATATTCAAGGATATTGACCTAAAATGTTTTGTTGTTGTTGTTGTTGTTGTGTCTCTGCCAGGTTTTGGTATGAGGATGAAGCTGGCCTCATAGAATGAGCTGGGGAGGAGTCCCTCCCCATCAATATTTTGAAATAGTTTTAATAGGAATGATACCAACTCTTCTTTATATATCTGCTAGAATTTGGCTGTGAATCTGGCTGGTCCTGGGCGTTTTCTGGTTTGTAGACTTTTTCTTATTGATTCAATTTTGGAACTCATTATTGGTCTATTCAGGGACTTAATTTCTTCTTGGATCAGTCTTGAGAGGTTGTGTGTGTCCAGGCATTCATCCATTTCTTCTGGGTTGTCTAGCTTATGAGCACAGAGGTATTCACAATAGTCTGTAAGGGATTTTTGTATTTCTGTGGTGTCAGGGGTAAAGCCCCCTTTGTCATTTCTGACTGTGTGTATTTGCATTTTCTCTACCCCCCCTTTTTTTAATTAGTCTAGCTAGTGATCCGTCTTACAATTTTTTTCAAAGAACCAACTGCTGGATTTGTTATCTTTTGAATGCTTTTTATGTCTCAATTTTTTTTCAGTTCAGCTCTGATTTTGGTTATTTCTTGTCTTATGCTAGCTTTAGGGTTAGTGCTATTATTTCTCTAGTTATTCTAGGCAAGTTATTAGGTTGTTAATTTGAAATCTTTCTAACTTTTTGATATGAACATTTAGTGCTATAAACTTCCCTCTTAACACCACTTTCACTGTGTCCCAGAGATTCCGATATGTTGTATCCTTGTTCTCATTAGTTTCAAATAATTTCTTTATTTCTATCTTATCTAAACTTTATTTATCCAAAGGTTAATCTGGACCAGATTGTTTAATATCCATGTAATTATATGGGTTTGAGCAATTTTGTTAGTACTGATCTTTCTTTTTATTGCACTACAGATTAAGAATGTGGTTGGGATGATTTCGTTTTTTTATTTTGAATTTTCTAAGGATTGTTAATGTCTGATTGTTTAGTCTATTTTAGAGTATGTGCCATGTGAAGATGACAAGAATGCATATTCTGCTGCCTTTGGGTGGAGTGTTGTATGGAAGTCTATTAAGTCCATTTGATCAAGTGTCGATTTCAGGTCTTGAATATCTGTTAGTTTTCCGCTTTGGTGGAAATATAGTCAGTGGGGTGTTAAAGTCTCTCAGTATTATTGTGTGCAAATCAAAGTATCTTTCTAGGTCTCTAAGAACTTGCTTTATGAATTTATATGCTCCTGTATTGAGTACATACAAGTTTAGGATAGTTTGGTCTTGTGGAATTGAACCTTTTACCATTATGTAATGCCCTTTTTTGCCTTTTGTTGATCTTTGTTGGTTTAAAGTCTCTTTTGTCTGAAATTATAATAGCAATCCCTGCTTTTTTTCTGTTTTCTGTTTGCTTGGAATAATTTTTCTCCATCCCTATACTTTGAGTCTATCCATGTCATTGCATGTGAGATGTGTCTCTTGAAGACTGCATACATTTGGGTCTTGCTTCTTTATTCAACTCGTCACTCTTTGCCTTTTAATTTGGGTGTTTAGTCTATTTACATTCAATGTTAGTGTTGGTATGAGTGGATTTGTTCTTGTCATCATTTGGTTAGCTGGGTATTATGCAGATGTCTTCGTGTGGTCCTTTATAATGTCATTGGTCTATGTACTTGTGTTTTCTTAGTGGCTGGTCACGTTCTTTCCATGTTTAGCACTCTCTTCAAGACCTCTCATAAGGCAAGTCTGGTGATAATGAATTCCCTTAGCATTTACTTGTCTAAAAAATATCTTATTTCTCTTTTTCTTATGAATCTTAGTTTGGCTGGATATGAAATTCTTGTTTGAAAATTCTTTTCTTTAAGAATGCTTAATATAGACCATATTCTCTTCTGGCATGTGAGGTTTCTGCTGAAAGATCCGCTGTTTGCCTGATGGAGTTCCCTTTGTAGGTGACTTACTACTTTTCTCTGGCTGCCTTTAACCTATTTTCTTTCATTTTGACCTTGAAAAATCTTTGATATGTCTTAAGGATTGTCTTTTTGTGTAGTATTTTGCATGGATTATCTGCGTTTTCTGAATTTGAATATTGGCCTCTCTAGAGAGGTTAGGGAAATTTTTATGGACAATTTCCTGAAATATGTTTTCAAGTTTCTTGCTTTCTCTCTCTGTCTTTCAGGGATAGCAATGCATCTAGATTTTGTCTCTTTGCATGCTCCCATATTTTTTGGAGGTTTTGTTCATTCCTATTTAATGTTTTATCTTTATTTTTGTCTGACTGAGTTGCTTCAGTAAGCTGATCTTCTATAATAGCTCTGAGATTCTATCCTCAGCTTGGTCAATTCTGCTGTTAATACCTGTGATTGTATTCTGAAATTCTTAAAGTGAGCTTTTCAGGTCTACTAGTTTGATTTGGCTCTTTCTTAAAATGGCCATTTCATCTTTTATCTCCTGTATTGTTTTATTGCATTCCTTAGAATCCTTGGATTGGGTTTCAACTTCCTCCTGAATATCCATGATCTTCGTTCCTATCAATATAATGAAAGGAAGACACTCGGGCTTTCTGAGTTGCCAAAGTTCTTGTGCTGGTTCTTTCTCATCTACGTGGTCTGATGATCTTCCTTCAATTTTTGAAGTTGCTGTCCTTTGGATTTTTATCTTATGTTTTTGATTTTATGTTATTTGATGTACTTAGGGGTTTGATTGTGGTATAAGCTGGGTTCAGTTGACTGACTTCATTTCTGGTAAATTTTTGGGGAGTCACAGCTAAGCTCAGTACTCCTAGGATTCATGCTTTAACTCTGGAAGTTGATATTGGGTTCCTGACTTTGTTCACTGGCCCCTCAAGGTTGGGAACCTGCTGCACTGAAGGGGCTGAAGTGTTCCCAGACCACTGGCCACAACACTCCAAAGGGTGATGCCAACCAAGGTGATTTGTCCAGTGATGTCATCAAGATCTGCGCTTGTTCACATGTGCCAGCAGCAGCCACAGCACATAGGGGTGTACATTCATTGGCTTGGGTGGGACACTGGTGGGCTGGGCCTGTTGGTGTCTGTCTGGGCATTGGCAGTGCTGCTGGTGGCAGCATGGGCCCCTAGGAGGCACCCTGGTTGGGCATGCAAGGCTGCACTGAAAGCAGGCACAGCAAGGCTGGGACCCTGGGAGACAGAAGGACGCCCAGCCCCATCTCACAGACAAGTTTACCCTACTCTATTCATTCTCATAAATTCCTCTATGGTTTAAGTCTCCTAGGGGAGCATGGCAAGCCTTGGGGGATGGCATACCTGGCCATTCCCCAGAGAAATCTGGCACCAAACCTTCTGGGCTGTGCGCAGGCTGAAGTCCTGCCCCTATTACCTCTCTAAGCAGTTCTCCCTGCCAGCTCACGTGTCCATGGGTGTTGTGGGGTCTCCTGCTGCCAGGATTCCAGAGGTCCATGGTGAGAGCTGGTTGCTCCTTGTTTGCTCAAGTCACTCCTTTCCCAGGACTTGTTGGGGGCCAGAAACTAGTTCTGGTGCACAGTAGCCACATTCCGGGTTCCTAGCTTCCTCCCCCTTCAGCCCAGCATCTGTGTCCTCCCTCCATCCATTCTCAATGCCCTCCCTCTAAAGATCTGCTCAGAGTGTGCCAGTCTTCACAGTGGCCTGGTCCTTCAGTGGCAGATGTTCCTCCTAGCTGTGTCTAGTTGGCCATCTCACCTCCATCCAGCATTTTAAAGACAGTTTTAACACCTGTATAACATTCCAATTAGTGGATATATCATAGTGTTGGATATTTTAATTGTTTCCCATATTAGTATAACTGATAACACAGTCAACATTTTAATTGAAAGGGGGAAAAAACGCCTAAATAAATAACTTCTCTAGGACAATTGGTGAGAATGGCATTACTGAGACATCTTTATTTCTCTTGACATACATTGATACACTGCTTTTCAAAATGATAGACCCATATTGTAATTGCATCAAAAATTACTTGAGTTTATAAATTTTACCACAACCTCACTGTCACTGACACTTGTGATCTATTTTAAAAGTTTATCTGTGCAATAGCAATGAAATGTAACCTCATTGTTTTAATTTGTGTTTATCTGCAAGATTGAACATTCTTCCATGTTCATTTCAAATTTTCTTTCTCTTTTTATCATGCAAATCAGTGGCATCACTTAAATACCTAATTTTGTTATTTCTAGTATTCACAAAACATATATATGTATCTCAATCTACCTAACTTACTCTATATGTTTATTTATTTTTGTAAATATCTCTGTGTGTATTTCATCTTCAGATTAAATAAAATAATGGAAGGACACATAAAATTCAAATGATTTTTTTTCTGAGGGATACCAGAACTTCTAGTAACTTCAGTATTTCCTACTGAGAAATTAAGATTTATTTATTTTATTTTTTACATACTTCACTTTAATTTTTATGGATACATTTACCTTCCTTCAACTCTTGCTTCCAGTAGCTCAATAAAACAGTCTCCCCAGTCAAATTAAGAAATTCTGAAAGAAATTATTGTTAGAATATTAATGATCTCAGACTGGTGACACCTCAGGATATGAAGGACAGGGCTCTGGAATGAAGACGACAGTTGCAATGCCCTGTACACTAATGGTGCCTATACTTGTGCCATGCTTTGGCCCTTGAGAGGGAATGCTAGGATTAAGTCCAAGATCTTAGTGCTGGTTTATGGACTGACTAACATAAAGAATAAATTCTGAGTGATGCCCACAACAGCTTCTATCCAGAGACCTACTTTTCAATTTTAGGCATTTTTTGGTCTCATAAATTTACATGAAATGGTGGCCAGAGAAAGAATTTATAAAATTTATAAACTACAAAACGTATTCTTGAAGGAAAAACAATAGAATATGTCTGCTTGGTTGAAGTGTTTCTGCAATAGAAGCAAGTACAAATAATTCCAGAGGGGATAAAGGGCTTGTACCAAGACAGACTAAACTGTTTTTCATATTGCTTGGTAAGCACAACTATATGCTGGGCGGTACATCAGAAGCTCTGACCAGCAAATGGGCAACAAAAGGCCATGATATTTGGTGGCAGTCATGAGAACAAGAACACGTGGCAATCGTTTTTCCCTTTTTCTTCATGGCTAAAACCCTTTTTGATATAAATTAGGAACTGAATACCTACACTACAATAGGCATTCCAAAATCGTTAGATGGTCTGGGAACTGACCAAATTCCCTTTAAAAATAAATTCTTTTAACTTATCGTTCATTCACTAACAAGAGAGGTGGGACAAAACATGACACAAAAGAAAATTTAAACGTTAGCATTGTAAGTCTTAAGTTCTTTTCCTCTCATTGAGTCATGTCCTTGGACTAGATATATAATATATCTGGGACTAGGTTTTTTATTTATGAAACAAAGGGTGAGATCAAATCACCAGGTTTTCTTCCACTTGCCACATTCTGTGATTCTTTGGTAGCATATACATCAGGCACCTACTTCTGGCTCATGAGGAAAACATTTTTAAAGTGTAAGACGTATTCTTCACTCTGCTGAAACGTTCCACGTTATGACCCGCCCACCCATCCCAAATAACACAGGCAAGTAAGAGTGCAGGCCCCCAGAGGAGTGATTCATACAATGGCAGTGCTCTGAGGGTGTTCTTTATGATAGGTGGGCACTACCCAGTGTGTAGAGGCTGGAAAGAAAATAGGATGGCCTTGAAGCCACACATCCCTGTGTTCCAGACCCTGTCTCAGAGCCTGCTCTCTGTGCTGCTTCAATTATGTGACTGGACTTCTAGGGTTTAGTTTGCTTTTCTGTCAGATGGGAAAAGTAGTCATTAACTTGAATCGTTCATTGTTCTAAGAGTGAGAGTCGGTGTGTGCAGAGGGTCACTAGTTCCCCGATAGGTAGTAGACAAAAAAAAACCCAAAAAGGTAAACAAGATACAGAAAAGGAAGAAGATGGAGAAAGAGGAGATACATGGGCAGTGTAAGCAAGGGGTTAGTGTTGGAAATTAGATAATTTTTTTGCATGTATAGTAAAGGAATTAATTAAATGTAACATATGTTTATATCATCTCCATCATAAAGATTAACATTCTAGTGTGATTAAAAAAAGGGGAGTGAAAATATGTAATTACTGTGATTAATACTTCTTAAGTCCATCGTACGTTGAGAATTTATAGGAAGATGACCTGAATGAATCTGATATGTTAGACGATGATTCCATAAGGAAGTGATCTCTGTGCTGAAATCTTGAAAGACACTATATTGGAACTGATTAGTTGAAAGGAACAGCACACATTAAGGTTCTGAGGTGGGAAGGAAAGTGGTGTATTGAGCAACTGAAGGGTTGATATAACTGGAGTAAGGAAAGGGGTAAGAATGGCACCAGAGGATCCAGAGAAGTCAGTGAGGCCTTGGAGGCCACAGTAAGAATTTGGCCTTTATCCTAAGATTGATGGGAAGCCATTTTTTACTTTAGGCATGATTTTACTGTTACATATGTAATTATAATGTGTTTACAATTAATAGGTCTGATTCAATAAAGGATAACCGAATAATTTCTTTCTGGACATATAGGTTACTTTTGTGTGTCAGGTCATAACATCTTTTTTTAAACTTTATTTTAAGTTCTGGGATACATGTGCTAAAAGTGAAGGTTTGTTACGTAGATATACATGTGCCATGGTAGTCTGCTGCACCTATCAACCCATCATCTAGATTTTAAGCTCAAATACAGAATGCATGTGAGGCATAATATCTTTAACAATGATTTCTTTTTCTACCGTTCACATACTGTGCTGAGTTCAAAATCACCCACAACAATAATGGAGTTTCCTTAAGGTATAAGTTTTTTTGGTGCGTGCTAAAACTTAAAAGCTAATGAAGTCATCACCTTTAAAAGGCTTAGTCTTGAAAGGACTATTTTTCTCTCAAATGTGTTTCTTCCTTTGATAGGTGCTCGGTTATGTGCCATCCTTTCAACAAACACATATAATAAGCCATCATTATGCACTATGGAACTAGAGATAGAGCCATGAACAAAAGGGGTATCTCTTCTGCTCTACTGAACCTCTTTCTTTTCTTTTTCAAATCACTATCGAAAGCCTTTCATTCTGATATTAAATCCTGTATGTATCCTGGCAGGCTTTCAAATGTATATTTATACTGACCTTCATACTTTTATTCTTGTATTCATCTGTCATCTTCTTGACAATTCTCCATGAAAGTAGAGACAATAGAAGGTAAAGGCGAAGAACACAGGTTTGCAGTGAAACAGACTGGGGTTCAAATCCTGGCTCAGCTGTGTTTATCACTTTTGTGCTAAGTAGTTTACCTATGTCATTTTGCACTCGAAAAGTACCTCCATGTGATAAATGTTATTTTCATTTGTAGAGGAAAAAAGTAAAGCTCAGAGAGGTAAAGATATTTTCCAAATGTCACACACCTAACTCTAAACTGTAAGACAATGCTACTTAAGGTTAGCAACTTTTTTTTCTATAGTGATAAAACATAGTTTATATTTTCCTGACTCAGATATTCTGCAAACCTCTTGAGGCAGGCCTGTCACTAGGCCTCTAAATACTTTGGCTTATTAAAAACCAACAGGCTGCTGTTGAAAGAGTTGCCTGGTCAGAGAAAACATTTTCTCTTGTTTCTTAATGAAAAATCAAGTCTGCTGATTAATATAAAGTAATAGTTTTGAAAGCTTCCTCTTGAGAGAGCATTTGCTTTCTCATTTCCTAATGAATTACTCCCCAAAGAAACTCTTTAAATTTCAAGGCACAAGGCTCCCTAGAGACCTCCCCACTCCCACCATTCACTGGCTAAAATATTCATCATTTAGAGACCCGTAAACCTTGCCAAATTCCCTGAGTTGGTCTTATTGAATCTACTGCTTACCAAGAACTCTTTGTTTCATGTTATGATCAAAATAGGCCTTGCCCCAGATCAATAGGAAAGGAAACGGTCTCTCTTACATACAGACGTGAAACAGTTTGCTTATGAGGTGGAGTGATTTAATAATTATTATATTATTGTTATTACTATTATAATATTATAACTACAGTCGAGTCAGAGGTCATGGCTGATGGGGGTATAAACACAGAAGTTCTGTTTGTTCTGATAAGAACTCCAAAATACACTCAGAACAAACAGAACTTCTGTGTTAATCTTTCCCACAGGGGAGCAGGTGCCTTCGTGTTATCTCTAGTTTCATAGCATTTTATTTTAATTTTTCGAGACAGAGTCTCACTCTGTCGCCCAGGCTGGAGTGCAGTGGCACAATCTTGGCTCACTGCAACCCCTGCCCCCTGGGTTCAAGCAATTCTCCTGCTTCAGCCTCCCGAGTAGCTGGGACTACAGGCGCATGCCACCATGGCCAACTAATTTTTTGTATTTTAGTAGAGACGGGGTTTCACTGTGTTGCCCAGGCTGGTTGCGAACACCTGAGCTCAGGCAATCTGCCTGCCTTGGCCTCCCAAAGTCTGTTCGCTTTTAGTTCTTAGGTTCAACTTCATAATATTAAAACTTTGAACTTCTCTCTGATAGAAAGCTCTTTTTCACCTTCCCTACCCTGCAGCAGCTCCCCCTCCCTCTTCCATTGCACCTACAGAACACGGTTAAGCCAGTGGGGGTGAGGCATGGGGGTCTGCTCTCCTTTCCACATCCCTCCTTCACTACGGTAACCTCTTGGCTGTTGGCATGAGAGGAAAGAGCAAGGAAAATTGGGAAGTTGGGCTTTTTCCTGGTTCGCTTGGGATGGCTTTCCTACCTTGCTGATTATTGACTTGGTGTGGGACTGGTGGTGTTTTTAAAAAGCCTCATGCTGATGGGGGCTCATATCCATATAGTCCCACCAGACATTGGATCTCTTCTCAGCCTCTAAGCCCCGCTAGTGGTGTCATGCCGTCTTCCTCTACTGTGTATGTCTCTGTGCGTCCCACTCCATGGTCCTCCAAAAACCTAGACTCCCCATCTCACCTATCCCTGCGACCTCAATTCTGGTAGCTATGGGCACTAGCAGGGTCCGTCTTCTATACCTGTTTATTCCTCATGTCATTCCTCCTTGAGGCTCTTTTCCTTGCCCTAGGAGCATTGGGCAGGTAGTCAGACTGGCAGAATCCTGGATATCTTCCTGGGTTATAACTGCCACTGTCCTCTTGTGTTGTTAGTGTCCTAGGGTAGCCAAAACAAAGTACCACAACTGGGTGGCTTAAAACAGCTGAAATTTATCTCACAGTTCTCGAGGCTAGAAGTCCAAAACCGAGGTGCTGGCAGAGCCACGCTCTGTCTGAGACTCTTAAGTAGAATCCTTCCATGCCTCTTCCTGACTTCTGGTCATGGCTGTCAATCACTGTCATTCCTTGGGCTGCAGCTGTATCACTCCAATCTCTGCTTCCATAGTCACATGGTGTATTTGTCAGCGTTCTCTTAGAGGGACAGGACTAATATATATATGAGTTTATTAAGTATTAACTCACATGATCACAAGGTCCCACAATAGGCTGTCTGCAAGCTAAGGAGCAAGGAGAGCCACTCTGAGTCCAAAAACTGAAGAACTTAGAGTCTGATATTCGAGGGCAGGAAGCATCCAGCATGGCAGAAAGGGTTGGGAGGCTAGGCCCATCTCTCCCTTTCATGTTTTCCTGCCTGCTTTATATTCACTGGAAGCTGATTAGGTTGCCCACCAGATTAAGGGTGGATCTGCCTTCTCCAGCCCACTGACTCAAATGTTAATCTCTTTTGGCAACACCCTCACAGACACACCAAGGATTAATACTTTATATCCTTCAATCCAGTTGAGTTGACACTCAATATTAACCATCACAAGTCCGCCCCTTGTCAACTTGAGCCCGTACACATCTCCTGAGATCATATATAATCTTCAAATAAAGACAATAATGAGGTCATAATTATGCCTAACATAATACAACTATTCTTCGTACAACTGGAAACACACCAATCCCCAACCCAAATACTATTACATAAAGTTAACAATACTTAAATGCTGATATGAAGTCAATAAATCTTATGTCACATAAAGGAAAAGGAAATAAAATGAAGATATTTTCTTGGTACAAGTGTATACATGCACAAACATGTTTTTTAACAAAAGGAGGAAATACACATGACAGTTACAGTCCTCATTTCTGTAGCTGGTCATGTGGCTGTTGCTGGTATTGATGACTACATTCTTCTGCTACTCATTCTGTATTCCCCTTGAATTCAGCAAGTACCTCAGCAGGTTGTAGGTTTTTCTCCTGGTGGAGTGATCCAAACCTTCATTACTGAAGGGCCTGGGACTATAGGCGCCCACCACCTCGCCCGGCTAGTTTTTCGTATTTTTTAAGTAGAGACAGGGTTTCACCGTGTTAGCCAGGATGATCTCGATCTCCTGACCTCGGGATCCACCCATCTCGGCCTCCCAAAGTGCTGGGATTACAGGCTTGAGCCACCGCGCCTGGCCAGTAGACTGATTTCATCTTGAGAGTCCAGGTCAGTCACCCCAGCCAACAATGGAACTCTCTTCTTAGATTGTTGACTTAAAGGTAGAGGAGCCCAAAGTGTCCAAGTGGCAATCTTAACTTCCAATTTAATGAAATCATTGTCTCTCCTGGTGGCAGCATTCCTCCCTCTGGAACTAAGACTTCTAGGCCGGCAGAACGTAATGCCATGGGAACAGGAAGCAAAAATTTTGCTAGCAGATCTTTAGGGGTGATGGTGAGCAGTGCCACTTCCACTTCTACCCCCTGATTTCTGGACCCATTATTCCTGGCTATGGGCAAAACAATATCATATATTGGATGCTGATTCAGAGAATACACAGCCTTCTGGAGAGCTTTGACCCAGTCCTGCAAAGTACTGTCACTTAGTTGGCGCTGTAGTTGTGACTTTCAAAGGCCATTCCACCATTCTATCAATCTAGCTGCTTCAGGATGATGGAGAACATGGTAAGACCAGTGAATTCCATGAGCATGAACCCACTGCCACACTTCTGTAGACATAAAGTGAGTGCCTTGGTCAGAGTCAATGCTGTGTGGAACACCATATGGTGGATAAGGCATTCTTTGAGTCCATGAATGGTTATCTTGGCAGAAACATTGCATGCAGGCAAACCCATATCTGGAGTGTCTATTCCAGTGAGGACAAACCTCTGCCCTTTCCATGATGGAAGAGGTCCAATGTAACCAACCTGCCACCAGGTATCTGGCTGATCACCCGCAGGAATGGAGCCATATTCAGGGTTCAGTGTTGGTCTCTGCTGCTGGCAAATTGGGCACTCAGCAGTGGCCGTAGCCAGGTCAGCCTTGGTAAGTAGAAGTCCATGTTGCTGAGTCCATGAGTAACCTTCATCCCTGCCACCATGGCCACTTTGTTTATGGGTCCACTGGGCGATGACAGGTGGCTGAGGAAAGAGGCTGAGTGGTATCCATAGAGCGGGTCATCCTGTCCACTTGATTATTAAACTTCTCTGTTTAATAATCAAGTGGACTCACATGGGATACAAATATCTTCACAGTTTTCGACCACTCAGAGTTCAATCTGCACACCTTTTCCCCAAATTTCTTTGTCACCAATTTTCCAATCATGCTTATTCCAAGTCCCTGATCATCCAGCCAAACCATTGGCTACAGCCCTTGAATCAATATATAATCACACATCTGGCCATTTCTCCCTCCATGCAAAGTGCACAACCAGGTGCGCTGCTCAAAGTTCTGCCCACTGGGAAGATTTCCCTTCACTGCTGCCCTTCAGGGATGTCCTGGAAAGGGGCTGTAGTGCTGCAGCTGTCCACTTTTGGGTGGTGCCTGCATATCGTGCAGAACCATCCGTGAACCAGGCCCTAGTCTTCTCTTCCTCTGTCAACTGACCATAGGGAACTCCCCACGAGGCCATCAGTGCAGGCTGGGGGAGAGAAGGCAGGGTGGCAGGAGTGGAGACCATGGGCATTTGAGTCACTTCCTCATGTACCTTACTGGTGCCTTCAGGACCTGCTCAAGCCCAGTCATGTATATACTACTTCCATTTGATGATGGAATGCAGCTGTGCATGACCCACTTTGTGGCCTGATGGATCAGAAAGCACCCAGTTCATGATAGGCAATTCAGGTCACATGGTAACTTGATGACCCATAGTCAAACAGCCTTCAGTCTCTAACAAAGTCCAGCATGAGAGAAGCATCCAGCATGGGAGAAAAAATGTAGGCTGGGACACTAGGCCTGTCTCTGCCTTTCATATTTTTCTGCCTCCTTTATATTCACTGAAAACTGATTAGATTTTGTCCACCAGATTAAGGATGGATCTGCCTTCCCCAGCCCACTGACTCAAATGTTAATCTCTTTTGGCAACACCCACACAGACACAATGAGGATTAATACTTTGTATCCTTGAATCCAGTCAAGTTGACACTCAGTATTAACCATCACATATGGCATTTTCCCTGTGTCTCACCATTGTTTCCTCTTAAGGACATATTGAATTTAGGGGCCACCCTACTTCAATATGATCTCATCTAACTTAACTAATTACATCTTCAATGACTTATTTGCAAATAAGATCAAGTTCTGAGATACTAGAAGGTAGGATGTCAACATACCTTTTGTGGGGAACACAATTTAACCCATGACATCCTTCCTTCCAACCACTCTCAAATTTGACAAGTGATTTCTTTGGCTTTGAGAGGGAGAACTAGTCACATGATCCCAACCTTCTTCTGCTGGAATGTGAGGAGAAGAGGTAAAATTTCTTCGTGAGCATTGCATTATTCAAAATTAGTAACTTCCTCCTCCCACACAAGAGCCCTCTCTATATGGTTTGTTTTATTTATTTTAAAATTTCATTTCATTGTTTTAACAATACTGGGGGGAGGGAAGTTAGATGACAGTTAGGTTTATTGGAATGCTGCTTTTTAGGAAAAACATGAGGTGAAGTAGTCAGCCCAAGAGCTAGAAGATTTGAACTTGTAAGATTCTATGCTGATCACTTTTGTTCTCAGCCATGGCTTTAGTTGTCAATTCGGGTAAACAGAAAAATTCTATCTAGTACCTCATAGTATCTTGTGCTAGTAAAACTGATGCTAATAATAATGATAATAATAAATAATGGTAATGTTGCTCACTAACTTTTTTGTGTGCAATTAGGTCTGGCATTGCCATTAATCCTTTATGTATACTGTCATATTTAATGTTTAAATCAAAGTTTTTTTTTATTTTTAAGCATTTTAATTTTGAACTTCTTTTAGATTTGTAGAAAAGTTACAAAAATATGGAATTTTCATCTGTCTCTCATCCCACGTCCCTTAACATTAATATCTTACATGAGTTTAGCACACTTATCAGGACCAGGAAATTAACTTTGTATAAAAATTTTAAATAAATTATAAAGTTTATTAATATTTCACTAGTTTTTGGACTCATGTTCTGTTCCTCCCAGATTCCTATCCAGAATCCCACATTGCGTTTAGTAGTTATTTCTTTTTAGTCTCCTGCAGTCTGTAACAGTTCCTTAGTCTTTCCTTGTTTTTTCTTCAATGTCCTTGACACTTTTGAGGAATATCAATCAATTTTTTTTTGTCAAAAGTCCCTAAGTTTAGGATTGTCTGATGTATGCTCATGAGTTGGCAGATGGAGAGTATGCATTTTGCCAAAAATATTTCAGAAATGGTGCTTTATTTCTTCTCAGTGCTTCCTATCATTGGATTCATAATGTTACAAGGAATACTGACCTCAGGCATTTGGTAAAGGTGGTTTTGCTAGGTTTCACCATTGTAAAGTTATCTTTTCCTTTATAATTAATGAATGCTATAGGTGAGATATTTTGAGACAATTCTCACCCTGTTTTTCCTCAAACTTTGATTTATTCATTGGAATTGAACTGCAAAGAAGTGTTGTCCTTTCTACCCCATGCATGTATTTACTTATTTATTAAATCAGCCTGGACTCAAATAGTTTTTTATAATTTATGCCATGATTCAATGCAGTCAGTATATTGTTGCTCAGATTGTTCCAGTTTTGACATATAGATGGACATATTTGTATGATTTATATATATATATATATATATATATATATATATATATATATATATATATTCTAGCTATTTCCAGTGAGAGGGCCTAGAATCAATGGCACCCCAGTACCAAAGAGTACATCTAGTCCCTGGTTCTTGCTTTATAAATGCCATTTTTTTTAAATAAAAGAAACCAGGACTCATTGGAAAAACAGTAGATAACAAGGCTGGGACAGAACAAATACAAGATAAATCTGATTAAGATGTGTTCAAAAAGAGGTGGAGGCTTGTTGAAAGAACATATGAGCTAACCTGGCAAAACTCTAATTGATCATATTTAATTTTGTATCCAAACTGTCATCCCCATTATATAGGTGAGGAAAATGTAGTACGGAACAATTAAGTAACTTTCTTGAGGTCACACATTTAAAAAGCATCAGAACAAGCACAAAAACTGAGGAGTATTTTGTTGTTGCTGCTGTTGATGTTACTCCAAAGCTCATCCTCTTGACCAGGCTGCAATACCTTCTCCCAAGCAGAGATACTTCAGTAAATTCATGTCAGCTCCAATTTTCCCTAATAAAGTATGTCTATAATTCTCTCCTCATATAAAAGAGCATGTTTTCTGCCTCCACATACAAGCATAGATTCTGAATTATTGCATTTTTCTTACCATCTAATTGTAGAAAGTTTCAGTAAGTTCAGTGCTTTTTTGGGATGAAAATATTTACTGAGTAACCAGATTAATAATAAATTTTAGACAAACTTCTGAGCAATAACCTTAGATATGAAAGCAGATTTTCCCTTTAGCTTTAATTTCATCTTCTAAATTGTTTTCTACAGTCTTGGTATTTGGAGCACAGATTAGATTAATATCCTTGCTTTGCAATTTTTAAAATTGCAAAGTGCCCTGCTTTATATGTTGCTTTTCTAAAAAGTTTGTTATTTATACAATTCTGTTGTGTTGTTATTTTATTTATTTTTTTCTTGCTGCCATGAGGACTTTCTTCTCTACCTTTAAAATCTAACAGTTTTACTAGGTTACATCTCAGAATTGATCATTCCGGGTCAGTTTTACCCAGTATGTTGTAAGCCTTTTTTTAATGGGTAAATTCGGGTCTTCTTTCATTTTCAAAAACATTTCCTTGGATTACAGTTTTAAATATTATTTGTCTCTTTGTTATGATTTTTGTCCTCATATCAGCAATTGCATATAAGTTGGATTTTCTTTGCTTGCTTTTTATTCTAACCACCTTCTACTTGACATTTTTTACATCTTCACCTAATTTTCATTCCCTTGGTTATTTGTATATTTTGCTTCAATTATCTTCAGTAAATATTTTCCATTATTTAAATTTAACTTTCTTTTAAAAGATTGTTTTAGATTACAGGAAAATGAAAAAGATTTTACAGAAATCCCATATACTACACATTCAATTTTAAACATTATTTATGTCTTACATTAGTATGGTAAATTTGCTAGAATTAATTAACCAATATTGACACACATATTATTATTAACTACACTTATACATTATTTAGATTTTCTTAGTTTTTTCTAAAATCATTTTTCTGTTACAGCACACTATCCAGGATACTGCATTACAGTTCGTTGTTGTGTGTCCTAGGTGGTGAGAGTTTCTCAGATTTTTCTTATTTTTGATGATGACAGTTTTAAGAAGTGCTGTTTATGTATTTTGTAGAATGACCTTCTGTTGGTATTTGCCTGGTATTTTCTTCATGGTCAGATGAAAATTGTGGGTTTTTGGGAGGAAGACCAGGCAGGTAAAGTACCATTTTTATGACAGCGTAATCAAAGTATGTATTATCAACATGTTTCGTCACAGCTGATGATTACCTTGAAAACAGACAGTGTTTGTCAGATTCCTCCATTGTGAGGTTACTTTTCCCCCTTCTATACCATAGTCTTTGGATGGAATTCATTATGTGTTTCTCATTCTTAAAGAGTTCAGGGTTTGAGGGCCGGGTGCAGTAGCTTACACCTGTAATCCCAGCACTTTGGGAGGCCGAGATGGGTGGATCGCTAGAGTCTAGGAGTTCAAGACCAGCCTGGGCAACATGGCAAAAACATGTCTTTACAAAATATACAAAAATTAGCCAGCTGTGGTGGCACATGCCTGTAGCCCCACCTACTTGAGAGGCAGAGGTAGGAGAATCATTTGAACTTGGGATACTAGGTTGCAGTGAGCCAAAACCATGCCATTGCATTTTAGCTTGGGTGACAGACCGAGACCCTGTCTCAGAAAAAAAGGAAAAAAAAAAAGGAGTTCAGGATTTGATCTTAATCCTTGAAGGCAGAGTAAGTATATAAATTATTTGATATTTTTCTGCAGAGGAAATTTGCCTCTTTTATTTATTAATTATGCAATTATTTGCTTATGTTAGTATGGGCTTATGGATATTTATTTTATACTATGGGTTATAATCCATTGCTTTTTAATTTTGATGGTCAAATTTTTCTAGCTGTGACCATTGGGAGCTCTTTAAGTTGGCTCTTGTGTCTCTTGAAAATACCTCCGGCAAAACAGGCTTGGGATCAGTTCAGATAATAGCATCATGAAGAGAACAGAATAGGAGATACTAGCCTTCATCCTCTCACAAACAAAACACAAATACAGACAGCTATCCATAAACAAAAAATAGCCCACAGAGGTATCAAAAGCTCGTTAAATAATCTTTAGCAATAGAGTGTAGGAAAAAAAAAAAAAACCATGGAGAATATCAACATAGAAAAGATCATTGATAAGAGATGCCAAAAGATGACTAGGAATGAAGAAGAAAGTGGGAGGCTACTAGCATCGACCACATAGAAGGAATCACTGTGGTCCCCAGTGGCCTCTCCACAGAAGATACTGGCATCTTTTATCACTGATGTGTCCAACAGCCATTCCCACTGAGGAACTCTCAAGAGGATGATGTGGTTGCACATCTTTCCTACACCCAAGAAGTGGCTGAGATTGAGCCACTATGGGAAAGGAGCCACTATGTCTCCCAACCTATACATGCCCTAACACTGGAGCCACAATCAGCCTGTTAATGCTACAGTCCAAACCTAGGCCCCATGGCTGCACTCGAACCATTCACATCCCAGATACCAGAGCCATCATCATTGCAAGCTAGTTTGCATCCTAAATCCTGAGGCTAAGCTTTCACTCAATGTGTCTGTGATCTAGGCACTGGCTCGGTTAAACAATGAGTTTGATCCTGCAAACATGATAACTCTGCACACACCCATGCTCCCATTCTTGGCTCCTTGGTTGCTTCACTAATATTCTTTTTTTTTTTTCTAGAGAGTAAATATGAATTTTATTTTATTTTATTTTTTAAAATTTATTTATTATTATTATACTTTAAGTTGTAGGGTACATGTGCATAACGTGCAGGTTTGTTACATATGTATACTTGTGCCATGTTGCTGTGCTGCACCCATCAACTCGTCATTTACATCAGGTATAACTCCCAATGCAATCCCTCCCCGCTCCCCCCTCCCCATGATAGGCCCCAGTGTGTGATGTTCCCCTTCCTGAGTCCAAGTGATCTCATTGTTCAGTTCCCACCTATGAGTGAGAACATGCGGTGTTTGGTTTTCTGTTCTTGTGATAGTTTGCTAAGAATGATGGTTTCCAGCTGCATCCATGTCCCTACAAAGGACACAAACTCATCCTTTTTGATGGCTGCATAGTATTCCATGGTGTATATGTGCCACATTTTCTTAATCCAATCTGTCACTGATGGACATTTGGGTTGATTCCAAGTCTTTGCTATTGTGAATAGTGCTGCAATAAACATACATGTGCATGTGTCTTTATAGCAGCATAGTTTTTAATCCTTTGGGTATATACCCAGTAATGGGATGGCTGGGTCATATGGTACATCTAGTTCTAGATCCTTGAGGAATCGCCATACTGTTTTCCATAATGGTTGAACTAGTTTACAATCCCACCAACAGTGTAAAAGCGTTCCTATTTCTCCACATTCCCTCCAGCACCTGTTGTTTCCTGACTTTTTAATGATCGCCATTCTAACTGGTGTGAGATGGTATCTCATGTGGTTTTGATTTGCAGTTCTCTGATGACCAGTGATGATGAGCATTTTTTCATGTGTCTGTTGGCTGTATGAATGTCTTCTTTTGAGAAATGTCTGTTCATATCCTTTGCCCACTTTTTGATGGGGTTGTTTGTTTTTTTCTTGTAAATTTGTTTGAGTTCTTTGTAGGTTCTGGATATTAGCCCTTTGTCAGATGAGTAGATTGCAAACATTTTCTCCCATTCTGTAGGTTGCCTGTTCACTCTGATGGTAGTTTCTTTTGCTGTGCAGAAGCTCTTTAGTTTAATGAGATCCCATTTGTCAATTTTGGCTTTTGCTGCCGTTGCTTTTGGTGTTTTAGACATGAAGTCTTTGCCCATGCCTATGTCCTGAATGGTACTACCTAGGTTTTCCTCTAGGATTTTTATGGTATTAGGTCTAACATTTAAGTCTCTAATCCATCTTGAATTAATTTTCGTATAAGGAGTAAGGAAAGGATCCAGTTTCAGCTTTCTACTTATGGCTAGCCAATTTTCCCAGCACCATTTATTAAATAGGGAATCCTTTCCCCATTTCTTGTTTCTCTCAGGTTTGTCAAAGATCAGATGGCTGTAGATGTGTGGTATTATTTCTGAGGACTCTGTTCTGTTCCATTGGTCTATATCTCTGTTTTGGTACCAGTACCATGCAGTTTTGGTTACTGTAGCCTTGTAGTATAGTTTGAAGTCAGGTAGCGTGATGCCTCCAGCTTTGTTCTTTTGACTTAGGATTGTCTTGGAGATGCGGGCTCTTTTTTGGTTCCATATGAACTTTAAAGCAGTTTTTTCCAATTCTGTGCAGAAACTCGTTGGTAGCTTGATGGGGATGGCATTGAATCTATAAATTACCTTGGGCAGTATGGCCATTTTCACGATATTGATTCTTCCTATCCATGAGCATGGTATGTTCTTCCATTTGTTTGTGTCCTCTTTTATTTCACTGAGCAGTGGTTGTATATTTAGAAAACCCCATTGTCTCAGCCCAAAATCTCCTTAAGCTGATAAGCAACTTCAGCAAAGTCTCAGGATACAAAATTAATGTGCAAAAATCACAAGCATTCTTATACACCAGTAACAGACAAACAGAGAGCCAAATCAGGAATGAACTTCCATTCACAATTGCTTCAAAGAGAATCAAATACCTAGGAATCCAACTTACAAGGGATGTAAAGGACCTCTTCAAGGAGAACTGCTTCACTAATATTCATGCCTCACATACTATTTCCAATGCAGCAACAGGGTCCTGCTTCTAAGGCACCAGTGTTATTACCACCTCAGACCACAGAACTATAGACTCTCCAGGCATGCCTGTGCTTCAGACCTCAGCTGTGTTGCATCTCTATGGGCATTATTCTTCATCATGCAATCAGATACTGCCACTACAAATGAGCCTACAAGCCCATTCCAGTGCCAAGAGCAATCCCCTTGGTCATAGGTTTCCCAATGGAAGAAAAAGAAATTGGGAGAAGTTTAGCAGCACTGTCATTGAAGACCTCAATGCTCACCCTCACTGTGAACATCCACAGCATTGGTAGCTGAGGATCCCTGAAATCTTTGTGAACACTAACCTTAGCTGACAGAACTGCAAAGACTACACAGCTGGTGCTAGAACCAATGGTGTAGTCTACACGCTGATGCTAGAACTACTGCATCCAACCCAACAAATGCCCTCTTACTCTCCCACCACTCACAGGGTAAAGTTATTCTACAATGAAAATAGTCCCTAGAGTCTGGAAGAGATTAACTGCTTCACAAAATGCACACACACCAATGAACACAGTGAGAAACATGAACACCAAGGAGATGTAACTCTATCAAAATAACAAAATATTTTCCCGGTGGCTGAGCCCAAAGAAATAGAGATACACAAACTGTCTGGAAAAAATTCAAAATATTTGCTTAAGAAAGCTTAGGAAACTTTAAGAAAATATAGAGGAACAATTCAACAAAATTAGGAAAACAATAAATAAATTAGAAATTTAATGGCAAGATTAAAATTATATTAAAAAATCAAATTCTGGAGCTAAGAGATACAATGAAATGAAACATGTAATAGAGAGTGTCAACAACAAAATTTATTGAGCAGAAGAAATAATCTGTGAACTCAAAGACTTGTTATTTGAAAATATAGTCAGAGGAGAAAAAAATTACAAAGAGTGAATAAAGCTTACAGGATTTATGGGACAGACAACATAAAAAACACTAACTTTTAAATTATAAAAGTTCAAGAGGAGAGGAGGGAGACAAAGGGGGTAGGAAGCATATTTTAAAAAATAATAGCAGATAGCTTTCCAAATCTGGGGAATGGTATAAATATCTGTATTAGTCTGTTTTCACACTGTATAAAAAACTGCCCAAGACTGGGTAATTAATTAAGGAAGTGGTTTAATTGACTCACAGTGCAGCATGGTTGGAGAGGCCTCAGGAAATTATAATCCTGGTGGAATGTGAAGGGGGAGCAAGGTATCTTCTTTACAAGGCAGCAGGAAGGAGGATGGAAGCAGAAGGAGAAGCAGAAGTCTGTAACCAAACTTACAGAACCATCAGATCTTGTGAGAACTCACTCACTGTCATGAGAATAGCAGTGGGGAAACCGCCCCTGTGATCCAATTGCCTCCATCTGGTCTCTCCCTTGACATGTAGGGATGATGGGGATTTTAATTTAAGATAAGATTTAGGTGGGGACACAAAGCCTAACCATTCAATATCCAAGCACAAGAAAGTCAAATACCACCAATAAGATTCAATTTAACCAAGACTACAATAAGGCATATTACAATCAAGCTAACAAAACACAAATAGAGCATCCTGAAAGCAACAGGAGAGAAAAGCAAATGACATATAAGGGAATTTCAATAAGGCTAGCAATGAATCTGTCAGCAAAAACCTTACAGACCAGGAGAGAGTGGGATGATATATTCAAAGCACTGAAGACAAAAGCTGTACTCAAAATAGTGTACCCAGCGTAGCTGTCCTTCAGAAATGGAGACATAAAGATTTTACCAGAAAAAAAGCTGAGAGAGTTTATCATGACCAGATCTGTCTTTGAAGAAATACTAAAAGTGTTTTTATAAGCTGAAAGAAAAAGATGCTAATTAGCAGCATGATAACAAAAAAGTATAACATTCAATGGTAAGAGTAAGTAGACAGTCACATTTTGAAAAGTAAGTAATACTGTCATGGTGGCATATAACTCACTTATATCTTTAGTGTAAAGAATAAAAGAAAAAATTATTAATAATAGCTAAAATAGTTTGTTAAAAATTACACCGTGCAAAATATGTAAATTGTGTCATCTAAAACATAAAATGTGCATAGAGGAAAAAAGGAGTTTTTAAAAATATGATCAAGATATTATCAGCTTAAAATAGTCTATTGTAACTAAATGTTTTATGTAAGATGTCTTATGTTTTATGTGACCACAAGCCAAAATCCTATAGTAGGCACATAAAAGATAAAAAGTAAGGAACTAAAGCATCTCAGAAAAGAAAATCATCTAGTAACAAAAGAAGACAGCAAGAAAGAAAAAAAACGTGAAATAGATCTGTGAAACAATTTAAAACTTAATAAAATGGTAGTAGTAAATTCTCATGTACCAATAATTATTTTGAATGCAAGTGAATTAAATTCTTCAATCAGAAGACATAGAGTGGCTGAATAAATTTTTTAAAATTTCCAACTATATGCTGCCTAGAAGAGATTAACTTCACTTTTAAGGATATACAGCGATTGATAATGTAAGGATGTAAAAAGATATACCAGGTTGAAAATGAAAACCAAAGCGATCAGGGGTAGTGGATATTTATATCAAATAAAATGCACTTTAAGTCAAACTGTATAATAAAACAATGAAGGTCTTTATATGATGACAAATAAATTGATTCATTAAAGAGATATAGCAATTATATACACAACCTACTCTGATCACCTGAATATGTATAAAAAATAGATTTGTAGAGAGAGGTAGACTACAATACAATAAGAGTAGCAACTTAAATACCCTACTTTTAACAAAGAACACATCACCTAGAAATAAAACCAATAAGAAAGCATAGCGTTGGTACTGTACTTTAAACCAAAAGAACATAACTGACGTATCCCACCCAACAGAACAGAATACACATTGTTCTCAAGCACATATGAAACATACTCTAGATCCCATCTAGATCACATCTTAGGCCCCAAAACACATCTGAACAAATTTAAGACTGAAATTATATAAAGTATCCTTTCTAACCATGAGGTATACAACTAGAAATCAATGATAGCAGCAATATATTAAAATTCCCAAGTGTGTGGAAATTAAACAAGAGCTCTTAAACAATAAATGAATGAAAGATGAAATTAAAAGGGAAATTAGAACATATTTTGGGACAAACGAAAATAGAAATGCAGCATTCTAAAACTTATGTGTTGTAGGAAAACAGGGAAGTTTATACCAACAAATGCCTACATTAAAAAAGGAGAAAAATCCCAAACAAAAAGTCCAAAGTTAGCAGAAGAAAGGAAATAATGAAAATCAGAGCATAAATAAATGAAGTGGAACCAGTAAAACATTGAAAAGATCAACAAAAGGAAGAGTGGCTTTTTAAAACAGTAAGAAATCAAACTAAGAGAAAAAGGAGAAAAGATATAAATAAAATCAGAAATGAAAGAGAATACATTACAATTGATACCATGGAAATACAAAGGACTGTAAGAAACTAATATAAACAATTATGTGCCAACAAATCAAATAACCTAGAAGAAACAGATAAACTCCCAGACACATGGAACCCACCAAGACTAAATCATGAAAAAATAGAAAATCTGAGCAGACCAACAATGAGTAAGGAGATTGAATTAGTAATAAAAAAAAAAAAGTCTCTCATTAAAGAAAAGCCTAGAACCTGATGGCTTCACCTCTGAGTTCTGCCAAGTATTTTAATACGAAATAATGCCAATTCTCTTAAAATTCTTCCAACACGTTGAAGAGGAGGGAATATTTTCAAACTCATTTTACACAGCCAGCGTTACCCTGATACCAAAGCCAGGCAGGACACTACGAGAAAAGAACATTATACGTCAATATCCCTGATGAATATAAGTGTAAAAATCCTCAACAAAATACTAGCAAACTGAACTCAACAGCATACTAAAAAGATCAATCACTGTGATCAGGTGGGATTTACAGATGATTTAACATAAATCATTAAATGTGATATACCACATCAACAGAATGATCCTCTCAATAGATGCAGAAAAGGCATTCAACATCCTTTTAATTTAAAAATTCTTGGTAAATTATGTATAGATGAAATGTATTACAACATAATAAAGTTCATATATGACAAGGCCAGAGCTGACATCATACTCCAGTGAAAAGTTAAATGCTTTTCCTCTAAGATCAAGAAGAAGAAAAGGATGCCAATTTTTGCTGCTTCTATTCAACATAGTACTGGAAGTCCTAGGTAGGACAAATAGGTAAGATAAAGATGTAAAAGGCATTAACACTGGAAAGGAAGAGGTTACATTGTGTGTTTGCAGACAACATAATCTATACAGAAAACCGAAAGACCCGACCTAAAAAAAATTTAGAATAATAAACAAATTCAGGAAAACTACAGAGTAAAAAAATCATTTTAAAATCAGGAACATTTCCACACAGTAACAATGAACTATCTGAAAAAAAATCAAGAAAGCCATTCCATTTATAATAGCTACAAAATATAAAATAGGAATAAGTTTACCCAAGGAGTTTAATTTCTAAAATATTCATACTGTACAAAGAGATTTACAGATTCAATGAAATTGAAAATACAATTAAAAATTAAATTGAGAACAGTAGAGAAAACAATTGTTAAAAGAAAAAATAATTCTCCTATTTGTAGCTTTAAAATACTCCCAAATACTTGTGTATTAGTCCATTTCCCTCTGCTGATAAAGACATACCCCAGACTGGGCAATTTACAAAAGAAAGAGGTTTATTGGACTTACAGTTTCATATGGTTGGGGAGGCCTCACAATCATGGCAGAAGGTGAAAGGCAAGGAGGAGCAAGTCACGTCTTACGTGAATGGCAGCAGGCAAAGAGAGAGCTTGTGCAGAAATACTCCCGTTTTAAAAATCATCACATCTCACGAGACTCATTCACTATTAGGAGAACAGCCCAAGAAAGACCTGCCCCCATAATTCAATCACTCCCACCGGATTCCTCCCATGACACATGGAAATTGTGGGAGTTATAATTAAAGACGAGACTTGAGTAGAGACACAGACAAATCATATCACCTTGTACAGCAAAAACTATCTTGAGCAAAATGAACAAAGCTGGAGACATCACACTGCCTGATATGCAAACCTACTGCAAAGTGAAATTAATGAAAATAATATCATTCAAGCATAAAAGGCACATCGCTCAATTGAAGAGAACAGAGAGCCCAAAAATAAATCTACACATTTACAATCAATTGATTTTTGACAAAGATTCCAATGACCTACTTTCAGGAAAGGAAAATTTTCAATAAATGGTCTTGGGAAAACTTGATATTCACATATAGAAAAATGAAATTAGAACTTCATCTCACACTATGTATAAAAAACTCAAAATAGATCAAAAACTTAAATATAAGTCCTAGAATTGTAAAAATACTAGGAAAAAATACACACAGAGAAATATGTTCATTGTTCTGTGCAATGATTTCTTAGGTATGACCCCAAAAGCACAGGCAACAAAATTAAAATTAGCTAAATGGGATTACATCAAACAAAAACACTCCTGCTCAATAAAGGAAACAATCAACAGTGTAAAGAAGCATCTTATGGAGTGGAAGAAAATGTATGCAAACCATATATTTGATGAGATGTTAATACCTATTATATACATGGAACTCAAACAACTCAGTAGTAAGAAAACACAGCTTGATTTAAAAAATGGACAAAGGACCTGGATAGACATTTTGCAAAAGAAGACATACAAATGGCCAACAGATATACCAAAAAATGCTCAACATCATTAATCACCGGGGAAATGCAAATTAAAACCACATTGAGATATTGCCTCACATTTCTTAGAATGACTGTTATCAAAAAGACAAAGGATAAAAAGTGTTGGTGAAGACTTAGAGAAAAGGGAACACTGGTATACTGTTGGTGGGAAAGTACATTAGTAGAGCTATATGGGGAACATTATGCAGGCTTTAAAAAATTAAAAACAGAACTATTATATGATCCAGTAATCCTCTATATATACCCAGGTATATATCCAAATGATATAAAATCAATATGTCAAAGAGATACCTGCCTTCCTATGTTCATTGCAACATTATTCACAATAGTCAAGATATGGAATCAATTTAAGTGTCCATTGTCAGATGAATGGGTAAAGAAAACGTGTTATATATAGACAATGAAATACTATTCAGCCTCAAAAAATCAAGGACGTCTCATTATTTGCAATAATGTGGATGAACCTGGAGGACATTACATTAAGCGAAATAAGCTAAGCACAGAAAGACAAAAGCTTCATCGATCTCAACATATGTGGAGTCTAAAAAAGTCTGATCAAAGAAACTGAGCAAAATGGTGGTTATCAGAGTGGTGGTGGGGCCGTGAAAGTATGTGGGAGATTTGGTCAACACAAAATTTCAGTTAGGCAGGAATAATTTCAAGAGATCTATTGTTGACTACAGTTTGTAACAATATATTGTGTACTTGAAAATTGCTCAGAGAATAGATTTTAAGTGTTCTCACCACACACACACACAAACATATGTTAGTGACATATATGTTAATTAGCTTGATTTAGCCATGCTGCAGTGTAAACATATATCAAAACATTTTGTTGTATACCATAAATATTATGTAATTTTTGTTGATTAAAAATTAAATAAATAAGGATGAGGTTTTTGGTTTTGATTTTTAGCATTTATTAATACTTATTAAAACGACAAGATACCCTAGGTTCATCCTATGTATCCTGTGTCCTATTCCTCGAATAAATAAATGAGTTTCCCAGGGAGCTCTGGTTCCTTTAATTGGAGAATGCTATTAGAAAACGTGATCTAATTGCTAAGGTATGTTGTTGTGATTGAGTATCACTGAATCAAGACCCCTTCAGCTGACAGTGAAAGGAAATATGTTTGAATATACACACACTAAAAATATTTTAATATTCAATCTTCATTATTCACTATATGAAGCTAAACATGAGTTCCTACTGAAGTTTACTGCTCTAATCCATTGCCACATGAATCATTCTAGCTTGGTCTCCTTGTGTATAAGCTTTCATTCAACAATAAGAAACCTGAATTTTGTAATTCACCATCTATTTACTTAGTTGTTCAATTTTAGTGTACATGCACAGCAGCGTCATTACTGCTAACATATTCTCATGGGAAGCAACTTTTCCACTTGGAAACAGTGCTTATGTGCATTTTTTTTTTTCTTTTTGTCTTTAGCATTACAGGCTCCACTTGTTTTCAAAGTTAGTTTGGTGGGCACTTTCTCCATCTACCTCCTCAATGAGTTTGTTTCATATATTTGTAATATCATTAGATTCTTTTGCCACATGCTGCATTTCATCCTGTGATCTCTGGTTCTCCTAAGTGATTTTTACTTAATTTACATACATTAAAGTTTAATCTTTGTGCCATAAAATTCTATGGGTTTTGACAAATGCATTATGTCATGTATCTAGCATTACAGTATGATATAGAATAGTTTATTTGTCGATAAATGTCCCCTCTTTTGATTTACTAAATACTCCTTTCTTCCTTTCCTCAGATCCCTGAAAGCTACTAATCTTCTTCATAGTTTTGTCTCATTCAGAATGTCATAAATTATACTGGAATTAAAGGATATATAGCATTTTCACACTAGCTTCTTTCATTAAGAAATGTGAATGTTTACCAATGCCTTTGTAGCTTGATAGTTCATTTTTAAAATCAGTGAATCATATTATGTTGTATGGATGTACCACAGTTTGTTAATTAATTCTCTTTTAGAAGGACATCTTGGTTGCTTCCAGTTTTAGCAATTTTGAATGAAGTTGCTATAAACATCCACATGCAGGTTTCTGTGAGGACATGTTTTTAAATCAGTTGGGTAAATACCTACGAGTGATTTTGAAGGGCATATTGATTACTTCCCATTTTTGGCAATTATAAATAGAACTTCTATAAACATTCTTGTTCAGGTTTTTGTGTGGACATAAGTTTTCCATTTATTTAGGTAAATACCTAGGCATGCAGCTGCTGACTCGTATGGTAAGACTATGTTTAGCTTTGGAGGAAACTGCCAAACTGTCTTTCAAAGTGGCCTTACTATTTTGCATTCCAAATAGCAATGAGCGAGACTTTTGTTGCTCCACATTCTTGCCAGCATTTGGTGTTGTCAGTGTATTTCTGATTCAGTTTGTCTTCACATTCCCAAATGCTGGTTTGAGGATTTTTAATTTATTTTTGAGCATAGTGCTATAGTTTTTTGAGATTCAATATTGTTTTGGGGGAGCGGAGGAAGATATTTCACCAGCTAATACACTCTTATTCATATGTTCTGTTTTTATTTCTGTAGTTTCTGTGTATATGATTAGATTTTCTGCTGTTCCTATTCATGTTTTGAACAAGTTTTAGTTCAAGAATCCCCTCTACTCACTTGTGCCACCTTTTGCGCAGTTTCTTTCATGGATGGGGTTGGTGGTATGGGTGCAGGTCAGGGCGGAGGGCAGGTGCTATGTCTTATTTCTTCCTTGTTTCTATAAGATCCTTAATTCCTTCTACTGTTAAAAAAATCCTATTACAACCTCATATTAGACTTTCACTTTATTACTTGATTTTTTGTCTTTTTCTCTGTCTTCCACACACCTCCTTTCTTCATCCATTCCCTTAACCCTTCTCTACCCCATTCTCCAGGTTTGCAGCAATGGGCTGAAGCTCTATTAAGATTTTTAATCTACTTACAGTTAACTTAAAGATGATGCTGTTTTTTAAAAAATATTTTGGTAATGGTAAAAGTATATTCTTTTCGTTCACGTTATGAATTTTATGGGGAGGATATGGGGAAAATCTGAAATCAGGCAGTTACCATCGTCTTTAAACCCTGAGCTTTGACTTACAAGCAGGGCTTTCAAGACCTCTGAAGTTATTGGACCTGGATGCAGTTGGATAAGAAGGTAATACTGTAAGCTTTCAAAGCCTGAGGCTGCAAGTCCTGTATTCTAATGTTATACCTAGAGAAGTGAAACATTTGAAAAGAAGATAGATGATTAGATGAATGGATGAATAGACTAAGGTATATTGATAGACAGATATATTGTTACGATATTTATCAGAAGCAGAGGGATGATGGAAAACTTTTCCAGCAATGTGGAGGATTAGCTGGTCCTATCCATTGTCTAAACAGAAGGGAATTAGAAAAGAAGGAATTTTCTGTGGAAAAGAGCCTGATTCAAGGTGTTTCTCTGTCTATGTATTCTAATGCAGTCAAATTAGATTGGCAATTACTGCCAACAGTCTTACTCAGTTTGGGCTGCTATAACAAATACCATAGACTAGGGGTAGGGAGTTTAAACAATAAAAATTTCTCACTATTCCAGAAGCTGTTCTCTATTTTTTTTAGAAAAGGTAGAATTTTTGAAGCATCCATGTCTTAGTATGGGCATTGTGTAGTGAGTCCAAGGTGCCAGCAGATCTGGTAGCTAGTCAGGACATTCTTCCTGGTTTGTCTGGCCATCTTCTCCTTGGGTCCTCACATGCAAGAGAACAGAGATTGAGAGAGAGAGAACAAGGTCTCATGTTTTTTCTTCTAAGGGCACTAATCATTTAGGAGGGCTCCACCTCATGAAGTAATCACGTCCCAAAGGTGCCACCTCCTAATACCATCACATTAGGGGTTAGGATTTTAACATGAATTTAGGGGACACATAAACATTCAGTTCATAATATCAACAACAACATCAACAACAACAACAGCAACAACAAAAATAGCAGCAAGCCAAAGAGAGAAGTTTATTTTATTTTATTTTTTTCATTTTTAGGGAAAGCACTATTTTTGAAGCGTGCATCTCTTTGTCAGTAAAAGAGTAAAGGTGTTGGATCTGACCTCTGCCCCAGCTCTGCAGGAGATTCATACCTTGTCCAAAAGTTTCTGGACCAGTAAATCGGTAGAGAGTCTTTGTATCACCAGTGAGTATAGAAGATGAGGGCCTGAGACAGAAAAAGTGTGTGTGTGTGTGTGAGAGAGAGAGAGAGATGAGACTAAAGGAATGTGGGCAGCCTGCACTTTCACTTCTTGGCGAGGACATAGATGTTTTCCCTGCATAGAAAGGACACTGTAGAAGGCAGTGTGCTAAAAGTACATTGAGAGTTCTCTAAATGAGCAGCTATTCCAAAGCAAGGGAAGTTAGGCAGAAAATGGGGTGGGTTATTCCCTGAGGAGTGAAGGGACAGATGAGTCATTTCTTCACAGTTTCACCCATGCTGGAGAATTATTCAAAAAGAAGGTTCCATGAACGCCTCAATAATCCAAACATGTATGGTGAAACCCCACTCTACTAAAAATACAAAAAATTAGCCGGGTGTAGTGGCGCATATTTGTAGTCCCAGCTATTTGGGAGACTGAGGCATGAGAATTGCTTGAACCCATGAGGTGGAGGTTGCAGTGAGCTGAGATTGCACCACTACACTCCAGCCTGGGTGAAAAAGACTCTGTCTCAGAAAATAAATAAATAAAAATAATCTAAACATGTGTCCCACAGGATTCTAGTATTTCTATGCCAGCAGCTTAGAGGGAGTCAGAAGCCAGCTAATGATAGATGAGGATTTAGAGAGAGAAAGGGAAAAAAAAAAAAAGAGCCACAGATAACAAGCTTGTCAACTAGTCTGGATAGTTACTCTTAAAAGTATACATTGTCTCACACATACAGAGAAAAGGGTTCAAGATCATTCATTCCATTTGCTACCTCCCTTATGCACACACACAGGAAACCATACAATGGCATAGTCACAAATCACACAAGGTCAGACACAATCACACAGACACAATCACACACTTCCTCACTCTTTGCCCAGATAATTTGCAGAAAGTGTAAGTAAAAAAATAGAAGTCGATTATGAATAAGTAAATGAAATCTTTCATGGACACTGCATCCCAGAGTTGACTGTTCTATTCTGTGTCACTAAACCTAAATTTCTGCCAACACAGATGGATTTCCTTTAGGTTGTAAACATTTCCTGTTTACTTTCACAAGTTCATGAGTAAGATGCAAAAAATGTACGTTCTTGCCATTTTAAGTAGTAAAATAATCACATTGCTATCAAATAATAATGCCAATAATGATAAAAATAATCAATTTTCCGCCACTGTCAAGTAATCTCAAGTTGAGAGATGTCTTATAGATTTCTATAGGAGACTTTTTTTCTGCTTTAGCTAATCTGCTTCTAGCCACTTTGACTGTTAGCTGGTGAGGAAGACTTAAAGAGCCAAAGGAAGAGGAGAAAAAAAAATAGTTCATTAATAGTAGATAAAAGGTAGAAGCACCTTTTAGACTATTTGGTGGATAAGAAAAGAATACGTAAATTAGTTCAACCTTTGTAGAAGACAATGTGATAATTCCTCAAAAACCTAAAGACAGAAATACGATTCAACCCAGCAATCCCATTGCTGGGTATATACCCAAACAAATATAAATCATTCTATTATAATGACACATGCACATGTATGTTTATTGTGGCATTATTTGCAATAGCAGAAACATGGAATCAACCTAAATGCCCATCAGTGATAGACTGGATAAAGAAAATATGGCACATACACACCATGGAATCTTATGCAGCAATAAGAAGGAATGGGATCATGTCCTTTGCAGGAACATGGATGGAGTCAGAAGCCATTGTTCTTAGTAAACTAACACAGGAAGATAAAACCAAATATTACACATTCTCACTTACAAGTGGAGCTGAAAGATGAGAACACATGGACACACAGAGGGGAACAACACACACTGGAGCCTATCGGGTCGGGGAGGGTGGGAGGATGAAGAGGATCAGAAAAATAACTAATCGGTACTATGCTTAGTATCTGGGTGACTGACATGGTTTGGCTGTGCCCCCACCCAAACCTCATCTCATTGTAGTTATCATCATCCCCACATGTCGTGGGAGGGACCAGGTGGAGATAACTGAATCATGGGAGTGGTTTTCCCCATCCTGTTCTTGTGATAGTAAGCTGCTTCTCACAAGATCTGATGGTTTTATAAGGTGCTTCCGCCTTCACTGGGCACACATTCTTCTCCTTGCTGCCACCACGTGAAGAAAGATGTGTTTGCTTCCCCTTCTGCCATGACTGTAAGTTTCCTGAGGCCTCCCCAGCCATGCTGTACTATGAGTCAATTAAACCTCTCTCCTTTATAAATTACCCATTCTCGGGTATGTCTTTATTAGCGGCATGAGAAAGGACTAATACAGTGACTAAATAATCTGTACAACAAACCCCCATTACACAAGTTTACCTATGTAACAAAACTGCACATCCTGTACCCCTGAGCTTAAAATAAAAGTTAAAGAGAAAAGAATAGTTTTCTACGGCAGTTTAAAAAGCAAAACAAAACAAACAAAAACCATAAGCTGTTTGATCTCTTTCCATTTCAATCAATTCAACAAGAAACAACTCCTGTGTTACCTGACTGCCTACAGCTCTGACACTGCTGAAGCCAGCTTTCCTACCTGTGTTGGGTGCCTTTGAGGAGTCCTTAAGTCTTTCTTTAACATGTACACATGCTTGGTTTTTGAGTTCTTAATATATGCTGGGCACTATTTAAGAAACTACACATGTGGTTTTATTTTTAAAATACTCAAAATGACCCTGTGAGGTTAAACACAATAGCTTTTCTGACATTAAGGAAGAGAAACCAAGGCACGAAGAGATGAAATAACTTGCTTGTCACATAGCTGTAAGTGGTAAGAGGTAAGATTCAAGTTTAGAAAGTTTGGGTCCCGGACATATTCTTTATTACTAACTGAAACTGGTAACTTTTGTGGTCTATTCTCCTGTTTTCAAGCAGAGTCATTAGTAAACATACAATTGTGGTGATAATCTGATTGCTTCTCAAATAAAAATCATTTCTGCTTGTGCTTATTTATTTAAATTCTCTCTCCTTCTCTCATACATACATACACACACACATACCACCACCACCACCACCACCACCACCACCACCACCACCACCACCACCACCACCACCAAATTCTTTTAACTTTAGGAAAGATGACTAAGTCTTTTAGTGCTTAATCTTTCTGTGCTCAATGAACTGTCTTTTGCCCTGGATTTATTTTTTCATTAAAAATGGCACAGCTTAAAGATCCTGATCGCCATCCATTTAAGAGCACTCACTGGGGTAAGAATTATTCCATCCAAGGCCACCATGTATTAGCACTGTGTGTCCTTGGGTGAATTTTTTAAACTTTCCAAGTTTTAATTTCCTTTTCCTTAAGAAGAAGTAATTCTACCCATCTGAAATGTGGTTATGAAGATTATGTAAGGTGCTGCACATAAACTCTAAAGACTTTTGTAAATGGATGGTGCTGCTGATAGCTAATTTGTCTTCTGTTCTCTGTATCATGTCTTTATCTCTCCTTGAAAAATGAGATTTCCCTTGGCATTTCATCCCCTGCCCATACTCTGGAGTTTAAGCAGCTAACCTAAGTTTCTCACATAGTAACTGCATTAAAGAAGTGAGAAATATGTATTTGAAACTGGATAAAAATTAGGCCAAAGAGTCACTTGGGGGAATTGGAACAAGGAAAAGTTCTAACTCATAGTCTGTTTTCTTTAGATTATAATGGCCACCTTTTTCTCTCGGTGCTTTTCCTTTTATTTCATTATCATAATATTTTCACCTCAAGTCAGGATTAAAGAAGGGAAAAATGAAAACAAAAATTAATTTACCTCTCAATTCAGCAAAATCTTTTTTGTCAGTTTTCAGGTTTCTAGTTCTATGTTTATATAGAGAGTATAAAATGGTAACAGTTGAAATTTCTACAGATCTTTATTGTTTTAGAATACTTATGTCCACTATTCCATTTAAGTCTTCTCAATAATTTGTTTTAAGATAAATCAAGTAGATGGAATCATTCCTGTTTTACAGATAAGGGAACAGAAGCTCAAACTTGAGAAGACAAATCACTGGCTAAGAGTTCACAGCTGGTTAAAGAAACTAATAGACTGAAAGGAAAAAGATCTACAAGGATAAATAAATATGCAACTCCCTTTTCACCTGTGTTACTATTTACTGCTTGATGAGAACTATTCAGTTAAGAGTTTCCAGTCAGGAGCAGTGGCTCACACCTGTAATCCCAGCACTTTGGGAGGCTGAGGTGGGTGGATCACTCTTAAGTAACCTTATCAGGAATTACCAACCTGGCCAACCTAGCAAAATCCTGTCTCTACTAAACATACGAAAATTAGCTCAGCCTGGTGGTGTGGGTCTCTAATTCCCAGCTCCTTCGGAGGCTGAGGCACGAGAATCCCTTGAACCCAGGAGGCGGAGGCTGAGTGAGCCAAGATCGCACCACTGTATTCCAGCCTGGGCAACAGAGCGAGACTTCATCTCAAAAAAAAAAAAAAAAGTTTCAAACTTTGACGAGAAGGAGGATAACACATGAAACCCACGTGCTTGTTTGTTGCACTGGAAAACGTAGCATATAAAAGATGTGTCATTTTTTACCCTGGCTGGCTAAAACTTTAAAAGCCCATATAAGATAGCATTTCAGTTGGTAAATGGTAGGTGTGGGCCCCAAAGAGCTAATCAAAATACCCTGGGGAGAAGAGAATTCTGTAGAAAGGAAGCGATTTTCAGTATGTGATGGATAATCATTACACTTACATACATTTGGGTACTTGCAGACATTATTTGGTAATTAGCATATGCAGTTGCTTTCTGACATCACACCTTAGCTTGCCTGTTTCATCTGCTTTTCTACCAAGTGCCACTACGAAATATTTAGCTAGAGTTCTCTAGTCCCTATAGAGCTATGTCTATGGTCTGCAACTGCCTTAACTGCCAAAGACTTCATTATATAACAGAGATGATTTCAGGATTTCAGAATAATCTCTGATTTGTGAAATCCTGATAGGGCACATTCCATTTTGCTACTATCTGGAGAGATTATAAATCATAGTGATTATAATGCATGGTAATAGAAGATAATTAGATTTGACAGTTAATTAATATACTGTGTTGGTGCTACACAGCCCTAAAAATCATTTTACATGGCAGCACATCACCATCATGAATGCTTTTGCTGGTGTATAACAACAGTGCTCTAGCCTAAAACACTGATGCTCCACAAAAACGGTGGTGTGCCTATGGGTTAGGGTCATTCACAAAAAACTCCATGAGGGTGATGTTATTTTTTATTTATTTATTTTTTTGAGATGAAGTCTCACTTTGTTGCCCAAGCTGGAGTGCACTGCTGCGATCTTGGCTCACTGCAACCTCTGCTGCCTGGGTTCGAGTGATTCTCCTGCCTCAGCCTCCTGAGTAGCTGGGACTACAGGTGTGTGCCACCACAATTGGCTAATTTTTAATTTTTAATAGAGACGTGGTCTCACCCCATTGGCCAGGCTGGTCTCGAGCTCCTGACCTCAGGTGATCTGCCCACCTCGGCCTCCCGAAGTGCTGAGATTACAGGTGTAAGCCACCACACCTGGTTGGTGATGCATTTTATATAACTCTAATAGAAGGAAAATGTGAAGATTGAGATGTTGGGGTATTTGCAGGGAAACTTGCCTGATTGACCTTCAAGAAATTTGATAGCCCAATATTACTTTAGACGTAGAAGTCTTATCAAGGTCCCTCAGCTTTGTAGATTCATTTGAACTTGTCAGTGTGGCTGATTTCAGTGGATTTAGGGAGATTGATTCATGCTGAAAAAGCTCAGAAGAGACTAAAGACTAAAATGAAAACAATGTGTTAATTTTTTTTGATAAACAAAACTTGCTTTGAACTCTTTGTTGGAAAATAATCATAGGTTAGCTTAATGAGTATAAATTAATAATAAAAATTAGTTATGAGTATAACTTTTAATGTTATAAGTGTTTTCTGTGATAATACATTTTTGAGAAACAAAATAACAGTTAATTAATTTAAAACCTTTCCTTTTGAACAGAGTTTGAGTGGGTAATTTAAAAACATGGCTATTTTTCCCTCCAAACCTGATAGTATAGGCTTAACCCCTTTAGTTTGATTTAGCATAAAGTCTTGACTTGGTCTGATATATATATATATGTATTTTTTTACGGTCATTGTGTATCATTTTTATGATGTATCTTGGACTGATTTAATAGTTTATCGCTGACAGGTTATACTTCTTTTCTCTTAAAAAATATTTTAGGAACATTTCATTATCTTTTCACGCAAAGCCCGGAAAACTTTAGGGACAGTTAGAATCAACAAAAGCAGTTGGAAAAGCTGAAAGCATCTCTATTGGTTCCTAATAAGTCTAATATTAAGCATAATGGCATGAAGGAGGACTTGCAGGTAATAATGAATGATGTAAATGAAGAGCTTAGAAGACTGACTTGGCCTGAACAAGTAAAAATATAGTGAAGAGTTACATAGATCAATTAGTTGGATTCCAGGGAAAGATGGATTGGAGGTAAGCAGTTGAAGAGTTTCTAGAATGAAATACCAGGGTACAATTCATTCTAGAAAGCAGAACCACTGTAAATCCTTACATAGGGAGAAACAGATACTCTTAGTTCAGTCCTGGAACATGCACTGATTGAATGCCACTCTGTCTTTAGCCGCCTTCTGGGTCCTGGGGACACAAAGATGGATGTTAAAAGGTAGCTTCCTGCCCTACTATCTAGAGGGGAAGACAAACATCAAACAATTCTAATGAATTCATTAAATAATCCTAAGTGGCAGAGTGTTATAAAATAGTTTTGGGTTTCATGGGAGGGTATCACAATAGAATTAAACAGAATCTGTGAGGGGTTGGGTTCGGAAGCAACTTTCTAATATTAAAAAAAAAAGACGCATTTTCTAATAATAATGAATCTGCAATTATCAGCAGGGGATTAGGATGCCTAAAAAGTGAATCAGATATTAGTTGCCTATTGTGGGCACAACAGATCTGAGATTCTTCCTTTTTAAAATAAGATTTTTAACTACAGTAGCATAAGCCAATGTCCTTGGGAAAGCTTTTCTGAGACTCAGTGAATGTTCAGAGGTGTCTGAATGGTAACTGGTCTCCCTGGGATTCCAAATTCTTTCTCACTTGAGTGCATTTACTCAATGACCGTGTGCATGTCACAAATTCCAAATGCCTATTTTGAGACTTTTCTGTTTTTATAAGTGTAGGTATGTGCAGGAATGTGGGAGACTGAAGCGCTAATGAACTGTACCTGGAAACTGAGTAAAACTGAGTGCGGAACACATAGCTGGAGAGACCTATGTCCTTTTTGTAGAGTCATTCATTCTGCAAATTGCCGTCCATGTCAAAATTTTCAGACAAGATTGGGGTAGCATTCTAGAGAGAATGATGTTAACAAGCCATTTCCTCTCTTTTCTCCTGAGATTTGAAATGTCACCAGAGCCCTGAGATGCAATAGAGGACTTTAATGTACATTCAGGTGTATGATTCTTTCTATTATCATTCTGGTTATTATTTTCATTATTCACATCCTGTTAGCTTTTCACCTTGAGCTAATGTGACATTTCAGTGCTATGGAAAATCAATGAAGCAAAAATTTCTCATGCTACCACAAACAATTACTGTTGATTTAAGTACAAAGAATAAATACCGCATGGACAATATGGATAAAGAGATTAAAATGCACACACATACATACCATCCATTATTGAGAACCTTTTAAGTGGTTTTCAAAATTGGTGTTTTCTGCTGGGAAGAAAAGATTCCCTTATTGAATGACCATAACCTGAACTGAAACTTACTTTCAGCGTAATTAGCTATGTCCTCACTTCTGATAATGATACCAAACTTTGAATTTAATTAGACTCTAATTGCTATTTTAAATTGTCTCCTACCTCAGACTTTCCTTTCTTTGCCATCTCATTCTAATTTTTTTCTGTTTTTATATTCATGCTGGCATAGAGATCACAATACCTACTAAGTTACTCACAAAACTTTTAACAAACAGGGTGGCCTGAAAAAGGAAACACAGTGTGTTTCAGGAAGCTTCTTTTAAAACGGATTTGTTGTGACAGAAAATGGCTGTTTTTCAAGCACATTTTCAGCTTCTCCCAGGAAACAGCTAGCCCATAATTCCTTCTAGTTGTGCGTGACCATGTAACTGAGTCTTGGCTAATGAAATCTGGATAGAAGTGATCCTGCCCCCATAAAACCTTTCACGGGGTCCTCTGTTCTCTTTCTTCCCCTGTCTGCTGGCTGGATGTTGATGTCCGTGTGACTTTGAAGGTCAGGTGCAGTTGCCAAGCCTCAGTTGATTTTCTTCCCCCCAGTCCCACCTACTGGATTTTCATTATGTGAGTGAGAGTCTTCTACCAGGTTAAGCTGTAGAGTTTCATGGTACTTCTGTTACAGCAGCTAGCATTACTCTAAAACATTTGACAATGTCTCCCATGGCCATTGGCTAATGTTGTGGAATACTGATATATCAGTCAGGGTTCTCAAGAAAAATAGGCCAGTGTGTGTGTATATGGGTGTGTGCATGTGTGTGTATTTTTCATGAATTGGTTTATATAATTGTAGAGACTGTCAAGACGAGAATCCATAGGGGCAATCCCACAGGCTGGAAACTCTCATGTAGAAGTTGATGCTTGCAGTCTTGAGGCAGAATTTCTTCTTCCTCAGTGAATCCTAGGTTTTGCTCCTAAGGCTTTTCAATTAATTGGATGAGGCCCTCCCATATAATTGATGTAATCTCCTTTACTTAAAGTCAACTGATCACAGATGTTAACTGTATCTACAAATACTTTCACAGAACCCTTAGATTAGTGTTTGATTGAATAACTTGGAGTATATAGTCTGACCACAATGACATGTTAAACTAATCATCATGCCCTGGTTAAGAAAGCCTTCTTCATTTAAATCTAGATATTTATACTCTTGATAACTGTATTAGAGGTTTTTATTAGTGTAATAGAAATGCCTAAACAGAAAGCTTTTCAGGAAACACATCCTTTTACTATTAGAGAAATCCTGTACATCTATATTCCAAGAGTCACTAGAGTCCAACCAGAGACAATAAATGTGAGAATAAAGCAGAGCTGAAGAACAGGAATGGTGGGGACTGTGTAAAACTGGAATAGGTAGTCAAATTCAAAAGTGTCACAAAATTTTGCAGGGAAAAAACAAAACTATCTGTAGGTTGAGTATGGGTGCTTTGTAACCTCTAAATTTTTATGTATCTCTCACCACCCATAAATATTGACACTGTTGGAATCTGATGAGTCCATTGGGGTTGGTGATTCAGGTGACCTATAGCAGCCTTTGACCCAGAGACATGGAAAATATGGAGAAAAAGAAATAAGGAGAGTCTGCCCTCCAGAGAGAAGTTCTAATTTGGGTGGAGGTAAAATGCAGTGTGAGATGGTGGGAGCATGCATATGATTTCTATGGCCTCAGTCTTATAAATCACGAAAGGTGATTATTTCAAATCAAGTATACAAACCAACAAACATTGTTTGACTAGACAGTTATGGAATTAGAGTGACACAGGACTGCTTTCAAGTGCCTGCTGTGTCCCTTATTTGCTTTGTAACCTTGAACAAATCTCAAAACATTTTGGGCTTCAGTTTTCTGATCTGTCAATTAAGGGGATTGAATTCCATAATCCCTAAAGTACCCTGTAGCTCTGACATTTGTTGATTCTGTGATGTTTCTCCTTTGAGTAGGGGTGCATGTTTCTACTCATTTTTGCGTTGTAGCAAAGTACTTAAAAGTCCTTTAGAACTCAGCCGCCCTTTAAAAATACATATCAGGATTAGTAACAGCATCTGCTAATATTAAATATTTACTGAGTGCACTTAAGTGCCTAGCTTTTCATGTACAATGTCATGGGATCATCAAACTGTTTCAATGGGTGCAAAAGACTGAAACTAAGATGCATGGGTTACATTAATCATTGAGCGCATAGCTAAAATATGGCAGTGCCAGCATTCACAATCAGATGTTGTGACTCTGGGACACTTGTGCTGTCCCAGATAGCTTTGTCATCCATGACCAGGGAAGTGTATGCAGTTTTGCTGCCTGTGTTTTTATCTATACATCACAGCTCCCTCCTCAACAATCAGTGTCCACACCGCCTCCCCTTGTCTCCTTATTTCCCTCTCTGTACCCCTGCACAGATACCATCTGCCTTGGCCCTTGGTTAGTAATGGCAGCCAGGGTACTTCCCACTTGCAAATAGCTTTTCACTTTGACCATTTCCCAGTGGACCAATATGAAATGTGCAATTTGTCAGAGCAGCAAAGGAGCAGTATACTAGTAGAAGTCAGGGTACAGGCCAGCATTCACTCTCCCCTTTTCCCGAGACATGTTTGCAGTTGGTTAGGCAATTTAGAGAAGAAGAGAAGATTTGAAATGAAACACAGTAAAACAGAAAAGCAGAGAGATTGCTTCTGAAAGGTGGTTAAATTGCCTGGGTCAGTGTCCCCTATGGAAAAGCTAATGGCATCTTCCCTGGGAAAGGTTGTTCTCTTTCTTGCAATAAAATAAGATCTTTTAGGACCATAAACAGCCCTCTTCTGCCCTACCAAGATTACCCACTCCCCTGTTCTCTCTTCATTTATTGTCAGATGGCTGCTCTGCCAGGGCTCCTCTAGCTATAGTGCTACGCTGATGGAGTGATGACTTCATCTATTTCCTTTTATCCAATGTTTTTCACAAATGAACTCTTCAGGCTGGTTCCTTATTGTATTGCTAAGATCTCTATCCTAGAACTGTAGTGCTTTCCCTATAGCAAATCGTTATCTGAGAGACTCTCTGTCATTCCGGGTACAAAAGGTTGAAAATAAAACTCAAATATCCAGATTTCACAAAATTTGCATGGCAATTCTTTTGTTTTTCCAATGCACAATAGTCTAAATCTGCACGGTACTTGACTGCAAGGCATTAGATACCTTTACCAAGTTTCTTTCTTCAAATACTTCTGAGAATTCTGAGGAGTGCCTACATATGGCAAAAAATCTGTCCTGATTAGCACTGTCCACCTCAGTCACACTGGGATTTGTGAATTACTGTTTCCGCAGTTTGAAATGTAGGTCCTTCTCATCTTTGCATGTGCATTAGTTTTCTGCTTCTACTGTAGTAAATTACCATGGACTTCATGGCTTCGAACAGCATACATTTATTTACTTACAATTCTGTAGGTGAGAAATCAAGTACAGATCTCACCAAACTAAAGTCAGGTAGCCAGCAGGGCTGCATTCCTTTCTGGGGGCTCTAAGGGACACTCCATTTCCTGCCCTTTAGGTTTGTTGCCAGAATTCAGTTCTTTGCTGCTGTAGGGTAGATGTCCCCATGTTCTTGCTGACTATCAGCCCAGAGCCATTCCAAGCTTCTGGAGGCCACCATCCTTCTTGGCTCCTGGCTTCTTTCCTCCATTTTTAAAGCAAATAATGGTGGGTCTAGAACTTGTCACATCACATCTGTCTGATGAACTTTTCCTGAAGACTGGGTGATGACATTGGGGCCATGTGGATCATTGAAGATAATCCCTCTGTCTCAAGGTCTTTTACTTTAATAACATTCACAAATTTCCTTTTACTATCTAAGGCCACACATTAACAGGTTCTGGAGTTGAGTATGTAAATATCTTTGTTGAAGCCATTATTCTATTTTCCACAGCGTGAGGAGCCTCTTTGTATTATTCAGACATCAACCCACATGCCGCCTCTCAGAGGGGCCTTCCTTGATCATAGAACCTGTTTTTTTCACAGTAATGATTATTACTTACATTTATTCCAACTAAAGTGGAAACTCCGTGAGAAGGCAACTTGCTCGCTGCTCTGTTCCAAACATCCGAGTAGTGAATGGTGCAAAATAGCTATTCAATAAATGTTTATTGAATGAATAAAAGGCAGACTGAATGGAAATGCTCTTGAACCTATTCTGCTTTAGTGGATTACAGTTTGAGCCTTCACATCCTCCTTTAATATTTGCCCTTTCCATGATGGCTGACAGAAAATTTCTTTTTTTTTTTTTGAGACGGAGCCTCACTGTGTCGCCCAGGCTGGGGTGCAGTGGCGCGATCTCGGCTCACTGCAAGCTCCGCCTCCCGGGTTCACGCCATTCTCCTATCTCAGCCTCCCGAGTAGCTGGGACTACAGGCACCCACCACAGTGGCAGGCTAATTTTTTGTATTTTTAGTAGAGACGGGGTTTCACCGTGTTAGCCAGGATGGTCTCGGTATCCTGAGCTCATGATCCGCCCGCCTCCGCCTCCGGTAGTGCTGGGATCACAGGAGTGAGCCACCGGGCCTGGCCAACAGTTGACAAAAAATTTCAACCATCTTCATCAAAACAACTCACTCTACCTGAAGAACAGTGTCTCTAAATTATCGAATCTGGGAGAATAACACAGAGAAGACATCAGTGGAATACATAGACGGGGCTTCATTCTTCCCTACCAGGCTCTCTGCAGACGGGATGAGGATGTGACTTTGTGCATCTCCTGCCATGGCTAGTTTCCCTGCCAAGCCTTCTGTAACAACAGCTAGCTCATGCATATCTCCCAAGAATTAGCATGTTTGTTGGGGGACAAAGTAGTTTAACACATTTTTTAAAAAGAAACATTTTTTTCCTAAAAAGATACATTATTCTGTATATCTAACCATCCATTATCTCAGATTTCTTCTTTGCTTTTTGCTTTGCTTTACTATTGCATAAGCAAACAGAATCTCTCCTATTCCTATAAGAAAATGGAAGTGTTGCCCCCAAAGTAAAATAAAGACATTGTTATTTAAAAAGCAGAAAAAAAATACATCTAGCGATACATCAATATCTCCTTCCAAATACACAGACAGACACATACACACACCCACACACATGCGCGTGTGCGTGCATACACACACAAAGACTTCTAGCCAGAATTTTAAAATCTCAGGCCAAAACTCAGCCAGGGCATGTGTTTACAGGAACATTGATGGAGTACCAAACAAACAGAAAGCATGTCCTGTGCGGAGTACTTTCTGTGACATGTCATTTAATCTTTTCTTGAGCTTACTAGTAAGATATTGTTAATTCTGTGTTATACATGATTATATTATTGTCTGGGAGACCTAAGTCAACATGTCAGAAGAGAACTTGAGATGCCAAAATTTGGAAATCTAATGCCAAAATCGGTGCTCTTTTTAGGATTTTCTGGTTCTCTAAATCTGTCATCTATTCTGGTTTCTTTTAGGTCACTCTGTGATCTATTTCTACTCATAACATTTCTGATACAAAACATGCAGGGTTATTTCCTCCCTGACACCAATGAATTATCTGACTTTCCAGACACTAAGTGAGTGTCCTACGATTCAATTCAATTCTGACATTAACTCAAGTTAGTAACGACCCCACAGATTAAACACTGTCCCCACTTCCGATGCCACTTGAAGTATTGAGTGGCCAGGGTATCCACACTTCTGTCCAACTAGGCTACAAAATTGGAGGATCCCATGATGCCCTTCTTCGGTTCAATAATTTTGTACAATGGCTGACAGAACTCAGGGAAACACTTCATTTATGTTGCTGATTAAGTATAAAGGATGTTTGTATCAGTCTGTTCTCACACTGCTAATAAAGACATACCAGAGACTGGGTAATTTATAAAGGAAAGAGGTTTACTTGATTAACAGTTCCACATGGCTGGGAAGGCCTCAAAATCATAGTGAAAGGTGAAGGAGAAGCTAAGTCACATCTCACATGATGGCAGGCAAGACAGTGTGTGCAGGGCAAATGCCCTTTATAAAACCATCAGATCTCGTGAGACTCATTCACTATCATGAGAAATGGTAAAACCCGCCTCCATGATTCAACCAATTCCCACAGGGTCCCTCCCATGACACATAAGAATCATGGGAGCCACAATTCAAGATGAGATTTGGGTGGGGACACAGCCAAACCTCATCAATATTATAAAGGACACTAATGAATACCCAGAAGAAGAGTTATATATGGTGTGGTCCAGAAAAGTCCTGAGTAGAGAAGCTTCTTGGTGAAGCACAGGAATTGAATATGCTACCTCCCAGTGTGGTTTATCAACCCAGAAACTTTCTGAACTCCGTCCTTTAAGGGTTTTTTGGAGGCTCCATAATGGGGGCATGATTGATTAAATCATTGGCCATTGGTGGTAGAACACAATCCCCAAACCCTGTCCTCTCTCGGAGATCAGGGATGGGCTGAATGTTTCAACCTTCCAACCACATTGTTGGTTCCTCTTGCAATTAGCCCATCTAGAAACTATATAGGGGCCCACCAAGAGTCAAGTTGTCAGCAGAAAATCAGGCATGTAGAAAGAACCTTATTATTAATAATATAAGATGTTCCTATTACCCCTTTCGCTTGGAAAATTATAAGATTTTAGGAGCTCTGTGCAAAGAACTGAGGATGAAGACTTGATATGCATATTTCTTATTATATCTCAATACGAAAGAACCCTACTATCTTATTTATCCCTATACATATATTACCCTTATGTTGTCCATAAAAGCGTCTTTTCATAGGCCTACCCTTCTAGAAGAACACAGATAGTCTCTGACTTAAGCCGGTTTGACTTACAATTTTGACTCTATGATGATATAGAAGCAATACCTATTCAGTAGAAACTGTCGTGCAGGTACTCATCCAACCATTCTCTTTTTCACTTTCAGTACAATATTCAATAAGTTACATGAGATACTCAACAGTTTGTTATAAAATGGGCTTTCTGCTGTGTGATTTTGCTCAACTATAGACTAATGTAAGTGTTCTGAGTATGTTTAAAGTAGACTAGGCTAAGCTATATTGTTCAGTAGTTTAGATGTATTAAACGCATTTTTACCTTACATTTTCATTTTACCATGGGTTTATTGGAATGTAACCTCATTGTAAAATGAAAAACATCTCTACTTTAATGCTTAAAAAAATATATTTTTCCTGTCTCAAAGCATTGGTTCCTTTAAAAGTTTGATCTCACCAAATAATCTCTGAGACAAAGATAAACTACAAAGCACTGTAGCACAGTGGGACACTGTAGAACTTGAATTCAAATCCTGAGTCTGCAAAGTTTTGGCAGTAAGATTGTGGGCTAGGAATAGTGCAGTACAGCCCTTGGGAAAAGGGAGTTTCTTCCTGAAACTAACTTTACCAAATCTCTACTATGAGCTCTGGACTTCATCTAACATATTGTTTCAGTCATTATCTCATTCAATTTCATTCACATTCTCCAAGCATCAGTTTCTTTATCCTTAGAATAGGATTGGAAATTACAGCGCCTTCCTCACTGGTGATTAGCAGCAGAGGTGGCATCAGTGTGATCTCATTGATATTAAAATAATTTTTTAAACTCAAATTCCTGTGTGAGCATTAGCAAAATCCAAAGTTAAATGATAAGAATATTAACCTGGTTTGAATACAAAGACATTTAAATGTTGCACAACGAGAAATCTAACAGACCAGGCTCCAGGTATGGAAAAGAAGACAGACTTTAGAATGTCATCAAGGAGTCAGATTGTTATTATCTTTGCAATCTTCTATGCTTAGTATTGGTTTGGTCTAAGGCTGGTTTTCTTTATGATGTTAAAATAATTTACAGAAGAATCTGTGATCAAGAAATTATTTTTTGTGTCTAGCCAGGAAGAAAGAGACATAATTCTCTGCTGGTAATTGTATGTACACACTTTCCCTAAGTTTGATTAGGCCAATTTATGTCTCAAAAGCATTGCTGGATGAGAAAGCATTACTATAAACATACCTTTCTCTAATTAACTCAGAGTCACTAGAGTTTGGGTCACTTCACCTGAATCTCATGGAGGAAAAGGGTCATCTTCAGAAAACTGCAATTCTATTTGGAAGAACACAAAAAAAATTTGGGTAGGCAGCAAACAAGTCCATTCGCAGGGTGAATCTTTGCCTCATTTTCCACACTCCTTGCCCCCAAAAGGCAGACTAGTCCTTAATATGGTTGACTGGAATTCAGGATATTCATTGCCTCCTGTTAGTAATGAGTTGCTTTACTTTTTCATAGATAGGAAGACTGACCTTGAGAACAGATCAGATAGTCTCAACTTTTGTTTTAATTTCTACCTCAACTCTGTTAGATTATCTATAAAGGTGGCCACCAAGTTGCTTCCTGTCTGTGTATTCATGTTCCTTGCAATGTATTTTGCTGCTCCTTTGATGAAGAGGTAGAATTTATTTCTCCATGCTGTGAATCTGGGCTTGCCTTGGAGGTTGCTTCAACCAATAAACTGCACCAGGGCCAATGTTGTGAAGCTTCTGAGTTTAACTCTCAAAAGGCATGGTAGCTTTTGTTCTCGCTTACTACCCCAAGTCTACCACATAAAAAAGTCTGGGTTAATCTCCGTGAGGATGAAACACCACATGGAATGAGAGGTCGAGCCAACAACTGGCATGAACAAATATATGATTGCTATTTTATGCCACTATGTTTGGAATGGTTTATTATACAAAAATCGATCATTGTTATATAATCTATGGGTTTGGTTATGCAAGAAAGAGGGGCTATTAATATGCATACTTATATTAAAGCATAAAGTATATTGTATGTAAAATGTTTGCTTATATTTTAAGAAAGAGAAATTATATATTTTATAAGTTTATTTACAGGATTAGAAAAGAAATAGAGCAGAGGGGATGGAGATAGACTCTAAACATTTTTGATTTGTTGATTTGAATGTAGAGTCATGTAGATATTGTATATAATTATATAACAAAATAAAAACAAAAGAAATTCTAAATATCAAAACTAAAAGCACATTAACTTTAATTTCTATTCAAATTAACATAAAATACAATGAGATGACTGAACATCACTGCAGGAAAAATTAACTATAAAAAAAGCAGAAACAATAAATAAACACTTTAGACTCTATGTGTTAGGAAAAATAATTATTCCCATCTACCATTTAGATACACTATATCCTTTTCAATCTTAGTATTTTTAAATCATTTTATAATTTACAGAAGTAATAATAACAGAGCAGTAGAAAATAACATTATTAGAAATTTGAACAAGCATTTAAATATAGCAAGCCACTTTGTATTAATTATATTTTGGCACACAAGCATCATGGACAATATGAGAATGATGTCCCATGGCCTTTTAACAAGAAGGGATGGTCCAGATCCTTGTGACTAAATATGTAGTACTGTTGAATGTCTTATTATCCCTTTTTGTCTTTAGAAATATGGTTTTTACTCATAAATTCTTGAGTTTGAGAAACTTATCTAGCATATCATCATCTGAAGACTCATCGTCTGAAATTTCACTTATGCAATCAATTTCACTATCAGTTTCTTTGCATGCATTTGATTTATCTAATAATTGTAAAGCATATTTCTTCATCAAATTTTTGTTATGAAAAAAGAATTCAGTATTCAATTCAGTATTCAACTGCATTTATTGAAAGCTAAAAGCAGGCTATAAAAATGAGTTCTGTAGTCTTCTTGTAAAATGTCTTGAAAGATGATGCAATACTTTGGGCAATCATTAAGAAAACTGAAGGATGATGTAATATCAATGATTTACTCATTATTGCATCATCTTTCTAGTCAAGGCCATCATTTAAAAAAGTGTTTTAATTGTATAATTGAGGATAATTATCAATATGAGTAATGATAAAGTAATTACTAGACTGATGAAATAGCAAATTGTTGTAAGATATAGAAAAAATAAGATTACTGGTATAGATCAGTAGGATCTAACATTAAAAATAACATCTACCCCATCTCTACTAAAAATTAAAAAAAAAAAGCCGGGCGTAGTGGTGGGCGCCTGTAGTCCCAGCTACTCAGGAGGCTGAGGCGGGAGAATGACGTGAACCCGGGAGGCGGAGCTTGCAGTAAGCGAAGATCGCGCCACTACACTCTAACCTGAGTGACAGAGAGAGACTCCATCTCAAAAAATAAAATAAAATAAAATAAAAATAGCATCTATACGATCTAACAATGCATCTCAGATTTATAAAAGAATCTAATGGATGTATAAGGTAATTGCAAAATTAAATGAGTTTTATTCTATTTTTTAAAGTAGATTTTCTTTCTCTACTTTCTAGTAGATTATTTCAAGGAATTTGTTGATTGAATGAATTCTTGGATGAACAATATACATCTCAGTCTTTGTTCCTGTATTTAATGTCTATTTTCCCCTTTGATTACAGTTAAATATATTTTACAAAGAAGTTTGACAAAGGGAAATTGGATGAGGATTTTTTTTCTTGGACTACATCTGCCTTCAAATCAGAATTACTTTGTGAGAAGCATCTCAGAACCCTAATGTTAAATGTTCTATTCAGAATACTCTCATTGTTTGGGCCTTTTAAAAAATGAAAGCCTCACCCTTATTAGCAAGGTAGATTAGAAACTCAGAGTTTTATTTTCTTTTATCCAAGCACTAAAGTAATATAGCCATGTATTTAGCAGTGGCAGACTCAGCTATGTGGGCCTAATTAAGAAAAGCAATTATTTATTTTTCTTCATTAAAAAACACCCATATATATGTGAATAGCCCCCTTGAAGACTGCAGAGTTTCTAGGATTTTTTTTTTATTAGAATGAGAAGTGGTAGAGTTTAATTTCTTAGAGCAGCTATTCTAGATTGGTTTCATGTTTAATGGAATGAGCTGGTGGAGTGCAAGTGGAGAACCGAATATCTCTAGTCCAAAAGTCATTATGGACATATTGGATAGAGACCTTGGTAAATTAGATATGAAGCTAAAAGCAAACTTGAAATGAATTCTAATCTCGTTCAACATAGAGAGGACATTCATGTTGATCTAGGCACTGATACAGAGAAAACATTGAAACAAAAATCTCTTTCTTTAAGAGATGACTTCTCAATTAAGAAAAAAAAAGACACTTCTAAAAATAAAAGCGACAGGATGTGATAATGGTTGATGTGCACACCAAATTCTATAGTATTCAATATGTTGAATGTGTCACCTTAGACTATGTAAATAGAGAATAGCTTCAGAGAAGAGTTTTTATTTGTTCTAGAACTTCGAGGACATGAAGGAGCTTGCTAGGTACCTCAAAACATTGCTACACAGAAGGAATGGGAAAATGAAAAATACAAAGGCCTGTGGTGTACCAGGCATTTGGATAAAGCTAGGATCTCTAAAATGATGAGACCTTGAGATATGTTAAACAAATGTGATCATTTAGTAGGAACAAGGGGTATCTAAAGTAGTGTTCTTGGATCTGTGCCTTGTGTCTCTATTCTCTACAACTGTTCTGAACCAATTCATTTTGGGAGGCAGCTAGAGGGCAATATTGATAGATATCAGTGTGAGCTGAGAGTTGGAACAGAATAGAGAGCATACATGGTAGAGGTCGTTAATAGCATCCAGTACAACCACACAGTAACTCGATTCATTATTTAGAGGAATACAATTACTTTCTGTTTGGCTTGCTCTTTCACATGCAAAATGGTGATTAGGGGTCATTCTTAAAAGTCTCTAATTATTAATAAGATATTTAGTGGAGTAATGGCACAAGGACCCCTCAGATGAGCTTCACTGTGTGAAGTTCTCATAAGAAGAATGGATATAGGGGAGCATGGTGCTGTTTTGTTGATGATCCCCAGTTACCCATGTAAAGTTATGGAACCATAATGGGAGTGAGAGGGTACAAAATCCCAACACAAATTTGCTAGTTATGAAGAAACATGGGGTTGAGACCTTATATTTGGAATCAGGAAGTAGCAGTAGTGTTAACAGCAAGAAAGAAGGGAGCTATAATTATTGCCATAATCAAATGAATGTCTTGCTAGTGTGAAGTGTAGACCTTAGGATTTTGGCTGCAAGGAGTATTTTTTCTGACCAATAATTTCTGACCACAATTGGAGATAAACCAGTTGGTGGTGAACATTTTTATTCATTTTTATTGTGATTAACTACTATGGTTCAATATATACGAAGCACCCAATGCATTATTCTCAATACATCTTTGTTAAGTAAATGAAAACATTTGTGTGTCATACACAGGTATTTTTCATAACAGATTATATGTTCTATGAAGTCAAGAAACTTGTGCAGTAATGGCAAAACATGGCTGCAAATTTCTCCCAGCCCAGGATGCACACTTCTTTGCAATATGATTTTGCTGCTCCCTTGAAGAGTAGACAGAGTCTGTTTCTTCAGCTCCTTGAATCCAGGCTGGCCTTCTGACTTCTTTTGATTAATGGAACGCCATTGATGTAACATTTTAAGAGTTCTGAATTTAGGTCTTTAGAGGCTTTGTAGCATCTGCTCCCACTCTCTTGGAGTTTAAACCAGAAGCCCACGCTAACTTCCTGAAGGAAGATTGACCACATGGAGATAGAGCCGGTACATAAGTGAGGTCATTTTAGACTATCCAGCCCCCATCTAGCTGCCAGCTGATTGCTACCACACGAGTAGTTCTATGAGGGCTCAGCTGAAAAATGATCCACCTGTATCAAGCCCAAATTGCTGACTCACATATTCATGAGTAAATGATTGTCTTAAGCTGTGAAATTTGAGGGGTGGTTTGTTACATAGCAATATATTTGTTTTGTTATTTACTGCTATATTTCTAGAGCCTAGCTAACTGCTTGGCACACAATTAGTCCTTGACAATTTTTTTGTTTATAGACTGCAAAGTTTGCTTCTTATGAGAATCATATGAGGTAAATATTTTTATTCCCACTTTGTAAATAAAGAAAAAGTTTAGAGTAGAATAACTGGTCTATATTAGAATGCCAACAGGAAATAGAGTGCACACATAAGTTAGATTAACTTGAGAAGACTTTAGTATAAGGACTATTTACAAAGATATGAATTGGGAGTTAAATTATCTGGGAATTATAACATGAAATATCATTGTTACCACCCCCAGGCCTGAAGAACAGAGAGAAAACATTACCAGGGAGAGGGAGAGAGAGATGGAGGAGGGAGAGAGAGAGAGAGAGAGAGAGAGAGAGAGAGAGAGAGAGAGAGAGAGAGAGAGAGAGAGATGCTAGAGAGGCTCCCTGATAGGAATTAATAACATTGGTAGAGGGATTCCCACAGGAAGATGCAGAAATAAATGCCACTTCTCAGTCTCCTCCTGTCCTCTGATTTCTTGCTGATGCCTCTCCTTGGACAAACATAAACAGAAGCAGAGGTCTGAAGAGCCTGTTGAGAAATTCATGTGGGCAGTCCCCTACTCACAGAGTGGGGCTGAGAAGTATAGAGAGTGGATCCAGAGAGGAATATGGCAGATATACATCACTGTGCCTCCAAATCGTTGTCTAACAGGAATCGGGTTGGTAACCACAAAGATTCTATGCAGCATGCATTTTACTATTTGAGTTTAGATATCAGATTCTTAGAATATGAGAACTGATCTCTAACACTTCTTTTTTAAAAGTTTCACAAGAATAGTTGTCTAAAACCTGTCTGCATGGTACAGAAATAATTCTGAGACAGGAGAGTTTCCCGGACCCTTTGTGGGACTTGCAACAGGGGTGTGGCTTGCTTACTGGGCCACTGTACTCAAACCCCTTGTGGGAAGGGAAGCACACAGGCGAGTGGGTGCCAGGGCCTAGATGAGTGCTTTTGGGCTCCAGCCATGCAGTAGCGTCTACAGGTATGTTACAATTAATGCTCTTTTAGCGGTTGCCATCCACAGATGGCGAACTGTTAACTAGCTCAACGGAGAGTCAGGGTGACAGCCTTTTACACTCTGCCCTCTTGGTCCCTGGGTCCTTGTCCAGCATCCAGGAAGAATCAGGTCACACGGACTTAAAGATTGTTGAATACAGAGGTTTTATTGAGTGATGGAGATGGCTCTCGGTGGGATAGGGAGCTGGAAAGTGGATGGAGGGGGAAGATAATCTTCTCCTAGAGTTTAGCCATCCCCAGCTGAACTCTTTTCCAACCATCCAGCTACCTCTTCAACATTCAGATGCTTCCTCTCTTTTCTCCTTCTCTGCCATGCCACCCTGCTCCTCTGCCAGTGGAATTTGGGGTTTTTATGGGCAGGATGGGGGGTGTAGCAAGCCAGGGTGGTTTTGGAAAAAGCAACATTTGGGCAGGAATACAGGGATGTGAAGTTTTCATTTATGGCTGTGAGCCCAGGCTTGTGGGTTAGGCCTTTGCTGGTAGAACTTCACTCTTCTATCCAGTATTTCCCTGCCTCCTGTCTGTATCAATTCCTTGCTCATTAGCAACTTAATTATTCCCAGAGTGGGGCAGAAGGGTGGAAGATGCTCGTCAGGGTAAGAAAGTCATCCTACTCATATACACATTTTTTTATAGTTATTGTGTGCCTGGTCTCCTTAGGAAGACTGTTCCTTGTGATTGAAGAATATTTTCCCTGATAATTTGATTCTATTTTGAGTAAGGCAAATGCTGTTTGTTTCTTTCTTGTGAATGAAGACAGAAGGGTAGTGGCTACAATGTTTCAGAGAGAAGCAAGGGGAGAGAGACAATTGTGACACTGTTTACTTCTTTCATGGTTGTCAACTTTATTTCATAAAATAAAAATAGATACAAAACGGGTTTCAATCAAGAAAATTACTTGGCCAGACCAGGCACAGTGGCTCATACCTGTAATCCTAGCACTTTGGGAGGCTGAGGCAGGCAGATCACTTGCAGTCAGGAGTTTGAGAACAGTCTGGCTAACATGGTGAAACCCCTCTCTACTAAAAATACAAAAAAAAAATTAGCCAGCCATGGTGGCTGGTGCCTGTAATCCCAGCTACTCAGAAGGCTGAGCCAGGAGAGAATCTCTTGAGCCTGGGAGGCAGAGGTTGCAGTGAGATGAGATTGTGCCACGGCACTCCAGGACAGGGAGAGGGGAGAGGGAGAGGGAAGGGGATGGGAAGCACTTGGTCGTAGAAGCATACAAAAAATTTCCAAATTTCTGATCGGCAAATGTGGGCAACGTGGTATAGTGAAGAGAGTGCTTGGTTTGGGAATCTAGTCATAGGCTCCCTTAGAGGTATGTCATGATGATACAGTTATTTAATATTTCAGTGGTTCCAGTTTCTCATCTATTGAAATATCAAAATTATGACAGACCCATTTACTCACTTACCTCAGAGGGTAGAGTGCTCTAAGAAACACATGGTAACATTTTTATGTATACTATGCTAAAAAGTACAAAACTTGTTTTTGTTGTATTTTTCTTCCCAACAATGCAAATATTTTCCATTCCCTGGAATAATCAAAGCAAACAAAGGCATGGCTTTGTTTCTTGGAACAAATCTATTTATCCCGGATAGCCTGCCCCCCGAACTCTGTGTCTGAAAGCTGTGCTGTGCGAGGAAAGGTGACAAATTGGCTACAAAGAGCCTTCCTCTTGGGCGGCATTCCTTTGTGCTGGCTGTCCTGGAAAGCAAAGGGCTGTACCAGGTGTAGCCCTCAGGGACCCAACCCAGAAGAAGTAGTGTTTGGTTCACAGAGTTCCTCTGCTTGAATAATCAGACGGGACAGAGGAGCCTGGGCTGGGTTACAAGATTTATGAAATGCAAAATTCACCAGTGGCAGTGGCCTCTGTCTCTTCGTTCCTCTCTGATGATAGGTTAAGAGCTCAGGTTAGAAGAAATAGAAAAAGAGAAGAGAGTGGTAGGCAAGTTAGGCAGTAATTTATCATGCTTCTGGCCTAAATCGAGATGGATATTTGTACACAGCTCAGTATCTGCAGTGAGAAGGGAAGCCATGTGGGAGTAGGGAGAAGTGTTAAAGTAGGACCAATCAGCATGGCAGAGACACCACATGGGGATGGCTTCAAGAGGCATTATGTAAGGAAGAAAGTGACTTTTTATTTCTGTCCACTCTGTCTTCATGTTTCTTAAATAATTAAGATAAATGGAAAGAGGTAGAACTGCCCCCAATTCCATTATGGAGGGTCAAAATAGAAAAAAAAAATTATAGGAGTTAAGTGTCAAATATATCGAGGGAATCTTTTATTTTGCTTTTATGCTGGTTAAATACAATGCCTAAACTTATTATACACATGCCCCGGAGAACCCAGTGAAATAAGCTGTTGCACGTATTGATGTTTCAGGCACACTCTCAGGTCAATACCTTCTACTATTTGCTGTTTACCTATTTCTTCATCCTGTATCTTGTCCCATCCCAATTCTAAATACGTGTGTGTGTGTGTGTGTGTGTGTGTGTGTGTTGCGGTGGCATGTGGTTTCCTGATGTTTGAAGGCTGGCTTCCCCATAAAAACATGGAATTATCTCACCTCTCATCTTTCACATCCTCTGTAGCATCAGGGTAGATTCCCGACATTTTGCTCTAATTCTGTGGATTCTAATCCCTGATCCTGGCTAATTTAATGACCCGGCACAAATCTGATTCCATTTATGCCAGATGTAAGACGCATTTAACTTCTGAAACTATTATGACTTGTTTTTTATGGATGGTTTCAGATTTATTTATCCTACGTGGAAAAAAAGTTCAGAGCATGTCTTAATCAGACGAGGCTTCTATATCAGAATGCCATATACTGGGTGGCTTAAACAACAGAAATTTATTTCTCACAATTTCTTGGGTCTGGAACTTCAAGACCAAGGTGCCAATAGATCTGGTGTCCAGTGAGGGCCTGCTTCTTGGCTTGCGGATGGCCATCTTCTCACTGAATCCCTACATGGAGGAGAGCAGAGGGATAAGAAGCAAACTCTCTTGTACATTGTAATAGGGGTATTAATCCCATTCATGAGGTCTCCACTCTCACGACCTAATTACCTCCCAGAGGTTCTACCTGCTAGTATCATCATATTGGGGGAAAGGATTTCAACATGTGAATTTTTAAGGGACTCAAACTTTCAGTTCGTAGTAGCACATAACTGTCCTTCGCATGAGGAAAAAAATGTAGCTGTGATATACTTATTTGGGACAATGTGGTTCTAAGAAATTGGCCTTCTGTGTATTTTGCTTAAGGCTTCATAGACCACAGCTTGGGGAAGATTCTTTCTGTTTTTTCAGTAAAATGCTTATAGAAGGATAATAAAAGGGCAACGACAACAACAACAACAGCTACTTGTTTAACAAGCACCCACTAGTTAGGTGAGGCACTTAGTGTGTATGTGTACATATAGATGTTAATGTATATATTTGTGTTTGTACGTATATGTGTAGTTTGTGTAATTCTCCAAAAGAATAACTCAGAAATTTATTTAGAAAATAGCAAAATTGATACAAACAAAAGGGAGCTCGATCATGTATAGACTGTCTTAATAATGAAAAGGAAAGGCAGGGCTTATACATATTTTAGCTGTGAAATGCACATGATGTGCCTGAGGCTGTGCAATGGCGGCCAGCAGATAAGTTAGTCTTTACATCAAATTTTTTTTGGTTCTCTTTTTAATCAACTTTCATTACAATAGGAGCTAAGTTACCAAGAGGACTTCAAAGTATGTTTGATGCAGTAATATCAGCTGAGTATTGGCTCAGGTAATGAATTGCTAAGAAGGCTTTAGGCATCATTTCTCATCCAGGATGGAGGATTTCCTTGTATTTAGTGAATTAAGAAATATTTGTTGATTGCCTATTAAATTTCATGGTTATGCAAAATCATTCATGAAGAAGCATAGGAAGAAAGTCTTTCTTTTTTTAAATTATACTTCAAGTTCTAGGGTACATGTGTACAATGTGCAGGTTTGTTACATAGGTATACATGTGCCATGGTGGTTTGCTCACCCATTAACTCATCATTTACATTAGGTATTTCTCCTAATGCTATCCCTCCCCCAACCCCCACCCCATGAAAAGGCTACAGTAACCAAAACAGCATGGTATTGGTACCAAAACAAAGATATAGACCAATGGAACAGAACAGAGGCCTCAGAAATAACACCACACATCTACAACCATCTGAGCTTTGACAAACCTGAAAAAAGCAAGCAATGGGGAAAGGATTCCCTATTTAATAAATGGTGCTGGGAAAACTGGCTGGAAAGCTGAAACTGGATCCCTTCTTTACATCTGATACAGAAATTAACTCAAGTTGAATTAAGGACTTAAATGTAAGACCTAAAACCGTAAGAAAAAAACCTAGGCAATACCATTCAGGACATAGGCATGGGCAAGCACTTCATGACTAAAACACCAAAAGCAATGGGAACAAAAGCCAAAATAGACAAATGGGATCTAATTAAACTAAAGAGCTTCTGAACAGCAAAAGAAACTATCAACAGAATGAATAAGAAACCTAAAGAATGGGAGAAAATTTTTGCTATCTACCCATCTGACAAAGTGCTAATATCCAGAATCTACAAAGAAATTAAACAAATTTACAAGAAAAAAAAACAACCCATCAAAAAGTGGGCAAAGGATATGGGCAGACACTTCTCAAAAAAAGACATTCATGCAGCCAACAGACATATGAAAACATGCTCATCATCACTGGTCATCAGAGAAATGCAAATCAAAACCACAATGAGATACCATCTCATGCCAGTTAGAATGGTGATCATTAAAAAGTCTGGAAACAACAGATGCTGCAGAGGATGTGGAGAAATAGGAACCCCTTTACACTGTTAGTGGGAGTGAAAATTAGTTCAACCATTGTGGAAGACAGTGTGGCAATTCCTCAAGGATCTAGAACTAGAAATACCATTTGACCCAAGGATCCCATTACTGGGTATATACCCAAAGGATTATAAATGATGCTACTCTAAAGACACATGCACACATATGTTTATTGTGGCACTATTCACAATAGCAAAGGGTTGGAACCAACCCAAATGTTCATGAATGATAGACTGGATTAAGAAAATGTGGCACATATACACCATGGAATACTATGCAGCCATAAAAAAGGATGAGTTCATGTCCTTTGCAGGGACATGGATGAAGTTGGAAACCATCATTCTCAGCAAACTATCACAAGGACAGAAAACCAAACACTGCATGTTCTCATTCATAAGTGGGAGTTGAACAATGAGAACCCATGGACACAGGGTGGGGAACATCACACACTAGGGCCTGTCAGGGGCTGTGGGGCTGTGGGAGGGATAACATTAGGAGAAATACCTAATGTAATGTTGAGTTGATGGGTGAAGCAAACCACCATGGCACATATATACCTATGTAATTAACCTGCACGTTGTGCACATGTACCCTAGAACTTAAAGTATAATAAAAGGAAAAAAAAAAAAAAAAGAAGCTGCCTGGTTCTCCTTTGCCTTATGCCATGATTTTAAGTTTCCTAAGGCCTCCCCAGCAATGCAGAACAAAACTGTGAGTCAGTTAAGTATCTTTCCTTTATAAATTACCCACTCTTGGATATTTCTTCACAGCCATGAGAGAATGGATTAATACAGTAAATTGGTACTGCAGAGAATGGGGTGCTGCTATGAAGATACTTGGCAATGTAAAGCAACTTTGGAACTGGGTAAGAGGCAGAGGTTTAAACAGTTTGGAGGGCTCAGAAAAAGATAGGAAGATGTGGAAAAGTTTGGAACTTCCTAGACACTTGTTGAATGACTTTGACCAAAATGCTGATAGTGATATGGACAATGAAGTCCAAGCTAAGGTGGTCTCAGATAGAGATGAGGAACTTTTTGGGAGCCAGAGCAAAAGTAACTCTTGCTGTGCTTCAGCAAAGAGACTGGTGGCACTTTGCCCCTGCCCTAGAGACCTGCAGAACTTTGAACTTGAGAGACATAATTTAGGGTATTTGGCAAAAGAAATTTGTAAGCAGCAAAGCATTTAAGAGGTAAATTGGGTGCTCTTAATACATTCCGTTTTATGCATTCACAAAGAGATGGTTTGGAATTGGAACTTTTGTTTGAAAGGGAAGCAGAGCATAAAATTTGGAAAATGTGAAGGCTGACAATGAGATAGAAAAGAAAAACCCATTTTCTGAGGAGAATTTCAAGCCAACTGCAGTAATTTGCATCTGTAATGAGAAGCCAAATGTTAATCACCAAGGCAGTGGACAAAATGTCTCCAGGGAATGTCAGAGACCTTCATGGCAACCCCTCCCACCACAGGCCCAGAGGACTAGGAGAAAAAAATGGTTTCATGGGCCAGGCCCTGGGACTTGCTGCTTTGTGCTGTCTTGGGACTTGGTGCCCTGCATCCCCATCATGGCTAAAAGAGACCAATGTTCAGCTCAGGTAATTTCTTCAGAGAGTGCAAGCCCCAAATGTTGGTAGCTTACACATGATGTTGTGCCTGTGGGTGCACAGAAGTCAAGAATTGAGGTTTGGGAACCTCTGTCTAGATTTCAGAGGATGTATGGAAATGCCTGGATGTCCAGGCAGAAGTTTGATGCAGGGTCAGAGACCTCATAAAAACTTTTGCTAAGGCAGTGCAGAAGGGAAATGTAGAGTCAGAGCCTCCAGAAAGAATCCCCACTGGGGCACTGCCTAGTGGAGCTGTGAGAAGAGGGCCACCATCCTCCAGACCCCAGAATGGTACAGCCACAGACAGAGTGCACCTTGTGCCTGGAAAGTGCACAGACACTCAATGCTAGTCCATAAAAGCAGCCAGGAGTGGGACTGTACCCTGCAAAGTCACAGAGGCAGAGCTGACCAAGGCCATGGGAGCCCACCTCTTGCTTCAGAGAGATCTGGATTTGAGACATAGAGTCAAAGGAGATCCTTTTGGAGCTTTGAAATTTGCCCTGCTGGATTTCAGACTTGCATGGGGCTTGTAGCCCTTTTGTTTTGGCCAATTTCTCTCATTTTGCATGGGTGTATTTACCTAATATGTGTACACCCATTGTATACAGAAAGTAATTCACTTGCTTTCAATTTTACCAGCTCATAGGTAGAAGGGACTTGCCTTGTCCCAGATGAGACTTTGGACTTGAACTTTTGAGTTAATGCTGAAATGAATTAAGACTTTGAGGTACTGATGGTAAGCAATGATTGGTTTTGAAATGTCAAAGGGACATGAGATTTGAGAAGGGCCAGGGGCAGAAAGATATGGTTACGTTTTGTGTCTCCACCCAAATATCATCTTGAATTGTAATCCCCATAATTCCTACGTGGCAAGGCAGCACCAGGTGGAGGTAGTTGAATCATGGGGGTGGTTTCCTCCATGCTGTTCTCGTGATAATAAGTGAGTTCTCACAAGATCTGATGGTTTTATAAGCCTGCTTTTACTCACTCCATGCTGTCACTCTGTGAAGAAGGTGCCTGTTTCTCCTTTGCCTTCCACTATGATTGTAAGCTTCCTGAGGCCTCCTCAGCCATGCAGAACTATGATTCAATTAAACCTCTTTCCTTTATACTTACCCAGTCTTGGGTATTTATTCATAGCAGTGTGTGAGCAGACTAATAAAGATAGATAGATAGATAGATAGATAGATAGATAGATAGATAGATAGATAGATAGATAGATTTATAGATATCTGATTATGGTCATCAATAATTCATTCCTTAAAACGAGACTTTCTGCATGAAAACAGCAACTAGGAATTAATTTCTCCTTATTTTAAATGGGAAAAATATGTTACATATCAACTCAAAATCTATAACCATTTTCTTAAAATATAACTAAAACAGATTCCTATATGTAAACATCAAACTATATTGTTAGGTTATAAGTTGCTGAAAACATCCCTTTTGGGTCACCAATGAATTAATAATACTAAAATGTGCTTTTTAGTGCAGCAATATCTTTTCTTCTACTGTAATTTTCTCCTTCGCATGATTCTTTCTCCACAATTTTCCTTAAAAAATATTACTTTTTGGAAGGCAGTTATTGAACAACATTAGGCAAAAAACAAGTGTTAAGCATGAAAGGTACTGTGGAAGTTCTTTCAGGGCAAGATCACCATGGAAGAAAATGGCTCATACTGAGTATGACATTGTGATGCCTTTCTTAGCATCAGCAACATTGAGACGCACATCTCATTTGTTGATGGTCAGAGTGCTTTTCAAAACGTCTGCCCATGTTTCTGACATTCAATCAACTGAATCTAGAATGTAACTTATAACCTTTACTGCACATGCTCTTTGTATTGCTTTTTTCCACATGTATTTAGAACTGAGAAAGTAGATATAAATTTTTCGTAGGTATATTAGGGAAAAAATGGTGTGTCTAGAGATAAGTGAATTCTATAAAGTTAGGCATTAAAAAACAAAAAGCATTCTAGAAGAAAAGAAATCAGTGGAGAGAGTTTTGCACACTATGCCTTTATAATGTGATGCAGTTTTCAGAACTGTTGTAAAGATTGTTTTAATGGAATGTTTCATGGTGGACATGGAGAATGTAGATGAATGTTGTACTTAGTTTTGAGCAACTCAGCTCAAGCAAAACAGAAGAGGGGAAAGGGTGCATCTAATGCCAGACTGAAAAAGAAAAATCTGTTTAGAGTCACTTTATATCATTAGAGTATGTACATGCCATTGGTTTTAGATGTGTTAGATATGTTCATCTGCTTGTTGTACATATTTTTATGGTTGCCTTCTATTATAGTAAGTGCTGGTGGTTTTCCATTTACTTTACTAGCAACTTTTTATTTTAAATACATATTCATTTAAATTAAGTAAAATAATCTAAGTGACATGAGAATGAGACAAAGACTAAGAAGATATTATGTGAAGAACTAACGTTTGGTAACCATTGGAGTCATCTCCCACTATTATGTGAACTTGATCGGGCTATTTAACTTTTCTGAGTCTTATTTTTCTATCTATAACATGAGCATAATTACATTCACTCTGAGGTGATTTTTAAACATGTGCATGAATTGAGTTTTCCCTAAATACAGACAATGAGACAAAGTCTTCAGTGTGATCAATGGAAATGCAAGTGAGAGAGTCAAAGTGAGCTGGGGAACTAAAAGAAAGTATGTATGCGGGTTCAGGGCAACTGGGGCATAATTGCTCTGGAAACCCCTGAAGAAACCACATGAACATATTACAGCGATGTCTCAACAAAAGATGGGAGGTTGGGATGCTTTTGCATATTATTCTATTCCCCACGGATCTTAATTTTTTCTCCCCTTTGAGCTTGCACCCTCATATATCTGAGCAATCTCCACATGGTCCCATTAAAAAATCTCTAGTAAGAGATGCCTAGAGATGCATGCACTTGAGGAAGGGCACTGTCATTATTCCAGACACTGCTTATTACAGATGCAAGCGAACTCATAATTGGGATTAGTGGACTGGGCAGCAGCATCAACAGTATCTAATACAGGCACTTACATCATTCCTATTTTCTTCTACCCCCCTATTGATTCCACACATTCACTGAAGCTTAAATGTGGTGGCCAAACACAAAATATAAAAAATGTCTTTAAATATGTAGTTGTGATAAAGGCTAGAATTCCCCCTACTGCACCTGGTCCTGAGTCCATAATTTACATTCATCAAGTTTCTCCATTATCATCTAATCGACATTCCCCTCACCTATGGCCAGTATTTTCACCAGCCTGATTTGCTTTCCTCGTGGCATGACCTAAACCTTCGCTTTTGAACATTTGCTTCCCTGCTTACAGTGTTTTTATCAGGCTATGGTTGCCACATTTTGATTTATAGCTACCACTGGTCATAGAAACATCAAGAAGCTCCCCAGAGAATGTCAGGAATTTAGTCATATTCCTCCATACTCACATTATATAGCAGTTAATTATGTTATTCATGCAAGTAGAGTTTTATTATCTTTTGGAAGTATAGTACCTTTTCTGCTCTATTGACGCGAGGAGTCTAAAATAACTAGAAATCAGTATTAGTTTTTGTTCAGTAAACTCTTAATCTGTCTCCTGATTAAGGTATCCCCAACCTGAGTAAGTGACCTTTAATCCAGCAAAAACTAGCTTTGTGGGTCTGTTAGTTTCCTAGGGATGCTGTAACAAAGCACCACAAAATGGTTGGCTAACAACCACAGGAATTTATTCTATCATCGTGCTGGAGGCTGGAAAAATCAAAATCAAGGTTTTGGACGGACCATGCTCTCTTGAAGTCTTTAGGAGACAATCTGTTCCATGCCTTCCTCTTAGTTTCTGGTGTTGCCAGCAGTCCTGGGCACATTCTCGCTTGCAGCTGCATAATGCCAATTACTATGTCTCTTGTCACATTGTGTTCTAATGACTTCATCTTAATTACATCTATAAAAGAAGACATTCTTTCAAAATAAAGCCACGTTCCCAGATACTGGGGCTTATGACTTCAACATATCTATTTCGGTGACACAATTTCAGGATGGTACACTTTTTCCAAGTTAGTCACTGAGAATGACAATGAAATAGACCAATACTACTTCTACTTCTTAATGGCTGTGGATCAAAGCATATGCTACATTCTAGTTGTATTAGAGCATTCATGAATTGTTATAAATACCTGAGACAAGATAATTTATAAAGAAAAGAGGTCTAATTTGCTCACAGTTCTGCAAGCTGTACAGGAAGCATGGCATTAACAACTGCTTGGCTTCTGGGGAGGCCTTAGGAAACTTACAATCTTGGTAGAAGCCAAAGGGGGAATGGGCATGTCAGATGGCTAGAACAGAAACAAGAGAGAGGGGGCAAGGAGGGAGGTGCTACACACTTTTAAACAACCAGATCTGGTGAGATTTCATCCACTACCACAAGAACAGCATCAAGAGGATGATGCTAAATCATTCATGAGAAATCCACTACCATTATCCAGTCACCTCCCACCAGGCCCCACCTCCAATATTGGGATTACAATTTGACATGAGATTTGGGCAGGGACACAGATCCATCCAAACACATCACTAGTGTTCCAGTCCTTCAGGCTCATTATTCTCAAGATGATTCCTTAGCTAAGTCTTTAAAAAGTTATTCAGAAGTCCAACCAATATAACAGTGTTCAAATAATGCAGTGTATCTCATGATCTATTAACTCCATGACCATGTGCCTTTTATTACACCTTCTTAATCATAAAATTGTTCCATTAGTCTGAAGCAATGTTAGATGACACCAGTAATTTAAGTACTCTGAGTCTTTGGATGATACTGCGGCCCAGGAAATGTGGACAAGGAAGGAAAGCTTATATATGAAAGACGTAATAATTTCTGTAGAGCTGCAACTCCAGGATTCATGGGACCCAAGTAAACAACTTTGCCAAGTGGCTGGTTGGTCTCAAGGGATCCTATCCTATAAAGGATCATTGCATATTTTTGCTACTGACATGCCAACAGTGACAGTTCTAGATCAACCTCACTGGGAGGAAGTTCATGCTAATGGACCAAAAAATAGCCTCCATTCTTGTCACCATGGTCATTTTGTTTATTTGCCCTTGTGTAAGCATTAGCATGTTCATGGACAGAGGCTGCCCAATTCACTCTGGATAAGCCATCACTTCTTCAATACCTCATCTGAGGTCGATGCTTTCTGATTGGCTTTGACACAAGATATAATCTGCATGGTCTATGCTTACTCTCAAAAGCCCATCCACATTAATTTTTCCCAAAATTTATTGTATCCCATCTTCTTGTTTTGCTCACTCTAGTGCCCTCCGTATCATATGAGCCATTGTTTCTGACCCAATTGTTATGTATGCCTAACTTGGACCGCATCTTCTTCTATATCAGGGGTCAGGCTAGATAATATTTTAGGCTTTGCAGGCCGTAGAACTTTTTGTTGCAACTATTCAACTCTGTCACTGTAGTGTGAAAGCAGCTATAGACAATATGGAAACAAATGTGTGTGACTATGTTCCAATAAAACCATTTACAAGATTGGTAGTTGACTAATTTGGCCCTTGGGTCATTGTTTGCTGATCCATATGAAGAAGTTGACCAAATTTAACACGTAATGCTCTACAAATTGGGAAGATTTTCTCTCAGTAGAGCCCCTGGATGAGGCTATAAAATGACTGTAGTTAATTTTTGCTCACAGTGGTATTTCAAGCTGGCCCACCCATGAACCAAGCTTGGTTTATTTCCTCTTGTGTCAGCTGGTCTTAGGAGACTTCCACAGATTCATAGTGTAATATGAGGGCAAGGTGCTGATACAGTATAGGTAGGCAGTAATGGCATGTAGATTCATCTTATCTCTGGACCCGTTCAGTTCTAATGTTGTAATACTATTTCTATCATATGATAGATTGTTTTTGTGTTTCTGCATTCATCTGACTTTATAAATTGGTGATTCTGAAAATACTAAACACATGGCAGGTAGCTGCATTTTCTTAGCTATTTTATTTTCCACGCTATAGCACTTAGTCTCTACTAAGGCCCAGTAGCATTGCAGGAACAAGTTTTCAAATGATTAGTTCTGCTGAAGAAGCCATTACCTTGCTCCAGAACACTGGGGAACTCCACTTACATTTACAAGACAGATTGTATATGCCATCCTTATCTAGCGCAGGCACTCTAGAACCAATGTATTTCCTGTGAATTGAGCTATAGGACACATTTACTACAGCAAAATCCATTTTTTTCCTTTTTTTTTTTTTCTTTGGAAACCACTCTGCCTCTGAAATCTGAAATGCTTCAACAAGTACTATGCCTCTTCCTTAGTGGTAGAAGATACAAAGCACAGTAACTTTTGCATTACTTTGGAAGCAATGTTCTAGCATGTTTTCAACAATATTGCCTCTGTTTTAGTATGGTTTCTGCTGCTATATCAGAATATCACAGATTGAATACTTTATAAAGAGTGGAAATTTATTTGGTTGATGATTCTGGAGCCTGGGAAGTCCAAGAGCATAGTGCCCACATCTGGGAAGACAGAAAGAGATGCACAAAACAGAGAGAAAATGGAGCCCAAACTTGTCCTTTTGTCAGGAGTCCATACTTAATGATAACCAACCCGCTCCTATGATAATGACATTAATTCATTTATGAGTGAAGAAAATTTATGATCTAATTACTTCTTAAACGCCCCACCTCTCAACACTGTTGCACTGAAGATTAAGTTTACAACACATGAAATATTGAGGGACACATTAAAACCATAGCAATCCTAAAAATTTCACGGTACCTTGTGTCTCAGTAAGGTTTGTATTCTATACTCTTACATGCATGTGTCATTAACAGGGCACTTTAAGTATTTGCCATTTTTTTCTTTACTGGGTTCAAATACTATGATATTTCAGGTTAAGTTCTCGAGGAAGGAGACTCTGAAATTGAAATTAGTGTGCAGGAGGTTTATTAGGAAATGTTCTTTGGAACAATAGCATAGATAGGAAATGAAGACGGCTGATTGGTCAGAAGATGATGAGCTGTGGTGTAGTTTGAGATGTCATGAGACTCTGGGGCTGAAAAGAACCTTATTCTTTAGAACTTTCCTCAAATTAGATGAGCTGGTTAGGCCTTCATACTCCAATGACTGGTCTGTCATTGGAAACAGGCCACCTCAGGAAGAGGCATAAATCAGGCTCTGGTGGCTTTATTTAGCAGGGGCAATCCACAAGGGGACTGAGAGCTAAGGGTTGTTTGTTGGCAGCACTTCAGACACTGAAAAAATAAATAAATCCTTCACTCCTGCAATGAGATTTGGTCCATTTTTACAGTCACTTTATTAATATAGAGTACCTAGTGAGATGTTCTTCAGACTATCAAAGAAATCCGAGTGCCTTTGGACATTAACAGAGAGCTGAACAGTTAACATAGCCATTGTGCAAGTGAGTAAATGTGAAATGCTGATATTTCCAAATGAATGAAAGCTGCATTTGATCCTTGTTCCTGTTGAGGATTGAAAATAACACATTTTTCAGATCCATGACCCCATACCTAGTGCTGGAGCTTATGTTGTTCTATTAAAGATACCATATCCAACAGAGTAGATGTGATTGGGACTGCCATTCTTTTTTTTTTTTTTTTTTTTCTTTTTTTTTAACAATGATGGTGGCCTTAATATGCTATGATTCATATATTTCTTGCAGAAGCCATTCCAGTGAATCAGATGAGGACATATTGGGAACCCCCAATGCCTAATAAAATATTTTAGGGTGGAACTAATCTCTACAGGTTCACCTATGCTACATATTGTTTCTGATTTACTCACTTACCCAGTAAAGCAGTTTCAGAGGCTTTCACTGGGCTCTTCCCACCAATTTAAGTACACAAGTACTAGATTAAAAAAAACATGAAGTTCTATGGGCTCATTGGGCTTACTGTGAGATAGACCTGAGGCAGCGTTTTATGTATCATCTGGGATCTATAGATCTTCACTCTAACAGGGAGTTATGCTAGCATTGCAGATCTCCTGGTTGTCACTTATCAAATCAGCCAATTTCTGACAACCCTAAAATGATTTTTAAAGATTCCCTTTATCCCAGTGTACATTTATACTGCAGAATGGCCAGAGGACCCCTTGGGCAATCTTTGGGAGAATATTTCATATGTATGTTTGTGGTGTCATTGCAAAGTCCTCCTTCAAGGAAATGCAGATTTTCTTCAGTAGGTGAATTCTAGGTTTCAAAATGTCACAGATCTAGAAACTTGGTGAGAGATCATCATTTTCACTGCTGTGACTGACATAGACTTCTGTTTACCAGCCCTTGATATAAATCCAGAAGTTCTTTGTTGGCTGTTCACCTACTCATCTCTAGGAATCCCATAGTTCATTAGATATTGCAGCAATTCCCTGAGTTCCAAGGTTTGCTTGTTTCTAGTTTTACTGCTTAATATAGTAATTATATTCTCCTTGTCTCAGAAGGCTAAGTGTCATCACCTTACCTCTGTTCTCCCAGAGTCCTACCATCCCCAATGATATCAGTACATAGCAGCACCTTCTATAATTAATCCTGGTATACAAAGGACAGTCACCACTGCACTTCTCAATGAAACTATTACCCTTCTCTCTACTAGTGTATTCTTATTGTTTTAATAAATGAGGTTATCTCTGAACCCTCTGAAGAAACATCATCACTTGATAGATGTTTTGTTTCACATAATCAACCAATTTTAATATGTACCTCTCCAATCTCTTCCTAAATTCTATACCAATGTATTTGGCATGTAAACCCCATTTACAGAAGGTCACTGTCCTATTTAAATAATGAGAGCCATCCCTTTTAATGTTTGAACCAGCTCTAATTGTCCTTGCCAGAATATTGAACCACAGTCATGGGAGAGTACTCCCATACTAATAAGCTCCTCCATCCAGCCTAATATTCCACATCTTTAAGACCCACTCCCCCAAGTGTCTCACTAGTCTTATTGGTATGTGCTTTCCAAATCCTGTGGTTCTTTGGGTAAATAAAACCTTTGCTACCAAAGCAAAACTTTAACTATCTGTGTTATTCTGACGGTTGATTCTAGTTATTAGTCTAGAGGCAATGAAAGAAAGCATGAAGAGATATTGAAAAAGTCATATATCATTTTGTGAGATATACACCTTATATGAAGCTATTGCATGTTCCTAATTGGATTTTCACGTTAGCACAGGAGAGCTGCCAGTGTATGGTCTTCTATTTAGCTCTGCTATACTTAAGATTAAATTCTTGGCCAGACACTCCAGCTATAGGGAATGGAGATCTCCTGACACAGATACCTGCTGGTTTTCACTGAGTACCTGGAGTGAATAGTTAACTGAACTATTCTTGCCATTGTCTTTCTTCAATGTTCTAGGAAAGTAAACAAAAGTCAGTTTACCTATAAATAAATAGATGTGTATGTGTGTATTTACCATTTTGCCAATATCATTCAAAAATTAGAGCTATTGCACAAACCAATACATTTCTTTCTACCTTTACCTAATCCTTAATTAACAAAAAGTGGGAGTTTTAATAATCAGCTTTCCAGATACCACCACCCCACATAATAGCAGAAATGGGGCCCATTGACTAATAATTGATTCAATCCCAGGATATCATCATAAGAATTTGCTTTTAAGAAACTTCTTAGTACCAAGAGTCAAAGTTTGAGTTCCTCTAAAAGCAGACTCTGAAGTAAGGATATGGACATATATAGTTTATTTCTGAGATGATGGTATGAAGCGTACATGTGAGAGTGGGTTAAGTGAGAGATGAAAAGAAGTAAATCCAATAAAATATGTGTTCATGTATAGATGTATTTGTTATCTACTGTTGTGTAACAGATTACCCCAACACTTAGTAATTTAAAACAGCAATAACTGTTTGTCATGTTCACATGGAGTTCTCATTTGAGCTTGAATTGGTGGTTCTGGGTGGTTTTGGCTCTGAGGTTCTCATGAGTTTGAATCATGATGTGGGCCAGGGACACAGTCATCTGAAGGATTGACTGGGGATGATGGATCTTCTTCCAGGGTAGCTTAGCCACATGGTTGGTATGCTGATGCTGGCTTTTGGGAGGAAGTCTCATATGTACCTTCATCATATGTACCTCTCCACAGGACTGATTAGATAATTTCATTACACGGCAACTGATTTTCCCCAGAACAAGTGATACAAGAGAGGCCAATACTGAAGCCTTGATATCTTTTATGACATATGCTCAGAAGTCACACCATATCACTTCATTAGTATCCTGTTGACTACACCAATCAGCCCTAATTAATATGGGAGGGGAATACAGAGAACATATTTACCAAGAGGCAAGGGTCATTAGGAGCCATCTTCAAGGCTAGCTGGCACAGTGAGTTATCCCTACAAGAAACAATGATGCCTAAATGCGACTGGGGAATTCTGAGAAACTATGTCTCTGTATCAGTTCCAAGATCGCTGGAGTGCTGGGATGCTGGGGTGTATACTTACAATCTCCCATTTTTGTTGATTAGCTGCCCCTGGGGCTTTAACTCGCTCACATTTCTGGGCTGCTCTCCGGTGCAGGAGAGAGACTTCACAGGCAAAGAGGCACATGTTTCTGAGGTGGGAAAATATCAGCATATTAAAAATTATCTACCAAGACTTCAGGAAAATGTAGCCATAGGCTTAAGGGATTTGAGATGGGGCATCAACGGCATCTGAGAAAATAAATGTGACATACTTGGAACTAGAAAAAAAAAGTATATTATTATTGCTGTTATTATTATTGTTACAATTGATTATTATTATTTGTGTTAGTTTCATTCTATAAAGTTACCATGAACATTCGTGAACACTGACTTAGCCAATACTGAACCATTGTTCCTAGGGTGTACACAGAGTTAGGGTCCTGCAAACTTTAGCTCACACTTTTGTCAACAGGTCAATACATAACCATGTTATGTATGTTTCTCTGTTGAAAGACATCCTATTTAAAATTACTGTTGACTCACTAGCATTGGACTAATGGCCAACAGCTCTATATTCACGCTTGAATGAAGCTTTTTAGCACACACATGTATTCTCTATAGTGTTACACAGCCTTCTTGTACTTAGGTACACTAGAGAGCAATTAAGCACTATACTTAATTAACCAAAAGTGGGGGTTTTAATAGTCATGATATCATAGCAGGGGGCCATTGTAAGGACAAATATGTAAAAAACAAGGAACTAAGTGGGCAATGGAAAGGACATGTTTACAGTGTGAAAGCTGAAACAATAGGGCGGAGCACCACCTTGTTGGACCTCAGCTGGGAATGCATGTCTTGGGCTATTCTGTGCTTTTATGCTGCTCTGTCCATGTTCCCGAATGCCCACTGAAGCACTGTGAGCATTGATTTGGGAATTACAAATAAAATTCAGAGAGCAGGAGAATTTGTAAATATGGAATCAATGAATCATGAGGGCCAGCTATAATGGTAGATACTTTACCCTGTTAGCCATATTTAGAAGGCCCTGGCTGTAAAGATATTTTATAAAAAGGCCATGGCTATAAAGATATTTTATAAAAGTACTTATTAATTGCTGACTATAAGCTAGTCACTATTTCAAATGCTTTATCTGTATTTTATTCTTGAAACTGTGAAGTAAGTCGAATTTTATATTCATTTCCAGATGTGGTAACTGAGGCAGAGTGAAGTTAAATAATTGCAACTAAGTCACACATCATGAATGGAAAGCCAGATTTTAAATATGGACAATAAAGCTTTGCACTGGTGTAGCAGGCGCTGCAGTGGCCACCTTGTGTTGCTAACTGATGGTCCACAACTGAGTAGTCCCTTTCCAGGAAGCACTACACAGCAAAAAGTGACACCTTGCCTAAGGTTATGCACCCTTCCCAGAGGCTGTTTGCATCCAATGACTGCTCAGATTAAAGATACAAAGGCTCAGTCCTCTTACCTCAATACAGAATATCATTGAAGTTTCCAGAGCCCCCTTCTCCTTCCATGATCACCTGAGGTTTGCAAACACATCTGAGTTCAACTTCTCTCTGGCCCATCCGTCTTCTTCCCTCGCTTCCTTGTAGGTATTATTCTAGAGAATACTCCCTAAGAAATGACCTGTGTACACAGATCTCCATTTCAGTGTCAGTTCCCTGGGGAAGCAGTCAATGACAGTACAAGTGGAGAACACATCCTCTGCCACTTATTACTTTCATGGGTAGATTATTTGCTAATTTTATAAAAATAAAGTTTAAAACTATCCTCAAAATTAGGATGTCCATTTCTGTTCAGACACATTAAAATGTTTTTCAACATTTAAAATAGATTTTCATATCTGCAGATCTCACCTAATGTGCTGGAGTGCTTCATAAATTCCAGTCACTTTTATGATTCTATGTCCCAGGTCTCTCAAACCTACCATAGCATCAATACTTGGGCCAGCCATTTGAGGTTGACTAATGGAAGATAACTGTGTTTAGCTGTCTAGCTTCTGAGTGATCTGTGCAAAGCTTCTTTATTTTATTTTATTATTTTTGAGAGAGAGAGAGAGAGTCTTACTTTGTTGCCCAGGCTTGAGTGCAGTGAATCCCAGCTCACTACAACCTCTGCTTCCTGGGTTCAAGTGATTTTCCTGCCTCAGCTCTGGAATAGCTTGACTACAGGTGTGCACCACCACACCGGGCTAATTTTTGTATTTTCCATAGAGACAGGGTTTCACCATGTTGGCCAGGCAGGTCTCGAACTCCTGTCGTCAAGTGATCTGACCACCTTGACCCCCCAAAGTGCTGGGATTACAGGAGTGAACACTGCACCTGGCCAAAGCTGACTCTTCATTCACAAGAGGTAGTCAGTTTCTGCAGTTTAACCTGTTCCTGTTTATTCATTAAATTTATGTCCTTTGTCAGGAAATCTCTATTCTTTCTCTTAGGGGGGATTTTTTTCAGTGTAGTTATCCAAAATGACTTCAGCAGTGAAAAGCCAAACTCGATACCCTAAGCAAAAGCCCTTTGCATAAAAAAGCTTCCCCTGGCCAGGTGCAGTGGCTCACGGCTGTACCCGAGCCCTTTGGGAGGCCGAGGCGGAAAGATCACTTGAGGCCAAGAGTTTAAGACTAGCCTGGCAAATATGGTAAAATTCCCTCTCTCCTAAAAATACAAAAAATTAGTCAGATGTGGTGGCGGGCACCTGTAATCCCAGTTACTTGGGAGGCTGAGGCAGGAGAATTGCTTAAATCCAGGAGGCGGAGGTTGCAGTGAGCCGAGATTGAGCCACTGCATTCTGCCTGGGCAACAGAGCAAGACTCCATCTCAAAAAAAAAAAAAAAAAAGAAAAGAAAAGAAAAAAAGCTTCCCCTGCCCTGCCTGGATGACCGTCCCAACACTGAAAGAATTTGTTCAAGATCTGGGTAGGGACCTATATGATGTACACTTAAAATAAAATTTTAAGCATTAGCTAAGAGAAGTCCATGTGTACTGTAGTCATCACTTGTGTGGCTCCCACCAGGATGATAACTCAGAAACTATTTTACTCTCCTTTCAGATGCCTGATTTGTGGACATTTTCTCATCATATCCTCAGTAGCTGTTCCCAGGGGGTTAGAATTAACTACCAGAATATGATAGATGAAAGACTTCATTATTTACCACCACTAGAATATGAGAAGTATTCTTGCCTTGAGATCATTTGAAACTCAAAAATGGGTTTCTAATACAGAAAGATTTCTACTTCCTGCTTTCTTCCATGTTTGGTCATTAAAGAGCAGTCTCTCTCTTTAGCAACGCTTCCCATTTTCACACACTCTAATGTATCTTTATTAGTTTAAGCAAGTGCTACTTTATTATCCCAAGTTTTATGATGCACCAATAAGTATTTCTTTTTAATGTTCTAGCCCTATTAGCAGCTACTGCTTTAAGGAAGCTCTCTGTTCAATATAAGCAGCTATTTTTAGAGATAAACTCTTCCTAAGCTATGTGAACAATTTCTATTGTTCATCTATATTTTATTTTACTGCCACTGTTAACATTTAGTGTTTTATTGTTCTGGGATAATATCCAGAGAAGGTTCAAAGGACAAATTGTTTTTTTCATGCCACCCAAATGCATGCCAAACATTGTAGGAATAATTGCAAACCCAATGGGAAAATTGTTAGCATATTCATATTAATTTTTTACAAGAGCATAAAACTTGGATAAAGTATGTTTGTTTAAGGTATCAAGCAATAGAAGAGCTAAGTGGGATAAGAACAAGGAGCCACTGAAGGGGTTGATGTTTTATTTATTTGTTTTCTTTTTGCATGTGTGTATTTATATGTGTACTTGTATGTGTGTGTATGTGTGCATTTTCTCACTCTTTAGATTTAATATTTGACCCTGGGGTACTTGATTAATAGTGCTTCCAGATGAATTCTGAATATCCCATCATGATTGTTATTGAAGCATACAAATGATGCCAAATAAAGATTTTTAGAAGCTTGGATCTGAAACAGATTTATAAATTCACCTTTGAATTTTAAAAAGGCACAAAACTAAGTTTCAGGGAGTCTTTAAGGAATCTAGAGAATGTTACACTGTGGCAAAGCCAGGACCAAAAATATGTTTCTAATTCAAGGGTTTCTTAGTCAATGGTTTGTCCTGCTATGTCACCATTTTGTGTAAAAAGAAAGATAGAAATTATCAGCGCTTCTAGCATATGACCTCTCTGAAACACGCTAGGAAAAATAATGCTAGGACAAAATGCCCTAGCATAATCATGAAGTTTTGACTTGGAGTCAAGTTGACTTGGAGTTTCTGAAATTTAGTATTAGTTTTATCTTGTGTTTTCTTAGGAGGCTTATTTGATAGTATAAATTGCTTTTGCATGGTTGTATCTATACTTATATTCCTGGTGTGCATTATATATTAACTAATCCTTAACCTGAGAGGATCTGTATTAAAATGGTAGCACAAGATATTTTCTCTCTAGCTGTTTTTCAGAGATGATAACCTTGAACTATCTGTCGTCTATTACTTATCAAAAATTAAGTTGAGAAAAATATTAGAGAAGGTTGAATAATTATCTCTTTATACATGTGCATGTATACAAAGAGAACACGTCTGTGTGTGTGTGTGTGTGTGTGTGTGTGTGTGTGTGTGTGTGTGTACTGTTTATTATTCTCTAGTACATCTCTGAATAAGGTAACTGCCTCCCTGGAACACACTATGCTTCTCTTTATTTCGCCATTCTCAAATTAATTAATGTATTTTTTCAACATTTATTGACAAGCACCCTCTACATCTCTGTGCTGTGTTAAGTGGTGAAAATATCTTTCAGAAAATTAAGCAAAATCCTTTTAGGAAGAGGGTAAGATGGATTGAAAAAAATAACAGCACAAATAAATATTGTACAAAATATTAAACTGTATATTTTTGAAGGAAATGAACAGGGGGCAATGTCTTTGTGAAAAAGGGGCTCTTTGACCTAGTCTGAGATATCAAGGAAGACTTTACTGACACAATAGCACTTGATTTGAGTGATAAGAAATAATTAAATAGATGAAACATGGTCATAAGAGATGGTATTTGAAAACAGAGCAGTTTTCAATTAAGTAAAACCTTGTGGTGAGAAGGAGTATGTTTTGTCTGAAGATTGAAACGACAGTGAATGTAGCTAAAGCTTGGAGGGTTGTGGGTTGTCAGAGTGTGAGATGAAACTGGAGCAGTGTTTAGGGTCCAGACCATGCTGAGCCCTGTTAACGATTTTGATTGTACCTCAAAAGCAAGGAACAAAGAGAATCCTTTGAAGTATTTTAGGCAAACATGTAATATATCTTCAGATTTGCATCTAGAAACTACTATTCAGCTTGCAGAGAAGAGAATCAATTAAAGGGGAAAAACCTGAAAGAGGAAGGGTGGGTGTTACGATAGTCCAAAAAGATGTGAGCTTATTTGGACCCGGGTGGTAGTGGTGATAGAAATAGAAGTGGATGTATTCAAAGTTTATTTAGGAGATGTGGCATTCAGGATCTGTTAGTGGAGGAGAAAAAGGAGAGAGAGTTGTCAGAAATAACTCCCAGGCATTTGACATGCAGCAAAGAATGAACTCTAGCGCCATTCATTGAGACAGGATACAAAGAGAAAACACGTTTAGAATACGGGAGAGCCAGCTATTCCAGTGTGGCCGTGTTCAGTGAAGCTGTTTGCAATGTGTCAAGAGGGTAGCCTGAAATATGCTTATTGAAGCTCAGAGGAGAATTAGCAGTCATCAACATAAAGATGGAGATTGAAACTATGGGTGTAAGAGTGTTTTAACTTATTTGCTGTATTTTCAGATGAGATAGGCTTAAGAAGATTTAAATACTATTGAAAAAAAAGTGCAGTATTGAGGACAAGACTGAATATATGGGGGTGGAGAATAGATTAATCTCCCATAAAGTCAGAAGAGGATGAGGACTGAAGCATAGAAGACCCTTTTATAGTAGCAAGGGTGCCTTTTCATTTATAACAGAAGAGAGTGAAGGGGCTCAGGGGGAAAAAAAACGAAAGTAGGCTTCTAGATGATTGTAAAATGATAAAAGATTCCTTACCCTACGGCTTATACTTTCTCTTTGTGTTATTAGGCAATGAGGGTGAGGTGAGGAGCTGGATGATCAGAGTTTTAAGGGAAGCACAAAGGTTTTAAAATAATTGCTGCAGAGAGTAGACAAGATTTGCTGACCAGAGAAATGTCTGATTGCAAGTGAGTGTTAGACCCTCTTCTGATTTAAAGATTATGAATAAATTGTAGCATCGGTTTGTAACAAAGTGTGTGACAACAGAGTGTTTGAAAGGGTGAAGCAAAGAACTTAAACTGGTTAATGAGGGAATTAATAAAAGGGGATAGTTATTGTATTGGGAAAGAGTAAAGAGAAGTATTAGTTTAGAGGCAAAAAGATCAGGGAACCATAATGGGAAGGGATTGACTAAGCAACCTGGAGTAATAGGGGGCTATGAGCATAGAGATTGGATTAAAGGGACTAAGAACAGATTTTCTTTCTTTCTTTTTATTTTTTATTTTTGTAGATACAGGGTGCGGCCATGTTGCCCAGGCCAGTCTTGAACTTCTGGGTTGAAGCGATCCTTCTGCCTCAGCACCCTAAACTGCTGGGGTTACAGGTGTGAGCCACCTCACCCAACCAAGAGCGGACCGTAACTGATGAATTAGGAAGGGAGTTTCGTAGTAAACAGAGAAGAGGATGATGCTATTTGGAACACAGAGAGAAATGAGATTAGTGATTTTGGAAAAAGAGCTGTTTCTGGTGATGACAGATTCTAGGATTTGACTCTGAGAAGGGTGGCTGAGGAATCATGTTGGAGAAGATCATTGGAGTTGAGGACATTGATCAAGTTGAGGCCAGTGGTCTGGTTGGGTCTATTGATGAGTGACGATAAAAGTAGAAAGAAAGTTTTGAAAGTGCTAATATCTGATTCAGGAGAGAGAAGAGCAGGACTATTGAGAATGACAGTACCAGGAAAGGGAAAAATACTAGCGTCAAATGGCAATAGCTTTCAAGGAGAAGAATTTTTATGAAGGAGTAGGGAAAAGTTTCAGACTCACTCACCAATCCTTTTCTTCTTCCTGGCTGCATAAAAAGATCACACTTCTCATTCTCCCTTGCAGTTAGATTGGGTTCATGGGACAGATTTGGCCATTGGCATGCAAAAGAAAATGATGTCATCAATCTTTTCATAAAGTGCTTAAATAACCAGTGTATTTTACCTTTGGCTTTATTCCCTCCATCTCCCTCAGCTGGTGGATGTTAGAGTGAGCTTAAAACTGTGAGATGTAAGGACCATAAGGTGGAAACAGACTGATCTTTGAGTCACTTCTTAGAGAAGAAATGTTCCAACTGTGCTTATTGGACTCGGCAGTGGCCTAAGAATAAGGAGCCTCCCGGCGCGGTGCCGTAGCTCACGCCTGTAATCCCAGCACTTCGGGAGGCCGAGGCGGGCGGATCACGAGGTCAGGAGATCGAGACCGTCCTGGCTAACACGGTGAAACCCCGTCTCTTCTAAAAATACAAAAAAATTAGCCGGGCGAGGTGGCAGGCACCTGTAGTCTCAGCTACTTGGGAGGCTGAGGCAGGAGAACAGCGTGAACCCGGGAGGCGGAGCTTGCAGTGAGCCGAGATCGCGCCACTGAACTCCAGTCTCGGTGACAGAGCGAGACTCCGTATCAAAAAAAAAGAAAAAGAAAAAGAAAAAAAGAAAATGAATTTGGTAAAATGAACAATTTTCTTGAAAGTAGAGAATGCGTTCTATGTGCCTGAGAAAGAATAAAATGGATAATTTGTTAACCAGAAGGTTGAGTTGTGGCAAATACCTACCAGTTTCATTTCCTCTTCCTGGAACCCTCAAAAGTCTATATTTCCAAGGCACTATTTTAGTGAGGTTGGTGCCATATGAATGAGCTATGGCTGATGAGATGGATGTAAGGAGAAATTACTTTTTTTTTTTTTTTTCCTGAAGTGAGTAAGTAAATGGTGTGTCTTCCTCTCAATAGTTTTTTTCTCTGTTTGCTGACTGAATGGTGCCAAGATGATCTTAATGCCAAAAGATGGTAGAAAAATCACAAAGAAGTAACTAGTTGGAGGAAAACCACTTCACCTTCTCATTAGACTGCTTTATGAGTAAGAAATAAACTTTTGTGTCACACTAAAACGTCAGAATTTCTTTGTTATCATGGCTTACTCCTACCTTTCCTGACTAAGATGGGGAATTAATGCTCCATGAATGTCAAGGCCTTAGGAGAAGGAAAACAAGGCCTACCTCAAACCTAAAATCCATGGACTTTCAAAGAAGACACAACTATCAGGGAAATTATATCTTCAGTTATAATGTTTTCATTAAAGCAAGAACATGAAGTAAAAACGAAGAGGTTGAAGATAAAACTGAGTCTGTTCATGGGCCGGGCGCGGTGGCTCACGCCTGTAGTCCCAGCACTTTGGCAGGCCAAGGCCGGCCGATCATGAGGTCAGGAGATGGAGACCATCCTGGCTAACAAGGTGAAACCCCGTCTCTACTAAAAATACAAAAAAATTAGCCAGGCGCGGTGGCAGGTGCCTGTAGTCCCGGCTACTCTGGAGGCTGAGGCAGGAGAATGGCGTGAACCTGAGAGGGGGAGCTTGCAGTGAGCTGAGATCACGCCACTGCACTTCAGCCTGAGCGACACAGCGAGACTCTGTCTCAAATAATAATAATAATAATAATAATAATAATACAAAGAGGCTGTTCATGATATTACAGAGTAGTGTTTCAAGATAGAAGAGTGACAATTTAGAAAGGTAGGCATTTGCTAGTTAGAATCGAGGAAATACAGAGCATCTTCATGATAGCAACCACACAGACCAGAAGGCCATGGGGGTTCGGGAGGGCTTGCAAAACAGGAATCAAAGGATGTGTAGGCTCAGCCTACAATACTTGATCTAATTAAATAGTGTGAGTACTGGGCCGATTTGCTGGTGGAATTGCGTTACTCCCTCTGGGGTGGATGGTTGACTGCTGTTTATTTTTCAGTGTCCCTGAAACTCAAAATAGTGGCAGTCTCTGCAGCGGTGTTGTTCGGGAGTTGCAAAACAGGAATCAAATTGCTGCTCCTAACCCTCCCAGTGTCTGCATCTGGTCTGAGTTCGTTTCCTGAATGTGCAGATGGCCATGATGCACATGCGTATGGAAGGAGAAAGTGCCAGGAAATTAACTGCCCTTGTGAACAATCAGAAGTCCCTATCAGGGACTCTCAGGCTAGCATTTCAATGCCTCAGCTCCCTCACCGCTCAGTTGGGATCATTATGAGTTGTTTTGCATCATTTCCCAGTTTATCCACTGGGCTGAGCTCTGGTCACTCACTGGTTGTTGAGTAACCATTCTTCTAGGTATCACTTCTCCATTCTTGTATCTCTGTTCCCTGAACTGCCCAAAGACACCCTTGTGTCATGTCTACTCCTAGGCAGATCTAACAAGGAGAAAGAGGCAGGGAGAAGAGGGTGAAGAGAAAGAAAGAGAGAGAGAGAGAGAGACAGAGAGAGAGAGAGGAAGGAAGGAAGGAAGGAAGTGAGAGGGATGTTAGAGGGAGAGGGAGGAGAGAAAGAGAGAGATAAAGAGAACATGCATGCTATATGAGTAATATATATTTATATTTGGTACTTGAAGGATCCTCACTTGTAGTACATTTTGAACTAACTAAAAGGGTATAATTAGAATGGCTGTCACCCAAAGAAAGAATAAATGTTTGAGATGGTGGATACATCATTTATCCTGATATGATTATTGCTATTGCACATTGTATGCCTGTATCAAAATATCTCATGTACCCCATAAATATATATACCTACCATGTACCCACAAAAATTAAAAAATAAAAAATATCATATATATTTATTCATTTATTTTTCAAGTAACAAAACACTGAATTAGATGCTGTAAGAAACACAAAAGTATACCAGACACTGTAAAACCGCTAGAAATGGATGACATACGGGCAACTAAAAATCTACTCAAGAAAACAACCCTACTTGTAATATCCCAGAAGTGGAAACAAGCCCTACAGAAGAATGAGTAAACATGAAGTACATTCATACAATGAAATATAATACAGTAATGAGACTATGGAAACTAAAAGTACGTGAAGCAATCTGGATGGATTTCCATAAATGTTAATTAGAGCCAAATAAATCAAACATAAAATGGTACATTCATTTGATCCCATTTATATAAAGCTTAAAAACAGGCAATGTGTTACAAATGACTGTAGATTTCCTTGACAGAGTAGGGACTAAAAAGAAACACGAGGTGGCTTTTCGTGTTCTGCTAATTTATCTATTTCATGATGGAGGTGCTAGCTACGTGGGCATGTTAGCATTGTGAATATTATTTACCCAGCCGTATACTTGGGATTTATGTACTTTCTAAATATATGATATTAAGGCATGCCTGTGTATATGGATATAAATCAGACCTATGTGAGTGCTGAGAGAATTAAGGCATATGAACACATACCTTTAATTTCATGGTGAAAATATTGGCCGGGCGTGGTGGCTCACGCCTGTAATCCCAGCACTTTGGGAGGCCAAGGCGGGTGGATCACAAGGTCAAGAGATCAAGACCATCCTGGTCAACATGGTGAAACCTTGTCTCTACTAAAAAAACAAAACCTAGCTGGGTGTGGTGGCGCGTGCCTGTAGTCCCAGCTACTTGGGAGACTGAGGCAGGAGAATATCTTAAACCCAGGAGGCAGAGGTTGCAGTGAGCCGAAATCGCACCACTGCCCTCCAGCTTGATGAGAGAGCAAGACTGTGTCTCAAAAAAAAAAAAAAATAATAAATAAAAATAAATACTAAAATAAATAAATAATATATGAAGACCCATAATACAGGTAAAGAATTCTGAATTAAAGAATTAAGACCCGTAATACAGGTAAAGAATTCTGAATTAAAGATGAGTGAGAACTGCTATTCTCCATGGAAAGAATCAGAGATGCTTAATAGAAGTAATGAATACATTCTAAAATCTGCCTGAAAAGGTAAGTGGGGGCTTACCTGAGTGTGAAGAATGGAACAGCCTAGGTGGAATAGCAGCGAGGAGAAATGTGCTGGCATGTTCTACAAAGTTTCCATGTCCTAGGTCCTGAGAATTCTGGAAGATAAGCTAGGAGAGAAGTTGTTTATGGATGTTGGGGGACTTCCAACATTAGGCTAAAGAGTTTGGATACTTTTGATAGAGCGCCAGTGATTTTCTGCACAGTTGACATGATCAGAACCATATGTAGAATGTGAAGGCAATAAGGTATAGAACAGGTTGGTGTGAGGGAATACTGGATGAAGGATGTCAGAAAGGACATATGGAAAGTGTGCCATTCACTATACTTGACAGCTGGTTTTCATGACAACAGGGAACCAAAATTGAACCTGTATTTTTATGGTTGAGTGATGGGACCTGGAGACAAGAAAATGATGTGACTCCATTTAGGGAAGATTGAGTTTGAGTACTCAGCATGTTCTTAATAGATTCAGCAGTACTTTTTAAACACAGGACAGGAGCTCATGAGAAAGGACTATCGATTTGGATTTGGGAGTCACCTGCAAAAACATGAGTAGGGTGATCAAAGATCAAAGTAAAGAAAAAACTATCATGGGGCTGCCTCATAAGCTTGCATTTTATAAAGGATCAAAGACAAATTACTGGAAATATAACTAAGAGTACAACACTAGCAACAGCAATAAAACTGTGTAAATTTATTTTGCTGTTGGGGGCGGGTGGTAGATTTTGTCCTGTCAATCAGTACATCTCCAATCCCTTCACAGTTCCTGAAATATAGTAGGCCATTGATAAATAGGTTTTTAAAACACATTAATTATATCCACACAATGCTTGACCATTTTTAAGTTTCATTATCAATATTCTTAGCATCTCAACAACTTTTTCATTTATGCTACAAGAATACTATTTAACATCTTACATTTGTATACTTACAAAGATTTTTCTTTTGTATATAGCAAAAGGGAATCATATTTTCATCACATACTTTCCTGCAGTTAATGAACAATCTCCTGCCATTTATCCTGTGTCTAGTATAAAGCTGATCCCTTCAGAGTAGTCTTCACAAGGGAAACCTTGAGAGAGAAGGAGAAGGAGGCATACATAGCTGGCATCACTTCAAAGAGTGCGTGTTTGGTCACGATGCAGAAAGACCTCTGTTAAAAATCAGTGCCAGAATGCAGTTTGCACTTCCATGGTTGTGTTAAAGAGGTTCCTGGCCGGGCGCGGTGGCTCACGCCTGTAATCCCAGCACTTTGGGAGGCCGAGGCGGGCGGATCACAAGGTCAGGAGATCGAGACCACGGTGAAACCCCGTCTCTACTAAAAATACAAAAAAATTAGCCGGGCGCGGTGGCGGGCGCCTGTAGTCCCAGCTACTCAGGAGGCTGAGGCAGGAGAATGGCGTAAACCCAGGAGGCGGAGCTTGCAGTGAGCCGAGATCACGCCACTGCACTCCAGCCTGGGCGACAGAGCGAGACTCCGTCTCAAAAAACAAAAACAAAAAAAAAAAATAAAATAAAATAAAGAGGTTCCTGCATGGTGTTACAGTACAGTTTCCTCGGAAAAATAGCTGTAATTATATGAACTTTATAGGGAAATTGTGAGAGGTCAATAGGGTGATGCCTGTAAATACAGAATGCAAATTGCGAGCACCCAGGAGTGGTGATACAAATACTAGTTTTCTCATCACCATTAGCAAGTTCATCAGTCACCTGGGTGGCAGCAGTAAAACCTTTCTAAAAATATTCCAAGGAATCCCTTCATGGAGAAACATAAAGTTCCCTCCAACCTACAGACATGGGGCCCTAATTGGATCATAGCTTTAGTGATAAAAGTTCTCAACCTTCCTTGCATTGGTAATAGGCAGGGTGCAGCTCTTTATACCTGCGGCTTGTTAGGATCTCAATAATAGGCATGTTTCCTGAGCAGAAGGCTGTTCTCTTAAATGCCAAACCCACAAGAAGAGTTTTAATAGTATGCATCTGATAATCTGATGACAAACATATTTACAATAAACACCAGTCATATTCCAAAACCTTATTAGAAATATTATAGCAATCTTCTTCTATTCTATTTGTAAGCCATTGGAATGAGTTTCACATACTTAACCTGACAATCTTCTTGCATTACAACACATAAATTGAGTAAATATCATGAGACTCTTCTAATTTTCACATTCATCTAGTCAAACTAAAATGTTATGAAGAAGACACAACTTTGGTGTTATGAATTATGCTTATATCTCCTGTTTATCCTTTTGCATTCTCTTCACCATCACTGAAGATGGTTTGCTTTTCACTGAAGAAGATTGCTCTCCCTCTGGACTGCTGCTTGTTCTCCGTGGCTGTTGTCTATCCTAACCGGCAAAGATACAGATAGATGAATAGATAGATAGATACATGTGATATGTAATATATTCAAAAATACTACTATTTAGTTTTTAATTTGCTAAACAAAAACATAAAATCTATTCTTAGATACATTAATTTTATATAGCATATTATTTGCAAAGCAATCTCTGAAGTTTATAGGACATATATTATTCACATTTGACCAGTAAAAAGCTGAGGTTTATCGACTGTAAGTGTTTTGGTGAAGATCACATAGTTAGTCCTGGTATCAACTGGAATGTTTTTGTTGCCAGCAAAACAAATCTACCTAAATGAAAAAAACTGAATTTGTTAGACAGTCTTAGAGATGTATTATAAAAGAAACGATAGAAAATTTGGAGATTCAAGCTCATAAAATAACTTAGAATGTCTCAGTCTCGTACTCAACCCAAGAGCACACCTGAAGCGAATGATTTCTTACTGTTGTAAGTCTGCTTTGTTTATCTCTCAAGATCCAAAGTCAGTAGAGAAGGATCTTGTTGGTCTTGTTTGGGTGATGTATCTGCTTTTTCCACAGATGTGTTCTTGACACATTGATTATAGTCCCACCAGACCGTGTCAAATGAGATAAAGAGAATCCTTCCAAGGGGTAGAGTGGATGCTGGGTGGTCACAAAGCCACAAGTGGTCCTATAGGTCTATGTCCTAGATTTGCTGTTCTCAATTCCAATACCTTTGCTGTGATAGGAATAGATTTTTGCCCCCTGCAGTCAGCATTTACAATAGCAACAGACATACTAACAGCCAGCTGAAACATTCTGGGATGTGAGCTACAGAGTTAGAACCATTTTAGAATTGTGTTAGGATGCATGCACCTTGCTTTCTCAGTCAGCTTCACTGCCAGTTCCTGACTACATTTTCATGCTTGTGAGGATCAATCAAATTGCTTTGGGTGGTTCCACTCTAGATGGAATAAAATATAAGATAATTGGTAAAAGTAATAATACCAACGTCACTGCTAAGGATAATTTATACAAAAATAATATGCTGTATTCTAATGAGGTAGTATTTTCTCCAGGTTTAATTAGCTCGGAATGTGAGTTATAACCTCTTTGTGAAGGAGGAAATCAATTAAATTCTTTGCAGAAGGAGAAAAAACAGTCTGAAAATTTTCAACACAAATGGGTAATAATTTTTCCATATTAATTAAAGCCAATTCTAATTATCTAAACATAGATCATGGTTACTACTCTTGATTTCTGTAACAAGAGGACAAGGCAAATGTAAAGAGGAAAAGCATAAAAGAAAACTGAAAAGGATAAGGAAATATGGAAGATTCAATAAATTTTAAGTTTCTGGCAGGGATCTCTATAGCACATTATCTATTTCATTATAACTGCCAATAAACAAGTTTTGTAAGCCAAGACATATAAATTGTCAATACACACATTACTCTGAAGCTACCTAAATTATTTTACTCAGTAATTTATTAAATAGAAAGTTTGTTTCTTCCAAGGATTGGTGGTCAGAGTAGATATACTGAATTTATTTATTGAGTACTCATCTTCTTGCCTAGACCCATAGATTATAATAGAGTAGTAAAAAAACGTGATTTGAAGTAACATGTTTGGGTTCATATTTAGTCCGTGACACATATAAGCTTGGAGGAATTTTTTATAACCTCTGATCCCTAATGAAATCCTCTGTAAAGTACTGATAATAATTCCTTTCTCATAGGCTTATTGAAATAAAAGAACTATGTGAAATTTCTCATGCATATAGGACAGTTGTGAACATTTGTGCAAACATGCTTATGGTATCATAGGGAAAACAAAGGTTTTTAAGGGCATAGCATTAATTGAAGTTCTAACTGGAAAGTAAAATAACACGAAGAATTGGTCAAGCCAGCTTCACAAAAAATTCAAAACCTTATTTAATGTAAAGCTTCACTAACAATTTTAAGACCAGAAATCATCATAAGGTGCAGGGAAAACAGAAAATCTGGGGCCATCAACGTGCTTTCCCAGGTTCTTGTTTGCTTCTTCAGAGACACTGTAACCCAGAGGAACATGAGATTCTTAAGCACTGTGTGTGGTTTGATCACTGACCTAGAGGAGATTTATCTCAGACATGAAACATTTCCATGTTATACCCAGGTAAATAGCTTACATGACCTTTCTCAGAAAACATGTCTCATAATCAACAAATTCCAGATTTTTTTACAAGTAATCTTAGACCAGGTGCATCCTTTTGAAAGTATCCATAGGTGAGGACCCTCCTGCTAGCATATATGTCAAAAGGACTCTCGCTAGAGGCTAGACGAGTCAAGGGTGACTACCTTCTTTGTTTTGGAGAGGGTTGATGGCAGAACTGCTTCTTAACCCTTTATTTTCTCGAAGACATTAGACAATAAATATGACAATTAAAAGGAGTGTAAATGTATGTATGTTAGGTATAATTTAACTCTGCACCTTTTAACTTATTTCTTGCAACTTTATTCTCAAACCCATATTGGTAACGGTAAACAGACTGCTCTCAAAACACATAATGTGCTCATCATTGTATCCTGGTTCCCAGAACAGGGCCTGACACATATTGGATGCTGAATTAATGATTTTTTTTTTTTTTTTTTGAGACAGAGTCTTGCTCTGTCACCCAGGATGGAGTGCAGTGGCATGATCTTGGTTCACTGCAGCCTCAACCTCCTTGGCTAAAGTGATCTTCCTACCTCAGCCTCTCAAGTAGCTGGGACTACAGGCACACACCACCATGCCTGGATAATTTTTCAATTTTTTGTAGAGAGAGGGTCTCACTATGTTGCTCAGACTGGTCTCAAATTCCTGGGGTCAAGTGATCCTACTGCCTCAGGCCCCCAAAGTACTGGGATTACAGATCTGAGCCACTATGCCCAGCCTTATTTATTTATTTAAATTAATTTCAATTTTTATTATAAAGGGTACATATGCAGGTTTGTTACAGGGGTAAATTGTGTGATGCTGAGGCTTGCAGTCCCAACACTCAGGGAGTAAGCATAGTACCCAACAGGTGTTTCTTCACCCATGTACTCTTCTCTCCCTCACCTGTCTAGTGGTCCCCAGTATCTATTGTTCCCATCTTTACATTCATTTGTATTCAATGTTTAGTTACCACTTGTAAGTGAGAACATGTGGTATTTGGTTTTCTCATTTGGCATTAGGCTGCTTTAGGTAATGGCCTCCAGCTTTATCCATGTTACTGCAAAGGACAAGACTTCATTCTGTTCTATGGATGCATAGTATTCCATAGTGTATATATGTACCATAGTTTCTTTATCCAATCCATTGTTGATGAACACCTAGGTTGATTACACGTCTTTGCTGTTGTGAATAATGTTGCAATGAACATAGAGGTACAAATGTCTTTTTGATAGAATGAATTATTTTTCTTTGTGTATATATCCAGTAGTGGAAGTGATGGATCAAATGGTAGTTCTATTTGAAGTTATTTGAGAAATCTCCAAACTGCTATTCACAGTGGCTGAACTATTTTACATTCCTACCAACAGGTTATTATAAGCATTCCCCTTTCTCCATAACCTCGCTGACATCTGTTGTTTTTTGACTTTTTAATAATCACCATCCTGACTGATGTGAGATAATATCTCATTGTGGTTTAGATTTGCATTTCTCTGCTGATTAGTAATGCAGGGCACCTTTTCATATATGTTGCCTGCTTACATGTCTTCTTTAGAGAAATGCCTATTCATGTTCTTTACTTATTTTTAATTGATTTTTTTTGTTTGTTTTTTGCTTGTTGATTAGTTTTAAGTTTCATGTAGGCTCTGGATATTAGACCTTTGTCAAATGAATAGTTTGATAATATTTTTTTCCCATTGTGTAAGGTGTCTGTTTACTCTGTTTCTTTTTCTATGCAGAGGCTTTTTAGGTTAAGTCCCACTTGTAAATTTTTGTTTTGGTTGCAACTGCTATTAGGGATTTAGTCATAAATTATTTGCCAAGGCCTATGTCAAGAAGGGTGTTTCTAGATTTTCCTCTAGGATTTCTACAGTTTGACGTCTTGCATTTAAATATTTAATCCATCTTGAGTTAATTTTCATATATCAGGAGAAATAGGGGTCCAATTTCATCTTCTGCCTATGGCTAGCCAGTTATTCCAGCACCATTTATTGAGTAGGGAGTCCTTTCCCCTTTGCTTATTTTTGTTGGTTTTCTAAAAAATCAGATGGTTGTAGGTGTGGGTTTATTTCTGGGCTCTCTATATTGTTCCACTAGTCTATGTGTCTGTTTTTGTGCCAGGACCATGCTATTTTGATTACTGTAGCCTTATAGTATAGTTTGAAGGTTGGGTAATATGACACCTGCAGCTCTGTCCTTTTGGCTATTTTAGTTCTTTTTTGGTTACAAATGAATTCAATATAGTTTTATTTTTAATTCTGTGAAAAATGATTCTATAGATAGAAAACCCTAAAAACTCTTCCAAGAGGGTCCTAGAACTGATAAATGAATTCAGGAGAGTTTGGGGATATAAAATCAATGTACAAAAAGTAGTAACATTTTTATACACAAATAGTGTTCTAGCTGAAAACGAAATCAAGAACATAAAATCCCATTTACAATAGCTACAAAGAAAATGAAATACCAAAAAATTCATCTAACCAAGGAAGGGAAAGATCTCTACAAGGAAAAGTACAAAACACTGCAAAAGATATCAGAGACAACACAAATAAATGGAAAAATATTCCTTGTTCATGGATTGGAAGAATCAATATAGTTAAAATGGCTATATTGCCCAAAGCAATTTATAGATGTAAAGCTATTCTTCTCAAAATATCAATGAATCAATTAATTAATATTACTTTCAACACATAGTAGTTGTTCAATATAAGTTTGTTGATACAAATTAAAGAACTGCATATGTTACAGTCATTAGTGACTTCTTATGGATATTGGGAAGTGCAAAAAGGGTGAATTTTGCACGCTTACATTGAAATCTCAATGCATTTTATTGATACCAGAGTATACTAAAGAAAGTTAACTTTTAGAAACATATGTGAGACTTCTGTGCATATTGATATTTGGAAATGTGGGCTATCAGCAAGGTTGCCATTTCTTATTTATTTACTTAACTCATCAGAAACAACAACAAAAACATCTTCAGTAAAAGCCCTTTGCCTAACCTGCACAAACCCAAAAGGTTTGTATTAGTTTCCTAGGGCTGCTGTAGCCAAGTACCTCATACTAGGTCTCTTGAAACAACAGAAATTTACTGTTATAATTCTGGATGCTGACTATCCAAAATCAGTGTGTTGGCAGGGGTACGCACCCTCTGAAGTTTCTAGAAGAGCACATTCCTTGTGTTTTCTGGCTTCTGCTGATGCCATGTGTTCCTTAGCTTGAAGTAGATTGACTCCAGTCTCTCCAGATTAGATCATCATATGACTGCCTTCTTCCTGTGTGTTTCTATATCATCTCCCTGCGCTGTGAGTTTTTCTCTGGGTCTAAATTCCCTCTTTTTATAAGGACACGAGTTAAGTGGCATATGGGCCCACCTTAATGACCTTATCTCAACTTGATTATATGTGAAAACATCCTATTTCTAAATTAAGTCATATTCATAGGTACTGGGGCTAGGGATTTGACATATCTTTATCTGGGACACAATTCAACTCATAACAAGGATTATATTTGTGTGTGTGTGAATATAATATATATATTATATTATATAAAAATTATATATTATATATTCTCAATATATAATGTAAATATAAATTATTTATTAAATATAACGTATATTATATTATGAAAGAAAAAATGACACTTGAAGACATGAAAGCTTCTGGAACTGATAGTTTCAGTTCCAGATAATAAAATATATATTTATATATATATAAAAATTCCAACTTTCCAGTTTGACTTTGGATACTCTATCCTGACAACTTAAATTATTCCAAGACAATTCTGATAAAAATCTGTTCCTTTTTGTTCTGTACAAAGTAATGGGTTCTAAATCAACATGTACCTTTATTTGGCTAGACTACATATTAAGCCTTGAATAATCAGGCCTCAGAACTTTATATTAACCTCAGATTTTTTTTTAATCCAACAATATTCCCTAATTCTTTTTTCTTTCTTTATTTATCATTACTTCAGTGCCTGTATTTTTCATAAACTATAAGTAATTTAATAGATCAAAGAACCAATAGATTAAGTAGCTTAATGAGGGTAGTTTTTAACCAATGAAAGAACATGCATTTGAAAAGCTAGATTTTGATTTTCAATTAAGGCCTTATCTGAATAATAGGAACAATAAAAATATGTGGCCTTATTTCTGGTTTTAATTCTTACATTTAAAGATCTTGGAAGTCATCACCCCCACTTCTTCCAACAAGAAAAACCTGAACAAATTGAAAATCAATTACTTTTATTAAAGGCATCAGTGATTTCAAGTAACAGGGCACACAATCCCCTTAAGTGTAGAAAGACAGTCAAATTTAGCAAATCACAGCTGGGATCCACCTATCTGGAGCAGAAGCTGCTGGAGCCATTAACTAATAGGGATACTAGTTTATTTCATTATCCAGTAGAAAGACTGAAATGGTAACTTGACTAGTTTTTGGAGGATCAAAATGGAATATTTTGACAGTGAGAAATTCCTTGAAACCCAGTGTTAGGGAAGTCTCACATTTTCATGGATTTTACCTCCAAGATTAGTAGTACCAGGCTCCTGCAGTAAAGATCATGGATTGAAGGGGACCAGGGGGGCGGGGAAGGGGGAAAGTAATAACCATTTTGAGATATCCCCAAAACTTCTCCTATTAAAAAAATGCCTAGTCAACAACAACAACAAAATGACTTTACGAGAGCCTGATCTGATATGGGGGAAGGGCATATAGCCAACTTGAGTATCCCCAGTTTTTTGTCTCATCTAACGAAAGAAAAAACTGCTGAAAAACACTTTTGAAGGTCACTGGTCAGGAACTCAGTCTACTAAAAGCCTGAGACTTAATTATAAGATTATAGAACACTTCTCCAACTTCATACTTTATAACCACAGCAACAGAGTGCCATTACAACAACAGCATATTAAAAAAGAAAGAGCTGTAATGTACAGACTATTTCAAAGGCATTCTTAGGGAACTCCAAAGATAACAATAAAGAAAGAAAAAAATAAATGCCACTCGAAGGAACCAAAGCTTCTGGAACTGACAGCTTCAGCAAACATTAAACACAGCCCAGCACTTAGTTAAATTAACATAAAACCTCACACTATAGGAATACTTACATCAGTTCCTATTACAGGACATATTATGTCTTTCAACAAAAAATTACAAGGTATGACAAAAGGCAGGAAAAGACAGCCTAAAGAAACACAGTAAGCATCAGAACCAGACTAATATATAACACATATTTTTCTATTATCCTATAGGGATTTAAAAATAACTATGATTAATATGTTAAGGAATCTAATGGAAGAGTGGACAATATTGAAGGACAGATGGGTAATACATGCAGAGAGACGGAAACTGAGAATCAAAAGAAAATGCTAGAGAAAAAATGTGCTTCAACAGAATTGGAGAGTACCTTTGAATAAATTTACTGTAGACTAGACACAGCCAAGAAAAGAATCAGTGAGTTTGAACATGTCAATAGAAACTTTCCAAACTAAAATGCAGAGAGAAGTAAAAGAATGTAAAAAAATAGAACATAATATCCAAAAACTGTGGGACAATCACGAAATGTGTAACATATGCATAATTTAAATACCTGAAAGGGAAAAATAAGAGAAAGGAACCAAAGAAATATTTGAGATAGTAATAGCCAAGACTTTTTCAAAGTAATTGATGGACAACTAATTACAGATTCAGGAAGCTCAGAGAGCACCGATCAGTGTAAATACCAAAAATCTAGGCATGACATATTCAAACTGCAGAGGACCAAAGATAAAGACAAAATCATGAAAGAAACCAGAAAGAAAGAAAAAAATGAACAAAGAACCAAAACTTTATACCTACCGATTAAGGCTAACAGTTATACCAGACCCTGTGCAAGCAAGAATAGTTGAATGAAATATTTAAAGTGATGAAAGAAAATTACCAACAAACTAGAATTCGATGTCAAGTAAAAATTAGATGGATGGTGGTGATGGTTGTACAGTGCGAATGTACTTAATACCACTGAACTATATACTTAAAATAGTTACGATAATAAATTGTAGGTTATGTGCATTTTACCACAATAAAAACAATTGGAAAAAAAAGCTACGAAGAGATAAAGACTTTCTTAGATAAATAAAATCTGAGGAAACCCAGCACCTGGAGAACTACCCTGCAAGAAATATTGAAAGTAGATCTTCAAAGAGAATAAAGGTAAGTCACAAAATCAGATCACATGAAAAAAGGGTGCCAGAGAAAAAAATAAAGTTAAAATTAAAAAATCTTTTATGTTTCTTATTCTTAAGACATCTAATAGAAAACTCTTCATTTAAAGTAGTAATAGCAACAACATAATGGATAATTAGGGCGTATGGATAGTGATATAAAGGACAGTAATATTATAATGGACAAGAGGGAGAAATTGGTAATACTTGGTTATGAGATACCTGTACTGCCTGTGAAACCATATAGTGTTATTTGAAGGTGGACTTAGATTAGTTGAAAAGGTACATTAAAACTCTAAGTAACCACTAACTATTTTCAGGGAAGTAAAACATATGCTAACAGTGGAGATAAGATGGAATCATATGAGAGCTCAATTAAAACCAAAGAAGGTAGAAATTCTAAGAAAATATATTTAACATGTACGTACCAGACAACAGACCATCAAAACATGTAAGGCAAACACTAACAGAATTACAAGGAAAAGGAGACAAATTCACTATTGAGTTGATGATCTTAACATTCCTCCTTCCGTAATTTATAGATCAAGCAGGCAGAAAATCAGTAAGGATTTAGTTAACCTAAACAGGGTATAGTGGTGCATGCCTGTAGCCCAAAAATATGTGGCCTTATGTCTGGTTTCAACTCTTACATGTAAAGATCTAGGAAGTCATCACCCCACTTCTTCCCACAAGAAAAACCTGAATAAATTGAAAATCAATGACTTTTATTAAAGACATCAGTGATTTCAAGTAACAGGTCAAAAATCACCTTAAGTGTGGAAAGACAGTCGAATTTAGCAAATCACACCTGAGGTCCACCTACCTGGAGCAGAAGCTGCTGGAGCCATTAAATGATAGGTAGATGAGTTTATTTCATTATCCAGTAGAATCAGTGAAATGGTAATTTGAGTAGATTTTGGAGGATCAGTTTGGAAATATTTTCACAGTGAGGCTGAAGTGAGAGGATCTATTGAGCCTAGGAATTTGAGCCAGCCTGAGTAACTTGGTGAGTTCCCATCTTTTAAAAACTAAATAAATAACAATAGAAAATTTTTAAAAAGATTACCAGAACAGTACTATCAATGCACTTGATCTAAATGACATTTAGTGAATACTCTCTCCACTAGTAGAATACACGGTCTCTTCAAGCTCACAGGGAACTAAAATAGATCACATTCTGGGCCATAAAACTCACCTGGGAAAAGTTTAAAACATAGAAATAATGTCAAATATATTCTCAGACCACAAGAGAATTGAGGTTGATGTCAATAACAGATGATAGCTGGAAAATCCCCAAGTATTTGAAAATTAAACAATATGCTTCTTCATGATACATGAAACAGAAAAAAGATCTTAAAAGAAGTTTAAAATTTACTTAAATAAAAAGCAAAATACAACTTTAAAAAATTTGGGGGTTTCTGTGAAATCAGTGCTTAAGGGAAAACTTACAGCATCCAATGTGTGTGTGTGTGTGTAGTATTAAAATGATATATATGTATTAAACATATGTTAGATTATATACATTACATATATTACATGTATTAATATTATATATAAGATATATATTACATATATTAAATATCATATTATGTATGTTAGATATATTACTTATATGTATTATATATTAGATATATATCATGTATGTATGAAATATATATAAACTATTGGTTTTATATCCTTATTTTAATATTTATGTATGTATTAAATAGCCATAGGTATTAAAATACATATATATGTACTTAATACATATGTAAGTATTAAAATGAAGATATAAAATCTTTCATCTAGGCTTCCATTTTTTGAAAACTAAAGGGAAAAAAAGTGGAATTTAATCACAAAGCAAACAGAGAAAAAGAAAAATACAAAGTAGAGTGGAAATTAATTACATTGAAAATAGATTATTAATTTAAAAAATCAACAATACCAGAAATCATTCTTTCAAAAGATCAATAAATTCATGAACTTCGAATGAGGCTAGTAAAGAAAAAGAAAACGATGCACATTTCCAATATCAGAAATTAAAGATGTATCATTAAAATTGATATCAGAAACATCAAAAGGAGAATTTAAAAATATGTTTTCAATAAGTATATACTGATAAATATGAGAACTTAGATGAATGAATCGATTCCTTGAAAGACACAAACTCCCACTTCATAGAAGGAGATATAATCTGAATAGAATTGTATCTATTAAGGCAATTAAATTAATATTTAATAAACTTCCATAAAAGAAAGAAACAGGTTTAGATGGTTTCACGTTTGAGTTCTACCAGAAATTAAGAAAGAAGACAAAACAAATTTTTGCAGTCTTTTCTAGAAAATAAAGTTAGAAGGACTATTTCTTAATTCATTCTATAAGAACAGAACAACCCTAATACTAAAACTGAATTAAGATGTTATGAGAAAGGAAAACTATAAAACGATAACTCTTATGATCATAGATGCAAAAATCCTCAGGAAAGTAACAGCAAATAAATCTAGCAATGTATAAAAGGAATTATGTACCATGAAAAAGTGGGATTTATTTCAGATGTTATGGACTGAATATTTGTGTTCCCCAAAAATTCATATGTTGAATCCCTAAACTCCAATGTCATGATATCTGGAAATGGGGTATCTGGAAAATAATTAGGGTTAGATTAGGTTATGAGGGTGGGGCTCTTATAATGCAATTAGTGGCCTGATAGGAAGAGGAAGGAAGAAATACTTCTCGCTCTTGGTATCTCTCTCTCTCTCTCTCTCCATGAATGCAACCAATGAAAGACGATGTCGGGACATAGTGAGAAGTCACCCATCTGCAAGTCAGGAAAAGAGCCCTCACCAGCAACTGAACTGGCTAGCATCTTGCTCTTGGACTCTGCAGACTCCAAAACCGTAAGAAATAAATTTCTGTTGCTTAAGATATTCAGTCTCTGATATTTTGTTATGGCATCCTAAGCTGAGTAATACACCACGTATGCAATGTTGGCTTAATGTTGGAAAAACTGATTAGTGTAATACACTGTATTGATGAGGCTAAAGAAGAGAAATCATGCAAATATATTAATTGATGTAGAAAAAACACTTGACAAAATCTGATACTCATTCATAAAAATTCTCAGAAAACTAGAAATACATGGGAACTTATCCAACTTGATAAAGAACATCTGGAAAAACTCTACAGCTGATATCATACTTAATTGCAAGTAACAGGAATACTTGCTATGATCAGCAACCAGTAAAGATGTGCCCTCTAACAACTTTTATTCAATATTATAATGGAAGTGTTAACTAGTGCAACAAGAAATAAGAGGAAATTAAAAGGATGTAGATTAAGAAAAAATAAAAATAACTTTGTTTGTAGATGACATGATTATTTATACAGAAATTCTGACAGAATTTTAAAAATCTTAGAAATATTAAGCAGTAATAATAATGTCACTGAATACAAAATTAGTATACCACATTCAATTGATTTTTGTATGCCAGCAATACAAAAAATAGAAATTATAATGAAAAAAGAAATACCATTTATAATAATGCCAAAATAATAAAATACTTAGGTATAAAGCTATAAAAATAGGTACAGGATCCCTGTGACAAAAACTCTCTGATGAAAGATACAAAAAATGGTATCAGTAAATGTAGAGGATTTTATGCACATGGATTGAAATATAATCAATGTTAAGATTTCAAAGTTTGGCCGGGTGTAGTGGCTCATTCCTATAACCCCAGAACCTTGGGAAGCCAAGGTAGGTGCATCACTTGAGGCCAGAAGTTTGAGACCAACCTGAGCAACATTGTGAAACCCCATCTCTACTAAAAATACAAAAATTATCTGGGAGTGGTGGTGCATGCCTGCAATCCCAGCTACTCGGGAAGCTGAGACATGACAATCACTTGAACCCGGGAGGCAGAGGTTGCAGTGAAGCGAAATTGTGCCACTGCACTCCAGCCTGGGTGACAGAGCAAGACTCTGTCTCAAAAATAAAAATATTTCAAATCTTGCACCTTGATCTGTACATTCGGTGCAATCCCTGTTAATATTTTAGCAAGCTATTTTGTGGATATCAACTAAATGATTCTAAAATTTATTTTGAAAGCCAAGCCTCAGAATGGCCAACTAAATACTGAAGAAGAAATTGGAGGACTGATGATAGCCAAATTCTAGACTTACTATTAAAGATATGGTCATTAAGCCAACATGGCATTAGCAAAAGAAAACAAAACAAAAACAAACAAAAAAACCATATTTTAAAAAAAACAGAATAGAGAGGCTAGAAATTAACCCATACAAAAATAGCCAATTGATCTTTGACAAAGAAACCAAAGCAATTCTTGAAGAAAGGATCCTCTTTTCAGCAAATGGTGCTGTAACAATTGGATGTCCATATGTAAAAGGATGAATGTAGAAAGAGAACTTATATTTTTCAAAAATATTAACTCAAATTGGATCATAGACTTAAATATATAATACAAAACTGTAAAATGTCTAGAAGAAAACTAAAGAGAAAATCTAGATTGACTTTGGATTTGGATTTGGTACAACTTCAAAAGTACACTCTATGAAAAAAATTATAACTTGAAGTTTATTAATATTAACACTTTTTCTCTGTAAAAAAGGCTGTTAAGATAATGAAAAGCAAGCCACAGACTTGGAGAAATTATTTGTAAAACACATATCTGATATAGGATTTGTGTTAAAGATACACAAAGAAGTCTTAAAACTCAAGAATAATAAAATAATGCAATTTTTAAAATGAGCAAAAGATCTGAACAGACACCCTCAAAAGAAGATATACAGTGGCAAATAAGCATATGAAACTATGAAACTATGTTCAACATCATAATTCATCTGAGAATTTCCAATTAAAATAAAAAGGAGATACCACTATACATTTATTAGAATGGCTAAAATCCTAAACAGGGGAAGCACCAAATATGCACCAGGATGTGGAGAAACAGAAACTCATTTAGTGCTGGTGGCAATGCAAGAAGATACAACCACAGTAAGACAACTATGCACAATGGTTAGGCAGTTCCTTGCAACGCTAAACATAGTCTTATCATATGTCGTAGTAGTTTTGCTCCTAGGTATTCTAAGTGAAAAATGTATCTACACACACAACGCTGCATGTGATTGTTTGTTGCAACTTTTATGTAATTGCCTAAGACTAGAAGCAGCCAAGAAGTTTTTCAATGGGTAAATAGATTAACACACTGTAGCGTGTCCACATGATGAAATATTATTCAACAATAAAAGTAAATGAGCTACCAAGCCTAAAAGACATGGAGGAAGCTCAAAGCACATCTCTACTTGAATGAAACAAATTGGAAAAGGCTACATATTGTATGATTTCAATTATATGACATCCTGAAAAAGACAAAACTTTGGGTACAGTAAGAAGATCAGAGTTTCAGAGTCCAGGACAAGGGATGAGTAGGTAAAGAACAGGGAGCTTTTGGGTGGTGAAACTATACTTTGTTATACTGTCACATATGTATCATATGTGACAGTGAGTACTTTTTTGTTTTTCTTCCGCTTTTGTTTTAGGTTCAGGGGTATATGTGTAGGATGTGCAGTTTGTTGCATAGGTAAATGTGTGCCATGGTGGTTTGCTACTCAGATCATCCTGTCACCTACGTATTAAGCCCAGCGTCCATTAGCTATTCTTCCTGATGCTCTCCCTCCCCTTACCATCCCCACTCTGGCAGGCCCCAGTGTGTGTTGTTCCCTCCCTCCATGTATTCATGTGTTCTCATCATTCAGCTCCCACTTATAAGTGAGAACAGGCAGTATTTGGTTTTCTGTTCCTGCATTAGTTTGCTGAGGATAATGGCTTACAATTCCATCCATGTCCCTGCAAATGGCATGATCTTGTTCTTTTTTAAGGCTGCATAGTATTCCCATGCTGTATATGTACCACATTTTCTTTATCTAGTCTATCATTGATAGACATTTAGGTTGATTTCATGTCTTAACTATTGTGAATTGTATTTCAATCAATATGCGTGTGCATGTATTTTTATAAAAGAATGAACTATAATTCTTTGGCTATATACCCAATAGTCGAGTCAAATGGTATTTCTGTCTCTAAGTCTTTAGGGAATCTCCATACTGTGTTCCATAATGATTAAACTAATTTACACTCCCACCAACTGTGTAAAAGTGTTCCTTTTTTTCTCTGCAAGCTTGATAGCATCTGTTGTTTTTTTGACTTTTGTCCTAAATGGTATTGCCTAGATTTTCTTCTAGGGATTTTGTAGTTTTGGGCTTTACATTTAAGTCTTTAATCCATCTTGTGTTAATTTTTGTATAAGGTGTAAGGAAGGCGTCCAGTTTCAATTTTCTGCATATGGCTAGCCAGTTCTCCCAGCATTATTTATTAAGGAATCCTTTCCCAATTGCTTGTTTTCATCATGTTTGTTGAAGATCAGGTGTGCGGTTTTACTTCTGAGTTCTCAATTCTGTTCCATTGGTCTATGTGTCTGTTTTTGTACCAGTACCATGCTGTTTTGGTTAGTCTTGTAGTATAGTTTGAAGTTGGGTAGTGTGATGCCTCCAGCTATGTTCTTTTTGCTTAGAATTGTCTTGCCTATTTGGGCTTTTTTTTTTTTTTTTTTTGATCCCACATGAATTTTAATATAGTTTATTTTTTATTTTTTTTTCATTCTGTAAATAATGCCAATGGTCATTTAATGAGAATAACATTGAATCTATAAATTACTTAGGGGAGTATGGCCATATTAACAATATTGATTCTTCCTATCCATGAGCATAAGGTGTTTTTCCATTCGTTTGTGTCCTCTGTGATTTCTTGGAGCAGTAGTTTATAACTGTCCTTGAAGAGGTCCTTCACTTCACTTGTTAGCTGTATTCCTAGGTATTTTATTCTTTTTGTAGCAATTATGAACAGGAGTTCATTCATGATTTGGCTCTCTGCTTGCCAGTAGTTGGCAAGGAGAGAAATGTTATAGAAATGCTAGCAATTTTTGCACGTTGATTTTATATCCTGAGACTTTGCTGAAGTTGCTTCTCAGCTTAAGAAGTCTTTGGACTGAGACGATGGGATTTTCTAGATGTAAGATCATGTCATCTGCAAGCAAAGATAATTTGACTTCCTCTCTTCCTATCTGAATACCCTTTCTTTATTTCCCTTGCCTGATTGCCCTGGCCAGAACTTGCAATACTATGTTGAATAGGAGTGTACAAAAATTAATTCCAGATGGATTAAAAACTTAAATGTCAGACCTAAAACCATAAAAACCCTAGATGAAAACCTAGGAAATGCTATTCAGGACATAGGCATGGGCAAGGACTTCATGTCTGAAACATCAAAAGCAATGGCAACAAAAGCAAAAATTGACAAATGGGATCTAATTAAACTAAAGAGCTTCTGCACAGCAAAAGAAACTACAATCAGAATGAACGGGCAACCTACAGAATGGGAGAAAATTTTTGCAATCTTCCCATCTGAAAAAGGGCTAATATCCAGAATTTACAAAGAACTTAAACAAATTTACAAGAAAAAGTCAAACAACCCCATCAAAAATTGGGAGAAGGATATGAACAGACATTTCTCAAAAAAAGACATTTATGCAGCCACAGACACATGAAAAAATGCTTATCGTAACTGGCCATCAGATAAATGGAAATCAAAACCACAATAAGATACCATCTCACACCAGTTAGAATGGCGATCATTAAAAAGTCAGGAAACAACAGGTGCTGGAGAGGATGTAGAGAAATAGAAACACTTTCACACTGTTGGTGGGACTGTAAACTAGTTCAACCATTGTGGAAAACAGTATGGCGATTCCTCAAGGATCTAGAACTAGAAATACCATTTGACCCAGCCATCCCATTACTGGGTATATACCCAAAGGATAATAAATCATGCTGCTGTAAAGACACATGCACACGTATGTTTATTGCAGCACTATTCACAATAGCAAAGACTTGGAAACAACCCACATGTCCATCAGTGACAGACTGGATTAAAAAAATGTGACACATATACACCATGAAATACTATGCAGTCATGAAAAAGATGAGTTCATGTCCTTTGCAGGGACATGGATGAAGCTGGAAACCATCATTCTCAGCAAACTATCCCAAGGACAGAAAACCAAACACTGCATGTTCTCACTCATAGGTGGGAACTGAACAATGAGAACACTTGGACACAGATTGGAGAACACCACACACTGGGGCCTGTTGTAGGGTTGGGGGAGGGGGAAGGGATAGCATTAGGAGATATACCTAATGTAAATGACGAGATAATGGGTGCAGCACACCAGCATGGCACATGTATACCTATGTAACAAACCTGCACATTGTGCACATGTACCCTATAACTTAAAGTATTAAAAAAAAAAAAAAAAAAAAAGATTAGGAGTGGTGAGAGAGGGCATCCTTGTCTTGTGACAGTTTTCAAGGTGAATACTTCTAGCTTTTGCCCATTCAGTATGATACTGGCTGTGGGTTTGTCATATACGGCTCTTATTATCTTAAGATGTCGTCCTTTTAATACTTAGTTTATTGAGTTTTTAACATGAAGTGATGTTGAATTTTATCGGAAGCCTTTTCTGAATCTGTTGAGGTAATCATGTGGTTTTTGTCATTCGTTCTGTTTATGTGATAAATCACATTTATTGATATGCATATGTTGAACCAATCTTGCTTCTGGGGATGAATACAACTTGATTTTTGTGGGTAAATTTTTTGATGCGCTGCTGGATTTAGTTTGCCAGTGTTTTGTTGAGGATTTTTGCACTGAGATTTATTATAAGGTATTGGCTCACATGAGGCTGAGAAATCTCACAATCTGCTGTATATAAAAGCTCAAGACCCAGGAAAGCCAGTGGTGTAAATTCCAGTTAGAGTCTGAAGGCCTTAGAATCAGGAGTGTCAATGGTGTAAGTCCCAGTCCAAGGACAGGGCAAAACCAATATCTTAGCTCAATGAGTCTGGCAAAAAAGGATAATTGAATTGTTTTTATCTTATATATATATATTTTTTGAGCTCTCAAGAGGTTGGATGATGCCCACCCACATTGGAGATAGCAATCTGCTTGACACTGTCCCCCAATTCAAGTGCTAATGCCTTCCAGAAGCACCCTTTCAGATACACACAGAAATAACATTTAATCACATAGCTGGGTACTGTGGCCCTGCCAAACTGACATAGAAAATTAAACATTATGGCCTGTAATAACAAAGGCCAAAGGTATTACACATCGTTACTGTATTGTAGCTGATGAAGTTACTTTCCTTGGACATAGGGATTAAGAATTCTGATATTTCTCTATGCATATACTGGAATTGAACAATTAAGTAAATAGATGGTGAATGGTGGGAGCCAGGCTTCTCACTGTTGGAGTGGGAATTTGTACACAGGGGAAGGAGGACGCTAGAATAACATATGTGGTAATAGGTTAGACCTGGAGACATTGCTAAGAACTCATGTTCGCTGTCATATAAATATGTATATTTAGATATAGAAATTATTTATAAATATGTATATATACATGGGTTAGTATAACATGCATTTATTTGCACTGTCTGCTGAGAGGATCCTAAAAGAAATTACACCTCAGTAGCAATGATTATTTCTAGAACACAGATCTTGTTTCTAACACTATGCACCAGTGAAAGGACTCAGGGCTTGTTAGAGAAATATCTGATTCTTTGACTAGGATCCGCAATGTACAATCTGAGCCTGGAGCATCTTGTAATATAAGAAAATATAGAAGTGCTTAAATAAACAAACAAACAAACAAAAACACATTGAAATGTGTCAACAAATCTGTGCAGAATAATTCTAAATAAATTACGTAGGTTCTCAGCACTCAGGAAGAGGGAGCTAAATCCCAACTCTTTAAATATGGACTATGCATAGTGACTTTTTTCCAAAGATTACGGTATGGCAAAGGGGGAGACTAAAGTAACTTTATGGTGCAGACAAATGACAACACTACTTCAGCCAGATGATCAAAGTCAACATCTACAGTCATAAAACACGATGATAGTATGTACCCTTTCAATGGTAAAAATGAATGAATGAAAATACAGACAATATCTAAGGCCCTGATAGCATTACAGAGCCAGTAAATTTGTCTTTATCTGTATATCTCACAATTTTTTGTTTTTCTAATGTGTGTGTGTGTATATATATATAACCCATTTATATAATATATAAAACTCAATTTATTTTTAGTTGACACATTATAATTATACATGTTAAAGGGATACAATTGGATGTCTTGACACATGTATATTGTAGAATGATCAAATCAGGGCATATTTATCACCTCAAGTATTTATCATTTTTTTGTGATGAGAACATCCAAAAGCCTCTCTTCTGGCTATTTTGTAACATAGAATATCTTACTGTTAACCATCATTGTCCTACTGTACAATAGAACACCAGAACTTATTCTTCTTATGTAATTGTAGCTTCATTTAAGTTGACCAAACTCTCCCTACCCTCCTTCCTCCTTCCTCTCCCCAGTCTCTAGTAACCACTGTTTTACTCTCTGCTCTCATGATATTAACTATTTAAAAAGTTTTTTTTAGGTTCAGCATATGAATGAGATCAGGTAGTGTTTGTTTTTCTGTGTCTGGCTTATTACACTTAACATGATGTCATCCAGGTCCATCCGTGTTGTCTCCATTGATAGGATTCCATTTTATATGACTGAATAGAATTTCATTGTGTATACCATATTTTCTTTATCCATTCATCTGTTGCTGAACGCTTGGGTTGATTCCGTATCTTGGCTATTATAAATAGGGCAAATAGTGCAAATAATGCAAATAGTGCTGTAATTGAACATACTGTTTTCATTTTCTTTGCATATATGCCCAGTAATGTGATTGTTGGATTATATGGTAGTTCTATTTTAATTTTTTCAGCAACTTGCATACTGGTTTCCTTATACTGGCTATACTAATGTACAATTCCACCAATACACTATATTAAAAAAAGAGAGAAATGAAAGCTATATGATCATTTCAATAGACACAGAAAAAGTGTTTGACACCATTTCACATTCCTTTTTAACAAATTAGGCATAGAAGGTATATACCTCAAAACAACAAAGGCCATATATGACAAACTCACAGCTAACATCATACTGAATGTGGAGAATTTGAAGGCTTTTCCTGCAAGATCAGGAGTATTTATGTGGTTTTTTTTTTTGTTTTTTTTTTTTTTGTTTTTTTTTTATGTAAGAGAAAAAAAAAGCCCTACTAGACTGGATTAAGTCACTGTTTCATTGAGTTTTCTTTTACTTGTGTCTTAAAATAATACTTCAAAAGTCCATTTTTTCTTTTTTGCTTTTTATGAGCATGACATTGAAAAATGTAAGCTGAAATGATCATTTTTGAAATTGTTAAATGCATAATTTTAATACCTGTCTTCCTCTGCCATAAAATTTTTATTACCCTTCTTTTTTTGTTTTTCTCTTTACTAGAAAAACTATCTTTGCAAAAAAGAGGCTCGTTTTCCCTTTCATCACTAAGAAATAAGGTTCTATGAGTGCATGCATTTCTGCTCATTTTGTTGTGTTACCATCATATAAAACAGGAACTATCAAATAGTAAATGTGCAGTAAATATTTGATAAAAGAGTATATTGCTATATTGTCTTCATTTGCCTTTAAAACTCTTCACTTTACCTGAGGAGATACTAATTGAAATCATGGAAGTGGTTGGATTATGTTAAAACAGATTCTTGGTGTATGTCTACACACTAGGTTAAATGACAAAAAAAGAGGCTAAAATGGGAACAGACAGTATCAAAGAGATGGGAGAAAGCTCAGATGATGGCATGCCATCAAACGAGGTAAAAATTTCAAAAATGAAGTTCTCAGTAATTAATATTTCAGAGAGCAATGAGCAAGAAAGGTGCTGGATTTGTAATGTGGAACACAACGATACAATTTTGAAAGGAAGAGTTGTTGGTAGGAAATTAAAGCAATCGGGAAAGATTTTCCAATGACTTTATGGTTGTGTATATATGTATAACGTCAGACAGGCTGTGCTTAGAGTATTTCCTGTCACATGATAAATGTTGCTGTTCCTTTTATGTTATAACAATTATATTTCAGAATGTTTTATTTATAGTTTAAGTTTAAAAGGGAGAAAATGCATATTATATATTGTTTAAGTAGCTTTTGTGATCCTTCACAGCCTTAAGCATATTGCTGAATACACATCAAACTATTAATAAATACTATTCATTTCACTTATATTAATGGTTCTATGTTCCTATTCCCTTCTTTTTTTGAGAGAGCGTTTCGCTCTTGTTGCCCAGGCTGGAGTGCAATGGTGCGGTCTCGGCTCCCTGCAACCTCCATCTCCCAGGTTCAAGCAATTCTTTCTGCTTCAGTCTCCCACGTAGCTGGGATTATAGGCATGTGCCACCACACCCGGTTAATTTTTTTTTTTTTTAGCAGTGATGGGGTTTCACCATGTTTGTCAGGCTGATCTTGAACTCCTGACCTCAAGTGATCCACCCGCCTCGGCCTCCCAGAGTGCTGGGATTACAGGCGTGAGCCACCATGCCCGGCCCCTATTCCCTTTTTCTTAACATTGATGATAGCTTGCAAAACAATGGAAATTTATACTTAATGATTAACTAATACTTAAAATGTATTGTATGTTTGATGCTTACAGACAATACATGGTTAGAAAAATACCTGCAATATTTTGGAAATACTAAACAGTAATACAAAACTCATTTGTGAATGTCTATATAATTTTTAGAGTACTTTAACTTCCATTGTTTTAACCAAATTTATAGCAACCTCACATGAAATCATGATATGATGTCATTATTTTCAGAAAAGGTAATAAAACTTACGTTTAGGCTTGGGTTTAAATAACTGTCTTTGCCATTGACTATTTGTATGACCATAGTCAATTCACTTAATCATTTCTAACTTCAGTTTCTTAAACAGTAAAATAAAGTTATGTCTACTTTATACACTTATTGAGACTACTTAGAAAATCAAGTTCTCAAAAATATTTTCTTTCCATCTTCCTTTCCGTTACCTTGCTATGCACAAGCAAACATAGCCATAAACCAGTTCTGCATTAGTTAAAAAAAAGAAACAAATAGAATATGTGTCTGACGACAAGTATCATGGCTGAGATTAAACTCATTCCTTTGGATACGCAAAAGCTTTTTTTTGTAGCTTTAGACATACTAATATTTGGAAGTGCTAACCTTTGGTGTAATCTTTATTGGTTACATAGTGCACTTGATTTTTAAGTTTCTAAATTTATTCAAGAATATTTTAATTATAATTTTGCTGAAAATTAAATGCGAAGTTTAAGTGTCTCTAAAGGTAAATTTCCATTCCCTTAATAATAGCATAGAGAAATTACTCAGAGGTTCCTTTTATTCCAAAATCTCAGAAATTGAGTGCAGTAATGAGAATGTATTCTCAGCCTTAATGTGGTAATCCCCAGTGGAGATCTTCACATTTTTAATTATTTAACGATGTCATTTAAATATTATCTGTCCTCTATGAATATTTCATGTTCATCAAAAATTCCCTGAGAAAGTAAAAATAACCTGTACATTTGTTAAAGAAGACAGTATCAATAATAGCATCCAAATGGTATTTCATTGCCTTTGACATGGGGAATAGTTTTTAATCCACTGGTTTCAATCAATCATCTAAATTTTTTTAAGAGTATACAGACTAAGGACATATTAACCAAAAGAGTCTTGGAAACAGGGCATTAATAATAAACTAGAACTAGAAATAAGCTCTGTCTCAAGATCAGATGCTATTCAGGAACATGTGGAAGAATCTCTAAAAGTGGAGGGTGAGCCATCTTTTTTTCTTTTTTTTTTTTTTCGATTCAGTCTTACTCTGTTGCCCAGGCTGAAGTGCGGTGGCATGATCTTGGCTCACCGCAACCTCCTCGCCACTGGGTTCAAGCAATTCTCCTGTCTCAGCCTCCAAGTAGCTGGTATTACAGATGCCTACCACCGCACCCAGAGAATTTTTGTATTTTTAGTAGAGATGGAGTTTCACCATCTTGGCCAGGATGGTCTTGAACTCCCGACCTCATGATCCACCCACCTCGGCCTCCCAAAGTTCTGGGATTACAGGTGTGAGCCACCATGCCCGGCCGAGCCATCTTTATTGATATGAGCAGTTTGACCAGCATGGGTTATGGTCTGAATTCCCCCAAATTCATATGTTGAAGCCCAAACCCCCAGTTTGACCATATTTGGAATAAGGCGAAATGAAGTCATAAGAGTGGGACCTTAATTCATTATGATGGGTGTCCTTATAAGAAGAAGAAGGGACACCAAGGATGTGTGTACACAGAGAAATGGCCATGTGAGGACCCTACAAGAGGCAGGCATCCGCAGGACAAGGAGAGAGACCTCAGAAAAAACAAACTCTGCCAACACCTTGATTCTGGATTCCAGGCTGTAGAACTGTAAGAAAATAACTTTCTGTTGTTTAAGTCACAAGCCACATAGTCTGAGGTCTTGCTATGGCAGCCCTAGCAAACTAATACATTAGGAGGCATCGTGATCTATGGAATACCAAGAACAAAGGTTCAATGTTAGACAATTATAGGAAATATCATGAAATAATATGAATTGCCATATATAGAACAACTAGTAGGTGTCAAGTGATTGAGACAGATATCTTTCCAAAGCAAACCTCTAATGTTGGCATTATTAGCTTCAGTATCAGTATCAGATAAAAAAATAAAATTTGGAGGAATTAAGTAACTTCCCCAAATTAAAGTAATAAAAATAATTAATTGAAAATTAGAACCTAGGATTTTTTTTTTTTAACTGAAAGTGATGACCTTGCCATTATGCCATAATGTGCTTTTTAAAAGTGATGTAGTGCCCAGGCATGGTGGCTCATGCCTGTAATCCCAGCACTTTGGGAGGGCGAGGCGGGCAGATCACAAGGTCAGGAGATCGAGACCATCCTGGCTAACACCGGGAAACCCTGTCTCTACTAAAAATACAAAAAACATTAGCCGGGCGTGGTGGTGTGTGCCTGTAGTCCCAGCTACTCTACTCGGGAGGCTGAGGCAGGAGAATCACTTGAACCCAGGAGGCAGAGCTTGCTGTGAGCCCAGATCATACCACTGTATTCCAGCCTGGGTGACGGAGTGAGACTCCCTCTCAAAAACAAACAAACAAACAAACAAACAACAACAAAAAAAACAAAGGGACATAGTTTCTGCTTTCAATGGCCAATTTAATATTAAGCCTAAACACCCAACCTGGAAAGAATAAATGGAAAGGGAAATAAATTCTGTTTGATGATTCTAAGTTCGGTTTTTCACACGTTCCCATGTAACCCCACTGCTGCCATTTTCTAGTGCTCTAGTGGCCAATGTAAGAGTGGGGATGAGGATCAAGGCATCTCTCCCTTCTGAGAAATTTCTGAACTGATTTTCTGAAGTGAAGTGACACACACTACTCATTTAAGTAGTCGGCCAGGAGCATGTATTCTTCTCTCCACTCCATCATTCAGCTCCCAAGTGATAACCTTGCAAAACAGGAAGGCTACAATTTTCAATCAGTTCTGCTTACGGCAGGGTGGCTACACCAGTCAAGTCAGAGAACAACATTAGAAAGCCTGTATTTTTTTCTGAGATCCATTCCACATAAATTGGTCTCGCTTTGCTAGGTTGGCAAAATTGTGTGTGAATCCACTAAATCAGAGCCCTTTTGAGAGGAAAAGCATCAGCAAAGAACAAGTTACTGGGAAAACAGGAGAACAATGAGGCTTTCCCTGGCATATAAGGACCTTTAATTGTTACTCATACAGAGGCATGCATGTAAAGGTAATGTAAATTGAGCAAAGGCACCCAGTTATTTTGTTTAGCTTTATTGAGGTATAATTGACAAATACAAATTGCACATATTTAAGGCATACAACATAATGTTTTGATATACATATACACTGTGAAATAAGTACTTCAGTCAAGCTAGTTAACATATCCTTCCCCTCACATGTTTACCATTTTTTTGGTGTGTGTTGAGAACATTTAAAATCTACTCTCAGAAAATTTCAAGAATACAGTACAGTGTTAACTATAGCTACCAGGTGTGCATTATGTTCCAGAACTTGTTCATTGTGCGTAACTGAAACTTTGTACCTTTGAGCAACATCTTCCCATTTTCCCCAGCACCCACTCCCTGACAGCCATCATTCTACTCTGTGTTTCTATGAGTTCAACACACACACATAAGTGAGATCATGCAGTATGTGTCTATCTGTGCCTGACTAGTTCACTTAACGTAATGTTCTTCAAAGTGCACTCATGTTTTTAAAAATAACAAAATGTTCTTATTTTTTAAGGCTGAAATAAATTCCATCATATATATTAACATAATGAAGAAAATGTGATATATATGTGATATATATTTTCCATTATATATCACATATTATTATATATATCACATATATGTGATATATATATTCCATTATATATGTGATATATATTCCATTATATATAACATTTTCTGTGTATATTACATATATATAACATTTTATATATATTTATGTATATTTATCATGCAGTATTTGTCTGTCTGTACCTAACTAGTTCACTTAGCATAATATTCTTCAAAATGTACCCATGTTTTTAAAAATGACAAAATGTTCTTATTTTTTAATGCTGAAATAAATTCCATTATAAATTAATATAATGAATAGATAAAGAAAATGTGATATATATGTGATAAATCTATTCCATTATATATATAATATTTTCTATATATATTACATATGTAACATTTTATATATATTCCTTTATGTATATATATCAATATATGCATATGTTTCATATTTTCTTTATCCATTCATCTGTCAGTGGACACTCAGCTTGATTCTATATTATATCTTGAATAATGCTGCAGTGTCACTGGAATACAGATATCTCTCTGAGATTCTGATTTTATTTCCCTTGGACATATACCCGGAAGTGGGATTGTTGGATCATGTGGTAGATCTATTTTTATTTTTTCATTTTATATTTATTTTTTGAGAGAAGGTCTTACTCTGTCACTCAGGCTGGAGTGCAGTGACATGATCACAGCTTACTGAGCCTCAACCTCCCAGGCTCAAGCAATCTTCCCACCTCAGCCTCCCTAGTAGCTGGGACTATAGGCACGCACCATCATGCCCAGCTAATTTTGTTCGTGATTTTTTAGAGATAAGATTTCACCATGTTGCCCAGTCTGGTTTTGAACTCCTGAGCTCAAGCAATCCACTTGCCCCGGCCCCCAAGTTGCTGGGATTACAGGAGACATTCTATTTTTAATTTTTTGAAAAAATTATATACTATTTTTTATAATAGCTATATCAATTTACCGTTTTCCCAACAGTGTATCAGGGTTTCCCTTTCTCTGATTACTCCCCACACTTATTTCTCTCTTTTTAAATTAAAGCTATTAACAGGTGCGATATGATGTCTCATTGTGGTTGTGATTTGCACTTCCCTGATAATTAGTGATGTTGAGCATTTTTTTGTATACATGTTGGACATTTGTATGACTTCTTTGGAGAAGTGTATATCTAAGTCCTTTGCCTTATGTAATGGTTAATACTGTCAACTTGATTGCATTGAAGGATGCAAAGTATTGATCCTGGGTGTGTCTGTGAGGGTGTTGCAAAGGAGATTAACATTCGAGTCAGGGGGCTGGGGAAGAGAGACCCACCCTTGATGTGGTGGGCACAATCTAATCAGCTGCTAGCGAATATGAAGCAGACAGAAAAACGTGAAAAGGCGAGACTGGCCTAGCCTCCCAGCCTACATCTTTCTCCCGTGCTGGATGCTTCCTGCCCTCAAACATCGGACTCCAAGTTCTTCAATTTTGAGACTTGGGCTGGCTCTCCTTGCTTCTTAAGCTTGCAGACAGCCTACTGTGGGACCTTGTGATCGTGTAAGTTAATACTTTATCAACTGCTACCTATTTATCTCTATCTATCTATCTATCTATCTATCTATCTATCTATCTATCTATCTATCTATCTATGTCTATCTATCATCTATCATCTATCTATCTATCCATCATCTTTTTCTGTCTTCTATCTATCTATCTATCTATCTATCTATCTATCTATCTATCTATCTATCTATATCTTATTAGTTCTGTCCCTCTAGAGAATCCTGACTAATAGACCTGATTTGTAATAGGGTTATTTGTTTTCTTACTATTTAGATTTTGAGGTCATATATGTGGTTTGCAAATATTGTCTCCCATTTTGTAGATTGCCTCTTACTCTGTTGATTGTTTCTTTTACTGTGCAGAAGCTTTTTAATTTGATGCAATCTCATTTATCATTTTTACTTTGTTGACTGTGCTTTTGAGATTATATTTAAAAAATCATTGTCCAGACTGATGTCAAAAACTTTCCCCTGCTTTCTTCTAGTAGTTTTACAGTTTCAGGTCTTATGTTCAAGTCTTTAAATTATTTTGAATTGATTTTTCTATATGGTATGAGCTAAGGGTCCAAGTTCATTCTTCTGTGTGTGAATATTCAATTTTTTTCAATACAATTTGTTAAAAAAATTATCCTTTTGCCTATTGTTTGTTCTTGGCACCTTTGCTGAAAATTGATCAACTGCAAATGTATGTGGATTTATTTCTGTGCTCTGTATTCTGTCCCATTGGTTGACATGGCTGTTGTTATGCTGGTACCATATTATTTTGTTTATAGTATCTTTGTGGTATAATTTGAAATCAAATAGTGTGATGCCTCTAGCTTTGTTCTTTTTATTCAATATTTATTTGGCTATTTGGGCAGTTTTGTGGTTCCATTCAAATTTTAGGAATTTTTTGGAAAAAGGTCATTGGAATTTTAGTAGGGGTTGTATTGAATCTGTAGATTGTTTTGGATAGTATGGATATTTTAGCAATATTGATTCTCCTAATCCATGAACACAGATAATGTTCCATTTATTTGTATTTTATTTAATTTATTTCATTAATGCTTTGTGATTTTCAGAGTATACTTCTTTCACCACCTTGGTAAATTTATTCCTAAGAATTTTTCAATGCTTTTCCAAAATGGAATTGTTTTCTTAATTTTTTTCTCAAGAGCTCATTGCTGACATCTAGAAACATGACTTATTTTTGTATGCTGATTTTGCATCCTACAACTTTACTGAATTTGTTTATTAGTTCTAATGGTTTTTGATTGAGTCTTTGGAGTTTTCTATATGTAAGATCATGTCATCTACAAACACAGACAGTCTTACTTCTTGCTTTCTGATTTGAATACTTTTAATATTTTTGCTTGCCTATTTCTCTGGCTAGGACTTCCAATGCTATGCTGAATAGAAGTGGTAAAAATGGGCATCCTTGTCTTGTTTCCAATCCATTGTTGAGTAGGCTGTAAGCTTGTCATATACGTCCTTTATTATGTTGAGATATATTCTCTCTATACCTAATTGGTTAAGACATAAAATTAAAAAAAAAAGACTGTGGAATTTTTTCAAATGCTTTTTCTACATCTACGGACATAATCATAAGACTTTTAGTCTTTCATTGTTAATATGGTCCAATCATACTAATTGATTTGTATATATTGACATATCCCTGTATCCCAGGGATATACACTACTCAATCGTGGCAAATGATCCTTTGAACAGGCTGTTCAATTTAATTTGCTATTGTTTTGCTGAAGAGTTTTACATCTGTGTGTGTCAGGGTATTAGTCTGCAATTTTCTTTTCTTGTGTACTTATCTGGCTTGGTATTAAGGTAATGCTGACTTCAGAAAATGAGTTTGGATGTGTTCCTGCCCCTTCAATTTTGTAAAGCGTTTGAGGATTGCCCTTCATTCTTTTTTAAATTTTTGGTAGAATTCAGCAGTGAAGCTATCAGGTCCTGGGTTTCATTTTGTTGGTAGGTTTTTGATTATTGAGTCAACTTCCTTACTCATTAATGATCTGTTCAGATTTTCAGTTTCTACATGATTCAGTCTTGATGGTTTGCATGTTTCTAGGAATGTATTCATTTTTTTCTAAGTTTAACTTGGTGATGTAAAATTTCTCTCTGTCTCTCTCTCTCTGTCTCTCTCTCTCTCAATATATTTCTCTCTCTATATGTGTGTGTGTGTGTGTGTGTGTGTGTATATATATATATATATATATTTTTTTTTTTTTTTTTGAGACAGGGTCTCATTCTCATTCTGTCACCCAGGCTGGAGTGCAGTGGTACAACCTCAGCTCACAGCAACCTCCACATCCTGGGTTCAAGTGATTCTTGTGCCTCAGCCTCTCAAGTAACTGAGAGGACAAGCATGTGCCACTACTACACCTGGCTACTTTTTTTATTTTTAGTAGAGACAGGATTTTGCTGTGTCTACCAGGCTGGCCTTGGACCCCTCAGTTCAAGTAATCTGCCCATCTCAGCTTCCTGAAGTGCCAGGATTACAGACATGAGCCACCATGCCCAGACATAATAAATTTTTGATCATTTATGTTTCTGTGGTATCAGTTTTAATGTTTCATTCTTCGTTTATATTTGTCTGTTTTCTCTTTTTCTCTTAGTCTCCCAAAAATTTAGCAATTTTGTTTATCTTTTCATGAACTCTTATTTAAATTGACTTTATTGTTTTTGTAGTCCCTTTGTCACTTATTTCTGCTCTAATCTTTATTATTTCCTTCCTTCTACCAAATTTGGGCTTAGTTTCTTTTTTCTTTTTCTTCTTCCTTAATGTGTAAAGTTAAGTAATTAGAGAGCTTTCTTTTTTCTTAAGAATATGCTTATTGCTATAAACTTCCCTGTCAGAACTGTTTTTGTTGCATCCTAAAAGTTTTGGATATTATGTGTTTTCATTTTTCTTTATAGCAAGATTTTTTCTTATTTCGCTGTTTTTTCTTTGACCCACTGATTCTTCAGAGGCATGTTTTTAAATTTTACATACATGTGAATTTCCCAATTTTCCACCTATTATTTCTAACTTTATATTATTGTGTTTGAAAAATATACTTGATAGAAATTCAATCTTTTTAATTTTGTTGAGAAATATTTTGTGGCTTAGCATGATCTATTCTGGAGAATGATCATTCAGCACTTAGAATGTATATTCTGCTGCTGTTGTAGATAATGCTCTGTATATGTCCATTATGATACTTTTGTTCTATTATGTTTATCAGATTTACTGTTTTCTTATAAACTTCTTTCAGCCCAGGCTGGAGAACAGTGGCATGATCTCAGCTCACTGCAACCTTGGCCTCCTGGGTTCAAGCAATTCTTCTGCCTCAGCATCCTGAGTAGCTGGGACTGCAGATGCACACCACCACACCCAGCTAATTTTTTGTATTTTAGTAGAGACGGAGTTTCACCTTGTTGCACAGGCTGGTCTTGAACTCCTGAGCTCAGGCAATCCACCTGCCTTGGCCTCCCAAAGTGCTAGGATTACAGGCGGGAACCACTATGCCCAGCCTTCTATTTCTTTTAAAATTTTCTTTATATATTTAGGTGCTCCAATATTGAGTGCGTGCATATATTTATAGTTGTTATAACCTCTTGATGAATTGATTCCTCTATAAATATATAATGACCTTCTTTGTCTTTTATGACAGTTTTTGAATACAAATTTGTTTTGTCTAATATAACCTCCTTTGATCTCTTTTGTTCACCATATGCATGGAACAAGTATTTTTCATCCCTTTACTTTTAGCATATGTGTATACTAAAAACTAAAGTGAATCTCTTATAGGAAGCATATGATCTTCTTCTTTTTAATCTATTCATCAATGCTGATATAGTTTAGGTATTTATCTCTGTCAGAATCTCATGATGAAATGGAATCCCAGTGTTGGAGGTGAGCCCTCGTGGGAAGGGTGGATCCCTCGTGAATGACTTGGGACATCCCCTTGGTGATAAGTAAGCTCTCACTGTTAATTCACACAAGATTTAGTCATTTAAAAGTGTGGTACCTCCCCCACTACACTCTCTCTCTGGCTCTCATTCTTGCCATGTGATGTGCCTCCTCCTCCATTGCCTTCTTGAAGCCTCCTCAGAAGCAGATGCTGCTGTGCTTCCTGTACAGCCTACAGAACCATAAGCCAATTAAATTTAAGTTTTCTTATAAAGTCATAATAAACACCCAGTCTCAGATATTTCCTTATAGAGTGAAGCAACAGCCTAATACAAATTCTATGCCTTTTGATAGAAGAATTTAATCCCTTTAAAGTAATTATTGATAAATAAAGCTCTATTATTGCCATTTTGTTAATCGTTCAGTGTTTTCTAGGTTCTTTTTTTCCTTTTTGTTCTGTTGTTGTTTTCCTTTGTGATTTGACGATTTTCTGTAGGGGTAGACTTTGATTAATAATCCCTTTCTCTTACATGTTTTTTTCTTTATGGGTTATCATGGGACTTACATAAACCATTTGATATCAGTCAATTTTAAGCTGATAATAGCTTTATTTTAACCACATACAAAACTCTACACTCTTACTTTTTTCTCCCCATATTTTGTTATTGATATCATAATTTACATATTTTTATATTATGTACTCATTAACAAATTATTTTGGCTGTATTTTTAATAATTTTGTCTTCTGACTCTTATACTAGAGTTAAAATTGGCTTAAACACCACCATTATAGTATTAGAGTGTTCTGGCTTTGACTATACTTTTTTCTTTACAGTTAGTTTTTACTCTCATGTTTTCATATTGTTAATTATTATCCTTTTATTTCAAGTTGAAGAACTCTCATTAGTATTTCTTGTAAGGTAGGTAGAGTGATAATAAACTCCTACAGCTCGAGTTTGTCTGGAAAAGTGCATCCTCTACTTTATTTCTGAAAGACAGATTTGATGCATATAGTAATCTTGGTAGGCAGTATTTTTTTTTCTTTCAGCACTTCGAATATATCATATCGTTCTCTCCAAAACTGCAAAGTTTTTGCTGAGAAATATGCTTGTACTCTCATAGAAATTCCCTTGAATAACAATTGCTTTTTCTCTTTTTACTTATTTTTTTTTTTTTTACCTTAGACTTTATTTGATTATAATATGTCTTGAGTATCTCTTTATTTTTAGTCTATTTGGGATTCTTAGCATATATTTGATCTGGAGGTTTTGTCCCTCTCCAGATTTTAGAGTTTTTCAACTATTATTGGTTTTATAAAGAAGCTATCTGGACTTTTCACTTTTTCTGGAATTCATATAAGTTGGTTTGTTTGATGGTTTCCCATCATTCCCACAGGCGTTTTTTCACTCTATGTTATTAATTTTTCTTTTGTTATTTTCATTGGATAATTTCAAATAAACTGTAAGCTTTCTGATTCTTTCTTCTGCTTCAGCAAGTCTGCTCTTTAAGTTCTAAATTTAATTTTTCAGTTATTATTTTCCTCAACTTTAGAATTCCTGTTTAGTTATTTATTATTGTTTATGTCTCATTGTTAGATTTCTAATTTGGTTTATGTATTGTTTTCCTCATTTTACTTAGTGTTTTGTCTGTGTTTTCTTGTAGCATACTAGGTTTCTTCAAGACAATTATCTTGAACTCTTTGTTAGGTGGTTTGTAGATTTCCCACTATTTATGGTTCGTTATAATGCTTCATTTTGTGTTTTTTTTAGTGGTGTCATGTTTGTGATCCTTGTAGCCTTGTATTGGTGTCTGCACAATTGAGGAAGTAACCACTTTTTGTTGTTTTCATAAACCCCTTTCAGCAGGAAAAGCCATTCAATTGCCAACATATCAGCAGATGTTGGATAGGCCAGTTTGCAGAGTAAATGGGAGAGCATACTACGGGAGTTCTTGACTGGGCTAGCCTGGAATTTGAATGCATGGAGGTGGGCCTGGAACCTGAATTTATGGGGATAGGCTTTCAGTCTGAGTCCACAGGGGCTGGCCTAAAGCCTGAGTCCATTGGCGTTGGCCTTGTGGCTGGAGAAGTGGTGGCAAGCTGGGGATTGGGGTGGACATAGAGTCTCTGTCTCCAAGGGTGGGTTCAGAGCATGGTGGTATGGGAGCCAGCCTGTTTCTGGGGCAGCTCTGGAGCCTGGATCCATGGAGACTGCCTTAGTGCTAAGGCAAGCCAGAAATCTAGGTCTACAGAGTCCAACGTGGACCCTGGGACCATTCAGGTTGGCCTAGGTCTGGGGTTCACTGGTGTGGAAGTGCTGGGATCCACCATGATGCTCACTTCAGTCTCCTTCCCCCTGTGTAAGTTGCCTCTTCATGCCATACTATATGGGCCTGGGGGAGGGGAAATACAGGTAATATAAAGCTGTTCTTCCAACTCTGTTCAATACATCTTTTCTAATTTTTGTGCTTCGTTCAGGTGCTATAATCTCATCTCCATTCCCTAGCTTTGGTGAAGATATTTTTGTGAATGGTTGTCCAAAGCGATGTTTCTGTGGGGGGATGAGTGCTTGAAATGCCTATTCTGTATTTTTGCTGATATTTTCACCAGCTATTAAGTGATGGTGCTGATATTTGAACATGGGTAGTCTACTTTTAAAACTATGATATTGCTTTGTGTGTTTCAAAAATTATGTGCATTAATAGCATCATACTATGCTTGTCCTTTTGCCATATGCTTTCATTTTCAAGTTTACATTATGTTTTAGAGAATTATCTAGTTTGATACCTCTATTTTAATTTTATTCCTTTTATAATGACTCAAAGTATTCCGCTGTATAACTAAATCACAATTATGTTTTATTCATCTACTATAATATAAAATTTATAAATTGTTTTCATTTAATGAGTATCATAAATAATACCACATTAACTATTATTACTTATATTTTCTGAGATGTGTGAATTTCCCTAGATGAGAAATTGCCACTTACCAATGCATGCTTAAGGGTATAAAATTAGCAGAATAAACAAAACAACATCTTACTCATAGGGTTGTCACGTGCATTTTATTTTGTTTATCTATCTATCATCTATCTATGTATAATTTCTCAGAGAAGGCTTGGAATATAGTGAGGACTTAATAAATGCTATGCTAAAATTATTATTATAAGTGATTTATTTTCCACTTGTATTTTAGTCTCAGCTTATTATATTTTATAGAAAAACTTCTAGATTTTTTAATTTGTATTACAATTATGGATAATTCAGGAAAATCACCATCTTCCTGATACAATCTACTTGCTTATATTTTCTGCTATGTCTTTCAATGAAGTTTAGTGTATTCTAAATAAAAGTTTTTATTTGCACATAATCATTTTAGATTTATTTCTAAAATGATTATATATTTTCTATTGCTATTTTAAATGAACTTTTTTCATTTATTATAGAACTATTTCAACACAGGGCAAAGTTGAAGTTTTTTTTACACATAAACACCTGCATATATGTCACCCAAAATTACTATCAATATTTTCCTACACTTGTTTTATCAGAGATCCAACTATTAATCCCTGTACATATGAATATATCCATCAACCTATCCTATTTTATTAACTTCACAATGGACTGCAGACATCACTACACTCCTCACTAACATAAAGTACAGGCATAAATACACTAATTTAGCATTTATATTATTAACTAGTTCAACATCTGTTTACAAATTTGTAGCTGCAGAATTTACATATAATTAAATGCACAATTTTAGATGTATATTCATGAAGTTTTGACAACTGAATATATGTGTGTAAACTAAATATTTATTAAGATATCTTAGAACATTACCATCAACCCAGGAAACGCTTTCATGCCTATGCATTATCCTGGCCCCCACAGCATAGCAGCTACTCTTGACTTCTTTCCACAATAGTTTTTGCTGTTGAAAATACCACTGTGCAACCAAAATGTCTGCAATGATGCAAATGTTCTATAAGTATGCTCTCTAATACAGTAGCCACTAGCCACATGTGGGTATTGAGTAGTTGAAAGGTGGCTGATAGTTCTGAGTACTTGAATTATAAATTACACTTAACAAAAATTTAAATTTAATTAGCCATATGTTGCTACTGTCTAAAACTGAAGAATCTCAAATTTTTGCCAGTACTGGCAAGCTAACAATTTAACCTGCCATAGTTTCAGGGCTACTGGTTAGAGACACATGATTCCTGAGTTAGAGAAAAAGATTTTTATTGTTCAAGGCACAAGAAGTATCATGAACATCTTATTTGTGTTATTTGGTTCCCTTTGTTCCCAAATGTGCAGAAATGCAAGAGGCTGTAGACAATAGGCTCCAACAGCCACTGTATTGTGTATGAATATCAAAGACAGTATGTCCTTAGTGTAAGGTTTTTTCCATTCAGTATAATATTATGAGATAGATATTTGATGTTTTGTGTGTATTAGTACTTTCTAAAGTCCTCTCTTTCTTTTTTCAGCTTCATAATATTCCATTGTATAACAAACTTTTAAAAAAATGCATTTGTCCCTATATGAACACTTGAGCTATTTCTACTTCTGGCTTATTATAAATAAATCTGCCTTAAACATTCTTGTCCAGTGTTTGTTAAGCACATATTTTGTATATTTTGCGTAGAGGCATATGTGTAGAATTGCTGGGTCACAGGATTAATATGTGCATAGTTGTATAAGAACTTGCAGGACAACTTCTTCCAAAGTAGTTTCACCATTTTACATCTGCACCAACTGTTTTTAAGACTTTGAGTTGCTCCATATCCTTTCCAGCTTTTGGTTTTGTCATTCTTTTAAATTTAGAAATTCTGATAGGTATATAGTAGTATCACATTATGGTTTTAATTGCATTTCACAGGAGTCTAATGAGGTTGAGATCTTTTTCATTTATTTGTATTTTTCTTGTGAAATGCTTAGTCAAATATGTTGTCTATTTCTGAGTTGTTTGTCTTGTAATTTTGAGTGCTAGGAGGTATTTTCAGATATCAGATTTATTGACACACATATTTTGCAAATATATTCTCCCAGTATGTGGCTTATCTATTCATTTTCTTAATGATGCCCTAGATGGAAAATGTTTATTTTTGATGAAGTCTAATTTATCAATTTGTTATTGTATGGTTATTGCTTTAAATTACCTATTTTTGCCTAGTCCCAAGATGTGAAGACATTTTCTTATGTTTTATTTTAAAAACTTTATGTTATTTATTTTACATATGAATCTTTTATCCATCTCTAATTCACTTTTGTATACATAAGTTCATCCCTATGTATAGTTTTATTTCTACGGTTTTAGTTACACAGGGTCAACTTCGGTCTGAAAATATTACATATGATGAGATATTTTGAGGAGAGGGGCACTTTAACATAACTTTTATTAAAGCATATTATATAATTATTTTATTCTATTATTTTTTTGTTAGTCTCTTACTATGCCTAATTTTAAAAATTAAACTTTTTCACAGATATGTATGTATAGGAAAAAAATATATCTGTATTGTTTGGTACTAACCATGGTTTCAGGCATCCACCGAGGGTCTTGGAATGTTCCCCATGAATAAAGGAAGACTATTGTATGAGGTAGGAGTCAAGATTTATTTGTTTAAAAACAAATACTTAGTTATTCCCATATTATATTTTGTTTTAGTGCCTACATTTAAAACAATGGATGTATATATGTAGGTCTATGTTTGAAATTTATATTCAAATCTATTGATTTATATGCCCAGTGCCATATTATATTGTTTGTGGTAACTTGATACTAAGTTTTGAAATCATATAGTATAATTTCTTCAATTTTGTTCATCTTTTTCAATATTGCTTATGATATTCTTTGTCCTTTGCATGTCTATACAACTTTTAGATTCAATTTGTAATCTTTTCCACAAAAAAAAACCAGTTGTAAATAGTAGAATCTACATTAATAATGTTGAGTCTTCTAATTCATCAATATTATGTATATCTCCATAAACTGTACTTTTTTTACCCTCAGCAAAATTTTATAGTTTCCCATGTAAAGGTCCACACATTTTTGTGAATTTTTTAAAAAATATTCTCTTTTTTGAGATTATTGTATATGGAATTGTATTTCATTTTGTTTTCCAATTCTTTGCCGCTAGCATGTAAAATAATGATTGATTCTGTACATTAACTTTGTGTCTGCAAACTTGCTAAATTAATCTTCAATTTTATTTTCTCAGTATCTTTTCAATGTCTATACAATCTATAGTAATATCCTCTCTTTTGTACCTGATATTAATATATGGTGTCATTTTCTTGACATGCCTATTGAGGGGTTAATCCATTTTGTTGATCTTTGTAAATAACCAACTTCATCTCTGTTCATTTTTCCTGTTGTTTATTTAACTTTTGTAATTTTTTAAGGATATTCTATATAAAAATTTATATTTTCTGCAAGTAAAGACAGTTTTAATTTTTTTCTTTTCTGTATTTTATCAGCTACTTCTGTTTTTTGTCATATTACAAAGACTAGATCATCCAGTGTAATACTGAATAGACATGTCTTATTCTAGATTTTAGAGAAAATGTTTTAGAATTTCAACAGTAAGGTGATATTATCTAAGTTTGTTGTAGATGTCCTTTATCAGATAGATGAATTCCCATTCTATTCTAGCTTTTAAAAATATTTTTTAGTAGGAATGTTGCTATTTTACTAGGAATATCCCTATGACCATTACTTATGGTCATAGGGAATATAAATCTATAGTATTCTTTTTTATCATGTAGTTTGATACCAATTTTATGTGACTTTACATAATAAGTTTGGAAGTATTTCCTTCTTTTATGTTTTATGACAGTTTTTTAAAGATTCATCTTATTTCTTCTTTAGTGTTTGATAGATCCTATCGGTAAAATGATCTGGGTTTATTGTTTTACCTGTTATAGAGTTGTTGAAATGAAACTCACATTCACAAGACTATTCACATTTTCTGTTTTGCCTCCTATCAGTTTTGACCAGTGGTGTTTCTCAAAAAATTTGTCTGAGCTATGCAGGTGTAATGTTTTTTTGCATAGAGTTACAAGTAATATTATCTTAGAATCTTTTTAGTGTCTGTACAATCTAGTAATAATCTCTTTCATGGCTGATGTTTATATATTGTGTCTCTTTGTTTTGCTAGAGGTTTATCAATTTTGTTTATTTTTGTAACAACTAACTTTTGACACTGTTAATTTTCTCTATTGTTTTCCTCTGTTTATTATGCTGATCTCTGCTCTTATCTTTATTTCTTTGGTATTGCTTTTTTATTTTCCCACATATTAAAGTGAAAACTTAGATCACTAACATTTTGTCTTTTCTTGGGTTAGCATTCGAAGCTATATATTTCATTTAAGTTTTTATAGCTCATCTCCCTTAATTTTCCTTGCAAGTTTTTCTTTGATCGTTTAATTACTAGAATGTGTTTGTTTAATTTTTAAATATTTGGTGTTTTCCCAGATACATTTTTACCTATTGTGCCATGCACATGTGATGAATACCTATGAGTATACAAGGATATTAATAAGTTTAAAAAGAAGATAATTAAACAGAAAAGTCAGAAATGTGTGTTGTGTATGCATATATTTTTATAGTCTGAGTAGCAAAATCCAAGAGAAAGAAGTTACAATTCATATTCCTGCATACCAGTGTTTGAATCTCAATTCAAATTCTTATTAACTGAATAGTCCTAGGCAAATCACTTAACTACTCTGAGTCTGTGTTTCTGTATATAATTGTACTTACATAATAGGCTTGTTAAAAGAAAAAATTGGTTAATATTTGGAAAGCATGTAGAATAATTGCCAGTAAATAATGAGTCTGCATCACTGTTTGTTAAACAGAATAGAAGCAAAATTGTGTTGTTTTCATTCCTTTTTTCCCCACAGCCTAGCATACAATAGGTGCTCATTAGCTACTCGGGAGGCTGAGGCAGGAGAATGGCGTGAACCCGGGAGGCGGAGCTTGCAGTGAGCTGAGATCAGGCCACTGCACTCCAGCCTGGGCGACAGAGCGAGACTCCGTCTCAAAAAAAAAAAAAAAAAAATTCTTATGTGAAAAGCTTTATTTAGGAAGTAAACAAATTATCTGTCCATCCATTCACTCTTTCATTCACTCAGGACATTCTTATGGCATTTATTGAGCACATGCCTGGAATAAGGGAGCAGACCACACCTCATATTGTCTCATGCCCAATTTCTGCCTCCAAAGAAAGAGGAAGTAAAAACTAAAAGGCAGAAATGAAATCCACAGGCAGACAGCCCAGCGCCATGCCCTGGGCCTGGTAGTTAAAGATCGACCCCTGACCTAACCAGTTATGTTATCTATAGATTCCAGACATTGTATGGAAAAGCATTGTGAAAATCCCTGTCCTGTTCTTTTCTGTTATGATTACCAGTGCATGCAGCCCCCAGTCATGTACCCACCGCTTGCTCAATGGATCATGACCCTCTCACGCAGACCCCCTTAGAGTTGTAAGCCCTTAAAAGGGACAGGAATTGTTCACTCAGGAAGCTCAGTTTTTGGAGACGTGAGTCTTGCCGATGCTCCCAGGTGAATAAGCCCTTTCCTTCCACAACTCAGTGTCTGAGGGGTTCTTGTCTGCGGCTCGTCCTGCTACAGTATCGGATAACATATATGAAGGTGGGATGCACATAGCCTGGCACATACCAAAGCAAAATAAGTGTAAAGGACACAAAATAAAATAGACACATTGTGTGTTCAAATTAATGAGGAAAATATTATTTAGGTAAATCAAAAATTTAAAGGTCACAACAAACGATAAACATTGTGAATGACAGAAGTTCTGATGAGACCAGAATAGGATTGGTTTGTGGGTAGAATTGTTGATGTTAATATAGATGAGAGTAAAAAACTCACATACTACCTTTTCTATTAAAAATGTTGATAAACTTCCATGATAGAATAAATAAGTAGAATCCTCATTTGAGCCAGTATGTGTCCCTGTCTCTGTGTCTGTCTGCCTCTGCTTCTGGCTTTGGCTCTATCTTCTTACCCTCTCTTTCTCTCTGTCTCACTCTCTCACTCTCTCACTCTTTCTGTCATTCTCTTATTTTCTTTCATTCTTTCTCTCTTGTCTCATCCACTGTGCTATAGTTCATGTTCGTACATTATCTACGCTGAGGAAATATAGTGTCCTACACTAAATATCTTTTTCTAGTTTACAATGTAGGAGAAAACAAGTAGAGAAGAGGATCAGGAAAGATGTTGTTATTCCTTTTTGATTATTTATGGAGGACAGCATGGTGTCAGTTCAAACTATAACCTGATTTGCCTGCTTCTAACCATTTGGTTTTCAATTAGTATTTTACCTAAGAACAAAGTCAGAAACTTTAAGTGCATTAGTTATCACTAATCTAATTAAAATACAGCTTATAATTACATCAGGAAATCAACTGCTTCTCCTTTCTCTGAGGTACTTAGAAACAAGTAGAAAACTACTGAAAAAAGTGAATTATTGGGAGAGTTTTTAAAGATAATCAGGAAAGACAAAGGGTTGGGGGGTTCTGCTTTATAAATAGAAAATAAAACAATTAATAGTGTGTATGTTAGCCTCCTGTCTTTCTTTCTAATCTATTCTCCTCTCCACTCTCTTTATTCCTTCTTTATCTACCCTCCTCTTCTCTTTCTCCTCATGTCTCATAATGGTATCATATGTTTGAAAATCTATTTAGTTTGTTTCTAAAGAGTCTCTGAAAGAGCATAAATTCTATCAATTAAAGATATGCCATCTTGGCTTTTTTTTCAAAATTTTATGTTGTTTGAAATAGAGAAACTTTGATATGAATGGATCAAGGTACTTCTACTCATTAATACAGTTACAAGTTATGACATATATTATCTCTTTTAATATTTGCGATAATCCAAAAAGATGGCTGCATGGATTATTCCCATCTTTCAGTTGTACAAATTGTGTCATGGAGAAGTTAAATTACTTGTCAGAGACCACACAGCCTGTAAAGGTGGAACTTAGTAGTCTAAATCTATTGCCTATAGTTCTTATCACTTCTTTATGTTAAACATTGAGTGCCTGAATATTATGTAATTCAAAAGGCATATCTTAGAAAATGAGGAAGTAACAAGCCCCCTCTCAAATTTGCAATAAGCAAAACACTTTTCCTGTGTTAAACTCTGTTTGAGATATAATTTATCTGTTTGCTTCTTAAGGCTGGTAATCCTAACCTCTTAGATATGGGTGAATGAATTCCTTACTAAACCCAGATATGTGAGAGGCAATATGAATATTAGACTATGAGACATAAAATAACATGATCAATTTATTCCTCTTGTTAGTACTTGACCCGTGTTTTGTAATCAAGTATCTGTGTTCATGTGTGTGTTTTCTTTTGAGGGTTGGACTGGGAAAAATTATGACTAATGATTCAGAGTGTGACCTTTGGAATAAACCTGTGTGAATTAAGACTATTAAACATTACATCTTGAACAAGTTACTTACCCATTTAGGTCTCAGGTTCTTAATTTGAAAATGGGAGAAATAATAGTCCTCTTATATTGCATTCTTATGAAATTAAATATACATAAACATATTCAAGTCCCTGTCACATTACAATCAATCTTAAGAGCTATTTTTCTTCCTATATCACTTTATTGCTGGGTTTATTTATTTCATGGGAAGGGAGGATAACAAGATATGTTCTCATAGCAGTAAAAGATCATCATGCTGAAGGTATATGTAGCCTTTAGATACACTGAAATCAAATGTTAGTAATGTCTTTAGATTGTCAGCAATTGGTTGCCGGAAATTAGCAGTTCTTCACAAAGGGCATTGCAAAACTTGGATGTCAAGAGTTGGAAGATAATCAGAGCTCTGGTCATGTTTATTATTGAGTAAAAAAGAAAAGTACTGCAGGGGAGAAAAGATTTCTCACCCATTGTGAGGTTCAAGACTGAGACCTTTGTAACTAAGAGAAATTAACAAGAGAAAAAGCACAGCCATTTATTTAGTGTAAGTTTTATGTGACATGGGAATGTTTTAAAAAATGAAGACTCAATGAATAGAAAAATCTCTGTATCTTTATGGTCAGTCATACAGAAGTATGAGCAAGGCCTGTTTATTCCAATTCTTAGTCTACTTGTGCCACATTCCCTTTCTCTAGTGTTGCAAGGGGCTCTCTGGAATGAGAGTCACATGACTTACTTTAGAGGCAGGTCAGACAATTCTTTCATGGCTTGCTTCAAGGCAGAAGGCTAGAGATCAGAGAGAATTTTCTGCTTCTGCTGTTTCATAAAATGCATTATATTTTGGGGTAGCATATTCTGAGCTCTGCCATTTCAGAGTAACACATGCAGCATTTCAAGGTGGTTCCCAATAACGTAGGATAATATTCTGTCTGGGGAGCCATAACACACAGTCTTCCCAAGTCTTTCCCCCAGATGTCTCCTGAACTTCCACCCCTGTCTATACCCATCTACACCCAGAGTATGTAAACCTGTTAATGTAAAGGATATATTTTCTCTATTTGGCTAAATAACACTTACAGTTTCTGATTATAAAACTGTATTAAATTGCATTATTCTGTATATTACAAATGTTCTACTGAGTTTACTCATTCACTATTCTATATATTACAAATTATGTGAATGGTTCATGGTACTTCCACTCATTGATACAGTTATAAGTTATAACATATATCTTCTCTTTTAATATTTGTGATAACCCAAAAGAATGGTTGCATGAATTATTCCCATCTTTCAGTTGTACAAATTGCATCATGGAGAAGTTAGATTACTTGTCAGAGACCACACAGCCTGTAAATGTGGAACTTAATAGTCTAAATCTATTGCCTATAGTTCGTTTCACTTCTTTATGTTAGACATTAAGTAAGTGAACTCACTAGAACATTTGTAATATACAGAACAAAATTTTCAAAAAATTATTCATAAACTCACCATCCAGAGATTTTTTTCATTGTGGAAGTAAACAACGACCACTCAAATGAGAACAAAAAATGCTACTTACTCAAAACTTACCATAGTGAGGGAGGTGGCCACTATCACTTGATTTTAGAGACTCAAAAGCAGGTATAGGAGTGGGAAAGCTTAATCGTCAAAAGAAAAGAAGCCTTCAGTTATGCTCTGATTGGAAGCTGTTAGTCTGGAGAAGCTTTGTTAGTCTTATGTTGGAAATAGGAACAAAAATTAGGGAAGCTGTCAGTTTTTAATCAAGTATTAATCACTGGGGCCCAATCATTACAGGGGCTATCATTTGGTTTCTGGATTTCTTGTTAGAGATAGCGGTCTGACTTCTTACAAGTATTTCCTGTAGATGGTAGGCTAGCTTCCTGGGCTGGTTACTGACGAAAATGGGTTGATATTCTAGGCAGATTAATGCCAATTGTGGGTCAGAGTTTTAATTTTTATATAGGTTGGTGCAAAAGTCATTACTTTTAATGGCAAAAACCACAATGACTTTTGCACCATCCTATATAATCTGATCACTGTCTATTTATATATTCAGTTTCTAACCACATTTAGCAGTGTGTTTTCTTTCCAAGTCCCTCAGTCCCATCACTAAGACACTTGTTTATTGGTTGAGAAAATGGCTTAATGTTTTACAGGTAGGAAAGCGTGTATGAACCAGTACGTACCAAATTCTCCCAAGAATTAATATCCGTGGTTCCATTTACTGTATATAGAGAGCACATATTATGTGGTAGGTACTGATGGTGCAATAAGTTGATGATTACACGGTTTCCTCTTCCAGAGAAACTAAAATTTTCTTCAAGTAGTCACAATGTGGGTCTAGATGTCCTGTTTACTTAACCATTTCCCATGAATGGTGTCAAGTACTTATAGCTGAAGTAATTATATGTTAATTCTTAGTCTTTGACCCATGTAACCATAGAGGGTCATTATGCAAAAGGAAAAATACCGTCTAAAATGTGTGATGCTCTAAGTTAAACAAGTGTCTAATAAATGAACGTAATTCTGTATTTCCAACTGAAGTAATTAGCAGTCTGAAAAGTCTGTAATTAGTATATCATTTGAATTTAGAATTAATATTGCAGACATTAAATTACTGCTTATTTCAGATGAATTTTAGTGGCTAAATCAAATGCCATTGAATGCAGTTGGATATTCTTAATGCACTATATTGTTTTTATTAATGAAAATTAATTTAAACTTGGATTATATAACTTGCCTGTGTATACAAAGTTAAATTTATAATTGCTATTAAACACTAACTCAAGAAGCATCGCAAATTCAAAATTTTAAGTGAATTGCATTTATACATTCACCAAATCAAGCATTCATGTATTTTAAATATGTATAAATATTTCCAGCATTTATGATCTGTTTTATATGGAGATCATTCATATTTACTGTTAGTTACTGATGACTTTCATTTCCTGGAAGTTGATTTTTCTAACATAAAAGTGTTTGGAATTCTGCCCTAGTCTAAGAAATCAGTGAATCCTGAATTGGCTTATTTGCTTTGTGGATTTTATAATGTTAAGGTAATTTTTCCCCCACAGGTTACTATATTGGAACTAAATTATGAGGGTGTATGTGTGTGTGTGCACGCTCACAAAAGTCATTGCATATATTTGGTTTATATTTTAATGATGATAAATTCTTTTACCACCCACAAAAGGTCAAGTATAATTGAGGGCTGAATTAATAAAAGCCACTGATTAACTTTGGAATCAGGCCATTCTGGAAACCAAGACACTGACTGCACCTTTTGTTAAAATTTCTATCTTTAACAAACTAAAAAGGTTTTTTAAGGGTCTTGACTCCGTAGAGAGATTAAAAATACGTCTTAGTCTGGAATGGCTCATGATTATAAGTTTGTCTTAGTCCTGATCTCTCATGTATCTCTGGACTGTGTCCTGGTTCTAAGTCATCCTTTGACACTTCTTTCACCACTCTTTTCCAGTCCCAAATGAGACAGCCCCTTACTAATACCAATGTCAATATGTCAATTTCATGTTATTCTTTGTCTCCCTCTGTAATGTTTCAAAGCTGAGATATTCTGGTATAGAAATAATGAACTACATTTTTATTAGTTATTTTGCTGTCTATGTTATTTGCTACCACACTGATTTATATAAATGTTAAAATCTTTCCAGTTGTTAGCATTTTCTTTTTATAGCTTTGGCAACTGCTTGGGGAGTCCTTGTCTCTCTGAGCTCTGCAATGGACGGCCATCGTATTATAGCTACTCACTTTCTGGAAACAAACAATTTATTATATAAATGCTAGTAATTTTTTTCATTACTTAGAAGTGCTATATGGATTACTTTTTTGTGTTATAAGATTGTAGCCATCCCTAGAGCTGATATCTAGAGTTTACCTATCTTCTAATTAATTTGAGCTTTGTGGTGTAACAAACTTATATATATTCATGCATATTCACAAACTAACCCATGACAAATGGCCATTTTCTACTGAAATATAATAACTTTCGGGAATATCTTTCTATCAAGGATTAAGTTAGAAGAAATTAAAGAGCACTAAAATCTGTTGAGTGTTCATGGTTTTACAGACACTGTGTTAACTTACACAATTTTACAATTTTTTAAAGAACAAACCTATGAGGTAGCTGTCATTGAATTCATTCTGCAAGTGGAAAAAAAAACAAAAACAAAAAAACCCAGCAGCTTAGAGAGGTAAAAATTGAACACAGTTTCCCGGATTTTACATTATAAACTAAAACTGAATATCCCAAACTGGCTAATCCCAAAGCTTATGATCTTTGCAAAACATTACATTATGGATAAGGGCAGGATTATTGAGTCTCATTGCTGTAAATACCTTGAAGGAAAGGGACATGTGAGTTTAGAAGGACAGTTCCTAGTGTTACCAAATCACAGGCTTAGAAGGGAATTCTGGAGTCCATTCCTTTCACTTCTAGTGGGAATTCAGTAAATGACCTGAAATGGCTGAAAATGAATCTTATTTATAAATATCTTTTGAAAGGGGATTTGATGGCATCTTCTTGACAATATATCCCATTGTGGGAAAATCCCTGTTTTATCAAATCTGCAATTAGTCTGTCAACAGGATTCTATTAAGTGCTGAATGTATGCCAGACTCTATATATGCAGTACCTCTAATATCTTTCTTCAAAAATAATTTAACACGGTTAGGCTTACAAGGCAAACAAATACAGTGAGAACTAGTGATTCAGTATAAACAGTATAAGCAATAAAGGATTTCAGAGGATGAAGAGGTACCTGTGGAGTAGACAAATCCTAGGGGAATTTTGGAAATGATAGTTTAAAATGAGATTTAAGAGAGACACATGAATTTCTTTCTGCAAATTCAAAGGTAATTCCTTTGAATATAAGACACAGTCTGCCACGCATAACAGTACTTGCTAGTATAGTAATCATTGGCCACTGGAATGTATTTTCCTAGACTGTAGGGCTCTGATACCTGCCTGAGTTTAACTTTTGGAACTACCCTTAACTATCCAGGAGACTAGAGCAAATTATTTAAGAACTCTATGCTCCAGCTTGTTTTTCTGTAAAACTGGGTCTGTACAACACCTTTCTGGTACTGATGTTGTAAAGATTAAATGAGTTATTACATGCGAAGTGTTTATAATAGTACTTGGCATATGGCAAGAGCTCAATAAATGTTGACGATCATCATCAGGAGGGAAGAGGAGGATGAAAAGAAGGAGAAGAAAAGGAGGAGGAGGAAGAGGAGTAGGAGAAGGAGAAATAAGATTCTAGAACCTATTAGAATCCTGTAGAGTTGGGCACTGCCACCTCTTCCTCATGACCAGTGGGATCTATACATACTTCAAAAGTCTCTACCATAGCATCACTTACCTGGGTGAAAGCAGAGAGGGGTTCACTATATCAATCCTTAACACAGTGGAGAATTGCACTGCAGTCTCTTTACTAACTTCACTGTGTGCCATATTAGTCAACATCCATGGGTCTCTGCTGCCTGATTTTTATTCAATAATCTGAAAGCTGTTTCTGAATCTGAATCCATCATCTTATCTATGCCAGCTTCTTTTTCAGGGACTCATATTCTGGGTTTGATTACTCTCACATGAATGACTATCAGATGGTAATTTTGATTCTTATTCAATACCAAGATTTACTGCTTAAAACCTCAATGTGGCACTTTACAGATCACCCAGCTTCCACCCAAACCAGACTTTCGTGTACAGTTCTCCAGACTGAATATTATTTTATACTATGCCCTAGAGATTGCAATTTTGACTTAGATTTTATTATATGTTTGAACCTGATAGATGGGGTCAACCCTGTGGTCAAAGTTGGTCTTTCTCTGCTCTTCCCAATGACCCTTACTTAATCATTTTAGCATAGGATCAGCATTATTGGCAAAGTGTCTGGCTTGTAGTAAAATTGATACTTATTCCTTACTCTGATAAGATTTGACTATATTTTGAGTGGTGATTATTAGACCACAAAAGTCCTTGTGTCAAACAAAATTATGTCTAGGTGACGCATCTATCATTGTATGACAGGTAGAATAAGTATGTTGTTGAGTTATGATAAGCTATTACTTCAGAGTTGAAGTGTCTTGTTAGGTAGGTTTACAAAGGAGAATATTCCAACAGAGTTAAGGTTAACAGTTGGGAGTCTTGCTCAAGCAGTAAGTACTCATCTTTTGCTTTTACCTAGTTTCACATTCATATTTTCTTGGCATAGAAAAGGAAACCTGCCTATACTTTGTATTACTTTCAGATGGGTTACAGACTTCTTATATGATTTGGGCAAAATTATAGTTTTATCTTTACCTATGTACAACACAATATTTATATAACTCAGATCCAAAATTATTGGAAATACTCTTATGTATTTGGAATTCAACAGTGCCAGTTGGTATTGCTGTCAAGAAAATGTTGGAAGGTTCACAAGGAGAAAATGAGGATGTTAATCATACAACCAAGAACAAACAGCTTCATCCTAGGAGGACATGTTTTACTTGTAAACTGCCTCCTCCCAACTATCTCTTGATATCCTGATTGGGTATTACGGAATGTGAGTTGTTATGGTAATGGAAATTGATGGACACAAAAAGAGTGTTAAACAAGGAGAAAATTGTTATATGCTGTGTGTGTGTGTATAATTGGACACATTTGAATATGTGAGCTCTCATATAGCTTGCACCTAAGATGACAGCTAACACCATAAAGTCATCATTACTTCTCACTGATACTAAAGTCACTATTCTCTAATTTCTTTGTGCCTAATGGATGTCTGTTTTTTGCACATCGTTATAATACTCTAGGGAAATTTGAATATAATTGTAAAGTTAAATAATAGCTAAGGGAGTTAAAATAGTGCCCTCCTTTATGATAACTTGTTAACAGGATCTTATTTCTTTGTCTCAAAAAAGTTGCTGATACATTTTTGCTTGAAGTTAGTTCTCCAGAAGCAGACTCCATGATGAGGATTTGTGACGGTCGATTTATTAAAAAGAAAATCATACACCCAGGACAAACCTTTAAGATACTAGGGTAAGCTGGGCAAGGAAGAAAATCATAAGTCCTGGCCTCGAATGGATCCTGAAGGGGAGTTCTGGAATGTAAATCACTCTGAAGAATTTTTCCTAACTCAAGAAGAGCTGAGCTTCACAAGCTTACATCCATCAGTCATTGTCTATGGAATACCTCAGGGGGACTTCAACTCCTAGCCCTTTTTGTCAAATGGTACCAGTAGTGCAAGGGCAGATTCTGTTACAGAGCATTAGAGTAACACCCCAGTGGATGCAAAGCATACACGGAATCCTGCCAAGGGAAGCACAGACACAGAAAAGGAACTGGAAGAATTGCTCGAGGCGTATAGGTGTTTCTCTGCTATTTGTACGTAAAACCAGGGAGCAGGACACAGCATCTAAGGGAGACAATGTATAATAAATTAAAGTGTAAAGATAGGAAGGATTTCTGGTCTCTGGGCTCTTTCATTACTAGCTGGTATTGCCATCTATTGGTTTAGAAGACTGCCATTGCTAAAAATAATGTTAGGAAAAAAGAAGATTCCTTTGTCTCAGTAGTTGGTGGAAAGGTACTTTAGGTTCAACAGTCTTCCGGCAAAAATACCTCTTAAGTCAGCTCTAGATTGTGATTCACCTCTTTTATTCAATTTTCACAGGCTTCACTTTCTGTAATAAATGAGTAGTTTAGTTTGCTTGCTTATGTGAATAATGACTGTCCTCAGGGGGAATTGGGTAAAGAAAGGAAAAGTTCACTTAGGAGAATGGCTCTTTCTACTCTCCAACTACAGTTCTCATTCTCCATTTATTGAACAAATGTTCATTGCTTGCTATTAGTGCCAGGACCAGTGCTTAGAGCAAACGACACAAAGATGAATAAGACTTGGTCTTTGGCCTAATGAAGCTTATTGGAGAAAACAGACACTTTAAGAAATAGTTACAGCAGCGTTTCCTCATCTGCAATGTGGAAATATTAGTTACCTACTTTATTACTCTATTAGTTATCTGTTTTTGCATTATAAATTACCATAACATTCTCTCACAGTTTCTGTGGGTCAGGAATTTACACAGGGCACGGAAGGGATGGTTTCTAGGGTCTCAACTGCAGAACTCTAAGGCTGAGAGGCTAATATCTGAAGGCTCATTGGTACACATGCCTGGAAGTTGACATTGTTTGCTGGCTGGGGGCTCAGCTGGAGCTGTTGGCTGAAATACTCACATGTGGCCTCTGCATGTGGCCTGGGCTTTCTCACAACATGGTGGCTGGGTTCCAAGAATAAGCATCCCAAATGAGAGATAACTATCTTATAGTGCCGACTGTGGAGATTAAAGTACTTAATCAACAAAAGTGCTAAGATCATCATCAGGCACATAGCTATTATTATTTAATAGTATTATTAATAGTAAATGTGCATACAGAATATGTTAGTAATAATATTTTATATAGACCCATGGTAATGTAATTCCAATGCACCCTTACAAGGGGACATTTATCACCCTTTTTGGACACCATCCAAGCAAATCAGTTGTTTATTTGGAAGCTGCATTTCCTATTCTTTGCTAGTGGTTCACAGGCTGCAGTGAGATATTTAAGTTGACATTTTAAAATGTGATCAGTATAATCCAAAGGGTCATCATAATTTTTGACTTGCAGTGAAAGAAGGCTGCCAGAAAGGACGATCAAGAGCTCTGTCATAATCGGAGAAACCAGATAATTTGGGGAGGCTTGGAACAATGTCTCCAAGTGTTAATGTGGTGGTGATTGGATCATGGACATGCACTAATGCCTTCACTTGATGGCACTTTTTACTTATTTGTGATGGTCATTTTATTCTTCTTTGCGATGAAGTTTTTCTGTTATGGAAGGATATATGAATAATTCTTATTTAATTGGAGGCTTTGTGTGTATAGTAGTGGTAAAGAGAAGTATAGTCAGAAAAGGGAAGAGGGAAGTTAGAAGAGATACCATTTGATATCATCTGTTAAACTTTAGGTGCATATTATGACTTAATGTAAATGACAAATCCCTTTCCAAAGAGCTCTTACAGTGACTAGACTATATCTTCTTTACTGTTTGCTAAGAAAGACAGTATAGCTTACAGTGATTCTGATGAGAAAACCCCTTTTCTCCTGAAAAAAATCTGAAGTCATCATGAAGTCTTTTTATCTCTGTTTAATATATTATGCTAATATTCATCTTAGTGATTGTCTTCCTTCAGAGTACAGATTAGAGTCTGAATTACTTTAAAATGTCACTCACTTCATCTTTCACTATTTCTTATCACCCTTGCCTGTCCCCAGTACTCAAACCATGTTTGACTTTTTTTTTTCTTTCTTGAGACGGAGTCTTGCACTGTCGCCCAGGGACTGAAGTGCAGTGGTGTGATCTCCACTCACTGCAACCTCCGCCTCCCGGGTTCATGCCATTCTCTTGCCTCAGCTTCCCAAGTAGCTGGGACTACAGGCACCCGCCACCACATGCGGCTAATTTTTTGTATTTTTAGTAGAAACAGGGTTTCGCCGTGTTAGCTGGAAGCCATGTTTGACTTCTTACAGGCCCTGGATAAACCACATAATTTAACACTTAGTTACTTGTATATATACATGTTGTTCCTTTTTACTGGAAAGTCTCCTCCCTATTTTCCACATTTCAAAATGAATTCCTCCTTTTATTTTGAAAGTCTCTTCCTTTTCTTGTCTCTGCACAGAATTTCTCACTTCCTCCTTTGTGCTCCCATGACACTGGGCATGCACCACCATTCTTGTAGGACACTTGCTCTTTTACTATTGCTTGCCTTCGGTAAGGTCTGTTCTCATCCTTGGGTACTGACAGTCTCTGGAGCAGGGACGATTTTGTACTCATGGTTATTTTTTAGCGTCTGTGACTTGGCCTTGTGCATGTTGGATAAAACGCCTAGTGAATGAATAACTTGAATTTATAAACAACTGTACTGAAGCCTGATATGAAATCTACTTCTTTCTCCATAATCCAGCCTTATTTCTACAGTATGATTATGGAGTTTTTGTTTTGTTTCTGTTTTTCATTTATCTACTACTGTGTGACAGAATGCCTCAAAACTCAGCGGCTTAAAGCAAAAACAATCATTTCTTTATTTATCTCTGGTGGGTTTGGGGATTTACTGATCTCAGCCAGGTGGTTCTTAATCAGCATCATGTAGTTAACAGATGATGGCTTGGTCAGAAATCATCATGAAAACTTCTTTACTCACCTGCTTAGCAATTGACACTAGCTCTTCTGGGACTGTTGGAACACCTACATAGAATTATTTTGAAACGTAATGTAGGGAGTTTGTGAAAAGCAGCTAAAGTCACCTACTATTCTTACATCATACTTACATAGGCCTATGAGGGTTTGATTATGTTGTTCCTTCTACATCTAAAGTAATTCTCATTTCTCTTCTGTCTAATTGTAAATCAACTCATCCTTTTAGTTTTCCTGGTTAGTCATTCATTATTCTTTTCATCTTTTATTATTTTTTACCCAGAATCTTATTTATGAGAAAAGACATGTAACAAAATCCAACAGAGTTTTATGATAAAATGCTCAACAAACTAGGAGTAGAGAGAACTTCCTCAACCTGATAAAAGTCATTTATGAAGAATCAACAACCACTATCATATTCAATGGTTAAAGACTGAAAGCTCTCCTCCTAACATCAGGAGAAAGAAAAGTTAGAATGCTAACTTTGATCCTTCTGTTTAACACTGTACTAAGGGGAGCAATTGGCAAAAATAAATAAATAATGTCCAAATTAAAAAGGAAGAAGTAAAACTATCTCTATTTACAGATTACATAATTCCAGATGTAGAGAATTCACAATAGCTGGTAGAATAGCACTTCACAGCTGGTAGAATTTTGAAAAATGAAAAAAACAAAAAGTGTCGGCAAGGATATGGTGAAATTAGAACAGTTGTACATTGCTGGTGGGAATGTCACATGACATCTACTGTAGAACATGGTTCAGCAATCATCTCAAAAATTTAAACATAGAGTTACCATATGACACAGCAGTTTCAGTCCTAGGTAGGTATATATAACCTCCCCAAACTGAAAACAAATAATTTCACATCAATGTTCGTAACACTGCTATTTGTAATAACCAAAGGTAGAAAAACCCAAATGTCGATCAATGGATAAATAAACACACAAAATGTGTTTTTTTTGTAGTTTTATATATATATATGGAAAGAAATATAAATTATATATGCATTATATATATGTGTACTTTATATATATTATAAATGTGTATAGGTGTATATGTGTACACACATATACACATATATACATATACATATAAATGGAATATTATTATTCACTTTGTATAAGGAAAAAAGTACTATAAGGAAAGAAAAAGCCAGACACAAAATATCACATATTGTATGTTTTTATTTATATAAAATATTGATAATAGGTAACTTCATATAGACAGAAAGGAGAGGTTAGGTGTTGTATTAGTTCATTTTCATGCTGCTGATAAAGACATACCTGAGACTGGGTAATTTATAAAATGAGTAGGTTTAATTGGACTTACAGTTCCACGTGGCTGCACAAGCCTCATAATCATGGTGGAAGGCAAGAAAGAGCAAGTCACATTTTACATGAATGGCAGCAGGCAAAGAGATGGGATTTTGTCATGTTGACCAGGCTGGTCTCAAACTCTGGCCTCAAGTGATCCGCCTGCCTTAGCCTACCTAAGTGCTGTGATTACAGGCTTTAGCCATCTCACTTGACCAGAAAATGAGTCTTTAAGATAGCAATAACATATAACAAGTGATGGCTGCTTTTTCCTAGAGTCTTTGCCCCCTGGCTGTCTGCTAATAACCCTGTAAACCTTACCCTGTGAGCTCGTTCAACTCCGTACTACTACATATGCCATGTCTCACATTGTCTCTTTCTGAATAGCATGACCATATAATGTATTATCCATGATATAATTTTGAGAGTAAAGGCACTTTCTTATTAAGCAAACTTGGACAATAGACATAAACCTGGACTATTCTGGGCAAACTGGAATATGAGGTCTTCTGTTTTTGAAGATACGGACAAGGATTGTATCAAGGTTTTCATTGATCCAATTTTACAAAAGCCAGTAGTTCTGAATTTGTAACTCCCATGGGGAGGCAATCAAGTTCGGGTTTTAATACCTGAATCACAGGCTTTGCAAAAGGCTTGTGATTCCTGCTGCATTATCAGGAGTTCTGAAAATTTGCCATTGGTCAAAACCGGCTCAGTATCCAGGTTACTGGCAACAAGAATGCCCTACTGAGTGTGATGCTGCACATTGAATGCAGATTTTTTTTTTCCTCAGATGATTACACACACTTTGCTTCACTTTCATATCCAGAGCTGCTTAGACTGATTTCTCCAAAAGGCACAGGCATTTTCATGCTGAGGATAAAGGGTAAGATATTGGTATTTAGACAGGAAAAAAAAGCATGTACTAATTTGGGGAGGAGGGGACTAAAAAGACACTCTTAGAGGCTTATGTTGTATAAAGAATAAGGAGGCCGAGTGGTGGCCCACACCTGTAATCCCAGCACTTTGGGAGGCCGAGGCAGGCGGATCACGAGGTCAAGAGATTGACACCATCCTGGCCAATGTGGCGAAACCCCGTCTCTACTGAAAATACAAAAATTAGCTGGGCGTGGTGGCACACGCCTGTATTCCCAGCTACTCGGAAGGCTGAGGCTGGAGAATCACTTGAACCCAGGAGGTGGAGGTTGCAGTGAGCCGAGATTGCACCACTGCACTCCAGCCTGGCAACAGAGCAAGACTCCATCTCAAAAAAAAAAAAAAAAAAAAAATTAAGGACATATGCCTCAAAATGACATGCACAGTCTTAAGCAAATTAGCTCCCCTTCTACTTGTCTTACTTCCTTATCTCTAAAACTAGAAAACTCTAGCTACAAGTCTTTGGTAAGCATAAAAGGAAACCATGTAGGTAGAATTGGGTGTAATGCTAATTATTTTATAATCAGATCGATCAGATTGAGCGGGATAAAATATTCCCTCTGCCATTCACAAAGTATGTTACTTTATATACATTATCTCACTAATATTAGGTTAAAGTCTTCCTTCTTTAAACAGTGATGGCTGTTCAGAAGGGTTGGATGCAGATTTCTTAAAGCTTACATAGCAGAAGAAATGTCTGAGAATAGGTAAGAGAAAGAGTTGGGGGGAATAAAAGACTAATGAGAGGTATTTGTCATTTAGATATTAATACATTATCAAGCTTTGTGATAGTCAATGTGCTGTTGGTAGAGGGAGGGATAGATCAACATATCACCGGAACCTGAAAGATAATTCAGATCATATATCTGTGTATTTAAGAAGGTAGTATATGCAAAATTAAGAGTTCAATGAAATAAGTGGAAAGGATGCAGTATTTAGTAAGTGGTGATGACGTACTGGATACAAATAAAATTCAACATCGATTTTAATGTATACAAAATAAATTCCAAAAGGAATAAAACATTAAAAGAACAAAAATAGGAGCAACAAAAAACTTGCAAGAAAATCTAGTAGAAGTCAACCAAATGTGCATACTCTGGAGTAACAAGATTAAAGATAAAGATGAAAAATTAAGAATAATTTAATGAGGAAAAATTTTCATATATAAAGACAGTAGTCAAAGATTTGGAACCAATATGTTTCCGATAACAAAAATATTTTACCTATCATATACAAATAGTTCCTGTAAACTGACCAAAAGATAGCCAAATAGAAAAATAGATAAAATATATTAATAGGAAAATCCTTTAAAAAACCTGATGACGTGTAAATATAGAAAAGGTATTCAAAAATCAGTGAAGATATAGCCGACTTCAAAAAGAATCATAGTATCTATTTATGATTGTAAGAAAAAAGAATATTTTCATACACTGCTAAAATAAGTTAGAGTTTTTTCATCCTTCAGGAAAGCAAACTGGCAAGGTCTATCGAATTTTATATTGGATACATGTCCTAGTCAATTTGTGCCATTATAACAGAACACCACAGACTGAGTCACTTCTAGAGAACATAAATTTATTTTCCCACAGTTGTGGTGGTTGGGAAGTCCCAGATGAGCGCACCAATACCAGCAGGTTTGGTTGTCTGGTGAGGGCTCATTCTCTGCTTCCAAGATGCTGCCTTGACAGTTTATCCTCTGGAGGGCAGGAACACTGTGTCTTTGCATAGCAAAATGCAGAAGGGCAAATGATAGCCTAATGCTATGTGAGGCTTATGAGGGTCTTAATCCCATCAATGAAGGAGGAACAACCATGACCTCTTATAGGCACCAGCTTTTAATATCACCACAGTGGCAATACCTGATTTTGGAGGTCACATATTCAAACCACAGTCGTACTCATCTTGACCCAACAATCCCATTTCTGCAAATCTATTGCAAATAAACAAATCTATAGTATGTAAAGACACATTTATAATCATATTTATTATACCATTGTTTATAGTGGAAACAAAACAATAATGAAGTGAAGGCCTATCAATAGAGGAATGCAATAATGAATTGGTTGGGAAATATTTATCCAATATAATAGATTATTTTGAGATATGTCACTTAGATTTGGAGAAATTTCCACAAGATAACACTGAGAAAAACAATGTAATATTAAACTATATAAACTATGATTCTATTTTCATGAAAAACATTGAAAAATTTATATGTATGCATACGTGTTTATGTACTATATTTTATTGAACCTAAGGTACCATTGATTGCAAAACTCACTATAATTTCATATAAGAAAAAGTGCTGAGATTAAACCATAACAGAAGGCTTTCTTTGGGGGGTGGAGGGGATCATGGTCCTGCTTTGTCACCCAGGTTGGAATGCAGTGATGCAATCACGGCTTACTGCAGCCTTGATTTCCTGGGCTCAAGCAATCCTCCCAACTCAGCCTCTCAAGTAGCTTGGACCACAGGCATGCACCAGCATGCACATCTAATTTTTGTAGTTTTTGTAGAGATGGAATTTCACCATATTGCCCAGGCTGATCTTGAACTGGAAGGCTTTTTTATAACTTAAAAAATTAACTCTCATTTAAAGTGCTCATTTAGATTCAACTAAGTATTGAAGCTTATCTTATATAACTTTATTCATACCTAAAAAGGAACATGTAAAAAATAAATTGGTCAAATTTCATTAAAACTTATTCATATCCATGGAGGGACTCTTCTGAGTCCCTTTTCAGCTTGATGTCATAGATATTTTAAGTTTCTATAGAATGTCTTCTTCTGAAATCAAGAACACTGAAGTTTCTTTTTTTTTTTTCTTTTCTTTTCTTTTCCTTCTCTTTTTTTGTTTTTGAGATGGAGTCTTGCTCTATCACCCAGGCTGGAGTGCAGTGGCACAATCTAGGCTCACTGCAACTTCTGCCTCCTGGGTTCAAGCGATTCTCCTGCCTCAACTTCCCAAGTAGCTGGGACTACAGGCATGTGCCACCACACCCGGCAAATTTTTTGTATTTTCAGTAGAGACGAGGTGTCACTCTGTCAGCCAGGATGGTCTCGATCTCCCGACCTCGTGATCATCCCGTCTTGACCACCCACAATGCTGGGATTACAACTGTAAGCTACCGTGCCCGGCCCACTGATGTTTCTTAAATGAGAATTCCAGCTGTGTGTACAGACTTTAAAGATGTACAGGCATATGTATGTAATCATATTATCATGGAAAAAACTATGGTATATTAGGTTGTTAACATGCAACATCTATTATGGGGATGGTATATCTAAAAGAAAAAACACATTACACTTAAAACACATAGTCATAATATGTATAATATGATTACATTTTGGATGACTATGATAATATATCTGTGAATTCATAGATACAGATTTTTAAAACATATGCAAGGAAGGAAAGAGAGTTGGTGAACGACTGCATATTTCTATTGTGACTTCTATGTGCTCTGCACAGTTGCTGGAGTTCAGAAAACGTTTGAAAGAGTTAAATGAGAATGCATATGAGGTAGTTACGATAATTATTAGTGTTATTATATCATAGTGTATGACAAGTAAGATAATGTTTATCATATTGTGTATTGTTTTCCTTTCCTTCCTAGACACTTTTCCATTCCTACATCCTTTCTCATAGGATTGCTGAGAACATTGCTGGTATTCAAAACTAGCTGACTGAATCATGAATAACAGAAGTTGGCTGGAATTAACATTTCCTACGGTGAACTTTGTAAAATGTCAGTCATTCAAGATATTCAGTGGAAGTTCCATAAGTTTAGCTTGAGAAAAACTCTAATATTACATTTTTTTCCTGAAGATTCAGATTGATGTATGGAATCTGCAGTAAAAGATTTTGTTGTACTGGTTGTTTTCTATAACACTTGATGGAGGAAAGTGTGTTGTGTGTGTCAAACGTATTATCATCCTCTAGAATTTGTGTTCTATGGAGCAAAGAGAAAGTGGTTTAGAGACACTGGTTTTGATTACTAACAGGAACTGAAAAGGTGTGGACACATCACTTCATACATCTCTAGTGCAGACAGCTATAATTTCTTTTGATATTTTAGCACAATGATGTAGGAGGGAATTAGTGTACATTCTTAAAAAGCAGCTTTTTCTTCTTTGTCTCATCTTGACATAGGGAACATGGTAATTGAAAGAAATGGAGACAATGATGTCAGTAATAAGGAAGGCATGCATTTATATCCATGCTACAAAGCCCTAACATGAATTTCTCCTGTCACTTTTATTATTTTTAAGAAGACTGAGATTCACTTGGTGATCCTGGGAAGAGTGAATTGTATTGTAGACCCAGCATGAATGACCTTCTCAGGAAGCATCTTTAGCGGTTTTAAAGTCTTGACCTTTTAAAAGCCAATTAAGCTCTATTGGAAAGAAGGAATAGTGTAATCATCCTTTGTAATAAAGAATGAAAAGTTTCCAGAGATAAGGTAGAGGAAGCACTGGGAAGTTTTCACAAATGGGCATGTCGTAATTCAGAGGTCTATGTCCACTGGAAGCCATCAAGCTCTCTTGACTGAGAAAGGGAGTAGAAGGCACTACTTTGCTTTGGAATTGAGGGCAGGATGTGGAGGCCACATTGGACATAACTCCTAGGGAGACTTCGGTGGATAACTGTGTTGAGGATGAAAATTGGAGTTGGAATACTGAGCAGATTTCCATGCACTCAGCATCAAAAGATTGACGTCACTTTTCTTCAATGTTCAGGAGGTCTAATCTAAAAAGACTGACATTTTGTTTGTTTGTTTGTTTGTTTTTGAGATGGAGTCTTGTCACCCAGGCTGGAGTACAATGGTGGGATCTCAGCACCCCTCAACCTCCGCCTCCCAGGTTCAAACAATTCTCCTGCCTCAGCCTTTTGAGTAGCTGGGATTACAGATGCCCACCACCACGCCCGGCTAATTTTTGTACTTTTAGTAGAGACGCCGTTTTGCCATGTTGGCCAGGCTGGTCTTGAACTCCTGACCTCAGGTGATCTGCCTGCCTCGGCCTCTCAAAGTGCTGGGATTACAGGCGTCAGCCACTGCACCTGGCCAAAGACTGACTTTTAATGGCAATGATGTGGCAGGGAGAGTAACAGAAGCAATAACAAATCAGTAAAACAATTATAGTCTAGGATTTTCCCTGCTTTGTCCTAGGAATAGAATCCATTTTGCATAAATCTTTGTTTTTTGTTTTCTTGGTTTGTTTTCTCAACAATAGTGGTGAGAAGTCCAGTCCCCTCTAAAAAAAAAATACAGCACTGAACTTGATACTATTCCAGTTGAGGTTTTGACCTTTTAATAATCAGCTTTAGTAATAAAGGGGATGAGATATACTTCTCCATCTATAGTGTAGTGGTTCATACAGAAGTAGTTCTCATAGTGGTTTTAGACTGAAACAACCTAGGCAAATGGATTAAAAAGAGACTCCTCATGCCTTTTTTTTTTTTTTAATCTCCTAGAAATGCTGATTCAATAGAGGGTAGAATATTTTATTTATTTTATTTATTTTATTTTATTTTATTTTAACAGGGTCTCACTCTGTCACGCAGGCTGGAGTGTAGTGGCACAATCTCGGCTCACTGCAACCTCTGCCTCCTGTGCTTATCTGATTCTTGTGCCTCAGCCTTCTGAGTAGCTGGAATTACAGGCATGAGCCACCACATCCGGCTAATTTTTGTGTTTTTAATAGAGACGGAGTTTCACCATGTTGCACAGGCTGGTCTCGAACTATTTAACTCAGGTGATCCACCTACCTCGACCTCCCAAAGTGCTGGGATTACAGGCATGAGCCACTGTGCCTGGCCAGAATCTTCATTTTTTAATAAGCTTCCATGATGAGGATGAAGTAGTCAAACAGGGGACAGAATTTAGAAAAGACAGCTGATTTGGTTTGTATTTGTGTCCCCGCCCAAATCTCATGTTGAATTGTAATTCCCAATGTTGGAGGAGGGGCCTAATGCAAGGTGATCAGATCATAATGGCAGATTTCCCCCTTGCTGTTCTCATGATAACGAGTGAGTTCTTATGAGATCTGGTTGTTTAAAAGTGTGTAGCACCTTCCCTTTCTCTCTCTCTTCCTTCATTTCCCGCCATGTGAGAATGAGACTTGCCTACTTTCCCTTGGCCTTCTGCGATGATTGTAAGTTTCCTGAGGCCTCCCCAACCATGCTTTCTATACAGCCTGTGGAACTACGAGTCAATTAAACCTCTTCTTCTTTATAAATTACCCCGTCTCAGGTAGTTCTTTATAGCAATGTGAGAACGTGCTAATACAACAGCTCTAGGCCATTAATTGTTTGAAATGGGGGTATAAATGGAACATGGTGATTCCTCATAATTACTTTTGCAAGCCTAATGGTGATAAACCTGAGTTGTAAAAAGTTAGATGGAATCCTATGGTTTCTGAAATGAGTGATTACCATTATCATATGTAATATTAGACTATATTCAAAGTTAAAATTATGTTTTCTAGAGAGTGCAAAATTATGAAAACAGTCTAAGTTGAAAAAGATTGAGAAGCAATTAATAAGTAATTAGTTGTTTATCTTTAATATGTCTGGACTGAGAGGCATCCAAGAATAGTGAAAGTAATTAGACTTTGAAATAAAAAAGGCTTGAGTTCATGTTATGACTGCAACACTTCCTACATATGTGACCACAGACAAATTACTTCACCTCCTTGAATTTTGTTTGCACATTTGTAAAATGAAGAAGACAAAATCTACCTACAGAGGCTGCTGCGAGGATTGTATAAAACTAAATGATGCTGCAAATGCCAAGAAATTGAATCTTTCTTGTTTATTACTGAACCCCCACCCCAAGCACCATGCTGAGCATGTAATAGGGGCTGAAAACCTCCACCTTCTAATTAATATAATTGAGAGGTAGAAGATTGTACTCTCAGCTATCGAAACAGCATCAATTTCACTCAGTAATTAAATGTTTTCTCCTTCTCTGGTTTGAAGATACCATAATATGTTTTTTTTAAATTTCTGTATGTGCTCTGTTAACCACTCACCCATTTATCCAAGAAGCATAAACACAGTCAAGTAAATGTTAAAATGTAAACCTCTGTAACAGTAAAGAGAATTATATCACTCATGTTTTCCGCTTAATGTGCACGTTTTTCTGCTTAATAGTGAAATGGGAATTGAAATGAAAATTACCAAAACAAAATCAATGCTTCTTCCCCTTCATCCCCACTCTCTGTAAACCACGGTTCAATATATACAAATCAATTGAACAGTGGCATATATAAATATAAATATTTTTATATATATTATATATATATACACACACACACATGAATAAATAAATACTTCAGGGTAATACCATTCTTTAGTAACTGGGATCAGAAAGTAACAGAGAATAATTAAAAGAATTGCTTCCTTGCTTTTTCCTGCCTTGGAAATTGACATATCAATATGACTAAAATATTAGGGAAATCCCAGAATGCGAAGCGAAAACACTGACAGTTTTTAACTGGATATGTATATCTGTGTGCATATCTATGTCATTATCTATACAAATACCATCTATATATTTTGAGTTAGAGATTTAAATACTCTTTAATAATAATAGTAGCTAATACAAGTATTTAATATTGAATAACATTAAGGACAATTGTAGGCCCTAAAAATCTATGTAAATCAGTACTTTTGTGTGTTTTTAGTGGTACTAAACATAAGGTTTCCTTAGATTTTTTTAACCGTTAGTTAGGTTACAGCATTATAGTTAGGTAAGAGTTTTTATGGATTCTATATTTCCTTCAACTGCTTACACATAGTTAATACTCTGAAAACAAAGTTTTAAAAACAGGGGAAAAAAATGGTTAATGGCCATAAATGGTTCTCAAAAAATTGTTCAGCTTTTTAGTTATGTCATGTGAGTAAATCATGTTATCACCTTATCTCTTTGAGACTTAGTTCCTTTATCTACTTGTTTACGTAAAATAATGCTGTGTTATTCTAATGTCAACCCAGTTCATTTAAAATCATCAGATTTTAGTTGAGCCTTAAAAATGTCTCAAACACTAAATTATTGGTGACAAATATATGGATTAGAAATTCTCTACACACCAGATGCTAAAAACTGTTTGTGTTAGTAGTAAATTAATAGAAGCACAGAAGATATGAGGAGTGGTGTCTGTTTTAGTATAAGTTACAAAATAGGACAAAAAAATTCCCCTTTTATTTATCCTGGCACAATGAAACTGCATCTCCTTTTGTGTCTCCAATTATGTCTTTCTCTCTCTCTCTCTCTCTCTCTCTCTCTCTCTCTCTCTCTCTCTCTCACACACACACACACACACACACACACACACACAATTTTTAGCATCTGGTGTGAAGAGAATTTCTAATCCATATATTTGTCACTCATAGTTTAGTGCTTGAGACATTTTCAAGGTTCAATTAAAATCTGATGATTTTAAATGAACTGGGTTGACATTAGACTAGCACAGATAGCATTATGTTACGTAAACATAAGTAGATAAGGGAACTAAATCCCAATAAGATAAGGTGATAACATGATTTACTCAAATGACATAACTTAAAAAAAAAATCTGTGTGTCAGGGGAGAGTTATCTGTATCTGGAATTTATTGGAATCTCAAACTGAACCGTCTAGATCTACATGGTGGCCACCTGAGAGGTAGCTCTCTTTCAAAATTGGAGCCCTGACTTTTACAGGAAAGCGCCTGGGCTTTTGAATCAGACATGGGTTCTGGGACTCACTGCAGTATTTACTATCTGTAGGATATTGGGTAAGTATCTTAGCCAATTTGATTCTAGCTTCTTCAACTAGAAAATAGGGCTAACAATATTTCATAGATGTATGTGTTGGGCAGATTAAATAAGCTAATGTATGTATTTTACTATTTTCCTGAGACATCATAGTAGGTATGCAGAAAAGAAATAGCATTTGTAAATTTAAAGTTCTTTGGGCTTAACAAAACCATACCATTTAGTAACAAATTCTTCCAATTAGGCTTACACTGAGAAGCCTAAAGTTAGAATGCTAGAGACCATTTACTCTGAAATTAAAAAAGCATCTTCTATTTCCAAAAGGATGGGCAATCCCTCATTCTCAAACTTCCATTTAACTGCTCATTATCTGCCAAATAACATAGGCCCTGGGGGTCAGAGCCCATCTAATCTCCCCCGTTTTACTGCTGCTTACACCCATGATTCCCAAGGAGTGTGCTGAGGTGCACTGAGGTGCTACACCAAATTCCAGCGGCACACTGGGACATTTTAACTTGTTAGGAAAACCAAGTGATACTCCATTTCCGTCAGGCACAGTGTGAATTGCTAGTTTACTTTACATTTGTTTCAATACTATCATATCTTTGGGAAGCTGAGTTTTCAGCAGTTGCTGGGATAAAATTGAAACCCCATGTTTCAATGTGAAACAGGAAATGAGGAGGGCCTGATTTCAAGCTTTGAAAAGGTGGTCAGTGCCCCACACATGCATACCTCCCACTAGCAATCACCACTTGTGGTCATTTAAGAAAGAAGAACATCAATTTTTCTTGGAAATGATATGCATTACTTTTTCAGAGAGCTATAAGTTGTTAAGAAATAAATACTTGTTAAGTTTTGTGGATAAAACTGCCTAATAAATGAAACGGTTATGTATTTAGAATGATTCTTCAAGTGTATTTTGTGACCTGCCCACACCAAAATCTCCTGGAAAACTGATGAATACTCCTGAAACTTAATTTCCGAAATCTACTTTATAAATAAATCATCTAATTATTCTTTTGTATGTTAAAATTGAAAAACCACTCACCTAAATTCACATTTTTGTTCAATATTCCAGGTTATAGCGTATTTACTTTTCAGCCAAAACTTTTTTCCTTGAAATATCTGATTGCATTTTTAGACCTCAATACCACCTACAGCTGAAGAAATGCCATCCAGCCCTGTTTCATCTTTTGTCTTTAAAGCAATAGGAGCCGCAGAAAAATAACCAGAAGGCTAAGGGCTGGAAGTCGAGTCCTCCCTGTTATCATTGTTTATTGGAACAGCCAGGTAGTATTGATTTGTCACCTGGTGATGTTAATTACCAGCGAAGCATTCAAATTGTTACTTTTTTCTCAGCTCTCAGCTTGATCCCTGAAGTTTCAGCATGGAGTCGGGAAGCGTTTAATGGAAAGTTAATCAGCCAGATCCTCCCAGTTTAGAAGTTACTCTCTGGTCCTGGCCCATGCTTGGAACACTGGGGTGTCCCTGTAAGGTGGGAAAGCAATTATTTACTGAATGCTTCCCAGAGGGCCCCAAAGAGGTAATGACCCTCAACAGGGGCCTTCTGGAGTCCCTTATTTACCACAGAGACAATGTCCTGACTCATTATGTTTTTAAAGATTTATTTTTGTCAAGGAGAGAAGCAAATAAGCAAAGAGGTGCTTGCTTCTGAGATGCCAACAAGGAGCATTTTTGTTTGTTTTTTAAGTAGCAGCACCCTATCTGTATTAGAAGATGTGTGTGAGAGACACACATCTTTGTTTTTTAAGTAGCAGCATCCTATCTGTATTAGAAGATGTGTGTGAGAGAGACTCTGGTAATCTAGATTTGATTTGCATGTTAACTTTTCTGCTTTCAATCAATAACTGCTTAATAAAGTCTCTGGCTAAGCATTCTGAAATTGATTTTCTAAGATAATTTGCATTTAATAATTTGAAGTGCTTTGCACAACAGCCAGTATTTAAGGGGAAGAAACAGAAGGTGGTGTGATTGCCATACAGAGAAGACTCAAGCTGTGTTGTAGAGAATGGTGGTGTCTGTTGGAGACGACAATGTTCACAGGTCTGGACCATCAGGCTACTGGGAGATGGTTTCACATGGTGAGAAGAGTAAAGCTCTGGAGACTGACTACCTGGTCTTGAGTTCCCCCTCTGTTCTTGGACACAACAATTTTCCTCCATTAACCTTAGAGTCTTGTATCTATAAATTAGACTTAATAATACCCACCACACAATATGTTGATTCTTTTCTGAATATTCCAAAATATATCCCTATCCCTCATCCCAGATAATTTACCTTTTCTATTGTGGACCACCATTATTTCTTACTGAGGAATGCTTTCTTTCCAGCCCTCATGTACTTCTTGCAGTTGTACCCTTCCTCAATGCATTTTCAATGCTATAACTGAATATAACTATGTGAAAATTAAAGATATATATATTTGTACTTTCCTGGCACAAAGGCTTGCGGTAGTTCTTCTGAACCTTAGGATTACGGGACTGCTGTGGGTCCAGTCCCTGCCAGCCTAATCTCTCTCAGCTCCTCAGGTAAGCTCTCCCTTCCATCCCCACCAACATTCTGTGTCTTTCTCACGTTTGCCAATCAAACCGTGTCCAGAATTGGTTGGTTCTTGGTCTCAATGACTTCAAGAATGAAGCCACAGACCCTCGTGGTGAGTGTTACAGTTCTTAAAGATGCTGTGTCCGGAGTTTGTTCCTTCAGACGTTCAGATATGAATATGGCCGGAGCTGCTTCCTTCTGGTGAGTTCGTGGTCTCGCTGTCAGAAGTGAAGCTGCAGACCTTTGGGGTGAGTGTTACAGCTCTTAAACGCAGCGCTTCTGGAGCTGTTTCTACTTCTCAGTGGGTTTGTGGTCTCGCTGGCTTCAGGGGTGAAGCTGCAGACCTTCATGGTGAGCGTTACAGCTCATAAAGGAAACATGGACCCAAAGAGTGAACAGCAGAAAGATTTATCCAAAGAGCCAAAGAACACAGGGCGGAATAGGACCCAGCGGGTTGCTACTGGGTGGAGTGGGTAGCCTGCTTTTATTCCCTTATCTGACCCCACCCACATCCTGCTGATTGGTCCATTTTACAGAGAGCTGATTGGTCCGTTTTGACAGAGTGCTGATTGGTGGGTTTACAATCCTTGAGCTAGACACAGTGGCAGAGTGCTAGTTAGCTAGATACAGAGTACCAATTGGTGTATTTACAAACCTTGGGCTAGACACAGAGTGCTGATTGGTGTATTTACTAACCCTGAGCTAGACACAGAATGCTGATTAGCCCACATACCATCCTCCAGCTAGATATAAAAGGTCTCCAAGTCCCCATCCAGTTCAGGGGCCCAGGTGGCTTCACCCAGTGGATCTTGTACTAGGGCTGCAGGTGGGGCTGTCTGCCAGTCCCCAGCCGGGCGCCTGCGCTCCTCAGCCCTTGGGCTGTAGGTCCCCAGCCCTGCCCCGTGGGGAAGCAAGTAAGGCCTGGCGAGAATTTGAGTGCGGCGCCGGCGGGCCGGCACTGCTGGGGGACCCTGGGCAACCTCCACAGCTGCTGCCCGGGATGCTAAGCCCCTCACTGCCCTCGGCCGGCGGTGCCACGGGCCAGCGGGCCGGCACGCCCGCTGGAACTCATACCCGCCCGCGAGCACAGCCCAGGTTCCCACCCTTGCTTCTCCCTCCACACCTCCCCGCAAGCAGAGGGAGGAGGCTCCCGCCTCAGCCAGCTCAGAGAGGGGCTCCCACGGTGCTGTGGCGGGCTGAAGGGCTCCTCAGGCGCCGCCATAGTGGAAGCCCAGGCCGGAGGCCGAGGAAGCACTGAGAGTGAGGGCTGCTAGCACATTGTCACCTCTCAAAACCTCTAAGACAAGTGTTCACGTTAGCTGTTTTCTGTTTCTGGAAATCTCATCTACTACTTGTCCTCTGAGTATTTGCTTCTCATTATTTGGGGTGCAGAGTAAAATTACTTCTTTCAAAAATTTTATCCTGTCCATGGAGATTTTAAGTGTTCTTTCATGGACTGCTGTATTCTTTTACAGAGTTTCTCAATGTAATTTCTACATTAGACCTCCCTAGGCAGCACTGTAATTGTCTTTCTTACACTCCACGAAGTCTGGGACCAGCTCTGTGTTGTGCTTAATAAAAAAAAGATTTGGTCAGAATTTTTATCTGCAAATAGGGGCTACATTTCAATAAAATTGTTGTATGAAATAAATAAGTTACTAAATGAAACATATCTGGAACAGACACTCAATAAATTTGTTTCCCATATATACTTGCAATATGGGTTATCAGCTTATGTTTGAGCAATTCATTCATTCATTCAACATATGTATGAAGTGCCAGCATATATTAGGTACTGTTTCAGGCCCTGGAGACACAGAAAGAAGAAAACACACCTTTCTTCCAAGAGAATCATGTAATAGTAGAATGTGTGTACACCAGAAGTTTGAGTCTTTGTGGTTGATTTTGTCAAGTTGTATGAACTACCTTTTGGCATTGAGGAAGTTAAAGTTCACAGTTAAATATGTTACTGAAATTAAAATATCTACTTGGGAACATAGCCACATTATCAGATATGTTTAATCTTCCTGAAAACCCTTTGGACCATGTCTTACCAAATCGATGAATACAATCAAAATTGGGCTGAGAAAACATATGCGAGTTCTGTCAGGAGAACTGGCCTATCTGTAAAGGGCCTGTGCATCCTGATGGTCTCTCTTGTGTTGGGTATATGTTATGCACTGAATATTTGTGTCCCCCTGAAATTCATATATTGTAATCCTAACCCCCAATGTGCTGATATTAGGAGGTGGGGACTTTGGGAGGTAATTCATTAATGAAAGTGGAGCACTAATGAATTAGATTAGGTCCTTGTAAGAAGAGACAGGAGAAGATGCTGTCTGCCATGTGAGGCCACAATGAGAAGACGGGCATTTGCAAACCAGGAAGCTGGCCTGCAACAGACGCAGATCTGCTGGCACCTTTATCTTGGACTTCCAGCCTCCACAACTGTAAGAAATCACATTTCTGTTGTTTAAACTACCCAGTCTGTGACAGTTTTTTAAAGCAGCTCAAATGAAGACATATACATTGAGAAATACAAGAAGAAGGAAAAGGAAAACAGAGAAGCAATTCTCTTCTTTGGATTACTGTGATCCCTTGTCTGGACCCAGAAAATATTTCCCATTTGCTACACAGATGCCGTGCCATCTTTCCAGGTTGGTAATGATCAATGATTTTCTTCCTGTAATTCACATTCAGAGAATGGAATTATCACTTAATCCACGAGGATTAATAACTCCTGGTACTAGTTACTGTGACAGGGGCTGGAGGTAACTGGTGAATAAGACCACATAGTTTTTTGTTTTTCTTCATAAAGCTTTCAGGTCAACACAAGACACTAACATTTTAAAAGAACTTATATAATATACATTTAACTACAACTATAATAAAGGCAGTGGCAGAAAACTGCAAGGTGCTAAGAAAAAACAAAACACATACACATCACAATCTCAGGTATTCTGTGTAAAGAAAGACTAATGTGTTAATTTGAGGAGCTTCATTTTAGAGGTGAAAGTAAATGTTGAAAAATATTACACCGGCCACAGAAGTGTTAGAGACTGGGAGACTATGCAGCAGAGACATTACAGGCAATGGTTCATAAACTAGAAAAAGCCAGAAGCATTTGAGAAACAAAAAACATAAGGCCAGGGTGTCATAAGGGTAGAGACAAATTAGGAAATTGGTTCAGATGAGGCCGGTAGGAAAGGCAGGAGTCAGCTCATGCTGAGCTAGGTCACGTTCATTTTTTTAGGCACTGTGCTAAGTGCTTTACAGACACTACCCAATGTAATTATCATAACAGCTTGTACATATTAATATCATTCTCTGACAGTTGAAGGAACCAAAATTGGGACAACTGATGTGACTTGTCTGAGGTCTTTCCGCTAGGAAACGAGAGACTGGAATTCAAATCAAAGCCTACCTGATTGTGAAATCTATAATTATTATTATTATTATTATTAAATTGTATTATACTGCCTCCCTGCCTATCAGACATTAATGGTTTCCACTTGTTCTCAGTTTAGCTCCCAGAAGTCAAGGAAAGAACATTCTTTCTCCATTCCTCTATCTCACAGACCTCTGCTTTCTCTTCCTTTACCTTTTGTGGCTTACTAGACGGGGCTGCTCCGGAAATGTACAGGAAGGGGTATGTCTTCTCTGCCATGGACTTGAATGTCTAGTGTTCCTGAACCCAAGTGTTCAGGGACAGGATGGGCATTTCACAAGGACAGCAGTCCCTCCCACCCCGAGGGACATTGCCATCATCTTGGGATTGCAAATTCATGTGTTATGTCTCCCTGAAATGGAATGACTTTGTGTTTTAACACCTCACTGAGGACATTCCGTCTGCATTCCTTTTATATGTTCAAACACAATTTTCTTTTTCAGAGTTCAAGACTTCAGCAGAAAAAAATCACCTCATTAAAGGAAAATTGTGCCTTATCCCCACTATTCGAAGACGCAACCATCTCCCTGGTCACAGCCACTTTTTTCCTTTTTTTTCTGTAAGTACAGGATCCAACATTTGCACAAATTAAAAAAGCTGCATCTAGAATAACAATTTCTGTAGGCTCAGCAAGACTATTCTTCACTGCATTTGTGTTTGAAATTGCAGTCAAACTGAATGAATGAACGTCCCCCTTCCCTCTGACACAGCCACGGCAGATTGTGAATTATGGCTGAATACCAAAGTGTTATTTAATGCAGCTGGGAAGGAAAGGTGTGAATGATAGCCCATTACCACTTTATACCCAGAGATCAGTCTCCAAGTTCAAGGCTTTTCTCTTAGCCATGCCAGAAAAAATTACACAGGCCGCTACTAGCTTTTATAACTCCCTTAGGCAATGCTGGAGCCATAAACATGATGAGAATGAAGTCTTGCCATGTGTATCTAACAGCGCCAAGGAGAGTGGCTAGCTCAGTGCTGACTCAGCCCTTGGCTCATGTTAAAGGTTTAACACATTACCTAGTTGTCTTTTTGGGTATCTCATTCTAGGCAGGGTCAGACTGTGTGTGCATGGTTAGTAGTCTCCAGATACATCCTGTTACACAACTGAGCTCTCCTGCTGTCATTCTGAGAGGGAAAGAAAGCTTTGCACTAAGCTCAAACGCCAATGATGTGGGGCTCATTTCCATGGTCTCTGAGCAAGTAGGTGTCCTCCATAGGCTAAGACTTACATATCTTCCATGCTCAAATTCACCTTCTGTGAGGTTCCCATCTCCAATTTGTTATGGTCTTCAATTTAGTCATCTGCAGTCATCTGTGATGCAGGTCAGTGCCACATGGCCTCACCATCCATAGCTGATTGGTCCACAAATGGACACTTATCCCAAAGAAAGTCAGTCTGCAGGTCCATGGAGGTGAGCTGTAATGAAAGCTCTGCCCAACTGGTCCAATGGACACTTGGTGGATCAATCCTCTTCCTGGAGGAATTATATCTTGAAATATATAAAGATAGTTTGGAGATTGATAGAAGGGCCACAAGTAGATGTGCCAGGATACCTAATGAATAACTTACTTTGGATAATGGCAGAGCACCAGCATGGGCATTGGAAAAATCTTTTCTATGCAGGTAAAGAAGAGCCAGTGAGGTCAAAAGATATATATTGAATACAGACTAACCTTTCAGTTGCTAAGCTAGGTTTTTTGTCTCTTTAAATTTTTACTATACATCCTTTCCTGTTTATTATTTTTATAATTCTGATTATGCATCTTCTCTTGTGATTTTCTTATGATTTTATAGGCTTATAGTTGTGTGACCATCTTCATTTTTATGAGGCCTGGAAGCACAGCTAAGGTCCTATCTTAATTATTTCTGCAAGATGCCTGCAGTAATTTTGCTGTAAAGTATTTGTTACCGTTCAATAAATATTCATTGCTTGGGCAACCCGAGTAACTCTTAAACTTTTGCAACCAAAACAACCTAATTAACCCCAGAAAAAATAAGTGAGAAAATGTAGCCAAACATAACATACCTAGCACAGTGCTTTCGCCAAATGGTCTTTAGTATGGAATTTCAATGTGATGTTTTTTCACTTAGGACCCATTTTTTTTTTTCTTGTAAGAGCACTTCATTGTATGTGTGTGTGGTTGGTGGGGGATAAGGGGAATGATCTTTCTCCAGTATAAGAAGGTAAGTGACTCTACTGGCAAATAGGATTTCTCTACTCTTATATATTTCTAGTGAATTGAGGGCCTGAACAAAAGCTGGCACTAGGAAAGACAAACACACAGCTGTAAGAAAATCATTATGTGAAACAAAACATTATAGCAGAGCGATCCCTGTTAGGAGTGGGATGTGGATGGTGGGGGGATTAGTAATTCTAGATCCAGCTTGGATTCCTTCTTGTCTCTGTGACTCATCTCATATGGGCAGGTCTCTGGTATAAAGGAAAAAGCTCTCTAATTAAGAGCCCTAGAAGCTCTTCTGTGAGAACACCCTGTAGAAAAAGAGGAAGTGTGAAACAAAATTATTTTCATACTGATGGGGAGGTAGAAGAGCCCTGGTGGCTTAGAAGAGATATGTAGTAGCCTAAAAACAGTCAGGGCCCTGGAGAATTTTGCAGTGTATGACCATGAACTGACACCTCTAGGCAGTAGAGCAATAGAGTAATGTGGGAGGGAGGGTGTCATAGACAGAAAAATATCACCCAAAGATATCAGAACCTAATGGTTAGAAACTATAAATGCTACTTTATATGTAAAAGGGGTATTTTTTAGGTTCTTCAAAAACTTAAATGTAGAACTACCATGATGATTCAACAGCCTCACTTCTAGGTATATAGCCAAAGAGGTGAAATTAGTATGTCTGAGAGATATCTGCACTCTCATGTTTATTGCAGCGCTATTTGTAAAAGCCAACATATATAATCAACCTAAGTGTCTAACAGATCCATGGATAAAGAAAATGTTGTATATATACACAATGAAATACTATTAAGCCATAAAAAAGAAATCCTGTATTTACAACATGAATGAACTGTAGGATATTATTTTAAGTGAAATATGCCAGAAACATAAAGACAAATATCACATGATCTTGCTCATATGTGAAATCTGAAGAAGCTACTCTCGTTGAAGTAGAGAGTAGAACAGTGGTTATCAGAGACTGGGGAGGATTGGGGGAAAGAGGGAATAAGGCAAGATTGGTCAAGGAGTACAAGGTTCCAGTTAGACAGGAGAAGAAATTCTGGTGTTTCATTGCACAGTAGTATGACTGTAGTTTGTGATTATACTGTATTGTGTATTTCAAAATAGCTAGAAGAGAAGATTTTGAATGTTTTCCCAATAAAAAAATGATTAATGTGTGAGGTAACAGATATCTTAAACACTTTGTTTTTTAAACAAAGTATTCATATATTAAAACATCACACTATACCTTATACATATATACAGTTACTACATATCAATTAAAACCAAATATTTAAAAAGATACATAAAGAGGTCTTTGATTAATTGGTATGCATATATGGGTTGATAGAAAAAATGAAACCTAGTGTTAGATCAGTTGGACGACAATAGTTTATGGTAATGGATTGTACATTTCAAAATAGCTAGAAGAGAATAATTTAAATGTTTCTAGCATAAAGATAAACATTTAAGGTAATGGATATCTCTAGTACACTGATGTGATCTTTACAGATGATATAAATGTATTAAATTATCACATGTACCCCAAAACTGTACACACCTTGTTGTGTATTAACTATTTTTTTAATTTTCACTTTTATTTTTTATGTTTTCTAACTTTTAACCTGAGGGGTACATGTGCAAATTTGTTGCATAGGTAACCTTGTGTCATATGAGTTTGTTGTACAGATAATTTCATCACCCAGGTATTATGTGTAGTACCCATTACTTATTTTTCCTGATCCTCTGCCTCCTTCCATCCTCCACCCTCTGATAGGTCTCAGTGTGTTTTTTTGCCCTCTATGTGTCCATGTATTCTCATCATTTAGCTTCCACTTTTAAGTGAAAACATGCAGTCTTTGTTTTTTTGTTCCTGTGTTAGTTGGCTAAGGATAATTGCCTCCAGCTCCATCCATATCCCTGCAAAGGACATGATCTCATTCTTTGTTATGGCTGCATAGTATTCCATGTGTATATGTATCATATTTTCTTTATTCAGTCTATCGTTGATGGGTATTTAGGTTGATTCCATGTCTTTGCTATTGTAAATAGTCTTGCAATGAACGTAGACATGCACGTGTCTTTATAATAGAATGAGTTTTAAAGAACGGGTCTTTGCAGATGCCATTAGGTTAAGCACCTTGAGATAGGGTGATTATACTGGATTATCCAGCATGACTTTAAATGTAATCTTAAGTGTGAGAGGAAAATGCAATGTGACCACAGAGGTGGAAATTGCAGTGAAGCAGCCCGTGACAAATCCACTGGCAGTCACTAGAAGCTGAAAGAGGCTAGGAAACAGCTTCTCCCCTAGCACCTCTGAAGAAGTACAGTCCTACTAATACCTTGTTATGACACGGTGAAACTGATTTTGGATTTCTGATGTCCAGAACTATGAAAAAATAAATTTCTGTTATTGTAAGCCACTAATTTTATTAGAATGTGTCACATAATTATGTAACAAGTAATGATGTAAATGTAATGCACAGATTATATACATCTGTTATGTATAAACATAATACAACAACTCTAGGAAACTACTAAAACAGCGGGGAACAACCAGAAAGGCAGATAGAATAGGTGGTAGACACTAATGCTAAAGGTTCAACTTTCTGTCCATCCAGGGGACTTTATGCAGCAAAGGGACTTTGGTTTACACGGAATGGTACAAACTTCCTAATTCTTAGTCTTATTGGAGATTTTCTACTAGTCAAGCAAATATAGCTTTGAGCATAAATATGGGGGAGTTTCTATAAATGTAGTAGCAGATAAAGTACTTTGAGCAATAATGGAACAGTGGACTACTATTCTTATGTCGCCTTCCTAAATTTGGGAGCCTTTTGTTGTTCTTGATTTTGTTTTAATGATGAGTTCATTGATATTTGTTGATTAGGAAGCAGCTGAAAAAAACAAAAGTAACTTTGTGGAGGCTTTTCTGGTGGTCTCTGGCATTTCCCAGGTTAGATGAGTAGGATTTCTGAAGGTGAAACCTGCTCAAATGTGCCCGATTCTTTTATACCATGGCTTTTTTCCTCCATGCTGCTCTCCAAGGCTGCTACTCTTGGCTCTTAAGTCTGTGGTTGGCTACTCCTGCTCACTCTTTCTGACTCAGCTTAAAACTTGCCTCTTCAGAGTGGCTACCCAATCTAAATTAGGACTTCCTTATTCAACTCTGTCACTGAACTATGTTCTACTCCTTCAGCATTAGAACAATAGGACCGTGTGCATTTACAGATGAGACTATTTGCTTGCTGTCTGTCCTCCCTCTACTCTGTGCATTGTGTGACTCAACCCTCTCCAGTGCATCAATAGAAGTCACTGGTGATGGGATTTGTGTGGTGCTTTGGAATCCCAGTGATTTGTAAAGGAGAGTCAAGGTTTTCATACACTCAGAAGTAAGCCTTCACATTTTTATTTATTATCTTTCAACATAACTCATTTATAGTCTAGATTATGATGGAAATAGAATACGATATTTTGGAAGGCAGTGACTATAATTTCATCCACCTATTAGAAGCACTCTCTTCAGCCCTCAGGCTGCTGGGTTACAGCAGCCAGCTCATAATCTGTATGACAGGAGTTCCCTATGACTTATGCTTTCAATCCTTACCCCAAGGCAATCACCCCAAAATCTCCATTTTGTACTCAACTTTTAACGGGAAATGCTCTGTGAAGTCATATTATCTGCAAAAGTGTTCCTTGCCCACAATAAAGCCTGCTTTCTACATTGCTAAGCAAGAGTCTTTAGCATTTTTGGTGCCTAAAAATGTGACTGGCACAGATAAGGAGATCTGTAAATGACTCCGAAAAAAGAAAATCAGATCTCATGTTTATATAGAACTTCCCAGTTTGCAAAGGACTTCCAAAATCCTTTTCTCAACTTAAGCCTTAGAAGAGGCAGAGCACGAACTTTATTCTTTCCTTTGGTTTGTGAGACGTTTATTCTCTTGCCCTCCTGGCACTTAAATGTGCTGTCTGGTTACTCTCCTCCTCTTTTCCTGTAGATAACCTTGCATTCTAGCTTGTGGGATACGTGTCAGACTCATAGTCTCTTAAAGTTGGAAGGAGCCTTAAAATTAGTGCAACTGCGTCATTTTACACAAAAGGAGGGTAGGTGGCTTGGAGAAGAGGAGTTAGTTAATGGCAAAAGCAGAACTGGAGACATTCTTTTATCTTATGCTGCCTCTCTAAAATCTTTTTATCCTCATAACGATATCCTATAGATATTTATCAGTAAGTATTGTTGAAGACAACATGCCTTTCATCCAGCTGGGTCCCAGACTTCCAAAATCAAGTGTTCCCTAATTCAGGCCCTTTTAACCTGATCATTCCATCTCTCCAACCTATTATCTTGGATGTTTATATCTGCCTTCTTATAAATTTCTCTTCTCTCCCCAGGTAACTTCTAAAATGTTTGAGGTTGTACTCATAATTAATGATTGTATTTCATTATTATTTCCAGAGAACGAGTCCAAAGGGATATATTAGGGGTGGTGAGGGGAAAAGAGGGCACAGCCTAGCTAGTATAATCAATATAAATTGTGACAGCTGCTGATATGGCCAATGTCTCAATCATATCATGCACATTCTGCTGCTGTTGGGGATGAAGACACCTAACTAAAATATGTGATCTGTGTTGAAAAATACCTTCTAATTTACAAAGTGAATGACTTTCCCTTGCTCTTTTAAAAGCATGACCTATTATGATATATCTGACTGAGACACAGCTTCCCAAGCTGGAAACCCTGGAGAAAATTTAGCAAAGGTTTTTCTAAGCCTAGAGAGTAATAAAAGGATGGTTATTGGGTTTGAGGAAGTCTACCTAAGTGTAGTTAAAGTAAACCATATTACCACTTCCTAAGGCAAAAGACTGGTCTAAAAATGAAAATGAAAATTAAATGCGAACTTTTTATCTCCCTTTGAACCTATCAATCTATTGGACCTATATCTCTCATTTTCTTTACCCACAAAATGGGCTGAATAATAATTATCTTGAAAAGCTGCCGAGAGGATGAAATGAGATGAATAAAAAGATTGTAGTGTGATGTACAGAGTATAATGAACGGTTAAGAAAATCGACTCACCCTTCCTTGCCCTAGTATATTTCCTGTGCTTCCTCTTTCTCCCTTCTGTGATTGTATTAAAATGGTCTGGCAAACAGTAATGTATCTGCCTGGCGAGGACTCCCAGCAGTCATGCTAGGATGCGGAAAGAACCAGAATCACTAAAGCACCACACATACAGCCAAGGGAGGCAGAAGGCAAAGGCTTCTTTGCAGGCTTTAGGCTTCTGTTTAAAGTTGCAAAGACGGCTATTCCCCAGTGAACCCTCAAGCCAGGAAATTAGGTGATGCTCTGCGAGGCGATTTTCTCTTATGCTTGCTCTAATGTATTGATGCCCTCTCAATACCTAGAACACATATTCTCAGGAGGTGAACAGGAATTTTCATGTATTTCAACCACAGGAATAAATGAATATCCAAAACTCACTTAATGTGTGAGGAAGAGCAACACCAAAGAAAAAACACACAACAACCAGAAGTAATGTTCAAGGTAGCCGTAAACAAACGATGGAAAACTTTACCTTTAATTAAATTACTTGTCCTTAGAAGGACTCAAGGCATATGAAACAATAACAGATTTCTATGAATAAGAAATAGTGGAAACATTGTAAATTAAAAATAAGGACATCGAAGTTTAAAAGACTTTAGTGTTCTTGGGGCGGAGCAAGATGGCCGAATAGGAGCAGCTCCAGTCTCCAACTCCCAGCGCAAGCGACACAGAAGACCGGTGATTTCTGCATTTCAACTGAGGTACTGGGTTCATCTCACTGGGGAGTGCCGGACGATCGGTGCTGGTCAGCTGCTGCAGCCCGACAAGCGAGAGCTGAAGCAGGGCGAGGCATTGCCTCACCTGGGAAGTGCAAGGGGGAAGGGAGTCCCTTTTCCTAGCCAGGGGAACTGAGACACACAACACCTGGAAAATCGGGTAACTCCCACCCCAATACTGCGCTTTAAGCAAACAGGCACACCAGGAGATCATATCCCACACCTGGCCGGGAGGGTCCCACACCCACGGAGCCTCCCTCATTGCTAGCGCAGCAGTCTGTGATCTACCGGCAAGGCAGCAGCGAGGCTGGGGGAGGGGCGCCCGCCATTGCTGAGGCTTAAGTAGGTAAACAAAGCTGCTGGGAAGCTCGAACTGGGTGGAGCTCACAACAGCTCAAGGAAACCTGCCTGTCTCTGTAGACTCCACCTCTGGGGACAGGGCACAGTAAACTAAACAAACGCAGCAGACACCTCTGCAGACGCAAACGACTCTGTCTGACAGCTTTGAAGAGAGCAGTGGATCTCCCAACACGGAGGTTGAGATCTGAGAAGGGACAGACTCCCTACTCAAGTGGGTCCCTGACCCCTGAGTAGCCTAACTGGGAGACATCCCCCACTAGGGGCAGTCTGACACCCCACACCTCACAGGGAGGAGTACACCCCTGAGAGGAAGCTTCCAAAGCAAGAATCAGACAGGTACACTCGCTGTTCAGAAATATTCTATCTTCTGCAGCCTCTGCTGCTGATACCCAGGCAAACAGGGTCTGGAGTGGACCTCAAGCAATCTCCAACAGACCTACAGCTGAGGGTCCTGACTGTTAGAAGGAAAACTATCAAACAGGAAGGACACCTACACCAAAACCCCATCAGTACATCACCATCATCAAAGACGAGAGGCAGATAAAACCACAAAGATGGGGAAAAAGCAGGGCAGAAAAGCTGGAAATTCAAAAAATAAGAGCGCATCTCCCCCGGCAAAGGAGCGCAGCTCATCGCCAGCAACGGATCAAAGCTGGACGGAGAATGACTTTGACGAGATGAGAGAAGAAGGCTTCAGTCCATCAAATTTCTCAGAGCTAAAGGAGGAATTACGTACCCAGCGCAAAGAAACTAAAAATCTTGAAAAAAAAGTGGAAGAATTGATGGCTAGAGTAATTAATGCAGAGAAGGTCCTAAACGAAATGAAAGAGATGAAAACCATGACACGAGAAATACGTGACAAATGCACAAGCTTCAGTAACCGACTCGATCAACTGGAAGAAAGAGTATCAGCGATTGAGGATCAAATGAATGAAATGAAGCGAGAAGAGAAACCAAAAGAAAAAAGAAGAAAAAGAAAAGAACAAAGCCTGCAAGAAGTATGGGATTATGTAAAAAGACCAAATCTACGTCTGATTGGGGTGCCTGAAAGTGAGGGGGGAAATGGAACCAAGTTGGAAAACACTCTTCAGGATATCATCCAGGAGAACTTCCCCAATCTAGTAGGGCAGGCCAACATTCAAATCCAGGAAATACAGAGAACACCACAAAGATACTCCTCGAGAAGAGCAACTCCAAGACACATAATTGCCAGATTCACCAAAGTTGAAATGAAGGAAAAAATCTTAAGGGCAGCCAGAGAGAAAGGTCGGGTTACCCGCAAAGGGAAGCCCATCAGACTAACAGCAGATCTCTCGGCAGAAACTCTCCAAGCCAGAAGAGAGTGGGGGCCAATATTCAACATTCTTAAAGAAAAGAATTTTAAACCCAGAATTTCATATCCAGCCAAACTAAGTTTCATAAGTGAAGGAGAAATAAAATCCTTTACAGATAAGCAAATGCTTAGAGATTTTGTCACCACTAGGCCTGCCTTACAAGAGACCCTGAAGGAAGCACTAAACATGGAAAGGAACAACCGGTACCAGCCATTGCAAAAACATGCCAAAATGTGAAGACCATCGAGGCTAGGAAGAAACTGCATCAACTAACGAGCAAAATAACCAGTGAATATCATAATGGCAGGATCAAGTTCACACATAACAATCTTAACCTTAAATGTAAATGGACTAAATGCTCCAATTAAAAGACACAGACTGGCAAACTGGATAAAGAGTCAAGACCCATCAGTCTGCTGTATTCAGGAGACCCATCTCACACGCAGAGACATACATAGGCTCAAAATAAAGGGATGGAGGAAGATTTACCAAGCAAATGGAGAACAAAAAAAAGCAGGGGTTGCAATCCTAGTCTCTGATAAAACAGACTTTAAACCATCAAAGATCAAAAGAGACAAAGAAGGCCATTACATAATGGTAAAGGGATCAATTCAACAGGAAGAGCTAACTATCCTAAATATATATGCACCCAATACAGGAGCACCCAGATTCATAAAGCAAGTCCTTAGAGACTTACAAAGAGACTTAGACTCCCATACAATAATAATGGGAGACTTCAACACTCCACTGTCAACATTAGACAGATCAACGAGACAGAAAGTTAACAAGGATATCCAGGAATTGAACTCATCTCTGCAGCAAGCAGACCTAATAGACATCTATAGAACTCTCCACCCCAAATCAACAGAATATACATTCTTCTCAGCACCACATCATACTTACTCCAAAATTGACCACGTAATTGGAAGTAAAGCACTGCTCAGCAAATGTACAAGAACAGAAATTATAACAAACTGTCTCTCAGACCACAGTGCAATCAAACTAGAACTCAGGACTAAGAAACTCAATCAAAACCGCTCAACTACATGGAAACTGAACAACCTGCTCCTGAATGACTACTGGGTACATAACGAAATGAAGGCAGAAATAAAGATGTTCTTTGAAACCAATGAGAACAAAGATACAACATACCAGAATCTCTGGGACACATTTAAAGCAGTGTGTAGAGGGAAATTTATAGCACTAAATGCCCACAAGAGAAAGCAGGAAAGATCTAAAATTGACACTCTAACATCGCAATTAAAAGAACTAGAGAAGCAAGAGCAAACACATTCGAAAGCTAGCAGAAGGCAAGAAATAACTAAGATCAGAGCAGAACTGAAGGAGATAGAGACACAAAAAACCCTCCAAAAAATCAATGAATCCAGGAGTTGGTTTTTTGAAAAGATCAACAAAATTGACAGACCACTAGCCAGACTATTAAAGAAGAAAAGAGAGAAGAATCAAATCGACGCAATTAAAAATGATAAAGGGGATATCACCACCGACCCCACAGAAATACAAACTACCATCAGAGAATACTATAAACACCTCTACGCAAATAAACTGGAAAATCTAGAAGAAATGGATAATTTCCTGGACACTTACAGTCTTCCAAGACTAAACCAGGAAGAAGTTGAATCCCTGAATAGACCAATAGCAGGCTCTGAAATTGAGGCAACAATTAATAGCCTACCAACCAAAAAAAGTCCAGGAACAGATGGATTCACAGCTGAATTCTACCAGAGGTACAAGGAGGAGTTGGTACCATTCCTTCTGAAACTATTCCAATCAATAGAAAAAGAGGGAATCCTCCCTAACTCATTTTATGAGGCCAACATCATCCTGATACCAAAGCCTGGCAGAGACACAACAAAAAAAGAGAATTTTAGACCAATATCCCTGATGAACATCGATGCAAAAATCCTCAATAAAATACTGGCAAACCGGATTCAGCAACACATCAAAAAGCTTATCCACCATGATCAAGTGGGCTTCATCCCTGGGATGCAAGGCTGGTTCAACATTTGCAAATCAATAAACATAATCCAGCATATAAACAGAACCAAAGACAAGAACCACATGATTATCTCAATAGATGCAGAAAAGGCTTTTGACAAAATTCAACAGCCCTTCATGCTAAAAACGCTCAATAAATTCGGTATTGATGGAACGTACCTCAAAATAATAAGAGCTATTTATGACAAACCCACAGCCAATATCATACTGAATGGGCAAAAACTGGAAAAATTCCCTTTGAAAACTGGCACAAGACAGGGATGCCCTCTCTCACCACTCCTATTCAACATAGTGTTGGAAGTTCTGGCTAGGGCAATCAGGCAAGAGAAAGAAATCAAGGGTATTCAGTTAGGAAAAGAAGAAGTCAAATTGTCCCTGTTTGCAGATGACATGATTGTATATTTAGAAAACCCCATTGTCTCAGCCCAAAATCTCCTTAAGCTGATAAGCAACTTCAGCAAAGTCTCAGGATACAAAATTAATGTGCAAAAATCACAAGCATTCTTATACACCAGTAACAGACAAACAGAGAGCCAAATCAGGAATGAACTTCCATTCACAATTGCTTCAAAGAGAATCAAATACCTAGGAATCCAACTGACAAGGGATGTAAAGGACCTCTTCAAGGAGAACTACAAACCACTGCTCAGTGAAATAAAAGAGGACACAAACAAATGGAAGAACATACCATGCTCATGGATAGGAAGAATCAATATCGTGAAAATGGCCATACTGCCCAAGGTAATTTATAGATTCAATGCCATCCCCATCAAGCTACCAATGAGTTTCTTCACAGAATTGGAAAAAACTACTTTAAAGTTCATATGGAACCAAAAAAGAGCCCGCATTGCCAAGACAATCCTAAGTCAAAAGAACAAAGCTGGAGGCATCATGCTACCTGACTTCAAACTATACTACAAGGCTACAGTAACCAAAACAGCATGGTACTGGTACCAAAACAGAGATATAGACCAATGGAACAGAACAGAGTCCTCAGAAATAATACCACACATCTACAGCCATTTGATCTTTGACAAGCCTGAGAGAAACAAGAAATGGGGAAAGGATTCCCTATTTAATAAATGGTGCTGGGAAAATTGGCTAGCCATAAGTAGAAAGCTGAAACTGGATCCTTTCCTTACTCCTTATATGAAAATTAATTCAAGATGGATTAGAGACTTAAATGTTAGACCTAATACCATAAAATTCCTAGAGGAAAACCTAGGTAGTACCATTCAGGACATAGGCATGGGCAAAGACTTCATGTCTAAAACACCAAAAGCAACGGCAGCAAAAGCCAAAATTGACAAATGGGATCTCATTAAACTAAAGAGCTTCTGCACAGCAAAAGAAACTACCATCAGAGTGAACGGGCAACCTACAGAATGGGAGAAAATTTTTGCAATCTACTCATCTGACAAAGGGCTAATATCCAGAACCTACAAAGAACTCAAACCAATTTACAAGAAAAAAACAAACAACCCCATCAAAAAGTGGGCAAAGGATATGAACAGACATTTCTCAAAAGAAGACATTCATACAGCCACAGACACATGAAAAAATGCTCATCATCACTGGCCATCAGAGAAATGCAAATCAAAACCACAATGAGATACCATCTCACACCAGTTAGAATGGCGATCATTAAAAAGTCAGGAAACAACAGGTGCTGGAGAGGATGTGGAGAAATAGGAACACTTTGACACTGTTGGTGGGATTGTAAACTAGTTCAACCATTATGGAAAACAGTATGGCGATTCCTCAAGGATCTAGAACTAGATGTACCATATGACCCAGCCATCCCATTACTGGGTATATACCCAAAGGATTATAAATTATGCTGCTATAAAGACACATGCACACGTATGTTTATTGCGGCACTATTCACAATAGCAAAGACTTGGAATCAACCCAAATGTCCATCAGTGACAGATTGAATTAAGAAAATGTGGCACATATACACCATGGAATACTATGCAGCCATAAAAAAGGATGAGTTTGTGTCCTTTGTAGGGACATGGATGCAGCTGGAAACCATCATTCTTAGCAAACTATCACAAGAACAGAAAACCAAACACCGCATGTTCTCACTCATAGGTGGGAACTGAACAATGAGATCACTCGGACTCAGGAAGGGGAACATCACACACCGGGGCCTATCATGGGGAGGGGGGGAGGGGGGAGGGATTGCATTGGGAGTTATACCTGATGTAAATGACGGGTTGATGGGTGCAGCACAGCAACATGGCACAAGTATACATATGTAACAAACCTGCACGTTATGCACATGTACCCTACAACTTAAAGTATAATAATAATAAATAAATAAATAAATAAATAAAAGACTTTAGTGTTCTTCTTTAGTGAAGAGCACCAAAAAATGATAAATTGTTTCTGAGGCCATTTGAAGAATGCCTAGAACATAGAAAGCAGAAGGGATCTGGCTAATGGAGCAACAGAGATGTGCAGACAACTCGCATCTTGTATCATGTCTGGGACAAGATGACTTGGAGATAAAAGCAGCTTCCTCTGGGTTCGCCTTTGAGAATCATGGAGGCACTTATGCGCAAATTTACTCTGAGAAACAAGCTTTCTACACAGAATGTAAAGCTCTCAAGTGGATCACACCTAGAGCTGATATTGAAACTAGAGTGACCAAGTACCCAGCCTAAGGCAACCCCTGGAGACTCAAAACAAACCCAGCAAAGGAAGGAAAATGGAAATTGGTCAGCTGACCCTGGGCTACCTTGGTTATGTGTCTCTAAAGTGAGAGTCCTGAACAACTTTGGAGTAGATTTAGGTGACAATTTCAATAACACAAGAAAATTGGCATATTAATGCATTTTAAACACCCCTCTACTTTCTTAAAATAATTGGGCATCAACAGGGCCACATGTGGAAACAAATACTACAAAATGAAGTAATTACATAAGCCACATAATCTCACTGGAAGGTGATGAAAGAGAATAGCCAAAAAGTTCTCCCAATTTTGCAACAAGTTGCCAGTCATTGCTGGTGGTGGTACAAATTAGTTGGGGCCTTATTTTAAGGATCAACCAAAAAGGCACAGTATGCATGAAATCAAAGACACATACAAAGAATGTGCCTTACAGTAATATTGCAAACAACTTTTTGGCAGTCATTAGGGAATTGTTAAAGTGACAACAAACAAGTAAACATATGCAGCTGGGTGGCGTTTCTGATTAGCTAAGTCCAGGTGTTCCTTGGCTATGGAACAATATTCTATATTTGCCCCCTGTTTTCCGACTCTAAGGAGTACAAGTTTGCCATTCTTCCATTTAGAGGGGCTTACAATTGTCCAGAGTGTTGAAGACTTTTTCACAGGTGAGGATATATGAGCAATTCACAATTCATTTTCTTTCTAATCATCCGAATCTTTCTTGCTGGCTGTTGGGTCTGTGACCTCTCGAGTGTTTCTCTCAGCAGATGTAAGGGGAGAAGAAAAGGGGCCTTCAAGGTCCCACTGAAAGATCAGAAGGAAGAAAATTACACAAAAACGCATAGATCAGTAGTTCAAAGTATAGCTTAGCCATGATATTAAATACAGATATAATGTGAGAAAGTGGTAATTGTCCATTTTATTTTTTAAGACATTATTGCCGATATCTATAAATGCCACTGAGACTTATGCATGTGTTCTCTAACCAGCCACTTTAATGAATTGCCATTAATAGGAAATTTCTTGGATCTCAGTGTACAAACACTTCAGTCTGCAAATAGAGCTTTATCAATTTCCCTCTTTCCAATGTCTCTTAAATTGTGGCTGTTCTTCTTTAGTATATAATATAAAAATCCTACAGTTTCACAACTCAGTATATGATTTTGGATTTTCACTCATAACCTCTTTTCTTTCCTGAAACCTCTCACAGACCCTTTACCCACTTGTTCTTTGCTGGTGACCTTCCTTCCTATTACTTTGAGAAAATAGAGGCCATCTGACTGGAGTTGCCTTGTTTTACCTTCATCACACCTACAAATGCACCTACATCTTTATCCATATTTTCTCATTAAAATGACAGATCTCTGCTCCTCTCTAAGGTCAATAAATCCATTAGTATACTGGATCCCAGTGTATTTTCTTTGAGCAAGTAATTTGCCTCTGCAGAAAACTCATTTATTCATTTTCTCTTTTACTGTTTTATTCTCCTTGCCCTCCTCTGTCTCCATGAATTACTACCACCAACAAAACAACATGGTCTAATATCATTTCTCTTGAAAACAAAGCAAAACCTCATTTGAGAACATGTATTGCCTTAATGTTTGCTTTTTTTCTGCCCTTTTCTGCCTCTTTAACCCATTTCATTCTGGCCCCCTTTCCCACTATCCTACCAAACTCATGTCACAGTCACCAATGACCTGAATGTTATCAAGACTAAGGAACAATCCTGAGTCTTAGACTTACTTAACACAGCAGCATATTCATCGTGCTTGACCTTTTTGAAACAATTTTCATTTTGGTTTGACTAACCCTGTTGCAACTCTTACTTTTGTTTACTCCATCTTCCCTACTCAATCTCTTAAGTGTTTAGAGCACCGGGGCGAAGTTTGGGATCCTCCTCCTTCCCTTTCTCTGTCATATCTATTTGGATGTTTGAATTGTTTCCTGTGGTTTTAAATACTACTTATTTTTGGCTGGGTGCACTGACTTATGCCTGTAATCCCAACACTTTGGGAGGTTGAGGTGGGTGGATCGCTTGAGGTCAGGAGTTTGAGAACAACCCCGTTAACATGGCGAAACCCCATCTCTACTAAAAATACAAATAAAATTAGCTGGCCATGGTGGCACGCACCTATAGTCCAAGCTACTAGGGATGAGCTGAGATCATGCCATTGCACTCCAGCCTGGGAGACAGAGCAAGACTCCATCTCAAAAACAAAACAAAAACAAATAAAAAAACCTAATTTTTAGTGACCCCCAAATGCCTCACCTCATGTTATGACTTCTCCCTTGAGCTTCTATGTTCATGTTCATATATGCCACTATCTCCCTGCTGCTACTGAAACTTTGATCTGTGGCCCCTGCTTCTCCTAAAAATCACACTCTGTCTTGCATATCACCAAACAATATCATTATTTCTCCAATGGCTTAAGCCAAAAATGTAATAGAGAGTCTTGATGCTTTCCTTCCACACAGTTTGCAAGCTCTATCAGTTCTGTCTTCAAAATATCTCAAATCTATCCACTTTCCCCCAACTCCATCTCCACTCTCTATACCAAGGCACAATCATGTTAAGAATAAGCTACTATAGCACTGATTTCTAAATACTGATTTCTCTGCTTCTATTCTTGCCTCTGCTCAATTCCATTTGTCACACAGCAGGGGACTCTTTTAAAAATGGAAATCGTATTCTGCCATCTTCCTGCTTAAACCTTAACATTGCTTTCCACTGCGCTTAGAGTAAAATCCAATCTCATCAATACTTGGTATCTGTTTGCCCCTCTGGTCTTATTGTGCTTTGCCTTTCCTTTGCTCACACACTCAACTACCCTGTTTCCTTTGTTGTGGTTCTAAGCTCTTTTCAACTTTAATATCTCAGTTTTCATCAGTTCCCCTAATTCTTGTCTCCAGGCTCTCCTTGCAGCTGGATGTTCTTGATACCTCAGGTTTTAGCTAAAATGCCACTTTGTCAAGGCTCATTCCTTGACCCCTCTATCTAAGAGCTTTCTTTCCCCTCATGTTTTTAATCATTTTGTGTGTTTATTTATTTTCTGTACTCCACATGCACATCTAGAATGTAAGCTCTACTTTTAAAGTAGGGGCTTCTATGTTTACTAAAACTCACTGTGTTTTGACCACACATATAGTAAATAAAATAGTACAGATATTAACATATTTATTGAATTAATAAACATATTTAAAAAGATTATTTTAACATGCTTTAAAAATACCCCACTATTTATTATTCTTATATGTATATTTTATTTAAAATAATTTTTGAACTTTAAAAATACCTTTCTGGAAGAAATTGAGATATGATTAAGTTCTTTAATCCTTGACACCTACCAACCACATTATATCTTAAGTAAACAGATTTCTTCACATCAAACCATCCTTCCTTCTCAGCTTCTACATTATTTGTTTAGATTGTGTTAATGTTTTAATTCTTTGTGGTGTTCTTCTTGGTGATATGCTATATAAGGTTTTCATATAGAGACAATGAGATTATTTATAGCCAATAATTTGTAGTTTCTTACAATTATCTTATCTCTATAGCAGCAGTTCTCCACTGGGTGAAATTTTGTCTCCCAGGTGACATTTGATAATGTTTAGAAAAATTTGTATTCTGTCATAAACTAAGGGAGAGAGGTGTTACTAGCATCCAGTAGGTAGAGGCCAGAGATGCTGCTAAACATCCCACAATGCACAGGACAAATGCCCATAATGTAAAATTATCTGGCCCTAAATGTCATTAGAGCTACGGTTGAGAAATCCTTCTGTAGAGGTTATTATATATCTCCAAACTTTGCCCTCTACATCTGTGTGGGGTGTAAAATCCTCCAGCCCTGGCAGACACCCAGGTTTGGCCCAAAAAGAGCTATTCTTGACAGAAACATGAACTGGGAAATATAGCAATAAATTAAAGTGCTCCACGCAGGAATTAATGTGACTTCAGATCTCCAGATCTGCATTTGAGCCAACTGAATACAGTTTGTATGTCTACATCCAGGATATACAGTGTATTTTTCATATATCCCATGCCTGTTAAAATAACCTAGGAGAGATACTGCTGAAGGCTGTAGCCTCTGATTAGTTTCTCCTCTTTTCTTCCCCAATCTTTTCTGCTTGAAAATCTTAATTTCAAGGAAAATCCTAATTTCTAGGCAATGTGGCACATAAAATACTACTATAGTTCTAGCATATTAAATCCATCATATCCATTTGCTTTGGTTAGCTATTTATTTTATATTTAATCTCTGTTGTAATAGCTTTAAAAATGTTGATTAATTTATATCAAAATCACTCTGAAGAGATACTACCATAGTATCAATTTAACCTGTGAAGAACCTGAGACAAAAGAGCTAAGGTGACTTGCCTAAAGTCTTGCAACTTAGTAGACCACAAGTGCAATATGGCTCAAGATTTTATACTTCTCATCACTCTGCTCTCTTACCGTTCTAAGAAAAAAAACTAATTAAGCTAATAGAATAAAAACTAAACTTATTAACATGGGTGTTTAGGAGGAGAAATTGTTTGGTTATGACTGCTTTGTTCTTCTATGCATTTTCCTCATATTCAAATACTCATTTGAAAAAAAAAATGTACCAAGTACTTAATGTTTTAGAAAGATAAAATAATCAGGGTTAAAAAAATTTAAAAATTAGAAAATCTACTCATTCACTCAATGTTTAAATGTGAAACATGAATAAATATTGCTTTTTTTTCACAGCAGCTCAGCTGCAGAGCCACTGCTGTAAGTACTCAGACAATAAGAGCTACTATTTATCATTTGAAGATTCTGGTATCTGTCAGTTCTTATGCCTGACAACTACACTATATGCATTCGTTTAAGTTGCACATGCAGTCCTAAATATTTGAGAAATCATTTTTATGTTCAGTTTAGAGACAAGGAATCTGAGATTAGAAGAGGTAAATTGACTTGCCCACGGTTCTGCAGTTAACAAGTGGTAAAGCAGGAGTTAGTCCTGGTGTTCCCATCCCTTGCAAAGCCCTTCATGCTTTTTTCATAATAGCAGCCTTTGTAAACATTTTATATTTGAAACACAGTTTATGACAACTAAACTTAACTCTGCTAAGGTATGAGATTTTTTTATTTTCCCCCAGGAACACTGAACACTGAACAAACAGGAAAGACGCTTTGAGTAAGGGCGATTCTAATGAGGGATATTCACAAACAACAGTGTAAATGAGCTTGAGTTAGGGATGAGTTTTATTAGAGGAAGAACATATTCTAAAAGCATCCTCTCGTGGAGTAATTGCAAGACCCTTTTGTATTTCATTATGCATTCCTGGGATTGAATGGAGCCAGTATAACGTCTCAATTTTATATAATTGCTGGCAATATTCATTTAGCATCCTACTAAAGGGGAGCAAAATTCATTACTGAGTGACCCCACTTTTTTTTTTTTAAAGGCAAACAACTGGTAGTACTGATCTCTAATGGTACTTGGTATCAGTTTTGCAAGCCTAGTTTTGATTTCAGATGTCTTGGTATCTGTTAATGATCATTGTTGTTTTTTTAAAGGTAATGATTCAAAGATTTAAATGCTATACTTGCGGAACTTTGGGACTTACTATAAAATTAGGTAAGATCAACAACAACAACAAAAACAATGCTTTCTATTCAAATTTGTACAGTTTTGCGAGTTCGTTTCTGCTCTTTATCTGTTGAAGCATCAATAAAGTCCTAGAAAAGATACTGAGAATCAGATTCATGCCCAAAGTGACCCCCTGGCAGTTGAGGATTGATTGGGTTAGAAGGCCAAAGTTTAAAGCGCAAGTTAATCTGAGACAGAGAAATGAAAGAGAAGATGAGAAAGAAAGGTGGCCTTGAAATAAGAGGAACTAGGGCTCAGTGGCTCACGCTTGTAATCCCAGCACTTTAGGAGGCGGAAGCCTGGCAGATCACCTGAGGTCAGGAATTCGAGACCAGCCTGGCCAACATGGTAAAACCCCATCTCTACTAAAAATACAAAAATTAGCCGGGCGTGGTGGCAGGCGCCTTAAACCCAGCTCCTTGGTAGTCAGAGGCAGAATAATCGTTTGAACCCGGAGGTGGAGGTTGCAGTGAGCCAAGATCGAGCCATTGCACTCAAGCCTGGGGGACAAGAGCAAGACTCTGTCTCAAAAAAAAAAAAAAAAAAAAAAAAAAAGGAACTAGGACACAGGCAAGAACAGAAGTAGGATATGCAAATACTTTCTTTGAAAGCTGGGGGCAGGTGAATGGCTTTACTGTATTGCTATAAAGGTACAAAATGGAGGCAGCACTCTTTAGAGAAGTTTAGTTTGAGAATAAGATTTTCAGACTCTACCCCCAATGCAGTACCACCAGCCTTAAATTCCACCCCACCCACCACCACCCCCACAAAAAAAGAAAAAATAAAAAGAAAATATCTGTAAAAAAGCATTAGCCATGGAAGGGACTTAATCTTGAAAATGAAAGCAACAAAGTTGTTAAATGTAGACAGACACTAAGCTGCTTACTACAATATTTGCTCACATTATATGCATCGAATATAAGATGTTATTTGCTCATTGTTTATTATGTACTCCATGCTCTCAGAAGAAGCTTAGCTTTGATTTTTTTTCTTAATTTTGGTGGCTTAAATTTGAAAATTTAACTTTGCATTAAAGGAGGGTTTTTATTTAATTAAAGAATGTATTCTGGAGCTTGATTACAAATTAAAATCCAACATTTGCTTAACGTGGATGGGTTTACAATGATAGGAAAAATTTTTTGCACTTCATGATTTAGTGGCTGTTTAACTTTGTACTCAATATAGTAATTAATATAGGTTGCTGCATTTAATTTTCTGTTTAATTTTTTAAAATAAAAAGGTAAAGGATGTTTTGCTGCTTTTAAAGAAATTTACCTGCATAACTTCATTACTCTGTGTGACCATATAATGGCCCCATCTGAGTTACCCACCAAACTGAGGTTTACACCTACAGTGTCATCTGTTCTCTTTCAAAACTAATTGTGTCACACCATTGGTGTTGGTTTATGTTATACTTATTTGATAGGCCTAAATGTATTAAATATATTTTATGACACTTGGGCTAAGTTATGCTTATATAGAAATGTAATATACAAAACTATTGTCCTCAAAGAGCTTATCTTAAGTGGGAGAGACAGATAAGTAAAGTAAGTCTTCAGAAAACCATGTAATGTGTTACAAGAAAGCCATGGGTTGTATCACAATTAGGTTTTCTCAGTTTGCATTCCTTCATGAGATTTATCAGCCTCTTTTTTTACATTTATAACATAATTTTTTCACTATTTTTTACTTGGGTTTCCATACCAGTCAATTGTATTACAAAAGCAAAATTGGTTAGCAATTCCTGTATCTGTCATTTTATCTAATCACAGAATAAAATACAAAAGCACGTGGCGTGTAACTAATCAAACGCATTTAAACTCAGCCTGTGGGTTCAAATGTTAAGCCAATGTTTGGATAAAGAGCAAATAGTTGTAGCAACAGATGCTGCCTGGGAAACCTCTGCGTGGCATAATCAGTTCATAAAGTGAGGAAGTCTTTACAATGGAGTGTGTTTTATTATATACAGCATACAAATCTGTGAGTAAGAATAAGTTTCTAAAAAATTTTGTTCGTAGAGAGAACGTCCAAAATTTATTCCATCCTTGGCAGATTAGCACACTGATACACGTATAACCGTATCAACTGGAAGAACACCTGCCTTGTACGTTGCTTCTCACCTAGTCAAGTAATTTTCTCCCTGGAAGTCAGCCAGGTATAAGGGAAAAGCTTTGTCTAAATTTCAACCTTAGAGAAGCATACAGAGCATGTAAATGGGCTCTGAGCATTTTAATCCAATACAATGTGCAGTATGTTAATAATGCATAAATGGTTGAACATTTTTCTCAAAACAAAACAACAAAAAAATAAAATTAAATGCTCTTGGTAGCAAAATCTAAGCCTACAAACATTTTTCACACAAAAATTTTGTTTGAAAAACTTAGCAAATGTGTTTTTGCAGGTAGGGTGTAAAGATATGTATTTGATGATAGGAATAAGTTCATAATGTTATACCATTTATGAAATATGCTTGTGGTTCTGAATAAAGATATGTCTGGTTATGCTAGTTATAATAAAAATAATGGAAAGCAGCCTCAAGATTAAAGAGATAATACTGGCGAGATAAATTAACCAATCACTTAATGGAATAGACTGCACAGCAATTTTAATTGATATTTTATAGTTTACAGCCACATGATAATTTTTAAATGATAAATAAAAAGGAATTAATCAATAGTGTATACATAGTATGCTTGCAATCATATAAAAAAGAAAAAATACAGTCTGGGCTCCATGGCTCACACCTGTAATCCCAGTACTTTAGGAGGCCGAGGCGGGTGGATCACAATGTCAGGAGTTCAAGACCAGCCTGGCCAAGATGGTGAAACCCCGTATCTACTAAAAACACAAAAATTAACCGGGTGCGGTGGCAGGTGTCTGTAATCCCAGCTACTCAGGAGGCTGAGGCAGGAGAATAGTTTGAATTCAGGGGGCAGAGGTTGTAGTGAGCCAAGACCGCATCACTGCATTCCAGCCTGGGTGACAGAGTGAGACTCTGTCTCAAAAAATAAATAAATAAATAAATAAATAAATAAATAAATAAGATAAATATATAAATAATAAAAATAAAAATATATAAAAGGAAAATAAATATGTGAAAATGTAGTATAAAACAAAATATCCAAAATATTAACTTGTACACTTATAATTTATTCATCATTTTATTCATTTATCCACTCATTTAGATGTTTATAAAAGGCATTTATGCTATGGAAAATAGATATTAAAATTAAAACCAAAAGAATAAGACAAATCTTGCAGTTATGACGCACACTATTAGCTAATTCTAATTATGAATTATAGGTGGATTTTTTAATTTTTAATTTTCATGTGTACATAGTATGTGTATATATTTATGGTGTATATGGGACATTTTGATACAGGCATACAATGTGTAATAATCACATCATGGTAAACAGGCGATCCATCACCTCAAGCATTTATCCTTTGTGTTACAAATACTCTAATTATACTCTTTTAAATTGTATATTTAAATTATTGTTTACTATAATAACCCTGGCATGCTATTAAATACTAGATCTTATTCATTTTTTCTAGCAATTGTTTGTACCCATTAACAATCTCTACTTCTCCCCTTCTCCTCACTACCCCTTCCAGCCTCTGGTAACATCATTCTACTTTCTATCTCAATGATTTCAGTTGTTTTAATTTTTAGCTTCCACAAATAAGTAAGAATATGCAAAGCTGGTCTTTCTGTCCCTGATTTATTTCACTTAAGGTAATGGCCTCCAGTTCCATTTATGTTATTTTCTAATGAAAGGATCTTGTTCCTTCTTTGTGACTGAATAGTACTCCCTTGTGTGTATATACCACATTTTCTTTTATTATTATTATTATTATACTTTAAGTTCTGGGATAGATGTACAAAACGTGCATGTTTGTTACATAGATATACACGTGCCATGGTGGTTTGCTGCACCCATCAAGCCATCATCTACATTAGTTATTTCTCCTAATTCTATCACTCCCCTAGCCCCCCACCCCCTGACAGGTCCAGGTGTGTCCCCTCCCTGTGTCCATGTGTTCTCATTGCTCAACTCCCACTTAGGAGTGAGAACATGTGGTGCTTGGTTTCCTGTCCCTGTGTTAGTTTGCTGAGAATGATGGTTTCCAACTTCATTCATGTCCCTGCAAAAGACATTAACTCATTATTTTTTATAGCTGCACAGTATTCCATGGTGTATATGTGACACATTTTCTTTATTCAGTCTATCCTTGATGGGCATTTGGGTTGGTTCCAAGTCTTTGTTATTGTAAATAGTGCTGCAATAAACATATGTGTGCATGCCTTTATAGTAGAATAATTTATAATTTTTTGGGTATATGCCCAGTAATGGGATTGCTAGGTCATGTGGTATATCTAGTTCTAGATCCTTGAGGAATCGCCACACTGTCTTCCACAATGGTCGAACTAATTTACACTCCCACCAATGGTGTAAAAATGTTCCTATTTCTCCACATCCTCTCCAGCAGCTGTTGTTTCCTGACTTTTTAATAATCGCCATTCTAACTGGCATGAGATGGTAATACCACATTTTCTTTATTCATTCAACTGTTGACAGATACTTAGGATACTTCCAAAACTTGGCTATTGTGTATGATGCTGCAGTATACATGAGAGGGCAGATATTTCTTTGATATACTGGTTTCATTTCTTTTGGGTATATAACTAGCAGTGGAATTGATGAATCATTTGGTAGCTCAATTTTTAGTCTTTTGAGGAACCTCCGAACGGTTCTCCACAGTGGTTGTGCTGGTTTACATTCCCACCACAGTGTATGAGGATTCTCTTTTCTCCTCATCCTCACCAGCATTTGTTATTGCCTGTCTTTTAGATAAAAACCATTTTAACTAGGGTGAGATAATATGTCATTTTAGTTTTGATCTGCATTGCTCTGATGATCAAGGATGTGGAGCACTTTTTCATATACCTGTGTGCCATTTGTATGTGTTCTTTTGAAAAATGTCTATTCTGATCTTTTGCCCATTTTAAAAATCAGAGCAGGCCGGGCGTGGTGGCTCACGCCTGTTATCCCAGCACTTTGGGAAGCTGAGGCAGGCAGATCACAAGGTCAGGAGTTCGAGACCAGCCTGGCCATTATGGTGAAACCCCATCTCTACTACAAATACAAAAATTAGCTGGGTACGGTGGCGGGCACCTGTAGTCCCAGCTACTCAGGAGGCTGAGGCGGAGGTTGCAGTGAGCCGAGATTGCGCCTCTGCACTCCAGCCTGAGCAACAGAGCGAGACTCCGTCTCAAAAAAAAAAAGAAAGAAGAAAAAAGAAAAAAAAAAAAACAAAGCATTAGATTTTTTTCCTATAAAGTTATTTCAACTGCTTCCATATTCTGGTTATTAACATTTTTTCAGAAGGATAGTTTGTAAATATTTTCTCCTATTCTGTGGGTTGTCTCTTCACTCTGTTGATTGCTTCCTTTGCTGCACAGGCTTTTAACAGGATGTGATCTCATTTGTCCATTTTTACTTTGGTTGCCTGTGACTATGGGGTATTACTCAAGAAATTTTTGCCCACTCCAATGTCCTGGATATTTTACCCAATGTTTTCTTGCAGTAGTTTTACATTAGTTGGTGTAAAAGCAATCACAGTTTTTGCAATTACTTTTAGTGGCAAAAAAAACAAAAACAAAAAACCCACAATTACTTTTGCACCAACCTAATAGTTTGAGGTCTTAGATGTAAGTCTTTAATCAATTTTTATTTGATTTTTGTATATGGCAAGAGATAGGGTTCTAGTTTTATTCTTCTGCTTATGCATACCCAGTTTTCCCTGCATCATTAACTGAAGGAGACTGTCCTTTCCCCAATGTATGTTCTTGGTACCTTCGTTGAAACTGAGTTCGCTGTAGATCTATGGATTTGTTTCTGAGTTCTTTATTCTGTTCCATGGCTCCGTGTATCTGTTTTTATGCCAGTTTTTATGCTGTTTTGGTTTCTATAGCTCTGTAGTATGATTTGAAGTCAGGTAATGTGATTCCTCCAGTTTTGTTATTTTCGCTTAGGATAGCTTTGGCTATTCTGGATCTTCTGTGGTTCCATATAACTTTTAGAATTTTTGGATTTTTTGTGAAGAATGTGATTTTTATTTTGATAGGGATTGAACTGAACTTGTAGATTGTTTTGGTTTTAACAATATTGATTATTCCAATCCATGAACATGAAATATCTTTTCAATGTTTTGTGCCCTCTTCAAATGCTTGCATCAATGTTTTGCTGTTTTCATTGTAGAAATTTTTCATTACTTTGGTTAATTTAATTCGTAGGTATTTAATTTTATTTGTAGCTATTGTAAATTACATTATATTCTTGATTTATTTTTCAGATTATTCACTGTTGGCATGTAGAAATACTACCACTCTTTGTATGTCAATTTTCTTTTTTTTTTTTTTTGATACAGAGTCTTGCTCTGTCGCCCAGGCTGGAGTGCAGTGGCACAATCTCCACTCACTACAAGCTCCGCCTCCCAGGTTCACGCCATTCTCCTGCCTCAGCCTCCTGAGTAGCTGGGACTACAGACACCCGCCACCATGCCCGGCTAGTTTTTGTATTTTTAGTAGAGACGGGGTTTCACTGTGTTAGCCAGGATGGTCTCTATCTCCTGACCTTGTGATCCGCCTGTCTCAGCCTCCCAAAGTGCTGGGATTCCAGGCGTGAGCCACCGTGCCCGGCCTAGAGCAAAGGTTTAATAGGAGAAAGAGAAGAGGTCTTTGTCCTGCGGACAGAGCAGGGCGCCCGAGTGGGTCTTCTGATTCTGTGATGAAATGCACAGGGCTTTATAGACGAGCTTGATGAGGTGTTGTCTGATTTACATAGGGCGCAAAGGATTGGTTGGACAGGGTGTGCCATTTACACAGCACACGAAGAAGCTGGCCATTCCTCCCTAATCTTTTTTTATGCAGATGGGTTCTCCACCTGGCCAGCGGCATGTTGCCTGGTTCTTTACTGAGCATGTGGTTGACAAAGAAAAGTGAAGATGGAGCCTCCGTGTTGAACAGGCCTGGCCCCCAGGTAGCCTTTTTCTTTTGGCACAGCTGCCAGCATTTACCTATGCAAGGGTCCAGCTTGCTTATCTATGTCTGCAGCTTGATTCTTCAGGCTGATCATTGTTAGAAAAGAGATGATTTCGGGGCTGCTTTTTATTACAAGGAAAATCTTACCGAGGACTCTTTTACCCTCAATAACTGCCTAAATAATTTATTTCTAGCTCCTGTGTCAACATGGAACAAAAACACAATTGACTCTTGAAGAATGCAGTGGGTACGGGTGCTGACCCCACACATAGTTGAAAAATCTATGGATAACTTTTAACTCCCCTGTTGACCAGAAGCCTATAATATGAACAGTTAATTAACACATATATTGTATGCTATATGTACTATATACTGTATTCTTAAAGTAAGCTAGAGAAAAGAAAGCATTATTTAACAAGTCATAAGGAAGAGAAAATATATTTACTGTTTATTAGGTGGAAGTAAATCATTATAAAGATCATTCATCCTCGTTGTCTTTAAGTTGAGTAGGCTGAAAAGGAGGAAGGACAGGATGTCTCAGGGCTGGCAGAGGCAGAAGGAAATCCACATACAGAAGTGGACCCGTGAGGTTCAAACCTGTGTTGTTCAAGGGTCAATTGTATTCAAATTTACCCCCTCTTTAAAAGTTTACAAGATTTGACAGAATCTAGATTGTTGAAATGTATGTACTGCAATTATGTCTATGCAGATTTCAGAAGACACTGGGTTACAAAGTGCAATATTTGTTTCCTCCCAAAATTCAAATGTTGACATCTAATCTCAGTATGATAGTATTAGGAGGTGGGGTCTTTTACAGGTAATTAGGTGATAAGGGCGACCCCATCATAAATGAGATTAGTGTGTGGCCCTTTACAGGGTGTCCCAGAGAGCCTTCTTTCTGCTATGCGAGGATACAAGAGGAATTAAACAATCTGCAGTCTGGTAGATAACCCTCACCAGAACCCAACAGTGCTGGCACCCTGATTTTGAACTTTCAGCCTCCAGAACTGTGAGACATCAATGTATTTTGTCTAAGCCCCCTAGGCTATAGCATTTTGTTACAGCAGCCTGAACCAACTAAGATACATGGGTATTGGACATTTGCCTGCATTCAAATATGATGTCCTGGAGGCTAATTAGAGTTGATATTATATTCAGCTTCATTACAGCCTGAAAATTTAGCATACAGTAGCATTTCAGTAGATATTTACTAAATAACTGCCTACGTGTGGTACACAACTTATGTCTTATAATGTCAGAGATAATATAATCACCTACAAGGCAATGCCTCTTCACAGAATCTTAGGTCTTCTGGCTCCAAATAATTTGAGACCTTCTCTTCCTGAGCCACGCATTGCAAGGCTAGTAGTAGTGAAGGCCGTTTCTCTGTTGGGTCATGTCAATTCCACTTTACACAACACTCCAGAGTGAACCCATCTTGCTTGGACTGTAATTAAATAACCTTCAAAGATGAAGTATCACAGGGGCCAAGGTCACAGGGATAGTTACAATTATTTCCTGCAGCTATTGATTTTACACTAATGATCTTAAATGATGCATAGCTCTGGATCTAGCAGTCTCACTCAGAGTGGCAGGTGGGGGCGTGAGCTTCAGTTCCCACAGGGGACAGAGCAATTTGGACTGATTTAAACTTGTTGATGCTATTTTCTAAGTGTGAAGGAGGATGAAAGTCTGAAATCTGGAGCGTGTATGAATGTATAATAAAAAGACAAGAGGCTTTGGAGCTGGAAAGAACTGAGTTCAAATCATAATTTTTCCATAATTGGTTGTGGATCTTAAGCAAGTAGTTCAACCCCTCTGAGCCTTGATTTCTTTGTCTGGAAAAGGAATGTGTATACTAGGGTTTGTGAAAAAGTAAAGGAGATGACAATTTTAAATCACTAGGCAATAGTTGCTGCTGCTTTTCTGCTTTTACATCATTAGACACATATTCCCTTCTTAGGGATGTTCGTCTTTTATATCTTAGAGAACCAAGACCTGTAAGTACCAAATAAATATATCTCTAATGTTGGTATTAGAGACGATATGGTAAGATTCTCACTTCAGCTATGGTAATATACAGGGGACGCAGGGTAGAATTCAAACACCTGGGTTTGGGAGCAGATTCTACCTAACTCTGTGACCTCAAGCAACTCTGCGGCCTCTCTGAGTCTCCTTTAATTTATGTGAAAAATATTGACTCTGATATATCCCACCCTGGACTATTTTTTTTTTTTTTTTTTTTTTTTTTTTTTTTGAGACGGAGTCTCACTCTGTAGCCCAGGCTGGAGTGCAGTGGCGGGATCTCAGCTCACTGCAAGCTCCGCCTCCCGGGTTCACGCCATTCTCTGGCCTCAGCCTCCCAAGTAGCTGGGACTACAGGCGCCCGCCACCTCGCCCGGCTAGTTTTTTGTATTTCTTAGTAGAGACGGGGTTTCACTGTGTTAGCCAGGATGGTCTCGATCTCCTGACCTCGTGATCCACCCGTCTCGGCCTCCCAAAGTGCTGGGATTACAGGCTTGAGCCACCGTGCCCGGCCCGGACTATTTTAATGATAAAAGGGATTAAAAAATGTAAAAGCATTTGATTTAAAGATAAGTGATATGAAATGCCATTTAAAATATCCAGTAAAGGCCGGGTGTGGTGGCTCATGCCTGTAATCCCAGCGCTTTGGGAGGCTGAGGTGGGTAGATTACGAGGTCAGGAGATCAAGACCATCCTGGCTAACACAGTGAAACCCCATCTCTACTAAAAATACAAAAAATTAGCCGGGCGTGGTGGTGGGCGCCTGTAGTCCCAGCTACTCGGGAGGCTGAGACAGGAGAATGGCGTGAACCTAGGAGGCAGAGCTTGCAGTGAGCCGAGACTGCCACTGCACTCCAGCCTGGGCGACAGAGCGAGACTCCATCTAAAAAAAAAAAAAAGAAAAAAAGAAATCCTGTAAATAAGCCTTAACAGTTAGAATACCTGAAGAACCAGGAATGAAGGCGTTTTAACAGCTTTGCCAAGAATATTGATTTAAAATTGCTGCTTATAGGTTGTGCAACAGTGTACACATGCGTGGAGGTTCTTGTTTTTTTCTTCTTTTCTTTGAGGTCTGAAGACTTTAAAAGAGACCAACACCCAAGGGGTAGTAGAAATGAAACCTCAAAATTAGAAGATAACACTAAGAAACGCAGTTAGGAAAACAAACATGAGTCACAGACAGCTCCGCCCCTCTCCCGCAGGCTTCTGCTAATGCAGCTGCACTCCCGGGTACTTTATGCAGAGCATTTCATGACGAAAAAAGCTCCTATGTCAAATTGGTATTTTCCCTTTTCATAATTTGTTTTAATTTTGTTTTTATAGTTTCACAAAGTTTGCATTTTGTTTTATAATTATGTAACTATTTCGTTCAAGTTGAATCTATCAAAACAAGATATATTCAGAGAAATTTAGCTTCTGTTTCTGTCTCAACCCTGTTTTTTTCTGTTATTGGTAACATTACAATTTTTAATTTTTTAATATAAGCCACTATAAATTATATATATTTTTCTTTTTTTAACTTTTGTTTTAAGTTCGGGGGTACAAGTGCAGGTTTGTTATACAGATAAACTTGTGTCATGGGGGTTTGCTATACAGATTATTTCATCACCCAAGTCTTAAGCCTAGTATCCATTAGTTATTTTTCCTGATCCTCCCCCTCCTCCCAACCCCCAACCTCTAACAGTCCCCAGAGTCTGTTCTTCCCCTCTATGTGTCCGTGTGTTCTCACCATTAAGTTCCTTCTTATAAGTAAGAACATGAGGTATTGGATTTAGCTTTTAATTTTTCTGATTGTTTCTCAAATTTTTAGATTGACACACTTGCATTGTGATTTTAATTTCCTATCTCTGAAATTCATGCATTCATTTATTTGTCTGTTTTCAATGAAGATTCATCTGGTATTTACTATATGTACCTCATATGTGCTGGATATAAGAAGACCCATTAAATACTTTCAAGTTGCTTCTATTTATAAGGGGAGACAGATGCATGAAGAAAGAATGATTAATGGCCAATAGTGAGCACAGAGTAAGAAACTTGGCCCACACCAGGATGTCCTGGAAAGCATTCAGGAGAAAGTGATCCCTCAGTGGAGACCACAGAAGTAGTAGGTCAGGATGGTAATGCAGGAGGTTTTTTAAAAAACATGCTTTCAGGTCATGTTTGAGGATCCATAAATAATTTTACATAGGTGAAACAGTGTTGAGGTAGGGAGAAGAAGGGGAAGATAAATAGCAGGACAGAATGTGATTAATCACGAGCTTCCCTGGGATGGACGCTGTGATGTCTCCCTCCAATGACTTCTTTTCCCAGCTGTGGAGAGTGCTGTTGGCCAATAGCCTTCACTGTCAGTTCCTTCAGGGACTGAATGACTTATAGAGCCACCTTGCTGAAAGTCCTGGAGTAGCCCAGTGGTTGGTCGATGCAGGAGTATAAAAACCAGGCCATGGCCACCCAACTTGGGACTACTCTGAAGGGCCATTGTAGCTCCAGAGCTTCCAATGGAGTTTGGCTGAGACTTCTCTGCATTCTACATTAGGCTCAACTACTCTTTCTGCCCACTTTTGATCCTTTTCCCTCACTTCCAAAGGTTTGACCCCAAGGGCACTCAGCATGTTATAAACATTATTCAGTTTATGGGATTTAGCTCGTGTGGTCCAGCAACCCTCATTTTACAGACAGAAAATTGAGGCTGAGAAAGAAAATAGAAGTTTTGAAATAACTTTGAAAAATTTTGAAATTCAGCCATTGGTTGAACAGGTTTTAGAATCTAGGTATTGACCGGGCACAGTGGCTCCTGCCTGTAATCCCAGCACTTTGGGATGCCAAGGTGGGTGAAACACCTGAGGTCAGGAGTTCGAGACCAGCCTGACCAACATGGTGAAACACCGTCTCTACTAAAAAAAAATTACACAAATTAGCTGGGCATGTTGGCAGGTGCCTGTAATCCCAGCTACTATGGAGGCTGAGGCAGGAGAATCATTTGAACCTGGGAAGCAGAGATTGTGGTGAGCCAAGATCGTGCCATTGCACTCCAACCTGGGAGAAAACAGCAAAAAACTCCATCTCAAAAATAAATAAATAAAATAAAATAAAATAAAATAAAATAAAAATAGAATCTAGGTACCTTGGCCCCCAGTTCAGTCTCTTGCTTATAATGCGAATATGTCCATTTGTTTGCAACTTCTATGATTTAAAACTAGAAAACTTTGCAAGTTGATGATATTTTACCTCGCCACTCTCATCTCTTATCACTTTTCCCCATACCTTCTGTGTTTTAGCCACAGTAAACTCTTTTCCGTTATGTAAGTGTGGGTTATGAGTTTTTTTCAGCTACAATTGTATATGTATAATTCTTTAGCTCAAAGTCTCATTCTTCTGCCCATTGGCTGCCCGGGTATACATCTGAAGTAAGATTTTATCCATGGAGGCTTTTTGTCTCCTTTGGGCAGAATTATATAAAGTTGCTAGCTTTATTGTTTCCTCCTAATGTACATAACTCTTGCAGAATATATTCTATCCTTTTATTTTCGTGCATATTTCCTTTTTAGGTTTAAAGCTTCAGAAAACCTTGGAAGTTTTTCCTCATCTCTATTTGAACCACTTAGAACAAAAAATAGGGGGAAAAGGCTAATGAAAGAAATAATACATTTGCAAAGCCTTCTAGGCATATAAGCTCCCGCAAAATAATTAATGATTGTGTTGATAGCAGCAGTAGCAATTACAGTAATAACGAATATCTGGAAAAGCATAACAACATTAAAGAACTTTGACAAATATTTTGTACTGTTAAGAAATATTATCTAAAATGTGGGAAAGATGTACTAAAAGATGACTATGTCTTTTCAAAATTTTGCTGGAGTGTTGTCTAACAGATCTGCTTAGGGATTATTTAGTTCTCCAGCTTAATGCACTTTTGATTGACATGCTATTTTCTATTGATTAGAACCATGGCTCTGTAAAATTACATGTTTTGAGATGCATTTTTCTGGTAGGCATGCAAATTACTTCCATTCAGTAGAAACGATAATTGTAAAGTTATGGATTTATTCTCCCCGTAGGATTTTTTTTTTCCAACTTTTATTTTAGGTTCAGTAGGTACATGTGCAGGTTTGTTACATGGGTAAATCCATGTTGCTGGAGTTTGGTGTACAAATGATTTTGTCACCCAGGTAGTGAGCATAGTACCCAGTAGGTAGTTTTTCGACCCTTACTCTCCTCCACTCTCCCCGTCAAGTAAGCTCTGGTGTTTATTGTTCACATCTTTGTGTCCTTGTGTACTGCTCCCACTTATAAGTGAGAATGCATGGTATTTGGTTTTCTGTTTCTGCATTAACTCAGTTAGGATAATGGCCTCCAACTGTATCCATGTTGCTGCAAAGGACATAATTTTATTTTTAATGGCTGCATAGTATTCCATGGTGTATATGTACCACCTTTTATTTATCCACTTCACTGTCAGTGGGCATCTAGGACGATTCCATGTCTTTGCTATTGTGAATAGTGCTGTGATGAAAATATGAATGCATATGTCTTTTCGGTAGAATGATTTATATTCCTTTGGGTACATACCCAGTAATGGGAGTGCTGCTTTGAGTGATAGTTCTGTTTTAAGTCATTTGAGAAATCTCCAAACTGCTTTCCACAGGGTCTGAACTAATTTACATTCCTACCAGCTCTATATAAGCATTCCTTTTTTTTCCACAATCTCACCAACATCTGTTATTTTTTTACTTTTTTTTCAACTTTTATTTTAAGGTCTGGCATGCATGTGTATGTTCATTGCAGCACTATTTACAATAACAAAGACATGGAACCAACCCAAATGCCCATCTATGATAAACTGGATGAAGAAAATGTGGTACATATACACCATGAAATACTATGCAGCCATAAAAAGGAATGAGATCATGTCCTTTGCATGGACATGGATGGAGCTGGAAACCATCATCCTCAGCAAACTAACGCAGGAACAGAAAACCAAACACCACATGTTCTCACTTATAAGTGCAAGCTGAACAATGAGAACACATGGACACGTGGTGGGGTGGGGAAGCAACGCACACTGGGGCCTGTTCTGGGGGAGACAGGGAGAGCATCAGGAAGAGTAGCTAATGGATCCTGGGTTTAATACCCAGGGGATGGGTCAATCTGTGCAGCAAACGACCATGGCACACGTTTCCTTAGGTAACAAACTTGTACATCATGCACATGTAATCCCTTTAGTAATCTTACTTCAGCAATGGTTTTCAGTGCCTGTATTTCCTATTTTCTCTAAGTCTCCTTTGAGCAACCTTTATAATATTCTGCTATTTACCCTGTTTATGAGTTAAATAAACTTTTGACATATGTTCTCTATATGTTTGTATAAAGACATGTTTTTCATTTCTTAAAAATTATGCTTTGATGTGAATTGGGTAAAATAGAAGTAGCTAACCTAATTTTACCTAATGGGAAACTAAGATTTAAGAGTTGACTTACTCAGTACGAGTTCTTACTACTATGTGGTGGTGGCAAGTTTCAAGTCCAAGTTTCTTGACTTCAGAACTTGTGCTGTGGACAAGAGAATCTTAGCTCTGACTGGGAATGTGTCAAATGGTGAGGAGGAAGTTCTCAGAAGGGAGGTTTAAGAGTGTTGAAAAATACATGTTGCTCAGTGTGTAGTTTTGCCAGTCATTGGTCCTTATAAATAACCTAAGAAATGTTTCAGAGTTACTTTCTCTCCATTGTCTGTAAATTTCAAGTCTTCTGCCACTGCCTTGGTGCTGAAACTTACCAGTTTTTCTATACCTATTCTAACAAGGAATCTTGGCATGTATGAGTGTTAACAGGAATGTAAGAAAAGAGAGGGAGGAAATGAAAGATAAAGGAAGTCCTGTGGTCTGACTCCCCTAATAATGTATTTCTCTTGCTCTTACTGTTTTTCCCTATGGGATATTTCTGCGAATGACATATAAAACAAATTAGTATTTTGTCAGAGAGATTTGTTGATGATGTGCTGGGGTAACACGAACGGAGACATCCTAAATCAATTCAGCGTCTCTCTCTCTCTTTTTTTTTTTTTTGAGAAATGATGCCTTTATGATATTAGCTCTGTTACTTGAGAAAAACAGATCTGTGTGATTTATTTTATTAGACCTTTGATCTGACTGCAGAGATTGATGTTTGTTAAACTTATTCCCTGGGGATGAAGGCTAGATTACAAAAGAAGTCTAAGATGTTTATGTAATTAATATTAGATAAGTGTTACGTGCCTTTAGAAATACGGAAATAACTTTTCTTTCCAAGTAGCCCAATATAATTTCACATCATTCCACATGCATTTCATTAGTATCCACTATGTAGAAGGTGCCACAGAGAGCATCAACTTCATGCCTTGTGCCTCATGAGCCTTATGAGGTATTTTAAAGATGGCGTTTCATTTAATCTGGAGAGCGATATCATGAAATAATGGGGAGCAATTCCACTTGAGCAGTGATGGAACTAAGACTCAGAGTGTTTAAATACCTTATGCAGGATTATAAAACTGGGAAGTGATTACATTGACATGCATGAATCTGCTACCAAGCCTGGGAAGGCTCACATCTCCCTCTTCTGTGAACTAAGAATTGGGAGGAAAGCCCACGGAGAGGAGAAGGAGGGGGAATGTGTCATCCTAACGTATCTTATTAGTTGAAATTAACAAATGAGAATTCATGGTGAAAGGTTGTATGCTCCCATCCTGATCTGTGTCCGAACAAAACTAGGTTCCTTTCTGTGTATTAATAGATACTTACATAATGGTCATCTATTTTCTATTTTCTCTCTCATTATGCATAGCTGAAACGCCCAATATGTGCCAGCCGATGTGAAATAATGGAAGTTACATAGAAGAAGTTCAGAGAAAGAATAAGGAAGTAATTTGGTAGAACACACTGAAAACAATATAACCCAAATGCATTGGAAATAAAGGGTAGAGAGAAATAGGCCAGTAAAATTATAACCCAAACAAATATGCTATAGCAATATTAATAATAGATAAAATAAAACTAAAAGGAAATGTATTTCTACAAGGAACAATATTTTATACCAACAAAAGAAATGCCTAGTTTATCATCAAAATGATGTGAAACTTAATATAAGATCAAATAAACCTAAAGAAACAAATACCGGACATATGAAGATAAATTAACAGATACAGTGAGGGATTAAACACATACTCCCTGGGAACCTGATCAAGCAGAAAACAATATCATTAAACAGATACATAATTTCAATTTCATAATTAGTAGTTTCAATTTCATAATTAGTAGTTTGACATAAACTACTAATACTACATACCCTCCACCCCCAAATGCTGACATATGTGAATTAAGCAGTGTAGTGCTGTTACAATAATAGAGCCCATTTGGAACAAAGTAGAGAACCCACACATATCAGGAAACTTGCTATATAATGGCAGCGATCCAGCGGTTTAAAGGGGAACAGTTATATTTAAATACTGGTGCTAGGAAATTTGGCCATTTTGGAAAAATAATTAAATTGGTACTAACTTTTCATATGAGAAAAATATGTATATTTTAGATGGGTTACAAATCAGAGCATGGAAAATGAAACAAACAAAAAAGCCAGAACCTTATAAACTTTTAGAAAGATTGGGAACAGAACTTATGTTTGACTTCAGATATGAAAACATTTATTGAATAACAAGCTGAAAGCATAGAGCATGAAAGAAAGGATTTACAAATTTGATTACTGAATTTTGGATAACACATTTGCAAACCGTTAACAGGCAAAACATTAGTATTTAGAATATGTAGTGCAAATAAATAATAGCCAACAGCTCAATAGAAAGGCGCAAGGTATTTAAACAAGAAATACACAAAAGGGCTAAAAAATAGTTCAATAAATGTATGAAAAATGTTCAAACTTACTGGAAATAAGATAAAAAATATGAGAGGCTATTTTTCATCTATTTATCAAAAATACACATTTCTGATTATTTGGGTATTGAGGAGTATGTTGAGAAACAGCAACTCACACTGCAGGTAAAGGTGAAAACCACAGAGACAGCAAATGAAGTACAGTATATGTGGTGTAGTAGGCTGAATTGTCCACCAAACAATATCCATTCTATTTTCAAGAACCTAGGAATGTTACCTTACATGGCATAAGGGACTTGGATGTGATTATTTTAAGAATTTGGATGTGGAAACATTCTTCTGGATCATCTGAGTAAGGCTGATACAATCACAGGAGTCTTTTGATCCTATACATTTCCCTAGGAATTATACAGAAAATCCTGTAAAATTGTTCATTTTACCAAATTCATTTTTTTTTTTTTTTTTTTTTTGAGATGGAGTCTCACTCTGTCGCCCAGGCTGGAGTGCAGTGGCACAATCTCAGCTCACTGCAAGTTCCGCCTGCCGGGTTCATGCCATTCTCCTGCCTCAGCCTCCCGAGTAGCTGGGAATACAGGCGCCCGCCACCATGCCTGGCTAATTTTTTTGTATTTTTAGTAGAGATGGGGTTTCACTGTGTTAGCCAGGATGGTCTCGATCTCCTGACCTCGTGATCCACCCGCCTTGACCTCCCAAAGTGCTGGGATTACAGGCGTGAGCCACCACACCCGGCCAGACAAGGCAAACTTTTAGAGAAATTAAAATTCTAGAGGAATTAAAAATTTTCGGTGTACTTTAGAATAGGCCAAGGGGGTAGAGATTCTTGAGCATTCTTCTGTCTCCTTTGCAGCTATTCCTAATAAAAATAAAATAAAATCTAGGCAAATCTTGGACACATTTATTGATCAGAAGGGTGGTTGTCTATGTTAAAATTAAAATCTTCTGGCTAATTTTCCTCTTCCATGCATGTGTCCTGGGTAATAAGATGATCTATAAATTTGCTCTTTATATAGTTTATCATCTAAACCAAGACACCTTTAAAAAGAAAAGAAGCACTATTAAAAATTATAGTGAGCAACAGTTGAAACCGGGATTATCTCAGGCATATCAGAATGTATAGTCACTATATTTATGTGAAGATATTTGTATTTTTTTTGCATGTGCCAAACTTAAACCTGTCTTCCACCAAGGCTGCCTGTCCACTTTCTTTTTTTTTTCCTTCTGATATCCATTTGTTCCCCTGGATTGTTGTAATGTATTGATATTTGTGTACATACCCAGAAGAAGGGATAGAACCTCTACACCTGGACTCTATCCTGGCTTACCAAAATGTTCTTCATAGGACAACCTAGATAATGATAGAGTGCTTCTATTGCCTTCGACCCTATATATTCCTATTTTGAGAACACCACAGGGACACAGATAATTTATTCTACACTGCATATAATAAATGCAAATATAACTTTCTCCCCTGACCTCAAATGGCATCTGAATACCATGGAAACCATTCATTTCAACCTATCAGAATAGGTGCTAATCTTTCCCACTAAATATTAGAACATCTAATTTAAGTTTAAATATTGTTCCACGTCTCTGCTTTATTTTATTTGTGTGTATATGACACATAATTATATTTGTAAGTACTTATATATAATATGTATATGCATGTATGTATACATGCATGTGTTTCATATGGGGATAGATCATCTTCCTGTTCATTGCAATATTTTTTGTTTTTTCCTGCTTGCATTATTCTCAATGGTTCATTGATCCATCTATCCACCCATCCATCCATTTATGGTATGAACAAATTTTATCTTCTTTTCTTTCAGTCTGGCAAATATGATATTTTTAACATCATTTTTACTTCTCCACAGACATTTTCATTTAGAAAGATACTGCTAGCAATTACTTTAGAAAGATAGTGTGACAGAAGCAACAAAGTCGAGACAGTTACTACTCAAGATATGTGACTGTGTTCCTGAGGTGCTAGAATCTGATTCATGGTGTCTGATTCCCTTTCTAAGATGGTAAGAGGAATTTTGTTGTTTTCTTATTTTGGGTTGTCTGTTTTTGAAAGGGAAAGAATATCTCACATCATCCTGTTCTGTTGTGATCAATAACGTAATAAAATCACATTTCTGAAAACCTCAAAGTATGCATTAAATACTTCTTTCCAGCAGATTCCTATCTGTTTTTAATTCTTTGAAAATACTTAGTGAATGCTTTATATAGACCGGCAGGGTCTTCAGCACTGTAGTAACAACAGGAACTGAGTAGATTCCACCTGTTTCCTCAAGGAGCCAGGAGTTCAGTGGAGATGACAAAAAAAAAAAAAAAAAATCAATAGAAACTAGTAACTTAGATGTGGGCTAGAGAAGAAGTACCTAACCAAAGATGGTTTGGGGAACAGAGAGGTCAGAGAAATATTCCTTGAGAAGTTACCGCCTTTGTTTTTGAAGGAAAGGTATCAGTCTCGGTGGACAGGAAATAAGCAAGCAAGCAAACCAACCTTCCATGGTCACAGTATGTGATGGTCTGTACTCACAAAGGGTTAGAAAACCAGCTCAGATAGTACATGTTTCCTCCCAGTAAATATTTTTTTGCTTAGATTCAAATTACTCTTTCAAATTTGAGGTTGGATTTTAGGTCCCTGCATCATGCTCTTTGCCAAAGAAGCCCCAGAGACACAGCTGTAGCCGCACAGATCTCCCTAGTCCATTGATTGCCCTTTTGGCACCAGCACACTCTGGAAGGGATGAGAAGTTACATTATTCCATGGTAATTAGTCAGTTTTCCTTAGGGCAGATGGGGGTGGGAGGGTCTTTCATTTCTGTTTTCAGATGTATTCAAGTCTGTAAACTCTAAGGGACAATATGTGATTCGACTTTCCTATTCAGGTTTGGTCTCTTGAGCTTGGGTTCATCTGAGGCTATTTTAGGAGGCCGAGGTGGGTGGATCACCTGAGATCAGGAGTTTGAGACCAGGCTGGTCAAAATGGCAAAACCCCATCTCTATTAAAAATATGAAAAATAGCTAGGCATGTTGGTGGGCACCTGTAATCACAGCTACTTGGGAGGCTAAGGCAGGAGAATCGCTTGAACCCGGGAGGTGAAGGTTTCAGTGAGCTGAGATCGTGTCATTGCACTCCAGTCTGGGCGACAGGGAGAGACTCCATCTCACAAAAACACAAATAACCAAACAAAACAAACAAACAAACAAAACCACTAGTATGAGCTCTAGAAAACAAACACAATGGGAAATTATTTTTTCAAGCAGCAGAGGGGCTCCAAATCCTCATTGATCTTCTATACAGATTTAGTTGTTTTTTTATTAAATATACATTACTGTATAATATACAATAATAACCAACATTTTGCACTCTAATTTGTAATATTCACAGAGCTTCCATCTCAGTGATTTCATGTGACATTTCATAGCTGCCTGGGAATAAGTATTTCCTACCCCATTTTCCAACTGAGGAGACTGGCGCTCATATAAAACAACCAACCAGCTCAATTCCCATAGCAATTTTGTGGTTAACATCTTGAATCTTGGACCCAGGTTCCTTTGAGTCTGCATCCTTCTTCAGGCGTCCCTCTTCAGTCAGGTTATTTCTTTGGTGTAATCTATAATCAGCTAAATAATAATGATAATTTTATTAGATTATTTTAGTTTATCCTTGAAAGATATTCAAATAAATTTCAGAAAATTTATAATCTTTTCTTCTCATGATCTTCATTGTGTAAACGTGGCCACTGATAGCATATATTTTTCAGTATTTTCAAAACTCTTTGGATGGTATAATCTGCTTTTCTTTATTATTTTAGCATATCTTGTCCCAGCACCAAAGCTCCTGTGCAGTTTGTATATATACTTATAGACAGTGATGTTATTGTCTCTGTGGCAATAGGATTCTCAATGAGAGAGGAAATTAAAAAGCAACAGGTGATGAAAACAGAATGATTACATCTTCTCTGAGCATAAACACTGGCAACACCTGATAATCTTGAAAGACATTTAGTTCTGTCCAATAAATATTTGTATCTGTCTAATCGAACCATTTTTCATTATTGCTGAAGTAGACGTGACTAGATTTTACATGTAAGTAATTTAATGCTTCTTAAGGAAATGAATTAGAAAGCTCTGGAATGGTTACAGAAAGCTATTCTAATTGGCTTTGTTTGGGTTCCTCTTAAAGCTGTAGGACACCCTTTTGCAGCTTCCTTCTGAAAATGTGGCCTCTGGAACTCTCAAAAGCTACTTCCTTATAGTCCAAAGGGGACACCAGCCACTCAGCTTGGCATGTTTATTTGAAAACAGGAAAAATCATTACTATAGAAAGCTAACAGACTAGAACCTGGGCTCTCTAGTTCTCAAAAGCAAACAAACATTCAGGTTCTTTATGAAGTATGCTCCTATTAAGCAACCTCTCTGAACTGGCAGGGAGTCTAGTCTCAGGACCAAATGTTGGCATAACATTTGTAGTTTATTGCTTTACCTTCTTATATCATAACTCTACAATGGTTGTAATGAATTAATATCTCACTGTTTCTATGGTTTGTCAGCAGGAGATAGAAGCTCATGAAGCAGAAGCACAACAGGTGGTGGTTTCTCCTTTAAGCAAGTACTCAATAGTTAAGGCTGATCTCTTTGACTCTTCACTGGGAGCAGAAAAAGTACTCTGTTGCACGTTCTTTCTGTATCCTATTTTATTTTACTAGTCATAGTAAAGTTTAATAGTGGTTTTTAGTATTCTTGTTTTAGAGATGAAGACACTGAGGTTCAGAGAGTGTCACTGAGGTTTAGGTTATATGACTAATGTCACCCAGCCAAAGACAAGGCTGAACGTTGAACTCTAGTCTTTGTCATTCTTAGGTGCCTGTCTCTTTTTAGTGCAGAAAATGACTGTAATAAACCTAATTCTTACATCAGGCCCTGTTCAGTGACTCATTCCGGCACATATATACTTGATTGAAGTTAAGATAGGTGACATATGTGTCCATGTATCAGTTATTTGTGTTTAGGAGGATGTTAAGTATAACGGTCAACTGTTTGAATGGATTGAAATTGATTAGTTCACTTAAGTAGCCAGGAAAATCAAGACTTTTTCAGTAGAGAAAAGAAAGAGGGACTGGGCGCGGTGGCTCATGCCTCTAATCCCAGCACTTTGGGAGGCCAAGGCGGGTGGAACACCTGAGGTCAGGAGTTCGAGACCAGCCTGAACAACATGGTGAAACTCCATCTCTGCTAAAAATAAAAAAGTAGCCGGGCATGGTGGTGTGCCCCTGTAATCCCAGCTACTCAGGAGGCTGAGGCAGGAGAATCACTTGAACCCGGGAGGCAGAGATTGCAGTGAGCCGAGATCATGCCACTGCACTGGGCAAAAGAGCGAGCCTCCATCTAAAGAAAAAAAAAGAAGGAGAAGGTTATCATTTGTAGGTATAGATACAGCTTTAGTGTGCTTCATTTGTATTTATTTTGAAAAGCTGTTCTGGACTTCCCATCACACTTAGAAAATAAAATCTGAACTTTGTACTGATGTCCATAGAGCCCCCTGAGGTCCGACTTCTTTATTCAGTTTCATTGTCATACTCTGATACTATTAATTTTTTCTCAAAACTCTGGGCTTTGTGGTCTTTTAAGGGTTTCTAGACTATACCAGGGGTCCTTTCAATATTCTTCCTTTTTTTCTTGCTTTTCCTTCTTTTCTTCCTTTCCTTCCTTTCTTCCGCTTCCCTTCCTCATATTTTTTCAACAAACATTTATTGAGAACTTTTACATTCCAGACAGAGATGCTGAAGATGGAAGAATGGACACAATAGCATTTGCTATCCCTTTGTATATCTTGAGATCTAGTCTGAAGATTCTGGAACAAGAATATTCGTGCTATGTTTAGGGAACAGTAAGAGAAGTCACAGTCAACTGGAGCAGAGTGAAAGATAAAGGGAGAGATAAGAAAACAGGTATAAAGGGAGTGAGAGACCAGCCCATGGTAAGGATTTTTTTTTTTTTTCCACTTTCAGTACTTACTATTTTATTCTTTCTGTTTAGCTGCAACTTCATACCCTTAACCAATATCCTCCCATTCCCTCCAACCCCAAGTCTTTGGTAAAAATTCTAAATTTAATTCTAAGTGATGGAGGGAAGCAATGGATGTTTTGTGCGGAAAATTGATGGAAACTCTGGCTGCTGAACAGAAAATAAAATGTCAGAATGAAAGTAGAATCAGAAAGACAATATATGGAAATTGCTATTGTCCAGGTGGAAAATGATGGCAGCATGATTGGGTAGAGACGAAGATGTTGAGAATTAGTTGGATCAGGGAAATCTTTTGACGGTAGACCCTACAGGATTTTTGATTCTACCCAAGAAATAATGATTAAGCTTTTTGGCAATAACAAGTAGGTGAATTGTAGTCTTACTTGCCAATACTGGGGAATAACAATTTGGGGAAAATCATTTATTTAAGTTGAAATTTGTATTAGATATCCAGGTAGTAATGTCAATATGCCATCTGGAATTCCGGAGGAAATTGAGGGTTGCAGTTATATATGGGAGTTGTCAGAATATATCTGATCTTCCACCTTGAGGACTTTTGCACTTCCTTGTATATTTTTACTCTGTATGTTATCTACTTGTTTTTTTTTAAATTATTATTATTCAGGTATTTGGTTAAGTGTCACCTTTTTAGAAAGGTCTTCCTTGGCTGCACTACACAAAGTGGCCTTCTTTGTCCACTTTGTCATATAACCCTGCTTGAGTTTATCTATCCACCTGTCTGGCTAGCTATCTCCCTATTTTCTATTATCTATCATTTTATATTTATTTATGATTGTTACTTTTTTAATTGTTGTGAATTTCTCTTCAAAGCACTACTTACCACAAATTTTGTTTTGATAATTTGCTTTCTGGTTGATTATCTAAACTCCCACAAAAATGAGTTCTGTGAAGCCATAGACCATGGCTATCTTATTTAGTGTTGCATTCCCAGTGCCTAGCACAGGTCCTACAATAGTAAATGCACACTCAGTATCTGTTTACTAATTGAGCATTGTTGTGCTCTGCTGAGGGTTTATGCGTTTCAAGTCCTTGACTGCAGACACTTGCTATGCCAATTCAGAAAGGTGGGTACTGCATAAACAGCTTGAAGTTTATCTGCTACCAAAGTATAGAATGGTCCATTTACTTTGAGGCTGGTATCTTTTGAGGCTTTCCTGGGACAAGGGGACCTCTGTGAAAATACTCCCACCTCTCTTTAAGGGTAACAACAAACACCTCATTTGCCTAGGCTTACTTCATGGTGTCTGCGGTCTGTCTGTAAGATAGTGATGTAAATGTTATGCCCAGACCGTTTGTTCCCCAAAGAAGACCACCAGAGTCCAGTGTCAAAGCCAAGCGGCAAGGATTTTTACTACAAGTTCGAACTTGGTCCCTCCATTTCACAGTATACAAGAGGGCCCCGAACAATGCGAGTGTTTGCTTTTTATAGCCCGAAAGTTTCAGGGGAACAAAGAAATTCTTTTGGCTCCCGTGCTTTCAGTAACCTTGAACGGCTGTCCCCTTATCAGAGACATTTTAGGTGGTGTTTGTACTGGGCTCAGGGAGTTGGAGAGATATATGGTGGTATGTGGTGGGATGGGAGGATGGGATGTGTTTGTACTAGGCTCAGGGAGTTTTGAGCCCGGGGCTGAGGAATGTGCCCAGCTCCTTTCATTCCCCCCTTTTTTTCAGGTATTTTTAGAGCCAATTTTGGGTCTTATAAGTCTGATTCTGTTTCAGCGTTTACAGGTTGGTATTGGGCTCTGAGGACCATGAGTTGTACGGTGTCAAATCTCTCTTTAACAAATTGTAAAATTCTGTTAATAACATAAGGTCCTATGGTAAGCAGAAATAGTAGACTTAGCAGGGGTCCAAGGAAGGGGGCTTAACAGAGAAAACATAGAGGAATTTTACCATTGGTCTGTAGCTGAAGCAAACTGCCGTGTTTTTACTTCAGTGCTTAACTTGTGTAACTGTTGGACCCGGTCCTCTACAAGTCCTGATTTATTTATGTAGAAACAACAGTCTTCTTTTAGAAATATACATGTACCACCTTTTTCTGTAGTGAGTAGGTCTAGGGCCCTCCGGTTCTGCAAGGTTACCTGAGCTAGGGACGTGAGCTGTCGCTGAAGGGAGGCAAGGGACTTAGCCGACTTCTCTATAGCAACGGCAAATTGTTGGTACAACTTGTTATTTTTTATGAGGGTGTGACCTAGGGTTTCCCCCGCCAGTCCGGCCGCAATGAAGGATGCGGTGAGGGAGATTCCTGCAATGAGGGGGAGGAATATGGCTCGTGCAGGTCTCGGTCTAGGGTCTGGGTGAATAACAGCACTAGTCCAGTTACCGGTATACCTTAGGAACTCGCCAGCAGTTAGTAGAGTCAACCGGGGAACTAATGTGACAGGGAGACACAGTAGGTTGTTAACAGAGGGACTAGGTAGGTTTTTAGATAAGGTTTTATTACACCAGAAGAATATGCCTGATGGAGCCTTTAAGGTGATATTAGGGGGCATTGTAGTGATGTTACAGAGGCTGGAATTGGTTTCTGAGAAACAGTAGGGAAACTTCTCCTGACTGGGGTTGTTTTTAGCTCTGTCCACAGTCCACGTGTCTGGTGCTTCAGCCGCTGCAGTGATTGGTCCCAGGAGGTCGGAGGTTGGGTCCACCGGCTTGACGTGAGTGTAGTGGATCCATGACGCGATGCCTTTTACCTTTAGGGTGGTGGGTGTGGTTAGGAGTACCTGGAGTGGTCCTTTTTACCTGGGTTTTAGGGTCTCTTGTTGGTGTCACTTGACCAGGACCCAGTCTCCTGGCTGGTATGGATGGGGTGTCGGCGGGGGACTGGTCTCATATAGTTTTTTCAGCTTGGGCCAGATTTCTTGATGAATTTTCTGCAAGGGTTGTAGGGAAAATAAGAGTTCAGAGACATTTTCTGTTTCAGACTTGAGCAGATCATCTTTTAGGCTGGGAACTAAGGGTGGGGGTCTGCCATACATAATTTTATAAGGGATAAGACCTAGTCTGTAAGGGGTATTACGGGCCCAGAACAGAGCGTAGGGGAGAAGGACCACCCAATTAGCACCAGTTTCCATAGTTAATTTAGTTGAGGTCTCCTTTAAGGTCCAATTCATTTTTTTTTACCTGTCCTGAACTCTGGGGCCTGTAAGCGCAATGTAGTTTTTAATTTGCCCCAAGGATGGAAGCCAAATTCTGACTTACCTTAGCGACGAAGGCCGGTCTATTATTTGACCTTATCTGGACGGGGAAGCCATACCTGGGGAGGATATCTTCCAGGATTTTTTGTTGTTGTTGTTATAACCTGAGCAGTTTCCTTTTTGGTGGGGAATGCTTCAGTCCACCCTGAAAAAGTATCTACAAAGACAAGTAAGTACCGATACCCGTATTTTCCTGGCTTTATCTCAGTAAAATCTACTTCCCAGTAGATACCAGGCCTGGTTCCCCTGAGCCTTGTTCCCGTTGTAGCCTGGGATTGGGGGTAGGCGTTGTTAAGCTGGCAGACTTTGCAACTTGTCACAATGTTGCTGGCCATCTCGGCTGTATGTCTGAATTTGAGTTTAGAGTGTCTGATCAGGTTTATTATCCGCCGAGCACCCAGGTGGGTGGTTCGGTGGATGTGTTCTAACACTTGTTCTAATTTTTCTGGTAGGATGGTTTGGTCATTAGTATCAGTCCACCACTTATTTTGGATCTGTTTTAGGGGAAGCTTGTCAATCCACTGGAGATCTTGTTCTGAATAATCAGGGAAATATGGCAAGTCCCGGGGGCCCGGGTCAGGGAGCTGGAGTGTAAGGAGTTGGCTGGGAGCCTTTGCCACCTTTCTTGCAGTTTGGTCCGCCAGAAAGTTGCCTTGAGCAGTTGGAGTAGTTACTTTCTGATGCCCTGAGTGATGCACAATGGCTAACTTTTCTGGCCTCCATAGGGCTGTTAGCAGGGCTAGGATTTCTTGCTTGTTTTTTATCTCTTTTTTTTTTTTTTAGCTGTCAGTAACCCCCACTCCCTATAAATGGCCCCATGTATTTGCGCCGTTGTAAAAGCATATCGGCTGTCTGTATATACCGTCAGCTTTTTCCCCGCCCTTAAGGTAAGAGCTTGGGTGAGCGCTATCAGTTCGGCCTTCTGGGCCGATGTCCCCGGGGGCAGGGGTTCCGCCCAGATTACCTCAGTCTCTGAAGTCACTGTCGCTCCAGCGTACCTCTGGCCTTGATGCATGAAGCTGCTTCTATCAGTGAACCAGACGAGGTCGGTGTCAGGAAGTGGGCGGTCTTGCAGGTCTTCTCGAACTCCGTGCACCTGAGCTAGTATCTCGGTGCAGTCGTGGAGTGGGGCGTCCAGGTCCGGGTTGGGCAGCAGCGAGGCAGGGTTTAAGGTCGTTGGGGGCAGGAAAGTTATCCCAGGTCTTTATGGAGGGCCCTATCGAACAGGGTAGGAGAGTTTTTGAATTTTTGTGGCAGTCTGGTCCATGTTAGTTGGCCACTTATGCCCCTATTAGGGTCATTTCACTTGAAGGCGAAGAGCTTTTGGCTCTGAGGGGCTAAAGGCAAACTGAAGAAAGCATCTTTTAAATTTAAAACAGTGTACCATTGATGTTTAGGGTTTAGGGTACTCAGGAGGGTATATGGGTTAGGCACAGTTGGATGTATGTCTACAATCCTTTTATTGATTTTTTTAAAGTTTTGTACAGGTCTGTATTTTTCACTATTAGGTTTTTGTACCGGCAACAATGGAGTATTTCAGGGTGAGTGACATGAGCGAAGGACCTCTTGGTCAAGGAGCTGGCGGATATGCAGGGCAATTTTTTTTTTGGCCTCTAGGGGCATCGGGTATTGGCGTACCCGCACGGGGTCTGCCCCAGGTTTAAGTTCAACAAATAAAGCAGGACGGTGTTTTGCTAGTCCTAAGCCCCCCGTTTCCGCCCAAGCTTCTGGATATTGCTGGAGTCAGGTTGCTATGTCCTGGTCAGGGGCCGTTTGCTCCTGGTGGAGCCAGTACTCATCTTTTAGGGTTATAGTCAGGACGGACACGGGTTGATTGTGGGAGTTGGTCACGACGGGCGCCTCAGGGAGGAAATGGATCTGTGCTCCTATTTTAGTTAGCAGGTCTCTCCCTAATAGGGGACAGGGGCTCTCAGGGATGACCAGGAAAGAATGGGTTATATTCTTGGCTCTGAGGTTTACTGTTCTTTGTGTTGTCCATGGGTATTTTTTAACTCCTGTGGCCCCTTGTACCCACGAGGACTTGGAGGATAATTTTCCATTAGTTTTAACTAAGACTGAGTGCTGTGCTCCCGTATCGACCAAGAACTGGACCGGGGACCCCTCCACTTGCAAAGTTACCCTAGGTTCGGGGAGGGGATCCGAACCCCGTCTTCCCTAGTCTTTATTTTGAGTGATTAGTATGGGTGCAGACCTAGGGGGTCCCTGTCCTCGTTGTTTTTTTGGGGGGCAGTCTCTTACCCAGTGGCCAGCCTCCTTGCAGTAGGCACATTGGTCTTTTCTCAGATTATCATGCCTGGGGGCCGCCTGGGTTGGGTGTACTCTGGCTGTAGATGCTCTTTCTGTACCACTGCTGCCAGGACCTTGGTCATTTTTTTCAGTGGCCTTAAATTGCCTTTTCTCTGGAGTATCTTTGTTATTGTAAACCCGCTGGGCTATCTGAAGGAGGTCCTGAATCCGCTTTTCTTCCAAGTTTTTTAATTTTTGGAGTTTTCTTTTAATATTTGGGGCTGCCTGATTTATGAATGACATTACTACAGCTGCCTGACTTCCTGGAGCCTCTGGATCTATGGGGGTGTACTGTCTAAAAGCTTCCATTAATCTTTTTAAGTAGGTAGCTGGGCTCTCTGTCTTTCCCTGTAGAATAGAATATACTTTAGCCAAATTAGTGGGCTTGCAAGCAGCTGCCCGGAGACCTGCCATTAGAGTCTGGCGATAAAGGTGTAGCCGTCCCTTACCTTCTGCCGTGTTGTAGTCCCACGCCGGCCTGGTCAGAGGAAAGGTCGCATTTATGAGGTCAGGGTTGGCAGTCGGTTGACCGTTGTCCCCCGGGACCAGCTTTCTAGCTTTTACCTGTATTCTTTTTTTGCTCTTCCATGGTAAACAAGATTCGGAGGAGCTGCTGACAGTCATCCTAAGTGGGCTGGTGGGTGAACATGACACTATCTAGTAAAGCCAGTAAATCTTTGGGGTTGTCTGAAAACCGAGCACTCTGAGTCTTCTAGTTATACAGATTACTGGTGGAGAATGGCCAGTACTGGAGCTTGGGGATCCCTGTGTCATCTGGGGGTCCTATTTCCCGAAGGGGTAAAGCCACCGTGGAGTCAGGCGGCTGGGGGGGGGGGGCTAGTCCGCGAAGTGCTCCCTCGCGTTTGCCCTGCCAGCCCTTCAAAGTTACTTTCCCTTTTAGCGGGCTCGTGAGTGCCGGCTGCCTCCCCTCCGCCTGCTCCCTCCCGCTATTTGTCATCCCGTGTCCTCTCTCCTTTACACTCAGTCTCTTTCTCTTTCTGTCTCTCTGACTCTCCACGTCTGCCGTTTCTTCCCCTTTCTCTTTCCCTTCTCACTTTCTCCCTTTCTCCCTCTCCCATCTCTTATGGTCTCTCTCTCACTTATTTTTACTTTCTGTGTCTTTTCCTGTAAAGGAATGTGGGTTAGAATCCCTGTAAAGGAAATCTGATCTGACTTATTAATGATAGCTAGTCGCAGGCGCACTTCGGCAGCCCGGGAACCGGGGCAGTTCAGATCGCGAGCGCGCGCCGGAAGCCGGGAACCCGGGGACCGGGGCTGCAAACGCGCGCCGGAAGCCGGGAGCCCGGGGACCGGGGCCACAAACGCGCTCCGGAAGCCGGGAGCCCGGGGACCGGGGCCGGAAGCGCGCACCGGAAGCCGGGAGCCCGGGGACCGGGGCCGCAAACGCGCGCGCCCGGGAGCCGGGGCAATTCAGATCGCACGCGCACGCCCGGGAGCCGGGGCAATTCAGATCGCACGCGCGCGCCCGGGAGCCGGGGCAATTCAGATCGCACGCGCGTGCCGGGAGCCGGGGCAATTCAGATCACACGCGCGTGCTGGAAGCCCGGGTCAGAGTCAGCTGTTGCCCGTATCGCAAACGCGCTCCGGCAACTCAGATCGCGAGCGCGCCCCGGCAGTCCGGGTGAGAGTCAGCTGCTGCCTGGATCGTGAACGCGCTCTGGCAGCTCAGATCGCCAGCGCGCCCCGGCAGTCGGGGTCAGAGTCAGCTGCTGCCCGGATCGCGAACACGCTCCGGCAGCTCAGATCGCAATTTAAATCAGAAGAGAGCCAGGGGACGTCTCCCACCAGTCTCCGCTGGCCGTCCTATAGCGCATCCGCCAGGACTGTGCCAGCTCCAGTTTCAGACCTCGCGAGTCACAGATTCAGATTTAGAACAGACACACAGACACAGACAGACAAACGGAGACGAGCCAGCTCACCTAACAGTAGATCGATCCTAGCAGATCTGTTGACCAGGGGTCTGGTGGGCTTGGGGAATCCCGGACGAGCCCCCAGATGTTATGCCCAGACCGTTTGTTCCCCAAAGAAGACCACCAGAGTCCAGTGTCAAAGCCAAGCGGCAAGGATTTTTACTACAAGTTCGAACTTGGTCCCTCCATTCCACAGTATACAAGAGGTCCCCGAACAATGCGAGTGTTTGCTTTTTATAGCCCGAAAGTTGCAGGGGAACAAAGAAATTCTTTTGGCTCCCGTGCTTTCAGTAACCTTGAACGGCTGTCCCCTTATCGGAGGCTTTTTAGGTGGTGTTTGTACTGGGCTCAGGGAGTTGGAGAGATATATGGTGGTATGTGGTGGGATGGGAGGATGGGATGTGTTTGTACTAGGCTCAGGGAGTTTTGAGCCCGGGGCTGAGGAATGTGCCCGGCTCCTTTCATAAACAGACAATAACAATAGAATGTGATAATGGCTAACACAGTGGCTTCCGCTCACTATTCTTAGAAGGTGGAGAAGAGAACATTCCTACCTCTAACTGGGGGTTTCTACCACGACTCACAGGACAAGTAATGCTTTAGCTAAGCCTCGAATGTCGAGAAGTTTAGCAGGTGAAATTGAGCTAACATAGTTCAAAATGTGAATTCTGTGCCAAAAATATATAAATTCAGAGCTCAGATCTTCTATTTATAATGTGTAGTCTAGTTCAAGTCACTTGAGTTCTCTGGGTCTCTTTTCTCATCCTTAACAAGGGAATAAAAATACCTACTTTTTAGTGTTTGAGTAAACATTTAAGATGTTAGACATATAGACTCTAATACTTTGGCTGGTGCATAAACCCTAAATATAGTAGCAATGTGGTTGTCATCAATGAAAAATAATGCCAGAGAATAGTTACTTCTGTATAAGCCTTCATTATATAATACAACAGTACATTCCTCAACACAGAGAGATGCTTCCTTGTTCTGTTTAGCACATAGAAGATTTATCTAATATACTTTGCTTTGAATTCCCAGCCTGCTCTCTTAAATTTATTTCACAGTGGAAATAGCAAATATTTTGAAGTCATAATGAACTATATGTAAACAAAGTATATCCATCACTTCTTATCTGTGGGATCTCGAACAAGATGCTAAACTTTCTAAACTTCAGACTTCTTATTTGTGAACTGGAAATAATACTAGTTCATGGCCTTGTTTTGTGAAATTAGATATTCTGTAAAATTTGCTAACATAGTGCTTAGCGCATAATACTTGCTTTCTATACAGTATATGAGTAGTGTAGCAGCCTTAGTAATAATAGTAGTAGTAGTTGCATTGCGATGGAACATTTAACATCAGTCATTTTATATCCTTGTCTGTCCAGCAAGAAGTATGTACAGATTCATTATGGTATAGTCTTATAATGCTTACCCAAATCTTATGCTTTTTCCTTCTGCACTTCTGAAGTAGTATTACAGTTTCCCACACACTTGCCATTAGGCAGGGAAAAGTGCTAGCTTTTGTGAGTAAACCGTGCACAGAATCTATGTGTTTCATATATAGGCAAGAGGACAAAAGAGCCAGTAGGTGGCCCTCCAATTCTCTCTTCCTCTGCTGTTGTGAACACTAACATCTTTTTGCAGATATAGTAACTACAAAAATACAGAAGCATTATCAGCTTAGATTCTGAGTAGAACAGAACTCTAGCCAATCTGTGAGGTTCATTTGAGAAAGAAACACATTTTCAGTGTATGAAATTTAGGGATGTTTGTCACTGCTGCTTTTCCATTTATCTATTATAAGCTGACTGATACACCCAAGTAATAGTAAACATGGATTCTCAGAAGAAGAATAATTTTAATTATTTCTTCTCCTAGGAAACCTTTATGGACAATAATTTCCTGATGACTAACAGAAAAGTGTGCTACTTACTTTAATAGCAATAAAAATAAAATATTTCTTGCTCTGTGAACCTGATAAGCATGAGTGTGACAATACAATTTTAAGAACTGATAAAGAGTTTAGGTATTTTGAAAAGATTATTATGGAGTAAATTCAGTTCAGATAATTTCTGATCTTGTTTGAAAAGACTAGGCATTTAGAATTTAAAGTAATTTTTTTTTTATTTGGTGCTTGATTATTAATGCAGATATTTAGTTGGACTTTCTGAATGGTGATCTGATATTTAAAAAACCCACAAAACCTAGTAACTCTTAAAGGAGTTTGAAACTCAAATTGCTTTCTCTGTAAGAAGCATTTAAATACGAATTAGGGGGTATGTGCTGTGATGATACCCTATTGCTCTGCATCTGATATACTTTCATCTAGCTCTTCATTTGTCACGAGTCTTGATGAATACCCTTAGACACGTCCTCTACATTAAAAGGCAGTATGACCTACTGGCTAAATACTTGGTTCTTAAAGTCAGACTGTCCAAGTCAGATTTCCATCTCTGCTACTTGTTAGCCATGTGACCTGGGACAATTAACTTGAAAACTCTGTTACTCAGGTTCTTTACTGGTAAAATGAAAATGCTAACAGTAAATATGCTGTAGACTTTTTGTAAGTTTGGGATTCATAACTGTATTATTTGTCCTATTAGATTACTATAACCTAATGAATTCCAAGACAGAAGACATTAAATAAATTTTTTAAATATATGTATTAGTGACTTTCTAACAATAACTATCACATATCAAGGATTTAAACATCCCACAAACTGTTCTAGTGCTATTATCTTAAGTTATCTTAAGGAACCAATAAATACAATTATTACCTCATATCACAGATGAAGAAAGTGATGTAAAAGATGTTATAGATAACTATTTCAAGTTCATTCAATTGAATGATTGGAGAGCAGGGAATGAAAAGGACTTGGATTTAGATGTTTGACTTCTAAGTTCTTAAATCATTTTTAAAGTATTCTTATAAAGACAATTTACGATATAACTATGAACTTCATATAGGAAGCTGAAATCAACTCTTAAAATACTGCTTTCATTCTCTGTAGCTCCACAAAATGGCAGTCATCCTTGTACTCATCCATGCCAGTCATTAAGGAATGCCTTTTTTTCCAGAATTAGGACTATGTTTCTCTTAACGCAATGCCTGTTACATAACAAGTACTCAGTATATGTTGATGGATGAATAAATGAATAGCAGTTAGAAATCTGGTGGTTGATGAGGGAGGCTTCTATGGGTTATGTTTCAGAAATTGTTTTCTATCAGACTATCAATATCATAATTGATTTCGAGTCTATATCTGGTGTCTTTCATGTTTTTACCCTCAATCATCAAAAAACATATAAGGTGGAAACAATTGACTTAATTTTACCAATGAAAGTATATTGAGAAAATAACTTACCCAAGACTTGAGTAATAATGATACATTATTCACATTCTAACTCCCACTATTATTTTTTACCATATCAAGTTTGCTTGCAAAGTTAAATGAGTGAAAGACAGACAGAGAGAAGAGAAAGCAAGAGAAGTTATAGTGTGGTTGTGGGTTTCCCCAATATTACCACTGTCTAGGAATTTGTACACCTCTCAGAGAGGTGAAGCATAGTAGGGAGTTGCAATGCAATGACCATGATCAACATATAAGCTTAATTCACTTTTATTGTACAAATTTCAGATCAACTATTTTTGAAAAAAAAATTGTTCCTCTGATTTGAAATGGACATTCAGATCAGTCTCAATTTACCAGTCTCTTGGAGCCTTAACATCTTCTGGGAGGCAAAGCATTTTCATGCCTTTCATAGAGTTGTTGGCCCTGAATATCTGTGGTGCTATACTCTATAACTGTGTAAAGCCTGTGTGCTGAGTGAAGAGATTTGACGTGTCTTGCAAAAGACATTCAGGGTTATCCACCTGGCAGGTGAAGTGGCATTTATATGCCTAGTATCTGTGGTGCCTTCCATATCTATGCCTCAGCATTTCAGCTCACTATGGGGACAGCTGGTAAGAGTTCAATATCTCATTGCTGCTCTTATAGATATGCTGCTCTAAAATGAGTGAATAGCTGCTTTGATTAAAGCCTTAAAATGCAAGCCATTCAGGATGGTCAAAATGTTTGGTCCTATTGACGTTCTCCTGTAAACCACTCAACTGTTTGGTCAACAGACGAGACTTCCGGGTTAGAGAATAATTGTGGTTGGCCAACTGGTAAAGGGCTTTCTCAACCATCTCCCAGGGAGCTTGTTGAACTATTTTAAAGAAGCACAATTGGAAAGCTTCACACAAGTGCTTCACAAAATCATTCTTGGAGTGTGTGACAATTTGGCTTAACATCTAACAGAAATGGCATGTTAATGTGGAACCACGTGCCTGCAACTGAATGCATTTTGCTGGCACAAAATGGCAAACTTATTTTGAGAGGATTCACAGACCTATGGATGAACGATGAGAGCTGTCCTCCTGTTTTTTTCAAACAATACACTGAGTAATTAAAAAAGAATATACATTTTGAATTGCATTTTCAAGTCGGTTCTTTGTACTGCTCCTTTTCTTACAACCTATTGAAAGGAAATGACATATCTACTCCTAAAGATGATATGTATCTAAACAAATCGCAAAGCCAGTAGTACTTGGTTTATGTATAAAATTGACAAATGCCAGACCCAGGTCCCATTGACTAGAAATCAGTGTAATGTGTGTTTCTTCACACATTACAGAAATTTCTTTAATCTTGCCCTCCTCTCTGTTTGTGTATAAGCAGAAAGCCTCTTCAGAAAGCATGTTGCTGGTTCTTTAATATAGTTTAAGAATATCTCTGACACAGTCACAAAAGGCCCTCCTTCTCTCCCTTTCTGGCCATTCAAGAACAGAAAGACATTATTCAGATTCCAGAAATAAGTATTTTCTTATATTAATTTCTTTCAAAAAGGTTTTGAGGCAGAATGGAAAGGCATGGAATAAATCAGAACAAAATAAGAAGAGCAGAAATAGTAAAGAGAGATGCAAGAAGGGTTGGGAACTTCAGTACTGTAAGCTTTTGAAAGATGATTAGAACTTTCAGTTCTAATTTTGCTGAATTTTTTCTCTGAGCTGCCTACATCAAAGCAAATTTAGAAGATCAATATGTGTAAGCCAAAATCAGCAAGTTCAGTTGAAGTAAGGAATGATAAAATTACAAAGTCACCATTTTCTGACTGCCAATGCAATAACTGATTTAGACAAGCATTATCAAAGGATACTAGAAAGTATTTCCCCTGTTTCTGAAATACTTTTAGGGAGCAGGATATTAACATGGTCTCAAAGTATCTCTCCACAGTTTACCTAATAATTCCAAAGAAGAATTTACCTTCATATAAAATGATTCACATGGTGTATTTACCAAGTTCTCAGTCTTCCATCATTGATAGTGGGAAAACCCTAGCATATATGCCTTCTGGTGGGATGCCCAAAAAAGTAAACATCTTCATGTAGTATTCCTACCACAATTGTCTAACTTGAATCTAATGATGAGGAAATCAACAAATTCAGAATGTGACAAGATCTGATTTTCTAATTGTTAAGTAGTAAGTACCTCTGTGTCAAGGGGAAATTTTTCTCTTATGTTTTTATTGCACCACAACAAATGTTTGTAATTCACTGATCTTAAATCAAGCTTCAAGGATATCTGTTACTTTAACACTAGCTTTATTCTTAGAAGATTGATTTTTTTCCTTCTTTAGGCTGTGCAAGCTACCTATTTGTCTAGTCAACTGATGGCGCACACAGGCTCCCATACAGGTGGCAAATTAAGTGGATTTAGTTTTTTCTTAAATAATTATTTTAACTGGTTCCAACGTGACTTTTAGAACTGACATGGTAACCACCAGCGTATAGGTAGTGTTACTAAGGAAAGGTTTTTATCTCCTAGTGCTTGAAAAGAGTGTGTTCTTGGGATATATTCCAATAACATGTCTTCTACATTAGAAAATAATAAGTCTTGTGAGAATGAGTGATGTCAATTCTGAATATTCCTAGAACTAAATGGTGTCCCCTGGTGTTTATTCTTATGATCTGACCTTATTGTCCTCAAATGGGCAATTACTTGATGGTAAAATTTTAATTGCCTCAAATGGACAACTAAAATTTTAGTCAGAAATTTTCCAACTTTTTTTGTGTTTCCATTACCATAAAAAGGGCAGCTGAAGAGTCCTGTTGAATTAACGGGTCAAAGGGTAATGGGGGAATGAATGTGACTAGAAATATGCCCCATGATTTCCCTCTCACTATCTGTTAAAAAGTTCCAATGACCTTAATCAGAATTCCTCATTTGATAGCGATCATTTACAAGAGACATCAAAAAAATTCCCATTAGATTTCCCCTGGGGAGACAATTTTGGAAGTTGTAATTTTCCACTCTAAGTATGAACAGCTTCACCATGAAAAGCAGTCTTCACATGGATAATGACAATAATGCAATTTAATCTTTAAAGCACCCAGCCTGAAGGCCTCTTAAATGGGAAACAGATGTGCTATGTATCTTCACTTTTTATTCATCAGCAGCACAGACAATTTATAAAGAACCAGTGCCTTAGATGGGGCTGGAGGAAGACTCTTGCCTAATGACCTAAGCCACAATATTCAGCAGAGAAAAAATCATGGCAATGATATTGACTAAACACTTAGAATGCACCAAGCACCTTGATAGGCAGTTTACATGCATTGTTTTATTCAAATCTGACAGTAACACTACTGTCAATCTGGTGCTATTATTATTTTTGTTATAAAGTTGAGAAAACTGAGACTTAGGGAGTTTAAGATTATTGCGTGATGTCACAAATGATTAACAAATATCAGATAATCTTATCTAGAAACCATGTTCTTAAGTAAAGAAAACCACCAAATTGTATTTTGGTTTATTGAGTTCTGCAGGTTGATTTTCACACATTAGCCTAAGCCTTTAGAAGAACCCTCAAAGGAACTATTATTCTAAGTGTAGCAATATAAAAACTGAGATTTGGAAGCATTAAGTACCTTGCTTATGGTTGTTCTTTTGTTCATTGGCTGATGCTTAGACATGTGAGGGCCCTTCCAAAACTATGTCCTTTAGATGCCTCTACCTTTTGCTTATCGAGTTTAATTTATTGTGCCTTTGTGTTATGTTGCTACTTTGTATAAAATAGCATGAAATTATGCAAAATATTTTGACTTAAGTTTTTATCATAGGTAATACTAGGATGATCAAAAAAATATGACCGTGGTGAATGGAATTTTTGTCAAACTTGGTATAAAAATAATCAGGTTCAAATGATAATTACAACAGATTGAGCCAATCTTACGACTTTTAAATAAGAATGTTACATAGTGGAAAAGACCATGTCTTATGCTACTCTCTGTCCAAAATACTGCTGCAAGCATTTTGGATATAGTTAAAAATCTAATTAATTTGGCAGAGATTAATTGTCCCTCAATATCTTTTCTTGTAGCAGAAATTGTTCCCCAATATCTGTTCTTTACTTCTTTCTTTTAGTAATAGAACTTCTCAACCACCAAATATGATATAATCATGTGACAGGCCTCATACTCAACCAGATTGAGACTGTATTTCCAAGCTTTCTTTGCAAATGGTATGATGATACAAGTAAATTAATTCCAATGGAATGTGAGAGGAAGTAAAGGGTTTAACTTCAAGTCTGTGTCCTGAAAAGAAAACTGCTTGTTCAGTATTTCTTCTGTAGCCCTTTCTCTTGGTCTGAAGGAGAAAATTGTACTAGTGGGGGTAGATCCAGCCATGCAGACATGAGAAAACCACCTTAGTGAATAGTGGATAAGAAGTTAGAAGGGAACTGTGTTGCTGGACAACCTCCTGAAGCAAAACTGCCCACTTGCCATAGAATAGCCACTTACATCTGAACTGAGAGAAAAATAAACATGTATCTTTCTTGAGTTACTGTATTTTGTGTCTCCATTACATGAGCTTAAGCATATCAGTATCATATTATACCAGCGTTTGCTGAAATGAAGAAAAAAATCAAGACCCATGGTCTAAATCAGAAAAGTTTTATGGATTATAAATTATTTTCTATAATAAACTCTATATTTTCTAGCAGGTTCATGGTGACATATTATATTGCCTTGTGGGCTCAATTGTGGACCCCCAAAATTCATATGTTGATGTCTTCATCTTAATATATGACTGTATTTGGAGATAAGATCTTTAAAGAGGTAATTAAGATTGATGGAAGCTTTAGAGTGAGCCCTAATCCTATATGACTTGTATTCTTATAGAAAGATGGGATTAGAGAACAAATATAGTCATTTCTTGGCATCCTTGGGGCTGTGGTTTCAGGACCCTCTGAGAAATCCATAGATGCTCAAGTTCCTTTTATTAAATGGCATAGTATTTGCATATAACCTATCCACATCTTCCTGTATATTTCTCGATGACTTATAATACCTAATACAATGTAAATGCAATAGTTGTTATACTGTAGTTTTTTATTTGTATTATATTGTTGTATAGTTTTGTTGTTGCATTGCTATTTGTTTGTAAAACTTATTGTTGTGCTATTTTATTGTTATTTGTTATCTTTTTTCGAACATTTTGATCTGCAGTTGATTGAATATGTGGATATAGATATCACAGATATGGAGGGCTGGCTGTGTACACACACAGGGAAAAGACCGTGTGAAGACACCAGAAAAAGGCAACAATCTGCAAGCCAAAGAGAGAGGCCTAGGGATGAACTAATCCTGCTAAAACCATGATCTTGCATCTTTAGCCTCCAGAATTGTGAGAAAATATAGTTCTGTGCTGTAAGGCACCATGTCTGTGGTCCCTTGTTACAGTAGCTTAAGCAAATTTATAGGAAAAGTTGGGAGTCTCCTAAAGACTCTCAAATATGTTCAGTAAGGTATCCTCATAAGAATTATAATATATAAATCATCATAAAATAGATGAGAGATGAGAAATCAATCATGTAAGAACGTTAAGAGTGCTTACTATGTACCAGGAAGTATTTTGTGAGTTGGGAATAAGACAATGTCCCAGACGGATTGAATACATGAATCTTATTTCCGGGTGCTTGAATTCTCACTTAAAAAAAAAAAAAAATCAGGATAAAAAGTGATACGTTGGAAGTGAATAGTCCATTTCATTCATATTGGGCATTTAGAAAAATCCTCTCTGAGCAGCAATTTTTGTGCTGAGAACTAAATGACAAAAATATGTCAACTATGCAAATTGGGGGTGGAGTGGGCTAAAAGTTTCAGACAGAAGAAGAGGCAGTCTGTGTAAAGGTACAGAAATAAAATTGAGCTTGGCTTGTCCAAGGGACAGACAGAACATATTATTTCTGGAGTGTCTTTAGTGAGGAGTGAATTTTATGTGATGTGATATCAGAGGTAGGCAAGTATCAAGAGAGTGTGGGCCATGGTGAGGAGCCTGGATTTTATTCTAAGTGGGTTGAGAAGCCGGTGGCTGGTATGGTCCATTTTTCATTATAAAAGATCATTTGGGCAGCTGTGTGGTAACTGATGGAAGTGTGTAGGAATGGAGGCAGGGAAAAAGTGAAGAGGTTATTGTGGAGATGTTTCCCGTCACTCTTCCCTCATCTTTCAAATCTGAGCTCAGTGTCGCCTCCTCTGGATGTTTCCCTGTATTCATGGACAATACTCAATGGCTGACTCCTCTGCAATTTCCCAGCATGTGTTTAAACCTTTAAGATGGCACCTATTATATTGATATTATGTTTTTCTGCCCTGGATTCTGCCTCCCCAAAAGAACAGCAAGTATTAGTGAATTTGTAACTATGTCTCATTTTTCCCTATAATCTCTGTGTCTGTCATAGGCTTTGGCATGTAGTAGGTTCTTGGTAAACCTATTTATTCAGTTGATTAAATAAATAAGTTGTATTATTTGTATTTATTGCATAAGCTATATAATATATGTGTTCAAAGATATATTCACTGTAAAAGCCAGAGAGGACAGGGTCAGAATGGATTCAGATTTCACCACAAGTGAAGACACTCTAGTGAAATTATGAAGACAATCAGAAAATTAAAAGATTTCTTTGCGCATTTTCAATTGCCTTTTGCAAAGGGAAAGCTTGTGTCAAGACACTTTCTGAAACTGGAGCTTTATCTCTGCTTCTTTTATCATATTAACTAGGCTGTTCTTATCTGCAATGTTCCCTGTGTGTCCTTCCAGCCTTCCCTAGCTGCAAGGGCCATAAGTATGCAACTAAATATTGTCTGCAATGATCCCAGCACCTCTGGCACCTTGTTAAGCAAAACTTGGTGCAATACTTGGGGGAATAACTTCTCAAAGTCAACAAATTGTGCTGAAGGGCAGATTCAGTTGCCTCTAATGTAAGAAACGCGTCCTTTGGGAATCTGCAGAGAAGAAGCTGAAGTCAAATCTTAGACTGAATTGTCTGACACTGAAACACAAATATTTATGATAATACAGAATTCAGCTTGTTAACCACTATGATTCAGCAAATATTTAATCAGCAACTGATATGTACTTGGCCTTGTGCTAGGCACTATGGGTTTGATGATGAATAGGATATACTCTGCTTTCATGGTACCCATGATACATCCAGGAGAGATCTGTAGTTAAAAATAATCACTATTTTGGCAGAACCATGAGGGCAGTGACTATATTTGATATGTTCACTCTGTGAGTCTTTTGGATAGTTCCTGAGACAGTAACCTTCTGCAAATATTTTGTGGGCAGATTAAAAACAATATTGGATGGTATAAATAAAAACTGGGATCATATTCAAGGAGCCATACTCTGATGAACTCTGTGGTGGAAGAGACAACAGGCCCTAGGGGAAGACTTCATAGAGGCAAGAAGAGCCAATATTCTAAAGGGTGGCGTGATGCCATATGGGCGGGTGTGGAATGGAAAACAAGAACTGAGATTGGGAGAATGGAACTTTCCCAGCACTGGGAACAGTGTGTACAAATATATGAAACTTTGAAACAGAATGATAGGTACTGAAAAGGAAAGTGGTTTACAGAAGATGCAGAATATGATGTAAAGCAACTTACATTTAAAAGGACAGGGGGCACCATAAACCGGGTAAAGAAGAATGACTTGTGTTGCAAAGAACTAGTAAAAATGGCAGTTCCTTCAGCTTAAAAATATTAGTTCTGACTCATCATATAAAACATGACTTTATGTCAAGGGCTTCCCTAAAATGTATGCCACCACTGTTTGAATTCAGAGATCTGGCATATCCACCCGACAGCGGGGGATGTGTTTTACCACTCTTGAGTGCTGGAGCATTTGTATTCAGAGATGGGAAATGGACCAAAGTCTACTACTTAGAAGTCATTTTGCTGTTGGATTTTGCAGAATTTCTTTCTCTGCTGAATAAATTTAGGCTTATCAAGTTTCAAACTCAGGAAATATCTGAGTTATATTAGCACTACTTGTAAGTATACTCCTTTGCTTTTATCTTCTAATGAAGCCATAGAAAGATAATAGATCCATTTTTCTTTATTATGCTAGAGACTTTAAATACAAACTAAACATCAGAAGTGACAAGGTGTGGTGGAAAGAAGAAAGCTATTGACCCGAAAAGACCTGAGGTCAAGATGCTATTTTTCTAGCTTTACCTAAGTGAGTTTTAGCTTCTGAGTCTCAGTCTCTCCTCATACTGATAAAAGGAGTTACAAAATTTGTCACAACTACTAGAAAGCCCCACATAAAAATTAATCTTAATGTGTAATAATAGTAATATTAATGGCCATTTACTCTTTGCTACATATCCACCATGCTGAGTCTCTTTTATAATTATTATTTCACTTAATCATCTTAATTACCCTGAGACATTTATATTTTTCTTACTTTTATAATTTGCAAATAATGAAACTGAATTTCAAAGAGATAAACTCTTTATAAGATGTACAAATATAAACACTAGTAATATTTGTACTTATTACAAAATCTTCATTTTTTTGATATTTCTTTTAGGTAAATAATAATATACTTAGGAATAAATCCTAAAATGGGAGAAATTTTGACTTTGAAAATAGATATTGATAACTCCCTTGCATTCTCAGAGTAATTAATGAATGCAATAGTGATCACTGTATTAATAACAGCCAGTATCTATTGAGAGCTTACTGTCTGTATGAGACAGTATGCTAAATTTTTTCCATGGGCTGTAATATTGGTCCCTCACAATAATACATGTATAATATTGTAGGCATTTTATTTCTTACTACTATTTTTATGATGAGAAAAGTGAGGCTCAGAAGAGCAAAAAGATTTTTCCAATGTCAAGCAGAAAGTGGAGACAGAATTTCATCTGAGCTAATCTTAACCTAGTCAAGCGAGTGCTGCTATACTTATCCAAGACTTTCAATTACGCATTACTACATATCGTTTGTACTGCAACACAGCATTTACAAAAACACCGTATTTATTTCAGCCCTCTGTTCTCATGTATACCTCCATTTCATAATAATTATCAATCTCTATTAAATCTTCACTATTTCTCAGTGTTGCATGTGGGGAAGGAGTGGTTGGCACTAAAAATATGAAAATCTGAAGACAGGTGGTCTGCAATAGACATCTTGCAGCCCATTTCTGAATCAATTTCCAATTCACTAGACTGTGTGTGTCTATTAAGAACAACAGTAGTTGCCAAAGTTGGCAGCTGACAATTATGTTTCTACCCTATCAATATGGTCTGTACTCCCACTATCCAATTTCTTTAGCTAATTGGGAAAGGCATAAAAATACTTGCCAAACATATTTAAGGCACCATTAAATATATTTTTATGAATTGTATTTCTAAAATTGTTTATTTCTAAAATTTTATTTTCTTACATATTTCAATAATATATCTAATAAAAAGTAGACGTCCTGGGCATCAAGGGATCTTCCCCCAACATCCTTTCCTCTCATATCTGAAATTGTGCCATTCCTTTTGAATAAAAAGATATGATTTCTTTGCATTGCTTTGTTACCATGGTTATTCATTCAATTAATATTTACTGAGTGCCTCCCATGTGTCAGACAGGAGGAGTAGACAATCTGGCAAGAGAGAGAAAAGTAACAATAAGGTAATTTTAAACAAAGATAAATTTTATGGCAGTGCCATAAAATAGAGAAATGGATAAGAAAAAGTGAGAGGGCATAAGACAGTCTCAAGAGGTAACCTTTAAACTGGGACCCAAATGGTAAGAAGGAATCAGCCTGCGAACATGTCGGAAGGAGCCTTCCAAGGGGAGGTAGCAGCAAATGCAAAATCCCTGAGGAAGAAGCAAGCTTAGTGTGTTACAGAAATTAAAATACGTCAGTTAAGCTCTAACAGAGAAAGCAATGAGGACATCTTGATGCAAATTCAGGTCATAGAATAGGAAAGGAATTGGATTCAGTATAGTCTTCTGCATCATGGCAAGATCCTTGGACTTTATCCTGAGAGTATATAAATTTTAATAACTATTAAATACAGAAAAATTTTAAGTGAAAATTGACAGAGTTTTCCTAACATCATATGTAAAAGGATTATGAAAATGTTTCATCAGTGGAAGCAGTGACCCAATTATGGCATCCTAATTATATGGGGACCCTAGAGATAGAAAGTAGACTAAAGGTAGGTCTAGGACCTAAGGAAGAAGAAGTAGGGTGAGCCCAAATAAAGGACAACACATTTTTTTTTTTTTCAGGCTCGGCCTTCATGGTCCCAACAAATGAATTAATAATTTGTGGCCACCCAGTATCTACTTTCCTTTTTTTTTTTTTCAAATGACACACAGAGAGTACTCTTGGGATCCATCTCTTCTGCTCTCAGTCCAAGGACTCTGGCTGCTGTTGACTCCACCTCACGTTTCTTGGGGTATGGAAAAGATTTTTGTCTGACCAGTTGCATCTCATTGCCCTGGCCACAACGTTGGTTGAGACATGGCCATATGCCCCAAGTTGACCTAATTAGTGCTTCTTCAATATTCCTATTCAAATTTCTGGAAAAAAAAATGTTCTTTTTCTAGACACCAACATGGAAGGGTGTATTTCTTGAGTTACTAGTAACCATCTTGCTTCCACCTGAGCCAGGATAAAGGAACATAAACCTGAGCAATAGAGAGTAGGTCTTTGTAACATGGTTTAAACTCTAGACCATAGCTTATGTCAGCCAAGGCCTGCAGGAAGCAGAATTCACTCCAGACAGCTTATGATAAATATATATATGGTACAATTATATATATCATATATTATATATATATATAATATGTGTGTGTGTATATATATATATGGTACAAATATTTAGGGAGGGACTAACAAAATTCTGTGCCCATAATCCCAGCTACTCAGGAGACTGAAGCAGGGGAATTGCTTGAACCCAGGAGGCGGAGGTTGCAGCAAGCCGAGATCACGTTACTGCACTCCAGTCTGGGCAACAAGAGCAAAACTCGGTTTCAAAAAAAAAAAAAAAAAAAAAAGGAGTAAATAAGAAAGGATGAGGCACTCAAAGTCTAGAGAAAATGAAAAGTTGTTACTACCATCTCTGGAACTGAAGGAACCAGGGAAAGAAATAGTGCTATTCTAGCTCAGTAAAAGCTGCAATAGTCATGATGTGTCTTGTGGGGGTGTCAGCGCTAGAGAGGTAGACACAGCCCTAAAGAATGGAGAGAGTTGAAAGGAAATGTTCTGGTATTTTTCTTAGTTAGCTCTTTAGTCTCTAGCTGGTACCTCCCTTTGTCATCACTCAATTTCAAGGAAGTCAGTGAGGCAATTAACAGAAATCATCCTCCAGTGTCATGGAGAAGGCTGAAGAAAGGTGGAAAATGCATGGGGAGTGGGATGAAAAGAGGGTAACTTGCACAAAGTTAAGTGAACCTACTTTTTTCACATATAAGAGCTAAAATGTTCTTGCATCCTTACTGTCCTTTCGGAGGCAACTAGAAATTGGTATTCTGTCTCTTGCAATTTAAAAGACTCTAACTTACAAATCCTTGGATCTTGAAAAATTCGAGTAGCCTCTCCTATAGAAATATTTTATTACAGTGTATCTTACTCTGCAGAGGGTCAGAGTAATCTTGAAATATCTAGTTATGCAATTAGTAAGTGAAATGTATGTACACATTGTTCCAGTTCTTTCTGCAGAGACCAGCTGGGAAAGAGATCACGAGTCAGTGATTCTTCCATATCCATCAGGCTGAAATATTAATAGGATGAGTGGAGTGGTTGGAATATTTTCATGTCTAGTTTAATGTGATGGGTAAATATTCATGTGATGGCAATTTCTTTTCACACAGAGCTCAGTGGGAACACTCCTTCAAATTAAATGAGTACAGTGGGACATTTAAAGTTGGAAAAAGAGAGATATACGTGGTTCTGTAAGACATAAATGAATGATTAGATATGCCTTAGGTCTTTAGACCCAAGAAAGTATCTCCTCTGATTATTCAAAATGGAATTCTACATTATAAATGTAGAGATGATGAAAAAGTAGAAAATTAACATTAAACCTTGTCATCTGGAAGGGAGGTCACAAAATTTACCTCTTTCTTTTTACAGGTGTGGAAAGTGTAAGCCAAAGAGATGAAGTGACTTGCTGATTGTCACCCAGATAGTTAGTGGCCAAACTAGAAATGGAGCCTGAATTTCCTAAACCTTAGTTTTTTGCATTTCATCCTACTGTATAATCTATAGTTTGGAATGCAAAAACAGAAATTATAAGCAAGGTGATTACTTTCTTCACGATAAAATATGTCTGTCATAGGGTATGACACCTTCTGGTTTTTAATCATTGGCACTTCCTTGGAGTTCAAGTAGTGATTCTAATGACAAATATACATTTTCCTTTTCATATGTTATATATGATCTTGCCCAACCAAGTCAGTCCTCTATAATCATAGAATGATGTTCATAAGGGCACTATGGATATGTCAAAGTGTTGGGACTCGTAAGTTCCTCTGTTATTCATGTTACTATCATGGTTAATATAGTGCCTCTCTCTGTTATCTGAGAATGTCAGCATGTAAAGAGTTAAGCATGAGTGACCTCTTTTGCATATCATTGGACTTTTGATTAAGGTAACTAGAAGAGTTTTATGACAAACACTTAAAACTTCTCTGTTCAGAGTTAATAAGCAGACATTGATTTTTGCATTTAATAATTAACTACAAACTATCTTGGGTAATCTGATCGAAAAACTGGCAGTACCTAGGGCCTCCCAGTTTTATGAACTTGCAGAATGGCTTGGTTTATGCTTTTTATTTCTCTCTCTTTCTATTTTACCCTAAAGAAGCAATAAGGGATTTGCTGCATTTGCCATTTTCAGTGGTTTGGTCTCTCTTCTGATGTGACAGCAACATTGGGCCAGCAGGTCAGGTTTGATTTACTCTATAATGAGGCTTTGGGGACAGTTTTCTCTACTAATCCCTTACTTCTAAATGTTGCCATTCTGTAACTCCCTGAAAGATTTGCTGATTGTGTGAAATGTCAATGTCACTGTTATTTCTTTGAACTTGAGTTATTTTAGTCTTGTACCTCAAGTCCTAAATGAAGTTCCCAAACCATAAATAAATGCAATAATTGGCCCAAACCACAGTCACACTGGCAAGTCTTTGATATATTGCTAAACAGTCATATGCTTCTCTTAGAATCAAAGCATTTCGAAGTTGGATGAGGCCTTAGAGGTCATTTGCTTCTACTCTTTATTCTACCTTCTAGTTATATTGCAACTAAAATATCAAAGGTCACCCAGTCCTTTGATATTTAAAGAAAATTGGCTTGAACTTCCTTACCCCTCATCCTGTGAAAGCAGTGATCTTCCATAGATTTTTGCAAATTTTCCACATGTTTATATTAGCTCCTCACTTCTCTTCTCAATGACCTGCCTATCTGAATTCCAATTTTTTTCCCTTCTCTCAGCCATGCACCAGTGACGCATGGTATTCTTCTCTTTTCCCTTGATTTTCTCCAAATACTACTCGAACAGGACATCTGTGGGTATATGAAACTTTACTGTAGACCCCCTGCAAGTTGTGTGTCAACACTACCAGCAAGGGGGAGTGACGAAGAGAAGCTGGTTAGAGCTACAAAAATACAAGTAGAAGGAAGAAGTTCTGCTATTTAATAGTACAGTAGGAAAATTATAGTTAATAGGCCAGGCATGGTGGCTCACGCCTGTAATCCCAGCACTTAGGGAGGCCAAGGAGGGCAGATCACGAGGTCAGGAGATCCAGACCATTCTGGCTAACATGGTGAAACCCCATCTCTACTAAAAAATACAAAATAAATAAATAAATAAATAAATTAGCTGGGTGTGGCGGTGGGCGCCTGTAGTCCCAGCTACTGGGAAGGCTGAGGCAGGAGAATGGCTCGAACCCGGGAGGCGGAGCTTGCAGTGAGTCGAGATTGCGCCACTGCACTCCAGCCTGGGTGACAGAGCGACACTCCGTATTAAAAAAAAAAAAATTATAGTTAATAATACTTTATTGTATATTTCAAAATAGCTAGAAGAAAAGGCTTGTCATGTTCCCAACGCAAAGAAAAGATAAATCTTTGAGGTGACGGATACTCCAATTACCCAGATTTGATTCTTACACATTGTATACAGATATCAAAATATTATATGTGCACCCCAAAATGTGTACAACTGTTATATGTCAATTTAAAAAAGAAAATATACAAATAAATAAGTAAATTAAATAGAAAGTAAAATTGCCCCAGCTTTAAAATTCCTTTTTAACTTCTCATAATTCTTTATAATGCCTCAGTTTTACTATGTATTTCCTTCTAGTCCATCATAAAATTATTCAATTTCTTTTAAATTCATTAAATAATTTCTGGTCACATCCTACAAAAACTATTCACAAAGGACCTTATCTGAATTAATAAATATAACCAGTAAAGTGGATTCCTAAATACAAACTATTCTTTTTACCTAAGAGGAACTCTACTACTTAACAATTTTTTCTCACCGTTTCTCTCTCCCTTTATTTCTCCTTTTTCCTTCCCTCTTTCCTGCCTTCATTCACTCATCTACTCCCTTCTTTTCTTTCTCTCCTCCTATGTTAAGACTATAAAAGTTTTACAATTAAGAGATAAAACCCAAAAACTGGATGGATATACTCCCCCTTAAAGTGTAATCAGTGAAATTAAACTTCTTAGGTTTAAAGATTTGCCCAAGGAAATATGCATTAAAAATTTATTGTTAAAAAATCATACAAATTTTAATATGTTGAAAATAAGGGTCTTTTCATTCCCATTTTTTGAGTTTCATTCTTGGGCCATTGTGTCAAGGAATGATTTTCTATGTTATCGTGTTAATAAAGGTATAGGTAGTAAATACAGATTCTGAGAAACCTATGTTAAATGTAATACCTATTTACATTTTATTAGGGATTATGAATTTTGAAAAAACAAGAATTAACACTTTTCCTTGAAATTTTAGCATAAACGTGATTGTACCATTTTTTAAAATTTTCAATTTAACTTCCTGCCACATTTCACCTCCAAATTTATGTTCTAGTATATATGTAATTAATTTTTCTGTATGCTGTAAAGTAGAAGCCAAAAAGTTTATTTTTTAATATAATGTCCAGTGGAGCAAGAAGTGCTAATTAAAGGACCATCCTTTCCATACCAAATTTCAGTGGCATCTGGGTTCAAAATCAAGTGTTGTTATATATCTGTGTCTGGGCTGCTTATTCTGTTCCATTAGATTCACGCGTGGATATCACATTGTCTTAGGCATTGTAGTGTTAAAATAATTCTTGATATTTAATACTGTAATTCTTTTAGCTTTGCACTCCTGAGATCATCTTGGTTATCCTAGGTCATTTTCACTGATAATCGTTAAAATTAGTGGTAAATTTTTGTTTAAGGTCATAGTGGGATTTCATTAAGATTGCATTAGATGTATTTATAAATAAAATTGGGGAGCATTGACTCTTCATAATATTATGTCTTCCAATTCATGAACAGGGTATATGATATAGTCCTTCTCTAAATTTATTCTGAGAATTTCGTATCTTTTGTGCTATTGAAAATAATGCCTGTAAAATGTGTAAACAATTATGTGGTACTAATCTCTAGAAATGCAACTGATTTCTCTATATTAACATTTTATTCAGTAAACTTTATTATTTCTAACAGTTTATTTTCAGAATCATTTTGTTTTTTGTGTGCATAAATATATCATCTGTAAAGAATGATAATTTTTATTTCTTTCTCATAGTTATTTTTTGAGATGTAGTCTTGCTCTGTCACCTAGGCTGGAGGGCAGTGGTGTAATCTTGGTTCACTGCAACTTCTGCTTCCTGGGTTCAAGAGATTCTCATGTCTCAGCCTCCCTAGTAGCTGAGATTACAGGTGCACGTCACCACACCCGACCAATTTTTCTATTGTTATTTTTAGTGGAGGTGGGGTTTCACCATGTGGGCCAGGCTGGTCTTGAACTCCTGACCTCAAGGGATCCACCCGCCTCAGCCTCCCAAAGTGCTGGGATTACAGGTGTTAGCAACTGTGCCTGGACTTTCTCATACATTTTATTTTATTTTATTTTATTGCCTTATTTCATTTTCTCTATTGCACTGACCATTTACTACATTATGTCTAATAATATGTTTAATAGAATTGGAGGTGATGGGCATTTTTATCTTGTTTTCATCCTGCAAAAGAGAACATTCAATATTTTATTGTATTTTTTTTCTGGGAGTTTTTACTGTTTGTCTATTGCTTTCCTGCATATAATTTTTACTATACTGAAAACATTCTATTCCTGGTTTTCTGAGAATATTCTTTGTTGTTATTTAATGAATAGATATTGGAATTTATCAAATGGTTGTTCTACACTTATTGAGATACTGATATAATTTTTTTCTCTGTATTCTGTTAACATGGCTCATGGTATTCGTCAGTTTTCAGTTTTAATGGCAATTTTATGCTCCTGGAATGAATATTTGTTTCTTGACATAATTTTTACTTAATGCTAATAAGATACAATACTCATTTAACCCTAGATTATAATAATTTATATTACACTGAGGTTTTTTTTGTGTCCTTATTCCTGGGAGATACTTATCTGTAAATTTCCTTTCTTGCAATATTCCTTAGGGTTTTTGATACCTAGTTATGCCAGCTCATAAAATGTGTATCGAGGTATTTTAACATTTTTTATTCTCTGGAAAAGTTTGTGTAAGATTGTATTATTTCTTAAATGTTTGAAAAATTTTGCCAGTGAAACCACCTGCTATTGGAGCTGTCTCAATGGGAAGGTTTGGATTAATTTAATATATTAGTAAGTAGAGAGCTACGCAAATTTTGGCTTTTTTAATATCAATTTTGATAAGTTGTGTTTTTCAAATTGTCAGGTTTATTGGCATGGAATTATTAATGATAAGCCTTTTTTAACCTTTTAACATGCATGGAATATGAAATAATGGCAATATTTGCATTTCTTATATTATCAGTCCATTCTTTACTTCTTCCCCTTAATTAGTTTAGTAAGGTGTTTGTCAATTTATGTTTAAAAACATAAGCTTCTCTTTTTGTGAATTTTTTTCTTAATGTTTTCTATTTCTTGGTTACATTATTTTACCTTCTTTGGGTTTTATTGAATGTTCATTTGCCAGCTTTTTGGAAAGAAGTTTAGCTCATTGCTTATCAAACTATCTGTATATACATTTTCCTCTGAACACAGTAGTAGCTGAATTGCACACATTTTGTCATGGGATAACACTACTGTAATTCATTGAAAGATATTTTCAAATTTTCATTTTGATGATTTTCTTTGACCAAGTAAGTATCTGGAAATAACTTTCTTAATGTCCAGGATTCAGGGTTTGTCTACTTATAAAGTTATTACTGAGTTTCACTGAAATTTCACTGTGATCATAAAAGAAAACACATGATCTCACTCTTGGATAATTACAGACACTTGTTTTATGGCTCAACAGATGGTTTGGGAAATCTTTCACATGCACTTGAGAAAAATGTTATTGTGAAGTTTTTCAGATCTTCTATTCTTTACTGATTTTTGGTCAACTTTTTCTATCAGTTTCTCACAAAATTATGTTCAAATCTCAAAATTAATTGTGGGTTATGTTATTTTCACTTTTAGCTCTGTTAGCTTGACATCATATAATTTTAAAGTATATTATAAAACCTATAAATTTAGTATTGTTATATTTCTCTGTTGAATTGACGCTTTAAATATTATGAAATGTTTTATCTCCATTAATATTTGTCACCTCAAAATAGTGTTTGCTTTATATAATATGATAATTTTTATTGGAGCTTGTATTGTATATATTCTCATTATTTTAATTTTGAGATGTTTTGTTCCTTATTTTTGAATTGTGTATCTTATAGAAAGCATACAGTTTATTTTATGTTCTAATTTTAAAAAGTGCACTTACAATTTATTGGCAGATGCATATATGTGTGTAAGTGTGTGTGTGTGTATTTATATATAATTTGTTGAGTTTTGACATATGTATGTATATATGTGTAAGTGTATGTGTGTATGTGTGTGTGTATATATATATAATTTGTTGAATTTTGACATATGTATATATCCATAAAACTAAAACCAAAATCAAGAAAATTTACATGACATCCCCTCAAATTTTCTTGTGCCCTGTTGAATTTCCTTCTTTCTCTCTATCATACACACTGTTATTAATGTGCATTCTGTCACTATGGTTTCTAGAATTTCCATACAAATTTATTCCCTAGAATTTTATACACAAATTTAATCAGGAAGGCAGTACTTTCTTTTTTTCTGGCTTTTTTCACTCAGCATATTATTTTGAGATTCACCCATATTTTGTGGATTAATACATTGCTTTTAATTTTTACTGCTGAGTAGTAGTCCAGTATATGGATATACCATGACTTGTTTATCCATCCACCTGTTGACTGATATTTGATTTGTTTCAGGTTTGGAAACATTATTTTAAAAAATTCTGCTATGGGCAAGATGGCCGAATAGGAACAGCTCCAGTCTCCAACTCCCAGCGTGAGCGACACAGAAGACCGGTGATTTCTGCATTTTCAACTGAGGTACTGGGTTCATCTCACTGGGGAGTGCCGGACGATCGGTGCTGGTCAGCTGCTGCAGCCCGACCAGCGAGAGCTGAAGCAGGGCGAGGCATCGCCTCACCTGGGAAGCACAAGAGGGAAGGGAATCCCTTTTCCTAGCCAGGGGAACTGAGACACACAACACCTGGAAAATCGGGTAACTCCCACCCCAATACTGCGCTTTAAGCAAACAGGCACACCAGGAGATCATATCCCACACCTGGCCGGGAGGGTCCCACGCCCACGGAACCTCCCTCATTGCTAGCACAGCAGTCTGTGATCTACCAGCAAGGCAGCAGCGAGGCTGGGGGAGGGGCGCCCGCCATTGCTGAGGCTTAAGTAGGTAAACAAAGCTGCTGGGAAGCTCGAACTGGGTGGAGCTCACAGCAGCTCAAGGAAACCTGCCTGTCTCTGTAGACTCCACCTCTGGGGACAGGGCACAGTAAACAATAACAAATGCAGCAGAAACCTCTGCAGATGCAAACGACTCTGTCTGACAGTTTTGAAGAGAGCAGTGGATCTCCCAACACGGAGGTTGAGATCTGAGAAGGGACAGACTCCCTGCTCAAGTGGGTCCCTGACCCCTGAGTAGCCTAACTGGGAGACATTCCCCACTAGGGGCAGTCTGACACCCCACACCTCACAGGGCAGAGTACACACCTGAGAGGAAGCCTCCAAAGCAAGAATCAGACAGGTAAACTCGCTGTTCAGCAATATTCTATCTTCTGCAGCCTCTGCTGCTGACACCCAGGCAAACAGGGTCTTGAGTGGACCTCAAGCAATCTCCAACAGACCTACAGCTGAGGGTCCTGACTGTTAGAAGGAAAACTATCAAACAGGAAGGACACCTACACCAAAACCCCATCAGTACATCACCATCATCATCAAAGACCAGAGGCAGATAAAACCACAAAGATGGGGAAAAAGCAGGGCAGAAAAACTGGAAATTCAAAAAATAAGAGCGCATCTCCCCCGGCAAAGGAGCGCAGCTCATCGCCAGCAACAGATCAAAGCTGGACGGAGAATGACTTTGACGAGATGAGAGAAGAAGGCTTCAGTCCATCAAATTTCTCAGAGCTAAAGGAGGAATTACGTACCCAGCGCAAAGAAACTAAAAATCTTGAAAAAAAAGTGGAAGAATTGATGGCTAGAGTAATTAATGCAGAGAAGGTCCTAAACGAAATGAAAGAGATGAAAACCATGACACAAGAAATACGTGACAAATGCACAAGCTTCAGTAACCGACTCGATCAACTGGAAGAAAGAGTATCAGCGATTGAGGATCAAATGAACAAAATGAAGTGAGAAGAGAAACCAAAAGAAAAAAGAAGAAAAAGAAATGAACAAAGCCTGCAAGAAGTATGGGATTATGTAAAAAGACCAAATCTACGTCTGATTGGGGTGCCTGAAAGTGAGGGGGAAAATGGAACCAAGTTGGAAAACACTCTTCAGGATATCATCCAGGAGAACTTCCCCAACCTAGTAGGGCAGGCCAACATTCAAATCCAGGAAATACAGAGAACGCCACAAAGATGCTCCTCGAGAAGAGCAACTCCAAGACACATAATTGCCAGATTCACCAAAGTTGAAATGAAGGAAAAAATCTTAAGGGCAGCCAGAGAGATAGGTCGGGTTACCCACAAAGGGAAGCCCATCAGACTAACAGCAGACCTCTCGGCAGAAACTCTCCAAGCCAGAAGAGAGTGGGGGCCAATATTCAACATTCTTAAAGAAAAGAATTTTCAACCCAGAATTTCATATCCAGCCAAACTAAGTTTCATAAGTGAAGGAGAAATAAAATCCTTTACAGATAAGCAAATGCTTAGAGATTTTGTCACCACTAGGCCTGCCTTACAAGAGACCCTGAAGGAAGCACTAAACATGGAAAGGAACAACCGGTACCAGGCATTGCAAAAACATGCCAAAATGTAAAGACCATCGAGGCTAGGAAGAAACTGCATCAACTAACGAGCAAAATAACCAGTTAATATCATAATGGCAGGATCAAGTTCACACATAACAATATTAACCTTAAATGTAAATGGACTAAATGCTCCAATTAAAAGACACAGACTGGCAAACTGGATAAAGAGTCAAGACCCATCAGTCTGCTATATTCAGGAGACCCATCTCACACGCGGAGACATACATAGGATCAAAATAAAGGGATGGAGGAAGATTTACCAAGCAAATGGAGAACAAAAAAAAGCAGGGGTTGCAATACTAGTCTCTGATAAAACAGACTTTAAACCATCAAAGATCAAAAGAGACAAAGAAGGCCATTACATAATGGTAAAGGGATCAATTCAACAGGAAGAGCTAACTATCCTAAATATATATGCACCCAATACAGGAGCACCCAGATTCATAAAGCAAGTCCTTAGAGACTAACAAAGAGACTTAGATTCCCATACAATAATAATGGGAGACTTCAACACTCCACTGTCAACATTAGACAGATCAACGAGACACAAAGTTAACAAGGATATCCAGGAATTGAACTCATCTCTGCAGCAAGCAACCTAATAGACATCTATAGAACTCTCCACCCCAAATCAACAGAATATACATTCTTCTCAGCACCACATCGCACTTATTCCAAAATTGACCACATAATTGGAAGTAAAGCACTCCTCAGCAAATGTACAAGAACAGAAATTATAACAAACTGTCTCTCAGACCACAGTGCAATCAAACTAGAACTCAGGACTAAGAAACTCAATCAGAACTGATCAACTACATGGAAACTGAATAACCTGCTCCTGAATAACTACTGGGTACACAACGAAATGAAGGCAGAAATAAAGATGTTCTTTGAAACCAGTGAGAACAAAGATACAACATACCAGAATCTCTGGACACATTTAAAGCAGTGTGTAGAGGGAAATTTATAGCACTAAATGCCCACAAGAGAAAGCTGGAAAGATCTAAAATTGACACTCTAACATCGCAATTAAAAGAACTAGAGAAGCAAGAGCAAACACATTCGAAAGCTAGCAGAAGGCAAGAAATAACTAAGATCAGAGCAGAACTGAAGGAGATAGACACACAAAAAACCTTCCAAAAAATCAATGAATCCAGCAGTTGGTTTTTAGAAAAGATCAACAAAATTGACAGACCGCTAGCAAGACTAATAAAGAAGAAAAGAGAGAAGAATCAAATAGACGCAATAAAAAATGATAAAGGGGATATCACCACCGACCCCACAGAAATACAAACTACCATCAGAGAATACTATAAACACCTCTACGCAAATAAACTGGAAAATCTAGAAGAAATGGATAATTTCCTGGACACTTACACTCTTCCAAGACTAAACCAGGAAGAAGTTGAATCCCTGAATAGACCAATAGCAGGCTCTGAAATTGAGGCAATAATTAATAGCCTACCAACCAAAAAAAGTCCAGGACCAGATGGATTCACAGCTGAATTCTACCAGAGGTACAAGGAGGAGCTGGTACCATTCCTTCTGAAACTATTCCAATCAATAGAAAAAGAGGGAATCCTCCCTAACTCATTTTATGAGGCCAACATCATCCTAATACCAAAGCCTGGCAGAGACACAACAAAAAAAGAATTTTAGACCCATATCCCTGATGAACATCGATGCAAAAATCCTCAATAAAATACTGGCAAACCGGATTCAGCAGCACATCAACAAGCTTATCCACCATGATCAAGTGGGCTTCATCCCTGGGATGCAAGGCTGGTTCAACATTCGCAAATCAATAAACATCATCCAGCATATAAACAGAACCAAAGACAAGAACCACATGATTATCTCAATAGATGCAGAAAAGGCTTTTGACAAAATTCAACAGCCCTTCATGCTAAAAACGCTCAATAAATTCGGTATTGATGGAACGTACCTCAAAATAATAAGAGCTATTTATGACAAACCCACAGCCAATATCATACTGAATGGGCAAAAACTGGAAAAATTCCCTTTGAAAACTGGCACAAGACAGGGACGCCCTCTCTCACCACTCCTATTCAACATAGTGTTGGAAGTTCTGGCTAGGGCAATCAGGCAAGAGAAAGAAATCAAGGGTATTCAGTTAGGAAAAGAAGAAGTCAAATTGTCCCTCTTTGCAGATGAGATGATTGTGTATTTAGAAAACCCCATTGTTTCAGCCCAAAATCTCCTTAAGCTGATAAGCAACTTCAGCAAAGTCTCAGGATACAAAATTAATGTGCAAAAATCACAAGCATTCTATTACACCAGTAACCGACAAACAGAGAGCCAAATCATGAATGAACTGCCATTCACAATTGCTTCAAAGAGAATAAAATACCTAGGAATCCAACTTACAAGGGATGTAAAGGACCTCTTCAAGGAGAACTACAAACCACTGCTCAGTGAAATAAAAGAGGACACAAACAAATGGAAGAACATACCATGCTTATGGATAGGAAGAATCAATATCGTGAAAATGGCCATACTGCCCAAAGTAATTTATAGATTCAATGCCATCCCCATCAAGCTACCAATGAGTTTCTTCACAGAATTGGAAAAAACTGCTTTAAAGTTCATATGGAACCAAAAAAGAGCCCGCATCTCCAAGACAATCCTAAGTCAAAAGAACAAAGCTGGAGGCATCACGCTACCTGACTTCAAACTATACTACAAGGCTACAGTAACCAAAACAGCATGGTACTGGTACCAAAACAGAGATATAGACCAATGGAACAGAACAGAGTCCTCAGAAATAATACCACACATCTACAGCCATCTGATTTTTGACAAACCTGAGAGAAACAAGAAATGGGGAAAGGACTCCCTATTTAATAAATGGTGCTGGGAAAATTGGCTAGCCATAAGTAGAAAGCTGAAACCGGATCCTTTCCTTACTCCTTATACGAAAATTAATTCAAGATGGATTAGAGACTTAAATGTTAGGCCTAATACCATAAAAATCCTAGAGGAAAACCTAGGTAGTACCATTCAGGACATAGGCATGGGCAAAGACTTCATGTCTAAAACACCAAAAGCAACGGCAGCAAAAGCCAAAATTGACAAATGGGATCTCATTAAACTAAAGAGCTTCTGCACAGCAGAAGAAACTACCATCAGAGTGAACAGGCAACCTATAGAATGGGAGAAAATGTTTGCAATCTACTCATCTGACAAAGGACTAATATCCAGAACCTACAAAGAACTCAAACCAATTTACAAGAAAAAAACAAACAACCCATCAAAAAGTGGGCAAAGGATATGAACAGACATTTCTCAAAAGAAGACATTCATAGAGCCAACAGACACATGAAAAAATGCTTATCATCCCTGGCCATCAGAGAAATGCAAATCAAAACCACAATGAGATACCATCTCACACCAGTTAGAATGGCGATCATTAAAAAGTCAGGAAACAACAGGTGCTGGAGAGGATGTGGAGAAATAGGAACACTTTTACACTGTTGGTGGGATTGTAAACTAGTTCAACCATTATGGAAAACAGTATGGCGATTCCTCAAGGATCTAGAACTAGATGTACCATATGACCCAGCCATCCCATTACTGGGTATATACCCAAAGGATTATAAATTATGCTGCTATAAAGACACATGCACACGTATGTTTATTGCGGCACTATTCACAATAGCAAAGACTTGGAATCAACCCAAATGTCCATCAGTGACAGATTGGATTAAGAAAATGTGGCACATATACATCATGGAATACTATGCAGCCATCAAAAAGGATGAGTTTGTGTCCTTTGTAGGGACACGGATGCAGCTGGAAACCATCATTCTTAGCAAACTATCACAAGAACAGAAAACCAAACACCGCATGTTCTCACTCATAGGTGGGAACTGAACAATGAGATCACTTGGACTCGGGAAGGGGAACATCACACACCGGGGCCTATCATGGGGAGGGGGGAGGGGGGATGGATTGCATTGGGAGTTATACCTGATGTAAATGACGAGTTGATGGGTGCTGACGAGTTGATGGGTGTGGCACAGCAACATGGCACAAGTATACATATGTAACAAACCTGCACGTTATGCACATGTACCCTAGAACTTAAAGTATAATAATAATAAATAAATTTTAAAAAAATAAATAAATAAAGACACACACATCTACACTATGTAATTTTGCAACCTATCCATGTAGGAGGAACCAGCTCTTCATCACAGGATGGATTCCAGAGCATGCTTGTAGGACATCTATCTTTAGGAAAGGTTAGGGACAGTTTTTAATCAATGGTTCTAATTCAAAATGCTATAGATGCTATTCAGAGTAGAATATAATCCAAGACTCTGGCTTGACCGGAGATTAAAAATCACCACTCAGTGTCTGAGTAAACCAATATGTTTTTCAAACACAAGAGGAATATTTTAGAAAGAATGATAGATCAGACTACTTGTTATGTCTACTGGATAATATGTCAGTTGCTCCTGTATTTGGGAATATATTGAATATCTTTTGGGGATGAGATATTGTAAAAACATATGCTAAATTCATAGCCAATAACTGAGGGAACAGAGAAATCTACTTTTAAGTTGGTAGCACAATTGGAATTTGAAGACAGAGCTGAGAATTGGGAAAACAAGTTAGTCTGCTGTGAAGGTTGTCATGCCCAAGTGCGTGTCTGTTCTGTAGGATCTGTGGTTTATAATCACTGATGATGTGCCTCTTTCTCTTGAAAATGTCTCATGAAAGCTAAACTGCTAAGAATATGAGTGTCTTCAAAACTTTTGACAAAATATTCACTTGCAATTTTCCATCACAAAAAAAAGAGAAACAGTCAAATGGTCTAGTTTGTTTTTTTCCCACTAGGTAATTAGGTATTATTTCTGAATATGTGTTTATTGAGGATAGCATACATACATAAAAAGTACACAGGTTACATCGTGATGTATTTTTGACACTAACTTGAAGACACCTAGATAACCTGCAACAGATCAAGAAGCAGAATATCACTGGCTTTCCAGGAGCCCAATAGTGGTCTCTTCTAGTAACCATTCTCCCCAAGACATGGTGATATCCTAACATCTGACATTGTGAATTTCCGTGTTTGTAAACTTTACATAAATGGAATCATAAAGTTTTTTTTTTAGTACAAATCTTCTCATTTAATGTCACCGTTATGTTTTAATTCATGCATACTTACTGTTTTATGATATTCCTTGTAAGAATTTATAATGAAGTATTTGTTAAAGAATGGACTTTCAGTCATTTATTTACTACTCATTCAATACATAGGTATTGCAAGACAAGTGTCTTAGTAAGAGGACAAAATACAGCAAAGAAAGAAATCATGGTTGTTCCTTCATGAAGATTTCAGGCTACCAACAGGATAAATAGTAATCAAGTTATCCAGCATCTATAAGAAACTTAAACAAATTTATAACAAAAAAAACTTCATTAAAAAGTGGGTAAGGGATATGAACAAACACTTCTCAAAAGACATACATGCGGCCAATAACCGTATGAAATAAACGCTCAGTATCACTGATCATTAGAGAAATGGAAATAAAACCCCAAAATGAGATACCATCTCACACCAGTAAGAATGGCTATTATTGAAAAGACAAAAAACAAAACAAAACAAAAGATGCTGATGAGGTTGCATAGAAAAGCAAACCCTTATACACTGTTGATGGGAGTGTAAATTAGTTCAATCACTGTGGAAGGCCGTGTGGTGATTCCTCCAAGACCTAAAGACAGAAATAATATTTGATCCAGAAATCCCATTACTGGATATATGCCTAAAGGAATATAAATCATTGTATTATAAAGACGCATGCACACATATGTTCATTGAAGCACTATTCACAATAGCAATGACATGGAATCAGCCTAAAGGTCCATCAACGATAGAATGGATAGAGAAAAATGTGGTAAATATAGATCATGGAATACTATACAGCCATACAAAAGAACAAGATCATGTCCTTTGCAGTAACATGCATGGAGATGGAGGCCATTATCTTAAGCAAACTAATGCAGGAACAAAAATCCAAATTCTGGATGTTCTTACTTAGAAGTGGGAGCTAAATGATGAGAACACATGGACACATAGAGGGGAAAAACACACACTGGGTCATATGAGAAGGTGAAGGGTGGGAGGAGGGAAAGGAACAAGAAACATAATTAATGGGTACTAAGCCTAATACCTGGGTGAAAAAAAATCAGTGTAACAAACCCCCATGACACAAGTTTACCTAAATAACAAACCTGCACATACACCCCTGAACTTGAAGGTTAAAGAAATCCCCCCAAAATTTCAAAAAATGGAAATACTATAAAAAAGCAAACAGAGTAAAACATTTGTAAAAAGTAAATTTTTACTTAAATTCTGTGTTAGTATATTGAAAGCATTTATCTCAGGCAATACTTGGCTAAATTCCTTAAGACTTTAAAGGAATGGGATGGAAGCCAAATATTTTTTTCCAGGTTACCCCAATTATGCCCCACGTGTCCTTGCACTGAGATGTGTTTAGTGTTGATTATTGAGTCAAGTCAGGGACTTTACAACCTCTGATTTACAAAAAACTGTGATGAAATACTAGAAGATAAACTCTTCTTGTGAATGAATTTATGTTACGTAACCAATAATTTAGAATCTTAAGAAATGAGATTTAAATAACCTTTTGTTGTCCCTATATGCATTTTACTTTTTAAAATTTCCTATATAGTTTTCCTGTTTTATTTGCTATCCAAATAATCCTTTGAATATAGCATTTAAGGGGAGTAATGATTTAATCAGTTATGCTGGTAAACTCACATAGCATGCTTATTTGTATATTCACTCTTTGGGATTTTATTTTGCTACATGGCCCTTATTTTGTATCAAATCTGATTTTTATTTTTAGTTTTTAAATTTGAAAATTGTTTAATTTTTAAGGCTATCTGCCATGTTTCCCCAAAACACAACATGAATACATATACATAAACACTGGTATTAAATTTTCATAGCATTTTATCCCAAAAGTCACTACCACCAAATTAGCACAATAATCAGACTTTGTTTTTCTCATCACAGTAACTCTGTAAGATAGATGGTGACTAATATGATTTGTCTCTGTGTCCCCACCCAAATCTCATGTTGAATTGTAATTCTCAATGATGAGGGAGGGTCCTGCTGGGAGATGATTGGATCATGGGAGTGAATTTACTCCTTGCTGTTCTCATGACAGAAAGTTCTCATGAGATATGGTTGTTTAAAAGTGTGTAGCAATTCCCTCTTTGCTCTCTCTCCTGCTCTACCATGTGAGGATAGTGTTTGCTTCCCCTTCACTTTCCACTATTATTTTAAGTGCACTGAGGCCTCCCCAGCAATGCCTCCCGTACAGCCTTTGGAACTGTGAGTCAACTAAACCTCTTTTCTTATAGATTATCCAGTCTTAGGTAGCTCTTTATTGTACTATGACAACAGACTCACACAGACAATTGGTACTGGGAGTGAGGCATTGCTATAAAGATACCTGAAAATGTGGAAGTCACTTTGGAATTGGTAATGGGCAGAGGTTGGAATAGTTTGGAGGGTTCAGAAGAATACAAGATGACGGAAAGTTTGGAACTTACTAGAAACTTTTTGAAAAGTTGTAACCAAAATGCTGATAGTGATAGGGACAGTGAAGTCCAGGCTAAGGTGATCTCAGATAGAGATGAGGAACTTGTTGGGAACTGGAATAAAGGTGATTCTTTCTGTGCTTTAGCAAATAGACTAGAGGCATTGTGCCTCTGCTCTAGAGATTTTTGGAACTTTGAGAGAGATGATTTACAGTATCTGGCAGAAGAAATATCTAAGCAGGAAAGCATTCAAGATGTGGCCTGCCTGCTTCTAAAAGCCTATTCTTATTTGCATAAACATAGAAATGACCTTAAGATAGAACTTATAGTTTAAAAAGTAAGCAGAGCATACAAGTTCAGAAAATTTGCAGCAGCCTGACAATGTGTAGTAAAGAAAATCCCATATTCTGAGGAGAAATTCAGGCTGGTTGCAGAAATTTGCATAAGTAAAGAAAACCCAGGCCAGGCATGATGGTTCACATCTGTAATCCTAGCACTTTGGGAGGCCAGGTGGGTGGATCACCTGAGGTCAGGTGTTCGAGACCAGCTGGGCCAACATGGTGAAACCCCTTATCTACTAAATGTACCAAAATTAGCAGGATGTGGTAGTGCATGCCTGTAATCCCAGCTACTTGATAGGCTGAGGCAGGAGAATAACTTGCAATCAGGAGGCAGGGTTTGCACTGAGCTGAGATTGTGCCACTGCACTACAGCCTAGGTGATAGAGTGAGACTCTATTTAGGAAAAAAAAAAAAAAAGCCAAATGTTAATAGCCAAGAAAATGGGGAAAATGCATCCAGGGCATTTCAAAGACCTTTGTGGCAGTCATTCCCATAACAAGCCCAGAGGCCTAGGAGGGAAAAATGATTTCATGGTTTCATGGCCAAACCCACACTCCTGCTACTCTGTGTAGCCCTGGGACATGGTATCCTGTGTCCCAGCTGCCCCAGATTTAGCTGTGGCTAAAAGGGTCCAAGGTACAGCTCAGGCCATTGCTTCAGAGGTTGCAACCCCAAGCCTTGCTGGCTTCTATATGGTGTTGGGTCTGCAGTGAGCAGAAAGCAACATTTGAGGTTTGGGAGCCTCTGCCTAGATTTCAGAGGATGTATGGAAATGCCTGAATGTCCAGGCAGAAGTCTGTTGCAGGTGCAGAGGCCTCATGGAAAATCTCTACTGATGCAGTGTGGAAAGGAAATGTGGGGTAGGATCTCCCACACAGAGTGCCCACTGGGTACTTCCTAGTGGAGTAATGGGAAGATGGCTACCATCCTCCAGACCTCAGAATGGTAGCTCTATTGACAGCTTGAGTTGTACACTTGGAAAAGTCATAGGCACTCAATGCCAGCCTGTGAAATTAGCCACAGGGACTCTGCCCTGCAGAGCCACAGGAGTGGAGCTGCCCAAGACCTTGAGATCCCACCCTTTGCATCTGCATGCTGAAGATGTGAGATGTGGAGTCAAAGTCAATTATTTTGGTGCCTTGAGACTTAGTGACTGTCCTGCTGGGTTTTGAACTTGTGTGTGGATTTTACCCCTATTGTTTTGGCCTATTTCTCCCTTTTGGAATGGGAGTGCTCATGCAATGCCTTTACCCCCATTATATGTTGAAAGTAACTAACTTGTTTTTTATTTTGCAAGCTCATAAGTGGAAGGGACTTGCTGTGTCTCAGACTAGGCTTTGGACTTTTGAGTTAATGCTGGAATGAGTTATACTTTGGGGGACTGTTGGGAAGGCATGATTGTGTTTTGAAATGTGAGAAGGATGTGAGATTTTGGAAGGGCCAAGGGGAGAATGATATGGTTTGGTTCTATGTTCTCACCCAAATCTCATGTTGAATTGTAATTCCCAATGTTGGGGGAGGGTCCTGATGGGAGGTGATTGGATCATGGGGGTGGATTTCCACCTTGCTATTCTTATAATAGTGAGTTCTCATGAGATCTGGTAGTTTAAAAGTGTATAGCACTTCACTCGCTCACTCTCCTGCTCCACCATTTGACAATAGTTAACAGAAAATTCATTATATACCTTTATTCTTCATCAAAACTGGGCCACAGACTTTAAGGGAACTATGTGATAAATTCTCTCTGGAACTCTCAGTCTTTGTGTGATTGATGCTCACAAGAAATTGCTCAACAAGAAATTGTTATTAAACTGCATGTGTACTTATTTAGGAAGTTAAAATATAATCTATTAAGAAAAAAGCTCAAAGTTTTATTTTTGAATAACCATCCGAGGTGGTTTCCTCGTTTAGGAACAAGAGTTCTAAAAACTGGCTAAGGGGGTCATGATCCATGAAAAAACTTGACACTTTAGTTTAACCCAAGTCAGCACAAATAGGCAAATAGTCAGATCTCTTTTGACCCCAGATGATTAAATAGACAGTGTTGCTCAATAAAGCAGGGAAACTGTGCCCTGACCTTTCTTCTGGTTCAGATACTGTTGTTTCAAGACACTACACTATTTGGATTTCTGCATGAGGTAGAATAATAATGCTTCCGTGCATTGGGTTTTTTTTTCCCTGTTTTTAAAGTTTCTTCAGTAAGCTTCCCCTACACGAAGGTAGAAAAAACCTGTGTTGGACAATTAATTTTTAGTATTCTAGATCTTTTAATAGCCTTTCCATACTGAGAGTTTTTTCTGCTTATGGATTATTCCCAGGAGAGTTCAATAGCAGTGTATAATTAAAGGAGAATTAGAAACATTAGCAGGATTCTATTTGTGTCCCACCTAGTTCCCCATATTTCTATCACCAACTCTGCTGTGGCACCAGTCCCGAAGCTGCTGTGAGGTCATTGATTGATATCTCCTCATACCTGCATTTTCCCCCCTCAAGATTGCTCCTGAGAGGTTACAGCTGCCTTCCTCAAGAAGCTTGGGGGTTAGGTGTCATCCTCCTCCCTTTGCTTCCAAGAAGGACAGATGCATTTTAGACTCCAAAAATCATTTGAGGATCATGTTGAATTTAAATTCATCTGAAACCACACTACTACTTGCCCCTTCAGCATTCCTATCATGTTCTTTCCTCCTACTAGTTTCTCTTGAGAACTCTCCCACAATAAATCAAATACATACAATGTTAACATCGGATCCTGCTTTGAGAGAAACTATTATAAAATGGATGTCAAACAGAAAATACTAAAAGACATGCAAGCCCAAAACTTTATCTGAGAGTCCCAGAAACCAAGAAAGACCCAATGCTTTATAGTGTCCTGCCTATTGACTATGACAAACAAATAAAACACAAGAAGGATTAGTCAGATGTTTGTAAGTCATAAAAAATGAAACAGACTGGAGAAACTAGATAAACAAACTAGATAACAGCAAATGGGCACTCAAGAAAACAACATAGGAGTGGGTAAAGTTAATTTTGTGTCAAGTTATGATGTAAAAGGATTTTAACACTTGTATTAGGCTGTTCTTGCACTGCTATAAAGGAATAGTTGAGGTTGGGTAATTTATAAAGACAAGAAGTTTAATTGGCTCACACTCCTGCAGGCTGTATAAGAAGCATGGTGCTGGCATCTGCTCTGGAGGGCCTCAGGGAGATTATACTCATGGCAGAAGGTGAAGTGGGAGAAGGCCTCTCACATGGTGTAAGTAGGAGCAAGGTGGCGGCACCAGGCACAAGAGGTGGAGTGGTGGGAGTGTCATACACTTTTACAAAGCCAGATTTCGTGAGAACTCACTATTGTGAAGACAGAACCATGTGGATGACGCTAAAACATTCATGAGAAATCCACCCCCATTATCCAGTCACTTCCCACCAGGCTTCTTCTCCAACATTAAGGATTACAATTCAACATGCTACTTGGCAGGGACATATATTCAGACTATTTCAACACTGAAAAAATACAATTTAATAGACATCATACTTGTATGCAAGGCTCTCAAAAAATGGTGGATTTAAGAAAGCCCACAAGAACTCATTTCAGAAAAAAAAGGAGCCCTTCATAAGTGAGAAAAAAGTTCTGGCTTTTTCCTGGGGGAAATGGCAGATGTAGGTGTGGGCAAAAGAATGCCTTCCAGAGAACATGCCAGGTTAAGAGAGATCAACAAGGCCGAGCTACAAGCATTGGTGAAGAAAGTAGAGAGGTATGGAGTTCAGAGTCTAGTAAAAGTAAAAGTAACCATCTTTTTTTTTTTTTTTTTTTTTTTTTGAGATGGAGTTTTGCTCTTGTTGCCCAGGCTAGAGGACAATGGTGCGATCTCTGCTTACCACAGCCTCCACCTCCTGGGTTCAAGCAATTCTACTGCCTCAGCCTCCCGAGTAGCTGGATTACAGACATGCATCACTATGCCCAGCTAATTTTGTATTTTTAGTAGAGACAGGGTTTCTCCATGTGGGTCAGGCTGGTATCAAACTCCCGATCTCAGGTGATCCACCCGCCTCAGCCTCCCAAAGAAAAATAATCATTTTAATCTGACTATTTACAACTCTATTTTGCCTCAGTAATGACCAGGAATGCAAGGCTGAAAAGAATAAAAAGTATCCGCAGGCTTAAACATTCTCACTATGCTAATTAGAGCAAGGGACCACTATTGCTGATTCTGAAGGTGAAAACATGAACCAACTGCATCTTAGACCAGACTTAAAAAGATAAAAAAGTAAAAAACCAAATATAGAATGTAAATAACTAGTGAATAATTCGTGGAAGAGCCTCTAACAATCCAAAATATGTGTAAGTGGAGTCCAAGAAAGACTAAAAAATATATGAAATCGTTTTGCTGACACCTTCATATAAATAAATCACTGAGACTTTAAGTGGAATCTGTTTTAAGAGATCACCCATGAGGCAGGCAACCCTAAGCAATGGAAACCTCAGTGTCCAGTTGAATCAAGAGGTTTTGAGTTTTTCATTCCTATATTCAGGCATCAAAATGTATTTTCCAGTCTCATCTGAGTAAACTAGAAATTATTTACTTTTTTAGTAAAGAGAAGAATTTAAACATTCAAGATGGATATAAAGGAGATATGGAAAAATAAGATTAACGCAACTGCTTTTTTTTTTTTTTTTTTTTCCAATCAGGAAAAATGTAAATTCAGTACAATGCAGTGGCTACTCACTAGTGAGTTGGGATATCTAGTTTCCAGGCCAGAGTTACTCCCTAATTTGTATTGTGAGTGTGGGCAGAGTAATTTTCTTTCCCTCAGACCCAGTTTCCATTTCCATAAGATGAAGTATTAGAGATTAATCTTGTGGTCTTATAGAACTCCAACAGTCTATGAAATTAATGGCTTAATTCAGGGATCATTCAACTATGGCAGAGAGCCAAATCTAGTTCACTGTCTCCTTTTGTAGATAAAGTTTTATTAGAACACAGCCATGGTCATTTGTTAACATATTGTCTATGACTGTTTTCAAGCTACAATGGCAGAGTTGAGTAGGTACAACAAAAACCATATGGCCTGCAAAGCATAAAATATTTATTATCTGTACCTTTACAGAACAAAATGTATCAACCTTGGGCTTACCTGAATGGAAAGTACACCTGTTAAAAATATCCTCAGTGTCCTAATTTAGTATTCAGAGTTATAGCCCTGCCTAATTTTTCTGCTGCCAAGAAGCACTGACTGCCCTTTTCAAGGAATTGAGCACCGAAATCCCGAGAGAAAATAATGACACTAAATTGTTGTTAGAAGCAGCAGAAGGGTGTTCAAGGAGAAAGGAATATATAATCCAATAAATGAAATACGAAATGGAGAAAATATATGTATGTTGTCATCTGGAGAAGATATTTTATATAAAGATATTTTATAGTCAGTATTGTTCACAAGTAAGCTGGTCCTCCTGTTTCTAGACACATAGTAAGATTTTATGTCACATGACAAAAAAATACCTTTTTGTCATGTGACATAATCACAAATGCATTGTATCATCATATTTACATTCCCAGGGATTAAGTTTAGAAATCTTGGGGGAAATCGTGGGGATGGGGTTAAATTTTTACCTACTACATTTGCTCAACAAGATATGAACAAACATTATATGTTTTTCTTCCATGAAGTTAGTTTTATGAGCCATGAAAATTTTGCTACACCTTTGTTTTTGTTTTGTTTTGTTTTGTTTTTAACTTATCTCCAGCAATTAGCAACATTCCAATGACACCTATTCTATCAGCTAGAGTTAAAGAGTAACATAACATAGATTTGAGACTCCAGCCAACCTGTATTTTATGTAATGAGAAATACATATTTAAAATATTTTTTAATTAATATAAAATCTACATGCAATAAAATGCACTCACGTTAGGAGTAAAATCAAATGAGTTTTGACAAAAATATTTGTTAAATATTTATAAAATATAGAATATTTGGCTAGGTGCTGTGGCCCATACTAGTAATCCTAGCACTTTGGGAGGCTAAGGTGGGTGGATCACTTGAGCTCAGGAGTGTAAGTCCAGCCTTGGAAACATGGTGAGAATCCATCTCTACAAAAAAATACAACAATTAGCTAGGTGTGGTGGTGCATAGTTATAGTCCCAGTTACTTGAAAGGCTGAGGTGGAAGGATTGCTTGAACCCAGGAATCGGAGATTGCAATAAGCCGAGATGCGTGACTGCACTCCAGCCTGGGTGACAGAGAAAGACCCTGTCTCAAAGAGAAAAAGAGAAGTATATATATAATCTGTATAATATACCAATAAAGACAGAACAATTCCACAATGCCAAATATTACTTTTGTGTTTCTTCTTTTGATGGGCATTTGGGTTGATTCCGTGTCTTTGCTATTGTCAATAATGCTGCAATGAACATGTGTGTGCATGTATCTTTGTAATAGAATGATTTATATTCCTATATGGGCTTGCTGGGTCAAATGGTATTTCTGGTTCTAGATCTTTGAGGAATCACCACACCGTCTTCCACAATGGTTGAACTAATTTACACTCCCACCAACAGTGTAAAAGTGTTCCTATTTCTCTGCAACCTCGCCAGCATCTGTTGTTTCTTGACTTTTTAGTAATTGCTAATCTGACTGGCAGGAGATGGTATCTCATTTGGGTTTCGATTTGCATTTCTCTAATGATCAGTGATGTTGAGTTTTTTTTTATATGTTTGTTGACCACATTAATGTCTTTTGAGAAGTGCCTGTTCATGTGCCTTGCCCACTTTTTAATGGGGTCATTTTTTGTTTCTTGTAAATTTGTTTGAGTTCCTTGTAGATACTTGATATTAGACCTTTGTCACATGAATAGATTGCAAATTTTCTCCCACTCTGTAGGTTGCCTGTCAGCTCTGATGATAGTTTCTTTTGCTGTGCGGAAGCTCTTTAGTTTAATTAGATCCCAGACATAGATGGAGTTGGAAACCATCTATGGTTAGTATCCTCAGCAAACTAATGCAGGAACAGAAAATCAAACACCAAATGTTCTCACTTTTAAGTGGGAGCTGAACAGTGAGAACACCCGGAGGGGAACAACACACACTGGGGCCTGTTGGGGGCTGCGGGGTCGGGGGAGGGAGAGCATCAGGAAAAATAGCTAATGCATTCTGGGCTCAATACCTAGGTGATGGGTTGATAGGTGCAGCAAACCACCATAGCACACGTTTACCTATGTAACAAAGCTGCACATCCTGCACATGTACCCAAGAACTTAAAATAAAAGTAAAAATTTTTAAAAACCCACATATTTTGCAACTATAGAAATGATCCTATGGGTATCCTCTTTTATATTGTTAGTTAATTACACTGATTTTTAATTTTGTAAATTTTACTTAGTGATATTATATTATTCTATTTATGTATTACTGAATTTGATTTATTTATCTTTCCCTTTGTTATATATGTATCTACATTCATGAGGGTATTGCTCTATTTTTTGTAATATTTTAATCATATTTTGGCTTTAGAGTTAAGTTGCCTTCATAAAATAAATCAATGAGGGATTTATCCTCTAGTATTTGATAAAAGATTAAAGTTCAGGATTACATTTTTAAAAATGTGTAACAGAACTAGCCTGAAAAACCATCTGGGTTTGAAATTTTCTTTGTGAAAGGATGTTGGATTAAGAATTTCATTTCTTTATGATGTATGAATCTATTCAGATTTATTTATTTTTCCTGAGTTTTGAAAAGTTTTGTTTTTCAGTTATTTAATCCATTTCTTCTAAATTGTTAAATTTATTGGCATACATTTGTTTGTTTATTACATGTTGTACTTTTAGTATGTATAAAATGTCTAGCAGTACCTTCTCTTTATTTTTTCAATTTTACATATCTGATAAAGAAAGCAACTTTTAGCACTAATTTTTTCTTCTGTTTCTTTTCTAATTTACTGTTCTCTACTCTGACCATTTTTTATTTTGAGCCTTTCTTCTTTACTAATATGAGAATATAAAGCTACACATTTCTCTGTAAGCACTGTTTTAGCTCTTTTCCATAAATTTTGATATAGTATAACTTTAGTGTCTTTTAGTTGAAACTGTGGTTTCTATTATATGTCTTTTTGACATATAAGTTATACTCAATTGTGATACCTTTTAAATATTTGTAGATTTTGTGGATATTTCTAATGGTTTCTACTTTAATTCTATTGTGATCAGATATACTACAATTTTAGTCATATGAGATTGAGTGACACATTTTATTTCCAATCATAAGGTGTATCCTTGTTATCATTCAATGTAAATTTAAATTATGTATTCTTCAATAATTGGATATCATTTTCTACAAATTGTAATTACAAGTCTATTTATAGTATTTTCAAATATTGTATTACTTACTAATTTTTTTTATCTAGCTATTTTACTAACTACTTAGTGAGGGATGTTAAAATTCCCAATTACAACTGAATATGTCTCTTTCTACCTTTATTTTTCTGTCAGTTTTTCTTTACGTGTTTTAAAATGGTATTATCATTTGCATATATCTTCAATGTTGTTACTTATTTCTTATGGAATTTCCTTATTATGAAATATATCCCTTCTCTATGATTTTTTTAAATTTAAAGTCTACGTGGATTGAAGCTAATTACACTAGTTTCTTTATGCTTACTATAGGCATATTATGTCTCTTGTAGAAAACACAGAGTTGCATCTTTTGTTAAAATATAGTTTGGGCTGGGCCTGGTGGCTCACGCCTGTAATCCCAGCACTTTGGGAGGTCGAGGCAGGCAGATCACGAGGTCAGGAGATTGAAATCATCCTGGCTAACATGGTGAAACCCCATCTCTACTAAAAATACAAAAAACTTAGCCCGGCGTGGTGGCGGGTGCCTGTAGTCCCAGCTACTCTGGAGGGAACAAACATTGCAACAAATATATTTATATTCTCTTGGAGTGTTGTTTTTTTAAAAAAATAATTTCTTTTTAAAAAATTTTTAATTTTCTGAGTACACAGTAGGTATATATATTTATTGGATACATGAGATGTTTTGATAAAGGCATTCAGTGTGAAATAAGTGCATCATGGAGAATAGGGTGTCTATTCTCTCAAACATTTGTCCTTTGAGTTACAAACAATCCAATCACACTCTTTATGTTATTTTAAGTTATTTTTAAATGATTATGTTATTATTGACTATAGTCAACTGTTGTACTATTAAATAGTAGGTTTTATTCATTCTAACTATGTTTTGTACTCATTAACCATCCCCACCTTCCCCTTGGCCCCCACTACCCTTCCCAGTTTCTGATAAACACCCTTCTATTCTATATGTCCATGAGCTCAATTGTTTTGATTTTTAGATCCCATACATAGAACACACTATGTTTATCTGCCTAGTTATTGCTTATTTCACTTAACGTAATAATCTCTGGTTCCAACCTTGTTGTTGCAAATGACTGGATCTCACTTTTTTATGGCTGCTGAATAGTACTTCATTGTGTATTTGTTCATTTTCTTTATCCATTTACTGGGTGATGCACACTTAAGTTGCTTCCAAATCTTAGCTATTATAAACAGTGATGCAACAAACATAGGAGTGCAGATATCTTTGATATACTGATTTCCTTTCTTTTGGGTATATACCCAGCAGTGGGATTGCTGGATCATATTATAGCTCAATTTTTAGTATTTTAAGGAACCTCCCAACTGGGTTTGTTTAATGGGTTGTACTAACAACATTTGTTTAATGGGGTTGTACTAACTTACATTCCCACCAAGAGTGTACATATGTTTCCTTTTCTCCACATCCTCGCCAGCATTTGTATTGCCTGTCTTTTGGATACAAATCATTTTAACTAGGATAAGGTGAACCCTCATTGTAGTTTTGATTTGCATTTCTCTAACGATCAATGATGTTGAGCATCTCTCATAGATATGCCTGTTTGCCGTTTGCATATATTCCTTTGAGAAATGTCATCCAAATCTTTTGTCCATTTTTGATCAGATTAGATTTTTTTCTATAAAGTTATTTATGCTCTTTATATATTATTATGTATTTAATCACATAATATTCAATGTAATTTTTGAAATGACTTTTCAAATGACTTTTGAAATTTTTGAAATGGTTTTGAGTTTCAGATTTTGCTATTTCTTTTCTAATTGTGCCATTCTCTGTTCTTTTTTTCTTGGATTCTTTTGAAGTAATCAAGCACTTTTAAATAATCCAGTTATTTCCTCTATTGGTTTTTAGTAACGATGCTTAGATGGCTTTAAGGTTTACGATATCATTTTTTAGATCAATACAGTCATTTTACAATTTATATTATTATTCTTAATTTAACCCTCTGTTTTTTTTTTGTTTTTTTTTTGTTTTTTTTTTGTTTTTTTTTTTTTTTTGAGACGGAGTCATGCTCTGTCGCCCAGGATGGAGTGCAGTGGCCGGATCTCAGCTCACTGCAAGCTCCGCCTCCCGGGTACACGCCATTCTCCTGCCTCAGCCTCCCAAGTAGCTGGGACTACAGGCGCCCGCCACTTTGCCCGGCTAGTTTTTTTGTATTTTTTAGTAGAGACGGGGTTTCACCGTGTTAGCCAGGATGGTCTTGATCTCCTGACCTCGTGATCCGCCCGTCTCGGCCTCCCAAAGTGCTGGGATTACAGGCTTGAGCCACCGCGCCCGGCCTAACCCTCTGTTTTGTAATATGTCATTGTATGTTGCCAATATTTTATATGTTGTCGTATATATGTCCATATTTATATTAAGTACATAAATAAAATGTTATTTTTGTTTTAAACATTCAGTTATCTTTTGAGAAATTTAAGAAATCATAAAAAGATGATATTTTAATTTGTCTATATACTTACCATTTTCAGTGCTCTTTAATCTATATAGATCTGAGGATTTTTTTCAATGTACCATAATTTCTTTCTGAAATTTTCACTTCATATTTTTTGTATTGTTAATTTATTGGCAACGTATTTTTCAACTTAAATTTACCTGAAAATGTCTCTAGTTCTACCTGATTTTTGAAGAATATTTTTCACTGGTCATAGTATTCTGGGTTTGCATATTTCTTTCCCGCAACACATTAAAGATGGTGTTTCATGTTTTTCTAACTGGATCTGTTTGTGATAAGAAGATAGTAACAATTGTTTTATTATTCTCCGGCATGTGATATGTCTTTTTTCTCTGAATCTCTTTAGGATTTTTAAAAATTTTGATATTTTGAGTTTTGATTATAATGTACTTACATGAAGTTATTCTGAAAAATATTTTTCTGCTATGATTTGTTGATGTTCTTGGATTTGTAATTAGATATTTTTTACCCATTTGGTAAATCTAGCCATATGTTTTAAAAAATATTCAACCCAATTATTTTTCCTCTCTCCCTCTGGAACATCATTTATAAATACGTTACATCTTTTGATATTGTCTTACTGAGGTTCTATTTAATATTTAAAATCTTCTCTTTATTGATCTGCTAATTTTATTGCCCTCTCTTCAATTTCACAATCCTTTGAGAATACTAGTTTATATATCTAATGTTGTTTCAATACTCTAGGATCCACAAATAAGAAAAAAATAAGTAAAATTCTCATTTTTTTTATGATAGACAAAACTTTCTAAGATTGAAAGAAATGATGGAACCTTACATTTCTCTTTCCCATTTTTTTTTATATTTAAAAGAAAATAAAATGGAGACCTAGAGAACGTTTGTCCAGCTCGTTAGAGCCAGTATTAAAAGTGAAATACATTGACTTTTATTCTTTTGTGTTTTATTGCAGCTATACCACCTTCTTTTCCTCTCATCTTCTTTGCATTATCCCAGCTCTGGGAAAAATATACATAGAATTATATGCCACGCAATGCTCCTGTTATAGCCTGTCTAGGACTGATTTTCCTTTCTGCCTCTAACTGAAATAAAGGGACCAATTAACATTGCTCTTAGCTACCTTCAACCTTCTCCTCTATGATCTGAAACATGTAGAAAATTAAAAGATAAAGCTTTGCATCATGGAGTCCTTGAATATTCTGAACTTTAAATATGGAAAGTGCAGTGATTGACTGAAAATAAAACCAGTAAATGATAATCATGAATGTAGTGCTTTTGGATCCTGCAAAAGATAGTTAACAACCATGACCACATAAAGCTTACAATCAAAGACAGATGCCACAGATCTTGTTCTTTTGCTAATTTTGTTGCTATCTAGTTATATATTATGACAAGTAACTTTTATAGGCCTCAGATATCTTACAAATAAATAAAGTTGGAGTTGCATTGAATCAGCATTTCCCAATCTTTAGTTCCTCTTTTTCTTATATTTTTCCATAATTGCATGCCCTACATTATTTCCTTGTAATATTTATCTTTAAGGAAATCAAAACTTTCTACTGCCATGAATAAGCTAGTACAAACTTATAGCTTAAAAATCATATATGGCCGGGCATGGTGGCTCACGCTTGTAATCCCAGCACTCTGGGAGGCCGAGGCGGGCGGATCACTTGAGGTCAGGAGTTTGAGACCAGCCTGACCAAAATGGAGAAACCCTGTCTTTACTAAAAAAAAAAAAATTAGCCGGGCGTGGTGGTGCATGAATTTAATCTCAGCTACACAGGAGGCTGAGGCAAGAGAATTGCTTGAACCCGGGAGGCGGAGCTTGCAGCGAGCCAAGATTGCACCATTGCACTCCAGCCTGGGCAACAAGAGGGAGATTCCGTCTCAAATATATATATATATATATATATATATATATATATATATATATATATATATATATATATATATATATATATATATATATATACACACACACACACACACATATATATACACATTTATTATCTCACAGTTTCTGCCTGATACTTAATTGAGTCCTTTGCAAAGCTGTAATTCAGGTGCTGTCTAGAACTTGGTTCTAACATGTAGACTCATCTGACAATGAAATACTTCTAAACTTATTCAGGTTGTAAGCAGAAATTATTTACTTGTGACTGTTAAACTAAGAGCCCTGGCTTGTTTTTTGAATGGTGACGAAATATTGCTCTCACTTCCTAGAGGCCACCTGCATCCTCCAGAGGACACAGTGGTTCCTTGCCTCATGGCCCCCTCTCCATAGACGTTCTAACAACATGGAAGCTTTCTTCCTGACAGACAAGGGTGAAAGAAAGTGTGTCTGCTGCTGTATCTGCACTCTGATCTAGGAAGGAGGAGAAAGAACCACTCAGACCATGACTCTCAGTACCCACAAGTTCTAAACTTCACCAGTAATGTCCTAGATGTACAGCAATTTCAAAGCTGCTTTACGGCAGTCAGAATGGCTATCATTAAAATGTCAAAAAAAAAAAAAAAAAAAAACAAAACGCATATTGGAAAGATGTGGAGAAAAAGGAAACTGATACCCTGTTGGTGGGTATGTAAATTAGTCCAGTCTCTGTAGAAAACAGCATGGAGATTTGTCAAAGAACTAAAAATATAACTGCCATTCAATCCAGCAATCTTACTACTGGGTATCTAGCCAAAGGAAAAGAAATCATTATATTTAAAATCACACCTATACTCATGTCCTTGTGGCACTATTCACAATAGCAAAGTCATGAAATCAATCTAAGTGTCCATTAATGGATGACTGCATATATAGATAGATAGATAGATAGATAGATACATAGATACATAGATAGATATAGAGATATATATAGCATTGCATCTATATATCGCATTATGTATATTGCTATATATATATATATACACACACCCACACCCACACCCTGAAATGTTACATAGCCAGAAAAAAAGAATGAAACCATATTCTTTGCAGCAACATGGATGGAACTGGAAGCCATTATCTTCAGTGAAATAAACCAGAAGTGTATGTTCTCACCTATCAGTGGGAGCTAAACAATGGGTACATGTGGACATATGGAGTGGTATAATCAACATGGGAGACTCCAAAGCTGGGAGGGTAAAGAGGGGGTGAAGGTTGGAAAATTACCTATTGGGACAATGTTCACTATTGGGTCATGCATACACTAAAAGCCCAGACTTCACTACTACACAATATATCCCTATGACAAAACTGCACTCGTAACTCCTAAATCTGTAAAAACAAAATAAAACAAAAATAAAAAGGCAAAAAAAGCTTCATCTACCAGAGCCAACTGCATTTCCTGTGAATCTTAAAATAATTTTGGTAACTCTGGATAACAATGTAATTTTCAATTTTCTTTATTTAACAAGCTATTATTCAAAAATTCAATGTCTTTTGATCATTAGAATCATGACTAAACATCACAGTGACAATATTTTCACAATATAGCTTCAAAATGTCCTGAATAGTTTGAATGCAAACATTGCAAATAGCGTCAACAAAGTCTTGAGTTAGCAGCTGCTGGGTTAAGAGTGTAAACATTTGTGACACAAGACGATCAACACGTGTTTTAACAATTTCAAAATAGATTTTTTTTTTTCATTTTTAACGAAGGGAAATGGAAAATACTGAACTTTGGGGTCTGCAAATGTCTTTCATTTTTACTTAAAATCTACCTACAACAGAAGGTCTATCAGGTGCCAAATGGATTCAATGATACTTTCTTCTTAAGACAATCACATAACAGAAAAGACGATTTTTTCCAGTACTTACTTGATTTCAAAAAAAAATAAAAGCAACCTCAAAAAATTGGAAAGCTGGTTAGCTTCCAGCCCTTTTACTAAAACGTTAATTTTTCTCTTGTTGCACAGAGAATAAAAAGCAAGCGTTAGCTATGTCACCATGAAGTGGAGAGAAAAATAAAGTTGGGATAACAAAAACCAAGTTCTGATTAGACATGTGTTTCTCAAGTGCCTTGAGATCTAGGTCTTGTAGTTTGAAAGATATGAACTTTATAAATTCCTTCAGTTCGATTTTGCTCATGTAATAAACACATTCTTCTAGCTGCTGTTTTTAAATAGGAAATATCATGTTTTGCCATTTTTTCAGATATTTATTTTGGACCATTTCATTGGTAGCAAACAAATATTAAAGCTTATATTACAAATACTCTTTATTGCTAGTTATTTACCGGCTTTTGCTGACCGCATAGAGATATTTTTAGTCTTTCTTCTATATGAGCTGCTGCTGATGAACTTTATGACTACTTCCTCTGATACTTGAAGTAATTTGCATTTATACAAGTGAAACTAATAGTTTGTGACTACAATGTGCTTTAGAACTGCATAATATTAATACTATTCTTTCAATAGTGATAAGATCCAGGCTCCTCAAGGCTAATGATCAACCTAAGCATATTTCATTTCATTTTTTAAAACTATAGGTTAAACAATAAAATACCATTGTACACCTATTAGAATGGCCAAAACACAAAACACTCTCAACAACAAATCTGTGAGTCACAGCAACTCTCATTCATTGCTGGTAGGAAAGAAAAATGGTACAGCCATATTAGAATGGATTTAAATATGTATATTTAAATATGTATATTTAAATCCATTCTATTTGTGCTTCTAGTTTCTGATAAAATGTAAACATTTAGAAAAAAAAACTGTTCTATTTATCATGCCCAGGAATGTGACAGAAGTGATATTAATTCAAAGTTTGTAAAGATGTTACACATAAAATATGGAAATCAACCAAAATATCCATTAATATAGGATTGTCCAAGCCAATCACAGTGTGGTCACACAATAAAATATAACATTGGACCATTTGAAACAGCCATTTTGTAGGTGAAAAGCAATTGAATATTGGCAATTTTCTGTGGGTCAGTCTAATATTATCCAGCATTTAAAAAGAAAGATGATTTTTATGTCTTTATAAAGATGTTCTCAAAATATGTTTAATTAAATAAAAAGCACATTATAGAAGAATATGCATTCTACAATCTCATCTTTTTATATAGAAATAAATATGCTTGAAAATACATGGAAAAATCTGAAGTGACACAAATAATACACAAACTCTTGAAAGATACTTGGGAACAGGGAAAACAGGAATCCTGTTTTTTTTTATTTACATGCTCATCTACTATTTGATTTCTCAGTTTAAGCATTAATTCATGGCAACACACACACAAACACACGCACATGCACACACACACTTTATTTCCTTAGAGCATATTTAGGATCACAGCAAAATTGAGGGTAAGTTACAGAGATTTCCCATATACTCTCTTCCCCTACATATGCATTGCCTCCCTAGTTATCAAAATCTTCTAGTGGAATATCATATTTGTTATAATGGATATGCTTACATTGATGTATCATAATCACCCAACATCCAGAGTTTACATTAGGTTCATTCTTGATATTGTACATTCTATGTGTTTATACAAATGAGTAATGACATGAATCTACCATAGTAGTATCATACACAGTGGCAACCACTGATTTTTTTTTTTTTACTATAGTAGTTTTATCTTACCCAAAATGTCATATAGTTGAAATCATACCATAGATACCCTTTTCAGATTAGCTTCTTTTACTTATTAATATGCTTTTAAGGTTTTTTTTTCATGTTTCTTTTTCATGACTTCATAGTTCATTTCTTTTTGTTGCTGAATAATGTTTCATTGTCCATATTCCTGATGTACCAGAGTTTATTTATCTATTCACCTACAGAAGGATATCTTGGTTGCTTCCAAGATTTGGCAATTATGAATAAAGCTGCTCTAAACATCTATGTACAAGTTTTTATGTGGACATGAGGTTTCATCCCCTTTGGGTAAATACCAAGGACCAAGGTTGCTGGATCACATGGTAAGAATATGTTTAGCTTATTAAAAAACTGACAAACTGTCTTTCAAAGTGGCTGTACCATTTTTCTTTCCTACCAGCAATGAATGAGAGTTCCTGTGACTCACAGATTTGTTGTTGAGAGTGTTTTGTGTTTTGGCCATTCTAATAGGTGTACAATGGTATTTTATTGTTTAACCTATAGTTTTAAAAAATGAAAAGAAATCAGGCTCTTTCTCCTCAGTACCATTCAAAGTGTAGTCCATGGATGACACCAATTTACAAACTTTATCAGTCTGCAACACAATACATACAGACTGAGAGAAGCATTTTAAACCTTTTATAACAATTACAGAACTCTCCACCCCAAATCAACAGAATATACATTCTTCTCAGCACCACATCACACTTATTCCAAAATTGATCACATAATTGGAAGTAAAGCACTCCTTGGCAAATGTACAAGAACAGAAATTATAACAAACTGTCTCTCAGACCACAGTGCAATCAAACTAGAACTCAGGACTAAGAAACTCAATCAGAACTGCTCAACTACATGGAAACTGAATAACCTGCTCCTGAATAACTACTGGGTACACAACGAAATGAAGGCAGAAATAAAGATGTTCTTTGAAACCAATGAGAACAAAGATACTACATACCAGAATCTCTGGGACACATTTAAAGCAGTGTGTAGAGGGAAATTTATAGCACTAAATGCCCACAAGAGAAAGCTGGAAAGATCTAAAATTGACACTGTAACATCGCAATTAAAAGAACTAGAGAAGCAAGAGCAAACACATTCAAAAGCTAGCAGAAGGCAAGAAATAACTAAGATCAGAGCAGAACTGAAGGAGATAGAGACACAAAAAACCCTCCAAAAAAATCAATGAATCCAGGAGTTGGTTTTTAGAAAAGATCAACAAAATTGATAGACCGCTAGCAAGACTAATAAAGAAGAAAAGAGAGAAGAATCAAATAGACGCAATAAAAAATGATAAAGGGGATATCACCACTGACCCCACAGAAATACAAACTACCGTCAGAGAATACTATAAACACCTCTACGCAAATAAACTAGAAAACCTAGAAGAAATGGATAATTTCCTGGACACTTACACTCTCCCAAGACTAAACCAGGAAGAAGTTGAATCCCTGAATAGACCAATAGCAGGCTCTGAAATTGAGGCAATAATTAATAGCCTACCAAGGAAAAAAAGTCCAGGACCAGATGGATTCACAGCTGAATTCTACCAGAGGTACAAGGAGGAGCTGGTACCATTCCCTCTGAAACTATTCCAATCAATAGAAAAAGTGGGAATCCTCCTTAACTCTTTTTATGAAGCCAACATCATCCTGATATCAAAGCCTGGCAGAGACACACACACAAAAAAGAGAATTTTAGACCAATATCCCTGATGAATATCAATGCAAAAATCCTCAATAAAATACTGGGAAACCGATTCCAGCAGCACATCAAAAACCTTATCCACCATGATCAAGTGGGCTTCATCCCTGGGATGCAAGGCTGGTTCAACGTACGCAAATCAATAAACATAATCTAGCATATAAACAGAACCAAAGACAAAAACCACATGATTATCTCAATAGATGCAGAAAAGGCCTTTGACAAAATTCAACAGCCCTTCATGCTAAAAACTCTCAATAAATTTGGTATTGATGGAACATATCTCAAAATAATAAGAGCTATTTATGACAAACCCACAGCCAATATCATACTGAATGGGCAAAAACTGGACGCATTCTCTTTGAAAACTGGCACAAGACAGGGATGCCCTCTCTCACCACTCCTATTCAACATAGTGTTAAAAGTTCTGGCTAGGGCAATCAGGCAAGAGAAAGAAATAAAGTGTATTCAGTTAGGAAAAGAAGAAGTCAAATTGTCCCTCTTTGCAGATGACATGATTGTGTATTTAGAAAACCCCATCATCTCAGCCGAAAATCTCCTTAAGCTGATAAGCAACTTCAGCAAAGTCTCAGGATACAAAATTAATGTGCAAAAATCACAAGCATTCTTACACACCAGTAACAGACAAACAGAGAGCCAACTCATGAATGAACTCCCAATCACAATAGCTTCAAAAAGAATAAAATACCTAGGAATCCAACTTACAAGGGATGTAAAGGACCTCTTCAAGGAGAACTACAAACCACTGCTCAGTGAAATAAAAGAGGACACAAACAAATGGAAGAACATACCATGCTCATGGATAGGAAGAATCAATATCGTGAAAATGGCCATACTGCCCAAAGTAATTTATAGATTCAATGCCATCCGCATTAAGCTACCAATGACTTTCTTCACAGAATTGGAAAAAACTGCTTTAAAGTTCATATGGAACCAAAAAAGAGCCCGCATTGCCAAGACAATCCTAAGCCAAAAGAATAAAGCTGGAGGCATCACGCTACCTGACTTCAAACTATACTACAAGGCTACAGTAACCAAAACAGCATGGTACTGGTACCAAAACAGAGATATAGACCAATGGAACAGAACAGAGTCCTCAGAAATAATACCACACATCTACAGCCATTTGAGCTTTGACAAACCTAACAAAAGCAAGAAATGGGGAAATAATTCCCTATTTAATAAATGGTGCTGGGAAATTGGCTAGCCATAAGTAGAAAGCTGAAACTGGATCCTTTCCTTACTCCTTATATGAAAATTAATTCAAGATGGATTAGAGACTTAAATGTTAGACCTAAAACCATAAAAGCCCTAGAAGAAAACCTAGGTAGTACCATTCAGGACATAGGCATGGGCAAAGACTTCATGTCTAAAACACCAAAAGCAACATCAACGATAGCCAAAATTGACAAATGGGATCTCATTAAACTAAAGAACTTCTGCACAGCAGAAGAAACTACCATCAGAGTGAACAGGCAACCTACAGAATGGGAGAAAATGTTTGCAATCTACTCATCTGACAAAGGGCTAATATCCAGAACCTACAAAGAACTCAAACAAATTTACAAGAAAAAAAAATCCCATCAAAAAGTGGGCAAAGGATATGAACAGACACTTCTCAAAAAAAGACATTCATACAGCCAACAGACACATGAAAAAATGCTCATCATCACTGGCCATCAGAGAAATGCAAATCAAAACCACAATGAGATACCATCTCACACCAGGTAGAATGGCAATCATTTAAAAAGCCAGGAAACAACAGGTGCTGGAGAGGATGTGGAGAAATAGGAACACTTTGACACTGTTGGTGGGACTGTAAACTAGTTCAACCATTGTGGAAAACAGTGTTGCGATTCCTCAAGGATCTAGAACTAGAAGTACCATTTTACCCAGCCATCCCATTACTGGGTATATACCCAGAGGATTATAAATCATGCTGCTATAAAGACACATGCACACATATGTTTATTGCGGCACTATTCACAATAGCAAAGATTTGGAATCAACTCAAATGTCCATCAGTGACAGACTGGATTAAGAAAATGTGGCACATATACACCATGGAATACTATGCAGCCATAAAAAAGGATGAGTTTGTGTCCTTTGTAGGGACATGGATGCAGCTGGAAACCATCATTGTCAGCAAACTATCGCAAGAACAGAAAACTAAACACCACATGTTCTCACTCATAGGTGGGAACTGAACAATGAGATCACTTTGACACAGGAAGGGAAACATCACGCACCAGGGCCTATTGTAGGGGTGGGGGATGGATAGCATTAGGAGATATACTTAATGTAACTGATGAGTTAATGGGTGCAGCACACCAACATGGCGCAGGTATACATATGTAACAAACCTGCACGTTGTGCACATGTACCCTAGAACTTAAAGTATAATAATAATTAAAAAAAGGAAAAAAAAAGAAAACTAGAGAGTTATTTCTTGTAGATGATGCGCCAGAGAGACTCTGATCTTGGTGGCATCAGGAACAGTTGAGGACTGGGCTGTCATAACTAAATAAGAAATGAGAATACTAGGTTATTTTTCTCTTAAGGCTTCCAGAATTCTGGCAACCAGGTTTAAACTTCTAAGGCAGGAGGATGGATGTTTCTTCTTAAACTGACTAACTTGAAAGAAAATACCTGTAGAAATAAACAGATGCTCCTCTTAAGAAACAATTCAACAAGATTATCCTGAAGAGAACTGTTTGACAAGCCCAGGCTACAAACAAAACATTACTAATCAACTTTTTGTGGTTTAATCTTAAATAGGAGGAGAGTGCTATGTATCACAAAACATTTGAGAGGATCCTATAACAGTAAAGGCCCAAAGCAAATAAAAACAACAAAAAAAGACACAGAAGAAACTATCTGCACATTATACTCCTGTGACATGCAGTTTCCCTATATAAGAAACCTGCATAAGTACCCCTGAACCTAAAATAAAAATTAAAGAAAAGAAGAAATAGACAATGCAGAGAGTAAAGCAAAGGAATACTTAAAACAACCATTACAATCTTGTTTCTTTACAGCTCCTTAAAATGTTATTGGTATAGACTCAGAACCTTGTAGCATCTCCAAAGAAGTGCTGTAACTCATAGAATGACAATTATTATGGCAGGGTAGGCCAAGGAAGGTTTCCTGGTGCCAACCCTTTCTGCTAAAATAGACCCCCGAAGCAAATATCTCATCCCTGAAAAAAAGTCAGATTGTGTCACCACCAAAAAATTTAAAGAGAAAATAATTTCTATTAAACAAATAAGAAAACACACACACACACACACACACACACACACACAACTTTTAAGTCTGCAGCTCAGGAAACAGAGCAGAGGATAGACAGTTTGTAGAAACAAACAAACAAACAAAAAAAAAACCGGGAAATTATTGCAAGCTTAGTGTTACAGGTTGGATTATTTTGGAAGCAGAACAGTTAGAAGTACAGAAGATTTATTGGGCTGTAATGTCTGTGAAAGGCAAGGAAGAGGAAGCAGGGTTGGGCAAGGTGATTCCTACAACCATGATGCAGATCTGACAAATCTCTTAACAGGGAACTCCAGGGCAAAGATTGCCCTTCAGAGAAGTCCTACATTGGGCAAAAATGGCTGGGCTATGTTGCAACTCCCCACCTTAGTAAAACATATACTGGGACCAGCCTGAGAAGAGAAGAGTGTAACCTCTCAGCTTCAGAGAGAAAATGGAAGCTGGAGGTGCTACTAGCCAGAGGCAAGCAGTTTACAACTGGGCAGCAAGTCTGTTTGAAGGAGCACCTAAGTAGAAGATCTTAATAGTTCTCACTTACCAGAGCATGACTGTTCCAATATGCTTCTCTCATTTGAGAAATTCAAAATGGCCATTGACATTTTGACATTGCTATTCATCTGATGATTTTTTTTTTATTTTATTCTAATAAACTGAAAATACAAAAATTATTCCATAGTTATTTGGCTAATAAAAGTACACCTTTGCTGTTATGTATTAGGATTATGTAGTCTTTTTAGCTCTGTATCACAGCTTAGTCTGCTAATAACCTTCAGTGTCTAATCAACCCACAGGACATTATGCAAATTGACTGTAATGATGATATCCTGTTGATAGGACCTAGAAAGCAGAAAGTAGTGGTAGCACAGATGGCTCAGTATGACATGTGCACATAATAAGTTTAGAGATAAACCTCCTCTAGGTATATGCCACCTCCATCAAGTTTTAGTGGACCTAATAATCTGGTACATGTTGGGATATCACCTGCAAAGTCTAGAACACTGCTTAACCCCCAAACGAACAAACAAAAAAATACAGTCAATGCTTGGTGTGTATCCTTGAGTATTGAGAGAAAAATAAACCACATTTTGGTGGGCCACTCTGGCCCATTTCCCAGATGACCTGAAAAGTCTTCCAGTTTCTAGGGGCAAAGAGTAGGGGATAAAAAGGGAATTTATTCCAGGAGGTAAAAGCATAAGCAGCCGTGCCATCTTGGTCCTTACAGATGAATAGCCCCAGGAACACTTTGTCTTGGAAAGATGAAGATGTTACACGATACTTGTGACATGATCAGGCATCCATCATATAACATGCTCCATCATATAATATCTTAAAACCTCTGTGAAGTCCCAATGGAGGTTTTAAAGCAAAAAACGATACCATCTTCTGTAATTAACTTCCCATCATTTAAGGAAGACCTTTTCTATCCTACCTATGGCTAAGAGAGAATAAATACATAATTATAAAGCACCAATGACTCTGCATCCCAAACTGCCCATAGTAAAATACTTATTTACTCCATTGATGCATGAGGATAGGTGTGCCTAGCAACCTTTCATAATCATGTGAGATCAGATAAAAGTGATAGATCCAAATCAAGAGGGTACTAAAGGCACAGGATTGTACATATATTTAATGGACTACTTCTCATTCAGTGTCACCTCTCCTTTAATCTGTAACTGTAGCCTCATAAGGAGTTACCTATGACCAGTAGTTGTCTAAGCAGAAAAAAAAAAAAAAAAAAAACAAAAGAAAAACCATAACAAGAGCATTTTAGACATAGATCGGCATGATAAATTGACATCCAATGGAAGTTGATTGCTAACACATTCCAAGCTGAATCAGAAGTGGACACTGAGAAAATGTGGGCAAGGAAAACTGCCAGTGATTTACAAATGGTGAAATAATAGTTTGACTGCATGAAAGGACTTGGATGGAGCTAGAATTCACTCAGGCCAAGACACCTGTGGAAGACTGATATAAATGGATCTCTTAAGATGGTCCCAGAATTGGATATTGGTTTCCCAGATGAATGTTTACTCACTACCTTTCCTGTGAAAAATGGTTAAGAAAAGGTAGACAAGGTAACAGTCAGATTCCTTCACCATTTCTCCAGGGATTTCTCAATAGGCTTGTGAATTAAATAGTCATGAAAACTATGCATAGGTTTAGTCATAAGAACTTCTTTTCACAAGGTTGATGTATCTCTTGCCACTGGCAATCTTAGAAGCAGCAGCAACCAACTTTTGGCCTCCAGATAATATGACAGTTGAAGAAAGAATCCACATTGCAACAGGTTGATTGCAGTGAACCACCATTCATCAGGTGGAAAACAGTAATTTATCCTAATCTGAAAAATATCTGGGGTGGTATTTGCTTCTTCTAGCCCATCACTCATTTGCCTAAAATGTTACCTGAAAACTTTTTGAACGGCTTACATACCATTTTGTTAACTTATTCAACATATACTCACTTTTCAAGGAAAGAATGATGAGACAATGATATTTATTGGGATCATTGGTCTTATTGTGTATTTCATCACTGAAGAAGACAGACTTGCAGAATGGTAAAATGGCAAGAAAAGCTCATGTAGGCTTCGGCTTTGAGGGGATGTTTTATCATGTTTAGGTGCTGTGGTATAGGACGTATAGCATGCATTCTAGGATAGATACATAGATTTAGAAACCAAGGAGCAGAAAGAGAGGTTGCTCCATTTGTAATTACTCCTAATTACCTGCTGGTGATATTTCAGCTTTCAGACTATGACTGTGGACTCTATAGACTCAGAAACTTTAATGTTCAAAGTAAAAATGTTCCCATCAGAGGACACAACACTGTTCTGGACACAGGTTCAATTACATTGGCAACTAGATGTTGGCTATGTTTTGCTTCTCTTGTCAGTGAGTAAACAGATAACACAAAAAGTTATTACATTGTTGGGTTATCTATCCTATCAAGGGAAAATAAGGATGTTCTTAAGCAAACAGACATAGAGCAGTCTAGAAACAACCCAGATAATCCCTATGGTGGTTGGTTACCTTATCCTACTCTATTTGATATTAAAAGTTAATTTAAGAATACAGGAAGCACATCTGGAAAACACCAACATAGATTCCTCACAAATGAAGCTGTGGTTCCTCAATTAGTCAACAAATTATAAATTACTAAATTGTTGAAACATTAGCAACCACACAAAGCTAGCTATTCTTATTTATTCTCTACTGGATGATGTGACTGTAACTTTGCACATGGACAGGCTGAGTAGACACTATCCATATGTGAAATACACTTGTTCAGGGAAAATAGCCCCGTTGGAAAGACTTGGCCATTCTTAGTTCTTGGAAGCAATAATAGGGTCATTTCTCAGTGCCTACATGACATGGTGTGCTCCAGAGAGAAAGAGGCAGACTTTGACACCATAGCTATTCTCTCACCCTTTCTTTTATAAGACTTGTCAAAAGACTAAGGCAAAGTGAAAAATGAACTCAGGGGTTATGAGTTTTAATCGACTCTGATGTGTCTGGGAGACATTTTCATTATGTGCAAGCTGACTGGGGAATAGTGGGTGCCTTTTCTTTTTTTAAAAGAACAGTTAATTGGAATGGGTTTTTTTCCCTATCTTCTGAGTAAGAATCCAATGCTCTTTCATTGTTGGTCAGTATTTTTGAAATGCCTGAAGATTACTGGCACTCCATAAAACCAGGCCAGAGAAGTTCATTTCTGAGATTAACAGTTTATGTCCTATGATGTCTTCAGCAAGGAAGAGTCTCCAGGGATTCCACTGATGGCATTCTGTGTTGGGTAAATCGAACCTCCAGTTGTAAGTCAATCTGTACATTTTACTGGATGCCAGAAAAAATGAAATTCTTTCAAATAGCTCATTCAAATAACCTTTTATCTATTCATCCATCTATCCATCCATCTAGCCATTGTAATTAAATTCACTTATTTCTTGAAGGATTATAATGCATTCAAAATTATATAACTTTTATTAAAACCATGAGAAACAAAATCATAAATCAAATAAAAATCTGAACTGTAAAGGAAAATAGACTTATGTAAATATAATTTAATACATATTATATATGTGAAATATATGTGATATATTTATATTATAACTAAATATGTTTCATATAATTAATTATATATAAAGTTAAATATTATATAGTATTATACATTTGCATATGGAATATTGATAAACATATATTACATATATTATATATGCATATATAATCTATGGCATAATATATGCATATATAATACAAAACATAAATATGCATAGATTATATATACATCATAATATACATATAATTATATAAGATATATGCATATATTTTATATGTAGATATAAATATATACATGTTATATGTATTATATAGCATATATACATATATGAGATATGTATATATTATATATGTATGTGTATATTTGTAATATATGCATTATATAATATAGATATGAGATATATACATTGGTTATATATAGATACTTCATAATACATATAATGTATATATAGCATTATGAACATAGATTATATACACCTACATTGTAATATATACATATAATACATATATAAGATATATGCATATATCTCTATCATTATAATAAATGATAAATGTGCACAGCATGAGGTGGTGTGGTTTTGGAATAGTCAGAAAATTTCCTAAGGAGATGTAATTATGTAAGTACTTACTTTGAACTACAGTGGTGAGTAGAATTTAGATCTATCAGAGGTGGAGGGAGAGATGTTAGAGGGTTATGGATAAAATTAGTACGATGTGTTGGTGAAGATATTAGGGGTGGGATGACTTGACTTTTCTTGCTGCATCAGAAAGTAAGGGCTGACAACAATGATTAAGGTGTATTCATTCTTTAATGACAAACTTCACAACTCTAATCCTTGGGCAAATACTTAGCTGTTTTTCCTCCAGTTTGCTGCTGTTGTTGTTTGGGTTTTATTTCAATTTTTGTCTAGTTGCCTTTTTGGTTGTTTGAATTTATTTTCCTGAGTTGCAGAAAATTAATGTGTCTTTGCATTTATACCCCACTTGAGTATCATCCATGTAGAGAGAATTCTTCCTGGGCAGGGCAGGAAGAGTTCAAATTCTCAAAATGTGAAGCTGACTCAGTTCTTCAGACCTCAGTGCAGTCTCTTCCAGTGCATTTGCTTGCTGTTTCTCACACAGGGTTCTTCAATATGTATTGGCAAATCTTCACAGCTTTTTCCCTTGTTGATCTGCACAGCAGACCCCTACTAATTCCTAAACTGCAAATTAAATGCTTGAGGCTGAACAGATACCAGATTAAAAACTTCACACTTCATAGACACCAGCCCAGCAGGAGCAATCAGACTCCTGAAGCCATCTTGAAGGAGTGAAAACAGGCTGCTGTTGTGTGGAAACCCATTAAAGCAGGATGTATAGAAGTTGTAATGTGATATTAAAGCTAATTTCCTACAGGCTGAGAGGTTCCTTGGACACGATAAATGATAATAATAATATTATATGGTCTTGTTAAAACATGCTTTATCCACAACTTAATATGAGTTATTATTTAACAAGAAGGGTGTTGGCTATAATCTCTTTGACATCTACCAGCGCTTAATAAAATGAAATTAATATTACATTGAAATCCTTTACTAAGGGGCTTTAATGAAGCAAGAGACTATGTATGCCAGAGTGCAAGCTGTCTCGAGATATAATTACTCATAATACATTTCTGAGCTGTTTTCGTGAAGCATCTTATTAGTAAAATCATGTCTCTGAGAAAATATAAAATAGAATATAACTAGCAGTTGGAAAGCCCCCAAATTATTTTTTGAAATTTATTTACTCACTAATTAATATATTATTAAAATGGAGTAAAAAGAATGTAACTATTTTAATAAACTATATATGAAGTTACGAGCTTCTGTTCTCAATGCCTTACAGATCTAATATAGAAATGTGTTTTCTCAAACTCTCATTATATCATTCAGTTTTAGTGACCTGTTCCCAACTGATGGATTAGAATTTTATAGTGTTTCAACAGGAGTCACAGCAAAACTCAGTGGCTGAAGTATAAATATTTGATATGCTAATGCATTATACATAACACCAAAGCCTCTGACGTGAACTGAGCTTCTCTGTTATTCAATGCGGCAGAAGCTGTTGGTGGCTTGTCCTACAGTTATTTTTCTCATCTTCATTAGTAACCAACTCCTGATATTTTAAAAAGCAACCTATGCCCACCGTCATAGGATAAATTATATTGATTGGACAATTGTGGGAATTCTATTCCTTTCTTTCTGTGATGAGAGGGAGTGAAACCTAATTCTGGTCAGTATAGAAGAACTGTCTAGAGGCTTCTGGAGAAAAAAAAAAAAATCCCCCAATGAAAAGAGAGAGCCATAGAGAGGAGATACGTTTCCCCCATCACTTTCCTTCATTATTTGTAGATATGATGCATGGTGCCACAGCAGCCCTGTCACCAGCTAATAGAATAGCATCACAAATACACTGTGGATGGCCGATAATCTAGCTGATGTTACAATTATAAGACAAGATGTGGTGGTGGCTAGAATGAGATAATGTCAAGAAAAGTGAATGGAACTAAGTAGTATTTTATTAGGGAAAATCAACAGAACTTGGAACATGACCAAAGACTAGCAATGAAAGAGAAGCAAATATGCAAATTCATAAGGTGATTCAAAGAAATAATACAGAATTAGAGAAAAATGAATTTTTAAAAACACCCTGAGTAACATCAAGTTAAGTTCCAGGCAAAGGAAGAGGAAAAACCATAAAGGAATTGATGAGTATCTAGAGACATAGTAGTAAATTGTGGAATATGTGGTGGCACAAAATTAAGGAAAGGGGTTGTTTCAAGTTGGTAAGAATGGTCAACACAAATAAATATTGAATGAGAATAGATCAATACATTCATTGATTAAGAATGCCTAAAATATTTGATGATGAAGGACCTCTTGCCCTTGGCATGAGCAGTTTTGCTGGGACTGTAACCTAAGAGTTACCAGAAAATTTGAGGGCCACATCAAGTCTCTGAAAGTGTTCACTAATCTTCCATTGCTGATCACTCTAATACTTCGTTAAAAATACTAGATGACAGCACCAATATTGTTTGCTTTGGTAGCCTAAGAACTGCAAGTGAAGCAGGAAATGCAGAAGTTTGCTGATAGTGAATGGACAGAAGAATAGGACCAGATATAAGAAGGAAGCTAGAGGCCAAAGGCCAAGGAGAAACCACAGGCTTGAAATTTAAAGGCAATTCATAATAGAACTATTTTAGAATCTGGAACTTCAGTGGGGCTAGTGAAATCAGGCAGATGTCTACCAAAAAAATCAATTTTTATTTCATTCTATATCCTTACTTTCGATCATCTCATCATTATACATGATTTTAATTACTGTTTATGATTTTGACTCTGAAACGTATACTTCCTGCCTATGCCTTGCTTTTCAGCTTCAAACCCATTTATCTAATGGCCTAGAGACCATCTCATCTTAAATGTTCCACAAACACTAAAAATTCATCCTGCAAAATTGAAATCATAATCCATCTTCTTCAAACCTGCTTTTCATTTCCTCTCTCTCAGTGGATGTTCTTTTAATTCATTTAGATAGCCAAACACTAAATGATGTGTTTGTCAGGTATCTTTCTTTTTGGTTGCTATCTTCTAATCATGCACCAAGTCTTGTTGATTTCATTTGCTAAATATCCTGCAATTGCATTCACTCTTTATCTTCCTTGACATTACTGCATTCTAGGTCACCATTAACTCTTCTCTGATCATTGCAACACCTGCTTACTTGTCCACCTATCACCAGATCTGGCTCCTGACAATTCACCATGCATAATGTAAGTAGAATGGCAATTTCAACATGTATAATTAATTTTGTCATTCTCCCTATTAAAACACTTCAAAGGCTGTCCAGTGCTCCCAGAATAAAGTACAATTTTATTAACCTGTTTTTAAGACTGTTATAACCTGGACCGTACTTATTTCTGAAGTATTATTTCTCACTATTCTCCTTGCTTTCTAACCCCAGCCTCACTGGCTTGCCTTCATTTCCTCCAACTGAAATGTCAGAAGTTACTTGTTCACATAAATACTCTTTATCTCTCACAATTTAGATTTAAGTGCTTTATTATACATTTTCCCAGTGTACCCTAAATATCCCTTCAAAGTCACTCATATTGCATTATAATTATATTTATCAGCTTCTCATCCACAAACTATAAGATGACATGAAGTATTCTGACCCATTTATTAACGTATTCTCAAAATATAGTGTGATAAGCAGAAAAGTTTTCAATAAATAGTATTGAATAAGTAACTGAAAGACAAACAACACCGTCTTGGATTTCACAAAAACTAAACAAGACTTTAAGTGATATTTGGCATTTCACAGCAGGCATGCCACAATCCATCAATGCCGCACCCAGGGTAGGTATCCCTAACTGATGATGCCACTTTTCTATGTTGAAGCCAATGGGCTTTACAATCCTTCTAAACATGGAGTCACTACCAACCATCTGAAGTTGGCATGTGAGATAAAAGTTATTTTTCTTCTATATCTTGAACTATACAGACAAAATCCAAATGAATAATTTAATGTCCTTAAATTTCACTTACATTCAGGCTTTTTTTTTAATGTGTTGACACCATAAATACTTATTTTTCTTGGAAGCATGAAAAAAGCTGCTGCTTATAAAATGTATAATTCTAGATTTTAAAAAGTCATTCTACAAAACATCAAAATTTTTCTAATGAAGCTGGGTAATAAAACTTAGTATCCATGGTTTGTGTTGGATTTGGAGAGCCTTGACACGTGAAATAAAAATAAGTCATTCAAAACATTCATTCATCAAACACAGTTATTCCACAGAGATTTATTATTACTGTGTGTTCAAAACTGCTATGGTTAGTCTGGTGAATAGAGTATTGCCTGCACCTCTGAAGAGCTTACATTATATCTAAAGAAAAAACCATGTAAGTGACTAAGGACAATAACGTGTGTGAAGTGCTGTGAAGGAGTGATGCACAAAGAACTCTGGGGTTATGTAGGAAGAACCAATGAATAGTGACAAGGGCAGGGACAAAAGCTCCACTGAAGAAGTGATCTGTGACATGGAGCTGAACCTCCAAGATATCTTAGTGCTTTTCTGCAGCCCTACACACAGCCCTAGTCATCCTTTCAAGACCCTTCTGTCTTCAAAGCCTGGTTTCTTCCTGTATCTTTTCCCAAGTCTCCAAAACCTTTTCTTCTGCTCCCCACTTTCAAATGATGACTTTAATTTCTATTTCACCAAGAAAATAAAAAATACTTAGCAAAGAACTTCTAGAAGTTTCTGACACCATTCTATCTACCTTCTGCTCTAAGACCCTGTGATCCCTTGATACCTATCTAATCTCCTCCCCTACTGCTCTCCCTGCCATGTTCACTCCCCTGCAGGCGCATGGGCCTCCTCAGTGTTTCTGCAATGAACAAGGCATGTAATCCTGCCTCATGGCTGTGGTACTTACTGTTTCCTATACCTGAAACTCCTTCCCTATTTATCTGAAGCACTTGATCTTTCACATCATTCAGGTCCCAGCTGAGCAGCTTCCTTATGTCTAAAGTCGGCCCTGGTTGCCTTGCATAATATCACCTTTTCTCTCCACAATTTTATGTTCTCCCAACCCTGCTTCATTTTTTCCCATACCGCTTACTCCTAAACACATTACCTACATTCTCTATCCTGTTTATTGTCTCTGTCCACCACTAGGAAATAAACTTTAAAAGGACAAAAAAAAAAAAAAAAGGTCTTATTCATTGTTATCTTCCAAAAGATTAACAATATGGTTTACTGATATCTTCCCATTGCCTAATATAGAGACTGCCATATATTGGATACTCAATACATATTTTTGAATGGAAAAATGCACTGAAAGAGTAGAAATTAGCACATAAGTTATATTCCATAAATAATGTTAACAGAATAAATTAATACTAAGAAAAGCAATGCATTAATAATGGATAATGCTATGCAGTGGAGAGAAAATATACAAAGATCATAATATAACCTTTAAGAGCAAGTATTTGATCAACACCTGTGGAAGAAAAGAAAAATAAAATAGCAAGTATTTGAGGTGATGGACATGTTAACTAGTTGATTTAATTATTCCACTTTATATAAATGATTCTTCATCTCATAAACTTACACAATTATAAATTCTCCCACTGTCTGTTTTTGCCTGTGTGTGCCCATGTGTTCTCATCATTTACTCCTACCTATAAGTGAGAACATGCAGTATTTGGCTTTCTGTTTCTGTGTTAGTTTGTTAAGGATAATGGCCTCCAGGTCCATTGGTGTTCCTGCAAAGGACGTGATCATATTCTTTTATATGGCTGCATAGTATTCCACGGCATATGTGTACCACATTTTCTTTACCCAGTCTACCATTGATAGGCATTTAGGTTGATTCCATGTCTTTGCTAATGTGAATAGTTCCACAGTGAACATATGTGTGCACATGGGTGGAGGGTTGGAGAAGAGAGACAATCAGGAAAAATAACTAATGGGCACTAGGCTGAATACCTGGGTGACAAAATAATCTGTACAACAAATCTTCATGACACAGGTTTACCTATTTAACAAACTTTCACAGGTACCCCTGAACTTAAGTTAAAACAATTATGACTTGTTAATTTACAATTTTAAATAAACAGTAAGTCTGTGCCTTATTATCTTTGTGGCTGTAAAGTCTGCCACAGTATCTGGAAAACAGTAAATATATAGTGAATGAATTTCCACAGTATCTGGAAATCAGTAAATATATAGTGAATAAATAAGTGAAAAATAAATACTACTCATAAACCCATTAAGGCCATTAAGTCACACTTTAATATTTTTTTGTTTGTTTTTTTGAGATAGAACCCCACTCTGTTGCTTGGACTGGAGTACAGTGGCATGATCTTCATGGCTTCACTGCAAACTCTGCCTCCTGGGTTCAAGTGATTTTCATGCCACAGCCTCCTGAGCAGCTGGGATTACAAACATGCACCACCATGCCTGGCTAATTTTTATAATTTCAGTAGAGTTGGGAGTTTCACCATGTTGACCAGGCTGGTCTTGAACTGCTGGCCTCAAGTGATCCACCAGCATGATCTCCCAAAATGCCAGGATTACGGGCATGAGCCACAGCACACAGCCATACTTGAATATGTAATAATATGTGGCAATATTTTCAATAAATATCTTATGAAAGAGGCATATTATAGAACTTTCTGCAGAGTATAATTCCAGTATGTAAAATAATATATTAAAGATAACTATAGACATAGAAGAGTAGAAGAATAAATAAAAAATTGTAACAGTGGTTATTTCTAGGTTATGAGACAAAAATGAGTCATCTTATACTTTGCACATCTTCATGTTTTCTATAATTTGTGTTTTAAAATCAATGATAAACATGTCATAAAAATCACATTATGGCATAGAAATAGGAATGGGAGAAGTAAGAAAAGGAAGACAACAGTTGGTGATCTGGGGCCTAAGATTACCTTTTCCCATCAGTGCAGTTTTATAAACAATTCAAACAGTTGGTGGTGTGCACAAAGACTGAGCTGCCATCAGCAGTTTTCAGAATGTCGCTTGAACTCCTGTCAAGTAACAGGATATTCATTCATCTTCATCAGCTATAAATTTGGAATTGCAATTCAATTTAAAAGTATTTACTGAATGTGCCAGGAACTTTGGCAGGCATTGGAGACACAAAGACAAGCAAAACATAGTCCGTGACTTCATGGCTTTCCATTGAAACAGAGGAGAGGCATGTGTGTGTGTGTGGGGGGGGGGGGGGGGGCAAGGAGTGGGGGGGTTTGAGATGGATTTTCACTCTTGGTGCCCAGGCTGGAGTGCAATGGTGCTACCTCAGCTCACCACAACCTCCACCTCCTGGATTCAAGCAATTCTCCTGCCCCATCCTCCTGAGTCGCTGGGATTACAGGCATGCGCCACCACACCTGGCTAATTTTGTATTTTTAATAGAAATGGTATTTCTCCATGTTGGTCAGACTGGTCTTGAACTCCCAACCTCAGTGATCCGCCCACCTCAGCCTCCCAAAGTGCTGGGATTACAGGCATTAGCCACCGTGCCCAGCTGGTATGTAAAAAAAAAAAAAAAAGGCAAAACATAAGCATTAAAAAGTCACCAAAATTCAGTGTACTTACTGTAATAAAATATCTATGAAGGCAGAGATCATGTCTGCTTTATCCACTTCTGCATCCCTGTGCCAAATGTACTGCCCCAAATGCAGAAGGCAACCAACAGCTATTTCTTCCACTTTTAAGTTAATGAAAGATAAGTGAAGCTCTGGAAGTACTATCAATGTACACAGTATTGTGAAACAAAATGCCTTATTCAAATGAAATATGGATTACTGGTTTTAAATTCTTAGAGGTAATTCTGTGAATGTTAATTTTATTATTATTATTATTATTATTTAGATGGAGTCTTGCTGTGTCACCCAGACTGGAGTGCAATGGCACAATCTTGGCTCACTGCAACCTCCACCTCCCGGGTTCAAGTGATTCTCCTGCCTCAGCCTTCCGAGTAGCTTGGATTAGCGCCACCACACTCCGCTAATTTTTGTATTTTTAGTAGAGGAGGAGTTACACCATGTTGGCCAGGCTGGTCTTGAACGCCTGACCTCAGGTGATCTGCCCGCCTCGGCCTCCCACAGTGCTGGGATTACAGGCGTGAGCCACTGCGCCCAGCCTGGCATGTTTTTGTAAATGGACTGTTCTTATGTTTGAAAAGTAGAATCTCACCAAACACGTGCTGCATTCAGCATAGATGGGAACGTAATGGCAGGCAGAAAACTTCTTTGAAGACCTGCTGATAGCAGGTGATTTTTTCATGATAGCACCAATGGGGTGGAGGAATGAACATATCAAACAGATAACATGTGGAGAAGGAGAAGCATAGATTTTTGAGTTGGAACAACAAAGAATTTAACCATAGCTCTCTATCTTCTGGAATTGATGGTAGCAGACACATCTGAGAGTTATTTTGAAAATTAAATAATATATGAAAATATCGGCCGGGCGAGGTGGCTCAAGCCTGTAATCCCAGCACTTTGGGAGGCCGAGACGGGCGGATCACGATGTCAGGAGATCGAGACCATGCTGGTTAACACGGTGAAACCCCGTCTCTACTAAAAAATACAAAAAATTAGCCGGGTGAGGTGGCGGGCGCCTGTAGTCCCAGCTACTAGGGAGGCTGAGGCAGGAGAATGGCGTGAACCCGGGAGGCGGAGCTTGCAGTGAGCTGAGATCCGGCCACTGCACTCCAGCCCGGGTGACAGCGCGAGACTCCGTCTCAAAAAAAAAAAAAAAAAAAAAAAAAAAAAAAAAAAAAAAAAAAAAATATATATATATATATATATGAAAATATCCACAAAAGTTAGACATAATAAATATGATGTATTAGGTTGCTAGGGTACCCATAACAAAGTCCCACATATTGATTGACTTAAAGAAAAATAATATATTTTTCACAATTCTGGATGCTAGAAGTCAGAGACCAAAGTGTCAGTACCATTAGTTTTTTTGGAAGCCTCCATCCTTGGCCTGTAGATGCCCATCTTTTCCCTGTTTTTTCACATGGCCTTCCTTTTGTGTGGGTTTGTATTCTTATCTCTTCTTTTATAAAGTCATATTGTATTAGGGCCACTTTAATGGTCTCAATTTAATTTAATTACTTCATTAAAGACAATATGTTTAAATAGAGTCACATTTTGAAAAACTGGGGTTTAAGACATCAAAATATGAGTTTAAAGGAGTCACAATTCACCCATGAAAACATAATTTCCTTTCTTATTTTCCCAGCACAATTTTTAGTAGAATTTTGATAGTCTAAGTCATTGAAAGCCACTGAGAAGTAAGAGTCCCTCACACCAAAGCTAAGCAAGAATAACGGCATGACTAGGTGGCATGATTTTTCTTCTTTGGGATCAGCATTTATTCTCAGATGTAACCTAGGTTTAATGTAGATACATTATGATGTTTTAGACCTGATAGGAAATGGGTAACTTTATCAGCTACTTTAAAATATTTTGTATGTTTATACACAGTCAAACTTTTAAGTAGAAAGAAATTGGGGTTCATAGGCTACTTTCAGCTCATTTGACTACTCTTAAAACTCAATTTCCACTAACATGTTGTATAAGTCAGAAACAGACATAATAAAACTAAGTATATAGATGCTCCATGTTGCAGAACTTACTGATCATCCCGGACAAACTCAGACAGGTGCAATATTACTAGCGTCATTTTCTGTGCATAGTAAAATTGATATAAAGAGCAGCTCAATAGAAGAGATACAGTCTGCAGTGAAGAGTTTATAACACTTGTCATAATGGATCTGTCAGATGAAAAAATGTTTACAGTTCATTGCAGAATATAAAATGTTTGCTAAATCAGCAGTAAAAGTCGAAGCTCAGATAAATTTGCAGCAAGGGTAGCAACACAACACAGCATAACATAAATACACCCAGCAGGAGAGTAGCAGGAAAAAAAAAGCAGCAACAACTTAGTTCTGAGCAGCATTTGATTTATGTCATAAATAAATATAGGGGGCATTAGGAAGATTAGTGCATTAGAATGTTAACACAAATCAAGATGTCCTGTGCCAAATGGGATTGCTTGCACAACAATAAACTGTGCTAACGCCAGGTAAGTTGGTATGGCTTCTTACTGAGCTCATTCCAAGCTGGGAGGTTTCTTCTTGTACCATAGCAATGTTATTATGGTTGCTGGTTTTAGGATGTCCTATCAGAATTCATATATGTGGACCATTGCCTGACCATTGACTTAGCTCATTCTAAATATGTGGAAAATTGCCAGATTTTAAGTTTTGAAAAGACAAATAAAGAGGAAAAAAGGGAAGAAAAAGGGAAAGAGGGAAAGAAAGAAACAAAGAAGGAAGAAAGGAAATAAGGAAAGGAGGGATGGAAGAAAGAAACAAGGAAGAAAGGAAGTAAGGGAGGGAGGGAAGAAAGAAAATAACGAAAAAAAGAAAAAAAGGAAAGAAAGACAAGAAGGAGAGAAAGCGATGGTGGGTAGGCAGATGGGAAGGCAGGTAGACTGTAAAAGAAAAGTTAATGTTATTTTAGGAAGTGACTCTTCTTTGATGGTAAGGAGTTAGTTAGGAAGAGCATGTAAAGATCTACAACATAACAGAAGGCCCTGGCAGCCATGTTGGTCTTCTGTGGCTCTCCCTTCCTGGTTACAGCTGTGTGGATCAGCAGTGATTAACAAACCCAAGTTGGACAAATCAAATGCTTTCTGTAAGAACTTGGAATTGCTTCTGAATGAAGTAGTCTCGGTGTCATTAAATCTGTAATAGGCACTCTCCCCTGGGACATTGCATTCCCTGCAGCCAAAATATTGGTCGTGGAGGGAGAATATGTACTCTCCCTGCTCCCAATTGCTGTTTTCAAACCAATCTTCCTCTTACCTTCATAAAAATTTCCACTACCCAGCTTTGCTCTCCTCTCCTTCATACTCAAAAATCATCTCCTCATTCCTTGAAGATTTTAGTCCTTGGGTGACTGTTTTACTCTTCAACATTACCCCCATCATAACTATTGGTGATGCTAATACCCATCTATATATTATTTCCACTAGCTCAGAATTTCAATTCTTGACCTTCTCTGACCCAATAATCATGTCCTCCACTCTAAATTCATCACTCACTGTCACAGTCATATCTTGGGACTAGTTGTTACCTGTACATGCAGTTCCTCAAAATTTCACACACCCCACACTTATACTATCACCTCTGATCTTTCCAATTTTCTCCTCAGAGCAACTGATTCTAACATATTTTCTATGCTGCCGGTACCTTCAGTCTTTTGACCCTATCTCCTTTCCAATGTCCTTTATTTTCTATCTGTGTTCTCACATTGATTCCTCCTTGACAGTTTGGATTTTGTGACCCATGATTGTAAAAACTCCCTGTATTCATCTACAATTACCTGGCTATTTTATCATTGGATATGCTCATCTGACAAAATTCTAACCTGGATTATATCTATCTTACCACAGCTTAGTTAAACCTCACACCTGAACATAGCTGGAGAAGCAACATACAGCTATCCTGCCTTGTCTTACTTTAAGACAAGAGACCATTATTCTCAGGTGGACCACTATGACTACTATTCTCAGGTAGATTCTTAGTTTTGTCCAGCAGACCTAACTACATTGCAGTGTCTGTTCACTCTCCTACATGATTAACTTCTTTCTTTCTTTTCTTAAAAATCCAACACTTCCTCTTCCCTCCTCATTCTCAGTGTTTGCTTTACATTCTATTTGACTGAGAAGATATAAGCTAAGGAAATAACTTCCACAAATTTCCATCCAGCTATCTGCATCTTTGCCATTCCTTTCCTCCTGTTCAAAAGGAAGAACTGTTTGCTCTTTTCTCTGAGGTCCATACCTCCAGTTTTGCACTAGGCCCATCCGTCTTACTTGCTTAAGAACCTCATTTCAGTAATTCTCCAGTCTCTCCTCCATTATTAATTTTCCTCATTTTCCCATGCTTACTATCCTGGAATAAGATTTTCCATCTTAAGGGACAACAACAAAAACCTCCCTGTTGGCTTTAATCTCTCCAGTCCTTGACACAGTATTTTCATACCACTTCACAGAATTGTTTCTGTAAATGTCAGCATTTAACTTGTGACTAGACCCAACAATCCTCATTCTAGTTATCATATTACCAGAATTTGATGCAGTTGACTGGTACAATTTTAATGCTGTCTTCCATTGGATTGTAGGGCATTAGAGGCTCTTGGTTCTCTTTTACTGGACTCTTGATTTCAGTGTCTTTTTCTATTCACCTTTTTATCACCCAAACAACTAAAAGTCTCAGTTGTTAGACATTTGTGTCTTTATTTACTCTCCCTCGATCTTGCTGTTCTCATGTTGGCTCATGAATCTAAATACCACTTATCTGTCGCTGTCCCTCAAATGTATATCTCTATCCCAAACTTCCCTCCTGAAATTCTGATTTATGCATCAGATTTTCTACTCTACTTCTCTGCTTGGATGTGTAAAATGTGTCTCAAATTTCATGTGTCCAAAAACCAAATTCCTGATATCCATTCTTATATGTCCTACAAAGCCACTAATCCTATAAGATGACAGTTGTATTATTCCAGTCGCTGGATCCAAACATTTATAAAAAAATCAGTGCCAGTGGCCAACCTGTGGCGTTTCCTTATCACCTGATTATCCAGACCTTGATCAAATCTTCTCCCACTATTATAACTCATGAACTTTACAGGAGTATGGTACATTCAAGCTGAGTGAGATTATAGCAAAGGTTATTATGTACAGGAGAAAACACCTGTAATTAATTGTTGAAATAAGACACAGCTGTGCCAGAAAATGGGTACTGAGTACAAGAGCTGAAGGGACCTCAGAGCTACTAGCTTTCCTGGGCTGATATTAACTGTTCCCATGCTGCTTCTTTTCTTATGAACTTGTGCATGTCGAATATATAGTGATTTGGGGATTTCAGAAATTGCTCATATAAGTCAAGATTTCTGCTATGCCATTGCCATGACACAGGAACAGTAAACCAAATACCACATGTTCTCACTTAGAAATGGTAGCTAAATGGTGAGAACACATGGACATATAGAGCAGAACAGCACATATTAAGGCCTTTTGGAGGGTGGAGGGTAGGAGGAAGAAGAGGGTCAAGAAAAGCAACTACAAGGTACTAGGCTTAATACCTGGGGGATGAAATAATCTATACAGCAAACTGCCATGACACAAGTTTACATATGCAACAAACTTTCACTTGTACCCCTGAACTTAAAATAGAAGTTAAAAAAATCTTGTCCTGCATACTTTCTTAAAGCTAAGTAAACATGATACTTATAAAAATTATTATATCCAATGAATTTGGCCATCCATCAGAAACTAAGACCAACGCTGCTGGTCAAGTGTTATTATGGTTTAGAATCACGTTGAGTCTTCCTTCTCTCATCCCACATATCTAATCAGTCAAAAAGTCCTGTTGGCTCTATCTTCAAGATATATTCAGAATCAGATAAAATCTCACCCATCTGTACTATCTCATTCTGATTCTAACCACAGACAACTCTCTCCTAGATACTGTAATAACTTTCCCGCTACTGTTCCTACTTTCCTTGTCCATCTACCTCTTCTCAAATCTGCAGACAGACTTTTTTTCATGATATGACTCAGATGATGCCATTCTTTTGCTGAGAATTCTCCTAGTGACTTTCTATCTCATGCAAAGTAAAAGTCAAGTACTTTTAGTAAGATAAGATCCTACCTGGCCGACCCTTACCCCTTTCATATCTTTTCTCTATTACTCTTCCCATAGATATCTCCATTTCAGCTGTGTTGACATCCTTGTTGCTTCTTGCAAATGAAAAGAACTCCCACCTTGAGGACTTTGCACCTGCAGTTCTTTCTGCTGGAAGATTCCTTCTCACAATGTTCATATGACTTGTGTACTTATCTCCTCTAAGGATTTTGCTCCAGTATCATCTTCTCAGTAAAGCATTCCCTAGCTATTTTATTAAAATTTCAATCATTTCCCTTATGTATTTTTCTTCACACTCCTAAATGGTCATTGCCATATTAAATAGTTTATTTATTTATTTATTCCCTGTCTCCCTCTAGTAGAAAGCAAGTTCTAATAGGACATGACTTTTTGTTTTACTCATTTCTGTTTTTCTAGTATGTAGAATAAGCCCAGCACTTGGTTGGATAAATATCCATTGAAAACATGCAGACGATAAAAGTGATGTAGTGAATATTCTGATGCTTCTCACAGGTCCCCATCTCTGGACCAGAGAACTTGTATGCCTGCTGCTATGAGTCCCCTGTTAATGGCACACAAATAGCTCCTTCTCTGAATTATTGACCTTCACCAACCAGGTGGTACCTGGTTGATTATACCTGCCTGGGGGAGTCAGTGTATAGCCATATAGCTATATCCATAACCAATGAATGACTTACTTAATGGTACAAAAGTTTGCCTCCTTGCCTCCAGATAAGACTAACTTTGTGGGGCATTTATTGCCCAGGCACTGGCATCGGTCTGAAGGTAGTCTTCAGCTGAAAACATAAGCTAAATTAGCATTCTTCCCTTCTCCATCCTGGTTTCTCCACTCCCCTTCTCCTTGCTCTCCTTTTCTAATAAATCACTTGAATCAGAGACCTCAGCAGCATAAACTCTCTTTCTAAATAACCCAATCTAAGATCCCTGAAAAGACAGTGAGGATTTATACGAACAAATTAGACACCTGTCTTTCAATCTGTATTCTGAAGAAAAATAGAGAAGGCAGTGAAAAGGAGAAACAGCCATCTACAGAACATTTCAATGAACAGCCATTAAAAGTGACATATCATGCCAGCCTGTGGTCTTTTAGTATGTGTAGAAGGTAAAATAAAATCTCCCAGACTTCCAATTTAGTTTTTGCTTTTATTATATTATTGGGTTTTGAAGAAAATTTAACTTCCAGCTTCAGATGACCTGTAAGAACTTGATATGCTTCTCAAACTCTTTGAGCCACATATAAAGTTTGGAATTAAAACAGAATGCCTAATGTGCAGAGCTGAAGTAAGAATTATAGTACATCATGTAGGTGAAACCACATAACACTTCCTGGCATGTAATCTGTAAATCAGCATAGATTTCCATTGGAGAAGTAAGAGTGGAAATGAGACAATAAAGCAGATTCTTACTATATATTTGTTCATAATTATACTTCTTAAACATTGTAGGCTGAGTTCCTTTGGAAAGTAGATTCTAAGACAGAGGTTAATTTGCAGTATGTTCACTAAGGAGTGTCTTTGTGATCAATATTCATGGAAGGGAAGGTAGGGAAACAGGATTGGGAAGAAGAAAATGCTATATTGATATGTAGGATCAATGGCAACCTTTACAATCCTAAGAGAACTCAGGAGTTTGATTGGCTTTTCAAGTTTGTCCCCTTTTGCATGAGTTAGCCAGTGCTTTATTGTTTTATGTGGAACAGTCATTGGATATGGCCTATCATGAAAATGAGTTTGACCTTCAGCCAGGCAGCTCTTTGCAGATGAGACAGTCTCTGCAGGTGTTGAGAACTGAAGGCTGACTGCTGACAACATTCCCAAAAGCTAGAACAAGAAGTTGAAGGAGAATCCAGGTGGCACATAATCTTGGTCCCAGCCAATCTTAATATATGAGAAGAAGATAGAGATCTTTGTTCTTTCCTTCACTCACTCCAGGACTATAATTGAGCTCTTATTATGTATATGCCACTGTAGGTACCCGAGGTATAATGAGGACTAAGACTTGGTCCTTGACCTTGAAGAGTTAATAGTCAAACGTGGCAGAAGAATTGTATGTAAACAAATAAGAGTAAGCTGGTGAGTGCTATTTCAGAAGTAAGAAGAAAGTGCTGTGGGAGCACAAAGGACAGAACAAACAACTCAGCATGGGAATTTGGGGAACACTTCACCTTGGCTTCACCACTCATTTATGTCTAAGTAGCTGAGCTGTTTCTACAGACAACTACAAAGAAATTGCTTGCATAATATATCACTTTCAATAGCTGCTCACTGAAACATTTTAAACTGTTGCTGAGAGCAAGACTTTGTCTCCAGACAAATGTGTGCCTCAAATTGTCCATTTAGCTTATGGCATATAGCAAATCAAGCTCTTGCTTAAAAATTACAAAGATTTAGATATGTGTGTCAAGGGATGCATATTCTTTGACTTGAAGAAATTTTAGATAGCTGAAGATAAGATCCCTAAGGGGGGAAAAAAGATTTATTTAAGAAAAAATAAAAGGATCAGCACAAATTATTAACCTGATTCAACATGATGATGAGGCACAAGTACTCAAGAAATGCTGGTTGTTATTCAGCCATAAAAATTACTGATTCCCTGATTGAGCAAATGCGTACTGAGGGCCTATGATGATCAATAATTTCTTAACTGATATACCTTTATGTTCATTAAAAGCATAAGTCAGTCACCAATAATGTGAGTACTGAGACTTTGATTTGATCACTGTCTGAACAACATAGAGTTTCAGTTTATGTTTATATTACTGATGTCAATATATATTTCTGAACTTTTAGAGATGCACTAAAATAAAAACTGAAAGAACATACCAGCCAAAAGTTCAAAGGAACGTAGGAAAAATAAAGCCTGATTTGGAAATTAGCTCTGGGAGGCAATATCGTAAAAGAGGAATTTTGAATCACAGGGCCCTGCAGCTTCTTACTTAAACTCTCTAAGACTTAGCTCCTTCATCTGTCAGACAAGGAAGATATTTTCCCCAAACATTGCAATGTTTAAATAAGACATGTTAAGTGATTGGATCAGAGTAATTTATTACAAAATGTCAGTCCCTTTGCTCTTCCATCCCGGAAAATACTTTCTAAGAAAATTACAGTGAAAGGCTTTGGTGTTTAATAGGACCATCTCCATCAGTGAATGAAAATAGCATTTTATTTCAATGTTCAGAATAGTTAAAAAGTCAATACTTATTGTAAATAACTACCATAAATATAGCAATGACCTATACTTATTTATGTAAATAAATGACAGTAATTACCTATACTGTTACTTATATTTATACATGAGAAGAAAAGTGTCTGTTATGCACAGAAAACTTTGGGAGGCTTTCTAAAACAGTAGAAAGACAATGGACATTGCCACATGGAGACCTGAATTTTAATTCCAGCATTCCTGCAGTAAAGCAGTATGACCTTGTGGGGTGATTACTTAACCTCTCTGAGGTTCCATCATTCACATAAAATTGGGGATTCAATAACTCAATTTTACAGGGATTTTGTAAGGATTAAATAAGATAATATGCATTAAATATGCCTTGGTGTTTTAGTGAGTCATTAAATGAGTATAGAATCTTATGAAGCCTCCAAGCACATCACACCTGTACATTCTTTTGGTTCTCCTAGTCAGCCCCTAATCTCCATAATTATTTGGTTTCTTCTTACCTTATGTTATAAAAGTTTTAAAAACAATTTCTCCAATTGCACTAACCTGCTTCACAGCAGATTACAAACCTATCTGCTAGATTTTATTTCTATTTATCAAACAGTACCCAAAATTGTCATTAATAATAAAAAATAAGCATTTACAGGTTTGCAGATTGTTAGAATGGGAATGGACCTTAGAGATATTTCCTCTGCCCACCTCATTTTACAGAACAGGAGACTGTGATGATCAAATTCTTCTTCTTCTGGGAGTTGTCATTCAGGCAAGACACTGGCCATGTACAAGGTAAGATTGACATTGGTTCATGGCGGGTTTGTAATCACCTCCAGACCATAATGTATCCTTTTTTGTGTGTATTAGTCTGTTTTCACACTGCTGATAAAGACATACCCACCACTGGGCAATTTATAAAAGAAAGAGGTTTAATTGGATTTACAGTTCCACATGGCTGGGGAGTCCTCACAATCATGGTGAAAGGAGAAAGGCGTGTCTTACATCACAACAGGCAAGAGAGTAGAATGATAAGACTGGAACAAAATGAGTTTGCCCTGATCAAATAATCAGATCTCATAAGACTCATTCACTGTCATGAGAACAGTGTAGGAAAGACCTGCTCACATAATTCAATCACCTCTTACTGGGTTCCTCCCATGACACATGGGAATTGGGAGAGTTACAATTCAAGATGAGATTTGGGTGGTGACATGGGCAAACCATATCATTCCACCCCTGGCCCCTTCCAAATCTCATGTCCTCACATTTCAGAACCAATCACACCATCCCAACAATCCCCCAAAGTCTTAACTTATTTCAGCATTGACTCAAAAGTCCACATTCCAATGTCTCATCTGAGACAAGGCAAGTCCCTTCTGCCTATGAGCCTGTAAATTCAAAAGCAAGTTAGTTACTTCTTAGATACAACGAGGGTACAGTCATTGGGTAAATACAGCCACTCCAAATGAGAGAAACTGGCCAAAACAAAGAGGCTACAGGCCCCATGCCAATCCAAAATCCAGTGGGACAGTCAAATCTTAAAGCTCCAAAATGATCTCTTTTAACTTCATGTCTCGCATCCAAGTCATACTGATGCAAGAGGTGGGTTCCCATGGTCTTGGGAAGCTCCATCCCTGTGGGTTTGCAGGGTACAGCCTCCCTCCCAGCTACTTTCATGGGCTGGTGTTGAGTGTCTGCAGCTTTTCCAGGTGCATAGTGCAAGCTGTCAAAGGATCTACCATTCTAGGGTCTGGAAGATGGTGGTCCTCTTCTCACAGCTACACTAAGCAGCGTCCCAGTAGGGACTCATGTAGGTGCTCTGAAACCACATTTCCCTTTTGCACTGCCCTAGCAGAGATTCTCCCTGAGAGGCCCACCTCTGCAGCAAACTTCTGCCTGGGAATCCAGGTGTTTCCACACATCTTCTGAAATCTAGGTAGATGTTCGAAAATCCCAGTTCTTGACTTGTGTGCACTCATAGGCTCAGCACCATGTGGAAGCTGCCAAGGCTTGGCTACCCTCTGAAGCAGCAGCCCAAGTTGTACCTTGGCCTTTCTTAATCACAGCTGGAATGGCTGGCATGCAGGACACCAAGTCCCTAGACTGCACACAGCAGAGGGACCCTGGGCCCAACACATGAAACCATTTTTTCCTCCCAAACTTCTGGGCATGTGATGGGAGGGGCTGCAGCAAAAATCTCAGATATGCCCTGCAGACATTTTCCCCATTGTCTTGGTGATTAACATTCAGCTCTTTGTGACTTACGCAAATTTCTGCAACTGGCTTAAATTTTGCCTCAGAAAATAGGATTTTCCTTTCTATTGCATTGTTAGGCTGCAAATGTTCTGAACTTTTATGTTCTCCTTCCCTTACAAAACTGAATGCCTTTAATAGCTCCCAAGTCATTTCTTGAATGCTTTGTTGCTTAGAAATTTCTTCTGCCTGATACCCTAAATCATCTCTCTTAAGTTCTAAGTTCCTCAAATCTCCAGGGCAAGGGCAAAATGCCACCAGTCTCTTTGCTAAAACATAACAAGAGTCACCTTTGCTCCGGTTTCCAACAGGTTTCTCGTCTCCATCTGAGACCACCTAAGCTTGGACCTTAATGTTCATATCACTATCAGCATTTTTGTCAAAGCCACTCAACAAGTCTCTAGGAAGTTTCAAACTTTTCCACATTTTCCTGTCTTCTCCTGAGCCCTCCAAATTGTTCCAACCTCTGCCTGTTGCCCAGATCCAAAGACACTTCCAAATTTTTGCATATTTTTTTCAGCAATGCCCCACTCTCCTAGTACCAATTTACTGTGTTAGCCCATTTTCACACTGCTCATAAAGACATACCCAAGACTGGGCAATTTACAAAAGAAAGAGGCTTGGCTTGGAAGGCCTCACAATCATGGTGGAAGGTGAAAGGCACATCTTGCAACACAGCAGGCAAGAGAGACAATGTTGAGAGCCAAGTGAAACAGGTTTCCCCTTTTCAAACCATCAGATCTCATGGGACTCATTCACTATCATGAGAACAGCACAGGAAAGACTCGCCCCCGTAATTCAATCACCCCCCACTGGGTTCCTCCCATGACATGTGGGAATTGTGGGAGTTACAATTCACAATGAGATTTTGGTGGGGACACAGCCAAACCATATCATTTTGTTATTAATTAATGTTGAAAGAAAGAATTTTCTATAATCTGCGACTTCAGATACACCTGCACTTGAATATATGAATTTAACTGTGTGACTTTGAGTTTGTTCCTCTCCTTGATTTTATTGCAAAATGGGGATGGTATTGACTATTGTCAACTGACACATAGTATCCACTCCACAATATTAGTCTACTTCATCATTTCTCTTTATTTCTCATAGAAAATAACTTCTTTGGTGTCAGAGGCTATGATTTGTTTGTCTTTGACATCTCTGATAACTCCGTAAGTGGGGTAGATTTACAAAAAGCATTACAGAGTTGACAAAATTAGAGCAAATCTTTGCCTTGGTGATTACTGAAAACAACCAGCATTTTTGGAGCATAAACGTCTTGCCAAGCACCATTCTTTGCACTTCACATTTATTAATTATTTGTCTTCATAGCAATCTATGAAGTAGGTGCTGTTATTATGACCATCTTACAGATAAGAAAACTGAGTCTCCTATATTAAATGAATTGATAAAATTTACATGCAGTTAGTGGGACAATGAGGATTTGAACCCAAATACACTGGGTACGCATTACTCCATATGTTACCTGTAACCATTAGAGAACTAAATAAATGTTTTACTCATAAGAGCATCTTTAGAAAATCAAGACTAAAACAATCTGGATGCATTTTCTTCAGTGTTCTTGTGACTGTGGTTGTTTTTATTTCTTTCTCTTTCTTAGATTTCTGTTTTGTATACTACATTACTAGAAACTATAATACTATAGATAAATCATCATCATTTGACCCCTGTGTGATGTGGTTTTTTTTTTTTTTTTAAAGCTTATGCCTTGAATTAGCTAGGTCCCATAATATTCTCCTCAAAGTCCTTCCTGCCCTGGTAAGCAGCAGAATCAGCAGCTGTAGCCAGGAGTGTCAGTAAAGAGACTTGATTAAATATAAATACGTCTATGGAGTCATATTTAAGGCAAACTTTTTAGGTCACTGCAGTTGGGAATAGAAAGTGATTTTGGATTTTGAGTGTGAGATTAATTTCTAAATAAATGAGGCTGAAAAATACAGTACATGGCACCTGTGTGTACCCTGAATCCAGAGACCGAGAAAAGATATTAAGAACAGTTTAAAAAACTTACCATAGAGGGGGCGGAGCAAGACGGCCGAATAGGAACAGCTCCAGTCTCCAACTTCCAGCGCGAGCGACACAGAAGACCGGTGATTTCTGCATTTTCAACTGAGGTACTGGGTTCATCTCACTAGGGAGTGGCAAACAATGGGTGCTGGTCAGCTGCTGCAGCCCCACCAGTGAGAGCTGAAGCCGGTGAGGCATCCCCTCACCTGGGAAGCGCAAGGGGGAAGGGAATCCCTTTTCCTAGCCTGGGGAACTGAGACACACAACACCTGGAAAATCAGGTAACTCCCACCCCAATACTGTGCTTTAAGCAAACAGGCACACCAGGATCTCATATCCCACACCTGGCCGGGAGGGTCCCACGCCCACGGAGCCTCCCTCATTGCTAGCACAGCAGTCTCCAATCTAACCGCAAGGCAGCAGCGAGGCTGGGGGAGGGGTGCCCGCCATTGCTGAGGCTTAAGTAGGTAAACAAAGCCTCTGGGAGCTCGAACTGGGTGGAGCTCACAGCAGCTTAGACTCCACCTCTGGGGACAGGGCACACATAAACAACAATTAAAGTAGCAGAAACCTCTGCAGACGCAAACGACTCTGTCTGACAGCTTTGAAGACAGCAGTGGATCTCCCAACACGGAGGTTGAGCTCGGAGAAGGGACAGACTCCCTGCTCAAGTGGGTCCCTGACCCCTGAGTAGCCTAACTGGGAGACATTCCCCACTAGGGGCAGTCTGACACCCCACACCTCACAGGGCGGAGTACACACCTGAGAGGAAGCCTCCAAAGCAAGAATCAGACAGGTACACTCGCTGTTCAGCAATATTCTATCTTCTGCAGCCTCTGTTGCTGACACCCAGGCAAATAGGGTCTGGAGTGGACCTCAAGCAATCTCCAACAGACCTACAGCTGAGGGTCCTAACTGTTAGAAGGAAAACTATCAAACAGGAAGGACACCTACACCAAAACCCCATCAGTACATCACCATCATCATCAAAGACCAGAGGCAGATAAAACCACAAAGATGGGGAAAAAGCAGGGCAGAAAAGCTGGAAATTCAAAAAATAAGAGCGCATCTCCCCCGGCAAAGGAGCGCAGCTCATCGCCAGCAACGGATCAAAGCTGGACGGAGAATGACTTTGACGAGATGAGAGAAGAAGGCTTCAGTCCATCAAACCTCTCAGAGCTAAAGGAGGAATTATGTACCCAGCGCAAAGAAACTAAAAATCTTGAAAAATAAGTGGAAGAATTGATGGCTAGAGTAATTAATGCAGAGAAGGTCATAAACGAAATGAAAGAGATGAAAACCATGACACGAGAAATACGTGACAAATGCACAAGCTTCAGTAACCGACTCGATCGACTGGAAGAAAGAGTATCAGTGATTGAGGATCAAATGAACAAAATGAAGTGAGAAGAGAAACCAAAAGAATAAAGAAGAAAAAGAAATGAACAAAGCCTGCAAGAAGTATGGGATTATGTAAAAAGACCAAATCTACGTCTGATTGGGGTGCCTGAAAGTGAGGGGGAAAATGGAACCAAGTTGGAAAACACTCTTCAGGATATCATCCAGGAGAACTTCCCCAACCTAGTAGGGCAGGCCAACATTCAAATCCAGGAAATACAGAGAATGCCACAAAGATACTCCTCGAGAAGAGCAACTCCAAGACACATAATTGCCAGATTCACCAAAGTTGAAATGAAGGAAAAAATCTTAAGGGCAGCCAGAGAGAAAGGTCGGGTTACCCACAAAGGGAAGCCCATCAGACTAACAGCAGACCTCTCGGCAGAAACTCTACAAGCCAGAAGAGAGTGGGGGCCAATATTCAACATTCTTAAAGAAAAGAATTTTCAACCCAGAATTTCATATCCAGCCAAACTAAGTTTCATAAGTGAAGGAGAAATAAAATCCTTTACAGATAAGCAAATGCTTAGAGATTTTGTCACCACTAGGCCTGCCTTACAAGAGACCCTGAAGGAAGCACTAAACATGGAAAGGAACAACTGGTACCAGGCATTGCAAAAACATGCCAAAATGTAAAGACCATCGAGGCTAGGAAGAAACTGCATCAACTAACGAGCAAAATAACCAGTTAATATCATAATGGCAGGATCAAGTTCACAAATAACAATATTAACCTTAAATGTAAATGGACTAAATGCTCCAATTAAAAGACACAGACTGGCAAACTGGATAAAGAGTCAAGACCCATCAGTCTGCTATATTCAGGAGACCCATCTCACACGCGGAGACATACATAGACTCAAAATAAAGGGATGGAGGAAGATTTACCAAGCAAATGGAGAACAAAAAAAAGCAGGGGTTGCAATGCTAGTCTCTGATAAAACAGACTTTAAACCATCAAAGATCAAAAGAGACAAAGAAGGCCATTACATAATGGTAAAGGGATCAATTCAACAGGAAGAGCTAACTATCCTAAATATATATGCACCCAATACAGGAGCACCCAGATTCATAAAGCAAGTCCTTAGAGACTAACAAAGAGACTTAGACTCCCATACAATAATAATGGGAGACTTCAACACTCCACTGTCAACATTAGACAGATCAACGAGACACAAAGTTAACAAGGATATCCAGGAATTGAACTCATCTCTGCAGCAAGCAACCTAATAGACATCTATAAAACTCTCCACCCCAAATCAACAGAATAAACATTCTTCTCAGCACCACATCGCACTTATTCCAAAATTGACCACGTAATTGGAAGTAAAGCACTCCTCAGCAAATGTACAAGAACAGAAATTATAACAAACTGTCTCTCAGACCACAGTGCAATCAAACTAGAACTCAGGACTAAGAAACTCAATCAGAACTGCTCAACTACATGGAAACTGAATAACCTGCTCCTGAATAACTACTGGGTACACAACGAAATGAAGGCAGAAATAAAGATGTTCTTTGAAACCAGTGAGAACAAAGATACAACATACCAGAATCTCTGGACACATTTAAAGCAGTGTGTAGAGGGAAATTTATAGCACTAAATGCCCACAAGAGAAAGCTGGAAAGATCTAAAATTGACACTCTAACATCACAATTAAAAGAACTAGAGAAGCAAGAGCAAACACATTCGAAAGCTAGCAGAAGGCTAGAAATAACTAAGATCAGAGCAGAACTGAAGGAGATAGAGACACAAAAAACCCTCCAAAAAATCAATGAATCCAGCAGTTGGTTTTTTGAAAAGATCAACAAAATTGACAGACCGCTAGCAAGACTAATAAAGAAGAAAAGAGAGAAGAATCAAATAGACGCAATAAAAAATGATAAAGGGGATATCACCACTGACCCCACAGAAATACAAACTACCATCAGAGAATACTATAAACACCTCTACGCAAATAAACTAGAAAATCTAGAAGAAATGGATAATTTCCTGGACACTTACACTCTTCCAAGACTAAACCAGGAAGAAGTTGAATCCCTGAATAGACCAATAGCAGGCTCTGAAATTGAGGCAATAATTAATAGCCTACCAACCAAAAAAAGTCCAGGACCAGATGGATTCACAGCTGAATTCTACCAGAGGTACAAGGAGGAGCTGGTACCATTCCTTCTGAAACTATTCCAATCAATAGAAAAAGAGGGAATCCTCCCTAACTCATTTTATGAGGCCAACATCATCCTAATACCAAAGCCTGGCAGAGACACAACAAAAAAAGAATTTTAGACCAATATCCCTGATGAACATCAATGCAAAAATCCTCAATAAAATACTGGCAAACCAGATTCAGCAGCACATCAACAAGCTTATCCACCATGATCAAGTGGGCTTCATCCCTGGGATGCAAGGCTGGTTCAACATTCGCAAATCAATAAACATCATCCAGCATATAAACAGAACCAAAGACAAGAACCACATGATTATCTCAATAGATGCAGAAAAGGCTTTTGACAAAATTCAACAGCCCTTCATGCTAAAAACGCTCAATAAATTCGGTATTGATGGAACGTACCTCAAAATAATAAGAGCTATTTATGACAAACCCACAGCCAATATCATACTGAATGGGCAAAAACTGGACGCATTCTCTTTGAAAACTGGCACAAGACAGGGATGCCCTCTCTCACCACTCCTATTCAACATAGTGTTGTAAGTTCTGGCTAAGGCAATCAGGCAAGAGAAAGAAATCAAGGGTATTCAGTTAGGAAAAGAAGAAGTCAAATTGTCCCTCTTTGCAGATGACATGATTGTGTATTTAGAAAACCCCATTGTCTCAGCCCAAAATCTCCTTAAGCTGATAAGCAACTTCAGCAAAGTCTCAGGATACAAAATTAATGTGCAAAAATCACAAGCATTCTTATACACCAGTAACAGACAAACACAGAGCCAAATCATGAATGAACTTCCATTCACAATTGCTTCAAAGAGAATAAAATACCTAGGAATCCAACTTACAAGGGATGTAAAGGACCTCTTCAAGGAGAACTACAAACCACTGCTCAGTGAAATAAAAGAGGACACAAAGAAATGGAAGAACATACCATGCTTATGGATAGGAAGAATCAATATCGTGAAAATGGCCATACTGCCCAAAGTAATTTATAGATTCAATGCCATCCCCATCAAGCTACCAATGAGTTTCTTCACAGAATTGGAAAAAACTGCTTTAAAGTTCATATGGAACCAAAAAAGAGCCCGCATCTCCAAGACAATCCTAAGTCAAAAGAACAAAGCTGGAGGCATCATGCTACCTGATTTCAAACTATACTACAAGGCTACAGTAACCAAAACAGCATGGTACTGGTACCAAAACAGAGATATAGACCAATGGAACAGAACAGAGCCCTCAGAAATAATACCACACATCTACAGCCATCTGATTTTTGACAAACCTGAAAGAAACAAATATGGGTAAAGGATTCCCTATTTAATAAATGGTGCTGGGAAAATTGGCTAGCCATAAGTAGAAAGCTGAAACCGGATCCTTTCCTTACTCCTTATACGAAAATTAATTCAAGATGGATTAGAGACTTAAATGTTAGACCTAATACCATAAAAGTCCTAGAGGAAAACCTAGGTAGTAGCATTCAGGACATAGGCATAGGCAAAGACTTCATGTCTAAAACACCAAAAGCAACGGCAGCAAAAGCCAAAATTGACAAATGGGATCTCATTAAACTAAAGAGCTTCTGCACAGCAAAAGAAACTACCATCAGAGTGAACAGGCAACCTACAGAATGGGAGAAAATTTTTGCAGTCTAATCTGACAAAGGGCTAATATCCAGAACCTACAAAGAACTCAAACCAATTTACAAGAAAAAAACAAACAACCCCATCAAAAAGTGGGCAAAGGATATGAACAAACATGTCTCAAAAGACATTCATACAGCCAACAGACACATGAAAAAATGCTCACCATCACTGGCCATCAGAGAAATGCAAATCAAAACCACAATGAGATACCATCTCACACCAGTTAGAATGGCGATCATTAAAAAGTCAGGAAACAACAGGTGCTGGAGAGGATGTGGAGAAATAGGAACACTTTTACACTATTGGTGGGATTGTAAACTAGTTCAACCATTATGGAAAACAGTGTGGCGATTCCTCAAGGATCTAGAACTAGATGTACCATATGACCCAGCCATCCCATTACTGGGTATATACCCAAAGGATTATAAATCATGCTGCTGTAAAGACACATGCACACGTATGTTTATTGCGGCACTATTCACAATAGCAAAGACTTGGAATCAACCCAAATGTCCATCAGTGACAGACTGGATTAAGAAAATGTGGCACATATACACCATGGAATACTATGCAGCCATCAAAAAGGATGAGTTTGTGTCCTTTGTAGGGACATGGATGCAGCTGGAAACCATCATTCTTAGCAAACTATCACAAGAACAGAAAACCAAACACCGCATGTTCTCACTCATAGGTGGGAACTGAACAATGAGATCACTTGGACTCGGGAAGGGGAACATCACACACCGGGGCCTATCATGGGGAGGGGGGAAGGGGGCGGGATTGCATTGGGAGTTATACCTGATGTAAAGGACGAGTTGATGGGTGCTGATGAGTTGATGGGTGCGGCACAGCAACATGGCACAAGTATACATATGTAACAAACCTGCACGTTATGCACATGTACCCTAGAACTTAAAGTATAAAAAAAAACAACAAAAAAACTTACCATGTGAAATATGCTGTAATATCTTTTCTTTATCTTCCCTCATAAAAAAAAATCCCAGCTAGGAAGATTGCAAGTGAAACATGTATAGGAACTTCCACCAGTGGCATCATTTAAAATGAGATAATTTTTTTTTCTCCACTCACCTAACTCTCTAACCATATAGGAGAATAAATAATGTAAATAGAAGACAAGTGTTAAACTCATTGAAACGTATGCTTGAAGTTTTCCATAAACATTTGAGCTTCAAAGGGGATTGTTGGTTCTGGCCCAAACGAAGTAGTCCATTTGTCCCAGTTCCTCCTACTTACAACTAAAAAACCTGTGACATAACACACACACACACACACACACACACACACACACACACACAACAACAACAAAACAAAACAACATCAACAACAACAACAACAAAAAACATAGGAAGTTGGAAGAGTGGAAAATGGTAAAGAAGGAGGAGTGTCTAGGGATGTTGAGAAATAACACAGTAGCACAGTGGTGAATTCCCTGGGTTTACTTATTAGCGCTCATATATTCATATTGGGTGCCTTCAATCTAGAACAGTCAACCTAGCAAAAGCAGCTCCAAGAAAGCCTATTAAGTCTAGCTAAATGTCCAGAGAAGGGATGGCCTAAGAGAGCAAAAAACCTTTTCAGCAAAATATTGGCCTAGTCAAGCAGAACACCTATGGAAAACTACCCTGTACCCCTCATGGTTTCTGGAGGACTGATTTAATTGTCAATATCCCACCCCACCAACAGGCAACTGGGGAAAACAGATAATGGTGCTATAATTGTTCTGCCTTGTGATAACGGTGCCTAGCAATGAACTAACCTTGCATCTCTGGCTCAATGCAAGTGGGTAGCACTCTGTTTCCCCAGCAAGTGAAGGTAGTGTACCTGGGTCTGAGCTGGGAGCTGGTCTCTCTTCTCCTACTCGGCAGAAGCAGTCAGTGGGTACGGTGTCAGCAGAGTCCAGTGGCCAGCTGAATCTCCACTCCCACTCGGCGGCAAAGGGTGCAAGTCAGGGAAGACAGCATCCTACTTTCCTTCATCTTTGTAGTCAGTGAGAGCTGGTAGGGAACAGAATCCCCAAAAACCACCTAGCACCAAGGAGAATGACCAAAGCAATTAGAGGCAGGACTTTTTAGCCCTCTCCTTCAACACAGAACCCTCATTGTTGTGTCAAACGGTTCCAGTGGGGAGCTGAGCCTCCACCTTTGTCTTTCCTTAATGGAGCAAAATGAACTGGTGTGTGCTGGGGCTAGTGTACAGTCTTAATAGCATATCCTCTATTAACTGTGCTTTTTTTTTTTTGCTTTTCTGATTCTCTAAATTTTCTGTAGATGTCTCCTTCAGCTCCCAAATGAAATATTTGTGTTGGGGTCTGCGTGTTTCCTAAACAAAGGAATGAACACACAAGACAACACAAGACAAGACAAACATGGCGGCCGCCCCGAATGGCGCGCTCTGCTTTATTTTATACAGTCGTTTGTGGAATGTTGCCAAGTCACAAGACACATCGTTGTTTTTCTGACCTTTCCCTGACTTTCTGGATTTTCAAGATGTTTACATATAAACAGGCCCCCAACGCCCTGCTTCGTTTGCAAGAGCAGGACTTATGGGGAACACCCTGTTTGTGAGCACGTAGTCCTCTACATTTCCCCTTTCCTTATTTACAAGTTTGAATTTCTTTTAAAACCATCATTACCTATTGGGCTCGCTGGGATTCGATGTTTGCCCTTTGGCACCGTCTCCAGCAGACTGTGAAAAATGACAAAGGCAAGAACAACAATCAATACATTACTAGAAACAGAGGTCAGCAAAGTTTTTACAGGACTCATAGGGTTCAAAGACGTCAAACTTTGTGCAATACCAGTCATCAAATCTGCACCAGTCAGCAACGGTAACTGATTGCAAAATGTTTCAGAAATGTTCTGTGTTAATTCTTGTATTTCTAGGGAAAGATTATTATGACCAATTAAAAGTCTCTTTATCTCAGTCCAATTATGTACAGTGCTGTCAAAAGGAACAGGAGTAATACAAAATTGGGTAGTGTTCCAATCACATTTCAACAAAGCTCGGGTATTCAACACTGTTAGCTGATCTCCCAACCAAGAAACCACTTGTTCCAGATTATCTACTCGTTCAGTCAAATGAGCATCTATGTCTCGTTGTTGCTGCCACAACAAATGTGATTGTTCATGCCATTGTTGCACAAATTCTGCATTTTGTATATTCTGGTGTAGAGCTAATCCAGCAACAGCGGCAGTGGAAGCAATTGCTACAAGTCCTATCACCGCAGTCACGACGATTCCAACCATCCTCCGACTGCGGTGGACAAGATCTTGCATAACCTTGTAAATTTGAGTAACCCCAGCAGATTCACTCCAAGTACGTGTTAAGTTTACAGGTAGCCAGGTTTCTTTTCTGGCTCTTAGTATATATAAATCGGAATGAGACTCATTCCAATTATTATTCCACCAAGTAGTATTTATACAACTTAAGAATGTACAATTGTTTGTACAGTTAACTACCCCTGTATTATTATCATTTAAAAATTCCTGTCAACAACAAGTAAGGCTTTCTTACACATGCAATAACATATCTAGAACTATTTTGATGCAAAGATATATGGAAAGGGTTAGCAATATTAGTAAGATTTAAGGACATGTTTCCCACGAAAGTGAACATTGGTTTACCAGCAGGTAGCAACTTCCAAATATGACCTTGTATTTGTGAGGTATTAGCCAAATGTGGCATAGGGGGTGATAGACCACCATCATGCCAAATAATAGTTTCATTGCCATCTGCAGCGATGTTGTGATTACCTATATGCCAACGCAGGTTGACATGGTTGAATTTAATCTGAAAATCATGTACATTCCAATCTGTAACAAGGTATTTACGACTCTTCCCTTTTACTTCTAACAACAATCGTGGCCCACTACTTCTACATTTAGTCCACTCTAGTTGGGAAACACCTCCGGACACATCAGGGATAGGGCATAAAGATAATGTACTTGGCAGAGTTTCATCAAGTACTGCAGTATGATTATACTTGAAACTTTGAGCCACAACAATCATAGTAAAGGCAGAGATATGACTATGGTTATAGCTAACAGCCCAAGCCTCATGAGAAAGATGCAGACAATGCGGACTACCCCCAAGACATATAGGTAACCCTTCAACCCCAAATTGATATGAACTATTTACTGTGCCAGTGTCTAATTCAGGATCCTGGTTTAAAAAAGGCAATGGCATCCAAGCAGTATCATTAGTAAATACTGGGACTTCTCTGTCTCCCCAGGCCACACCTTGATATAAGGATGGAAAAGGAATATAAGCCCAGTATGTAAATTCTCCAGCTGTTACCTGACAATTTACTACGGCCAGCATAGCCAGGAATAAAGTCAGTGGGGTTTTGGGCTGCCCAGCTTGTTGAACAACCCCTTCAGCTTCTTAACTGTTTCAGTTGTCCCCATGTTGGGGGCTCCACACGTCGAGTTCCGAAGGTGAATGTTCTCTGAGCGCTCAGATTTGGCTCCTGGAATTCCTTCAGGAACTCTTTGGATCGGCTTCTCTTCGCCATGGCACTGTTTCAACCGTCGAGATGGAAACCAATCGTCTCCGGCACCTGTACAGACAAGAGCATAGCCTCGGCCCCATTGTAAAACGTTTCCTTTTAAATATTTCCCTTGTAATGAAGGATAATACACCCACAGATTACTGTTTTGTGGCTTTTCTAAAGGCTGTTGAAAATGTTTCATCGCTGCAGACTGCTGTAATTGGCGCCAATGGTTGAGAAAATTTAAAGTAAAAAAGGCTTTCAGAATTTGATGTTTTGGGGAATCTCGCCCATTTCCCCCTTTTTGCTTTAAAAGTTGTAATTTTAAGGTAGCATTGGCTCTTTCAATAATTGCTTGACCTTGACTGTTAAATGGAATACCAGTGGAATGATGAGTATGGTATAAAGAGAGGAAGGCAGCCAATTTGCGAGAGCAATAAGCAGGGGCATTATCAGTTTTTAATTCAGCAGGGACTCCCATAACTGCAAAGCAAGTAAGTAAATGCGTAATAACAGAGTCAGCCTTTTCAGAGGGTATGGCGTAGCCCACTGGAAATGTGACCACGTATCAATAGTATGATGAACATATTTTAAACGACCAAAGGAAGGAACATAAGTTACATCCATTTGCCAAATGTGATTTTGTTGAATGCCTCGAGGATTAATACCTGGACTTAAAAAAGGTGCAATAATAGGAGCACAAGATGGGCAGGCTGTGACAATAGCTCGGGCTTGACGGCGTGTTATAGAAAATCGCCGTTGTAATCCTAAACTATTAGTATGATGTAGTTGGTGCTCATCCTGAGCCCGTTGGACACTGCCAATAAGTAAAGAATCAATCTGACTATTGCCAAAAGATAAAGGTCCTGGCAAAGCTGAATGAGAACGAATATGAGTGATAAAAAGGGGGGCAGTGCGGGAAGTAAGAGTTACAAATAATAAAGAAAATAATTTTTGTAAAGGAGTTTGAGGAAATAATGGTAAAGAAGTCTGAGAAATATATTTAGTTACATATACAGCATATTGGGAATCACTAACTATATTACAAGGGGTTTGAGGCCAGTCTTGTAGAACTATAAGAATGGCAAAAAGTTTTCCTTATTGTACTGATTCAAATGGATAGTGAGAAATTTTTGAATTGTCTGAAGTCCAGTATCCAGCCTTTCCATTGCTTGAAGCATCAGTAAAAAAGGTGGGACCTTAAGCTGGAGTGTAAGAGATAGGATTATATGGCAGTAAAGAATATTGTTGCAGAAAAGCAAACAATTTATTACTAGGATAATGCTGAGAAAAAGAACCAGTATACTCAGTGCAAGCCACTTGCCAACCCTCCTGAGTTTCCAGCAGAGATTCAATGTATTGATTAGATAATCGGGTAATAATTTTTACAGGGTCAGCACCAAGCAACTGACGAGCTCGATGTCGTCCTTTAATAATTAATTCAGCCAATTTATCAATATATGGGTGAATTTTTTAAATGGCTTTATTAGCCAAAAACAGCCACTCCAGAATATTATTATCTTGGTGTAAAACGGCCCTTGGCGAATGGGGAGTATGAAAAAGACACAACGAAAGTGGAAGATTGGATGCAATATAATCAAGGTGAGCTTCACTAATTCTATTTTCTACAAATGACAATTCTTCTTATGCTACAGGGGATAAAGTCCCCATAGGTTGAATACAAGTATTTACAGCTCTAAGATCAGTTAATAAGTGACATTTCTCTCTTTTTTTTTTTTTTTTTGACAAGACAAACACAGGGGAATTCCATGCAGAAGTACTTGGTTCAATATGCCCCTCGGCCAATTGTTCCTTAACTAAATTCTTTAAAGCCTTAAGTCTTTCTTTAGATAATGGCCACTGTTCCACCCGAACAGGAGTTGTAGTTTTCCACTTCAATTGTAAAGCTTGAGGCTTGTGGACAGTGGCTAAGAGTTTAAAGGATTGTAGCCCATTTTGAACATCATATTTTTGGCAGCTGAAGAAATATGAGAAATGCTTAAAAAGGCACCAAATTGTTGTAAAAGATTGCGGCCCCAAATACAATATAAAAGAACACTTTTCCTTGTTGTCCTTCAGGTCCTACACAGCTCAGGGGCTCGACAGTTTGGTAGACTATTGAAGCAGTACCTAGGCCGGATAGAGTAACCGATACTTGTTTCTTTTTCCAATGATCAGGCCATTGAGCCAAACATTATTATATACATCCGCTCCTGTGTTGACTAAGCCCTCAAAAAGTATCCCATTAATTTGCAATGAACATAAAGATTTTTGATCAGAAACTAAAGTTTCCCAGAAAACAGTTTTCCCAGTACTACCGAAACCTCCTTGACGAGACACATCTCCAGATAAGAAAGGAAAAAAAGGCAATAAAAGCAATTATGCAATACATTCCCCTGCCTCTAGGTGCATAAGTTGTGAGACTTGTACCATAATAAGGATTTCATCAGTAAAAGCAGGATCAATTATTCCTGGGACCACCATTAACCCCTGCATAGCGTTGCTACTTTAACCTAGTAAAAGTCCTACATGTCCCTTTGGCAAAGGACCACACACTCCGGTAGCCAACTTAAATATTCCTCTATTAGGAGTTAAAGTATAAGGCTGGACAATAGCTAGGTCAGCAGCGGCACTCTGCTTAGTGGCAGCATAAAGCTGAGAAACTGGGGTAGGGTAAGATGTCTTTAAGGAGGACTCGAGGTCATTCCTTGATGTTGTAAGCCACTGCTCACTGGGTACTAGGGTAGGCCTGCATTGTAGTTGTTGGGGCCCCAAGCCTGCGGGCCCCGGCTTCCGTTTCCCGAGAGGGGTGACAGTACATTCCCACTTTTATCAGTTTTTGAACGGCATTCATTGGTCCAATGTCGACCCTTGCCACAACGTTTACACATATTAGATGGTAACCTTTTTTTCTTTTAGAGCAGAAAAGCCTAATTTTTTCCAGCATTCCTTTTTAAAATGACCGGGTTTCCCACATTGATAGCATATACCTTGTTTAGAATTGCCTTTTAAAGCCTTAGAAAGTGCCCCAGCAAACAATTGAGCATTGTAAATAGTTCCTCCAACACCTGCACAAGCCCGAATGTATTCATCTAAATCAGCCCCACTAGCTTTTAGAGGACGCAGCAATTTTTGGCACTCAGGATTAGCACTCTCAAAAGCCAGAGTATCCAAAAGAATTTTAGCAGCAGGGCCTGAACCTACAGTCTTTAATACAGCATCTTGAAGATGGGCTACAAAATCTGGATATGGCTCTGTGGCTCCTTGTAGGATCTTTACAAAAGATAAAGAAGTTTTACCCGCTATTTCAACCTTAGTCCACGCTTTTAAAAACAAGGCTTTAATCTGAGTGAGAGCAATATCATCTAGGCCTGCCTGAGCATTAAGAGTGGCATATTGTCCTGAACCCGTAAGCTGCTCTTCAGTAGGTCCTGTGGGATTTCGCGTAGCATTTTTTCTAGCTTGTACTCTTGCTTCCTCCCACCACCAACTTTTTAATTGAAGCCATTGCGAACGATCAAGGACAGCCTGTCCCAACGTTTCCCAGTCAATAGGAATCATCATATGTTCTGAAGAGAAGGAATCGAGAAGGCCAAGGACAAACGGTGATTGAGGTCCATAATTAGAAATTGCAGCTTTCATTTCTTTCAAAAATTTAAATTGTAGGGCTGTAAAAGTCACATTCTGGCCACCGTTTGGGAACTGAGCATTGGGGCCAAAAGCAGCCCGTGTTATTGGGAATAAATCTAATTCCTCGAAATCATCCTTTTCCTTCGATTCCTTTTTTTCTCCTACAGGAGGAAGAGGCACAGAGAAAACCTGACCTGACATAGGCAAAGAGGTTGGAGGTGGAGGCAAAGGGAAATCCTTTTAGCAGAAGGGAAGGTAACAGGGAAGGCTCATGGCGGAGAGATAGGAGAAACAGGAGCAGCGGTACCTTGCAATTTTAACAACTGTTGTAACATCTCTAAAATGTGCTGCAAATTAGAATTTCCTTCAGATGAAGGAGGCATTAGCTCTTTTTCCAATTCCTTGTCCTCAACAACCGGGGCATAAACATGTTCCTCTCTAAGATCATTCCTCTCTAAAGCTTCAGATGCCTCACCTCCTGTGGCAGTATCGCCATGCTCTGAGTCAGTTTCAAGTAACTCTAATGCCTGAGTAATGGAACTACACAAAGTCCACAAAGTCAGAGGCATCGTTTGCCCTCGCTCATGAGCTCGACGCAGTACTTTAACCACTTGTAACCATTCCTTTCGATTTAACTGCACTTTGGTTTGATATTGAAACCAATAACAATGTTGTTCAACATGGGCAAACAATCACTTCAAAGTCTTATGTTCCTTAACTAACTTTTACTCCTATAGACATCAACAGTCCCTGCAGTAACCACAAATATTCAGAGGCCAGAGAGGTGGAATTCCCCATAATTTTCCCGTGGGTCCCCCTTTCTTTATTTACCTGCCCGGGGTGTTCCCCCTCCGGTTCCTTGCTCTCGTGGAGCCACAGACCCTGCTCGCTGCGCCAGATGTTGGGGTCCGCGTGTTTCCTAAACAAAGGAATGAACACACAAGACAACACGAGACAAGACAAACATGGCGGCCGCCCCGAATGGCAGGCTCCACGTTATTTTATACAGTCGTTTGTGGAATGTTACCAAGTCACAAGACACATCGTTGTTTTTCTGACCTTTCCCTGACTTTCTGGATTTTCAAGATGTTTACATATAAACAGGCCCCCAACGCCCTGCTTCGTTTGCAAGAGCAGGACTTATTGGGAACGCCCTGCTTCGTTTGCAAGAGCAGGACTTATGGGGAACACCCTGTTTGTGAGCACGTAGTCCTCTACATATTTGTGCTTGAATCCTTGCCTCAGGGTCAACTTCTCAAAGAAACCAAGATAAGGTATCATTCGACTAGTATTTACCCAGCATTTTCTAGAGTCAGAACATTGTTGTAGGAGTACTGCATTTCTGGAATAAAGCAATGTAAAATAAGCTCTATTATCGTGCAGCTGATACTTTAGTGGAGGAGAAGGAGATGCATCGTGTCAGTAATTATTTAACTTAAATTTTGTTATGTGCTATGAGGCGAAAGGAGGTGACACCAGGTCAATGCAATCCTAATAAAAAAAAATAAATCCCTTGGATTCATCACAATCCCATTTCATAATCCAGGTCTGAATCCACCCTTATAAACAGTTCATCTTCACCACTCCAACTCTTTCTAAAAACTTGCCAAATGGTAGATTAAGCAACACACATTCAGTGTTAATTCATTCATACTAAAAATGATTAAAATATTATACTGGCATCATAAAGTATGTAATCAAATAGAACATAACAGAAAATGAAATGTTGATCTAAATAGAGGAGGATGACAAAAGAGAGGAAGTCCCTTGTAATATAGAAGAACAGGAAATTTCAGCTTTGAAGGAATTCCCACTCCCTCTAAAAAGAGAAAAATATCAGGATGAAAAAAAAAAAAAGACTCTTCTTTTCACTATTTTCAATAGTACGTTTGAAGAACTGAGGGGTTCATAGAAAAAAAATGAATCTATAAAAATATATTTGGCAAGTACATTTAAATTTATTTCAGTTCATTATTCTTTATCTATCTCATCTACAGAGTTCCTTTAGCTTAATGGGATGGAATTGTGGAGTGCTCACTGGGGACTGCAGGAGTGGGATTGTACCTCACTCCATGATGGAATCTAGCTCTATCCCATTGTGCCTTTGCACATGTCCTGTGCTAACCCCCAAACCCTGGCATCCTTATATTTCTGTTGCGATGTGTGAATGCCAAGTCAATTTAAGAATCATTGCATGGAGCAACAGGAAGGAGTTAAATTACCCCTTGATGTTAGAATAGATTCTGATATCTGCTACACTGAATTACTCAATATTATTTAAAGTGAGAGAAGCTTAAGTGTGAGAAATGTCTTGGAGCCAGTATTACAATTCTACATAGGTCTTCTCGTCTTCAATTTGCTGTCTATGAAAGCTCATCCCCTGGTTTACGTTGGCATCACATGAAGTCATTTTATTGTATTTTCATGGTTTTTATCTGAAATTGTGTGTTTATTTTATATACACCATCACAATGCCAAGGTATACCAAAGATATTGTTTGTTTTCCCATCATATGCTCTCAAATACCTCAAAAATCATTAATTTTACCACAATAACCACGATTGCAATGAAATCATTAATTGAAAAAGTCATTGCTTAACAATTTTTTCCACTGCTAAAGTTTGCTCAGCTTCCTAAAGGCAGAGCCATGTCTACCTGGTTCATCACTGACTGTCTGGTTTTCAGAAAAGTGCTTTATACAAAATAAATCCTTGTTGAATGAAGAGTGAAATGCTAAGAAAGCCATTTTTATATCAATGCATCTCTATCTTTAGCATATATTAAAACATCCTTCACGGTGAAACCCCGTCTCTACTAAAAATACAAAAAATTAGCCAGGCGTGGTGGCTGGCGCCTGTAGTCCCAGCTACTCAGGAGGCTGAGGCAGGAGAATGGCGTGAACCCTGGAGGCGGAGCTTGCAGTGAGCCGAGATCGCGCCACTGCACTCCAGCCTGGGCGACAGAGCGAGACTCCACGCCGTCTCAAAACAAACAAACAAACAGATAAACAAACAAACAAAATACATCCTTGCCTCTGTCTCCTCCAGCTAGAGGTTTTTATTCATTCAGTTGGGATGGGTTCATGATTTACATTTCTAACAAGCTTAGAAGTGATGGTTAGGCTGCTGGTTTGGGAAACATATTTTGGAAACCACTCGTCTACATGATATTGGATCACTGTATGATCTAACTAAAAAATACACGATAATGTTCTAGGTCTGCAGTTAAATCGTTGTGGCCTCCACAGCCCATTTAAAATGTTGGGCATAGTGGTTATGAAGCAGTATAAGTAAAGTTAGGAGGCCTTTCTGACTTGTCTCTTTGAGTGAAGCCCAGTGGGCTCCTTTCACAGTTAGCTCTTTTTGCTTGCACCTTCATGCATCAACACCTAACTCTCCTATAAGATAAGTGGTTGTATAGAACACCAGCAGAATATCAGATGGCTACAGGTTCCCAATACCTAGTACAGCCTGAGAAAGAGAACAAAAGCCGCTTATTGCTAATGTAGATTGGCTCAATCTCCAGCCAATTAAGCAGCACTAAAAGCCCAAGAAGCTATTAGCTAAAAATTCCTGCCTGGAAGAGACAGCAAGGCACTTCTCCTGGATCTCACATGCACAGCTAGGCTCAAAGTTTAGTGTATAGCAAACTTTTTCTTATTTTAATAGTAAAAACACACTCCTACATGGAGATTTTATGTGCCAATGATACTTGCAATGTGTATTAGCGCGTGTAGAACCTGAGCGCTTGCGTCAACTTCTGGTTCACCTCTGCATACTTGACCTCACCAGTATTTCATATGCATGTAAAACTCCCGTACAAGAAATTCCTCTTAAGGCACTAGCTACTGTCTCTCTTTTTGAGCAGGCTTCTTTTCCTCTTAGAGTGTACTTTTGCCTTGCGATAAACTTCTTTGCTCATTCTAACTTTGAACTCACTCTCAAATTCTTTGTGCAGCCAAATCAAGGACTGGAACTGGCCTACTGGTGACAGTTTGTAATGTCTTGTGTCCCCATGTAAAGAATAAATCTGTTTATCTGGGCCAAAAATAGACTCAGGTAGCCCAGGGGATTATGACATTCCCTGACGATTGTTGCTCAGCCCCTCATGTATCTGTAACAAGTATCACTTAAAATGTCTATCCTGGTGGGGTTACTTTTGTCATAATTTTGCCTTTCTTCCTTTGTACGAGTTTCTGTGTATATATGAGTAGGTCATAAACTGTTGACCCATATCGTCTCTCTCCTAGGATTTCCTAAAATCTGATTTGTTTCTCAGATTTAGAGGACAGTTTTCAAAGGACTTGAAGTTTATATTCATATTCCTGTTGCCCACCACCAACAGACTTATTGCCAAACAGCACGTGTCAGTTGAAATCTAAGGGTACATATAGTGCTATGTCTCTTATTGACACCACAACTGGTTTATCAGCCTACTGCTCCCTCTTTTATCATAATTTGCTACTCACATTGTTTAGCTTCAGAGAAATTTGAATTCAACTCTACTATTTATTAAACTCTACTCTTTATTGCAATACTTCTGGGTTAATTGACATTCTAGTAGTTTCTTGGAATGGAATTAATCACAAGGTATCTCTACTCACTGCTGGTTTAGGAAGGGTGTCTGTCTTACATTTTGAGGAAGAATAAAACAGTGAGTGAGTTAAGGAAGCTGGAAAATAAAAAGCAATAGTACATGTACGGAGCATCATTGCAATTGCTGTGGTTCCTGTTCCTATTTTCAGGGGGGCAAAGGTGGGCTGCAATTCTAACCATTTGAATCTTATACACTCTGCTTGTCTTTACCATAAATTTCCCTTTACGGGTGCTTGACTGTAAATAAGTCCCTTTTCCAGAAATTAGGCAAGACTAATTACCATTTCTCAAGCTAATCTTCAGCTCTTTTACTTCAAATGGATGAGGAGTTCTCCAATCTCCCATTCCTCCACGTGAGAACTGAGACCTTATCATCTTTCCCATCCTTTCCTAGTCATCAATTGATTTGCTGATCTATCCAGGGCTTATTTCTTCCAAACAACTCCAAGTTTCCAACTTTCTTTAAAAACAAAAAATAAGCAAACAAACACACTCTTCAGACATCATTATATTTGGCATATAGAGGATCAAGGAAAAGTGTATTTGGATATTTTCCTCCAAGATTCTAGTTTGCCTCTTGGTGTCACAATGCATTCTCACAAATCACATATTTCTCAGCATTCTAATGAAACTGAAGGAGCTGCTGCTACATATTAGAGGCTATCATCAATAACAAATCCATCTCATTGAGACTTTACCATCACCCTAAGCTCTGAACTAAGAATGTCTTCCCTCCCTCTCATTTACACACTATGCTAGAAGTGATTGTCTCTTCTTCTTATCTCCTCTAGCTTATTTTGTGTTATTTTCTGGATTCCCATCTGTGAATAAATCATGTTGGCATTATAAAAGTCCTTACTAAGTGGGATTCTCCTACTTCAATTTTCTCTTTACCTCCTACATTAGTCTTCAGCCCCCTTTCTTTTGGGTGATTTCAAAATTGATGATTTCTTTTCCTCCTTTTTGGTTTAATACAGTCATGTGTTGCATAATGATGTTGTTTCTATCAACAACAGACCACATAAATGATGGGGGTCCTATAAAATTACAATATCATATTTTACTGCACCCTTTCTATGTGTAGATATATTTAGATACATAAATACTTACCATTGGGTTATGATTTTCTACAATATTTAGTACATGACCATGCCTCACAGTTTTGTAGCCTAGTAGCAATAGGCTATATCATATAACTTAGGTCTATTGTAGGCTACACCACGTAGGAGTGAATAAGCACACTCTGCGATGTTCACACAAAATTCAAATTGCCTAACGACACATTTCTCAGAATGCATTCCCATAATTACATGAAGCATGACTGTACACACCTTCGTATTCTTCAGCTTGATAGAGCCACGTTATCACTGTGTCCCATTCACAGAAACTGAAATCTGTGACCCTGACTTTCTGGCAGCTTTGTATGTAAGCATAAACAGATCAGATTTCTGTTGCCCCATGCAATTGACTGTCTCTGAGAAAGGCTGTAGAAAGCAGACATAAGAAGAGCAACAACTACCACACTTGATATCTGTAGAGGTCTCATTCAACAGAATCATTACCATGTAGAGCTTTCGAATATTTTTGGTAAATATTTCTTAGCTGCGATACTTAAGTGTTCTCATTTAGCAAAAGATAGTCTGCGGTGCAGAAGAATAAAATGCCTTACTTGAAAATGCACATGAGTAGAGAGTGTTGCATCTCATATAGGTGCTCAAAACTGTTTATTGGATTGCATAAGACAGCAAATGAGTTAAAGCCCTTGGAAAACTATATGGAGATCCAGCTCAGGGGCTCTCTCTAAAAGCTATCATTCCTCTATTCAAGTAGCACAGAGTACAGTTATAGAGAGTGAAAAGGCTGAGATGTCCTTATTTCTTCACTCTCTCTCACTGTATAAACAATGACACCTGCCCTACTTTGCCTAATACAGTTGCATCATAATGTTAAGAATAATGCAAACAAGCAAGGAAATGTGTCACATTGAGCTCCGTGGCCACAGTGCCTAGCATCATGCCTACGTTATAGTAGGTATATGATGGATAGTCGCTAGATAAGAAGAATACTGGAGGGAAAATAAAAAGTTAAGCTATGAGAAGCTCTGCAGATCACACCCTCTCCATTCAAATATTCATGAACTGATGAGGCGGAGAAATTGTTCTGCTCTGTTACAATATCTGTCCCCGTTCCCTCTTCCACACATGTAAGCAGCAAGCACTTACTGTCAGATTGTGACCCTGGGGAAGTCATTCATTTCCACTTGAACCAGCTGTTTCAAATAACTTGTGCATGTTGCATTTACCAACGGAAAATTATACCTTTTTTTCTTTGACTCACTGAGGGATTTTTATTTGGAAAACATTTACTAGTATCTTTCAGCTGCTATGATAGATTTCGCAGCAAGCTTCTCATTATAAGAGAGGAACGTGCACCAAGTCTCAACCTTCAAGGTCTCTTGTGATGCCCCGCGAAGGGGAACGTGAAGGGAGGTGGAAGGGGAACAGAGTATTCTGGAATTAGAACTCACCAGGGGCTGCTTCAGAGCACTATTAAAAGGAAACTTGTAGAGTGGCGGAAACACCAAAAGAATGGAGCAATAATAAGAAGGTTCAAACCTTGCATTCAAAATGTTGTTATTGAACCTTTATATTGCACCTTCATAAAATGAGAGTAAACATACAACTCTATAAGGCATGTAATATAATGTTTCTAATACACAAGACATGCCCCAAAATTGTAGCTACTAATTTAACTATTTTTTTTTTAAAGTTCTGCCCTTTTTAATGAGGTGACAATAAAACTTAACACATCACCAGAGATATCATTAGGACAATATGGGCTATTGTTTCCATGGAGGTTATAGAATTGCACCAACAAAGACAGCATTATTCCACATACCACATGCTCTTAAGAGATCTAACTTGTAACAGATAATATACATTTCTAGAGAACAAGCTCTTTATGGTACCTAGAAATAGTCCTGTCATACAATGGCCATTCAGTAACTATACATTTAATAATAAAATGCATGGATTAGTGATACAGGCCATTATGATGATAAACAATAGTGCAACATTGATTTAGTAAGAAGTGAGTAGATGCAGAACTTTAGGTGCTATGAAGGATAAGAGTTCTGAAGGAGACACTGACTTTGCCTTCCAGCATGATTTGGTAGTCAGAGCATATAGGACATGTTTTAAGAAGAGTGACTCATCTTTTGACTGAAGCATCAGATTTGGGAAGATTTGAGGTTTAATGTTAAATATATTTAGAAGTGTGGAATGATATGATATAATACATTACTTTGAATTCTGAGAAACCATCAAGAATGCTTGATCCAAAGGAAAGGCCGATCAGGTGGAAGCAGGAGGATGTTAAAACAGTCTGGTTTGCTAGTTTTCCAACTATAACCTACAGGATACAAAGGAATGAGTGGCAGGGCTTTGAAATCAACATCTTCACTTTCACCAGAGTCAGTCTAATTATAAATAGGTTATATATTTTAAAAATAAGTAGTTTTGGTGAGGGTAGAAGATGACAAATCCCTGATGTAACATGTCCTGAAAATTAAGTCAAATTTGGCAGTAATTAAACATTACATTTCAGAGTTTGGTAAAAATTTCAGGGTGAAAAGAAGGAAAATCAAAATTGGTTCATGAAATGATAGTGCTGGAATAAAGATTAAGTTATCCAAGATAAAAAACATAAGAATAAGGGCAGGCTTGAGTGTGTCAAGGAGCAAAATTTTAACGAGTTGAATTTTAAAGATGGAAATGGCTTTTATTAGCAATTCATGAGTCCAGTAGCATTCATTTTACAAAATATTATAGAAAGGCACTCAACTAAGCTGAGCATAGGAAGTGAGCTTTATAGACAAAAATGCTGAAGAAAGCGGAAATAAAGAAAAGGAAACAGATTGTTGAAAGTCACTTTTCTATTTTTTTTTTTTTTTTGAGACGGAGTCTCGCTCTGTCGCCCAGGCTGGAATGCAGTGGCGTGATCTCGGCTCACTGCAAGCTCCGCCTCCCGGGTTCACACCATTCTCCTGCCTCAGCCTCCTGAGTAGCTGGGACTACAGGCGCCCGCCACCGCACCCGGCTAATTTTTTGTATTTTTAGTAGAGACGGGGTTTCACCGTGTCAGCCAGGATGGTCTCAATCTCCTGACCTCGTGATCCCCCCGCCTCGGCCTCCCAAAGTGCTGGGATTACAGGCGTGAGCCACCGCACCCGGCCGAAAGTCACTTTTCTTATAGGGTGAAAGCAAAGACGACTTCTTTGTCATGCTGGCTCTGGTTAACTGTGCCTCTTTAAATTGATTGCAGTGACTCTTCTGTTTGTTTTTGTTATTGTTGTTTGTTTTTAAACTGGCCCCTTTCTAAGTTCTGTTTGATTATCTGGCACATGGCATCAGTGACTCCATTCTGGAGTTACTCTCTTCTTTTTCGATCTGGTCTGTGATAGCCTAATGCGGGAGCTCAGTCCAAAACAAAGGCCCTCATACATTTTATTTACGAGGTGAAAGGATAAACCATCCTAGATGTGGAATAAAGTGACACTAATTATTCTGCAAAGGAAGAAAAACAAGTGGTCATCAGCAAGATACTCTTTAAGTGTCTTAGATTAACTAAGATTAAGTATATATCAGGGATTAACTCTCTAGAACTTGTCCACAGACTTCTGCCAAATGGCTGCCCCACACTGGGGCAGGGGTCCTGGGTTGTCCACCTGGATCTAGCTATGATTTGGGACTGTGAATAAATGGTGGACAAATCAATAAAGGCGAAACGGATGAAAATTATATCTATCATTCTTTTCCCCCTGAAGTATTTTTCTCATTGATTTCTAATGATGGAAAAGATACATTCTCGCCCCCAAAGAACTGAAGTTTTGCTTTGGTTAATCTGATCCTTTCAAGAAGAAAGGCAGTGCCCCTTTTTCTTCATGGAAACATCCCCTCTTTGAGGGTCAAGTCTGCTGAATCTCGTCTTAAAGATAACCAATTTCTTCTCTTAAATAAGATTAACATGTGAGAATTAAGTAGAATCTCACTATTTTAGCTTTTTGAGTAACTTTATCACATGATCTAAACATCTCATTTAATGAAACTGGAAATGTGGAAGGAATTCTCTGATTTGACCTCTAGGCTAAAAGCTGCTTAAGAGCCAGGAAAATTTCTTGCTCTTATATTTTCTATGCCTAGTGCATTTCAGGTACTCAGTACCTGAAAAATCAATTTATGTGCTATATTAACTTATCCAAGATGTTTACTTCTTACTTCCTTTTTTTCTGCTCTCTTGCACACACATACATACACGTGTGTGAGTATGCACATATGCACAGATATGAACATATATACACATATCAATAATAATCTATGGATCAACTCGAGTCAGCATAATGTCAAAATTCATCACTGGCCAAAATGTAGTTTAAGTGGACAGAGTAATTAACTGTTTTTTCCACAGATGAAAAAATCTGAAACAGTGATACAATGAGGAATTTCACACTAGTTTGTAATTTTCAGATAAAATTTTTATATATTCATGTCTCTATCAAGATAAGATGGGAATAAAACATGGAGATTACAGAATTGTACACAAGGTTGTGTATGAAGTTTTACTGATGGCTATGCTAAGATTACTGCTTGAATAGCTATCAGGACCGGAATTGCATAAGTTCATATCACAAGTGAAATTAAAGGGGAAAAATGATCTAACAGGATTTTGAAAAAATGGGAATTCTTTCAAAGCTTTCTTCAAGGTGTGAAGATATTTGGAGGATTTGTTTTAAAAAATGCCAGTGAACAGTATAATAATCTATACATTTATGGAGGGTAAACAGTATAAAAATCCATACATTTGTAGAGGGATTTCCAATTTGTAAAGCACTGTCACAGACATTATCCCATTTAATTCTTACAGCAACCACAATGTAGTGGTTTCAATAGAAATTAGGTTCTCCAATTTATAGGCGAGAAAACTGGGACATCAAGGATTACTTAGAGGCATTCAGGCTGAGTTTTTTCTCCCATTTAGAAGCCTTTTATGGTCTCCTTGGTTACATTTAACAATCAACCTGTATGGAAGACAGGAGGGATGCTTTACTACTTTTTCTTAATGGCCAGAAAGGACCACCTTTGAGAAGACAAGCAACACGCTGAGATATGCTATTGAAAATGAATCTGGCTGAGCTAATAACTGACTTCAAGCAACTTCATTTTTGCCTTTGAAGTATATTTTATCTTGGTGAAGACAAAGCACACACTATTTTCAGTCTACATTGCTAGCTCTAGGATCCATAATAGCTCCATCCAATTAAAGGCCTATTCAGGTTTACCATTTCAGTTACACTAAGTGGCTCTGCAAAGATAAAAGAAGTTGAACAATTCTGCATATTGATTGACATAATCCCTGTCTTTTGTAAACTAGGTTGGCATCATTTCTAGGGGCTTCCAGCAGTCACTGTTTGCTAATAATAAATAAATAAATAAATAAATAAATAAATTGTAGAAAAATGGAAAACATGGATGTTTACCTGGTCTAAGACTTTTATGGCAAAAGCTCAGACCAAAGAGCAAATTAATGGATACATTGGTCTCAAACCATAAAAAAAAAGTTTGGAATGTCTTAAATGCTGCATACATATTTTATACTACTTTGGAAACATATAACAGCTTTGGCTTTAGCCCATAACAATTTGGGAAGTAAAAGAAAGGGAAATCATGTCTGGGCTAAACGTGATCTTATGTCTGCTCATGTGAAATATTTATTTAAACCAGTATAGCAGAGGGTGATATTCCATGGAACAGAGATAGGGCACATGAGCTCTAAATGTTCCCAGTAGCTATCAGTGCTTTAGTCATAAATCATTAAAGGTTGATGGGTTTGATATAGAAAACCAAGGTAAAAGGATTGCTGTACAGTGAGAAATATTGATGTAATTTGTATATGTGCCCAAATCTTACGTTGAGTTGTCATTCCCAGTATTGGAGATGGAAACTGGTGGGAGGTGATTGGATCATGTGGGGGCAGATTTCTCATGAATGCTTAGCACCATCCCCTTGGTGCTGTCCTTGTGATAGTGCTTGCAAGATCTGGCTTTTTATAAGTGTGTGGCACACCTCTCTCTCTCTCCTGTTACTCCTTCTCTGGCCATGTGATATGCCTGTTCTACCTTCACCTTCTGCCATAATTGTAAGCTTCTTGAGGCTTCCAAAGAAGCTGAGCAAATTCAGGCACTAGTCTTCCTATAAAGCCCACAGAATCATGAGCCAATTAAGTGTCTTTTCTTTTGAAATTGCCCAGTCAGGTATTTCTTTACAGCAATACAAAAACAGCCTAATACAAAACCTAGCATGGATTCTACAATCTGTAAGGAACTCTTCATTCTCTAAATGTAGTTAAATCATGTGCAGCCCAAAACATTAATATGATGCATCTGACCTAAGGCTTACATAAAAAAAATTTATGATCAGCCTTTTCTCCTTGGACCTTCCAGACGAAGCCAACTTTTAATTGAGAGATAAGCTTAAATCTCACGTAACATAGAGATTCTGGCAACAGGTAAAGCCTGAGCTCCTAGGGTTGCCAGAAAAAGTACAAATTCTAAGAGATAAAATATCTCTTCGTGTAGGCCAGGCCCAGTGGCTCACGCCTGTAATCCCAGCACTTTGGGATGCGAGGCGGGGGCGGATCATGAGGTCAGGAGTTCAAGACCAGCCTGACCAGCATGGTGAAACCCCGTCTCTACTGAAAATACAAAAAATTAGCCGGGCATGGAGGCATGTGCCTGTAGTCCCAGGTACTCAGGAGGCTGAGGCAGGAGAATTGTTTGAACCTGGCAGGCGGAGGTTGCAGTTAGCCGAGATCACGCCACTGCACTCCAGCCTGAGCGACAGAGTGAAACTCCATCTCAAAAAAAAAAAAAAAAAAATCTCTCATCATGTCAAGACTAGTCTCAATACATCCCTTTGTTTTTAATTTTAACCTATCCTCTGGAAGTAAATATGGAATGGGGCAAAGTGTATTCAATAAGAATTCTTGAAACTACAAAAATATCTCACAAAATGTCAGTATAGAAAAACGTTAAATATATTTTAGTCATTATTTGTCATCATTATCAGCAGTATTAGCAGCAGCAAAATACCCTAAAGACTGTTAGGTAGTCTTATCAAATAGTCTATGATTTAGCAACTTTGAATGTAGTATCCTTTCTCAAATGATTCGATATGAACTTTTCACTTATAAGGCTACAAATTAAGGGAAGAATGTCTTTAATAATCACATAAAACAAGACAGAAATTGACACTATTTTAAAAAAAATTATAAGACATAGAATAATGCATAGAATTATTTAGGCTGACCATGATTTGAACATATTTCCTTTAACCTTATGAAAAAGTCCATTGAAAATAAGAGATAGTCCCAACTATTGACCCCCCGATGCAAAATATCTATCAAAAGATCAGGATTATCTTCCCCATCCTCATTCATGTACTTGAACCTCTGTCTTTCTGTGAGGCAGGTGCATGTCACTCAAACTGTTTGTTCTGTTGGTATAAGCAAACAGAACAGGTTAAACTGACTTTCCTCAAGCAATCCCTTCAGGTACCGGATGGCCACCAGTCATCTAAGTCTATGATGAAGGCACCATCAATCTGTGTCCTCCGATTCATGCAAGTTCTGTATGTAGGGTAAAAAAGAAATCACTTTTTTTCCCCCAGGGGTACCATGTATACCCTTGAGACTGCAATTTGTGAGTGGAATTTGGATATTAGCTTGCATTCCTCCTAAGAACATGGTGATTTCACTTTAGAAGTAGCCATAGAGACCTTCCACTATTTAAGAAAATAGCACCAATACACCATGTGGCCCTCAGGTGACTACAGAGATTGCTCTAAAGTAAGGTTACTGTTGGTTACTCAGATTACTTCTTGGAGGGAAAACTAATGTATTATTTCTGTGTGCTCTTCAAATAGTTATTCCAATGGATATAATTTAGTGTCCTAATAGAGGTTATTCAATTAGAAAAACTGGTCAAAATTTGTTTCTGACTCTTAATGAAGCAACCAATGACAACACCTTGGCCCTGAAATACGTGCAGGTCCGGTTCACTGTCCAGGGTTGTTATGGATGATTAAATTATCCTAGACTTTCTTTCTGCAAACCAGTTTTGTGCAATAACTTAGAGGTCCTTCTGTACCTGGATTAATGTCATAGGCCAAATGAAAATATTGACGTAGACTCTTAAGGAGAAGTCTACATGGATTTCTAAGTTATACCCTAATAATTTCAACTCATTCAACTTGTTGATTTCAGGACCCTAGGAAGCATTGTTGAGGTCAGCACTGTAGGTTGACTTCATTCTGCTATGTGAATCCCTGTCAGTATAAGCCTTTCAATACTACAGGAGACAAACCAAAATGATTTATGTTCAACTATATTGCTCAGATACATTAGAGTGGTCAAGGAAGCATCATACTCATAGAAAAATTTGTTAGAAGCAAAGACAATGTAGGAATAAAGAGTATATATTTTGACAATTTTTCACAAGTTCCTCACATTTCTGTATGTCTTACAGGCAAAGACACTGCCTCATTTTGTTCTGTCATATCTTTTCAAGGATGTTTGCACAGCAAATAGCCTTGGAAGACAGCAATAATGTCTCCCTCCAGAGAAAAGTGCAGGTTTGTTTAATGTACAATATAGTAAAGATGACATTCCATGCTAGGCAATGACCAGGGAGTTTCACTGGTCTATCATCAAGGATTTGAGTTCTCTAAGCTTGGGTTCTTTTCCTATAAACACATATCACATTTGTACATACCAGGTAGTCTTTTTGTTTGTAACATTCCATGGAATTTAAGGCTCTGAGCACCAACACAAATGCTGATACTCTAGACACTATTATTGCGATAAGTAACAAAGTTCTTTCTCTCTGACCCAGGAGTTTTATGTATTCTGCCATCTGCCATAAAACTGTGGCAATTAAGTTTTTAGTTTGCAAATAAGATAAAATCTCAGACTCTTCAGAGTTTTTGACAGAGGGTGGGCATAATCATGGTGGTAAATATTTTTATTTTTCTACTGTAGTTATACCTTGTAGTTTTTTGTGATAGTGACTGTATTTGTAGTGAGCATGAAAAATTACACTTATAATAATCTCAAAAGTGGAAGCTGACTCTTCATGAGCTCATCATGTTTAGTTTCTTTCATTCTCAATGGGAAAATAGTTGTGTTTATCAATTGTGACTACTTTCTACTAGTCTTAAAACAAGTAGGTCAAGAGTATGGCCCACTTACTAGGAACAGATTTATCAGAAAACCTAATATCTATAAATACTAAAATGACTTTTATTAACAAAACATGTGTATTTGTAAGATGGACTAAGTTTATGCTGGGTCAACAAATAATCCTAAAATTCGTGTGACATAACACAAAGTTTGTTTCTCATTCACACAAATTCTGCTGACAACTCGCTAGCACAGATGCACAGATGTAATACATCCAGGCTGCTAGATCATGGCTCTCCATTTTTGCCTTCACACTTAACCTCAGAAGAGGAAGAGACTGTTGAAATGTTGCACAAACATTTTCACTGCCTCAACATGAAAGTGACACATGACAGTAACTCTCAGGCTCCATTGACTAGCTATAGTCACATGACCCCATCAAATCAAAAGGGGAATGAGAAATGTCATCTTATATGTAGAAGGAAGACAACACTTGTTAATTTTCTGTAAAAATTTAAGACAATTACCTTTGTATCTCATCAAATGAAAGTCAGGTTTTGGTCACTATTGGTTCCCAATGTGTGTATGAGAAAGTCAATAAATATGACCAAAAACACCTTCACTTCCACTAGAATAATCACCTGGTTGTCTCTGAAGTGAACGAGCTGCAGGCATTGTGAAAAACCACTGTAACATATATCTTTCTATGAGATAATCTAACAAACAATGCTAATTCTCAGTATATTTGGATAGTTATCTAAGAAGTAGTTTTATGTATACTTTATTATCTAATTTAGCCTCCTAAAATTCTACAAATTAGATTGTTATAATTATTTCTATTTTTTAAATGAGGAAAAGTAGTTAAGGAGAGGTCAAATGATCTGTTCAGAGACTCAAAGCCGGGGCAGTGGGGAATCCAGGCAGTTTAGCTCTTGAGACCAAACTCTTCACTACCTCAGTATGCTATCTTCTTACAATATTCACATATTACTAGAGCATGCATTTGGTAGGTATTACCAAATCATCAGTTTCTCTTAGAATGGTACAAGGACAGTCTCGCTGTAAAACAAAATGATGATCTGGTCTCAAGTATGTAGACAGACCTAACTTTCGTAAAACCCAGAATAGGAGGGTACTTTGAGAGTGAAGAAAGTTGAAGACATTTTGTCAATCTAAGCTGCTTCTTTGCTTTATTCAACTTCATAATTTGCACTGTGAAGACTGAAGAGAGACACTTTGGGGTCTTGATTCTATGACTTTGTTTTATATCCAGAGTACACACGATCCTTATCAATGTTTTACAACCATTCTTTTAGAACATAATTAGGAAAGTCATGATTATATTTGGGGTAATAATCATAAATTGGTGGATTTCAATGGCAGTAGTGTTTAAATTTTACTAACATTAAAAATGTAGCATAATATATTGGCTATCTATATGTTAAACAATAATTTTAGAACACATAATATTTTGTCAGTGCAATTTTATGTCGATTATCTGACTTAGGATTTCAAATATCTGGTTAGAAAGATAGAATATTCTTTGTTACTACCATATAGAGATGAAGAAAACTGTGGCAGTGGTTAAATGGCTTTATTTATTTCTAACACAAATCAATCATATGAGCTATTTATTCAGACTGGTGACAAGGAGTGAAATAAGACATATTTTAGATATTAAAGAGTGTACAAGAAGTGAAATAAGATATAACTTAGATATTAAAGAGTGTTCCATCTACAAGATGGAACAGTGAGTTGGTAATGAAACTAAACTGATCAAATATAATTTGATTAAGGTTTTATTAGGATAGTATTTTGATGCTTTGGTTCTTACTTAGTTCAATTAATTATGAACACAAAGAGAAGTTACAATTTAAATTGATTTCACTCAAGGTTCAATTCATAGTTAATATTTTGAAACAACTAAGTACATTCAAGGGTTTATTCCAGTTTTAGATTCGAGCTTTGGTTGTGAGTAAGTTGTTAATGAAATTGAAGCAAACTTATGAAGGAAACGGAAGAACATAGCACAGTTATATTTTGAGAGGCTATGTGCAGGCCTCTATCTTATTTAATCTTTATAATTCTGTGAAATACTTGTCATTATCTCCACATTACAGGTAAGCAAACTTAAAGTATTATCTTCATTAGGTAACCTTTCCAATAATCACCGAATAGAAAAAGTAAAACTTAGAATTTCTCTGATTTGATGACCTGGATCCCCATTTACATTTGATAATCAGTGTATGCCTTTCATGTGTGAGATTGTGTGGCCATTCTGTATGGGCAACTATTTCTGATTAACTTTCTATTTGTTTTCTCTTAGCAACTGAGTAAAACTTTTGTATTTCATCTACTCAAATAGGGCAGAGTAAAGGGTTGTCAAGAAACTTCTTCATAAAAATAGTTTAGTTTATAATTTTAATAGCACATTAAATTATTTTCTGTTGACAATACTCATATACCCTAGTAAACTCTTTCCAATCACATCTGTTTGCTTTCATGTAAATATGATCCCTATGTTATGGAAGATTCCTAAAGTCCCTAGGGAAAATTAGTTCAAATTTATGTAAAAGTGATTTGGAACAAGAAACGAGTATAGAATCCACAATTCTACACCTGGATTCAGGAGAATTACCATTTAGATTCAGTACTGACTCTGACTCAGGAGATTTGTTTGGATATTAAGAGAGCTTTTTTGTATCACAAATATCTTTTCGAGTTAGGGTGTCACTGCATTTTTCAAAAAATTACAAACTAATAAAATCTAAGGGAATTCGCCAGATTTCTAGAGAGTTTAAATTCCACACATGCAAACTGTCAGTTTTAAGTAAGTCATGCAAAACTCCGTTTAAATGATTCAGCCTTTCCCTGAATATGGAAAATGGGAAATGTTATTTGGTAGTTAGAATAAAATGGTTTGAATGGAGAGGAATAGATTAAACCTGCTCACAGTCACTGAGCAGAGATAATAAGAGATGATTTTAAAGTGGAAATAGTCATTTGTGATGGGCTTTGCTGGTAACACACTAGCAAGTGTGAATGCTTTAGAGTGCATGGGTGAAACCAATAAGCATGCCTCCATCCTTGTAAATGTAGCATTCACTGGAGGTTCCTTTTTGCTAGAATTTCTTTCAGTGTGCTCTTGACTTTCATTTGCCAACCAGCCCACAAGGGACACAAAATAGAAATACATCAGTGAATTCAAATCAGGAAACCCTGTGGGAAAGGTCCCCTGAAGAGATCTGAGTAGGGTGATTACTAATTGACAACCAAGATTCAAACAAAAGAATGCTAAGGGCATATTATTTTAATTACGTGTGGCAGAGAGCTTCAGGGCATAGCTTAGGACTTATACAAAACAGGATTCCAGACTTGATTTGTGCCTTTCTATTTTTTCTGCTAGCTTTTATGGGCAAGTTAATTTCTTTGAGACTCAGTTTTCTTGTTTGTAAAGGAGAAATAATTGTGGTACACATTCACCATGGATTAAATTAGGTGATAGATACAAAATGCATGGCACAACACCTGGTCCACGGTAAGCTGTCAGTAAATGTTACTTAAAAATCAAGACAAAAACAACTCTATCACAATTATGTACTTTTTTGACTGTTTGCCTATAGAAGTAATATATTGACAAGCATTCTAAATACTTCATTGAGTAATATTTTTTAAGGTCTTGCTACGCACCTGTGCTGAAGCCCTGAAGTCCCCAGACACCAAGATAAGACATATTCTAGGAAACATGCAATTTGGGGGTAATTTATGGGATAGGTCCCATAAATTCCATCAAGTTTCCAGACCTCTGGACTTTTAATATCTTACCACTTGCAAAATATGGAACTTAACTGATAACTTTCCATACCATAGTTCCCTCCCTAAACTCTCTTCTGTGGGAAGAGATCAGTTTGCAATTGTCTTTTTTTTTTTGTTTTCTCATTCTCTTTGCCTCTTTTAAGCTGCCTTTTTATGCAAAATGTTTTCTGTGACTGATAAATGTCCTCTTCTATGTGCACTAGTTAATTACTTCCCAAAGCATCTGTTGCTTTTCAAAAGAACATTTTCCACGTCTTTAAAAATAGCTTTTCTTTCTAGAAAATTTAGTGAAGGCATTCTGTGCAGGGAATAAGAAGATAAAGTGCCTTCCAATTGTTAGGCACCTAGTATCTGTCAGGTGTTTCTCTAATAATTTTCTTTAATCCTTTTAGCAACCCAATGAGAAGGGAAACCTTATACCCATTTTCTGCAGCAGGAAAAAAAGAATCATAGAAATCAAATTATTTGCTACATAAATACCTACCTTTACCCCTGCATTTGTTTTAGTTTTTTAGTGGAGAGAATGTTTTCTGATTTGACATTTGGATTGTGGAAATCATATGATACACTCATGTTATCTCCCTTTCAGAAAAAATGATAATGACACCATCACTATCAAAATCGCTTCCTAAAATACTCATTAATTTTAGATTATGGAGCATCACCCCCCTAGCAAAGGGCTCTATATACAGCAGGTAAGCACAGAAGACAGATTTAATAAGCAAAATTCTAAGATGGTCTCCAAAATTCTGCCCCTCTACTTAAATATCCCCAATATAATCCTCCTCCCTGGAGTGTGAGCAAAATTTATAACTACAATGGGTCCTTAGGTCTGTGATCATGTTATGTTATTTGGCAGAATGGAAATATCAGATTTAATTAATGTCCCTAATCAGTTGACTTTGTGTTAATAAAATAGAGATTATCCTGGTTTGGCCTGATCTAATTAGATGAATCCTTAAAAGAAATCAGATGGATTCAAAGTGGGAGATTACTGCTGCTTGCACTGAAGAAGAAAACAGCTCTGTTGTGAACTAAGGATGGACGGGGTCCCATGGCAAAGAACCAAGGATGGCCTCTAGTTGCTGAGGACAGTCTCTGGCCAATAGTCAACAATAAAGTGTGTTCTGATAACAGCAGGAAACTAAATTCTGACAACAACCACACAGCCTGGAAGTGGACCCTGAGCTTCCAATGAGATTACAGTCTTCACTGACACTTTGACTTCATCCCAGTGATACCATGAGTAGAGGATTCAAGGCAGCTATGCCTAGACTCCTAACCTATGCAAATTGTGAAATAAGTGTATATTATTTTAAGCCTCTAAATTTGTGGTAATTTGTTACACAGTACTAGAAAACTAGTAGGTCAAGTTAAATGCCATATAGGGCATAGACAGTAAGTACTATAGAATTTTGGTAAGGTAGAAATAAATCAATTTGGAGGATGGGAGGGATGGTTATACTGCTACAGAAAAAGAGTCTTCAACTCAATAAAGATTGATGTTTCATGCCAAAGTTTTCAATTCTGCTTTCCTTTGTAATATGTCATTTTCTTAGATTGGTTCCCCCAGAAGCCAACCCTGAGACAAGGATTCAAGTGCAAAAGATTCATTATGGAAATGCTCTGAGGAAAATCTGGGCAGAGAAAAGGAAAAAGCCAACTGCAATTTTAAAGGGGCAATTTCAGTCAAAATCTCAGAGATAGCTGAATCTCATATGAACATCCATGGTATAATTGTACTCTAAACTTTATCCTTACTTGAGACAAGGGTACAGGCACTGCATGTATGAGCAAATCAGAAAGCTGCCTCAATAATTTAAGAGCAGCCTTTGTAAGTCCTTGTAAGAGAGACACAGGTGTAGACATTTAGAGGAAAAAAACAACAGAGGTGCATGATAATTTCCCAGAAATGTGTAAGAGGAGGTGAGTGCATCTAGCTAATGTACGAGCAGTATATACTAAAATTATGAACCATTAAAAAGACTACAATTAACAGCTTAACAACTCTAGAGTACTGCTTATGAAGAAAATTACAAACAATAAATTGATTAAGAAATTAATCGAGTCTCTGACTACTACTGTGGCTGCCATTCATTAAATGGCTACTAAGTTCCAGACACTATTTCACTTAATGCTTAGCATAACCTTATGAGGTTAGTTCTATTATAATCCTCATTTTTTACTTAAGAAAAATTTTGGATCAGGGAGATTAAACACCCTTAACCAGTGGACACTTTGTACGTGAGTGAGCCAAAGTTTGAATGCTTTGAGGCAAATTGTGTCCCCATTCCATTACACTAAGCCACTATATCTTCAGTAGGCTTGAGTTGAGAGGTTGGCAAATTACGTAAATTAACAGTCATAAAAAGTGCTTACTGTGTGCCAGTCTTTCAAGTACTTTACATAGTTAACATAAAACTCAAGAGTGTATGTCTTTACCATCTTTTGGGGTGAGATGTGTCATATACTTTGGGCTTCACAATATACAACAGTGAGAGACACTCAATATCCTGGAAAGATTGTGCATACAATTTACTTTTCTCCCATTCTCCTTTCCCTCATTTCTTTTGCTTCCTTTCTATCTTGATTTATCGGTTAACAAACTGGCATTGGATAACAAATTTATGATGGACACCATGACAGTATTTAGTAAGGTACAAGAGATCACATAAAACCTGCCTCCTAGGAACCTACAATCTTTTACACAAAATCAGATGAATGCATGAATGTCTACAACATAAGAGGTACTATTCTATAGATATTCAAGGGAGAAAGAAATTGTATTTATTAGAAATTTTTGACAGTTGAACTAGACTTTGAAATGGATTTCCGAATTGTTGCAAGGGAAGGAAAAACCACCTTAGGTGAAAGGAACAATATGAACAAATCTGTAAAGACAGGAAGGAGTAGGTTTTCTGGTCTTCAGGTAGTTCGATTTGTTTGTAGCAAAGAGAAAGTTAGGGGGAGGACAATGTAGATGGGAGCCAGGTGATGAACTCCAAATGCCAAATTAAGAAGTTTAGGCTTTAATTTTTGCTCACAGCTCAAAGTGATCCACCTACCTCAGCCTCCCAAAGTGCTGGGATTATAGGCGTGACAAAATTCCAATTTCTAAAACTGTTTTGGATAAGTCAGAAAATACTTAATGTGTATTTTTACTCCAGAGGGATATTTTAAGAGATTTTGTTTGGGGGGTAGGGGGGTGGTTTGCTGTTTCACTGGATACCAGAGAAGAGATAATGTGAGTTGAAGCTCCTCTAAAACATTTTCTTATGGCCAAGGAACACCTGCCACAAGATTGTGTTTATTTTTTATGTCTTTTTAATCTGCATACCAATTTTCAGTTAGAAAACAAAGCAACTAAAGGCACATTAAGTCTGAAAGCACTGTAATCCTCACCTCTCTCTTAGATCGGCATCGCTTCTATTGAACAAGCTTAATTGTTTCTTGTTTCTATTTAAGGAGAGGGATAAAATCCTTACATATGAAACTTTCACTAATAACCTGAGATATCACCACAGAGACAGTCGGGTTATCCTGTGTTTGTTTAGACATCCACTTATTCACTTGCAATGCAGGTATGTAGAGCTGAGCACAGAAAATAATGAGCAAGTACTATTAGCAGTTTCATTATTAGCCAACAGATGTAAATCTCAAATTGAATTGCATCATGTCAAAGGAAAAAGCACCCTAAAAGAATGAATTTTTGAATGTCTTCCAAGTTGCAATTAAGCAACCCAACGTTTCCTTCGTTCAGAAGTTCTACCACTAGCAACCGTTAGCCACCCTATGCCTCTAAATGTGCATAGGTATGGCGGACATGTAATTTATTTTACAAAGAGGGATGGTTGTTACAAGAAAAGGAGAGGATATTAATAACATGGTAATGCAATCAGCATACATGTGAACTGTCAGGCAAACTGGGACATGCTATCACCCAATTTATATAGAAATCCAAGGAAGTTAGGGGATCAAGTATATATCCACATCCATCGTCAACTTAGCAGTGGATGTGGCTTCTAACTTTAACCAATTCCTTAGAACTTGGGGAAAAGAAAACAAAACAAAAAGCTCTGTAGATCTTGTTGGTGACAGAAGAGTGTGTGAGCACCCCAAATTCTCATTCTGGCCATAATTTACACTGGCCTAGAAAGGTGCTTGAATTTTACAGATAGATAACTTTTTCTTAAAACCTTAGCCCCAACATCATATGACATTATTGTTCCAGGGAAGGAAAGAAAGACATGGGACTTTACAGATTCCCTATCTTGAACACTTTCTTTGGGAAATATGTCCATCATGACTCCAAATATGGAAGTGACTCACTCATCTCAACTCCTTTTTCGCGATAGTTATAAGATTTATAAGAAACGTGCCTTTGGTAGTGATAGACCAAAACTACTTTCCAGGAAATTGTATCTGTGTTGATCTCTCTGTCTCTCTGTCTCTGTCTCTGTCTCTCTCTCTCTTTGTATCTCTCAGCATGTAGAATCTCTGATGAAAAGCTATGTATGGGCAGGCAAATTATATTTCAATTCTAGCTCTGCCACTTCCTAGCTGAGTGACTCTTGGTTGGATACTTAACCTAGGTGGACATTAGTTTCTTCATCCCTTTATAACACTCCCTAAAAGCCAAGCACTCTGCTAAGTACTTTATGTGGATTATATCATTCCAGTTGTCACAACAGACCTATGGAGTGGATATTATTATTTCCATTTTAGATGATCAAACAGGTTATTATCCAACCTCTTCCTATGCTTTATTTTTGTTTATGGTGTTTTAATGTTTATATTTCCAAGCAATGTATAATTTCCAGAAGACAGATTGTGTCTGTTTAGGTCAATACAGACACATATCATGTAATGCTCAATAAATATTTGTTGAATGAAAGAGTGTATGAATGAATACAGGAAAGTTACTAAAACTGATGTAGCTATTCAGGATTGGCATTAGGAGTTAAACCCAAGTGAACTGAAAATCTCGATGCTTAAGTACTCCTTTACATTGTCTTCCTGGCTCATTGTGCCATTGTGAATATTAAGTGAAAAACTTCTTATACTAGGAACTCAATAGACATGAACTCACTTCTTTTACTTCTTCTTAAATTTGTAGCCCTTGGATATACTGGGGAAACAAGCACTAAAAAACAGTCACCTTTTCTTGTCCAGATCTCAAGGGGCTCACTCATACTAGAGAACTCATTTAATGATTTGCAGTGGGCGAATATCTCTTTGCTTGGCAGGAAATCTATTTGAAATAAACAAACAAACAAACAAAAAACCCAGGATCAGTTACTGGATGCACTCATGGGATGTGATCCAGAAAAACATATTAATGAATTATTTTGTCAGAGTCGGTCTCTCTCAACAATATAAGCTACTTTTTCAATGTTTCTGATTAGAGTAGATTCTTGATGTATATTACCATAATCATCATCATTAATGAAAATAGTATGAGAACATACAAAGATGCATAAGTGAGTAATGGTGTACCATTCTAACATTTCCAAGATGTGAATTTGGATCTTGCAAGACAAGAGACCAGTATTCATGGTAAGACTTATAGCGACTGAAAAATAAGCAACCTAAGAATGTGGAAACATTGGAACCCTTGTATATTGCTGGAGGGAGAGGCAAATAATGGAACCACTATGGGAAACAGTTTAACAGTTCCTCAAAAAGCTGAACACAGAATTACCATATGACCCAGCCACCTGCTCCTAGATACATATCAAAAAATCAAAAACAGGAACTTAAATAGATATTTGCATGCTAATGTTTATTGAGGTATTATTTACAATGGCCAAAAACTGAAAAAAGCTAAAATGTCCATCAAGAAAATTAATGGATAAACAAAATGTGATATATACATACAATGGAATATTATTCAGCTATAAAGAGGAATGAAGTTCTGATACATGCTATAACCTGGATGAATCTTTTGAAATTATGCTAAGTGAAATAGGTCAGACACAAAAGAACAAATATTGTATAATTCCATTTATATAAAATATGTAGAATAAGCAAATTCATAGAGGCAGAAAGGAGATTAAACCAGGGGCTAAGAGAAGACAAAAACTGGAAGTTATTGCTTAATGAGATACTAAGTTTTTGTTTGGGGCGATAAAAACTTTTGGAAATCAGTAGTGGTGATGATGGAAGGACATTGTGAATGTAATTAGTGCATCTAAATTGTATGCTTGAAAAGTGTCATAATGGCAATTTTTATGTTTTGGATATTTTATTATAATTTTTAAAAGATAGAAAAAATAACAATGTGATTTTTTATTCTATTCTAGTGTCAAATGTAGTAACTCTCACAAAATAATATTAAATAGGTTTTTTTTTTTTTAAATAGAAAAGGAGGAGAATGTTTTCTGAAAAACGAAATTTTGGGTAAATTTGAAGGGGCACTAGACTGTGGCAAAGGAAATGCATGACTAACCTTGGGAATAGAATAAGGGAAGAAACTTGGTAAGAATTATTTTACTTCCAAATTTAAAGATTTGCAGACTTTTCAAGTGAGATTTCTAGTAAATGTTATGAGTCTACTTTGGCACAAAACTCCCTAGAACTAATATCACTATCACTGTATTTCTCAGCATGAAAATAGGTCTCAACGTCAACAATTTGGGGTACTTGGGGTTAAATTGATTACATAAGCCCAATAATAATAAGATTATATAAGGCCAATAATAAAATTCCTATTGCAGCTCTGCTCACACTATTTAATATGCTAATATACATTGCAAATTACCAAGATAAAGATCCTGTCTTCAGCAGTTCCCAAATTCAATTTACCACAGAATTCATGTAAACATATTATCACTGAGACAAATATTTATACAAATTGCAATCTTGTTGGGGCTGCCACACATCGTGTCTACTGCCTTCCCAAATGGGAGGTCAAATGTGATAAACTATAGTTTTGATAAAAAATATTCATATCCTTCCCAGAATGAAGAGTAATTTTCCCTACTCACCTGTTGTTAGGCATGCTCATGTAACCTGCTCTGGCCAATGAAATCTGAGTGAAATTTCCTGGAAGAGCTTTGGAGAATCAATATGTGGTACTCATTCTTCTTCTATGAGATGAGAAATGTTCTATATCGAAGCTACTCTGTCAGCCAAAATAGTGATAGACTCCGAATGGGGGAGAAAAAGAAGGGCGAATATCAATGATTGAAAAGGTACACTAGTAGACTGTATTACTGCTTAAAAATATATTCTATTTTCTCTGTAGAAGGATTACATTTCTCTTTTTCAATAATATGAAGCACGGTCATAGTGGAATGGGAAAAGTTCCCTTGTCCCCTTCGCAGGGTGTGCAATGGACTGTGGCTCACTTCTTCAGCGCCCTGCTGCTCATACCTCTAGGGGAGCACACAGAGGGGGAGGCCCTGAGGCTCCAACCCCACAACTGTGTCTAGGGGTGGATGTTTACAGCTGAAGCCCCAGTGGGTGTGTGTCACAGGGTGCTCTTTTAGTTCTGCCATCCGTAGGTGGCTTGTGTTAGCTCTGCCTTATTGCAAGGACAGAGGGCTTTCTGTATGCCAGGGTTCTTGTCTTGGTGTATTGGAAGAATCAGGTCATGCGTGGGCTTGGAGAATTGACTGATAAGCTTCACTGAGTGGAAGAAGCTCTCAGCAGGTGGGGGATCCTGAAGGGAGATGGTTTTCCCCTGGAGTCCGGCTGCTTGGCTGCCAACTCATCTCTGACTGCCCCAGCCAAACTCCGTGTCGTTCCACCAGTCAATGGCCTGCCAGCCTGCGGGCGTCTGTCACGTGCTCTTCTGCTGGCGTGCTCCCCGCAATGTCCAGTTGCTTCTTCCACCAGTGTGTTTCTCTCGACGTCCAGCCATTTGTGTGTGTGCCCGCTAGGGTCTCGGGTTTTCATAGGCACAGGATAGGGGCGTGGCAGTCCAGGGTTGTCTTGGGAAATGCAACATTTGGGCAGGAAAACAAAAATGCCTGTCCTCACATAGGTCCGCAGGCACAGGCACAGGAGGGAGCCCTAGCCAGGGACCACACCCTTCCCCACTTCTGTGGCATTTAAAGGGACCATGCCCTTCCTTTCGCAGCCCTTCCCTTCCCCTCCTCTGTACCAGTGGGGCTTATTTGGCCAATTCCCCCTGAGCAGAAGTAATGTGTATCCCACGTAGTGAGCCAACCTACAGTGTGCCATACTTATTTTCTCTATCTGTCATACTGGTATTAGTCTAAATTGAATCTGTTCAATAAGCTTGAATCTTAGATTAAAGATGACATAGAGAAGAGCTGCAGCTTCAATGTCTTACTCTGGTATGAGTAAGAAATGAATCATTATTATTTTAGACCACTAAAAGTTTGGAATTTTTTGTTACCTCAACATAGACTAGCTTAGCCTGATTAATAGATTAGGAAACTCTTCATAGGCTAATGAAGTACCCCATCTCCATAGACACTGTGAGTGTTCCAGGAATAGGCTTATAGGTCAAGCCAAACTAACATCCTTTCCCAGCATTTTTTGAATTTGAAAAGCTGGTTTCAGTCTTTATTTTTTCTCTTTGTGTTTCAGTTTTACAGTTTCTATTTTTATGTTTTCAAGTTCACTAATGTTTTCTTGTACAATCTCTAATTAGAGGTTAATTTCATCCAGTGACATTTTTATTAAATTAAAAGTATTATTTTATTAATAAATAAATTTAATAAAGTTATTAATAAACTTTATTGAATTTATTAAATTCATGTATTAAATTTTACTCATTACAATTAATAAGATACTGTATTTTTATTCTAGAATTTCCCTTTATTTCTCTCACCTTTATGTTGTTTTCTAAATAACTGAACATAATGTTTAGCAAATACGCAAATCTGCCTATTCCATCACTTCTAAGTTTTCTAGATCTGTATTTGTTTCCTACTCTCTCTTCTGGATATGAGTCACATTTTCCGGCTTCTGCTTCTTGGAATGGTTATTTTCACTGACTGCTAAACATGGCAATATATATTATACTGTGGATGTTCAATTTGATTGTATTGTTTTAAAGAATGCTGGGCATTTTTCCATCACGTGGTTAAGACGTTTGCATATTAGCTCAACATTTTCAAGACTTATTTTTAAGCTAAAAGAAATTTTAGTTAAGTCTTTACTTTGGAAATAGTTTAGCTACAGCACTAAGGCATGACACTTCTGTTACAGGAAAGGGGTCCCGATCCAGACCCCAAGAGAGGGTTCTTGAATCTCGCACAAGAAAGAATTCAGGGCAAGTCCGCAGTGCAAAGCAAAAACAAAAAAAAAAAACTTTATTAAGAAAGTAAAGTGGTGAAGGAACAGCTACTCCATAGACAGAGTAGGACGTTCCTGAAAGTAAGAGGGGGAATGTGTCCACCCTAGGTACAATGCTCTTAAATATATATTGGATTAAAAAAAAAGAGTATGCAGAGATGTACACCTCTACAAGGGTTTGTGATAAAGGATTAATTTTCTTAATTACTATATTTTGTAAGACTCGATATTACTATCTTTAAGGCAAAATTAGGGATGCCTGATATCACTATATCAGGACACTCCCAAGTCCGGGTCTGTTTAGTAAACCTTATCAATGTGTTCCCTTAAGCATACACATCGAGAGGCTGGCAATATCTAACTTTCTGGGAATGCAGCCCAGCAGGTCCCAGCTTCATTTTCCTAACCCTCACTCAAGATGCAGTCGCTCTGGTTTGAATGCCTCTGACCCTTTTAGGGTCCCTCCTGAATGCCCTTAGTATTCAATAATGACTGGCCATTTTACCAGAGTGAAATTCAAATGCTTTCAAGCTCCATGTGAGTTTCTGGAATTGTTAAGGTTTTATTGTATTTGGTTGTTCTTTGCCCAGCCTCATGGAGTTTCACAGTCAAGGCTTAAGGGGCCTCTCAAGGGGACTGTTTTCCTCTGTGGCTCTCTCTTTTCTAGAAATCTATTCTGCAAATTCCAGCTACCTCATTTTCTCTGAACTCTTATTCTGTCTCCTCAACTCAATGAGACTGCCATTTTCTGGTTAGGATGGCTCTCACTGCATCACTGTCCAGATATTGCCTCCGGGCAAAAATCTGTGTCAAATTTAAGGTTCATCCTGTTTTCTTTCCTACTCTCAGGAAACACAGTTTTGTACTACATGCCATCTACAGTCTGAAAACAACTTTTTAAAAATATATAGTAATTTTTGTGTTTTAATTTTTTTACAGTATAAGGGTAAGTCCAGTCCAACTTATTCCATGGTGGCTGAGAATAGAATTCCCATCATTACTGTTGCTTCTTTTCTTTCTTTTTTTTTTTTTTTGGATTTTTTTTTTAAATTTATTTATTATTATTATACTTTAAGTTGTAGGGTACATGTGCATAACGTGCAGGTTTGTTACATATGTATACTTGTGCCATGTTGCTGTGCTGCACCCATCAACTCGTCATTTACATCAGGTATAACTCCCAGTGCAATCCCTCCCCCCTCCCCCCTCCCCATGATAGGCCCCGGTGTGTGATGTTCCCCTTCCTGAGTCCGAGTGATCTCATTGTTCAGTTCCCACCTATGAGTGAGAACATGCGGTGTTTGGTTTTCTGTTCTTGTGATAGTTTGCTAAGAATGATGGATTCCAGCTGCATCCAAGTCCCTACAAAGGACTCAAACTCATCCTTTTTGATGGCTGCATAGTATTCCATGGTGTATATGTGCCACATTTTCTTAATCCAATCTGTCACTGATGGACATTTGGGTTGATTCCAAGTCTTTGCTATTGTGAATAGTGCTGCAATAAACATACGTGTGCATGTGTCTTTATAGCAGCATAATTTATAATCCTTTGGGTATATACCCAGTAATGGGATGGCTGGGTCATATGGTACATCTAGTTCTAGATCCTTGAGGAATCGCCATACTGTTTTCCATAATGGTTGAACTAGTTTACAATCCCACCAACAGTGTAAAAGTGTTCCTATTTCTCCACATCCTCTTCAGCACCTGTTGTTTCCTGACTTTTTAATGATTGCCATTCTAAGTGGTGTGAGATGGTATCTCATTGTGGTTTTGATTTGCATTTCTCTGATGGCCAGTGATGATGAGCATTTTTTCATGTGTCTGTTGGCTGTATGAATGTCTTCTTTTGAGAAATGTCTGTTCATATCCTTTGCCCACTTTTTGATGGGGTTGTTTGTTTTTTTCTTGTAAATTTGTTTGAGTTCTTTGTAGGTTCTGGATATTAGCCCTTTGTCAGATGAGTAGACTGCAAAAGTTTTCTCCCATTCTGTAGGTTGCCTGTTCACTCTGATGGTAGTGTCTTTTGCTGTGCAGAAGCTCTTTAGTTTAATGAGATCCCATTTGTCAATTTTGGCTTTTGCTGCCGTTGCTTTTGGTGTTTTAGACATGAAGTCTTTGCCCATGCCTATATCCTGAATGGTACTACCTAGGTTTTCCTCTAGGATTTTTATGGTATTAGGTCTAACATTTAAGTCTCTAATCCATCTTGAATTAATTTTCGTATAAGGAGTAAGGAAAGGATCCAGTTTCAGCTTTCTACTTATGGCTAGCCAATTTTCCCAGCACCATTTATTAAATAGGGAATCCTTTCCCCATTTCTTGTTTCTCTCAGGTTTGTCAAAGATCAAATGGCTGTAGATGTGTGGTATTATTTCTGAGGACTCTGTTCTGTTCCATTGGTCTATATCTCTGTTTTGGTACCAGTACCATGCTGTTTTGGTTACCACTAGCCAGACTAATAAAGAAGAAAAGAGAGAAGAATCAAATCGACGCAATTAAAAATGATAAAGGGGATATCACCACCGACCCCACAGAAATACAAACTACCATCAGAGAATACTATAAACACCTCTACGTAAATAAACTAGAAAATCTAGAAAAAATGGATAATTTCCTGGACACTTACACTCTTCCAAGACTAAACCAGGAAGAAGTTGAATCCCTGAATAGACCAATAGCAGGCTCTGAAATTGAGGCAACAATTAATAGCCTACCAACCAAAAAAAGTCCAGGACCAGATGGATTCACAGCTGAATTCTACCAGAGGTACAAGGAGGAGTTGGTACCATTCCTTCTGAAACTATTCCAATCAATAGAAAAAGAGGGAATCCTCCCTAACTCATTTTATGAGGCCAACATCATCCTGATACCAAAGCCTGGCAGAGACACAACAAAAAAAGAGAATTTTAGACCAATATCCCTGATGAACATCGATGCAAAAATCCTCAATAAAATACTGGCAAACCGGATTCAGCAACACATCAAAAAGCTTATCCACCATGATCAAGTGGGCTTCATCCCTGGGATGCAAGGCTGGTTCAACATTCGCAAATCAATAAACGTCATCCAGCATATAAACAGAACCAAAGACAAGAACCACATGATTATCTCAATTGATGCAGAAAAGGCTTTTGACAAAATTCAACAGCCCTTCATGCTAAAAACGCTCAATAAATTCGGTATTGATGGAATGTACCTCAAAATAATAAGAGCTATTTATGACAAACCCACAGCCAATATCATACTGAATGGGCAAAAACTGGAAAAATTCCCTTTGAAAACTGGCACAAGACAGGGATGCCCTCTCTCACCACTCCTATTCAACATAGTGTTGGAAGTTCTGGCTAGGGCAATCAGGCAAGAGAAAGAAATCAAGGGTATTCAGTTAGGAAAAGAAGAAGTCAAATTGTCCCTGTTTGCAGATGACATGATTGTATATTTACTGTTGCTTCTTTTACGAGTTACAAAAGTGGAATGCATTTTTTTCTGGTAGCTTTAACAGCTGTCCATATTGGTATTGTTTCTGACATTGCCCTGCTGCTGGTGCTACTCTTAGATGATTAAGTATTTTAGGAAATTCCATGACAATTTCTAGACAAAATTTGTGTTGCTGAGTAAATTATCTTCATTATAAATTATTTTAGAGATATGTGTGCTTTAAACAAACTTTCCTCTGCAGGTTTTACATATTAATATTAGTTACTATTTATTGGGTACCTGGGTACCTGTTGTGAGTCACTTTTATATCAGTGATCTCTAATTTACCTGATAGCTTGTATATTAAAGGAGGTATTATGATTTCACTGCAGAGCTGGAAAATGTTTTATTTAAACCATTAAATTAATTTACACAGGTTACATAACTAATAAGATGAGCTATAGTCTGAACTCAAGACTGTCTGTCTCTTTTTCTAGTGTAGCATAAAAAAGAGAATCTAGGCCAGGCACTAAAGATCCCAGTCTTGTGTTCCATTGATACCCCAAGTGTGATCTGTAAAGGCTTCTGATTTGAGACTTAATTTTCCACAATGGAATGAGAATCTTGCTTTAAATGTAAATTAACTAAGCCTCTAAGAGGATCGTTATAGTCCTAATGACAATTTGCAGAGCAAAACTTTCTCAATGAAGGAATCAGTGAACTATTAATAGTATTATTTCTTAATTATGCTGTGGCAAGCTACTGACATCATCATAAACCAGTAACATTTCATGGATTGGTTACACTTGGAGTGTACTGTCCTATACTCTCTGACTTCATAAAACTCAGTGACTCCTACAACTTTCCTAAATAACAGGTTCTTCAACTGAAAATAAGGGATTTGAACAAAAATTCCTTGAACATCTTTTTCAGCTCTTAGCATCATTTAATGGTAATAAGTTATGTGGGAATTAACATATATGACATACAGTGGCAAACTAAGAAAGTTAATACATGTCTTTCATTTTTCACATTATAGTACTGAAAAGTGTCTGAAAAAATTACACATATATATATATTAGGACATAAACATTAGGAGACCAGATCTTTACATGACATGGCATTTAAACACAAGGGCTTTGTTGACAGATTAACCTAAATTCACATCCTGTTTGCCACTTACTAGTTATATGGACTTCAGCAATTTCCTTAACTTCTGAGTTTCAGTTTAAACTATTGGAGAAGAGGGGATATTAATGCCTAGCTCCCAGAATTTTTGTGATTATTGAGTATGAATATAAAGAGTTTAGCTCATCAAGTGTCATGGTATAACCAATTAATACATAGTATTGATTATTAAATCAACGATGTGTGTGTATATTACCTTGGTGTCACATAGCCCTTTTACCTTACCCATATTATATTGCTCATATACCGTCAGCTTAAATAAATAAAATTATTAAACAGTTACGTTTTATTCACAGAATTACCCTGTAAGCTCCTTCAGAGCAGGTAACATGACTTAGAAAAAAAATGTGCAGACTTTAGGTACAATTACTGTGATTGAATAAGCAGATAAACTAATTAGCACCCTAAATTTATAACAATATACTAAGTTTTGCTGAACAACACAGTAGTGTCACATTCACGGGTAATTACATATCACCTAGGCACAGCATAGTACCTTAGAGAATAATTTGAAAGTTGGATACAAAAGCTCAGTTTTTTTATTAATTTTTATTTCTGACTATATTAGTTTGCTCAGGCTGCCATAACAAAATGTCATGGACTGGGTGGCTTAAACAAACAGAGATTAATTTTCTCACATCTCTGGAGGCTACAAGCTCAAGGTGTTGGCAGGTCTGCTTTCTCCCGAAGCTTCTCTTCGTGGTTTGCAGGTAACTGACTTCTCAGTATGTGTTCACCTGGTTTTTCCTGTGTGTGTGCCTATTCCTGGTGTCTCTCTGAGTGTTCAGATTTCCTTCTCTTATAAGGACACTAGTCAGATAGGACACTAGTCAGATTGGATTAGAGCTCACCCTAACAGCCTCATTTTTAACTTCTTAATCACCTCTTCAAAGATCTTACCTCTAAACGTGGTTAGATTCTGCAGCATGAGGGGTCAAAACTTCAGCATATGAATATTGGGGAACACAGTTCAATGCATAACACTGCGCTTTTTCTCTTTGTCTTGAATAAACCTGTTGATTAGCTGTCAAAATATGGATGTGTAACTTGATGTTGTATCTTTCTGTGTTAGGTGCATCCAAAACAAACACCTCAGGATACATGATATGCTAAATGGAAAAGCGAGGAAAACATACAAGACTGCTGTGTTTTTCATCGAGTCACTAGTACAATTCCTCAGATTTCTGACAAGCTGCCTACATCCCTTAGGAAGGGGTTTGTAGTGAAGCTACTATAAAATTAGTATTCGATTGGAGATGTTTAAAAACTCAGGAGAGTATCCATTTTACACTTGAAATTTTATGTCAAGAAATTTTGCTTCTCCCTGAGGAGCAAATCTCAAGTGATATTTGAAGTTGAGGTACCTTTCATCCTTTGCCTTTTTTTTTCTTTTTCTTTCTTCCTTTTTTTTTCTTTGCCTTGAGTATGCACTGTATTTCCAGCTGACAGATCTTTATGTCTCTTCTTTGGAATTGCATTTCACACAACCCCTGAATCACCACAGAGAGTCACCATGATTAATCAATGAAGGCCAGAAAAATGAAAGAGTAGCCACTTATCTGTGCTCAGTTTCCTTTGATGCAATACATATAGGGGGAGCTTGAGTTTTATGAGTTTGAAAGCTAAATTTGATTATAGGCTGAACTTTATAATATATGGAGCTGCTTCATCTTTGCATTTAGAACTCTGCTCACACAGAAATTTGTTCAAAGCATATGCAAAGAACTAATCAGAATTAATAATGGATCTAGAAAAATTTATTTTTAGAGAGAAACATTGTATTTGTGTAGACACTCTCCTTATTTTATGGAGTCTTCAGTGTGTGGGAATATTGGCTAACAAGTTATGGCTATCTCAGTGACAGAGGTTCAATTATTGGAGATTTGGATTTTAACAAACAAAAATAAAAATATTTGCTTACTTCTGAAATGTTTAAACAGGTTTTCTAATTCCTGTAAATGGAGTAAACAATTCCTGTAAATGAGTAGACCTATAGTTAAAATTTGCTTTCTGAATTCTCTAGAATAATTAAGTTAGCTATCAGCAATCATAGCATAGAAAGACAGTATTTATTTCTACCATATGCATAGATTTCTTCTTCTTTGGTTGTGGTTGCTAATGTATCTTTCTTTATCTATTTGTGATAGCCTTTTATGACAGCTGTTGACCATCGTTAGATGCCAGCTGGATTCCTCTATGTATATAACAGTGCTAGCTTTTATGGAGCTTTTAGAGTTTTATTAATGGATTATAGTGAAGTCGAAGGAAGATTATTTGTTTAAGCTTTCACTTCGTCAGAGGTAGTCTAACAACACCAAGTTTGAGTGCAGTTTGAATTATAAACTATTAATATTTGGGCCTCGTTTTGATCAAATGTTCTTTCACGCTTAGTTTCAAGATTGTGTTCTTTATTAGCTTCTCAAACTGTGATACCAAGTAATTCTGTCAAAACACTGAAATAGGAATTCTTCACTTTTAATCCAGTGAGAAACCATTTGGAAGAGTCTTACAGAACCATGAAACTCCTCTTCAGCAAAACGCATGTAGGTACTTACATGTATGCTTTCACATGCAAGTTCAGTGTAATGGATCCTTTGATACTCTTTTGCCAATCTCAAGTTAAAAAAAAAATGTAATCCTTCCTAATTATTTGGCCCTAAGAATTTTCTGGAATCATTTCTTCAGCTTTTTAAATGTAATCTCAAGAAGATTGGTGTTTCTGCTTAGATTTTGTTTAAAAGTAGTAACACATACCCGTAATAATGAACACACTGTCTAATCTCCATTTTAAGTCAAGAACAAAAAATTTTACTTTGAAATCATTACAATAAAAGCCCTATACTCAGATCATTAAGTCTAATTAAGTCAAGAATATTTATTGTAAAAATAATCACATAAAAACCTGAATATTGCTGTTAGGCACCTCAGAATAAAAGTATATAATTTCCAATTAAATTATTATGTGCTGGTAAGTTGATATTTATATATTGATATGCCTATGGTATAGACTAATGGTAGTCAATTATATATTATTATACATCAAATGCCTATTTTATATCAAGAATTGATCCAGTTACTGAGAAAAGTAAATACATATTTGACATGAATCTAAGAATTTATTAATATTGCAATTAAGACAACACATAAACCAACTAGAGAATTATTATACATACCAAGTTGTGGAGTACTTAGAAAAATCTTTTTGAAAAAGGGTATTACAAATAAAATATTTTGTTATAGAGGACATTTGGATAGATAGAGTCAGAGAGTAAGCATTTTGGCGGATAGCAACTTTTGCTGAAACAAATAAGGATATACATTAATTGTGTTAATCATTTATATCTACCATGTACACCTGGCTCTTGCTGCCAAGTTTGCACCCTAACTAATGTACCTTAAGACTACCTAAAATAGTCTTCATTTTATATGATTTGTTCACATAAGTATTTCCAGTTGAAATAAGATCTTGATTAAAAACAATAATTTACTTGTATTAATCTATTTGTGCTGACATAAAAATAAATCACAGATTAGGTGGCTTAATTTAAAAAGATAAATGTATTTTTTCCACAGTTCTGGAGGATAGAAGTCCAAGATCAAGATGCCAGCAGAGTCTGATGCGGCCTCTCGATTTGGGTTATAGACACCGTCGTCTTGCCTTATGCTTCCTATGCTCACATGGTGTCTTTATACATGCACAAAGAAAGAAAGAGTTCAAGCCCTCTGATCTTTTCTCATAAGGACACTAATCCTATGGATCAGGGTCCCACCCTTATCACCTTATTTAATCTTAATTACTTAATGTAGATGCCCTGTCTCCAAATACACACACTCTGAAAGCCAAGCCTTCAACATACGAATTTTGAGAGAAAAACATTCAGCCCATAACACTACTTTTAAGCAAATAATAATAAAAGGGATAAGACAGAGATAAAGAGATAGAAAATGTACGAAAGCATTAAAATATATGGAGAAGAGTAGAAGTATTAAACAAAATGTAAACTGGGGGGAGAGCAATAATTAAAAACAACAACTGTGTATCTGGAAATGACAAAAACCTAAGGCTAAATAACTTTTAGATTAAGCAAGAAATCATAAAAGGAATTTAAAATAGTAATCAACAATGTCTGACCTAATTAGTTGAGAAAAATATAATAAAACAACACTTTACATCATTTTTTATTCACATAACAATTCAAAATAGAAAGTCATATAATTTTAAGTACTAGCAAGGTTATAGGTAGATTGAAGAGTATAAATTCAGACAAAAATTACTTAGATTAACTGAGCAGAACTTAGTACACCAAATGACAGAAATTTTCATTGCTGAATATATATCTACTCCTTTCACACAGATTTCAAAAGGAATGAAATAGTTAGTTATTCTTGCTGTTATTTTTGATAGTAGGACACTGTAGGCACCCTATGTATATTCATAAAGAAAATAGATTAGTAAAATGAGATGGATACATATAATAGTTATGAACAGCAAATCAGATGTATCAGCCAACATGAATATATCTTTAAAATGTAAGATACCTAACACCTTATCTGTAAATCAAAAACATACGTAAATAAAAAATAGTGATTTTAACTTTTAAAAGACACATATTAAACACATTATGCTAAATACTTGTGGAGAGGGTAAGGAATAGCATATAAAGAAACAAGATGAAATAGAACAATACAAGGAAGGGAATCCCCCAAAGAACAATAACAAGAGTTTTATAAACTGATGTATTAATGCACCTCTTGAAACCTCAAGTCTAAGGTTTATTTTATTTTATGTAAGACAAAATAAAGGATTTGGTAAGATAAAATATAATACTAGGATGAAATTTAATTTTAGAGGAATTAATTTGTTTCTGAGATGAATAGAAAATTTGAAGTTTAGCTAAAAAAGTAATGAACTGAATTATGGAGGTGGAAAAGCAAATGTGTGGGAAAACATCGAGTAAATAGTTTGAAGTTTGTCCCAGAGTTACTTGTTGAGAGTAAATTTTGGAAAGAACTATTTTTTTTAGAATATAAATATAGTAAGATAATGTAAAATACATCCAGCACTATTGTTTATCTGAACACAAAGAATTTATAATTGTTGGCCACGCTGGTCTTGAACTCCTGATCCCAGATGATCCACCCACTTCGGCTTCCCAAAGTGCTGGGACTACAGGCATGAACCATCATGCCTGGTCAATATGGTGAAACTCTGTGTCTACTAAAAAATACCAAAATTAGTCACGCATTGTGGTATGCACCTGTAATCCCAGCTACTCAGGAGGCTGAGGCAGGAGAATCGCTTGAACCTGGGAGGCACAGTTTTCAGTGAGCTGAGATCACACCACTGCACTACAGCCTGGGCAACAGAGCCATACTCCATCTAAAAAGAATATATATATACACACACACACACATACACACAAACACACATATATATGTATGTATATATTTACACACACACATATATATACACACACACATATATGTGTATATATATAATTGTTAAAGTTTTTTTGTTTATATAAATATAAAGGTTACAAGTACAGGTTTGTGACATGGATGTAATGCACAGTGGTGAAGTCTGGGCTTTTCTTGTAACCATCACCTGAATAATGTACAGTGTACTAATTATGTACTTTCTCATCTTTCACCCCTCTCCCATCCTCCCACCCTAAAGTTTTGTGTCTTGCTCCAATAGAACCCTACAGCCCTCTAACAGGAGAAATATAAGACAAAGGATATGATTAATAGATATAGATAAGATTGATAAAAGGCTCAGAGGCTAAATTTTTCTTGGTTCTAAAGATAAAGCCATGGGGGAGGAAGAGGACCAGTATTGCAAGAAGTAGAGTAAAACTCATAGAGAAACAGGAGGAAAAGTAGTGATTCAAGAATCTGGTGATACTTCAAATGAAATGGGTACAAAAGGAATTTTAGACAAAGTATCTAAAAACTATAAATATTTTAAGTGTGATTTATTCTAAGTTTTGCTAACTTATGCAGCAGTATCAATTTAAAAATCTTATAGGCATACCAAAACACAATTTATTTCTCACGCTTGTCACATGTTGGTGGCTGCAGACCAGCTACAGCTCTTCTCTGTTTCTTGTCTTTATTCCAAGAGTCAGGCTGAAGAAGCAGCCTGTATTTGGGAAATGACTTTTTTTGTGGCACAGCAAGATGACTGGCTCTTAAATCTTCACTGGCTCCTAAAGCTTACACTTAGTCATACTTAAGTCACATCCAATCGCATCCCATTTGTCTAAGTTAGTCACACAGATCAAGTCCAATATCAATGGGATGGGATGTATGTATATTCCTCCCAGTGGAGGTCCAATAAATCTCATGACAATAGGGGATTTATGTTTCTCCTAAGAAATATGAATAGTCAAGAACAATTATATCATCTACCATAATAATATATATAGGTTGGTCTATTTCCTGATACACCACCTTCCTAGGAATAGAAAACGTTAATTGCTAGTCCTTGCTTTAGGGTAAGTTGGTGAAAGGATAGTTATCATGATGCAAAATTTCCAAATATCAGAATGAGGAGGTCTTTGTTTTGAAGTAGCAAAATCCACATTGGAAATCTTGTTTATTTCTAGGGAGTGTGTTCACTATGGTCAAGCAGTTTGGTAATTATGTTCCACCAGGGGTAGGTGTGTATGTATGTGTGTGTGTGTTGATCTGAAAAGAATGATCTGCTGGTATAGCAATGCCATGAAATATTTCAATTAAGATTCTGTTTGCAGATTTATATTTCTTTTTTTCTTTTTTTTGTTGTTGTTGGCAAGAGCCTACTCTGAGCTGTAAACATTTTCCAGCTCCTACCTCCATCATAGCCCTAGGATGTGTAATCTGGACTGTGGCTTTCTTAACAGTGATGGAAAGATCACTACTGCTACCCATCCTCTGTATACCAACAAATACGAGAATTAACTTGTTAGTATAGTTTTCACGGAGTAATTTAATTAACAATACAAATAGTGAGAATACAGAATCTAGAGAAAAAAAAGCCTGAGGGATCAGAGTTGTTCAACTTGGCCAGAGAGATTAGGGAATGCTACACTGGGGAAATACATAAGTTAGGAAGAGATGTGGGAATGAGAAAACATGATTGAACACCAAGAGTATATAGCAAAGGCAGTGTTGTGCTGGATTTAATTGTGCCTGAGAGCTGATTCTTAATTTTCAAGATTGTGTGAACTGGTTGTTAAACACAGCCACTATTAAAATTTAAATTATATAAGCTTTTATTAAAAATAAGAGTAATAAATACTCAAAGCTTCTCAGGTTCCAATTATTTTACTGCTTTTAAAGTTTATATCTACTGAATCCATATTATAGATCACATATACAATGGTGTGCTACCATGCATGCTTTCCAATTCCACGTGTACTTGTGTCATGTTGGTAGCCTAAAATAGGACATTATGGGAATAGTACACCACAGAAACTGGCAAATCTTACAAGTCAAGGTGAACCTTGGGGTGTTTTTTTGTGTGTGCGCGTGTGTGTGTGTGTGTGTGATCTAGATATTAAACATTAAGCAGCACACCATTGATTAAAGCAAAGTATAATCTGATCTCACAATCTTAGAAATTTATCCTTGAGTGAATAGAAGTGTGTGTGTGTGTGTGTACATGTGCGTGTATGTGTATGTGTGTATTAAACACAAAGAAGGAGGAAGGAAGCAGGGGAGAGAAGGAAAAGAGAGACGGAAAGCAAAATAGAAACAATAGAAACAGGAAGAACTTCTGTAACTTTTTCCACACTTATTTGTCTCAAGATATTACTGTAATGAATAAATTTAAAACATTAAATCAATCAACAGTTTTGTGTATAAAACACAAAGACTCTTTTTCCCTAGAGAGCTGGGAAGCCGTATACCACCTGTTGCACATTTCCAAGCACCCTTTGTGTGAAGGGTGACCATGTGACTGAATTCTTACCAATAGTATTTGACCCGAAGTATGTATATCACTTTCAGCCTTTTTCATAACAATCTTTCTACATGGCCTTCCCTCTTTCTCATGAGCTACAGAGGTAATGATTGCAGTCATAGCGACTTTAGACATCCAAGGTTGATGAGAGCAGAACCACCAAAATCTGTTCCTAACAGCATGAAGCAATCTCTTCCAGATCGCTGACCACCTGCCTTGAACCACACTGACTTGGGAATTTGCTAGATTTTTATGCAAAGGACAAGTAATCTCATCGTTCTTGGCTTCTTACATTTTGTATCATTTGTTCCAGTAGTTTAGCTTATCCTAACAGTCTATTTTAGGCATGCAAAACATTTAAAGAATTACTAAAGAGTTTTTTCTTTTAATGACATATAGATATGTGGACCTAGCCAGAGACATAAACTCAATCCATCATCCAAGTGGATTATATATATATGCTTTGCTAGATTGTTTTCTTCATCAGCACTGATTCACTGCATTTATCTAGATATAACTTCCCTTTTTGGGATAAGAAAGCAAGGGAAAGCCAAAAACAGGCTTGATTTTAAAGCAAACCCCAATCTGCTATGAAATTTCAACATTTGATGAATTGTAAGAGGAAAGGAAGAAGTGAACAGAGACAAAATATCACAGAAAGAAAAGCTAGAATGGGAGAAATGAAGGAGGAAGATCTGGTTTTTAAGAAAGACCAATGTACCGTGTTGATCCATTGGGTTCCTAAAGAATGTCAAATTTAAGACTCTGGATCCAACTTTTATTAAAAAGTAGGCTCTCAGTTCAGTATCTGATGGAATCCATCTGCCAATTACACAGCTTTGCTCCTTTACTCTCTGGGGACCCATTTGGAAACTAGGAATGGTACCAGGCCAACTAAATAGCAGCGTATTTGTGAATGAATGAAGCCAAATGAAGAAACTGGAGAAGTGGGAAGTGGTGTGAGTGAAATAGTTATTGTGAAGGTATAGAAACAATGAATCTGGAAGCTGGGCACTGTGGTACACAACTGTAGTCCCAGCTACTTGGGAGGTAGGAGAATCACTTGAGCCCAGGAGTTTGAGGCCATAGTGAGGTATGATGTTGCCACTGAACTCTAGCCTGGTCAACTAGGTGAGACCCTGCCTCCAAATAAATAAATAATACGTAATGAATCCTGGATGCCCTTTCCAGGTATCTGTATCAGCCCTGTCAAGCAAGACTTACAGTTGGATTAGGCCAAGGAAAGACAGTAGCTAGGAGGACAGAAGGAGAGAGAGATCAATATGGTCAGAAAGTGAAGTTTGAATTTTAATAAGGGTAAATTTTTTTCTCTAAAGTCTAAGGGCCTCATAAGAGGCGAGCAGAGCACCTGTTTGTACATCAAAGGGACTACCTGTAAAAGAGGAATTATAATCCACTCCATCCTTCAGCAAAACAGGGGAAAAAATATTGGGATAAAGAGATAACAAGGATTTTTCTGCCTTTGCTCTTTAAGAACTATGTGTTCTCTACTAGGAAAGGAAGATGCCCACACAAGTATTGTATGATGGCTCAAATGGTAAAATTTGTATTCCCAGCTCCTTGGGGTAAATTTTTTCTCCAACATCCTTGCTGTGCTATTACCATCATTATCACCTTTAATATCATTGATAAATGTGCTATTAAAAGGATGTTATGAATTGTTCTGGTTTATTGCAACATGAATTTTTTAAAATCAAAAGCTTTAATGTGTAGATAATAGTCACAGTGTTTACCCATGACCCTTGGAATATAAAAAATATTGACATGGCCACTCAAACCTTCTCAACATGTTCAGCTACCATCTTTAGCTATCTTTGATGTGTGCATCATACTCACAATTCAGACCTGATCAGATCAGCCAAGGTCTACCCAGATCATTTTATTTTATTTTATTTTTTTTGGCTTTATCTGAAGTTAATAACTTAATGAAACTCTTGCTGTGGAATATGCAACAACATATTTGGAGGGAGCAGGTAGGGCTAGTTATGACAGTCTTATTTTTTGTGCCAACCAAAGCGTTGCAATATGAATTAGTCCCTCCAAACTGCTTACTCTCATAATTAAATCTGCTCTAGGAATAGCTGTTTTATAACTGTTACAAATCAAAGTACTATGCCACTGAAGTATTCACTTGCCAGGAGACTGTGACATCTCATCTGTGAAAAAGATGATGTTTAAAAACAGCTACTTCTCCTTTTCTTTTTGAAAGATTGTTTCACTGAATGCACATTTCCTTGAGTTGTATTGAGGGAAATGGGAGTTGAATCAGCAGCACTTACACAATGTATGACTCCTATGACTCTTCTCCCAGGAGCATGGGGATTTGCATGGCTTAGCAGACTGGAGGCTGTAATGATAGAACTCAGAGTGGGTTGGGAGCAGTGGAATGTCTAAGGATATATAAGGCCCATGGTGTCCATTTTTCAGAATTCACTTCTTTAGAAGCAGACAGTGCTTTTGAGGACAAAGCTAATAGTACCTAATTCCTTGGGTGTTCATTGTGAAATGCTATTTTCCATGGTAAGGTAATTTGCTATTAATATGGATGTAATACAACACACTATCAAAATTTCCACTGTAATGCAGCTTTCATAAATGTCTATTAGTCAGCAACAGCTCCTGTTTCATAGTTTGAATTAACCTCTTTGAAGATGAGTGAACATTTTCTGCACAGCACAGCAGCGTGTAGCTAGCTGCAAATGGAGTGGGGTTGAGGGAGAATTAGTTACTTACGTAGAGCATGGCTTCATCACGTGGACGAACATATGGTACAAGTCCAGACAGTGTGAGCCACACAAAATATGTCTCTTCATTAACTATTGGAAACTCAACAACAAAATAGAACATATGCAACTAAAAACTTGTTTATTATTTACTTCAGTTTAATGATTATCAACTTAATCTGTTGAGCATATATGGTTAGGTGTTCCTGGGTTTTATGCCTCTGATGAAAGTAGGATTATTTTATTCTACCAGTTTTTGCAATTAGGAATTAAGAAATTGTGAATGAAGTACAAGATCAAGTTAATAACAAATTAATTCTGACAAATCAGAAGGATTTGAACACAGAGACTTGGAAAAGAGTGTAAATCTTTGAATAAAGATAATTTTGAAATGCAGATGAGTAAAACCGTATCTTTGAATCTGAAAATAGATATAAAGAAAAAGAAGGCCTATAAAAATAGGAAATCTTGGTAAATGTCTTTTTTTCCATATTTTCCTTTTTAAAATTCTATTCTTTCTATTCATCTGCATGAGTGACTCTTGTTCTTATCCAGGGGTCCATATCTCATCTCCTTTATTGGACCATGGACTCAAGATAAGAAAACAAGCTTCATTTCTCTCTATATCTCCTTCAGTGCCTAGCATGTTGCTTTACACTTAGTGAATATTTAAAAGTTGTTTGTTGAATCAAAGTATGAGTTAAGTGGTGGTGATTTACGCCGGCTGTATATAATTCACCATTCTAAAACAAGTAAGTGAACATATGCCAAATTTCTTAAGCAGATCCCCTGCTCTATTTACATTAAACCTTTCCTAATTTCCTTAAGGTATATTCTGATGCATGTCATAACTGATGATCACATTAGGGGGTTCTGGCTCATCTGGGTCATAGGCATATCATTTAAAAAAAAAAAAAAGCTGTATAAAATTTCTCCTACCAAGCCTGCTTTTGCAGGATGGGTTAACAAACCACATAACTCTTTGCCCACATAAATTTAATGTACTGATGTTATCAAATTTACAATATGGAGAATATATTTGAATTCTATTTTTTGGCAAAAAAATAATTCTTGGCCTGGAAAGAAATGCAAATAGATGTCCTAAATTTGCAAATATTTGCTTGGCACCATCACTAGATTTATTTAATGCTATGACTTAAACATATTTTAATAGATTTCCACCATAAAAAGACAGTAAAAGAGTTTGGCCTGCTCAAATAAAATGATGAATAAATAAATATAGCAGCTAATAATAGAAAGAAATATGACATAAATAATGGTAAGCTGAAAAGTAATTGTAGAAGTTTATGGTTATTGGGCTGAATCTAATATGATACTAAATTTCTACTGGCTTTTCAAGAGTTGTCCTAATTAATCAATTGGTAATTGCAGCTATGATTACCAGCTGTGATTATGATTAATTGCCAATATTGATTGATCCTTCAATAATTCTGGCATGTTCTTCCAAACAGAATCTCTGCTGCATTAAGGAGGATTTGAGAGGCATAGTTATTAAAAGCAAATAACCAAACCCTTCATTCTTATTACAAATATGTCCTCAGGGCACAAGATTTGTAATGGTGAAATCATGGATAGATTCACAGTAGGGGAAAACCAAGAGAGGACGACATTATTCCACAGATTATTTTAATGAAATAGACTCATTGTGGAGATGGAGTGTATATTTTATAATGATTCATTTACTTCGGATTTACATTTATTATACCCCCTACTAGTTGAGCCTTCTTTCATTATCACAGAATGATCTCTTCAGCCCAGCCCGATCACTGCCGTTCTCAGTCCTAAGGGGGGTGAAAATAAATATCTCTGTGCTTTTCTAACTGCCACGTTATTTTTTGTAAGAAAGGTTAATTGTTAAGTTTTTTAAGGAAGTTTCAGGAACTTCAGCAAAGGAAATATTTTTTCTGGCTTACATCATAAATGAGAAAGTCTTGAAAGTCATTTTCTCTAATGTGTCATTAACCTAGTGCCGACCGGAGGTGGTAGTTATATTATCAGGGAGCAGTGACACCATGCAGCCTAAAAGGGTGGCTTGTTACCATGACAGCTCCCCAAAACCACAAATAGAATTTATCTTAGAAGAGCTTCTCACTTCAGACTGAAGTAGTGACTTCAGTAAGGTGAGATCATTGGAAAATGCTGAAAATCTCACTCATTTTCTAAAAAGAAAGAAAGGAAACTATTACATATGTTCCACAAGGGCAGGGAACCTGTCTGTTATGTTTCATTGCAGCCTGAGACCTTTTAAAGTGCCTAACACAGGGTGGAAATTTAATAAATAATTGCTGAATAAATGAATGAACACGTGTGCACACTCCCAGATGTTCAGACTTGGTATGTATTGACCATCGATTCAATATACACATTTATATATTGCATTGCATACATGATGTTGCATTATCTACATACAATCTTCCTAACAACCACATGAAGGAGGCTCAATTAGTAACACTATTTTAGAAATGTGGAAATAACTTTGAAAGGTAAGTAACAGTCAAATCCACATAATTAGTAATTGACGGTTGAACCAAAGGACTTGAGCTAAGCTTGCTAAAGCTACAAGATCCATGCTTTTAGCTATTGTAATATTCTAATTTTCAAAAATGTCCAGAAGGTTAATTGCATTTTTCCTCTTTTGCAAAACAACCTATTAAGTTACTTGAGTTTATAGCAGCGTTTGGACTTGAGACCATCAGTCTGTTGCCAAATATCCACCCACTGTTTCCCCCTCACCTTTACCTTCTGTGTACCCACTTCTTCAATGTGAATATCCTGCTCAGAGAGACTGTTCTTCAATATACAAATGATGTCATTCTCATTCCTAACTCTACGGCCTGATGTATGGTTTTTTGTTAGTTTCCAGTTGCCACTGTGACACGTTACCACACACTTAGTGACTTAAAGCAACAAAAATTTATTGTTTCATAGTTCTAGGTGTGAGAAGTCTAAAATCAGTCTCGCTGGGCCAAAAAGATACTAACAGGCTTGTTCCTCCTGAAGACTCTAGAGGAGAATTCATTTCCTTGCCTTTGCCAGTTTCTAGGTGTCATGTGCATTCCTTGACTAGTGCTCCCTTTGTCCATCTTCAAAGGCAGCTGCACAGTGTTGTCACATTCTGTTTACAGACTCTGCCCCTGAAATCACATCATTTCCTTGGCCTGACTCCCCTGCCTCCAGTTTCTAAAGAGCCTTGTGACTACACTGCGCCCACCCAGGTAATTTAGGATAATCTCACTATCTCAAGATCCTTAATTTAATTACTTCTGCAAAGTCTTTTTGGCCATATACGGTCACATTCACAGAGTTTGGGAATTAGGACATTGACATCCTTGGGGAGCCATCCTTCAGCCACTACAGACCTGCATATGGTCTCATTTTGTTCCTTTGACTTCCCCAGGCAACCATACTTCAATTTACCTAAAGGACATCCATCTACTCACTTCTGAAACTGGATTAATAATATAGCCAGCATTAAAAAATAAAGAACCATAGTTCAGATATTTTACAGTATCATTTATGCTTGGTGAATTTTGGAAGCCACATCGATATTGTTCAACTAGAGACTATGTAATGGTAGTTGAAATAATTATGAAAATCATGACAGAACGTGAAGACACTTATATTTTCAGTAAAGAAAGCAAGACGCAAAATACTATCAGCCTTGTAATATCCATGTATTTGAATATGGCTAGAAGAAAATAGAATGTGATTTAATTTGTGGGAAATTATGAGCATTCTTATTTAAATTTTGCTGTACTATTATGTTATTTTCAGTTTCCCAACTCTTCCATGTGACTTTCTAGTAAACATCAGCCTTCACTGATACTCTGTCTTCTCCAAACTATGCTTTATAAAGTATATCACAAAATTTATCTCACAGTTTTACATGCAGGAATCATTTCTACCCAACAGAGTGTATCTCCTGGATTCTCAAGCCACCTAGCATGTAACTGAATGTTTGATAAAAGATCTATAAACTATATTAAGTTCAACATATATTTGTGGAATATTGTATGCAGTGTCACCAGGTGTCCTACTTTTCCTGGACTAGAACAATTTATGCCTACCTTCTTGTAGGAATTACTAAGAGTACCCATTTCACTCCAAAGAGTATTCTGGGCCAGGTGCGGGGGCTCACGCCTGTAATCCCAGCACTTTGGGATGCCGAGGAGGGTGGATCACCTGAGGTCAGGAATTTGAGACCAGCCTTGCCAGCATGGTGAAACCTTGTTTCTACTAAGATACAAGAACTAGCTGGGTGCGGTGGGGTGCCTGTAGTCCCAGATACTCTGGAAGCTGAGGCAGGAGAATTGCTTGAACCCGGGAGGTGGAGGTTGCAGTGAGCCGAGATCACACCATTGCACTTCAGCCTGGGTGACAGAGTGAGACTTCATCTCTTTAAAAAAAAAAAAAAAAAAAAAAAAAAAAAACTATTCTGGTTTGAAAGATAAATTATTTAATTTTCCTAAATATATACCAAGTATTGTGGGTTGGTCTTGGTGATAACTGTAAACCTTGCTTCCTAATCTTAACAAGTGAGCATTAAATAATTTGAGACATAGTGTGGTAAGCAGATTAATGGCCCCCTCAAACATACCCACATCCTAATCCAGTAGAGCCTCTGAATATATACTATACAGCATAGAGGCATTAAGGTTGCAGATGAAATTAAGGTTCCTAATCAGTTGACCTTAAAATAGGAAGTTTACCTTGGATTATCCATGTAGGTCCAATGCAATAGTCACACGGGTTTTTAAAGGGGAAGGAGGGAAGTAGAAGGGAAAGGTGACCATGGAAGAAAGACACAGAGAGATGCAATAGTGCTGGCTTTGAAGATGGAGTAGGACACCACAAGTCAGAAATACAGGTGATATCAAGAAGCTGGTGAATGTAAGAGGACACAGCCTTTCCTAGAGCCTCTAGAAGGAATACAGCCCTGCCAACACCTTGATTTTAACCCTGTGATGTGCATGATAAACCTCTGATCTCCGGAACGGTAAGATAATACATTTGCACTGTTTTAAGCACTACTTTTGGGGTAATTTGTGGCAGCAACAATGCAAAATTAATCCAGAGTTACAGTTTTGCCTCGACCATAATACAGGCAAGTAAAGTGGATGAGTCCTCGGCAAAAGAATCCTAGGACATCTGATGGTAGCCAATGCCCTGAGGGTGAGCCTAGAGCAGAGTGCGAGATGGAGGTGCAGCCCAGCAGCAGGACAGAATGAGTGGGTTGGGCTCATGTGCCAGGTTCACCCAGCAGAGGGTACACATCCCCTTTCTTTTTTCTTTGGGTCATCACCTTCATTATTTTTCAATTACAATATGGTCAATCAATTTTCGAAAATTGCTTTCTAGTCCAACAATATGATTGACAATAATGGTGACCTACCCTTCCGGTTATCCCAGAAGTAAAAAATGTCCTGGGTTGAGGCACTTTCAGTACAAAAACCAGGGCAATCCCAGGGAAATTGGAATGTTTGGTTACCCTAAACAAGGCATCATATGTTATTTATTCAAAAAGCAATTCTTAAGTGAGAATGTTTAGTATAGATAGCAATAAAAAGAAAAGAAAATAATAATAAAATAATAATAAATAAAAAAATAAAATAAAACTAATAGAACAATTTCATTGGAAATAAAATTTTTTAAATCTCAAAAAAATAAAAAAGAAAATACAAATAAAACTAATCTTTGAGTATTATAGCTTTAAAACTTTGGGCTAGGACATTAAAATATATAACGAGATACTCTTAGACATCCCCACTAAAAAATAATCTGCTTAAGCTCAATTTTGAGAAAGTACTACATTTAAATTTGTGTAGGCTGCCTTATTCTAATAAGGAACACAAGAATAAGATAAGCCAAATCAGTTTTTTACTCATGATGTTATGGAACTGTGTAATGGAAGTGACTCTCTATTTGTGAAAACATATTTCTGAGAGATCCTCCTCTCTGTGGGATGATTAAGAGACCTGAGACAGGAACAGGGAGAGTCTGAGTGGGTGAGGCCTTCACCCTCCATTCCTGTTAGAACCAGCAGAATCTACAGTCATTTCATTTGCAAAGGGCTCTTTGGTCAAAACATAATAAAGACCGCTGTTTTCTTTTTTTCTTTTTTTTTTTTTGAGACGGAGTCACACTCTGTCACCCAGGCTGGAGTGCAGTGGCCGGACCTCAGCTCACTGCAAGCTCCGCCTCCCAGGTTTACGCCATTCTCCTGCCTCAGCCTCCTGAGTAACTGGGACTACAGGCGCCCGCCACCTCGCCCGGCTAGTTTTTTGTGTTTTTAGTAGAGACGGGGTTTCACCGTGTTAGCCAGGATGGTCTCGTGATCCGCCCGTCTCTGCCTCCCAAAGTGCTGGGATTACAGGCTTGAGCCACCGCGCCCGGCCGAGACCACTGTTTTCAATCAAAACTATTATATCATAAATAAAGGCCCAAAGAGGGAAGGGATTTGTCCAAAGTCACTGAGCAAGCCACCACCTAAGCTCCTGACTAGACTTAGTTGCCTTTCTTCATTCACCTATAATCACCACAGGAATACATGGAAATGTAGTTCTTTTGTTAGAGTATCTTGTCAGATGTCTGAAGAGTGAAACAAATACCAACCTTCTAATGACACAGCAAGTTGGAAAGTCCACATGGTTTGCTGCTACACAAAATCATAACATTAAGTGTTGGAACCAGAAGGGATCATTTATCAATTCTCTCCTTCTACAACTGAAGTACAGGGAGGTTAAATGAGGTTTGTTGAGATCATCCCACTAAGAGCAGCAACAGCACTGGAACTCCAGGGGAATTTCGTTATATCATATGACTTCCCTTTGCTGTCACTTGTAGTTATTGTTCCTTTGGCTTCTTTTTTTTTTTTTTTTTGAGACGGAGTCTTGCTGTGCCCCAGGCTGGAGTGCAGTGGCGCGATCTCGGCTCACTGCAAGCTCCGCCCGGCCGGTTTCACGCCATTCTCCTGCCTCAGCCTCCCAAGTAGCTGGGACTACAGGCGCCCGCCACCTCACCCGGCTAATTTTCTTGTATTTTTAGTAGAGACGGGGTTTCACCGGGTTAGCCAGGATGGTCTCGATCTCCTGACCTCGTGATCCGCCCATCTCGGCCTCCCAAAGTGCTGGGATTACAGGCTTGAGCCACCGCGCCCGGCCTCCTTTGGCTTCTTAAATGAATATTTCTACTCAAGTCCAGCCTTTTGTTTAAATTCTAACTATACTTAGTATTGCCAGGATATAATGTGAAAGTAGTAAAGCTTTAATTACTGAATAATTAAGAACTGAGGAGAGGAAAATAAAGACTAGATTTTCTTACCAAGTCAAGTCAACATTTAATTGTCCTCTAAGCCATCTGAGAGTTTTAGAAAGAACTTAAGAGTGCTGAACTATCTATTCTTCATCCTACATCCACGTTCTCATTGAACATTGTCAGCAGTTAAAATAAATAAGTATTTTACTAAGAAAAGAAAGGGGCTTTTATATGGAAGGTCCTATGCTGGCTACTTTACATACTTTCAATCAACACATATAGCACCCTATGGGATAGATTTTTTTTATTAAGACCCTTTATGTTACAAGTGACAAAGTCATAACACAAGCCATGTGCTATGGTTTGAATGTTCCCTCCAAACTCATGTTGAAACTTAATCCCTAATGTGGCAGTATTGAGAGGTAAGATCTTTAAGAGATGATTAGATCACAAGGACTCTGCATTCATGAATGGATTAATCTGCTTATGGATTAATGAATTAAAGCATTAGTGGATTAATGGGGTATCGTGGTGGATTTACAAGAAGAAAAAGAGACAACTGAGCATAGCATGTTAGCACATTCAGTCCCCTTACCATGTGATACCCTGTGTCACCTCAGGACTCTGTGTGGAGATACCACCAGCAAGAAGGCCCTCATCAGATGTGGTCCCTTGACCACATTTCTGCCTCTGTAACTGTAAGAAATAAATCCCTTTAACCTATTAATTACCTAGTTTCGGGTAGTCCGAAATAATCAAGAGGAAATAGATGAAGCCAGTGTTTTAAACACAAATGAGCATTGAGGGTCTCATATAGTTGAGAATTCTAGGAACGTTAATATCCCTTAAAGAATGTGAGTCTCAGAAACTTTTGTTTCCGTCTTCCTCAAACTCTCCTTCTCTTCATGATGTAGCATTATTTATTTCTTACACTGCAGAATAGAATGGACAACTTGGAGTTATAGGCTTAAATCATCTGAAAAACTAGGAGAATGTGAGTTAGCCTGGCTTGGGCCATGCACCATCACTGTGACAAACTTTGTGGCTAAGAAGATAGACATTAAGATTAATGAAATCTAAGTGACACGAAAAATTCTATATCCCTGGACTGGAAGAGTATGGGAATAGACAGAGCCCTGGAGACCATGTTAAGTGGGAAGGAGCACTATCCCAAAGAAAGAGTTCAGTTAAAAAAAACAGAGGAGGGCTATTGAATCAGCAAATGTAAAGAAATATTCATTAGGGTGTAATTATCTTTATGTAGGGATGAGTATATGAGATATCAGAAATATTTGATAGTGCTTTTAATGTTTATACAACTAATAAATACATAATGGCCCAGAATATGAGCCCAATTTCATCTGGTTCCAATTTGTTCTCTTTCTGCTGTAAGCCTTGCAACACTGCGATATTCATAGACCCTTGCTTTTCTTTACAAACATTAGAATTACTATATTCAATTCAGTAATAGAACTCAAAATAGCACTACTGAATTGTAAAAATGATTATTTTATTGGGGGATATAAAATATAAACAATTTCTCTGGAAATTGTTTAGCAAGGAGCATGACTTTTGTTGTGTTTTTAAATGTTTTCAAAGGGATTTCGAAATCTTTTAAGGCCATTAATGGAGTATTTTAGTGGCTTGAAATGTCCTTTTACATGGTCTGAAGATTTTTCTCACCAATCCAGCTCATCATCAAAACATTACCACCTTAACTGTTCAAATGGAGTAAAACCTTCTCTCCTATAATGCTCCTATAATGCTAATAGGATTTTTAATTGTTTCACCTTATAGGATGCAGAAAATTTGGCCAAATAATAAAAATTCTAAAAAAAAAAAAAAAAAAAAAAAATCCTGACACCTTGGAATTCACTTTCAATAATTCTAGAGAAATAATGACAAGTTTATAAATTTGATTTCACAGGAATTCTTCAAAGTATTAGAACAGATAAAATAGAAAACAATGCAAACATTAAGCAATAGAGGATTGGTTAAATGAATTATGACAATGATAATACCTAACATTTATTGAGCCCATGCAATGAGTCAAATATTGTGCACACTATTCATGGCACTTATTTATCTCATTCCATCCTCACAATAAGAAAATTACAAAGTAGGTGTTATTACCATTTTCTCCCTTGTCTTCTTCTGCAGTGAAAAATAGTAAAACAAAACAAATAAACAAATGACAGACTGTGACTTAAAGCGATAAAGCTAAATGCAAGAATATCTAGTTTTTAATTAGCAGAGCCCAGACTCGAATTTGGGTTTATCTGACTCCAAAATGCATGCATTTAAACACTATGGTATATTGTTATGTATTCGAACAATGACAGAATATCCCATGATTTACAAAAATTGTATAAATCTATAAGCCTGAAGAGGTATTTAGAAAAATTATTCAGTTAAAAAAAGAGGTAGCAACTAAGAATGTATACTGGGACTCTCAATTTTTTAATTAATATTTACTTGTCTGTATTTTTAGAAACCAACTTGTTAAGCATGTCTATCTTTATGTAATAAAACAGCCCATTTTTATGCAACTCATTATATTTTTCTGTAATGAATTGTTTACAATGAGGATAAAATACTTTTCTAATTATTAGAGTCAATTAACAATTTCCACTTTGGAAAAAAGAAAATAATGAAATATTTTGTCTATCATTTGTGATCTCCTTCCGTCTAACTTGATAATTCTTCTTGTCAGATACTGTAGTTATTGGAATTTAGATTGTTTGCTTGTTGTATCCAAACCTTCCCAATAAGAAATATTTGATACCTAAGATAGTAGGCACCTGGCTAACAGGATAACAAAATAGAATTTCTAACATAGAGGCTCTAGATTATAACTGAATCATAATGCTTCCTCTTGGGAAACATCTGCAAGGGCTGAAAATATTTTTTTAATGAGTTAATCAAATATTTTTCAACCTCCAGAAAGATTCAAGATTCATTCAACTCTGGCAAGTGATTAGGCTTTCTGCTTAATCCCCTGCCGAATTCATATCGTGCTAATCCTGTGTTGTTCCCTGAATGATTGCAAAACTCTGAGTCACTAACGCTCCAATATACAAAATAAGAATTATTCTTCCCTTGACCAAGAGTACTTTTCAGAACCTGCAGAATATCTCCCTGCATTTTAAAGATGCAGGAAAACTATAAAGTGAAAATTATTTTAAAAGAAAAGAAATTCCTTTAATTAAATCACTGACTAAATTATAAGGCAATGTTAAAGGGGTTTTACGTTCCTCTTGTCTGTAAAAGTACAAATAGCAAGTTCTGAGTCGTTTTCACCTCCTTCTTCCAATTGTGCTGTAGTCATTAGAAAGCCCAAACCAGGGTCAGAATCGCATGTACATTCAACACTCTTCATTGACAGACACTTAATGTATAGGAAACATGTTTTTGTCATGATGTAAAAGAGCTTTCAAACCCAATGTCTAAATGAAATATGGATCTTAGATTTAACAGTGACATTTTACAACATCCATCCTCTATGACTTCAAACCACTTTTCTCCTTCCTGATCTTGCAAGCCCACAGGGATTCTTGCCCCAAATCCTAGAATAACAAAATAGCTTTTAAAATGTTCCTTAGGTGTTTGGCCTACTTGTTAAATCTGCTGCCATCAATTGGTGACAAGTGAAGAGGAGAATAAGGCATTCATAACTCTTCAAGCTTGGGTCCTGACTATACATATTAAAGACAGAAAACTTCCCTTTCTCTTTGTGCTAACAGCCATGCAATTCCTCAATATTGATAGGCATATATTTTATTCTACAGAAATAGAAGTGTTTCGACAAAGAAACCAACAGAATGAATCTTATGCTACTTTGAGCTTAATGGTCAAATTTGAGATATATTGATGTAGGAAAAGGAATACACAAAAGACTGAGTTAATAAGTTTCGAAAAGATGGAGATAAGAACAGAGTTTAGGTCAATGTATCAAAGCTTCAATACCTGAAAGGTTTCTAAGCACTCTTACTAATAAGTGATTTCCTGTCCACCAAAGTGTTTTGTTTCTCTATCAATAAAGGCCAAAATGAGCGAAGAAAGTGGCAGCCTTTTATTTGCAAATATGCACACACTCTCGGAGGAGGTTCTCTGGTCCTCAGGTATGGGGGGGCCAGGGAAGTCGTGCCGGCGCTCTCGGGTGATGTTCTCCAGTCCACGAATGTGGAGGGCTGAAGAAGTCACACTGGCTCCTGCCAGTGGCAGACTTTTATGCATTGGTACTGGAAGGGGGAGGGCAATGGGCGGGATAAGGGCGTGATAGGGGCGTCTCCGTAGGCATGGCCAGGTAAGTTTGGATCTCTTCCGATTCATGTCACCTGGCGCATGCTCGGTTGATCTGCATCTTCCGGGGTGTGGGCTGCATTTGCCTGCGCGTGGGAAAGTTGGTGAGGAAGAACCCGGAAGCAACATGGATTATGCCTTCTTGTTCACCTTCCTCCATCTTGTCCTTTCTCCTTCACCCAAACAGTCCAACCTCTTATTGATTATAAGAATTTGGGGCGCCGTTGTCTGTCTGGCTGCTTCCTGCTGTTAGGGGGCGTAGTTAGGGTCTGAGGTTGGCAGTTGGGTGTAGGGATGCAGGAGCATTTGGTTGAAGGTGACTCGGGTGATCTCTTGTACCCTGGCTCGGAGAAATTTTATTAAAATGGGAGCAAAATATAAGGCAAGGCAGAGGATTAGTATGGGAATTAGGAAATCACAAAGGGCACCCTGCCAAGCTAGGTCTTCTATGAGAGTAAAAAGTTGGGAAACCCACTCGTTGGGGGATGGGTCGGGAAGGAGGGTGTCTATGGGGTTTATGAGGGAAAAGTCAGTTAAGATGAAGAATGGTGAGGAAGCGGGAAAATTTGAGGAGGGTGTTCATCCTTGAGTAGAACTGGTCACCTGGAGAAAGGGAAGGGGAATAGATGTTTTGAGTTAGGTTAACATGTCTCGTCCCAAGAGGGGGTGGGACAAGAGGGTATGATGAGGAAAGAGTGGGCAAAGCATGCATAGTCCAGGCAGTAATTTAACATTGGGGTCTGGCGAGGGTTAGACGGTTTGCCGTCTACCCTAACTACTGAGATAGTGGATGGCTGGCTAGGACCTCCATAGGTTGACAAAACAGAATAGGTAGCCTCCATATTGATGAGAAAAGAAATTGGCTTATCCGCTACCTGTAGAGTTACCCTAGGCTCGGCGAGGGTGACAGGTGTCTCTGAGTGTGGGCACCGTCAGTCCAGGTGTAGGAGCTGGAAGGAGCTTTGAGGAGAGGCATCACGTTGAGGCGCAATGCCTGCCCTGCTGGTGGGGCAATCAGACTTCCAGTGTCCTTCCTGTTGGCAGGGTGGGCACGACGTGGTAGGCAGGCGAGGATTTGGACACTGTTTTGCCTAATGCCCAGTTGTGCCACACTTAAGGCATGGACGAGACGGAGTGGCCGGCTTGGCCTGGGGACACTGGTTTGCCTAGTGTCCTGGGTCTCCGCATTTATAGCAGGAGCCCTTGGGAGACTTGCCCTGTGTCTTCCCTGCTGGCAGAGTCGGCAACGCTGGTTGGAGGGCAGCCACTAGAGCTTGCGCCTGAAGCACAGCCCTTCTTTTCTCCTTGTCTATCTCTGCGGCCTCAGCTGCTGCTTCTCTGGAGTTAAAAACTTTAAAGGCCAATTTTCCTGTATGGGAGTCTGAGGCCCATCTTCAACCTTTTTTAGCTTTTTTCGAATATCTGAGGCTGACTGGGAAATAAAATAGGAGGCTAGGACAGCTGCCCCGGCTGGGGAAGTGGGCTAGCTGGGTAAATTGGGCCAGTGCCTCTGTAAGGCGATTTAGGAAGGAAGCCGGGTTCTCATCTGGGTGTTGGATAATTTCCTTTAATTTATCAAAATTGACCACTTTGTTAGAGGCTGCCTGCATACCGGCTAAGAGACATTGAATCATAATGTCCTCCTACGGCGGCCGGGCTGCTGTGGTTGGTAATCCCAATCTGGTTCTATGAACGGGACAGCCATCTCTCCTAACGGGACAGTGGCGCCAGTTAAATGCCATTGATCTGCATGTTGCCTGGCGGCTGCAAGAATACACTCTTTTTCCTCTGGGTTAAGGGAGGAGGACAAAATGACCTGTAAGTCATGCCAGGTTAGATCATATGCCTGACATAGGTATCGAAACTCCTTGGAATATAGGGTGGGGTTAGCAGAGAAATTGCCGAGCCGTTTTTCAATCTTGGAAAGATCTGCCAAGGAAAAAGGGACATGGACTCTAACTAGTCCTTCGGCTCCGGCAACCTCTCGGAGGGGGGCCAACAAACTAACAGGGGAGGTTGAAACAGACAGACCAGTTGGGTAGGTTGAGACCGGCTGACCAGTAGAGGGGGTTGGGGCAGGCTGACTGGTAGAGGGCTGACTAGTGGGGGCCGCTACCATGGTCTTGGAGCGAGTGTGGGCAGAAATGGGAGAGGTAAGAGGAGTGGCTGAGGGAGGGGCGGTAGGAGGAGCATAGGGAGGGGGGTTGGTAGGTCGGGAGGGAGGTGCCCCGCCGTCGGCCTCGTCTGAGATGGAAGTAGAATCTTCCTCTGCTTGTGGTGTGGGGGCCGAGGGCTGGGTTTTAACTAACAAGACCTGGGCCATTGAACACTGGGCGCACAGGTCTGGGCGAGAGCGCAAGTCCCAAAAGCCTTGGACATAGATAATCTCTGACCACTTTCCAAGCCTTTGGCAGAAATTAGAGAGATCTAATAGAATGTTATAGTCAAGTGTGCCGTCTGGTGGCCATTGAGACTGGTTGTCTAATTTATATTGTGGCCATGCCACAGTGGAGAGGAAAATTAGCTGCTTTCGTTTTAAATCTTGAGCTAAATGTAAGGCTTCCAAGTTTTGGAGGAGCCACCCTAAGGGGGTGTTCCTAGGGATTTTGGATTGTGAGGTTCCCATTTTTAACCACCAGAAATGGAAACCGACCTCACGCAGTGGCAAAGCGTCCTTTGCCGTTGCTAGAGACCGGGGGCTCCTGGAGCCACTAACGGAGAATTGAGGAACTTCAAGACAGACGTCTCCAGGTTGAAGGCCTCACTGCGCCACAGGGTGGCTACGTCCTTGGCCGTACGTACGACTCCAGGCCAAGGACACGGAAACGGATGGAGATGGTTAACAAAGGGGAGTACTCACCGAAGAAGAAATTCTCAGAGAGGCACCAGTGGAAAGCTGGAACACTTGTACCAGTGGAAAGCTGGAACACTTGTTCCGTGTTGGTGGCTGGTTGGGTTGGGAGCCGGTTCGCTGGGGAGGAGGTTCCTCAGACCCCTAGGGGATGTTGAGGAAGGGTCTCCTCCCAGATCGGGTTTCGGCACCAGCTGGTTTGTTTCTCAATCAATAAAGGCCAAAATGAGCGAAGAAAGTGGCAGCCTTTTATTTGCAAATATGCATATACTCTCGGACGAGGTTCTCTGTTCCTCAGGTATGGGGGGCCAGGGAAGTCGTGCCGGCGCTCTCGGGTGATGTTCTCCGGTCCATGAATGTGGGGGGCTGAAGAAGTCACACTGGCTCCTGCCAGTGGCAGACTTTTATGCATTGGTACTAGAAGGGGGAGGGCAATGGGCGGGATAAGGGCGTGATAGGGGCGTCTCCGTAGGCATGGCCGGGTAAGTTTGGATCTCTTCCGATTGATGTCACCTGGCGCATGCTCAGTTGATCTGCATCTTCCCTGGTGTGGGCTGCATTTGCCCGCACGTGGGAAAGTTGGTGAGGAAGAACCCGGAAGCAACATGGATTATGCTTTCTTGTTCACCTTCCTCCATCTTGTCCTTTCTCCTTCACCCAAACACAAAGTTCCTCCCAACTCTTGACTTTCCTACCATAGACATTACTTTTCTTTACTATCTAGAAATATCCTTACCTCACATACGCAATATTGAGAAAATTATTTCTTTGTGTTACAGTGTTTGTAATAAAACTATATGATAATCAAATATACTACAATCACCTGAACTATTCCCCAATTTTAGATCTGTCAAAACCTGTAAATACAGCTAGCTTCTTCTAATAATTGAGAAATTCAGGAGTTAAACCAGTATTTACTAACCTTCAGTTCTCTCACCCTCTTTTTTCATCCTTTTTGCCCAGCTGTTGCTAACAACCAAAAGAGAGAGAGATGTTATGTATCAACTCATTAATTTGAAAATCAAGGTCTACAAGGCAGTATACTAAATATAACTGGCACCCAATAAAATCCAGTCTCTGAGTAAAGTCACTCTAAAGGAATAACAATCCTGTAAAATATTATAGCAGAAATAATTCTAGTGTTTACTTGGTCTCTGGAGAAAAATGCTAAAAAGTATAGACTGAAGGAGAGTAATGGGCAGAATTAAGAGCAGTGGTTCTCAACCAGAAAAGTTTTGAATCCTGTGAGAACACTTGGCAATGACTGTAGGTTTTTTGTTGTTGTTGTTGTTATTACTACTGGAGGGCTACTCCAGAAGTGGGAAGAGACTGAAACTAGGCCTCATAAAATTTAGAAAATAGGCCTCATATAGAAAAAATTAACACCAGGTGGCTCTGGATAGGGTCCCACCCTGCCTCAATAAGGTCCCACCCTGATAGGGTCCCACCCTGCCAATTCCGGGAAACAACCTCATGGGGTCCCACCCTGCCAATTCCGGGGGTCCCACCCTGCCTCGAAGTTCCCGGAATCAGCAACTCCAAGAAAAAACCTCATAAGGTCCTGCTCTAACCAATTAGCATAAGACACCTTGCTCAGGCCATAGACAGACCCAATTACCACGCGCCTAAAGCTTTGTTTGAATTTCGCGCCCTAAGCTGTGTTTGAACTTGTATTTGCCTATATAAACAGCCTGTAACAAGCAGTCGGGGTCCCAGGGCCAACTTAGAACTTGGGACCCTAGCGCGCTAGTAATAAATAACTCTCTGCTGTGAATCTCGTGTCGGTGATCCTTCGCGGCGACCCCTGCCCAGGAAGGAATCGACAGTTCGGTTCCAACAAGACCAGGGACAGAGATGCTACTAAACACATACAGTGTACAGGGCAGAACTACAACAAAGAATTTTCCAGTCCAAAATTTCAAAAGCGCCAAATTTGAGAAATCCTATTCTTAAGTGTTTTTCAAAAATCTTCCTGGTATGGTGACTCACACCTGTAATCTCAGTGCTTTGAGAGGCCAAGGTAGGAGGACTGCTTGAGACCAGGAGTTCGAGACCACTGGGCAACATAGTGAGACCTCATCTCTACAAAAACATTTGAAAATTAGCTGGTTGTGGTGGCACATACCTGTATTCACAGCTACTTGGGAGGCTGAGGTAGGAGGACTGCTTGAGCCTGGGGAGTTTGAGGCTGCAGTGAGCCATGGCTTCACCACTGGGCCCTAGCCTGGGTGACAGAAACCCTGTCTAAAAATAAATAAATAAATAAATAAAAAGAAGAAGAAAAGACTAAAATAAGGAATCTCCCCAATTTCATATTCCAACTCCTGAGCATGGCATTAAAATTACAAACTAATTCCAGAATTTTTCAGTATATAGGAGAAAGGAGTTTTTCTTGTGTATTTTGCAGAAACTAAAATGTAAAAAGAAAGCAAGTGAGACGAGGCAGGATTTTACACTAAATATAAAGATGAGATGCTGACAGCTGTGAACTGTAAGAACAACTCCTAAAGCAGCCCCTAACTGATTCAGCTCCACTCCCAGCCTCACTGAGGTTAGCATCAAAAATTATCATCTTTAGAAGTAATAAACTCCTTGGTCCTGTATTCTCAAGTCATATGAAGGTAGATAAATAAGGGAGCTTTATGAGTTGATGCAAATGGACAGTTGAGGGAAGAAAGAAAACTTTAGTTTTAGAAAATAGATATGTGTTCTTTGCTGTCATCGGTCGCAATACAAAAACCTGCGAAGTAAGTATCTTAAAATGTTTATGAAGCCTATGGTCCTCCCAGTAGGTAAGCATTTCACATGGCCATTTTAATATTTTATAGGAAATGTGCTATGGTGTCTTTGGCTTATCCAGCAAAGTGATAGTCCAGGGAAAAGAATATACATCTGCTCATTTTTTTGACATGTAAGATTCTGGTGTGTACATGTATATTATACTGAAATAATTCTAGCAGTCAAGACTTCTCTTTCTTTTCTTCTTATTCTTAGTAGAAAATGTGTCACTGGAAGACTCTACAATAAATTACGAATTATTGAAATGTGAGTGTATAAGCACTATTCTAAGCCAGGTACATAAACTTACTTCTGAAAGTTCTTCAGGAACAAATTCAATATTAGTTAGATAACAGAATGTATCTCATAAGCTATTAAAAATGTATTTAACTAAATATTTTTCAGAGATTAAAAATCAGGTTTTTGAAAAAATTTAAAGAACATGGGAAAAAAGAAAGATGCAGAAATTATTTGGTTATAATTTGATTAAAAATAAACATAACCATATATATGTTGAAAGAGAACTTTGATAAAAAGTAAAAACAGTAGTGGTTACCATTGTTGAATGATTATAAACAGTTTTTACTTTTTAAAAATGTTTATGTTTCCAAATTTTTCATCAATGAAAATATTTTACTGCTGAGAGAAAAAGAAATGTTTTATTTTTAAAAGGACCTACAGATAATTTTTAAAAAATCTAACACATTGCTAAAACCATTTCCATATCAGTTCTATCCACTCTTACCTTGGAAAACAGAGAGCGGAATGAATTTGTAATAATTGAAGGCAGCAAACAACAAAATGTGGCCAAATCCATAAATGCGTTTACTTAGCAAAGCAATTCTTTGCAGCTGCAACAGTTGGAATCAGTTACTGAAGATTTTCATGCTGTATTATCAGCAGAGTCTCAACTTCTGGGGTTGGAGCTGGGGAAAAAGTCACTTATATTGGGCAGAGAGGCTAAGAAAAGAGCAATTTGATCAGAAATGGCTTCATTTCAACAATTATTATGCTATTATCCTGTGCTTGAAGATAAACAGTTTAGGTGAGGTCATGATTTAGCAGTCTCTTAAGACCATACTGTTTAATTAGCATGGCTCTTAAAAAAACTGAGCTCAGCTCACTTCTCATTGGGTCTATAGGAAACGAAAGTGTGTTTTTCTGTACTATTGGCATTTTTCTAGCTTTATTAGCCTTGTGGTATACATGGTACAAATGAGAGGTCATTTTTGACTAAGAAAACTCAATGGGCAGGGACTGGGCCAAGATAACAAAATCCCTGTAAGAGTTGAGAATAGCACACCTCTAATGTTCAAGATCCACAGGCAGCTCACACCTCATGTTTTACTTTTGCAAAACTTTATTTGCATTGTTTTCTGTTTGTTTATTTGTTTGTTTGGTTGGTTGAATTCTTAGAGCAGCCTACACCGTTTATCAAAATTCTTTCATTGCAACAGTCTCCTGGGCATTTGAATTTTGAGAAATGTTGCTTTTAGTAGTAATTTTCTCATCATTCCTTGGACCTAGGGAAATAATTAGGCATGTAAAGCTTTACAAAGAAATACTTATAGGTACAAACCTGTATATGTACTAGGACAATCCCGAGGTCCCTTCTAACCTGCAAACTTTTATATCTAATGGTCTGCTAGCAATCTCCACTTGAATGTCTCATATACAATTCAAATTAGCAGAAGGCTAAATGTTGAATTCTTGATCTACATTTCTAGCATTGTATTCACTCTATAAAAGCAGATATTCTCATTATCACTTAAGCAGGAAACTATGAAGTTTTTGACAAGTCTTTTGTAAGCACCTAACATCCCAGTTATCTGCAAGTCTTTTTGATTCTACCTCAAGGATAGATCTAGGAGCTATCCATTCTCTCCATTTTCACTTTCAGCCTCTTAGTTCTTGCCACCATTGCAGCCTCTCTAGCTATCACACTTTTCCCCCCACTGTCATCATTCCCCTTACAACAGCCAAATTGCTTCTTATAAATCATAGCACAGATTCACCTCTTTTTTGGCAACAGCCTATCAATGTCTTTTCATTTCATGTAGACTAACACCCAGATTCTTTAACATATCACTGATGGTGATTTCACTTTTGCTGCTGCTTTAAATTACCTCTGGCCAATTTCCCCTCTATATGCCACACTCCAGTCACCCTGTGCTTCTTTCATTTCCTCAAACACAGCAATGTTTTCTCTAGCATTAAGGCTCTCTTCTAGGCAAGTTTATGCCATTCAGTGGGAAAACATTTGCCTGTTCTTTAAATCAAGGTCAAAATGTTTCTTTTTTCTTCTTTTTCTTTCTTTCTTTCTTTTTTTTTTTTTTTTTGCCATAGCCCTGAGTGAAATAGTAAATACTTCTCCAAGTTGAGATTGGAGGTCTAACTTGGTGTGTAACTGGAGAGGAGGTCCCGCATACCAAAATCAGGCACTAAAACTTAGACTTGAAGCCTCTCTTGCATTCCTGCAATAACTAACCTAGTTTCTACCACTTCAGTACCAGAGGTATGGCTCTGCTAAGTTCTTGGATTCATTACCCTAACAGAGTAGTTTAAATATGACTCCTTACATGTTAGTAATAATTGAAGACTTGTATTATACCATATATCAAATCTGGTAGCTCAATAAAAGTGTAGACTTTAGATACAAAGTATGGGTTATTTTTATAGGGTTCTTATTTTTTCAAAAGTAGGGCAGAGTGCTGTTTTAATGGCTTAGCTTTGACTTTTAAGCATAGAACAAATATAAATTGTGCTATAACACCTGTTAAAATCCAGGCCTTGATGCTATCTAATGTATAATAGTTTCTCCATCATAAGTCACCCTCACCGAAGAAGTTACTTCAAATTACACAACCTGAAGACTTAGGCAGGCAGTGCCTATAGACACAAACATATTTTTATAGTGTGTTTCCCTTCTGTATTATTTCAACTCCTACACTGCTTACATATTTATAGAAACCTCTGGTGATTCTTAATGATGTTGTTCAGTCTGGTTTCTTAATAATTTCCTTGGTTTTATGCTAACATTCCTGCTGTTGATTGTTCCCTTATTTTAATTATGCCACACTCTTAAGCAGTGCTTCCGGGAGTGGGTTGAAGTTTTCACTGCAGTACATTATAGGTGAAAACAATTTTTAATGTCCCATTAGAGCAATAATTTTCCCTTTGCACTTTGGCAGGGGTGGGTGGGTGCATAAGGCCCTATCAATACTAGAACAATCACATTCCTTGACTGTAGGAGCTGACGGCCACTTGTAGTGAGTTAGGAAATATAAATTATGGTGACTAAAACCTATTGAACCTGTGTTACATACAGACCAGAATAAGTAATCTACATTCATTCTGTCATTTAATTATCACTGTAATAAGTTATATGCATATATTATGTGCATATGCATATGTTCTTTGCATGTCCAGTTGACACACATGAAAACAGAAGCTCAGAGAATTTCAGTACCATGTCCAAAGTCATCCATAAGCAAGCGATGGCAAGAAACAAGCACTCATCTGATGCTACAGCCCATACTTTTAACCACTCTGCTATGCTTTCTTTCAACTGAAAACAATTTCTCATCCCATCCTAAAATTAGAAAGAACACACACACACACACACACACGTGCACACACACTTTTCCTTGCTTACAAGCTACAAGCATCAAGGTTTTTTTTTTTTTTAAAGTAGTTAGTTGTTAATTAGTTTAAGAAGAAATGGTTGAGGTTGAAGATAAATCCTATCACTGTTGCTAAAATTTGGCTGACATAACATATTGTCAAAAGAATGTAACTTTGGAATCAAGATTACTGATTCTGATTCTAAATGCTGAGATAACTGTGTATTCTCAGTGAAATTAGGCAATTTCTTAAACCCTCTGAATCTCAGTTCCTACATCTATAGATGGAAATAATACATACATAAGAAATGTTAAGTACTAAATTAGGAAATGCATACAGGATGCCTGGACACAATCTCTGTCATATATTTTTCAAATCAATATTAGTCTCCTCTAGTTTCTAGTTCTATTATTATCTACAGAATAATAAACAAATGATTCTCTTTATTTTTTCTCTTGCAACCATCATTAAGGACCACTAGATGCCCTTAGAGATGGCTGCCAATAACTTTACTGACCCCATTTCCGGACTCAGTCAACTTTTAGCTTCACTGCCCACCTTGTTGTTCATTTACTGCACTAGAAACATTCCAGTTTTAGGGGCCTTTACACTGGCTATTCCCTTTGCCTGGTGTTATGTTCCTTAGACATCTGCTTGACTTTCTCCCTCATCATCTTAAAGTCTTTGGTCAAATGTCACCTTCTCAATGAGGACAATGAGGGCATTTCTGACCATCTAATTAAGAATTGTACATATGCACCCCTTACTCTCTGAATGCCTCCTGAGCTTGATTCTTCTTAATGATTTATTGTGATTTAATTGTTTTATTTATTGTATGTCTTCCTCACCCACTGGAATATAAACTATGAGAATAGGAACGTTTGTTCACTGGTTTATTTCCTGTATCTCGGACAATAACTGGTATGTAATAGATGCTCAATAAATATTTATTAAATTAATGAATAATTTTGAATGACTATTTTCAATAAATAAAATTAAGAAATATCATTATGGAATGTGTTGAACTAAACCCTTCGTGGGATCAGATGTAAGACTGAAGTATCAGTATAATTAGAGAAATGTTATTCAGATACAGTATGTTTGATTGTCCATTAGCTCCACATTTTTATAAAGCCATTCTTTTTGAAGACTTCATTTTCTGGAACTGCTTTAGGTCCATGGCAAAATTAAGAGAAATGTGCAAAGATTTATCATATACGTCCTACCCCCACATCCTCCTAAGAGTAGTACATTTCTTTTTTTTTTTCTTTTTTTTTTTTTTTTCTTTTTTTTGAAACAGGAGTCTTGCTCTCACTCTGTGTCCCAGGCTAGAGTGCAGTGGCCGGATCTCAGCTCACTGCAAGCTCCACCTCCCGGGTTCACGCCATTCTCCTGCCTCAGCCTCCCGAGTAGCTGGGATTACAGGTGCCCGCCACCACGCCCGGCTAGTTTTTCGTATTTTTTTAGTAGAGATGGGGTTTCACCGTGTTAGCCAGGATGGTCTCTATCTCCTGACCTCGTGATCCGCCCGTCTCGGCCTCCCAAAGTGCTGGGATTACAGGCTTGAGCCACTGCGCCCGGCCGAGTAGTACATTTCTTACAATGAATGAACCTACATTAACATATCATCATCACCCGAAGTCTATAGTTTACGTTAGGGTTCACTCAGTGTAGTCATTCTAAGGTTTGGACAAACGTGTGATGCCATGTATACACCGTTATAGCATCTTGCAGAGTAATTCAACTGCTGCGAAAATCCTCTGGGCTATGCTTTGTCCATCCTCTGTCCCCAGTCTGGAAACCACTGATCTTTTTATTACCTTTATAGTTTTGCCTTTTCTAAAAAGGCATATAATTGGAATTATATATTATTACATATATTCTTTCTGGATTTACTTCTTTCCTTTTGTAATATGCATTTAACATTCCTTTATGTTTTTAATGGCTTGGTAGCTGTTTTATTTTTAGCAATTAATATTTCATTGTCTATATATACCACAGTTTATCCATTCACATAGTGCTTCAAAGCATCTTGGTTGTTTCCAAGTTGTGGCAGTTATGAACAAAGCTTCTGTAAAGAATTCCATGCAATTTTTTTGTGGTCATAGGTTTTCTACTTTTTTTGATACATATAAAAAAGCATGATTGCTAGATATTATGCTAAGAGTGTGTTTAGTTTTGTAAGAAACTTCCAAAGTGGCTGCACATTTTTGCATTCCCGCTGGCAGTGAATGAGTTTTCCTGTTCCTCTACATCCTACCAGCTTTTGCTGTTGTCAGTGCTTTATATTTTGGTCGTTTTAATAAGTATGTAGTGGAAATTTATTGTCTTAATTTGCAATTTACTAATGACATGTGATGTTGGACATCTTTTCATATGTTCATTTCCCATCTGTATATCTTCTTTGATGAAATGTCGAATCAAGTCTTTTGCCCATTTTTTTAATCAGGTTGTTCATTTTCTTATTGTTGAATTTTAAAATGTTTTTGTATATTTTGGATGAGACTCCTTTATTAGATATATCTTTTGCAAATGTTTTCTTCCAGTCTGTGACTTGTCCTTTCATTCTCTTGACAGTGTCTTTAGCAAAGCAGAAGTTTGTTTGTATTCAATTTTAATAAAGTCATTTTTTTCCTTTATGAATTTTGGCATTGTTACTATAGCTAAAAAGTTGTTGCCACACTCGAGGTTATCTAGGTTTTCTTCTGCATTATCTTCTGGGAGCTTATGAGTTTGTGTTTTAATATCTATGGCTATGATTCATTTTGAGTTAATTTTTATGAAACATGTAATGTCTGTGTCTAGATTCACTTTTTGGAAATGTAGGTTCAGTTTTGACAGTCTATGTGTTGAAAAACTTATCTTTGCTTCATTGTACTGCTGTTGTTTCTTCATCGAAGATTACTTGGCTGAATTTATATGAGCCTATCTTTGGGCTCTCTATTCTGTTGCATTGCTCTATTTTTTAGTTCTTAACATCACACTCTCATGATTATTGTAGCTTTGTAACAAATCTGGAAGTTGGATAGTGTGAGTCCTCAAACTTTGTTCTTCTCCTTTACTATTGCATTATCTTATAGGTCTTTTGCCTCTCCATAAAAACTTTAGAATTAGACTGTTAATGTCCACAAAATAACTTGCTGAGCTTTAAGATCATGCCAAATCTATAGATTAATTTGTGAAGGACTAATATCTTGATAAGATTAAGTTTTCTTATCCATCAACATGGGACATATTTCTATTTATTTAGTTATTTGTAAATTTTGTTCATCAAACTTTGTAGTTTTCTTCAGATAGATATTTACCATATTTTATTAAATGTATGCCTAAATATTTCATTTTGGGAGTACTGTTGTAAATGTATTGTGTTTGTAACTTCAAGTTCCTCTTGTTTATTGCAGTATATAGGAAAGAATTGTTTTTTTTTTTTAAATATATATATTATCCTTGTTTCCTGTAACCTTCCTATGGTCACTTATTTCTGGGAACATATCCATTAATTTTTTAGGACTGTCTAAATAAACAATCCTGTCATCTGCAAGCAAGGATCATTTTGCTTCTTCCTTCCATATATGTGTACGTGTTATTTTCTTGTCTTATTGCATTACCTAGAACCTCTAGTGCTGTGTTCTAAAGGATCAATGAGAGAGAATATCCTTATCTTGTTCTTGATCTCAGTGGGAAAGCTTCTAGTTTCTCAGCATTAAGTATTATATTAGCTGTAGATTTGTGGTAGGTAATTATTTATCAAGTTAGGAAAATTCTCTTCTATTTCTAGTTTACCTAGCATTTTTTTGAAATTATTATTAAATAATAAAATTATTATTAAAAAATTATTTTTATATTGAACCAGTCTTGCATACCTAGGATAAATCTCACTTGTACATGGTGTATAATTATTTTTATACATAATTGGGTTTGATTTGATAATGTATTTTTGTTGTTTTTGGATTTTTGCATGTATGTTCATAAGAGACATTGGTCTATCATTTTCTTTTCTTGCAACATATTTGTTTAGTTTGGTATTAGAATAATTCTGGTCTCATGGAAGGAGTTAGAAAGTATGACCTCTTCTATCTTATGAAAGAGATTGTAGATTTTAAAGAACTCATATCATTTATTCTTTAAATGTTTGGTAAAACTCAACAGTGAACAGATTTGAGCCTGATGACTTATATTTGGGGAGGTTATTATTGATTCAGTTTATTTCAGAGATATAGGCCCATTCAAATTGTCTAATTCTTCTTGTGTGAGTTTTACCAGATTGTGTCTTTCAAGAAAACAGTCCATTTCATTTAGATGATCATATATGTGGGCATAAAGGTTCTTCTTAATAATCCTTAATTTACACTCTTAATGTCCCTTGGATCTGTAGTGATGTCATATTCTCTCTTTCATTTCTGATATTAGTAATTGTGTCCTCTATGTTTTATTTTTCTTAGTTAGCTTGACTAGAGCTTTACAGATTTTATTGATGTTTTTAAGAACCAGCTTTTGGTTTTATTAATTTTCTCTATTGCTTCCCTGTTTTCAATTCCATTGATTTATGCTTAAATTTTTATTTTTTCTTGTGCTTACTTTAAATTTAATTTGTTTTTTCTACTTCTTTAAGATTAAAACTTACATTACTGATTTAGAACATGCTTCTTTTCTAATACATGTATGTAATGCTATATATTTTCCTTTAAGGGCTCCATTTACTGCATTCCACATATTTTGGTAAGTTGTATTTTCATTCCCTTTTAGTTCCAAATATTTTCATTGCTCTTAACATTTGTTCTTTGACCCATATTTTATTTAGAACTATGTTGTTTAATATTCAAATATTTGGAAATTTTCCAGCTATTTTTCAGTTAATGATTTCCAACCTAATTTCCTTGTGATGTGAGAGCAGACTTGGTATGATTTTTATTTCTTTAGATTTGTTAAGTTGTGTTTTATATCACAGAATATGGTGTATCTTGATGAATGTTCCATGTAAGTTTAAGAAGAATGTATATTCTATGTATTTCATCTGATGAAATACTCTGTAGATATTACTTATATTCAGTATGGTGCTGTTGAGCTCTACTATGTTCTTACTGATTTTCTGCCTGCTGGATACATCCACTTCTGATAGAGAGCTATTGAAGTCTCAAACAATTATAGCAAATTCATCTATTTCTCCTTGCAGTTCTACCAGTTTTTGCCTCATATAATCTGATAATTTTATTTTCAGTGCATATATATTATTAGAATAAGAAAATAAAAATGTTTATTTTACCTTCACTTATTCCATCTTTGATGGTCTTCGTTTCTCTAGGAAGACTCATGTTTCTGACCTATATTATTTTCTTTCTTTATAAATAAACTGGAAACAAATTCTCTCAATTGTTGTTTGTTCTAGAAAGTATTTCTTCTTCATGTTGACGGATAATTTCTCAGGGTACAGAATTCTACTTGGTGTTATTTTTTCTCACAAGATTTTAAATGTTTCACTCCACTCTTTTTGTGTTTGCACAGCTTCTCAGGTGACATCAAATGTAATTTTTATCTTTGTCCTCTCTCTATAAGTTTTCCTCTACCTTCTTTCAGAATTTTTTCTTTTAAAAAAAAATATTATTTTCTATTTTTACACCTTCTTTCTTCTCTTTTTCTCAACCACCTCACTTTTATTAACATATAATAAACAAATAAAAACTATATATATGAAAATGTACAACATGATGTTTTGATACATGAACACATGATGAAATTGTTAAATCGACCTAGTTAACATATCCATAACATCACTTACTAATATGGTTTGTCTCTGTGTCCCCACCCAAATCTGACCTTGAACTGGGTTCCTATAATCCCGAAGTGTCATGGGAGGGACCCAGTGGGAGGTAATTTAATAATAGGGTCAGTTATCCTCATGCTGTTCTGGTGATAGTGGGTGAGTTCTCACAAGATCTCATGGTTTTATAAGGAACTTCCCCCCTTTTGCTCAGCACATCTCCTTCCTGCTGCTATGTGAAGAAGAATGTATTTTCTTCCCCTTCTGCCATGATTGTAAGTTTTCTAAGGCCTCCTCAGCCATGTGTAACTGTGAGTCAATTAAATCTCTCTCCTTTATAAATTACCCGGTCTTTGGCAGTTATTTACAGCAGTGTAAGAACAGACTAACACAATAAATTGGTACCAGGTAGTGGAGTGCTGCTGTAAAGATACTTGAAAATGTGGAAGTGACTTTGGGACTGGGTAACAGGCAGAGGCTGAAACAGTTTGGAGGACTCAGAAGAAGACAAGAAAATGTGAGAAAGTTTGGAACTTCCTAGAGACTTGAATGGCTTGGACCAAAAAGCTGATAGTGATATAGACAATGAATTCCAGGCTGAGGTGGTCTCCAATAGAGATGAGGAACTTGTTGGGAACTACAATAAAGGTGACTCTTGCTATGTTATATCAAAGAGACTGGCAGCATTTTGCCCCTGGCCTGGAGATTTGTGGAACTTTGAAATTGAGAGATGATTTAGAGTATCTACTGGAAAAAATTTCTAAGCAGTAAAGCATTCAAGAGATGACTCAGGTTCTGTTAAAAGCATTCAGTTTTATGTATTCACAAAGATATGATTTGGAATTGGAACTTACTGTTTAAAAGAGAATCAGCATAAAAATTTCACAAAGTTTGCAGCCTGGCTATAGGCTGTAGAAAAGAAAAACCTATTTTCCCAGGAGAAGTTCAAGCCAGCTGCAGAAATTTGCATAAGTATTGAGGAGCCAAATGTTAATGTCCAAGACAATGGGAAAAATATCTCCAGGGCATGTAGGAGGCAGCCCCTACTATCACACGCCCAGAGGCCTAAGAAGATAAAATAGTTTTGTGGGCCAGGCCCAGGCCTTGCTGCTTTGTGCAGTCTTGGGACTTGGTGCCCTGTGTCCCAGTTGTGGCTAAAAGAGGCCAACATACAGATCAGGCCATTGCTTCACAGGGTGCAAGTCCCAAACTTTGGCCGCTTACACATGGTGTTGGGCCTGTGGGTGCACAGAAGTCAAGAATTAAGGTTTGGGAACCTCTGCCTAGATTTCTTAGGATGTTACAGAAACACCTAGATTCCCAGGCAGAGGTGTGCTGCAGTAGTGAAGCCCTCATGGAGAACCTCTGCTAGGGCAATGCAGAAGGGAAATGTGGGGTTGGAGCCCCCACACAGAGTCCTCATTTGGGCACTGCCTAGTGGGGCTGTGAGAAGAGGGCCACTGTCCTCCAGACCCCAGAATGGTGGATCCACTGACAGCTTGCACCATGTTTCTGGAAAAGCTGCAGATAGTCAACACTAGCCCATGAAAGCAACCGGGAGTGGGGTATACCTGCAAATCCACAGGGACAGAGCTGCTCAAGGTCACTGGAGCCCATTATATGCATCAGCATGCCCCAGATGTGAGACATGAAGTCAAAAGGGATCATTTTGGAACTTTAAGGTTTAATGACTAACCTATTGTATTTCAGACTTGCCTGGGGCCTGTAGCCCCTCTATTTTGGCCAATTTCTCCCATTTGGAATAGGTGTATTTACCCAATGCCTGTACCCCCATTGTATCTAGAAGATAACTAGCTTGCTTTTGATTTTACAGGCTCATAGGCAGAAGAGACTTACCTTGTCTCAAATGAGGCCTTGGACTTGGACTTTTGGGTTAATGGTGGAATGAGTTAAGACTTGGGGGATTGTTGGAAGGGCATGACTGTGTTTTGAAATGTGAGAAGGACATGAGATTTGGGAGGGGCCAGGGGCAGAATGATACGGTTTGGCTCCGTGTCCCCACCCAAATCTCAGCCTGAATTGTCATTCCCATAATCCCCATGTGTCATGGGAGGGACCTGATGGGAAGTAATTTAATCATGGGGCCAGTTACCCTCATGCTGCTTTCATAATAGTAAGTGAGTTCTCATGAGATCTGATGGTTTTATAAGGGTATTTTCTCTCTTTCACTCGGCACTTCTCTTTATTGCTGCTATGTGAAGAAGGACAATGTTTTCTTCCCCTTCTGCCATGACTGTAAGTTTCCTGAGCTCTCCAAATCCATGCAGAATTGTGAGTCAATTAAACTTCTTTCCTTTATAAATTGCACAGTCTCAAGCAGTTCTATATATCAGCATGAGAACTGACTAATACACATACTTGTCTTTTTTTGTGTGGTGAGGACATTTAAATTTTAATATTTTAGCAATTTTATACTTAGTAAATATAGAACACACACTCAACTATAGTCACCCTGCTGTACACTAGATCTCCAGAGATTATTCATCCTGTTTTCCTGAAACTTTGTACCCTTTAACGGACACCTCTCCAACCACCTCTGCAACCCCTAGCCTTTGGCAACTATCACACTACTCTCTGTTTCTGTAAATTAAACTTTTTTAGGTTTCGTATATAAGTAAATGCAGTATTTGTCTTTCTTGCCTGGCTTATTTCGATAAGCATCATGTTCTCTAGGTTCATGCATGCTGTTGTAATGACAGAATTTCCTTCTTTTTTAAAGTTGAATAGCAACCCATTGTGTACCATTGAGCGTGTGTGTGTGTGTGTGTGTGTGTGTGTGTGTGTACTAATTATTTTTTATTTGTCAATGGACATTTAACACTTTGGATGATTCAATATCTTGCATATTGTGAATAATGCTACAATGAACATGAAAATGTAGAAATCTCTTCAACATACTGATTTTCTTTCCTTTGGATATATGCCCAGAAGTGGGATTGCTGTATCATATGGTAGTTCCACTTGTAATATTTTGAGAAGCATCCTACAGTTTTCTACAACGACTTTACTAATTTACATCCTCACCAATGAACAGTGCAGAAAATTTCCTTTCCTCCACATCCTTGCCAACACTTATCTTTCATTATTTTTTTGCTAATAGCCATTCTAACAAGTATATGGTAATATCTCATTGTAGTTTTAATTTCTATTTCCTTGATGACTTGTGACATTGAGCATTGTTTCATATACCTATTGACCATTTGGATGTCTACCTTTGAGAACTGTCTATTCAAATCCTTTGACCATTTATTAATGGAATTACTTGTTTTATCTCTGATTTTCTATGTTTGAAAATATTGCACCTAGGTATAGTTTTTTTTGGCATTTCTCCTGCTTGATGTTGCCTGAGTTTCCTACACTTATGATTTTGTGTCTGACATTAATTTGGGCAATTCTAAATTATATTGTTTGAAATACTTTTTCTCTTTCTTTTTCTTATCTTTCTTGTATCTCATTGTGAATGTGTTACACCTTCTGTAGTTGTCCTGCAGTTCCTGGATATTCTAATTCATTTGTTTTCAATCTTGTCTCATTATTGTAAAGAATCATGCGTGTGTATGTTCACTGCTGCACTATTCACAATAACAAAGACATGGAGTCAACCTAAATGCCCTTCAATGATAGACTGGATAAAGAAAATATGGTACATATACACCATGGAATACTATGCACCCATAAAAATGAATGCGATCATGTCCTTTGCAGGGACACAGGTGGAGTTAGAAGCCATTATCCTCAGCAAACTGACACATGAACAGAAAACCAAATACTGAATGTTCTCACTTATAAGTGGGAGCTGAATGACGAGAACACATGGACACAGTGGGGAGAACAACACACACTAGGACTTGTCAGGGGTGGGATGGGGGAAGGGAAAGCATCAGGAAGATTAGCTAACAGATGCTGGGCTTAATACCTAGGTGATGGGATGATCTGTGCAGCAAACCATCATGGCACACATTTACCTATGTAACAAACCTGCGAATCCTGCACATGTACCCCTGAACTTAAAATAAAAGACGAAGAAAAAAAAATCCCCCCAAATCTAAAAACCAATACTACTACAACTCATAAGGTATTTTAGCAAGGTCACAAAATTTAAGATTTTTTTTTTAGTTATTTTTTTTTTTTTAGTTATCAGCAATAAACAACTTGAAAATTAAACTTTTAAAAAGTAGTGCCATTTACAATACCAAAAAATATAAAACATATATAAATCTAACAAAATATTTGTAAGATCTGTACACTGCAAACTGCAAAATACCATCGAATGAAATCAGTTTTGGAAATTTCTATTGATGTAATCTCAAACTCAAATATTATTTTCTCAGTCATGTCCAGTTTACTAATAAGCTCATCAAAGACATTTTTCATTTTTGTTAGTGTTTTTGTCTGGCATTTGTTTTTGGTCCTTTCTTAGTATTTCCATTTTTCTGCTTACAATACCCCTCTGTTCTTGCATGTTGTCTCCTTTACGTATTAGGCCCTTAGCATATTAATCATTGTTGCTTTAATTCCTAGTCTGATATTCCAACATTCCTGTCATGTCTGCTTCTAATGCTTTCTCTGTTTGTTCCAAGGTATACCTTTTAATATGCCTTGTAATTTTCCTTAATATCTTGACAGGATGTACTGGGTAAAAAGAACTGCTATAAATAGGCATTTAGTCAGGTGGTTGCAAGGTGTTGGGGGAAGGGAAGAGATCTAAAGTCCTATGATTAGGTCTTAGTGAACCTATGCCTCTGGACTGTGAAATTCACAAGTGTGTCTCAGTCCTCCCCACCTCTTAGGTGGGACAACATGATGAGAGTGGGCTAGAGTTGGGTATTCCTTTTCCTCTGATCAGTTAGGCTCTGATAAAATCCTGGCATGTTAGGCTTTGGTTAAATGGCTTGTCCTGAGAGCCAGCCTTGTTAAGAAGAAAAGAGTGCTCTGGCGTATTTCAAAATGTTTCATTTCCTCTCCAGCTGCCAGAAGCACGTGGAGATTTTCTTTTAATATTTGCTATGAGAACCTGGTCAAGCTCCAGGGGGTAAAATTTACAAAAGTCTGGAGGGCTGCTAAGACTGAGTCCCTGTGGAGTTTTTAACTCTCTGACTTGTCCACACTGAGCTTCCAGCAATTTGTTCAGGTTTTTCTACCTCATCTCTAGTTCTCATGGTGATTTATTTAGAAAATACAATGGTATTTTCTTACGACTGAAGACCTCTTAGCACACTAAGAGGGCCCTAATATGCTACATAAGGAAATAAAGAGTAGATGTCGATGTGTTCATATCAGCCTAACACGAAGTTTCTCTGAAAAAGAACATCCAGGGAGGTGAAATTTAATAGGCTTCCCAAAGCTATAACCAGTGTCCAGAGCATGCCAAGATGAGACAAGTAGAAGGCAGATGACTAGACATAGGGAGAACTTTTAGGGAAAAAAAAAAAAAAAAAAAAAAAAAGCCTTGCCCACAGGTTTGTATTCACACAAAGTTTTAATACTCTGGTCATCAACATCACAGAGGGATGCAAGTAAATACACAGGATACCATAGGGATATTTGTATTTTTATATGAATATTTTTTAATGATGTCACAGAAATGTTAACTGATTTTATTTTTAATTAGTTGTAGGGTGTAGAAGAATTACAAGTGGTTATATTTAGAACTTATTTAATTAAAATGGATAAACTATATTTCGAGTGAATAATATAGATAATCTCACTAAGTTCCACTCCTGGCTATACCTCTGATTTAATTAATAGGAAGCATTGTGGCATATTAATAAAAAGCAAAAGCAAAAACAAAAATAAACCCAACCTTTGCTTTTTTCCTTTATTGTGATTGCGAGCCATTCTGAGTTCTGGATAAGTGGGTAGTTGATATTAAAGGCAGGAAATTTTTATTATTCGATGCAGTAGGCTGCAGTGACATTTCTTATCATTCCAGCATAACTGTGCCAGAGGGTCTGTAAATAGTATTTGCCGAAGGCAATTTTACACATTCATAATATTCTTTGATGTCTGGGCTGCGCCCAGCTGACAGAGCCCTGGAGGCTATCTTTCTGCTTCTCTGGCAGGCTGATAAACCAGTGCAGGGGATTATGGAGAAACAAAACAAACCCAAAGAATTGAATTCAGTAATTTCTGAATTAAATTCCCCTTAAGAAAGCCAATGTCTGGCAGGCTGTGGCCATTTAATAAGTGACTGTTGAGTGAGGGGAGGACAAATCACATCAAGGTTATGGGGCGTAAATAATCTGAAACAGGAAATTTTACCTTCAGGAAACATTCTGGGCAGAGGAGACTTCCTCCTTCTGCACAGGAAAGAAGAGATGGGAAAAGTGAAGCCCTCGTTCTCAGGAATATGAATAACATTTAATCATGCACTGACATTTATTGAACTCTTTCTTACTCTACTCCTTGGTGAAAGCACGTTTTGTATATTTAATCTTTTAATCACCACATCAGATCACTAAGATAGGTGAGAAAACTGAGTCACAGACTGATTACCCAAGAGTATGAGGCTAGTTAAGTGGTGGAACATTAAAAACAAAAACAAAACCACTGAACACATTTCCTGTCATTTATCAGTAATTATCCATAAAATGATCCTGTGCTTTTCTTCCTAAAATATATACTTTCCTGAAATTTATTAATGTAGATTTTTATTTCTTCTTACATTTGTGTTTATTGCTTGTCTCTGTCTAGTAAAATATAAGTTTCTTGACAAAAGGACTTTGTCGTATTTTCTGCTTTGTTCACCACACCAGGACTACTCCCTGGCACAGAATAGGCAGTTGCCAAATGTTTATTGAATCCATTATTTAAAGATGTAGCAATTTGTCTTGGAAAGTGTGCTTAGAGGCAAAATAGGGCTCTATCTTATACTAATCATAAAATGGTGACAGATCCGATTTAATTTCCCAAATACTGTCAAGACGTGAAACCTATATTGTACTTCAAATCAATGCCAGTGTTTTGATTTTCTTACTTTCAGAACAATCCTGGGTAGGAAAAGCACCTTGCAGGCAGGTTTTCTAACATTCTGGCAGTGTGGAATGGTGGCAAAAAAAGGTACTTTGAAGGCAGTCATGGTTTCGATTGCCAGCTCCATCATTTCTTTGTGGTGACTTTGGACAGGTTATGTTACGGTATGTCTTTCAGTGCTCATTTTGTGTGTGTGTATGTCATGGGAACTTCAGAAATTTTACCTTTCCCATTCTGGCAACCTAACCAAGAAGATGGTGATTTACAGTCTTCTACAAAATATCTTCTATCCCCACACCGGGTTAATATTTGAAAGCTCCCCTTTTATTGTATGACTTCCATACTGAAGTATTTAGCTTTGTATTTCATTTTCAGTGGCGTTCAGTCTCTTCAATCTGGCACCCAAGTCATTTTGACATTTTATACCTCTTAATTTATTCAAACTTGCCTCCCTCTGCTTTAGGGGAAACACTCTTCTGCCTCTATCCCCTACCTGTTTTATCCATAGCATGCACAACCTTCTGTCTTTGGCACCAACCATCTTATTCCCACCTGTCTGTTTTACTTAACACTGCTCTCATAGATACAACCCAAATCCAGGCCCTTCATCCCTGTTGATTCCCTTAATATTCATTAGCATCTTCTCTATGAGCCTGTGGAATCAATTTTCTTTTCCTCAGCTACCAGTTTGTAATGTTCTGCCTGCCTTTAAGTTAGTAGTGTTGAATGGATTCAATTTCTCTCGAACAAAATGTCCTGTACCAGTTGGGCGTTTTTTCCCACCAGATCTGTTCCAGAATTAGGCAGTCAATAGGTTATGGGTAAATAATACACTAATAGCTACCTATACGGCCTCATGGAATTCTTTGTTTTTAAACAAAAAATAATTATTCATTGTTAGTGTGAAAGATGCTGTGAGGTGGTATCTGGATCCTTATTCAGGAATGATGAACTTCGTCCCTCAGCTACTGAGAGTGCAGTGGACAAAGTGCTATGCCCTACTGTTCCATTTCAGAAAATGCCTCTATTGAAGACAGCCACCTTGCTCAAGATTGGGTGCCCCTTCCTGAGCTGCCAGCATCCATGATCAGTTTATAGGGCAGCATTAAAGTCTGGCACCCTTGCTCCACTCAGAACTCTGGAGGGTCATGCACTCTTCCAAGTTTTTTGTAGAGTTACTTATGACCTCCATTAAGACTTCCTGGCAGTCCACGTTCTCCCTCTGTCCAAACCTGCTTCTTTCCTTTCTCTTCTGCAGATATGAATCCCAAGACCATGCTCTACAAAACCTCCTACACTCTAAACTCCTCAGTGAATCTCAGAGAGTCCAACTGGTGACATTCACTAATCACACATTTTTTTTCTCCACTCATGAGGGGAGCAGAGGATATGGATGAAAGGAGAGGAGAGAATCAAAAGTGACAACCAGCAGGAATTAGTGAACCTTATATTTGCACATCACAAAAAGTTTCTGTTGGTTTTGTTTTGCTTGTTTCTTGGATTGTCTTTGTCTAAAAGGGTATTGCTCTCCTTCTTTTTTATTCTCATTATCCCTATAAATATAAATCATTGTTGTCTTTACAAATTATAATAGAAATATATGAGAGAAAGAAAATTAAAACGTGAACTGTAGTTGAATTGCATAGTTGGAATGAATGAAATGGGGACACATTGCTGGGACTCTCCTTATTACAAAAACCGATCTCCAGCCTCAAGGAGAGCTGATTGTGTGATTTATTTTATTTAAGAATGAGTTTGGAATGTGTCAGAATGGCCTAAAAATGCTCTCTTATGTGTTTTTATAACCACAAATTTGAACACTCAAAATTTCCTGAAATAGAAAGAGTGTTATTACCTTTATCTGAGACTTAAATCTGTAGTTTTTTAAAAAGTACTCCAGTAGCATGCATCATTATATATTTGCCCTCTCTGTGAAATCAGCTGTATGCAGTCACTTTAGCAGCACTGACTAATTGGTTCAGTTCTGCTAATAAATGTATTGCCAATGATGCCTCTCTTTAGTTTTATAAACATTCAAAAATATTCCCTCAAATTGGCTAGCTCCCTAGTAACTTTTTTTTTTGTAAAGATGAACACCTTCGGTGGTGAGAACAAGCATTTCAACCCCTCCAAAATAACAGCACAGATTTTTTTTTTCTACTCGCCCTCCCCAATGAATATTAAGCCTCTTTTTTCTTGAAAAGAAAGAACAAATAAAGCAAAGATTTTTCACTTCTCAACTTCATGTTAGTGGCAGCAGTGGGTCAAAAAGTGTCTTTAGGGGCAGGCTTGATGCTTGTGTTTTTTTTTTTTCTGAGAAAAACTGCATTAGACCAAAAAAATACCCCTGAGAATTAATTATCTTTTTATATTATTTTTTACTACAAAGCCACTTACTCTTTTATTGTGTTGCTCTGTTGGAAAAAAAATCTTTAGTAGATGTATTTTTTTTGTAATGGTAAAGGCAGTAAAACTTCAAAGACAGAGTGCTCTGCCTTTCTTGTCTCTGACAAAAGGGACTGAGTGCTTTGAATAGTTTCAAGGTGACATGAAGGTTTGGGACCAAAATTGGCACAGAAAAGGTCCAGGATAAGGAATTTGGGGTATCGCCCCTTCAGATGTCATGAACTCTTGCCTATAGGCCTATTTCAGTTGCTGGTAACATAAAATGTATGCATTTAGGTTATTCAAAAGAGTTCTCTTCCCTAAAAGTACAAGTTGTTTTCATAAACCTCAGATAGGAGAGGGATAAAAATGAACATCCAGAATAGGCTGATGCCAAGGACTCTGAAATGATAGGAAGCCAAGGAAGACTTCTTAATCTCTCATCTGTCTTTGTCTTCGCACATCTGTTGTTGCTTTAATTTTTCTTTGTCTTACCAGGTTACTTTTTCCCTTTCCTTGTGATGGGGCATGACTACCACCCAAAATAGAGTTATGGTGTGAATGTTTATGGCCCTTCAAAATTCTTATGTTGAAATTCTAGGTGAGGCATGGTGGCTCGTGCCTGTAATCCCACCACTTTGGGAGGCTGAGGTGGGCAGATCACCTGAGGTCAGAAGTTCGAGACCAGCCTGGCCAACATGACGAAACCCCATCTCAACTAAGAATACAAAAATTAGCCAAGCGTGATGGCAGGTGCCTGTAATCCCAGCTACTCAGGAGGTAGAGGCAGGAGAATCAATTGAACCTGGGGGGCAGAGGCTGCAGTGAGTCAAGATCGTGCCATTGCACTCCAGCTTAGGTGACAAGAACAAAAATCCATCTCAGAAAAAGAAAAAGAAAAATTCTAACTCCCAAGGTGATACTATTAGGAGGCGGGGGCCTTTGACAAGTGATTGGGTCATGAGGGCAGAGCTCTGAAGACTTGGATTATTCTTCCTATAGAAAAGTTCCCAGAGAGCTGCCTTGACCCTACCACCATGGAAGGACACAGAAGGTGCCATCTGGGAAGGAGAAAGGGCCCCTCATTAGACACAAATTAATCTTGGACTTCCTACACTCTAGAATTGTGAGAAATAAACTTTGGCTGTTTAAAGTCACCCAGTTTATAGTATTTTGTTATAGCGTCCCAGAAAAAGTTAAGTAGGCTTATAACTTTAGCGCTCAGCTGGACTGACACTCTTATATTTTCTCAATTTTAAATTTCCAGGAAAGATTTCTGATTAATCTATTCTGGAGTGTCTATTGCCTTTCGATTGTCTATAAATTAGGTCCAGGAGTGAAAGTTAAGCTGAAAAATGATGGCAACTCCCATTTCAATTCTGTGGCTAAGGCAAAGAAGAAATATAAAGAAAAATAATCAGGACAATTATCTGAAAAGTAGGGGGTGGAAAGCAGGAAGGCAGAGATAAAGCCATAAGTATCCATATTACAATTTGTGTCACGATTGTGAACTATTAGTCTGAAAAACAAGAAGCGCATAGGAAGGAATATCTTAGGCATAAGACTCAATAGTTAATTTCTTATGTCAAGCAATGTATGTCTGAATGTGGCATTAGCCTATCTGGAAGAATATCTAGAGACTTATTTAACTGTTAATTAATCAATTCCATCTTTCCTCTGTTTATTCATTCATTCACCCATTCATCTGTTCATTCATTCTAAAGTCTTATTTATTTATTTGTTTATTTAATTTATTTATTTATTTGATACAGAATTAGACGCAGATAGGAGCATGGAAGCAAGAAATGTATCCAGGGTAAATTTCAAGGTTAGTGAATGTGTTGGGCAGAGTATGCTAATTGCTAACACACACACACACACACACACACACACACACTCTACAATGGTTTAAAATAAAAATCTCTTTATTCTTATCTATTAGAATCCTATTTAGATTGGGCATAGGAAAGAGCTTGATTTCACACAGATACTGAATAACTTGGGTTTTTTTCTATCAAATGATTCCTGCCATTCCTTAGACCCCAGTGCCATTCCTTACACCCCAGAGCATTTTGCGGGATCCTCTGCATCTGGCCATCTGATGAATGATGAAAGAGAATGAAAGGATCTCATGACAACTTTTAAAGCCAGGGTCTAATATGGCATGCTTCACCTCTTCCCACATTCCATGGCTCAGTACTCTGTAACACAGAAGCACCTAAGCTTGCTTGGAGGTAATGGTATAAAATCTACTCAGACACTCACTCAGAAAGTAAAAAAGAGGAGTGCTGCCCTCAGACCCTGAGCAAGAGAAGCCCCTGCTCTGGACCTATTCTTTTAGACAGATACTTTCAGGATTTCTTTCAGATATACCACCCCCAACAGGAAATGAGAAAATAAGGTCAAAATCCAGGGATGCCTTGGATACTGACATTTTCTGGAAAAAAAAAAATGCTATTGTGATTATTTCCAGGTGCAGCTTGGTGGTCATCCATAGGTTCATCTTCCAAAAAGGTTCAAGGTACCTCCTGTATATAAATTGCTAGGTCCCAGTGGTGTCCAAGGGCTGAATGTTTGTGAAGAATTGGCACAAAACTTGCATGAGCAGGCTGGATGTGTATGATGTAACTCATAGTGCAAGATGGAACTGGAAGTGGAGTGACAAGAGAAAGGCCACGCTAGAGGAGTAGGGGCCCTGGGCTCAGCTCTTCCCCTGCTGCCATTTTCTAGCATGAACTCCAAGGAGCCCAAGCAATCTAAATTTAAATGAGCTTTTCCATGTTGTTATGAATGTATTTGACAATGTGGAAAGCTGGAATATATTTTATTTAGCAGGTTGCCAGCTTGATTCACAACTCTTAAACATTGAGATGCATTGTAGGTGGCCACCCATGGGTACCCTTCGCCTGGGCCCTCAAAATATTGGGGAAGCTCCTTGTGTTGAGCTCTAGCAGTGTCTGCCACTATGGACTGTGTCAGGTTATGCTTCACCTTGCATGCTTCTAAAAGGAGGGGGAAACTTAAAATAGCTACTTTCTATTAGACAAAATACAAATTTAATTGCTATGTTTCATCAAGCCTGATTCAATGGACCTCATTGGCTTATATTACCCTAAGCACTAATAAACTCTAAAAAGCAACTAATTAAAACCTCTGGTTTAATTTAATAATAAATACCTTTTATGAACTCTTAGGACATGCTGGACACTCTGCTAACAAATTACATCATTCTATTTAATTTTAACAACCATATTAACTGTTACTCCCATTTGACACATCAGAAAACATAAGCTGAGGAAAGAAGTGGCAAATCTAGAATTGGTATGTAGGGTTATCGTAATCAAAAGTTTGCATTCTTTTCAACAATGGTGCTCCACTGTCTTAGGCTGGAATGGATCTCAGATAGCAGGAAGTCCAATGCTCTTTGTGCCCATTTTGTTTCCTGAATTATCTCTTTTATAGTCCTGCCTGACAAGTGGTTGACCTGCCTATGTATGGATACTTCCAGTGACAAACTCTTTATATATTCATACATTAGGAAAGTTAGCATATTATAGCGGCAATTTTAAGTTATGAAATGTGATGCATTTATGTGTATGTATCTTAGCTGGATTATTTGCTAAATATCTGAATAGCTAGTGTTACTGCCTCATGCACTTGAAAATCAAGTTGGGAAAAATTACCGTATTCAAAATGTAAAGATTCCAATTTGCTGAGTTGTCTGTGTTTATTCATTTTTTGTGTGAAAATGAAGGGATTAGGGAAATAGTTGAGAAGAGTGTGGAGATTTATTTTTTTTTCTGACATGTGGCCTCAAATCAATCCTCCATGGAGATGTGTGTGTGTGTGTGTGTGTGTGTGTGCCTGCATACTACAATAAATAGCACAATCCTCTAATTTATTATCCAGAATGAAAAACTCCTGAGAATAAAAGTGGTTTTTATTGATAATTATGCATAAACTGAAATAGTCTGAGACAAATGGGTACCATATTCAACTTTGTCACAAATAAAAACAAATGTATATATTTTTGACCAGGATGCATATTTACATGACATTCAAAGAAAGGCAAAACATACCAACAGAACACAGATTAGTAACTGCAGGAGGCTGAAGCTGAATGACTGGAGCACAAGGGAATTTTTGAAGATGACGAAATTGTTCTATACCTTGATTATGATGTCTGCTACATGACTGTATGTATTTGTCAGAGCTCCCAGAACTTTGCACCAAAAAGTGGATTTTACTGTATGTAAAATATCTCTCTCTCTTTTTTTTTAAGTAGTATGGCTAGGAGACCCTGGTGGAAACCTGAATTTAGAAGGAGTCGTTTCTTTTCACTTTTGATTATGAAGGAAAAATAAAAGAAGCATCTACCCTCTTAAGTAAAGAAAAGAAACAGAAAGCAGCCATTAGATTCACTTCATGACAAAGTTAAAGAAATGGTACCAATGTAGAATCATCCCAAATGAGTACAATCTAAAAAACTAGGGGCATTTCCTTCCCCTATTGGCACACATTGCATAGCAGCTAGGGAACACTTTGGACTAGAGAATCACTGGTGTTCTGCTTGGGGAAGCAGCAGAAATGAAGAAGTGCTCAGCAAGGAGTGGCTTAGGTTTTGACAGAGGGTTAGTCCCTTGTAGGTGAATGCAGGAAACCAGGGACTAAATGGCAGGGGAGGTAGTGCTCAATAAACTACTCTGACAAAGAAGATTTGTTCATGAAAACACTTGAGACATCCCCTGAGTAATATCATGAATATTTGGGGAAATTGTTTTTACAGATGACTAAGTAAGTGGGAACCAGAGATAATTAAACATGAGTTATTCATATTACTGTGACTGCATTGATACCATGGATGGTTGAGGTCCGCAAAGCTTGAGTTATGTAAAACTTAAAAAGTATACTATCTAAGAGCATCTTAATTGCCTTGTAGGACATCTTCTTGACAGTTCATGTCATTTTCATGTTAGCAATATCACTACTCCGCAGGTCCTTAAAAAATACCTGCATTTAATTAACATTAGCTCAGTTTTAGTCTATGATTGCTTTATTCTACATCTTGTCCTAATTATCTGTTTCAAAAGATGTATGTATTTAATTTTCCCCAGGTAAACTGAGATCTCCATGACTCATTATACTTCTGAAATTCAAGGATCCTAAACTTAAATTTGTATTTAAAAGCCCTAATGAAATTGGCACAATTATTGATATTAGCAGAAGGCGATGCACATAGTATTCAGAAGGGCCTCAAATCTTGGCCCTATGCCTAACTGTGAGAACTTAAATACAATCACCACATGTGTAAAAAAGGAGAGAATTCATAGTACTTTCTCATGGGTATAGTCTTGTTGTGGGGAAAAAATGTAGAGACAAAATGAGAAATCTCTTTATAGCTCTTATACCAGCATGTAACACATAGTAAGCATTCATTAAATGTCAACTGTATGGCGCAAAGCCTGAAATAAAGTTTCAATGTTACATACTGCCTTGACATCTGACACTGAGAGTCTCTCAAATGGCTTAAGTGCAAGCTCTTCTCCTTGACTCTATTCCTGCAGATAAGGTTCCCTTACCAAACAACTTTCTTTATCACAGAGACCATGTGTAGTCTCTTTATCAATATAGATCATGTATAGACCATGTACAGTGGCTGCTTATCACTGAGTAGTGGGTTTCTCACTGCAGAACGATTCAAATAAGTCAGTCACATCCTCTCATGGGAAGCAGGGCTCATCTCATCCCCTTGTTACTATAAAGTCTGCCTCCCACAGCCCCTGATTGTTCTCTCTCTTCCTGAGTGTAACTCCCTGTGTGTGGCCTTGTACGGCACGTGGTGTCCAGCTCTCCTGGGCTGTGAGTTTAAAAGACTAATAAACTGTTCTCAATCTCATCAGTGTTGGGCGTCAGGTGTACAGCCCTCTCTCTAACAGGGCAAAAAGGAGGCAATCAAGCAAGCTGTTTCTAAATACAACTGAAAGTAGTAATAATGTTAAGTAATAATACTGCCCCTAGCCGTGTGACTTCTCTAAAACCTTAATTGAGAAAAATAAGTACCTACACAGACTGCAGCACTGAGACTGATTAATAAAATTTCTTTGGTTTTTATGCCTCAAAACGTCACAATGCTATGATTTTTATTCTCACCCAGGAGATGAACAAAACACTGTGGTTTACAGAAAACTATTTGTAGCACAGAAACAAGTTAGCAGATTCACTGAAGGATTTGTTACAGTCCTGAAGACTGTTGGAGGGAGCCTGGCATAGAATTGTAGACCTCTCCCTAAATCTTGAAGACTTAGGGGTATATGTGGGGAAGTGAGTATGTATATATAAGATACATAGGGATTGCTGTACACCTACTACTTAAACCAAGCTCATGAGCTACTGAGTGGAGATTGAAATGGCAATAGCTGAAGAAGTCAAGGAAAATGAGAGAGAGAGTTGTTCTCCAATGACTATATATGCAACCCACATATGACCAGGCCACACTTGCTATGAATGCTAATGATGCCATACAATAAAACACATAAATCATGACATGACCCCTATATGATTAACTGAAGTTAATGACATGACCCCTATTTGGTCAACTCAAGTCCACCAAAAAATCCCCAATGAATTGGCTTGAGGGTCTCCTGGGGGACTCCTACGTTGTTACCCTTGTCTGATATCATTGCCTAACTTTGCTTGGCCATTTTGTATCTCATTGCTGCCACTCCTACTGTTGTTATCTATTATCTCATTTATGTTCATTCCCAAGTTACTAACCTCTGATGTTTCCAACTTTTAATTGCATGATGCTGAAGTAGCCTCCATTTGCTACAGTTTTCCTCTTATGGAGTCACGCTAACTACTGCAGAAAAATGAGGGTTTCTTTCCTCTTCCTCACCTTTCGCTTATGCCCATTATACAAACAGCACTTTCACCTTCTCTCTCAGACCCCTCTGACCACAGGCCTGGTCATCACTGCCCCTTGCCCTTTACTGTTTCTTCCTTTTAGGCAAGAATTGACCATCGCTCTCTTATCACATTGACAAAAGCATCCCAAGGTAACCAAATTCTAAATGTCTATCCATTGATTTTACCAGATACACACAGATAGGTCTGAAATTTCAATTAGTTTCAGGCCAGGATCTCTAATATGTAAGATCTGAGAAGAGGCAGAGGGCTCTGCAGCCAGTGTGTTCATTCCCTCACTCATTCAGGGTCTCAGTAAACATATACTGAGCCTCTTCTTTGTAAGAAGCACTGTGTTAGGCATAGGATCATGGTGGCAAAAAACAAAACAAAACAAAACAAAACAAAAAGGCCTGATACTTACCTATATGTGATTTGCAGTCTAAGGTAGTTGTTCTTTGAATAGCTGCATCAGAATAAGGTAAAGCACTTGTCAAAAATGTAGAAATCTGGACCCACATTTGCTTCCTGAATCAAAATCTCTCTAGCAACACTAAGTGGGAAAGTTGGGTTCTTATACTGAAGAAAAAAGACTAAGTTAGAAAGCACCAGAGTTAGAATCATTACTGAAATGCTTGGCCAGAAAAGTCAATTCAATGAGAGTCAACAGCAGACATGGGGGGTACTTAAAGAGAAGATTTGAATCAGCCAAGCATTTGAGTCATAGACAGCTAATGGATGTGGCAGTTCCAAAATTTCCCAACAGTCCTTTCAGAGATATGGTCTGATCTCAAAGTGGAACAGGTATTGTAGGCTGGACTGTTTTATTCAGATTGCATAGTACCTGCATCTTAAGGAAAGGGCATTGGGAAGGTGACTTGAGATCAGATCTGTCAAAGCACAGAGCACCAGTCCACTGATGGCTGCAGTGATTCTAATAGTCCCTCTAAGATGGGAAGTCTACAGCTTTCTGACTAGGCCCTGGGAAGGAGTAGGGGCCCTCAGGAATATATTCTAAGAGCCATGACTGATGCTTCTCCCTTCACCAGCTTGAAGCCCTGGGTGCCTCTCAGACAAGACACCTGACTGATCTTTCTATCACTCTTTAATAGTCAATTCCCAACTTGTCAGTTAAAAGATTTCAGCAACTCCCTCAGGCCAGATAAATCCAAGTAAGTTTAAATTAGATGCCTCAGCAACATCAGTCATTCAAAAAGCTTCCAGAGAGAGCAAGTCACACCATCTCCCTCATTATAGACAGAGGGTCTTGAATGAAACCCCTTATTGGGCTTTGTCCATGGCTCTTGGGAAGAATTGGATACATTTGTATTACACCTCAGTTGGACTTTTTTTTACAGGCCTTAGGAAGGATACATGTTACATTTGCATGAAACCTCAACATTTCTCAACACTGCTGAAAAATTCTGTTTTTAGCAGAATGCTGTTAGCAATGCAAAAATCTGATCACTTTCCTCCTGTGCTAAAACACATTCAAGGACTCTCACCACCTACTGAATTGTGCCTTGCCTTCTTTTGCTAGGGTAGAGTCTACTACAATCTAGCCAGACACATGTTTTTCAGTATCGCCTCCACTTCATAACCCAAGCACTTTCATACCTCCAGCCAAACAGTTCCGTGTATTCTTTTCCAGGACAGACTTTCCTGAATATTGCTCCATACCTGGGCTCACATCTGCCTTTCTATGGAGAATGCCTTCTGTGCTTCCAACTGTGCTTACTGAAATTTTGCCCATCCTATAGAACTCTTTTCAAATACTACCTTTTCAATTATGCCTTTTCTCACACCAAATATGGATAAAATATCTCCAGTCTATAAAGTCTCTTAAAACCCTGCACTTCCATTATCTAACCATAGGTATAGAAAATTCCAATTTGGCAAAGCCTTCCAGCTTGGTCCCAATCATAGTCATCCTGTATTGGTCATCTATGTCTGGATCAATGTCTGATGCATAAAAGCTTCTCAGTAATACTCATCACATTTTGTTGAATATGATTTATTTTCACTTCTCTCTTTTTGTGACCCTCATCCCCTTTTCTGTCTCTTTTGTCTGTTTTTTATGCTGACGATCAAGCCCCCATTGGGGGTCAGTAAGCAATGTCATCTTCGAACAAATTCCAAACCTTACTGTAGACTTCAGGTGAATAAAGTTTGCTTTTAGCTTGTGGGATTAAAGAATGTTTGTAAAGCACTTTGGAAGGGAAAAATCTCCATGCACATATTAATTGCTATTATCAATTATTTACATTCATGTGAAATGTCTTAGAGAACTAACGGCAACCAGAGATCCTGTGTGGCACACTCAGAAACTTGGCGAGTAGAAACTGGTATGGAAATTTTTAAATGGCAAAGTCTACTTTGGTTCTGAGGTTAACCTTAAGGATAATGATTTTTCATTGTAGAACTCTGGCCAAAGTGGCAGTGACATCTGCTTTGGCGAAGAGAAACAAATTATATTAAAAAGTTCATATCTTGGCTTAATTTTGGCTTGCTTTCAAAAATATTAGAGCAATTAATTTAGATTTATGTTAGTGGTTTATCTTTTTCCATGCTCACCACCTTTTCATGCTTAATGAACACTTTTTTCTTTTTAAAGCCAATTAAAAAATTCATGATCATAAATGTATGATGATAAAAATCTTACCTCTATCTTGAGAACTTTTTGTAGCTTGCCTCAGGAGGACATTTTTTGAAATTGTGCAACTAATGTCGATTTGCAAACTGCATAGCCTCCTGTGTCTTCCTGTGGAATCAGTGCTGAAACAGGGGTTGAAAGCTTTTATTTATCTCTGAGAAGGCAGTTAATCAGTAGGCATCCAGATAAAAGAAATGCGACTGAAGGAAATCATGAAAACGTGCTTTAAGGTCCTTCAATATTTCTAACTCAAACAATTTAAGCAGTTGAAAACACAACAATAATCTTTCTCAAAATATGATAATTTCTGCCAGCATCTATTTCCCAGAAACTTGAGCAAAAACAAATGAAAATATATTACTTTGAAGACAACCAGAATCCAAAACATAGAATTATAACAAAATTCTGTTTTATTACTTTTCTAAATACACATGGTTGTATGAATTGCTTGTATACAAAATATTTCTGATTCGAGATTCCAAGGGACCTGGCAAATAAATAGATAACAGTCAGCTACAATTAGGGCATTTTTGGGTAGCAAATGTCTCCTAAATGCTAGATAATTGTTTATCCTTTCAAGCAGAAATTTCTTGTCTCCAATTTTATGTATGTATGTATGTATGTATTTATTTTTTATTATTATTATACTTTAAGTTCTAGGGTACATGTGGATAACGTGCAGGTTTCTTACATATGTATACTTGTGCCATGTTGCTGTGCTGCACCCATCAACTCGTCAGCACCCATCAACTCGTCATTTACATCAGGTATAACTCCCAATGCAATCCTTCCCCCCTCCCCCCTCCTTTTTAAGAGTGTCCTTTGTAGGGACATGGAAGCAGCTGGAAACCATCATTCTCAGCAAACTATCGCAAGAAGAGAAAACCAAACACCGCATATTCTCACTCATAGGTGGGAACTGAACAATGAGATCACTTGGACTCGGGAAGGGGAACATCACACACCGGGGCCTATTATGGGGAGGGGATGGGGGGAGGGATTGCATTGGGAGTTATACCTGATGTAAATTATGAGTTGATGGGTGCTGATGAGTTGAGGGGTGCAGTACACCAACATGGCACAAGTATACATATGTAACAAACCTGCACTTTATGCACATGTACCCTAGAACTTAAAGTATAATAATTTTAAAAAAAGAAAAAAAAAGAAAAAAGTGAAAGATAATAAATAATTATTATTTAAAGAAAAAAATAATATCAATTATTACAGTGTATATTGTACTTAAAGTGCAAAAGTAAATTTCAGATCAGGGCCAATCCAATCAAATCCATTTTACATTTAGAAAGCTCAATCTAAACTGATTCATATGCTAAAACTTATTTACATTAATTCATTAATTTATTTAGCAAACATACTCCAAGTGCTAAGTACTCAGTTTGAGAAAACAAAGACCGTATTATATTCTGCTGTCAAGAAGCTCAGCCTGTAACCTTAAACCTAATCTTAACCCTACCTATATCTTATCCCTATCATACATAAACTATAAATCACAATTCTTCATGATAGGGTCTATGGTGGAAGGAAAAACAGGATTCAAAGTGGCCCAAAGGAAGAAATGACCCAAGAAAACGAATGGATTTTGTTCACTGAAACAATAAACTTCAAACCAAAGTAAGCCAGCATCAGAGATGGTCAGAACAATTTACTGGGATACTAGAGGAAAACAGAGAACAGCTATACACATTTATTCTTATCTTGTATTATTTATTTTTGTCTGTGTGTGATTTATAGCACACACATTATACATAATACAGAGATATATAATTTTTAATTAATTAATAGACTCCTGGGAGTGATTACTCTTTATTTTTAACTTATGGTGTGCACAACAAAAAAGTCACAGACTATTGCTGGGTGCAGTGGCTCACACCTGTAATCCCAGCACTTTGGGAGGCCAAGGTGAGCAGATCACCTGAGGTCAGGAGTTAGAGACCAGCCTGGCCAACACGGTGAAACCTTGTCTCTACTAAAAACACAAAAATTAGCCGAGCATGGTGACAAGTGCCTGTAATTCCAGCTACTTGGGAGGTTGAGGCAGGAGAATCACTTGAACCCAAGAGGCAGAGGTTGCAATGAGCTGAGACAGGGCTATTGTACACCAGTCTGGGCAACAAGAGTGGAACTCCATCTCAAAAAAAAAAATCATAGATCACTTATCTTGGAATCATCAAGCAACTGATTGGTTTTAACATGGTAATAACATAGACTTTTCTATTTTAGGAAGATGAGTTGGTGACAATGTGAAGGGTAAATGGAGTGCAGTGAACACTGGCAAACATAAAAGTGAAGGATGATGCATTTCTGAATGAAAGTAAGCAAAGTGAAAATGAAGACTAGAGGACTTGGTTGAGACATGTCAAGGGAGGATGAATCAACAGGACTCAGCATAGTGTGGACTATAAGGGGAAAGGGCACTTAGAAGAGGCTACCTCTCAGATTCTAGGTTTGGTGACAACATTAATGGCACATCATTAATTGGGATATCTAACACAAGAAAGGATTGGGCTAATTTGGAGTAAGAGGAAGCCTGAGTTCAGTCTGGCATTTGAGTTGTAGATGGGGGAGGCATCTGTCTAAATAGAGATGTTCAGGTAGCAGTTGAATAATTAGCTCTTTTACTGAAGAAGGACCAGATGGTGATTCAGATTTATGAGTGCTTTTAAACATAGATGGTAGTGGAGTTGTTTATCTTTTAAATGAGGAGGCCAAATTTAGATTTCTTGGAAGCACTTAAAACCTTGTGCATAGACAGAATAAATAGTTGTTTCCATAGTCTCATTTCTTAGTGCTAGAAAATTCTTCCTGAAACAAATTATTTGTTACATAGGACTTTTTTTGCAGCCCCAAAGATGGGATTCTTGGAGTACATACAATGAATAGAATGAACAAGACTGTTCTAATATTACAATGGCTGCAGAGATCAAAACAGGGACATTAAGCTAAATAAAAGAGTCCAAGAATGGAAAGACCAATACTGCATGATCCCACTTACATGTGGAATCTAAAACTGTTGAATTCATAGAAGTAGGAGTAGAATAGTGGTTACTAGAGACTGAGGATGGAGGTGGGAGAGTGATGGAATGGGAAGTGACTGGTCAAAGTGTACATTTCAGCTAGACTGGAAGAGTAAGTTTTGAGACAGATTGCACAGTAGGGTGACTTTAGTCAAAAATAACATATTGTATATTTTAAAATAACTGAGAGTACATTTCAAATGTATCACTACAAAAAATGTCCATGTAAGAGAAGTGATTGATGTGTTTAGCTTGATTAGCTTGATATAATCACTCCACATTGTATATGTATAACAAAATATCACATTGTACTACATAAATTACAACTATTATTTATCAATTTAAAATAATATTTTAAAATAGGGCCAAATACAATCACAGAAAGGCAGAATAGAGCCAAGGGCAGGATGGCATTATAAAAAGCCTGAATTAAACTGGGGTCATAATAAAAATTTAGGGCCAAAACATGTAAGAGTTACATCTAAACAATGAGAAAAGGGACACACTTTGAACATAACCAAATGTCTTATTTCACTGCCTCTACTGCCCACATTTTGCAGATGGCCTGCTATAGGTGGATTTTAAGTACTGTCAATATAATAAAAGTTGTAAGTGTCACATGCAGAAGATAAAGATACAACACAAAATAGGCAGCCAATTTGCTCTGATGATTATTAATTGATGGTCAGTGGATTTTGACTGGTAGGGTCAGGTCTCTTGGATTTTCTCCTTCTTGTTATTAAAAAGTAAATTAAGTGCATACTACAGCAAATTCCAACTGCTTCCTTTTTAAAATGTTGAACAGTTAGGCTCTCATGTCTAATCACTATGAAAAGATGTATACAGTACCTCTTGGACCTGTGTGTGTGTGTGTGTGTGTGTGTGTGTGTGTGTGTGTGAATTTATGTGATGTTAATTCATATGTCAATATTATGACTATGAATATACATTTATCTTCTATTTTTCAAAAATATGAGATTTTAAAAACTTGTACTAGCATGTAGGTTTTATTCATGAAATATTTTTAATTTTTGTAACCCTTTCTCATTTTTAATTACTTTATAATCTATATTATAGAGTTACTATAATTTAATGCTAATGCAGTGGGAATTTATAGATCTCCATTCTTTAACTGTTATAAACAATATTTCAGTGATTCAGGGGGTATTTTAAAATTACAACTCCCTAGGAAACTATGTCTACTATATAAAAACTACTTATTTAAACTTATAAATGTCAACATAAAATATAGTATGAGAAGAAAGCACATACTAACATCATCTGAGAGAATAGCAGAAGTTCAGACAGAAGTATCTGAACAATTTAGATTGTATACATACCTGCACGTATATACACTGATGCATGTATGTATGTATAAAATTTACATGTGTTTTTATGTCTGTAGGGGTGAGTGTGTCTATGTTCCAATAATTGGATTTGTATTAGTTAAATGCAAGGATGAGTGTGTAATATGACTAGTAAATTTTATCTCCCTAGAACTCAGTTCTAAACTCAGATGAAATTTAGTAGTTGGGTGTAAGGTATACTAACATTGAATGATATCTGAACCCAAGAAACCTCAATTTGGAAAACGTTTTATGCTATTCAGGTGTCTTCTTTGTTGCCATTGGCAACCTAAAATACTGCCTTAAATTAAATAAACTATAAACTTTAGTAATAGTTTTCAGTTAGACCTACATTCTGATACTCAAATGATGTTGTCATGCTCTCATTTTCCCTCAGTTTTCTTCTGGGGATATTTTTCACTTCTGGTATATAGAGTCTGATACATGATGGGTGTCTGCAGATATTATTTGAAAGGATGAGGGATGATGAGCTGCATTCTTAAAACTACAGAAGAATATTTCTTCTTCCATGTTTGCCAATAATCTGAGCAAAAGTCCCATTATTAGGTACCATTGATCCGGTATGACTCACTTGTTTATCATTGCACCAACATTGTGAATAGAGGATGAAACGCACAGATGGCAGGTATGTCTCTGAGACATGATACAGAGAAGGATGCAATTTGATAAATGTGTTTTAAAACACAGATTTTGTGTGCGATGGTCTGTAAGATATTTTTGGGGATCTGCAGATGTGTATGATATCTTCTCTGTCTTCAAAGAATCTACCACCTGGTAAAAAATCATTATCTGTAACACTCAGATATGCATGGGTTAAATTTGATAGTATCCACTTCTTTACTCTAGGGATTTAAAAAATCTTTTACTTGGTATGCCTCATGAAATCTTCAAGCGAAACTTCGTAACTCTGTGAAAATCATGTGTCGAATTATTATTATTAAAATAAGACATTTGGTATTCAATAATTTAAGCAGTTCTTTTTATACATAGTTTATATATTTTGTTTTTTATTCTAATAATTACTACATTTCTGTAAACAGACTTTTCCAAAGAAAAGTTCTCCTGAAAGTCTAATATTGTTTATTTTGTCCAGTAGAAAATACATATTTTAAAAAGTTTGTTCTTTGGAGAATGTAAAAATAACATTGCGATGAGATATTTGAGTCAAAGCTGTCATCATGTACAGAAAGCCACGTTGTAGTTTCTTCTTCATAGTGATGCCATATGTTCTGACTTTACTGAGAGTTACAAGTTATAACTCTCAAGATCGAGGCCAAATGCATGCAATTATTTGGAAAGCCAAGTGGAACTTTGTTGCTTATCCTATCAACTTTTCCATCATCTAAGGTCTTGGCTTAGAATGTTCTAGTGATAACGTAAGAAAAATGTAGCAAGAACATAGCATGGTCTGTCTTTCTCTGGAAGGAACTGAGAGAAATGTTGCTTTGTCTATCATCAGACCTTCTGTACTGAGAGGACTGAAGCTTATAAATTGATCCATATAAAATTACCCATATTTAGGCCAAAATTATCAAATGTCAACCTATGATTCAACCTAATATGAAGGCAAATAATCTATATATCTAAATTCATATAGGCAAATAAAAAGCTATCAAATTACATGAATATAGAGGACACAGTAAAAATAGATGTAACTTTTAAAATTCCATGTTGTTTATTCTCATGTTTAGCTTAACCAATCCTCTCTTCATTGATAGTACTAGGCAAACTTTAGCTCAAACACAGCTGAAGTATCACAAACATTTAATTAGTGTGACCCAAATTAATGAGATTGAGGTTCTGCTACATTGCCTGCTTAAACTCATGCACATTGACTTTTTGTGGAAGGGGAGTCACAAGCAAGGATTTCGTCATCTCCAGCCAGTTACTTCAAATTCAAATAATACTGACTTGAGCATCTCATCACAGGAAATTGACATAATTAAGCACTCTTCAAAGAAAAATAGACTCTGATGTCTCCAATGCTATTAAATATTTATTGTGCACATCATCACAGTAAATTTCCTGACAGAGAGTGATTCTACCAAAGTAGATCAAATGAAAACATCACATTGCCTTGTTGCAAGTGTATCCACCTCTATACATTATTAAACAACATATATCTATATATGCATAAAATATAAATGTAGTAGCTGCATACTGTGGAGGCTGAGGAATCTATGAAAGAAAGTATGTTTAGAGTATGTTTCCCAATACTCCCAATTCTCAGCTCAGATGAGAAGCTTAGTATGCTTATTTCTGCCAGCAGATTCCTTCCTGCTGCATGTAATTAGATGTAAGAAGAAAATAATAATAATTAAATTACGGATAATCTGATTGTGGAAAAATTTTACATCAGAGTAACAAAAAAGGGTACTGAATTAGAAAATCAACCCAGTTGTAGAGTCCCCGAATAGGCTTCTTCTAAAAGTAAAATCAACTTTTTTCTCAAAGGAGAGAAAAAAGTCTAGTCAATAGTATCTCATGGCTATTTTTATCTTATGATCTAGCTGTCCAGAAAAAAAATATTCATCAGGAAGATTGAGCAAACCAGAATAAAAAATCCATCTTTTGCTCAAGTAGGATTAACTTTTAACCTTTGAGTGTCTCTCAGTTCCAGATGGGAGAAGAGATGTGCCAGACATTTTGCAAAATTATTTGGTTTAAAAGTAAAATAACAATGATAGGATGGAATACCCAAGACTTTTAGTGAAAAATAAGAAGAGAGGTTGCAGTTAGCTGGCTTGAACTACTCAAAACTGCATATTCCAATTATTCAGCTATTCAGCTGAAGATAAATATCAGTGCAACCATTCTCAAAATAATCTCATACCCAGTTATAAAGTTAGCAGGCCATTGCCATGATAATTGAAAAATAATTTCTTCAGAGCAGCACCAGAAAATACAAATATTTATGTATTTTCTATACATATATACACACACCCACATATATATATAGTGTGCATATATATACACATATATATGTAAAAATTGAATATATGTATTCAATTGAATGTATATATGTAAGAATTAAAAATATATAAATATTTATATCACTGTTGTCATGGAATGGCCATACTGCCCAAAGTAATTTATAGATTCAATGCTATTCCCATCAAACTACCATTGACTTTCTTCACAGAATTCAAAAAAACTACTTTAAATTTCATATGGAATCAAAGAAGACCCTATAGAGCCAAGACAATCCTAAGCAAAAAGAACAAGGCTGGAGGCATCACACTACCTGATTTCAAACTATACTACAAGGCTACAGTAACCAAAACAGCATGGTACTGGTACAAAAACAGACATATAGACCAATGGAACAGAACAGAGACCTCAGAAATAACACCACACATCAACAATCATCTGATCTTTCACAAGCCTGACAAAAGCAAACAATGGGGAAAGGACTCTCTATTTAATAAATAGTGCTGGGAAAATTGACTAGCCATGTGCAGAAAAGTGAAGCTGAATCCCTTCCTTACATGTTATACAAAACTTAACTCAAGATGGATTAGAGACTTAAATGTAATTGTTAATAAATTAATAAAGATATATTAATATGTCTTTATCAACATGTTATCAGCACTGAGTATTTTTTTTTTTTTAAAGTATTTGCTTAAGATAGATAGATAGACAGATAGATAGTGAGAGAGAGAAAGAGAAAGACACAGACTTTAAAAAGTAGTTTCAGGCATTTTTCCTTTCTCTGTTTTCTATTATCACATTATATTACAATTTAATTGTTTTAAAGCTTATGGGATAATTTTATTATTTATATTATACATCAAACACTTCTGATTTAGAACTGTTTTTGCATTCAGTCTTCTACCCAAAGTTACCTAGGTTATTAATGATAAACTGCATATTGAGTGTTTCACTGCTCTTAAAAAATTTTCATGTTATGATTTGTGGCTTTCAAATTTTGATGTGCATTATTTTTTCTTGCTCTCTTAAAAAATAACAAATACATTGATCATTTCTTCTTTGATATGTACTGTTCTAAGTACCTTTTATGAATTATCTACTTTAATACACATGGTTTCTTTATTATTAAACCTATTTTGGACATGAAGACATCGAGGAACTATAGAGTTGATGGAGTAATCTGTACTACAAAGTCAGGCTATCTCTAAATCCTATGTATATAACCCAAATACTGCATTATTTATTTCCTGTAATACATCCATTTTTTTTTTCCTCAGGACTTTTTGCAATTATCGGACACGTAAAATAACAGATGACGAATTTTTCTTACCTTTGCAAAGAAGTAGAAAGAAACTTACTTGGGTTTACATTTCTTAAACCAAAACTTTTTCCCCCTCAAAAGATAGTGATTTTAAAATAGTGCACTTCTTGTCAAAACAAGCATTTAACATAAAATAATGTATTTCATGGACAAATAAGGTAGGATATTAATCAGATTGTTGGTCTGGTTTTATTTGGGAATCAGCAAACTTTTCCATAAATGGCCAGAGAGTAAATATTTTTGGCTTTCCAAGGTATGCAGATTGTTGCAACTTCTTTACCTCTGTTGTTGTAGTGTGAAAGCAATCATAGGCAAGTACATAAATAACTCAGTATGATTGTGTTCTAATAAAGCTGTGTTTACAGAAACAGGCAGTGGGCCAGACTTGGTTCCTGTGCTGTAGTTTGCAGATACCTGGTTTTGTTTTGAATGCCTGGATTCTCAGAGTGTTTAATCTTTAAGATAGCTCACAGAGAGGCCATCTTTTACAAATTTCTTGGCTTCAGGATCTTTTTTTGTAGAGAGTCACATAAAATTAATGTACACTTTGTTCCTTTTTACTCTTGTTTAGCATTGAACAAAAATCTAAGTTTAATACTCCTTGCTCCTTTAAGAACCACCCACACTTTAATTTTGTTTTTAGTTAAAAATAGTCAACTTCCCAGTTACTTGTGAAGTACTTAGGCGATTATGTTTCCAGTATGAACATTAGATAAGGTATTGCTATGTGTTATGACTCTTAGTCTCCATAATTTCATTTAATAAAAGTCTATCTATCTTGAAATGAAATTTGATCAGTAGGCATTGACAAGGGATGCTGCTCTCTGTAGTCATTCAAGACCAGTCATTCATGGATGACACAGGTCATCCATGGGGAGGCTTTAGAGGCCAAGCATTAAAGTGGTATAAATCATTTCCTTCAAAATCCCATTGGCTTAAAGTCAGTCACATGGCCACATCTAAATGCAAGAGAGGCTGCAAAATACAGCCTCCTGTGTGTAAAGGAGTTTCAAAGAAATGATAGTTAGTCTTTTTGACATTATGTTCAGGGAATGAATCTGTTTTCATACGTTATTCCTTAAGTACTCTGAATCTGTCCTTTGCTCACACAGATTTTTTTTTCCCAAGCTCACTATATTTTAAAAATTATATATATTTTATAATGCCTTCTGTTACTGTTAGTCTTCTAGTGCTGAATAACAAGTGCACCTAATAAAAATTAAGGCAAACTGGAAAAATTCAGTTTTGCTATTCCTTTGCCTAAAGCCATGAGATGCTATTTACCTTCCCAAATATCTTAGGAAATCGTGTAAAATATTTTTTCACTGCATAACACTCTAAGTTGGGGACAGAAAGGAATAGAGCCCAGCACAAATAATTTTGCTAATCTTCATTAACAGTTTCCTCCCTGTTCAACATCCAGCCCTGAAGCCAATGTTACATATTTTGGGAATTATTTTTTTAACAGTTTCCCATATCTAAGAACAAACTTTTATTTAGTCAATTTTTAAAATATTGACAAGTGATTTCAAAATCTCAGGGGCTTAGAAGTGAAAAAATATGCAATCTTCATATTGCAATATGTCAATTGAGGGTCAGTGCTAAATCTACTCCTACTCAACTCTCACCCTTTTCCTGTGCCAAAAGAATATTATCCTCCATACCGAAGCTGCTTCTTCAGCAAGATCCTATTATAAAGAAAATCTTTGGAATACAGCTGAGTTGAAAAGAGCTGCAGCTGAGCCATCATCAACTTGCAGCTGACATGTAACATGTGTGAGAAATAAATCTTTGTTGTTCTAGGCCAGTGGGATTTTGTGGCCATTTGTTACTAAAGTAAAGTTTATAAATACATAGTCTCTTAATAGATGTACATAGTAAGACAGGATCCTATGAGAATTAGGAAGGGTAGTCTGGAACAAGTGACAGAATGAAATACACTTGGCTGTTCAGAAATTATTTTCCACACAACAGAAAAATAAATATATATGGATATATATATGCATATATGTGTATCTGTGTATAGACGTGTGTGCAGTGTGTGTGTGTGTAGATAGGTAGGTATGTAGGTACATATATTATAGATATAGATGTAGATATATAAATTTGTTTTAGGGAAGAGCAGAATTGTGGAGGAGGACAGTGAATCAAACTACTTTTAGAGCTTCTTATGGCCATCTGGGCTATTCTGGCTCAAAACTCATATATATATATGTATACACACACACACACACACACACACATATATACACACGCATATACACACATAGTTTTTGCATGTATAATTTTAAAGTATTCTTCTAAATTCATCTTTATTGATTATGTTGTTATTTGAAATTTCCCCCTACACCTTGCTTTATGGTCTTATTTTTTCATTTATAGTCCAGTTGTTAGCTTTTGCCCTTTTTAAATATCTTTGTGAGTATATTAAAGGCAATTTATAGGAGGGTGTATTGAGAAATATGTGTGCTTCTATATTAAACTAGATTTATTTTTCCAATCCTTTTGGATGCTGTTTTTGTCTTCTTTAAAAATAATGTAAACATGGCATTGCATACTTTTCCTAGTGTGGCCAGCTTACTTGGACACAAAATAGACATCTTAGGAACAAGGAGTTATTAGTTCAGTGATATTGGTGGCCATCATTATTTCTCTAGATTGCTGGAATGTTTTGGAACTGTAAAGGGAGAGTCTCATTTTGGGGAGGACAGACAGAAGTTTAGGTACTGTAACGCTCGCTTTCTCTCCCAGATACATGTTCCATTCATGGTAGGGAAGCACTTTGTGCCCCCTTTGCCTTCTCTTCCACCAGGAGACAGTATCATACTGTATGCTAGGGAAAATTTATAGCTTATTGAATTCACCTGTATTTTTTCCTTCTCCAAGAGCAATGTGAGCAATAAAAAATACAAGCTCATGAAAAGACATAACTCTTTTTGTCAGCCGTGTCACTACGATTCAATACATCCACGTACAAGAAGACAGGAGTATCCGCTACAGTGGTACAGCGTTACAAACTCTCACCCTTTCCCCTCCACTTTGACATCTTCCCTTAGAAATAGCAGGAATAACAGTCACTTTGTCATATTCAAATTTCACCACAATAGGACATATTAGCTGAGAAGCTAAGTCTTCCAAAAAAGCGAACACTGTCGCTCCTTGATTTATAGTTTCATTTCAGTATCAACCTCTTTTTCTACAGTTTGGGGAGCAGGCTTAGACAAGCCTTCTTATAATTCATCCTTGCTTTCCAACTTGTTTATATTTACCAGTCAGAAAAAAAAGATGATTTCAATAGATGAAAAGGAAAAACACAAATCATTTTCTTTATCTCCTCGCAGGTGCCTGGAAGAATCACTTATTGGAGGAAAAGGGTATTTAATGCCATATTCTTCTTCTAATAAGCAGGACTCCTTCAAATAAATAGAGTCCGTTAAACTATTTTTATAACGGTTGTTTCAGCAACTATTTTCCCTCTCATTGATAGTACAGAAAACATGTCAATAAGGATCTGTCACACATAAAGGAAGAACTCTAAAATTGATTGAAAGTTGAAATAATTGCCTCTCAGCAGAAATTAATATATTTCAATGAATAATATTTTATAGCAGCATGTTTATAATTGATTTTGTTAAAGTTTTGATAAAACATAAATATATTTTGAATTTTTTCCCTAAACATCCCCTACAGTAAAGGTAGGGTTTGTCAACTACTATTTATACTAAAAACTGAATATTGGAAATTTATATAAATGTTATGTAAAAAAATATAAAGAAGAGAAAGGAGAAAGAGAAGGTGAAGAAATATTACAGAAAAGAAAGTGACCAAGAATTTCTGAATTTAAATACCTTAAATTTTTCTAAATTCCATAGTGTAGGGTAGGGCACATAGTAAATGCGCTGTGTGTGCTTAGTAAATATGTAAAACCTCACCTTCTCTGAACCTCTGAGCTGAGTGGTTAACCGAATTGCATCAAATTTCAAAATCGAATTAATATTAGGAGCATTATTCTCCCCTCCAATCTTGGACAGCAGTATCATTAGCACATTGGAGGAAATTTCTGAAGATTTTCCCTTTCACTCCATTTTGGCAGGTCCTATTGATGATGATAAATGATTTGTATGTCAGTTTTCTTTGTACAACCTCATTGCCTGCTAACACTAGCACATTTTTTTGCTATCTTTTTTATTTGGTGGCAAAGAGCAATGTCCTTCCTTGGTATGAGTGCAATTGCTTCAGATTTGAAATACTAAATAAGATAATGAGACCCCATGAGTCACTGATGAGGAGAGGAGATTAGATGGAGTGATGGCTCTGCCTCCAGAGACTTCCAGTAGTTAAAAAGCTGCTTAAACCTTCATTCCATAATGAGTCTGACTTCCCAGGGTCTCAACTGTGAACTGAAAGCAAGTTTGTCACTTTGCAAAATCTATTAAGAGGCAGGGTATAAGTTTACACTGAGAGAAACTAACACGTTCTCTTTGAATGAAAGTTGGTCAACAATTGGTGTCTGGTAGAGTGACAAAAGCCATAAAGGAAAAAAAAAATAGTTTTACCATAGTAGAATGAATAGTCAAGAAACCGACAAGTAATTAAGTCTCTTACTTGCCATTAAAATCAGAAGCCTTTTCACAATTCTAGGTTATTGCATACATATATAAATACCCTGGGTAGCTAGCAGTCTGTTGTATCAGAGTCTTCATTCAGTGCCTACTGTGCTCAGTTAATGCTGAACGATTCTTGTTTTAACATATTAAAGGTGAAAAATATGCATTGCTAACATCTGAAAATTTACCCAGGCTTTTATTCCACACAGTTGTTTCTAGACCCAGAGGATGTTTCTTATATGCATTGACTTTCAGCCATTTCATGTGCATGAGGTGGTGGTAGATAGATTCTAGCTGGAATCAATCCTAAGATACAGACTGACAGAGTTCAGGGTTAGCTCAGGAGCTAACCATAGGAAAGACATTTGTGGGCAATGTGGTTTAGAATCATGGCGAGAGATAATGTGATTTAGTGCTTGTGTCCCAGTTTTGTTGCTTTTAATTATATACTTTGGACAGCTGCCTATCCTCTCTGAGCCTCAGCCATCTTATCTTTAAAGTGGGATAAGAAGATGCCCTCCTATGAGGATTATCTTCATGATCAAGTAAGACGATAATAAATATGAAAGCAATTGAATTGTCAACTGGGAAGTAGTGCATGTACAAATATTAGTCTTTATGGTGCTTTAATTTAGTCACCATTTATTGAATGTGTGTCAAGTGTCAGGTTCTGTAAAAAGAACTAGGAATACAAAAATGACTTAAGATTCAGTGCCTATCCTTAAGCACAAACATATAATTATTAATAAAATACTCAAATATTCACAGCTAGTGCTAGAAACTTTGGTCCAAGGTGTCATAAATATTTAGATGTCACAGTATTTTTAATTACTCCTTTAATATACTTATATTTTTTATAGAATAAAACAGTGACTACCACTTCCTATGGTATCATTCTCACTCTGCCTATTTTCCCTTCTAGGTAAAGATGCTTCCAGTAAAGGCATAATTCCCACTATTACTGTAGAGTGGGCAGAGGGCATGAAGGCAGTCTCAGTTCTGCTACTGATATAGTTTGGATTTGTGTCCTCACCCAAATCTCATGTCGAATTGTAATCCCCAATGTTGGAGTAGAGACTTGGTGGGAGGTGATTGGTTCATGAGGATGGAGTTCCTCCTTGCTGTTCTTGTGAGTTCTCAAGAGATCTGGTTGTTTAAAAGTGTGTAGGGTAGGGCATGGTGGCTCACACCTGTAATCCCGGCACTTTGGGAGGCCAAGGCAGACAGATTAGTTGAGGTCAGGAGTTCGAGACCAGCCTCGCCAATATGGTGAAACCCCATCTCTACTAAAAATACAAAAATTAGGTAGGCGTGATAGCACACACCTGTAATCCCAGCCACTTGGGAGGCGGAGGCAGGAGAATTGCTTGAACCTGGGAGGTGGAGGTTGCAGTGAGCCGAGATCATGCCACTGCACTCCAGCCTGGGTGACAGAGCAAGACTCTGTCTTAAAAAAAAAAAAAACAAAAAAAAAAAAAAACAAAAAAAAACATGATAAATAAATAGAAGTGTGTAGCATCCCCCCTTTGATCTCTCCCTCCTGCTCCAGTCCTGTAGAACTTTGCTTCTCCTTCACCTTTCGCCATGATTGTAAGTTTCCTGAGACTTCCCCAGCTATGCTTCCTGTACAGCCTGTGGAATCATGAGCCAACTAAACCTCTTTTTAAAAACACATTACCCAGTCTCAGATAGTTCTTTAGAGTAATAAATTACCCAGTCTTAGGTAATTCTTTAGAGCAATGCAAGAATGGACTAATACAGAAAACACTGCTCACACTTTTGTTCCAAAACACCAACCACAACTAACTCCTAGTGTTGTCAGATTACAGCTCCCCACTGGTCAAAACCTCCATTGACTCCCACTGAAGTTAGAATAATATTTACCTTGTTTACTGCCACCATGTCTCAGTTGTCATCTCTAACCCTTCTACTCTGTCTAGCACAACCCAGTCACACCGTTCCTCCCTGGTTTTTACACAAGTCTGCTCTAGCTGTACTCACTCTTCTCTTTGGAGGTAATTTAATCTCTGAGATACCCACACAGCTATCTTCTTCACTTTCCTCTAGTCTCTTCAAAGGGCTGATTCCAGAAAGGTTTTCTCTGTCTTCTATCTGAAATAGCATGATACTTCCTTTATCAATTCCTGATATTTTATATTTTTGAATTTTCAATGTCTACTCTTACCTATTCCATGAAGAGCCTTCAACCTGTAACTTGCTGTTGCCACATGTGCTGCATTTGGGGACAAATGCTTATAGATGTCAATGACCCACGGTCACTGGTACTGAAAAATTATTTCCAAAAAAATAACCTGACCTCATTACACTGGCTATGACTTTTTAGTTGGTGAAAAATGAAGAGTGTATTTGAATGGAGTTTGTAGTTTTCCAGATTGCATAAGGACTAGTATATTCTTCCATTTCATGCTTCACGGAACCTAAACAGTCTTTATATGTTCCCTCTGCACTTGTGATCTATAGAAAGTATTTCCTCCCATAGCTAATAGCTTCTAGCTCATTTTTAGAATGGAGAAAAAAGAGAACCAACATTTATTGCACTCCAACAAACAATCATGTGTTTAATTTACATCCACATTACCTCAATTTTACAGGTGAGGAAACAGTTTCAGAGATGCCAAGTCACTTGCTTAAGGTAAGTGGTAGGTCAAGGTTTGGAATCCACATCTGTATAACTCCACAACCACTACTATTTAAATTATTCCATCCTTCCTCAAACTTCAGAATCATAACATGGTTTTAACATGCCTCAAATAAATTCTTAAGATTTAAAGTTCAGTTGTTGATATTGGCATATCCTCTCTTTGAACACTGGAACTGAGCAACTTCAGTCATTGGACCAAGGTCTTCATGCTTTAAATAAACCTGCATTAAAGAAACCTGGCTAGAAGACTGAGATCATGTTTTATTCCCCCACAAAAGGATTATGTTTAGATTTAATGTTGATGCCTCAGTTAAGTGCTCACTTTGAAAATCAATATAACATTGTGTGTTTGGTTGACTCAATACCTCTCAGTCAACATTAATAAAAAAACAGCAACAAAACAATGCACTTTGACTCTTTATTGCTTGTCTCTGGATCTTCGGACCTCATAACTATTAATCAAGCATACTTATTCCTTATACACAATAGCAAGTATGTAGTTCCTTCAATAAGTGGGTAAACTGAGGCAAGTTGGCCTATGGCAAGATATACTCACGCACCTTTGTTCTCCCTAAGAAAAAATGAATGTCCATCAGTGAGTGCTAACACACCTTATGTAACATTGAGCAGAAGTCAGCCCCAGCAAGAGAGTGCTTTTTTCCCTTATTTCCTCTAATATCATGATTGTAGAGGCAGTAAATGTGAAGAAAAACCATAGGTCAGTAAGAATGCACTTTAATTAGCAACTAACTGTTATCCCAACTGAAAACAAACTTCAACTACAATAGTCCACAAAAACAGAAGCCTGAACACAGAGAATCCATGATGAACGCAAAAGGAATTGTGTCCCTATTTAAGATAAGTGAAAGGTCAACTCAAATGTGAAGGTAAGATTACTAGAACTGGTTTCTCCATTGTGTTTGGATGAGAGTAGTTAGGCTGAAAGAGTGTGGGTGGGGTCCTACACCCCATGTTTTGTGTGTGAGTAATTTGCCACACACTCCTGTCAGTTACCATACTTTTTAGTTTAGGGCCCTATTGCTTGTAAGGTGCATCACCAACTTAATGACTTTAAGGGGAGAAATAAAAAGGGACAAAGGAATGCTAACTCATTAAATGAAAACATTGACTGTCAGGTGAGTCCCAGTTTAGAAAATGTTTTTTTAAAATCTGTACATTTCAAAATCAAAGAAATGTTGTATCAATGCTTGATTAGCACCTCTTGGAAAGGCTCTTAGAAGAAACACTTGGAGAAATGTCATTGTTAACTGTAATTCTTCCAGGATTACAATACCTATATAAAGAGTCACTTTACTCTCGATATTCATATTAGCCTTCTACCATCAATCGAGTATGGTAAGTATTTACTTAAAGTCATCAACAGGGTCTTGTAAACTGTAACTTTAAGCAAAATGACGTATAATGAAAATAATTTTACCATAGGCTAATTGATATAAAGAAGAATTAAGTCCCTGTGGCATATTTCTCATCATAAAAACATCACCATACCTCTAAATACAGATGAAAACACTTATAATATTAAACATGGAAATACATGTGAGCTATACATACATTTAAAACAATTAACAAAAACAAGTGAGATATTATTTACCCACTTATTCCAGTTAAAAATCATGGATGGCCAGAACCTATCCCAGCAGCTCAGGATGCAGGGTAGAAACCAGCCTTGGACAAGACCCCATTTCTTTGCAGGGTGCAAGCACACACACACCCACACTCACTTGGACTGGAACGATTTAGACACAATTAACGTGCACATTTTTGGGATGTGGGAGGAAACCAGAGCACCCAGAGAAAATCCCTGCAGACATGGAGGGAACCACCAGGCTTTACACAGACAGTGGCCCCTGTTGGTAGCCATTTTTTTTTTCTATCATCTATGTTACAACAAAATAACATTGAATGAAAGGATGTTATTCAAAGATCTCCTGTATTTACTACATGCCTAATACTGCTAGGCACCATTTAGTTTAAGTTAGTTTTATAAGTTTTCTTATGTTCATGGGAAAACTGAAGCTTAGGTAGGTCAAGGAATGTCCTGAATATCATATGGTCAGTGACAGAATAAATTTACAAATTCAGATGTGGGGATTCAGAAGTCCTTATCTTCACATTACACAAATAATAAGGTCTGTGTTAATTAAATTTTCTTAATTGTATGCAATAGAAACTGACTAAATCTAACATAAGAAGGAACTGAGTTACCAGAAGGATATGTGAATAGACATAAAGGAGGCTAGAGAACCAGAGACTCTCTGGTCATCCAAATTGAAAAAAATTACAGGACATTGTCTTTGACTGCTACCCTTGCTATGAATTCACTCCAAACATTTTTAGTCTTGTGGTTGCTGTTGTTAAGTTTCAGAGAAAGAGAACACAACTCTTCAAACTTAGGCTATCTTCCCATATTTTAGTTGTGGATGAGCAGTGTCCTATGCTTGACTGTTCTTCCAAACTATATCCAATGGTGAGATGAACGCAACACCCAACACAGTGCATCATTACTACAAGGAGAGAGAATGGATGCTAGATCGTAAAACATCAAATGATTATTGGAAAGTCTTTGTTAGAGGGTTGCTTTGAAAAGCCAACAAAATTATATTGAATCAGGATAGGAGACAGACTGAAATTGGAACAAAAAGTTGTGGTACGTTTTGGTCCTGAGTCTTTATGTCATTTTAACTTACCAATACATCACAAGGCCAGCCCTCTTGCCCTAGTCCTGACCTTCTTCCCGATCACATAACAAAGTTAGTTGGCCTTCTGATTTATGCTTGGATATCACAGAAGGCATGACCATCTTAGTAAAATATCCAAATTGTCACTGTCTTCTTTAATTCATTTTTAAAATCAATTAGTTATTGATAATTTACTAGGTGCTAAGCAACGAACTTGGTAATAAATACATTTGATCCCTGTTTATGGAGTTTGGATTCTAGAGACACTGGATAAGAAAACCCCAAGTAAATACATAATTTTAAAATTTTAAATTAAATTCAATATGTCAGACAATCAGAAACCATCTGTGTATGCATATATATATTTGTATTTTTCATTCAGGTAAATGCATGTTTAAGTTAAAGACAATTAGAAAGTTATCCGTATCTCAAGAGTTAGATTTTAGAAAAAAATGCATATTTTTTAAACAAGTAAAATGTAACATAAAACTATTTTCTGAATGAAACCCTTGATATTAAATTAGGGTCCATGGCATAACATAAATTACCAGGTCCCATGGAGAGTTTTGTCAAACTTTTGACTAGATGACTAGAGGACTTGTTGAGGCCCCTGAAATGTTATTCTCATCCTACGCATTGGAAAATTAGGGTATTTGATCAGTTAACCTTTTAGTTTCCTTGAAGTTTCAGAATCTCCTATCTCATTATATTTATGTAACAAAATGACTCCATAAACTAAATTCCAATATGATGATATATACAAGAAAATTCTTTAATCTTACAATCCAGGACAATAGAATAGAAAGCACTGTAAATAAATAAATGAATTAATCTGTTCAGCAAATATTTATTCAGTCCTAACTCTTTGCAAAGTTTCTCAGGACATAGCACACGTGGGCTCACACGTAATACCAAGAGAGGACAATTCTGAAGGAATTAAAGCTGTTCCTTAGCCAATATACAAATACAACGTTTCAAGAGAGATTTGTATTTCTCTGTGATGTGAATACTAGGTCTGGAGATGCCTGCTCCCTATTTGTTCAAGTGATTGTGATGAATGTTACTTAATTTTTTTATGGCTCTTATCTTTTGGAGGTTGCCCAATAAGTCTTCATAAATGTTTCGGGGATGACATTCTTCTTCTTTCCTTTAAAAGGACGCTATAAAATGGAAAGATTAGACTATATAGATTTTTATGTTCCAGGCTTCAGTTTGATAATTAGTGAGGAGATAACAATATAAATGAAATACTGTGATTTATTATAAAAAAGAATTCGGATTTCTAGTAAAGCCAGTAGCATGTCTTCAAAAAAAAAACAAGAGAACTTTTTATTCTTTAAGAATGAGATCCTTAGCCACAGTATTCAGTATTTTTGCAGTTTCTCTAATACAATCTAAAATAGGATAGATTTTCTTTCTCCAAAAGCTTTGAATAAAAACTTTCCCATGAACAGTATTATTGTCTCCTTGAAAGAATATTACATATCCCATTTATCTAACTTTTCAGTTAGTATTAATAATAGCATTTTAGCAAGGATAAAAACAAATAAACTGCCCCTAACATAAGCTTTATTTATTATTAGGTACCTACTGCTACTTATGTGAGTATCAGAACCAGAGATGAAACCCTGGGGTGCTGGATTCTAGCCATTCTCTTCTTGTTAAATCCTACTTGGCTCTGATACGAATGTAAGATGTTGGGCAGATGTTATCAAATATGCTTCAATGAGAGGGGATCATAAAGCTCTTAAGTCATTTATGCTTCTAAATGTCAAGTAACTAAATTGATATTCCCATCTGCTTGGAACCTTACTGGGGAGAAAGAAAAATGAGGAATGGAAATTCTAATTTTCTTTCAAAATGACTTCAGTGTGTTATCATGCCAGGGACATCTATTTTTGATGTTTCAAGTTTAGAAAAGAGGGGTGGATAACTTTAGCGGCTCTTTTAAATTTTATTTCTTTGAAATGCCAAATAATTATGTGCATTCTCCACACCCATGACTGAAAGCAACGGGGTTGTTCTTTAAAGGCAAGAGTGATACGATGTTAGGTTTAAAATGGCAATGGGTCTGCCATTGTTGTCAATTCTTTACATACTTGCCTTTCTTTCTTTTTCTTTTTCTTTTTTTTTTTTTTCATTATCATAGCTGAGGGCCCTCTTTTTCTTTGCCTCTGTTCTCCCTACTCGCATGACCTCAATTTTCCTCCCTGGGTGTAAATTCTGCACTCTAACCATTCTCTAAGTTTATGCAATAAATGGTTTAGAAAAGTAGATATTTAAGACTTTACAGCATTTAAAGGATGAGAAACCAAGTCACTGAGACCATTATTGTTGTCCTCTAAGAAAGCCCTTCTAGCTAACACTTACTAAATGGTTGCCATAAGCCAAACACTACTCTAAATTATTAAAACATGTGGTAACTCTTTTAGTCTCCTGTACTATGAGGTAGCTAGCATTATCATTTCCATTTCACAGATGAGGCAAATGAGACATGGAGTACTTAAAAATTTCTCCAGAATAACAGAACTAGTCAGGTGAAGAGCAAGAGGTGGAACCCAGATTTCCTGGCTCTTAGCTTTTGTATTAGTTTCCTATTGCTGCTATAATAAATTTAGTTACTGAAAACTTAATAGCTAATCAATACAAATGTATGGTCTTACAATTCTGGGGGTCAGAATCTGGCATGGGTCTCACCGGTGTTATGGCCAAGGCATTTTTAGGGCTGTGTTCCTTCTCAAGGATCTACTAGAGAATCCGTTCTCTCTTTACAGCTTCCAGAGGCCACTCACTTTTTTAGGCTCATGCCCTCTTCCTCCATCTTCAAAGCGAGTAACATCAGGCTGAGTCCCTCTTCTGTTTCCATCTCTCTGGTTTTTACATTTCATTCCCTCTTCCTCTTTTAAAGATCCTTGTGACTACACTGGTCCACATATGTAATCCAGCATAATCTGCCTGTTTTAGTCAGCTTATGAGAACCTTAACTCCATCTGCAACTTTAATTCCCCTTTGCCTTGTAATGTCACACATTTGCAGATTCTGGAGATTAGGATGTGGACATCTTTAGGGGGCATTATATTGCTTGCTACAGCTTTTACATTGTACAACCTTTTCTCACTAGGATTGCCTTAATAGTACTAGCTGTCTCTTAGAGACCAGGTTAGGTGTCTTTATACATGTTCTTACTTGGTTCTCACAGAAGGCAGGCAGCCTTTTCTCTTATTAACTGATGAGCTAGGTTCTGAGAGGTGAGTACCGTATGAAAAGTAAAGGGGTAGAATTAGAATCTACATTTATCCACTCCAAAATCTGGTTCTTTTGTTGTACTGTGAAATTTTGACTAATTTTCCTGTTTTATTAGGATTTTTAATTAATAAAGTGCTGAAGAATTGAGCAACTCCACCTTTCCCTCTTCTAAAGAGAGAGAGAAAAAAAAAAAGCCTGTTCCCAGTCTTTCGACAATTCAAGAGCTTATTCCTTGCTTTAGTAAGCACAGTTGCCTGAATTTGCAATGAAATACCCTGTGCAACGACCAGCATACTGAAGGCCCTAGATAAGATTGTTGTTGCCTTGATGATGCAGGAAGCGACCCGACATCAGGACAACTGTCAATGTTCATAATGATCAGGGTATAGTAATGAGAAAAGAGCTCCAGAGGCCCAAATATGTCATGCCGTAGTTGTCCTCATCTGTCTTCTGCAGATTTTGAATTTCTTCATCTGTAAAATGGGTATGATAACATCTACCTTGAATGGTAGTAAGAATTAGAGACAATGCACTTAAGACAAACTATGGCACAAAGAGTTAATCTTAATAAATGGTAGAAATCATTGTGATTTAAAATATATATCTGGTATCTTAGCTTCTTGTAGGTCTGCTTTCAAAAAAAGTGTAACAATAAAAATCCAAGTGTTTGGAAAAATTCATTAGGTTTTAATTCTTTTTCTATGAATAATGACCACTCAGAAGACCCTGAGGCATCCAGGGAAGCCATGTAGGAATCATCTTACTCAAGGTTTCCTGAAAATGGCAGAGAACAGCATTGAAGAAAACTGCGGCTCAGGCTTACGCAGACTTCTGTTTGAAGTTCGACGCCACAGACTTACAAAACCCTGTAAGTCTAACATGTCCTTTGATTTCTTTTCTGTTTTAACCCTCAAAGTACTCTATAAAACATCAAATCTAGGACATCAATGATTATGAGATGCAACATTTGTGTGTGTAACATTAGAAGAAAAGAAAAAAAAATGCTGAAAGCACCTATTAAACCACAAAATATGATTGTGCAATAAGAATTTTAGAATTAATTCAAGATGATGCTACATATTTTAATTATTTATTTTGTTTTGGTGTGTGTCCTTACACTGTGTGGTAACCTTTATTAGGGTAAGGGTTTATTTAATGGTGTAATACCATTATTTTCTCAGCATCAAAATCAGTGCCTGGAATTCAGTTGATACTTCATAAACATTTGTTGAATAAATGGCAGGGGGTGCTTCCTGGGGTATTAGGCATAACCTTACCCTCCAAGAGTTCCCTGTATATTAATATAAATAATAAAATAGAGTCCAGGAAATAATAAAATGTGTTAGCATATAACTTGCATTTTCATAAAGCAACTTGATATGCATTGTCTCCTTTGTTTATTACCTGCACTGTGTAACTCAGGTGTAGGAAAGGAAAGCACCTTACCCATGGCCTGGCCGTGGTCAAGGAAAGACCCAATGCTAACTGAGCGACAATATTTTTTTTCTGTACCACGTTTCAAATTCTTGTAAAAAAGAAGTTAACTGAAGAACTGTTTTGATGAATTTATTAACTGCTGCATTGAATTAACTGGGTCTATCTGTGGAAGTGGGCCAATACTGGTGAATTCAGGGGCATGGCTGACTATATGATCAGTTGTTTATAAAAGTGTTGACCCTTGTGCTTAGATATCACATAAAAACCAGCTGGTGGTTGAGTGTGGTGGTTCACGCCTATAATCTCCACACTTTGGGAAGCCAAGGTGGGTGGATCACCTGAGTCCAGGAGTTCAAGACCAGCCTGATTAACATGGCGAAACCCTATCTCTACTAAAAACACAAGAAAAGTAGCTGGATGTAGTGGCATGCACCTGTAGTCCCAGCTACTCAGGAGGCTGAGGCAGGAGCATCACTTGAACTTGGGAAGTGGAGACTGAAGTGAGCAGAGATCATACCACTGCATTCCAGCCTGGGTGACAGAGTTAGACACTGTCTCAAAACAAATAAACAAAGAAACAAACAAACAGCTGGAAAATCAATGAGATATGATGGCCACGAAAATCAGCACATGGCCTAGGGAAAAAATAGGCCAAGTTCAGGCCCAGGCAAAAAAAAAAAAAAAAAAAAAAAAAACAACAGTGAAAATGGATTGAAAATTAAAAGATTTTTAAACATTGAACACATAGATAGATGAAAGATGATAGAGATAACACTTGTCTACAGACAGGTATGTTTTACAAATAAACACACAAGTATATGTTATACTATATAAATATACATAAGACCATATTTTTATACTTAAACATTTTTTTTAAAGTTTTGTAAAAATAAGTGAAGTGTATAAATTTTTCTAAAGATAAGACCCCTAGAACCTCTTCCTTCCCATCTCTCCAACAGTAGCAATGATCATTAACAATTGGTTGTCATGTTTTTACTCACATTTAATCAACTTATACCCATACACACACAGCTATACAACTGTTTTACATTTTTAACAAAATTATATCCTACTATACATTTTTCTATAGATAATTTATTATCTATAAATATAGATACTTTATATCTATATCTATATCTATAGATATAATTTATATCTATATCTATATCTATAGATAATTCTATAATTTATTCACTCATTTATCATATATCCTTTTCCATGAAAATATATACAAATTACACTCTTTTTTAAAAGCTGTATGCTATTAAATAGTATGAATGTTTTGTGACTCATTTAACCAGTATACATTATTTCATGTTTGTACTTCTATAACTGTATGTAATAATCAACTGTTGCATAAATATTTGTTAAATATATTCTTTTTGTTTCCCTTTATTTATTGTTTCTTCATGAAAAGTCTCACACAAATTTCTTTCTTTTTTAAATTGTATATATTTTAGGTGCACAACATGATGTTTTGACATATGCATACAGTGAAATGATTACTACAGTTGAATAAATCAACATATTCATCATCTCACATAGCGACTTTTTCTTTCTCTCTTTTTTTTTTTTTTTTTTTTTGGTAGGAGGGGGATGGGGGAGGAGGAACAGCTAAAATCTACTCTCTTAGAAAATTTCCAGTATTCAATACAATATCATTAACCATAGACCCAGTGTTGCACATTAGACCTTTAGACTTATCCTAAACAACGTCAATATTGTACCCTTTGATCTACGTCTAAAAAGGACAGTTGTCCTGAGATGGGAAGGAATGATTAGTAAAGGCACAAAAAGGAAAGCAGTCAGCGGTGGGAGTCGTATGCCTGATTTAAGAGCAAATTCCTTTTTGTTTGTATGCTTGTTTTTCTGTAACTACTTTTTATATATCTATTTGTTTGTTTTAACATTAAGCACATTTCCAAAAAGGGAAGGAAAAAAAAAAGGAAAACCAAAACACTGAATAATGAAATCTTAACGTTGAGAGCTCTGAATCGTTACACAGCCTGACCTCCTACTTCACACAGAACCCTTCTCTGCAGACCTTCAGGCCTTCCTGTAAGCTTCTTTCTCTTCCTGAGATGACCTTCAGCCCCTTCACTTAAACCTCTTTACCTTCCAAAGTTCCGCTTGTGGCCCTATATCCAAGGACCTTTCTCTGTTTGCTCTGAAGGATTAGGATGTCCTTCCTGTGCTCTGAGAGCACACTGTGTTTGCATTTATCAGGATACTTTCCACATGCTACTGTGTTTGCAGATGTGTCTTTCTATTTCCTGGGAGATTGTGAGCATCCTCAGGGGAAGGAGATTTATCTTCTTCATCCACTTTTGTGCTTCCAGTGCATAATATGATGTCTAGAGAAGTATCATCCCTTCTTTTTTTATAGAATGATTTAATGTATTAATATACGCATTGCTTAATTTTTTTTTTTCCTTTTTTGGCTAACATATGTGTCTGTGAATTTAGTTCACATATGAGTTACGTCAGCTTTGAGGTGCAGAATGCTGGAAGGATAATATCTAACTTTGGGTAATCTTAAGCAGTAAGAAATTATCTGTGTTGTGGAAGAAAGGAGAGGTGGCTATTTGTGCAAGGATGGCTTGTTTGCTTCAATTTATTGATGGAGAGAGGTAAGCTAGGATATACTGTGTTTGCTGTCTTTATGTGAAATGATGTACCTCATATCTCTCATATCTGCAGTCTTTTTCTCGTTAAAGAGTTGTCTTAAGGAAACAACTCAGCAACTGTCAGGGGAACGGCAAAATGAGTCATTGATTTGTAGTCAGAATAGCCAACTCTATGCTAATAGATTTGCCAATTTTTCAGGGCCTCTTTTAGAGTTCACTTTCCTGTCACACAGCATAGCACTTGGTTTGCTACTTTGAAGTGAGGAATGTCCCTTCTTGTGACCCAAGCTGTCTGCCCCTCTGTCACCAGATACTAGCTTCTAGAATAAGTTTGTACCTTTCACTCAAAGAAATGCCACTACAGCTTAAGTTGAAAAGATTCACCTGAATGTTTTTTCCAGATAAATTGTGATGCTAAAGACATTCTCAGGTGGAAAGCTGAGGTTCCATTTATGTGGGGAAATATGAGCCCCCTTCTCCCAAATTCCATGTAGTCCAACAGAGTTCAAAACGATAGTTATTTCTTAACTATGAAAATGGCCAAGTAGCCTGAGAAACCATTTAATCTTATTTCACTGGAAACTGAAGCCCAAATTTCTGAGTGACTGTGGTTTCCCAGTCAGAAATTGACTGCAACAAGACTCAAATGCAAGTCTGACGACCATGCCACATGGCTAGAAATGCGTCCTCCCTTTTTCTTCTCTGCTATAGGCTGGCACTGGAAGTGTGTGTATGATTGGTTGGTGGAAAGTCAAGATGTTATGTTGAATGGTTACGGTAGTTCTTATAAAAGCCGTCCTGGGTCTTCATTTTCCTCTTCTCCTATTTCCAAAACCAATGTAGAATATCATTTAAGGGTAGAGGCCCTTAAACCAAGCCACACTGGTTAGGACTCAAAATTCACCTCCAAGTAGCTACAATAAATAAATGAATTGGTTAAGTGACTTAATTTTTCTGTGCTTCAGTGTCTTCAGTAACAAAGTTGGATAGCCACAATGTTCATGGTATGAACAAGTTAAAAGAGTTAACCAAAGTCTAGTACTTAGAATAGTGACTGGCACATACTGAGCACTCAAGCCACCTTACGTGTGCTTAGTCATAGGAGTGTGTAGGAATAACTTGAGCGCTGATGTCTTCCTACTTCCCCCTTTTTATTTAGAATTGGAGTGAGATCCTCATTTTGCTATATATTACTCACGGCCTCAGCTCTACCTCATTTGTTTCAGTATATTCTTAGATCTTCTGCTTATATTTGAACTGTGAAAAAATAAAGACAGAATGGTATAGAGGCTAAGAGCATGGGTTTGGGAGTCAGTCATACCACATTTTGGCGAGACTGGAATCAGCCCACATGTTTTCCTTTCCCGCCTTCGAAGTCTCAGCCAGAGCCACTATCTAAGGCATATGGAATGTTTTATGTATCAACAGAAGCTCCAGTGTAATGTCACATAGAACCAAGGGACCGACTTTATAGCAAGGGCGGTGTTAAATTATAGATATACTTGTGGAATCCACTTGTTCTTTTATATATCAAACCACCCAGAAACTGCTGGCCTAATAGAGCAATAGAACCAACCTGTTGAAGGCACAGCTGAGGCACCAACTTGCAGACAATACCCTGTGAGGATGGGGCATCATCTTCTAGGACATCACACGCACCTTATATCCACATCCACTAGATGACATTGTGTCTCCAATGGGTAAAATACATAGGTCTGGGAAGCAGTAGGTAGAGCCAAGAAGGTCTGCGCTTTCCATTGTTTTCAGTGATCTACTTGATAAATGTGCGGTTCATACCCCTCAACTTTGTGTTCTTTGCAGTTAGAAGATAAGATTTTCAAAAGGGAAATGTGTCCACCAGGGAATCACATTTCACTTTAGTCTAAGACTTACTCAAGCACCAGGGGCTTCTTCTGCCAAGGGATCGCCTGGAAGGAATATAAGTCACAGTCCTCCGCATCTTTAGGAGGAGGAAAAGCTGTTGTTACATGGAGAGAGGGGCCAATATGTTTGAAATTCAAGTTATTAACTTGGATATGTCTTAGTTCTCTTTTGCCTAATGTTGATGATACAAGGATAAGTTTAATGGCTGATGCTTTAAAATACATGGGAACCAGGGGTAGAGACTACTGAGGAATGAGGATCTTGTCCACACCACAAGGTGAGCCACCAAGATGCGGCTAATTAAAGGGAAGGGGTTTCTAGAGTGGATAGTAATAGATGAAGGTAATAATTAGCTGTGGCTGCAACACCAGTTATAGCAGTGGGAGCTGCAGTTCATCCTACTAATCTACCACTTTCTTGCATTTTTTCTAGCAAAAGAAGGCCACCAGAACTTTTGATACCATGGAAATATAGTAAACTGACATAAGGGGTAAACTATTATATATTCTGTGCTGTGCTAAATCAATCTCTTTTTTAGGATTGATGTAGTCACCCAACTGCTGATTAGATTGCTGCCAAAAACTTGTGGTTTTCAGATGAAGAAGGTTGACTAGCCCCAAAGTCCTCCTTTGCAGTACATCCTGTATGCAATTACTAATTACTACAGTGGCGTGAAGGCCTAGAGTCCTCACCTTAACTTGTGACAACTCTGAAGGGCCATCCCAGCTCCAGAGCTCCTTTTAGCATTGGCTGCAGCCTTCCTTTAAATACTGCATCAGAACCTGACTTGTCCCTTTGCTCAATCCTGCTTTCTTTCTTTTTCTTCATGAGTGAGGAAATCATTTACTAATTTTTACTAAAATTACTAATTTTACTGAATTTTACTAATTTTTACTAAAGTTTACTAATGAGAACAATCATTAGTAAACTTTTTGCATATGAATCTTTATCTCATATTTCCTGAGGACATCAACCTATGTTGTCACCTGAATATACACCTACCCAAGTAGGAAATGACATACACAGAAGTTAACTAGTTCAGAACCACTCCAAAGGACAAGGTTTCATGAGCAAGACTAAACTGCCCATTAAATAAACTATGGTATCCTCACAATGCAATACCACACAATCTTCAAACAGTAAGGAAAATCTCTATGAAGTATATTGAGATAATCTCAGGATATATTATACAGTAAAAAAAAAAAATAAAAAAGCTTCAGAACAATAATATGTGACTTTTATGAATGAAAAGACAGAAAATAAAAATAGAAAATATATGCATATATCTATTTTGGCATAATAAACAATAAAGCAATAAATGAAAATAGCTTTATATAGGGATGGGTGTGAGTAAAACGGACAGGAAAGAGCTAAGACTAGAATTCTTTGGATTGGATTTTAAAGTAATGCTGACCTTTGAAACATGTAAATATTTCACATAATCAAAACATAAATATAAAATTTTAAAGAAAATATAATAAACGTTAATGTGGAATCCAAACAGTGATATATAAACACACAATGACAACACAAATACATAAAGGCAGCAATCATTGTAGAACTTGTGAAACACGAGACTCTGACTATATATCCTTAATAAGATATTTCCTAAGGGCAAAAAAAAAAAAAAAGACTAAACAGAATTTAGATTTTACTTACTAGGATTATTGCCAATTGCAATTTTTATTTTGTATTTTGAGTTTTTTACTTATGTGGTAGAATTGAGGAAATTTAATATTTTTATATCATTAAGAACAGTGGAAGGAATATAAAACATAAAATAATAACAAGTTTTTTGTTTTTTTTTTTTGAGATGGAGTCTCAGTCTTTTTCCAGGCTGGAGTGCAGTGGCACAATCTCAGCTCACTGCAACCTCTGCATCCCGGGTTCAAGCAATTCTCCTGCCTCAGCCTCCCAAGTAGCTGGGACTACAGGTGCACACCACCATGCCTGGCTAATTTTTTGTATTTTTCACAGAGACGGGGTTTCACCATGTTGGCCAGGCTGGTCTCGAACTCCTGATGACCCCGTGATCCACGTGCCTCAGCCTCCCAAAATGCTGGGATTACAGGTGTGAGCCACCACGCTTGGCCCAAAAGATGTTTTTAAAAGCTCTGTAACATTAAGTTTGAATTGGGAATATCTAGTAGGTCAGATTGCAAATACACACAAACACACACACGCCACAAACACACAAACCGATTATCACTGAATTTGTGATGGTGTTAAAGCAATACATATTCAATAGAAACTGTATTTTGAGTACCTACACAACCATTCTGTTTTTAACTTTCAGTACAGTATTTAATAAATTACATAAAACAGTCAACACTTCATCATAAAATAGGCTTTGTGCTAGATGATGCTGTCTAATTATGGGCTCACGTAAGTGTTCTGAGCACATTTAAGGTAGGCTAGGCTAAATTATGATTTTCAGTAGGTTAAGTGTGTTATAAATAAAGTTTCAGTGCCACAAAAGAAATAGCACTTGAATATAAAATTTTCTTTTTAATTCTCAGCAAGGCAATGTACTTGTATAGAAGGGTGTGCCCTGACAGATGGAATAATGGTGAGTGCACACTTGGACAAAGGAGGGGAAGGGGTTCTTATCCCTGACACACGTGGTCCCTGCTGCTATGTCGTTCCCCTATTGGCTAGGGTTAGACAGTACAGGCTAAACTAATTCCGATTGGCTAATTTAAAGAGAGTGACAGGGTGAGTGGTTTGGTGGGAAAAATGGTTATGGCAGAGCAGGAAATCGGAATGAGTCAGGGTGGAGAATGAGCAGGTAATTGGAATGAGTCAGGGTGGAGCAGGTAATCGAAAACGGTTGCTTTACGAGGAAGTTAAGTTTAAAAGTAGAAGGCAAATAATTGAACAAACTGACATATTGATTCTTTGAAGATAAATTTAGAACTCATATCTAATAAGTGTATTAAATGCATGTTCAACTTATGATGGGTTTATCAGGCCATAACCCCACTGCAAGTTGAGGAGCACCTATATAGATAATATTTCTACAAAATTCTACTTTAGATAATGTATCTACAAAATTCAGGACTCAATAACATTTCCAATTCAAATTTAACATTAATTCAATATTAGTGATTTTTTAAAATTATTAAATTATTCACATGGTGTCAAAGCACCATGGAAAGTTTACCTTTACATGGGAGAAGGATTGGTGTTACCTTGTGATGGGCAGATTCTAAGGTGATTCCCATGATCCTTGATTCTTGGTGCTCATGTCCTTGTGTAATGTCCACTTGAGTGTGGACAGAACTATTAGCTTGCTTCTTAACAAACAGAATATGGCATAAGTAACAGGATGCACACTATTATATGTATTTTACTAGGTTATATGGCAATGTAATATCTGTTGTACGAGCAACTTTTTCCCTTGCTGGCTTTGAGGCCACAGTTTCCATGGTTTGAACTGACCTATTAAAGGTCACGTGATAAGTAATTGAGAGCTATGTCCAGTCACTAGGCCAAGACACAGAGGCCTTAAATCTGGAAGCCCAAAAGAAGCTCAATGCTGCAAATAACCACATGGGCTTGAAAGTGGCTCCTTTCCCAACTGACTTTCAAATGACACCACAGTCTGTCTTGATTTCCCCATGTGAAACTCTGAAGGTGAGGACCAAGCTAACCATGTTTGGACTCTTGATTCAGAGGAAATGGGAGATAGTAAGTGAGTGCTGTTTAAATCTACTAAATTTTTGGCAATATTGTTAAGCAACAATACAATACTAATCAATGGACCCCTGGACCAAGTGATAAATATTAACATATTGCGATTAAAACTTGACATCTTGTAACAATATTTGTCTTCTGTTGTACTTTCATGTAAGTTTTCTAATATCACTTGTGAGGCAAGTACTCTCCCCAAAAGTATTGATCTGAAAACTCATTTAGTCCTTAGACCTCTCTCTCTCTCTCTCTCTCTATATATATATATATATATATATAGAGAGAGAGAGAGAGAGAGAGAGAGAGAATAGAAAGGCAAAATACATGCAATCCTTAAAAAAAAAGTCAGAGCAGCTGTGAATGTCAGACATTCTTTATTTCAGCTGACGTGGACTCTTGAAAAAGGGAGGGGTGACGGAAAGCTAGTCTAAGGACATGAAAGAGACAAAATGGTCAAAACATAACATGTGACCTATTGTGTTATTTTCCTGGGTTAAAACAATGAAAATAAGAAAGTAGACCATGGAACACACTTGTTGGACAATTGGCAAAAAATCTAGGTATCAACTAGAGATTAGATGTTATCAACTAGAGATCAACAAGTGTTTGGGAGCTTTCTTAATGATGGCACCATTTTTGTGATTATGTAATAACATTTCTTACTATTAGAAATCAGAAGATATGAAGCATGAAATGTCATGATAATTATATTTTCTTTCAAAAATATGTGTGTATAAAAAAGAGAAAAAGAGAAAGACATACATACACAAAGGGACAGAGAGAGGATCTTAGCAATTGTTAGAGAGTGTGAGTATGTAGTTTGCTACACTTACAATTTATCTCTGTGTTAGAAATGTATAAAACAAAGTGGTTTGGGGGAAAATACATGAATTGTTGATGTCTAAGCCTGCTATCAGAAGTTCAGTTTGGCTAGGTAAGAATGATGAAGGTTTGAATTATTTCTGCTTGTACGTAGTTTATTCTCTTGGATCAGTTCACCCACTTTGGAAAGTTATTTTCTCTAACACTTCCAGATCAGTGACTTTTTTTAATGCCTAGCAATCATTTTGATGTATTGATTATAGTAATTATCCCTGTCCATCTTATCTGGAAAAGTGAAATGCTTAGGTTTGCTTTTAAAGTTCCAAAATTGCAGCCAAATCTAACATTTTTATTTTACATTGGGCATCAGTATACAAAAAAAAAAAAAAAAACAAACAAAGTTAGTAGGGAAGCTAAAATCACTTGTTAGGGTATTTGTTCTGCCTGGGTAGGATGATCTTATAATATACCTATGGAGGTTACTTGTCAGTTTCTCCTGAGGAATGGATTTACAGGAAATGCAAGAATTTCAGGTGGATCTAAAAGTATGGGCTGATGATTCACTAATCAATATAGAGTGTATGCACTGTAAAAAATTTAATATAATGCCACTAAAAGATGGGTTTAGCATTCCTACTCATGAAATAAAAGTACCTTCTCTGTTTCTGCCTCTTCGTTTTTCTCTCTCTCTTTCTCCCTCTCTCCCCTCTACCATCCTCCAATCTTCTCCTGAATAAATCAGTCTCAAGTTGACATTTTTACTTCAATCCTTACCTTAATTTCTTTTTCAGGGTAAAGAAGAATGAATGCATAATTTTGTTCTCTTTTATATGGAGAAGAAAACCTGATCTTCTCCATTTATTACTTATAGTTTACAGATTGAGAGCTGATTGTAAAAAGGCATCACTCAAAACTGAACCAGTATAAGTTGTGTAACCAAAAGAACATTTGTTAATGGTAATAAATGAAAATCATTTTTAAATGAAATAATTGTTCCAAAGTTTGACATTTTGTAATGGACTTTCGAAATTTCACTGACCCAGGAGGAAATGTAAATAATTCTGGACTTTTCATCCTAAAACGAAAATGACTTGAGATATGGTTAGATCATAAATGTAGAATGGATGTAAGTCTATTTGTGAAATGAGAAACACAAACACATATGGAATTCTTTTAATTACTAAAAGAAAAAAATGTAATTAATATAGTATTAACCTGGTTGAGTTCTAGCCCCAACTTAGTAACTATTTAGTTTTGCCTAGGCCTATTCTCCAGTCCCCCAGCTGTGACAACCTCTGACTCCTACAAAGGTAGTATATATATATATATACACACACACACACACATATTTATATGTATGTGTGTATATATATATTTTTGTGTGTGTATATATACTTATATGTGTGTATATATATTATATATAATGGAGTTTTTTGCTCTTGTTGACCAGGCTGGAGTGCAATGGCACTATCTTGGCTCACTGCAACCTCCACCTTCTAGGTTCAAGTGATTCTCCTGCCTCAGCCTCCTAAGTAGCTGACATTACAGGCCCACGCGACCATGCCTGGCTAATTTTTGTGTTTTTAGTAGAAATGGGGTTTCACCATATTGGTCAGGCTGGTCTTGAACTCCTGACCTTAGGTGATCCACCCGCCTTGGCCTCCCAAAGTGCTGGGATTACAGGCGTGAGCCACTGCACCCGACAGATGTCTCCATTTTAAATAGTCATGCACTTGGGCAGGCAGGGCAGCCTGAAGCACACTGATTAAAGTGCCTAGCACGTAATGATTGGATAGCAGATGGGAACAGGCTTCCAACAATAAAAACAAAAATATACCTTTTTTCTCTACTGTTAGATTCTTTCATAATCACAGTTTATTGACTGCCTTTGTGTCAGGTAATTAACATTTTTCTAATAATAGTAGACAATATTTTAGTAACATAATATAAGTAACAATATAGGTAATATACTGCTAATAGTATAGGTAATATTTTCCTATTTTATAAATAGGGAAAATGAAAGATATAATTAGTGCATTAACATCTTCAATATTCCGGGACAGCAAATATTTGTTGGGTACATATAATAGCAAGCTCCAAACCAAGACTACTTTATTACTTCAAGAAAATAACGTGAGGAAAAGGGAATTTTTAACCTTAATTCAATTGTGTTGGTTCCTTTTGATACAAAGTCACTAGCACAAACACTTCACAGGTTCCAGATGACATTATTGCTCTGAAATATAAGAATGATGACAAAAAGAAACAAATAAATATTGCATATGATACTTGCACTAGTGGAGATATATTAAGAAGTCGTAGTAATTCTTTTGAAGTTTGGTTTCTTTCCTTCTAGATCTCTCACCAAAATCAAGTATGAGTAATTCAATGTATGCAATCATAGCATTTTAGAACTAAAAGGACTTTGGGGAGACTGTCCAGTTCAGTGATTCAAAGCCTAGCAGAGTGTCATGTTTCTTTTTTAATGTCAACCCACTGACGTGGTAGGATTTGCACTTTTATCATATGGTCCCATGAAAGTGTGAAATACAGGTAGTCGACCCAATCCAAGAGGACATGGAAGACTTTCTAGAAGTGTAATTGATCTGACATAGTAAGCTGAAGAATAAGACGTAACCAACCAAAGGCAGGTGAAGTTGGTGATCAAGAGAATTCCAGGCAGACAAACAGAGGGCCCTCCTGAGGAGAGTGAGTAAGGTATATCCAAACAATGGGAAGTACCAAATGGCTAAGATAAAGAGATGCCAATGTGAAGCTCAAGATGTAGGTCTGAGTCTGAACACACAGGGTCTATTGACCAGGTAAGGGATTTAATGGTTAATCCCAAATGCATTGGGAAGCCTTTGAAGTGCTCTAAGTATGGAGGGGACAATGTTCAATTTGCATTTCAAAAATAGCACTTTACTTAAGGTGCTCAGAATGGATGAGCACCTTTCATTGTTGACCTCTTTGGTAATTTAATGTATGCATTGTTGACCTCTTTGGTCAACAATGAAACAGCAGCAGGCACACCTATGGTAATTGTGAAGAGGTGAAATATACCAATTATCCTGAGGAAATAACTGAACATTTTAACAATTTCAAAATATAATTTATGGAAACAAAAACTCATTGATTCAAAGCGCTGACACACTGTAGCCACTTCCAAAAACAATATACAGAACATTTCTATCACCCTCCCACACTTTTCTTATAATCTTTGTAGTCTATCCACTACATCCTGGCCTAAGATGACTATAGTGGTGGAATTCTCCACCACTATAGACTAGTTTCATCTATTCTAGAATTTCATGTGTGGAATTATTCCGTACGTAATCTTTTATATTGTCCTCAGAATCACTTTTTTGAGTAACATTCATGTTGCCACATGTATTCATTTTTTTAAAAAATGATAAATATTATTACCTGGTATATTATCATTTATTTATTCACCTCTTGGTAGACATTAGGCTTTCTTTCTAGTTTAGATCTATTATGGATAAAACTTCTATAAGTATTTGGATATAATTTGTTTTGTGAGCATATGTTTTTATTTCTCATATATTTGAGAGTAGAGTTACTGGATTGTGGGTTAGTACATGAATTATTTTCTTTCCTACTAGTTATGAATGATAATTCCTCCAGTTGTTCAACATCCTTCCTAATAATTGGTATTGTCAGTCTTTTTCAATTTTAGCCATTTCAGTGGAAGTATATGGTGTATCTAATTGTGGGTTTAACATGGATTTATCTAATGACTAATAATTGGTTGGCATTTTTACTTGTGTTAACTGGTCTTTTGTGTTTCTTATTTGTGCTTTTTTTCATTTTAATTCAGTTTTGTCACCTTACTATAGTGGTAGGAGTTCTTTAAATATTTTGAATAAAACTCACTGTTAGATAAATGGATTAAAAATATTTTCTCTCCAGTCTATAGAATGCCTTTTAGTTTCATAAAGTTGTATTTTGAAGAACAACAGATTTTGATAAAGCCCAATTTACCAATATTTTCTCATTAGCTGGTACTGCTTTTATCTTATCTAAGACATTGTTGCTTACCTCAAGGACACTCACACTTTTTTCCTACATTTTCTTTAAGCAATTTTGTAGTTATATAATTTATACTAAGATTTGTTTCCATCTTGCCTTAATTTTTGTTAATATTATGAAGCAAAGGTTGTGAATACTTTTTTTCTAGATATTGTTTTAAACACTATTTGTTAAGAAGACAATACTTTACCATTGAGTTTATATTGGCATATTTGTCAAAAATTTGACCAAATGAATGTATATTTTGGAACTCTATTTAACATCATTTATCTTTACAGCTACCTTTATGCTAAAGCTGTACTATTGTAACTATTACAAATTCAAGCAGTATAAGTTTCCCAATTTTGAAATTTTCATCTATTCCAGATCCTTCTGCATTTCTATATAAACTTTTGAATGAACTTAGGCTATACTTTTTTAAAATTACAATAGTATTGATTGCTATTGAATTAAATCTGCAGAGCAATTTGAGAAACATCAACATTTTAATATTATTGACTCTTAAAATCCATGAACATGAATGCATGTCTCTTTTTACTATAGCTCATCTTTAATTCTTCTCAGCAATATGTTCTAACTTTAAGTGTGTAGGTCTTTTACATTTTATTTTAAACTTATCAGAATTCCATGTATTTAGATGGTATTATAAATTATATATGTTTTAATACAAAATAATTTATTAATAAAATATATAATTCTATAAGTTTTGAAAAAGCATATATTCATGGAATAATCATCACTATATCAAAATATGTAACAGTTTCCTCTCCCCAAATAATTGCTTCATGCCTTTTATATCAAGTGCTTTTTCTATTCACAGAACCTAGAAGCAAGTCATCTGTTTTCTGAACCTATATTTGCCTTTTCAGAATGTCATATGAATGAAATGGTATGATATGAAACCTTTTGATTCTGGCTTCTTTCGTTTGGCATAATACACTTTAGATTCATCCATCGTGTTGAGTATGTATCAGTAACTCATTCCTTTTTATTGTTGCATTGTATTCCATTGTATGTATAATAAGCCTCAAGATCCCCCAGCTAAATTGGGAACCCAGTCCCAGAGCAGCTAGCAACTCTGCCCTAACATGAAATGAAGGGCAGCTGGGCATGAGTGTTTACAGTATGCCCCTCATGGCATCCTTTTTTTGTCTGTCCAATTCATGACTGTCTGGCCACGGTTCTGGTGCTGGGAGCCCACACTTGTGTCCTCCAGGCATCGTGGAGAAAACCCAGTCTCAGTAATCCTTTGGTTCTTCAGATGGAAAGATCAAATCAATACATCATCACAATAGAAAATAAGGCTAATTTGTGAGAATGATCTTCTGTCTTCAGGTCACAAAAGCAGGAATGAATAGTCAAGCAGAGAAAGGAAGAGAGAGAGAGAGAGAGACAACTCATTGTGTATATTTATAGAGGAATAAGTGTGTGGGTAATGTCTGAATGGTCCATTTAAAGGAAGTAGTGTAAAAGTGGGGAGCCACATCTGCTAGACAGAAGAGTTGCCTCTAAGTTCTTTTCTGGCCACAGGCTTCTACCATTTGGGTCTGATGTTCTACTTCTAATGCCTAGACTGCAACTTTTGCTGTGTTGTCCCGTTACAACATACCACTTTTATCCACTTACCTGTGGAAGAATATTTGAGATAGTTCATTTAAAACATCATATAAAAAGTCATTATAACATTCATATATAGGTGATTCTGTGAATACACATTTTGATTTGTCATGGGGTAAATATTTAGAAGTGAGATTTCTGGGTTGTTGGGGTAAATATTTAGAAGTGAGATTTCTGTTGTTGTTGGGTATGTTTAACTTTATTAAACACTTCAAAATTGTTTTTCAAAGTAGCTATACCAGTTAACATGTTCACCGAAGTGTGCAAGAGTTATAGTTGCTCCTTCTGGTATGTCATTTTGCAAGTATTCATCAATTATAGTATATGTGTATTTGTATCTGACGTGGTTTTTAATTTGCATTTTTCTAATGACTAGTGATGTTAAGCATCTTTTCATGTAAATATTTGCCTTCTAAACATCTTGTTTTGATAAAGTATTCACATTTTTTCACATTTTATAATAGGTCATTTGCTTTTTGCTGAGTTTTAAGGTTATATTTGGGTTTACATAAGAGTTTTTTTTATATTTCCAGCATATAAGATTTTACTGCCAGTAGCAGACACTCAACCCTCATCAGAATGCTCTGACAGACACTTCCTTTTTTTGTTTGACATCAGACATTTCACTTTCTGATATCTATTAGAATTTCAGTGGCTGCCTCAAGACTGCATTTCTGCATTTCATCACTACTGACGGCATCAATGTGAAGCATGCAAGAATGAGTTTGTGTCATTAATACATTAACCAGCCCATTAAATAATGTTTTTGGTGGTGATATTTGATGAAGCAAGTAATTTTATATAATTGTGCTGCCAAATCCAAAGTACTGGATTATTTTTCCAAGGTGTCTGTTTATATACAATCTTTGTGTTGTACATATCTCCTCAACTTACATTTATTTATTTACTTATTTGTTTATTCAGCAAACATTTATTGAGCACCTGTTTCATATATCATAAAAAGTACAAGAATGGAATAGCAAAGAAGAATAAAACGGTGCTTGATAAAAGGTAGTTGCTCTGAAAACATTTGTTGAATAAATGAAAAAACACATGCATGAACACAATGACATAGACACTGGATATTGCATATCTTCCCAACAGTTTGCCTAACCTTCTCATGGGAGAAACCCAGAATTCCATTATCTCAGGGACATTATTGGCACAGGTAGGGAAATAGGCATGTCTCACCTCTGGTTCTAGAGTAAGAAGCAAAGGGAATAATATCTGAACCACTATTGAGAGTAAACTACAATGTCTAAACTGAAGAAGTTGAAAGAAAATAAGAAAACAATTTACTTGAAAAAAGGAAAGAAATAGAAAGAGAACATGTAAACAAACATTCTGAAACTACCTCATGATGCTAAGGTATGCAGAGACGGTATTAGTGATAGAACAGGTGGAAAAAGAGTGCCTGTCATTTGCAACAATGTGGTTGAAACTAGAAGACATTATGGTATGTGAAATAAACCAGGTACAGAAAGACAAATAAATAATAATCTCACTTAACTGTGTAATCTACAAAAGTCAAAATTACTCAGAATCAGAGAGTAGAATGGTGGATACCAGAGGCTGCAGAATAGGGGAACTGGGGAAATGTTGATCAAAGGGTATGAAATTTCAGTTAGGAGAAAAAATGTCAAGAGATCCGTTGTACACCATGGTGACTATAGTTAATAACAATATATTGTATACTTGACAATTGCCAACAGAGTGGATTTTAAGTGTCCTTTCCATGCACAAAAGAACAATAAGTATATGAAGTAATACAAATGTTCATTAGCTTGATTTAGCCATTACACAAAGTGTACATAAACATCATGTTTTTATCAACACAATAAACATATACAATTTTTACTTGTCAATTGAAAGACAAAATGCCAGAGCTTTGGGAGACTGAAACTAGGTGGATTACTTGAGGCCAAGTGTTGAAGACCATCCTGGACAACACAGAGATCCCATCTCTACAAAAATTTTAAAAACAGCCAGACTTGGTGGTGCAGCCTGTAGTCCTAGCTACTTGGGAGACTGAGATGGGGGAATCGTTTGATCCCAGGAATTAAAGATTACAGTGAGCTATGATTACACCACTGCACTCCAACCTGGGTGACAGAGTGAGACCTTACCTCATAAAATAAAGGAAATAAAAAATTTTGAAATGTATGATACTGATTTAGAAAAGGGCGGCCAGTTCCATGTTCCTTGCAGTTCCCAAGTATCCCTATGTGACATGCAATCCTCTTTCTTGTTTTGTATTATTACAGAGAGAATGAGCTGTTATCAAGATGTCTGAAAGCTACAAATTTGAAGATACAACTAGAATCAAATAAGAACTCACAAAGTATAGTTGATCAGTGTACAATACAGTGGCATGAATTACTAATATTTAAGGCATTTGAGGTTCATCACCGTTAATGATTCTTCCCACAAGAGAGTCTGAGCAGAGTAATCACCTCTGGGAAATAGTGCCAATGGCCTGTGAGTTGATGAAAATGAAATTTTGTATCTGACAATTCTAGAATTTCATTAATAGGAAGAATATGTATTTACTACTTATGATACTTCCATTGGTTGCACTCATTTCTTACCCACAACATCCAGCTTCTGATCCTAACACTCTGCAGAAACAATCTTCATAAAAGATTTTAATATGGTGGCTCACACCTGTAATCCCAGCACTTTGGGAGGCCCGGGTGGGCGGATCACGAAGTCAGGAGATCGAGACCATCCTGGCTAACATGGTGAAACCCGTCTCTAATAAAAACACAAAAAATTAGCCGGGCATGGTGGGTGGCGCCTGTAGTCCCAGTTATTCGGGAGGCTGAGGCAGATGAATGGTGTGAACCCAGGAGACAGAGCTTGCAGTGAGCCGAGATAGCGCCACTGCACTCCAGCCTGGGCAACAGAGTGAGACTCCGTCTCAAAAAAAATAAATTAAAAAAAAAAAGTTTTTAATAACTTTCTATTAGGACAATTCAAAAGCATCAACTCAGTTCTTGCACACTTGGCCTCTGCAGCACTTGACACCATTGACCATTTTATTTTTCTTAAAACTTTTTCTTTAGCTTTCATGACTGTAATGCATATTCATCATTTTTTGGTTGTTTAATATCTGATTCCTCTTTCAATTTTCAACTTTTAAGTTCAGGAGTACATATGCAGGTTTGTTATACAGGTAAACTGCGGGTCAATGGGGGTTTTGTGTACAGGTTGTTTCATTGCCCAGGTAACAGACATAGTATCTAATGTGTAGTTTTTGTTTCTCTCCCTCTTCCCACCCTCCACCCTAAAGTATGCCCAGGGCGTCTGTTGTTCCCTTCTTTGAGTCCATGTGTTTTCATTATTCAGCTTCGACTTATAAGTGAGAACATGTGGTATTTGGTTATCTGTTCCTGAAGCTCTTGAAATTTTGCTGAAGTTGTTTATTAAATCAAGCAAAGTTCTTGAAACTTTGCTGAAGTTGTTTCTCAAATCAAGGAACTTTTGAGCAGAGACTATGGGGTTTTCTAGGTATGTTTCCATATAATCTGCAAACAGGGATAGTTTGACTTTCTTCCTGTTTGGATGCCTTGTATTTTTTGTTTTTGTTTTTGTTTTTGAGACGGAGTCTTGCTCCATCACCCAGGCTAGAGTGCACTGGAGTGCAACCTGCGCCTCCCAGGTACAAGCAATTCTCCCTCCCCAGCCTCCTGAGTAGCTGGAGACTACAGACATGTACCATCACACCCGGCTAAGTTTTGTATTTTCAGTAGAGACAGGGTTTCGCCATGTTGGCGAGGCTGGTCTCAAACTCCTGACCTCAAGTGATCTGCCCACCACAGCCTCCCAAAGCGCTGATATTACAGGCGTGAATCACCGTTCCCAGCCTGATGCCTTGTATTTCTTTCTCTTGCCTGATTGTTCTGGTCAGGACTTTCTAATACGGTATTGAACAGGAGTGGTGACAGAGGGCATCCTTATCTTGTTCTGGTTTTCGAGGGGAATGCTTACAGCTTTTGCCCATTCAGTATGATGTTGGCTGTGGGTTTGTCATAGATGGCTCTTATTATTTTGAGGTATGTTCCTTCAACGCCTAATTTGTTGAGAGTCTGTAACATAGAAGGATGTTGAAGTTTATTGAAAGCCTTTTCTGCATCTCTTGAAAGGAACATGTTGTTTTTGCTTTTTGTTTATGTGGTGGATCACATTTTTTGATTTATGTATATTGCACCAACCTTGCATCCTAAGTATAAAGCCTACTTGATTTTGGTGGATTAGCTTTTTCATGTGCTGCTGAATTTATTTTGCTAGCATTTTGTTGAGGAGTTTTGCATCTATTCTCATCAAAAATACTGACCTGAAGTTTCCCTTTTTTGTTGTATTTATGCCAGGTTTTGGCATCAGGATGAGGCTAGCCTTACAGAATAATTCAAGGAGATGTTCCCCCTCCATAATTTTTTGCAATAATTTCAGTAGGGATGGTACCAGCTCTTCTTGATACATGGATACATGTGGTAGAATGTGGTTGTACATATATATATCTGGTCCTGGGATTTTTTTTTTTTTTTAGTTGTAGGCTTTCTGTTACTGATTCAACTTTGGAAGTCATTATTGTTCTTTTTGGCAATTCAGTTTATGCCTGGATTGGTCTTGGGAGGTTGTATGTATCCAGGAGTTTAACCATTTTCTCTAGATTTTCTAGTTCTTATGCATAGAGGTGTTCATAGTGTTCTTTGGGGTTTGTTTGTTTGTTTCTGTGGGGTCATTGGTAACTTCCCTTTTGTCATTTCTGATGGTGATTTTGGATCTTCCCTCTATTTTTCTTTATTAGTCTAGCTAGTGCTCTACATATGTTATTACTTTTTTCAAAGAACTAAGTCCTGGAAACATTGATGTTTTGTGTGGTATTTGGCATCTCAATTTCCTTCAGTTCAGCTCTGATTTTGGTTATTTCTTGTCTTTTTTAGCTGTAGAGTTGGTTTGCTTTTGTTTCTCTAGTTCCTCTACTTCTGAATTTAGGAAGTTAATTTTAAATCTTTGTAACCTTTTGATGTGGGAGTTTAGTGCTATAAGCTTGCCTCATAACACCACCTTAGCTATGTCCCAGATATTCTGATATGTTGTATCTTTGTTCTCATTAGTTTCAAAGAGTTTCTTGATTTCTGCCTTCATTTAATTGTTTACTGAAAAGTCATTCAGGAGGAGGTTAATTTCCATGAAATTGTATGGTTTTGAGTAATTTTCTTGGTATTAATTTCCATTTTTATTGTGCTTTGGTCTGAGAGTGTGGTTGGTATGATTTCAGTTCTTTTGAATTTGCTGAGAATTGTTTTATGTCAAATTGTGTTTGGTTTTAGAATATACGCCAGGTGGTGATCAGAAAAAATGTATATTCTTTTGTTTTTGGGTGAAGAGCTCTGTAAATGTCTGTTAGGTTCATTTGGTCAAGTGTTGAGTTCAGGTCCTGAATATCTTTGTTTCTTTTCCGCCTTTATGATCTGTCTAATACTGTCAATGGGATATTGAAATATTCCACTATTATTGTGTAGAAATCTAAGTCTCATTTTATATCTCTAAAAACTTGCTTTATGAATTTGGATACTCTTATGTTGGGTGTGTATATATGTAACATAGCCAGGTCTTCTTGTTGAATTGAACCTTTTACCATTATGTAATGTTTTTCTTTGTCTTCTTTGATTTCTGTTGGTTGAAAGTCTATTTCTTTATTAAATGAGAATGAAAATCCATGCTTTTTTTGTTTCCATTTGCTTAGTAGACCTTTGTAGATCCCTTTATTTTGAGCCTATGGGTATCTTTGCATGTGAGATGGGCCTCCTGAAGACAGCATACTGTTGGGTTCTGATTGTTTATCCAGCTTGCCACTCTATGCCTTTTAATTGGGGCTAGTGCATTTACATTTAAGGTTCGTATCAGTATGTGTGGATTTGATCCTGTCATCCTGGTGTTAGCTGGTCATTATGCAGACTTGTTTGTGTTGTTTCTTTCAAGAGTCAATGGTCTGTGCGCTTAAGTATGTTTTTGTAGTGGCTGGTAATGGTCTTTTCTTTCCATATTTAATGCTCTTTTCAGGACCTTGTGTAAGATGGGTCTGGTTTTAATGAGTTCCCAGAGCATTCGCTTTTTCTCAAAAGGATCTTATTTTTCCTTCACTTATGAATCTTAGTTTGGCTGGATATGAAACTCTTTGTTGGAAATTCTTTTTCTTAAGAATGCTGACTATAGGCCATAATCTCTTCTGGCTGTTCTCCTAATGGGGCTCCCTTTGTAGGTATCCTGCCTCTTCTCTCTAACTGCCTTTAACAATTTTTTCTGTAAGTTCAACCTTGGAGAAGCCGATGATTATGTGTGTTGGGGATTCTCTTCTTGTTTAGTGTCTCATAGAGATTCTTTACATTTCCAGAATTTGAATGTTGGCCTTTCTAGCAAGCTTGGGGAAGTTTTCATGAACAATATCCTGAAATATGTTTTGCAAGTTGCTTGCTTTCTCCCCATCTCTTTCGGGGATACCAGTGAGGCATAAATTTGGTGCCTTTACATAATTCCATATTTCTTGGAGGTTTTGTTCATTCTTTTTTATTCATCTTTCTTTAGTTTTGTCTTAAGTTAGTCTGGAGAACCAGTACCAGGCTCTGATGTGTTTTTCCTCAGTTTGTTCTACTCTGCTGTTAATATTGCAATTGTTTTATGCAATTCTTGTAGATTATTTTTCAACTCTCTCAGATCAGTTTGGTTCTTTCTTATAATGGCCATTTTGTCTATCAGTTCTAGTATTGTCTTAATGTAACTCTTAGATTCCTTGAATCAGGTTTCAGCTTTGTTCTGAATCTTGATGATCTTTTTTCCCAGTCCATATTCTGTGCTATTTCTGTCATTTCATTCATTTCAGCTTGGTTAAGAACCAAAGCTGGGAGACTAGTGTATTCATTTGCAGTAAAGAAGACACTCTGGCCTTTTGAGTTGCCAGAGTTCTTGCACTGATTCTTTCTCATCTGTATGGGCTGATGTTCCTTTAACTGCAGTGTAATTGAATAAAGTCAGTAGACTTCTGGATGTTTTCAGAGGGTCGAGGCTTTCTTCAAGGTCTTTATCCGTAGCTGAATTATTATCTTTGGTTTCACAGGGGGCTATATTAGCAAAGTATTTTTGATGTTGAAGTTTAGGCTTTAATCCAGTAGATGGCACTTAAGAATAATGGCCCCTATATAAGCTCTTGCTCAGGCATGTGGCTCCTCTGTACGTCCTTACAATTGCAGCTGTGCTTTTTCTCAGTTCTCTGAAAGTGTGGGCTCTTCTCCCACTCGAGTGTTGGCTGCATATCTCATCTTGGCAGTCCCAGGCTGCACAGCACAGCTCTGGGGTGAGCTCAGGTTTTATATTCCTTCCCCAGCCTGGATGCAGCAGAGGAAGGTACCTTGGGAATGTTTGTGGCAGAGGGCCTTTCACTTGTCACTTGGGACTCCACTCTAGAGAGATGCAGGGCTGCTATCAGTGCAATCTGCCTGGGGTGGGGCGGCTGTGCTGTGGGCTCAAGCTGGGGGAGCCTTGCCTTGTAGAGAGCAGGAGGGTTTAGGGAGTCATAGAGGAGAGAGACTAGCCTCCTCTCCTCAGGGCAACTGCAGCTTGCTGGAGGTCCGGCTAAAGCACTCATGGTCTGAGTTCCTTCTTTATTCAGAAGGTGGCAAGTGCAGTATCACTGCAGTGGCGGTGGCAGTGGCAGAGGAGTTCTTGATTGCCTCTGGCAGTGGTAGCTCAGAGAAACGTGGAGCTGCTGCTACTAGGGATATTCAGCCAGTGGGGAGGGTGTTTGTGCTGCTGGCCTGAGCTGAGGGCTCTGCTTCATTAGGGCTCACAGGGAGGAGAGACTGGGCTCTTCTCTGTATGGTGACTGTGGTGTGCTGAAAGCAAGGGTGAAACCCTTAGCGTCTTTGTTTTTTCCCTAGAACAAGAACAGCAGTGGCAGAGGGACTCTCAGTTGCTCTGAGAGCCCGTCTCCAGGGAAACACAGAGCCACTACCAGTGGATAGGCTCAGCTGAGGGTGGTCAGCTGTTCTGTGGTCCTGAGCCAGGGAGCCTTGCCTGGTAAAGAGTGGGGAGTGGAGAGCTCAAAGGGAAGAGAGACTGGGCTCCTTACCATATGATGAATGTGGTGTGCTGGAGCTGTAGTGACCAGGCTCTTTGTTCCTTCCACAGTCTGAGGGTGCTTAGGGTGGTACCGCTGCAGCTGCAATGTTGGGGGGGCTGTGGGCTGCTTTTGGTTTTCCCTCCTTTGAGAAATGCAGATCTGCCTCTAAGTGTTCAGATGGGGGCACAGAAGTGGTGGTGAAGTTCCAGGTTGGGAGGTTCCACCAAGTGAGGAGAATCAGGAACAGGGACCCATGTGGAAAATAGTCTGGCTGTTTTTCCTTGAGGCCACAGCATTGTACTGGAGATCCTCCCCACTCCCTAATCACCACATATGGTCCAGAACCTGAGGGCAACAGAAGCTAGAGCAGCAAAGCAGCAAAATTGTGGCCGGACACTCCCTCTGGGAGCTGCAACCCCGCTACCTGCTAGGGAAGTGCAGACCGGCTACCAGCCCCAGAGCCCAGACAGGGCTGGTGTGGCCACGCTAGCGCCCCAGGCCAGTGGGCCTTATCCTGTGAGATACAGTAGAGGTGAGGCCTGCATTTTATCACAGCTCAGGCTTCTGGATTCAGCCCCTTTCCTGGGATCTTGTGAAGGAGCTTGACCTCCCCCATTGTCAGAGCTGCAGCTGCTAACTCAGGGATGCCCAAGGATCCAAGGCTCCCAGGACTCCATGTATGTCTGAGCAGCAGCTGTGCCCAGACTCCACGTAGCTGTCTGTTGTCAGTCTAGAGGCCCCAGTGGGGAGGCTCACAGGGAATCTCCTGAGCCAGGGTTGCAAAGGTCCATGGCAGAAGTATGGATCCCCAGGGAATCTCACTCACCCTTTCCCAGGGTGAGGGTGCCTTCCCTGGCTCTGTGCCACTCCCATGTGGGCAGCCATCCTGTCTTGCCCCTCTCCATTCTCCGTGGGTCCAGTTGTTTTCTTAATGAACCTCAATGTGTCCACCTGGATGTTTCAGTTGAAGATCCAGTGTTTATTCACCAATCTTTCTTCTCTCCATGAGAGCAGTGCATACTAGCTTCTTCTACTCGGCTGTATTACAAAACTTCGCTCTTCCTCTTTTTAGTTAAGGCTCACTGTTGTGAAGTAGAACTTTTCCTTCATCTTAGAAACTGAAAATGCCAGAGACTTATTTTATCAGCCTCCCTAGCAAATAGAAACAAGAGTGTATCTAATTCTCACAGTCAGACATATCTTCCCTGGACTTTAAATCAGAATTGGTGATGCAAAACAGAATGGAATACACAGAATCAGTGTAAGAGACAAACAGCAGCAGAACTTGTCTCTATACGAGTTCCAGGTGCAGAAATTGCAGAATTTTTGGTGGTAGAATCCAGCGTCCCGTGCTGGGATTTTATTGATACACACTGTGATGCCTGTGCCCAGCAGGATTTTTAGTATGTCATCACTAGAACAGTTTGATATAATTGTAATTGTTCTTTATGTCTGTACTTACCAAGTCACATGTTGTGTGTCACACATTATCTTAATTGACTCTGCCTCAAGAATAATAGAGTATATTAACACATGGACATAATTGCATCTAATAATCTATGCAAAGAAAGCAAAATTTTCTGTTCTTTCTGCTCTCTTCCTCTTCCTTCCCCTCTCTTATTAAACATTTTAACTGTTAAGATTTAGATGATAAATACAAAATGGTCAATTATGCTTTAGTTAATATCTCATTAAAGTAGGGGTTAAGGATCTAGTTTCAGTTTAGGTTATATCAATTCCAGAGTTATAAAAAACTTAAATTAATTTTAATTCCATCGTGCATTTGATGGTTAAATCCCCTATAATACTTCTGACATGTCATAGTCTGCCCTCTGTGCAAACACCTTAATTATTACATTTATGATTAAAATTTTAGATCAGGAAGTAACCCTAAAGAGCTTTTCCAACACCACCCTTTTGCAAAAGAAGAAAACCAAGGCCGAGAGATAAATGACCAGCTTATGGCTACATAATCATTACTGGTTGATCCCTCTCTCTGGGTTCAGTGGTTTATTTCCTGTACCTCTCTGCTTACTCTTGAGGTATGTATAGATGATCCTGACATTAGAACATTTTTCCTTACAATGAGTTCAAATTTATCTTTCTGAAACATTCTTGCTTCATGGATTCCTAAAAATTAGAGACATGAAGGATGATGTTAATCCTTCTTTGAAAGGACCACTATTAATTCCTTTCTCAGTTTCTGAAAAGTCTACTCCAGAATGAGGATTTTCCTAATTCATTCAACTTGGTCCTCATATTGTCACTCTCTGAGTCACCCTCACCATTCTTGGCAGTCTCTTGGGTACACTCCAATTTATTTTATCAAGTAGTAGCTAGAAATGTTCATAATATTTATGTTGTACTCTCACCAGCTTAGAATTAGTTTCGTTAGTTCCCCTGAATAGTGAAATGTCTGAATCTGACATGACTCATAGTCTTAGAAGGAATCTTGGTATGTTGGAGGTGGTTTGATATACATAATGAAAGGAGAACTGTCTCCAAAGGAGACTAGTGGATGCACCCTGTAAAATACCAATTGTCTGAGGTCTATGAGAAACCCTTTTCTAACAACCTGTGGAACTTAGGGAAGTCATTTAAATCCTTTGAGCCAGTGTCTGAACATATGTAAAACTAGCTATATGACTGAAGTGATCACTAAGGATTTAGCAAATTTGCTGTAGTGGAAAGAACATCAGGGCTTCGATTCTGAGGATCCTATTTATTCATGTCTTAGCTCTGTTATTCACCAACTATGTGAATTTGGGCCAGTCACTCCTGTATCTGTCTGGTTTATTCCTACTTAAAATGGACATGTGGATATGGGAACTGAAACAGAAGGATACTATTGCAGTTTTATTGCATCTACTATTACATTTCAACCAGCCAATAGATAACATCTCCTTTAATTGTGCTATGCTGCATCATAAGTCCTACTCAAATATGGTATTTGGAAAGTCAGAGATGCCACTTCAGGTAGAAGAACTGAGGTCCTAGTTTTATGAAAAGACATCTTCTTATTCACATGTATTTTGTTCTTCCTTGGTTTAATTACTCCTTTATGGGGACTGATGGAGTCACATACTATGTAGCATTTCAGCAAGCTTAGAGATTCCCTTGAGCTGCTGTCATAAAAAGCCAGTGGCCAAGACTTCTCAACATGATCTCTTCCAGTAATGAGTTGTTTCTAACTTTATCCACATCACAGGCACTCAGCCCATTAGCTGGTTTTGAAGAGCAGGTTGGGCTACCAAAGACTATTATATATGATTATTGATTTTTCTAAAAGCTGCATCTGGGGATTATCAACCCAGCAAGTAGCAAGCATACTAACGGTGGATGTCTTTCTTCAGCTGAATATCAGGATGACCTAGATTTTGGCAGACTCAGTCAGCCGAAAGAGAGTATTTTTGTATTTTTTAAACAATCCAAAGTAATCTTCTCCCAACTACCTCAAATTAGCTGCTGTGCAGTGGGATGGTCCATGAATTATTTACAAAAAAGCACCTGCTCCCTACTCATCTTTTTCTTCAGCTGTGACTTGTCATGCTCCTTCCTAGAAGTCAGAAGATGAGCAGGTTTAACAATCTTGTGTAATAATGTCCTCCAGGGACTGCCTCATTCCTTTCTCCTTCTGAGAAAATTGACCAGATAGCTAAAACTTTGCCAAATATTGCCTTACTGACGTCCAGTTGCAAGAAGATCTTTAACAAGGCAGTAGTTTCACTGATGGCTAGTGCACTTATATACTTCTTTGGGAAAAGAAAAAAAACCCAACAATTAAGAAAGAAGTCTCTGATGGAGATTAAGCTATGCATGCTAGGCATCAATTCTTCAGTAATCACCATTATTTTAAAATGAGAACTGACATAAATTCAGCAGACTATGTACCTGGCACTGTGCTAGTTCTGCTACATGTTACTCATCCAGTATCCAGTCTCCACAACCCCAACCTCACAATCAAGCACTTTTTATTCCCATTTTAAAGACAGTAGAATCGTATCATGGAGGTTATCCAATATTTTATCAGGGCCTGGTATTTTACAAATTGTTTCAAAACAAATGGTCAACTATAATTATTTTACAGAGTCTATAATGAAAGCTTTAATGTCTCCATTTTAGAAATCAGCAGGCTGGGCATGGTGGCTCATGCCTATAATCCCAGCACTTCGGGAGACCGAGGCAGGTGGATCACCTGAGGTCAGGAGTTTGAGACTAGCCTGGCCAACATGGTGAAACCCCGTTTCTACTAAAAATACTGAAATTATCTGAGCGTGGTGGCACACACTATCATCCCATATACTGGGGAGGCTAAGGCTGAATTGCTTGAACCTGGGAGGCGGAGGCTGCAATGAGCAGAGATCGTACCATTGCACTCCAGCCTGGGCAACAAGAGCAAAACTCCATCTCAGGAAAAAAATAAAAAAGAAAAAAGAAAGAACAAAAATGAGCAAACTGAAACTGAGAGAAGTTTGGCTTTAGATAACAAGACTCTGCCTAGGTGTCTCTGATTAAATGCTTTAATGACCATTTGTGGAGAACCTTCCATCTATCGCAAATTGTTCTAAGTGCTTTACTTATGGTATTTCATTGCCCTTTCTAACAATTATGCAAAGAAAGCATTCTTATCTCAATGTTTATGGATAAGAATACGGAGTCTTAAAAAGATTAGACATTTTTTTCTCAAGGTTATCCAACTAATATATTGTTGAACTAGGATTCCAATTCAGGTGGTTTGCCTCGATGCACATAGTCTTTCTTGAAAACTACTTTGCATCTCAGTGAAGGTAATCATGCACTCTGGCTTCATCCCTGGCTAAATCCTTTTGAGGTTAATGGCACTTTTCTTTTAGCTGTGTGCCACATTTTCATTCTTCTGAAATACAGAATGAGATAAGAGTAGTATCAACTGCATGGGGCTGTTATGAGAATTAAATGAGTTCATATACCTAAAGCATTTAGAACAGAGCCTGGCACATGGAATTATAGAACGAATGCTAGCTATTGTTTTGCCATTGCTATTGTTACTGTTTTTACTTTTCTTTTCCTTTTTTTTTTTTTTTTTTTTTTTTGAGACGGAGTCTTGTTCTGCTGCCCAGGCTGGAGTGCTATGATGCAATCTTGGCTCACTGTAACCTCTGCTTCCCAGGTTGAAGCGATTCTCTTGGCTCAACCTCCTGTGTAGCTGGGACTTTAGATGCATGCCACCATGCCCAGCTAATTTTAGTATTTTTAGTAGAGATCGGGTTTCACCACATTGGCCAAGCTGGTCTCGAACTCCTGACCTCATGATCCACCCACCTTGGCCTCCCAAAGTGCTGGGATTATAGGCGTGAGCCACCATGCCCGCCTGTTTTTACTTTTCTAAAAGGAACACAGTCTATAATAAAAATTTCATTTTCTAAAACCTTTTCATAACTCTGGCAGGATTTTTGGGGAGGTGTATATGTTTCATCTGTGGCATAGAAACATATTATCGGGGGAAATGCTGGGAATGCAAAGCACATCATCCCGTTTCCTTCGTGGTATTCCCTAGGTGCTCAAAATATAGGACTTCTCAAGGTGGCCTTGTTATCTGCTACTCTTCCTTTCTGCAGCTCCTTCCTGAGCATTTAGTTGTCACAGCGACACTGACAAGCACTGACAGGCTTGTAGGCTTCCCCCGGGAGTCTCTGTAGCCAGCTTGGCTCTACCATTAACAATCACCGTGTGAGTGCTGTGCTGTGGCTCTTGCCTGCTGGTTATAAGTCAGTCAGGTCTTTGCCTGGTAGCCAGTCGTTCCCTGGGGTCTGAAAACTGACACAACAGAGCAGAATCTTCTCTTTTGCCATAGCCCAATCAAGCCAAAGGCCCTAAATATCAAATTAGGATTCTTCAGGCCTTCAGCAGTAGAACTCATTTTTCTCTGTTCACTCTAGGGCATTGACCTGCCTGCCTCAGTCATCTGCATACGATAGTTTCACTTACGTGTTAGGGAGATTCTTGGGGGAGATTCTTTGACTCTTAGCTGAGTCGAACTGAGGGGAAAGAAGGTGAATCTTTTGGTTGCTAATAGTAAAATTGAAATCTCATTTATCCAGGAGGAGCAGGTTTTGCTCTTAAAATCATGAGGTCTCCTGTATAAACCGGTGGCTGTTGACCTCAAGAACTTCATGCATTATGACCTGGGCAACATGATGTGTTAAATAATGTAGGTCTAAATAGAAAATGCAACATCTTCACTAGAAATAGTTGGAAAAACTTTCTGTGGCAGTTTAATCCATGCTGTGCAACGGTTCTTTCTATTTGCCCCTCACATGGGAAGAGTTTAAGTTTTAGCATAGATCAACCTGAACTTGAACCCCAGTTTTACTACTCACAACACTGTAAACTTAGTTCAGATATTTTGGCCCTGATTGGACTGATTTCTTTTCCCAATATGGGTAACTCTCATCTTCAAAGGTTTTGAGACGAAAAAGTGGTGATGATTTCAAAAAAGTTAGTAAATACGATATCCTCACATGACTGGCTCAAATCATGCCCCTCTCATATTATTTCTATTTTCTCTGTTCATATATTTCATAGAACCTACTGCTGTCTGAAATAATCTTATTGTTGTTTTGCTCATCTTTCTCCTCACTTAGCACCCCTTTTCTCTCCTTTCCTGGTGTTCAGAGCAGCCCCTGGCAAAAATACGCAATAAATTAAAATTGTGAATGGCTAAATGACTATGTTAGCTTTTTATGGTGGCTGTAACAAATTACTGCATACTTAATGGTGTACAACACCACCAATTCATTCCCTTAGAGTCCCCCAGGCCAGGAGGCCAAAATCAGTATCACTAAGACAAAATCAAAGCTTAGGTAGGGCCGTGCTTCCTCAGAGCCTCTAGAATGCTGGCCTTCCTTGGCTTGTGGATACATTATTCTCATCTCTGCCTCCATGATCACAAGGTCCCTCCCTCCTCTGTCTGTGCCAAATCCCTCTCTGCCTCTCACTCATAAAGATACATGCGATTGCATTTTGGGTCCACCCAGTTACTCAAGGATATTCTCCCCATCTCAAGATCCTTAACATAATCATTTCTGCAAAGTCCTTTTCAGCCATAAAATGACATTCATAGGCTCCAGGCATCAGGATGTAAACATTCAGCCTACTAGACTATTTTGTCTTTTTTACTATTTTAATAACACTTTATTCTATCCTTTGAATTCCATATTACCAACTTTCTTGCTATCAGTACTTATCATCTCTCCTCTTCCCTGCTCTCCTTTTTTGCTACCCTGCCCAGCATCTGTCCTTCCTTGTTTTTCTTTCGTTCCTCCTTATTCTTTCTCGGAGGAACCACTGAATGTAAATAATCAATTCAAGGCTTTCAGTATTTTCCCATATGCTATGTAAAATAAAACAAAATGCAACATGTCCAAGCAAAGGCCTCACTAAATTTGCAGGAAGCTATGTGGACCTTATTTTATTTCTTTTGATTTTAGACTATAATTACCATTTGTTTTCAACCTTTAACAGTCCCCCTGTTAATAATGCTCAGTGAATCTATAAGTAATTATTAAGGACAATCTGTGTTTTGGTGAAGAGGTCCAAAATAATTATAACTAATCTAAGATGGCAATTGCTAGGTAATTATTCAGCTACCAACTGATAATTAACCTGTTTTACCTGTATGACCAACTGGCTAACATTTCAATTAGAACCTGATGTAAGTTACTTAATGTCCTTGAAAGCTACAGAAAAAAAAAATTAAAAATCCATCTACTCGCAAAGAGTCTTTACTAATAATTAATTGATTAATCGTATTTGATTTTACTTATAGGACTCCAAGTCATTCGGATGGTAGGTATCTCAGGTGATTTTAACTCATTTAGCACATTTTTAACCTTAGGTAAACACAACCCAGAAGTGCAATGTAATCACCGTTATAAGAGGAAATATGGCAAACTCTGAGCTATCTTTTGCATTCAGAGTATTCAGGCATTCTCCTCTAAGAAAGAATGGCAAGGGACTCCTATAAAGGAACCTGAATGTTCCCAATGTGAGTGTTGACCACAAGTTTGTGTGTCCTCTGGCCAGGTTTCTGAAAAGGTGGCATTATTAGATCGCAGATAATTGAGACTGCAAAAGTTTCCAAAAAGCAGCTTAGTGTCACTCAACAAAAGTAAGTTGAATCGAATTTGTCTGTCTAAACAAAGGGCTGGAAATGAAAGTGCTCATCAAGCATCTTTCAGGAAAGCACCTCTTACTTCTGTTTATTTTTGCCTGTGAGAAAATAGCACTCCAAAAGCAAAACTGAAAAACTGCCGCTCCTTGATGAAATGCCAGGGGCCCTGAAACCCCTCTCCTGCTAATCCAGTGGCCTTATTTCTATCATAAGGAATTTATTTGGGAACAGTAGGCAATGAGAACGGGCAGGCAATGTAAAATAAACTTTAGTTTTACATGGGCTCCTTGAACACAGAAGAAATGGAGGCTTTGGGTGTGCTGAGACTGAACTCTGTAAAGCTTGGGACAACTATATTTTAGCTTGTTCCCGATTATTGCCTTTGATCAAAGGGCGAGAGGAAATGCATCATTAAGGTTATAGAGGATTCTAAGGAAAATGCGAACTTCAGATTGTTATCCTGGCAGTTCAGGCCAATTTTACTCTTAAATAATACAAATTAAAACTGTTTAATTTCGTTTCTCTTTCTGGACCCACATGTTTTCTTTGAATAATAGCTAGTGATACGGGAGTGCTAGGAAAGGAAGAGTGTGGTCCCTTTAAATGAAACAGAAGCATGGACAGGGGAGTGCAGGGTAGAGAGGGTATGGCCCCTAGCTAGGGCTGCACCCCCATAGACCTAGGTGAGGACAGGAGCTCCTGCCTTACTGCCCAAATGTTGCATTTTCCAAGACCACCCTGGCCTGCCACTCCTGCATGTTGTGCCTTTGGAAACCCGAGACCCTAGCAGGCACACACAGAAGTAGCTGGATGTCATAAGGAACGCATTAACGGAAGAGCATGCCGACAGGCACTCACAGGCCAGCAGGCCATCAACTGACTAAACAATGCAGAGTTTGGCCAGAGCAGTTGAAGAGGAATGGCTGCTGGGTGGCCGGACTCCAGGGGAAAACCATCTCCCTTCTGGGTGCCCCATCTGCTGAGGGCTACTTCCACTCAATAAAACCTTGCACTTATTCTCCAAGCCCACGTGTGATCTGATTCTTCTGGTACACCAAGGCAAGAAACCTTGGAATACAGAAATCCCTCTGTCCTCCTGATAAGGAAGGGGGTCTAATTGAGCTGGTTAACACAAACTGCCTATAGATGGCAAACTAAAAGAGTACCCCGTAACACCTGCCCTCTGGGACGTCAGCTGTAAACACTCACCCCTAGACACTGCTACAGCATTGAAGCCCCACAGCCTGCCTGTCTGTATGCTCCCCTAGAGATGTGAGCATCAGGGCACTGAAAAAGCGAGCCACACCCCATCACACGCCCTGCGAGGGGGACAAGGAAACCTTTTCTGTTTCACTAGGATGATAAGTGTCTCCTCAACAAAACAAACACCAATAACAAAATGAATAAGCCTACAGTTAAACATATCTGGACTCTAGACCCAGAAATCAAGACCAGAAAGATAATTTTGTGCATATCATACAACATCTCTGAGGCTCAGTTTCCCAAACATGGATTCTACAGGTGGAATATTGAGTTCAAATTCCAGTTCTTCTTACCAACTGTGTGACCTTGTAATTTAACCTTGTGGTATCCTGATTTATAAAATTCAGGCAACAATAGTATCTATCTCACTAGTTACTGTGATGAGTAAATTAGTCAATGTATGGAAAGTTAATACATAAGACCCAGTTAGAAAAGTCTCAAAAAGTGCTCAGTAAATGTTCACTGTTTTGTTGTTATGATTGTTGTTATTATTTTCTCATCTGTCAAAGAAGAAACAACAATTCCTACTTCCCTGAATTGTGACATGTCTAAGTTATTATCAATCTCCATATGTCACAGAAGGGCTTAATCCATGACATACCATGTTTCCCAACAAATGAGTTCAATTGTCCCTTCCCACTGTATGCACCTTTCTCCTGGCTTTGCACCTTCAGTCAGGAAGTCCATTCCTGAAGACAGTATGACTCATTCTATGCTCAAAAGCATATGTACAGTTATAGTGCTTTTCTAGTTCTCTTCCCCTTTCCTTAAAGAGTTTTTCCATATAAGCTTACCAGAAAAGGTAGCTGAACACAGTGATTTGGGCCACCTTAGTGTTCCTGAGGCCATAAGATCTTATGTTCTAGCAGCAGTGTCTACCTTTTTAGTTGAGATTGAAGAGAGAGAGAAATTGAACATAGATTCTCAGTTCCTCTTCTCAAAAGCCATAACTCCAGTTCTACACAGCATTCCACACTGCAACTCCCATTTGCCCTCCAGAAAGAGTTACTGATGGACTGGAAAAGCAGATTGGAAAAAATAAAAAGAAAAAAGAAAGACAGAGGTGATCCATCCCTCTCTGTTTGCTATGGTTCAAAAAGCATGATGACTTCCCCAGCCCTCAGGACTAGTTTTGAAAGAGGCATTAAAGAGTTGTGGAGACCAGGAAGAGATTCTAAGTCTGTCTGGGAGAGTAAGAAAAGAGATGATGTTTGCACTAGTCTTGGATAAATCCAAGTTTAGAAGAGTGGGGTATACAATAATTTGGTGGTGAGAATAACATCTTCAAACCATGGAAGGTACAATGATGCCTTTCTTTATTCCATCTTGATCTTGGAGAACTTATTGTTAGGATATTTTTAATGAAGTGGGAAAGGAGGAGGAAATGGACAGATGTTCCCAAAAGGAAGTCCTTTTGGCTTTTACAAATGCCATTGGGTTACACAGATTCCTTGGAATACAATTTATACACAGCCCCACTCTTAAGGCACTTGCGTCTAACACGGAGTACAAATAGATTAAAAAAAAAAAGAAGAGTCATGGGTGATGAGAGTTAAAGTAAATAAAATACAGCATAACAGGAGGACAAATCTAGCTTAAAAGTCAGACAAAGCCTTTTTGAAACAATTTGTTGAAGTTGAGACTTAAAGAAAAAGAAGTAAAGAAAACCTTGGTCTCCTATTGATCAGCTTGAAAGATACTTATATGTACTTAGTTAAAACTTAGACATTATGAATTAGTAGATGAATGTATATAAAAAAATATATACACAAATAATTTTTTAAAATTAGATAACTGAATTACACTTGATAAATTCAATTCTGGTAGACAATACTCTAAAACTTTAGCATTCTTTAAAAGCTAAAAGTGAACCTTACAGACGTGCCAATTTTAAATCACTGAAATACAAGGTTCCCAATGATTTTTCCAATATTAAATTCTATAATTCCTTAATTAGTACATAAAATGTAATAATCATTTATGTGCATTTATGTATGATTTTATAAGAAGTACCTCTAAACTTTTTGCTCCATTATTTCTAGAAATCCTCTTACCATCAGTACATACAAACTCCTGCTAAGTTTTAGGGACTAACCAACAACTGTTCACTTAAACAAATAGAGATAGTATAGTAAATTCACTCAGCATATCACTCTAGGATAAGACTGCATTGGTTTGGATCCGGGATCAGACACATTTTTATAAAGTCTTTAAGCCTCCATTACCTCATCTATATAAGGAAAACAGACATATAGACAACAGTAAGATAATTCATATAGAATTCTTAATCGAGTGCCTGGCATATAGTTAGCAATTATGACTTAATATCCACACCCACTCTGAACTAAGCATATCTCTCCTCTCCAGATGAGAAAACTGAGTGTCGTAAGTTCAAGGTAAGCAACTTGTCCAAAGACAAGGAACTAAATAAGTTGGATATAAAATCAGGTCTTCGGGTCCAGATGAATTGGTACTTCCATAGAAGAATAGTTCTGCCTATCACAGAGTTATGGTGGTGTCTGATAAGCTCAGGGGCATAGGCATCCCCAGCATGGTTCCCATTGCATGCTCCTCACTCGGCAGCAGTATACTGAATTGGAGATAAAGAAGAACCTGTTTACTTGCCTTGCAACATTAAAAACCCAACCAAGTTCTCAGCTACCACATCGTGATACAATAGTATCCCTTGATCTACTGTGAGGTAGATCCAAATAATTTGTTACAGAGAATAACCAGAATGGGAAAGTTTGTGAATATCCTGCATTATTTTAAAGAAAGCAGATTCAAGGTTATCTCTATAATAACCTTTCTTTGCCTCATTTACATTCAGATACACTTTCTTGAGTGGTTGGAGAAGTGGTGTTTGAGCTAATTCAGGAAATTGCAAATGAGTGCCATACATGCAAATGTCATCTGTCAGGTGTGTCTGATGAGAAAAAAAATAAGTGCAGCTGCTTTAAATAGTGGTGAGAGTACAGCCAATCTCTTAGCAGCTAGGCTATTGCCCATGAAATACTTCTCAGGACTTTTATTTGCTCTTTAGGATTAGTGGCCCCTCCTTTTTTTAATAGTTGCTGGGTTAATACAAATCCTCAGGAAAGCCATGGCCCAGGGCTGCTTACTCTGATCAGGCTGCTGCTGCATCCTACCAGAACAATGTCCCTGTCAAGGTTCACCTAGATGGGCACTCCCCAAGGACTGGTAATCCTGGCACCCCTTAGCTCTCCTGCATGCCTCTCCTGCATGCCTGGCAGAAGCCTCTGGAAAAACAGTGGTGGGGAGAAAGGGAGGAAAACAGAGTGTTATGCAATATGCACCAACTCAACTCCTTGAAATCCTGCTCACAGGTCTCCAGAATGAGAGTGAGGTGACAGCAGGAGGCTGCTCTGACATGTCTCTGGGAGGTGCCTTGATGGTGACTGACAGCTTGTTACGCAGAGGTCTAATTGAACCCAACGGCCTCATAAATGAATGCCAAGTGCTCTAAGCCAAAGAGAAAGGAAGTGACTGTTGGGCTTACTGTCTGCATTTCCCCAACAGTGGTGTACAAATTACCATATTGCTCGGGCACTTCTTGCCAATGGGTTTCCTGGGTTTTGCTGTTTTTATAATTAATTACTGACCCTGGAGTGTGTGTCATCTACTATCTAAGGTTTCCAGCAAGAGGCAGATTATGCTACATATGGCAATAGGGCATTGACTGCAGCTGCTTTAAAGAACTATGAACAACAAATAACCAGATGAAGAAGGCATTCCAGCTTCGAGAACCAGAGCCTTCCTGCAGAGGGAGCTGTTAGAAATTAGAAGATTGCAGGAAAATGGGAGCAATTTTTTCCTTTCTGACAAAAAGCTATTCAACCTTTATTAAATAATCATTATAATTATGTTAAGTGCTTCACATACATTATTTCCTTCCTATCACAAAACTGGAAACTGATAATCCCCACTTTACAGATGAAGAGGCTAAGACATAGCGTAGATACCCAAGGATATGTATTCAAGAATAGTGAGTATTGGGGTAGGGACTTGATCTCATATCTGAGTTCCAAAATTGTGCACTTTGTGCTATAACGAATTGACAGTATTTCTAAAGTACCTTCTCTGGACTGAGGATTCTGAGAATTGTGTTAACAGGGACTCCAATGATCAAGTCAGTATTAACAATTGTAATTAGGAGGATGAGTATAATGATAATGACAATGACAATAGCATAATGTTTTGAGATAGCAACTCATGTTTGTTTGTTTTTCTCTTCCTGAATTTCTCTTTCCGTAACCTCTATTCCAGCAGAGAGTACCTCCTGTAGTTTTTTCCTTGGTCAAGAAGGCTGCAGTGCTGAAAGCAGAAAAATTTGCATTTGATTTTTAAAAGCCAAGTAGCAGAGAGATGGGAGGATTCAGCATATAGACAGAATGTTTTAGACAGAAATGGGGAGAAAGAAATTACTCCTTGATATGAGAAAGGAGAAAAGAGTGTCACTGCTTTAGGATGGTGTCATGGTAGTGGGAGTAGAACTGAGTGTTATTGGAACCCAGAGCGGAAATGGCCACTTGGCGCATTTATGTGGTGGGAAAATATCACCCTTTAAAAGAATTCCATGCACTCAAGAGTGACATGGACACTGTAGAGAGTACACTAAAGAGGCATAGAAATGGCATAGTGGGTATCTCACTTTTAAATTTTTCATTTTAAGTACATGTGCAGGATTGTTATATAAGTAAATATGTGTCACAGAGGTCCGTTGTCCAGATTACTTTGTCACCCAGGTGTTAATCCTGGTAGCATAGTTATTTTTCCTGATCATCTCCCTCCCCACACCCTCCACTCTCAGATGAACCCGCAGTGTCTGTTGTTTCCCTCCATGTGTCCATGTGTTCTCATCATTTAACTCCCACTTATAAGTGAGAATATGTGGTTCTTGGTTTTGTATTCATGCATTACTATAGTTTGCCAAAGATTATGGTTTCTAGCTTCATGCATGTTCCTACAAGGGACATGATCTCATTCTTTTTTATGACCGTATAGTAATACATGATGTATATGTACCCCATTTTCTTTATCCTGTCTACCATTGATGGTCATTTGGGTTGATTCCATGTTTTTTCAATTGTGAATAGTGCTGCAATTAACGTAAGTGTGCATGTGTCTTTAAAATAGAATGATATATACTCCTCTGGGTATATACCCAGTAGTGGGATTGCTGGTTCAAATGGTAGTTCTGTTTTTTAGTCTTTGAGGAACTGCCACACTGCTTTCCATGATGGTTGAATTAATTTATCCTCCCACCAACAGTGTATAAGTGTTCCCTTGGCTCTGCAACCTCAACCAGCATGTCATATTTTTTTTTTTTTACTTTTTAATAATAGCCATTCTGATTGGTGTGAGATGGTATCTCATTGTGGTTTTCATTTGCATTTCTCTCGTAATCAGTGCTGTTGAACTTTTTTTCATATACTTGTTGGCTGAATGTTATGTTTCTTTTAAAAAGTTTCTGTTTATGTCCTTTGTCCACTTTTTAATGGGTTTTTTTTTTTTTTTGCTTGAAAACTTAAGTTCCTTCCAGAATCCGAATATTAGACCTTTGTCAGATGCATAGTTTGAAAATGTTTTCTAACATTCTGTAGGTTGTATACTTACTCTGTTGATTGCTTCTCTTGCTGTGCAGATGTTCTTTATAGTTTAATGGCATTGCCTAGGTTACCTTCTAGGATTTTTAGTGTTACGTTTTATATTTAAGGCTTTAATTTTTCTTGAGTTGATTTTTGTATATGGTATAAAGAAGGGATCTAGTTTTAATCTTCTGCATATGACTAGCCAGTTATCCCAGTACCATTTATTGAATAGGGGGTACTTTTCCCACTGCTTGTTTATGTCAGCTTTGTCAAAGATCAGATGGTTGTAGGTGTGTGGCCTTATTTCTGGGCTCTCTATTCTGTTCCATTGGTCTACATGTCTGTTTTTGTACCAGTACCATGCTGTTTTGGTTACTGCAGCCCTGTAGTATAGCTTGAAGTCAGGTATTGTTCTTTTTTCTTATGACTGCCTTTGAGATTTGGGCTCTTTTTTTGTTCCATATGAATTTTAAAGTAGTTCTTTTATAGTTCTATGAAGAATGTCATTGGTGGTTCGATACAACAGCTTTGAATCTATAAATTGCTTTGGCCAGTATGGTCACTTTTAACAATACTGATTGTTTCTCTTAATGAACATGCAATGTTATTCCATTTCTTTGTGTAGTCTCTGATTTGTTTGAACAACGTTCTGTAGTACTCATTGTAGAGATGTTTCACCTCTTTAGTTAGCTGCATTCCTAGGTATTTTATTTTTTTTGTGGTAATTGTGCATGGGATCGTATTCCTGAGTTGGCTCTTGGCTTGACTGTTGTTGGTGTCTAGGAATGCTACTGATTTTTGTACATTGATTTTGTATCCTGAGACTTTGCTGAAGTTGTTTATAAGCTTAAGAGGCTTTGGAGCTGAGTCTATAGAGTTTTCTAGATAAAGGATCATGTTATCTGCAAACAGCAACTATCTGACTTCCTCTCTACCTATTTGGATGTCCTTTATTTCTTTCTCTTGCTTGATTACTTTGGCCAGGACTTCCAGTACTATATCAAATAATAGTAGTAAGAGAAGGAATCCTTGTCTTGTGCCAGTTTTTAAGGGGAATGCTTGCAGCTTTTCCCCACTCAGTGGGCTGTGGGTTTGTTATACATGGCTACTATTCTAAGGTATGTTTCTTCAATACCTAGTTTATTGAGAGTTTTTAACATGAAGGATGTTGAATTTCATCGAACACCTTTTCAGAGTCTATTGAGATCATTGTAGTTTTTGTCTTTAGTTATGTGTATGTGATGAATCACATTTATTGATTTACACATGCTAAACCAACTTTGCATCCCAGGGATAAAGCCTACTTGATTGTGATGGATAAGCTTTTCGACATGCTGCTAGAATTAGTTTACCAGTATTTTGTTGAAGATTTTTGCACTGGTGTTCACCAAGGATATTGGCCTGAAGTTTTCTTTTTTTGTTGTGTCTCTGCCAGGTTTTGGTATTAGGATGATGCTGGTCTCATAGAATGAGTTAGAGAGGAGTTCCTCTGCTTCAATTTTTTGGAATAGTTTTAGAAGGAGTGGTACCAACCCTTCTTTGTACATCTGGTGGAATTCAGCTATCAATCAGTCTGCTTCAGAGCTTTTTTAAGTTGGTAGGCTTTCTATTATGGATTCAATTTTGGAGCTTGTTATTGGTCTGTTCAGGGATTCAGTTTCTTCCCATATCAGTTTGGCAGGGTGTATGTATGCAGGAATTTATACATTTCTTTTAGATTTTCTAGTTTGTGTGCATAAAGGTGTTCGTAATGTTCTCTGATGGTTATTTGTATTTCTGTGGGGTCAGTAGTAATATCCCTTTTGCTGTTTCTAATTATGTTTATTTGCAGCTTCTCTCTTTTCTTCTTTTTTATTAGTCTAGCTAGTGGAATATTCATTTTATCACTTTTTTCAAAAAACCAACGGCTGGATTTGTTGACCTTTTGAATGGTTTTTAGCATCTCAATCTCCTTCATTTCAACTCTGATTTTTGTTGTTTCTTCTCTTCTGTTAGCTTTGCAGTTGGTTTGCCCATGGTTCTCTAGTTCTTATAGTTGTGAGGTTAAGTTGTTAAACTGAGCTTTTTCTAATTTTTTCATGTGGGCATTTAGTGCTATAAATTTCTCTTTTAACACTGCCTTAGCTGTGTCTCAGAGATTCTGGTATGTTTTATCTTTGTTCTCATTAGTTTCAAATAATTTCTTGATTTCTGCCTTAATTTTATTATTTACCCATAAGTCATTCATGAACATGTTATTAATTTTCCATGAAATTATATGGTCTTGAGTAAATTTTAATAGTGCATATCTCAATGTCAAATGAATAATCAGTGACCTGGGACCAGGCAGGAGAACTCCCTGAGTCATCCCAACTACTTGTTAGCAATTATTGTTTGGAGCTATGTCACAACAGTGGGAGGAGATCATGAATAACAAGATATCCTCAGTTCTGCAGGTAAGGTCTAGAAAATAAATTCTTTTAAAATACTTTCAGGTTAAAAAAGAAAGAAAATTTTGAAGAGAAAATAATATGAATTTGTATTTCTTGCATATCCGAGTGTGTAGACTGATTCATACTTGTTTAAAAATATAACAATCACAAAATAACAACATTATTGGACCCTTGTAAATGCATGCCAGACTCAGAATCTTATGCTAAATACATTAAAAGCATTTCTTTATTTACTTCTCATGAATCCACAGAATACTTTTATTAACTCCATCTTATGAAACAGGAAGATAAAGCTTAGTCATTTATCTAAGGTTATAATTATGCCACATGCCTTTACAGAGCCAATGTTTGTCACTTGCCCTGGCCTAGTAATTTTCTTTCTTGGCTAATTCTTTCAATATAAGACAATATCATCTTTACCCTCACAGTTTTCCTTATTGTCTTCACTAAAAACATGTGAAGCTGTTTATTATGTGAGCCTGGGTAGTACTCAGTGAGATAGAGACAAATGTACTGGAAAAAATCAAAGTGGAATGCCAAATGGGGCAAAATCATCATTGAACTCTAGAGAAGCCCAGGTATAGATTTAATGAAGGTAAAAGAAGTTTAAATTTACTTCACATTTAATTTTTAGCCTAATTCATTGAAAAAAAAAACAAACAAGATTCTATAGATATAAATATAATAAGTAGAATAGACCAGGTTCCTTTTAGCAAGTAATTTCTTTCTCTCTCTCTCTCTCTCTCTCTCTCTCTCTCTCTCTCTCTCTCTCCCCTGTCTCTTCTCTCTCTCCACCATCTTTTTGAGAGGAGTACATTTTCCTATCCCATTAGTCTATTGATGCTGGGCTTAGTTATGTGATCTTCTTTGTTCAATGTGATATTAGCAGGTATGCCACAAGCTTGATTGAGTCTGCTATCTTGGGCATCAGTGACCCTCCATGTGAAGAAATCCAACTCCCACCCCCCGCTCCATGGGTAACCACTACTCCTTCAGTCTCAGCCTAGAATTACCAAAAGCAGAATAAACCAATCTCCAGCTCTAAACCAAGGCCGGATAAATTCCCAGCCTAAAAGCAATGCTACCCAAGATGACAGACATATAAACAAGAAATAAATGCTTATTCTTGTATATTATTGAGATTTTGAGTTTCTTTTCTACACACAAAAGCTAGTGATACAATAATCAATATAAAAGATCACCCAGTTAATCATCTGTTTACCTTTACTTTAACTCTCAGGAATCAAAGTTTGGTGGAATGAATTATGAGGGCTAAGTCCTCCAATATGCTTTTATAGTTACTTATTTTTTGTGATATGTACGTAGCTCAGGAACTAGAAGATAGGAGATAAATTTTGGAACATGAAAAGCTCTCTCTTTCTAAGTAAAATTCCATAGAAAGAAAGCAATGATGTCTCCACCAAGCAATAATTGTGAGCATTAATTTCATCTACTAGGTAGACATTCAGAACAGGAAGAAGTCAGAGAAAAGTGTTATCACAAAGACTTGTAGTATAAAAGATTAAGACACTCTTTAAGATCCCATTTCTTCATCCCCAAAATAGAAATAATCACATTATCTACTTTATAGGAGAGATTTTAAAATTTAGTTCATAAGTATGTATTAAACATTGATATTTATTGTCTGGCCAGTTTCTGTGAAATATGTTGAGGATACCAAGGTGCAAATAAAAGAGAAACGTTTTTCATCTCATGGACCATATTGTCTGGCCACCTTAACAGTATTTATAAGACCAAATATTCACAATAATTAAATATATGCATAACTAAAAATTTCAAAAGTGTTTTAGAAATTTAAAAAATAGTACACATAATGTGTTTATCTCAATGTTAAATTATTAAGAGTATTACTTATCAATTATCAACAAAAGAGGTTAAGGTGATATGGCAGTTATGATCATGAGGGTGAAAATTCTCAGATTTTTCAGTACAAGTTCTCCTGGGGCTTGGGTTTTTCTCTTTGTCTTTTTATTCTCTATCTCTTTTTCTCTCCCTGCTCTGTCTCTCTCTTCAACACACACATGCTGTGTCTCTCTCTCTCTCTCTCTCTGTTTGCATAAATATAAGCACTGGCCACACTCAACAGGTTTCTAAAGTGATGGTAAGCTAATAATAAGTACATGGTCCTACGTGATCTTAAAAATCAGGTATGTCTTTCCTAACGTCTCACTAAAAGCTCCTGTACCAGGCAAAATGATGGTCTTCAGGAAAGAAGGCGTCTGTATAAGAACATCCAGCCTGTTTTTACATTCTGGGCTTAGGAATCGGTAGAAAGGAGGCAGTATGGGAGCAGCATATTGTCCACAATGTCTCTAAACTTTCCTTGCCATTTGTACTTAATGAAACCTAGTGGGTTTCCAGCAGATGCTTCCAACAGTCTCTTGGAATATGGATTATACTGAACTATCTTGGTCTGATAATTTAATATATTATAATGGGGGGCATTTCAAAAGAGTAATGGAATGCTTAGATTTTAAGGCCCTGTGTCTAACCTCACTTTTTATTCATAGGTTACTATCTCTGGTTAAATCACTTAATATTGCTAGATTTTGTTTGTTTTGCTCACCTGTAGTTTAAAAATGTTGAAGGCTGAATGAACAGATATTGTCCATGTCCAACCAGCTACGATTATATGATTATTTTAATAACTTCCGAAATCTCTCTCTATACATATATATATACACACACACAGACATACATATGTGTGTATGCCTGTCTGTGTGTGTGTGTCCGTATCTATCTATCTATCTAAAGATAGGCAGGGACCCCAAAACTCACACATTATGCTTTTCCAATGGATTTTGCCATGAAAGCTTTGCTTTACATGATGACATGATATCAAAATTTCTCAAAGGGTAAAGCTATGAGTTCAACTTTCTATTCTAAATCTAAGACTACATATACAGACACTACAGAAAACACATTTCTGCAGTAGCTGAATTTCCAAGTCTAAAATCAATGAGGCAAAGCTGCTTTATTGAGTTATTCCAATAATACCTATCTGCTTTTAAAGAGGCCTTTGTCTAATGATAGTCAGAATTGTAGAGCCAAGAATAATAATAGAGTTCATCAGATCTAAACCATTGTTTTGCAAATGAGAACATTTTTATCTCCTGTTATCCTTATGCCAGCTTGGATTTGGTTTAACCTAAGAGCATCTCACTGTATTGCTGTCACTATTATTATAGGATGTAGGGAACAATCATATATTGACCACATACTATGTTAAACACTGTGATAGACAATTGCACACCATTACCTTTCTACCTCCCAGTTTCAAAGCAAGGTAGATATTAATATCACCTTTTACAGATAAGGGAATCAAAATCTAGAGTTTATATAAGTTAGACAAGCACTGTTAGTGGCAGAATCGGGGTTTGAAACCATCCTTGTTTTTTTGAACTCCAAACCCAAGGCTCTTTCCACAATGCTAGCTCTTACCCTAGGACCTATATATTGGCATAAAAAGGTCTAAAACCTCCTGGAATTGCTTGAAAAGTTTTGTGTGTGGGCGTGTGTGCGCGCACACACACACACTCATATTATTTCCTCTTTGGAGGTAAGTTTTAGCTTTGATTAAATTTTCAAAGGGAGACACAATCCTCAAAATATTGAAGACCCCCAAAAGTCTATTCAGATCATTATTTAAAATCTGCCTTTTTGCAAAATTTATTTGGGAAAATTTACTACATGCATCAGTTAGCCCAGGCTGGATGTCATCCACCACATCTCAGTGGGTAAAAGTGCCAAAGGTCCATTTCACACCCAGACTCCACGACCATGTAATGAAGTTAGAGTGGTACCTTCTAGGTGGCCCATATTCAGTGAGCTGAGATGATGGAGTCTCCTCTATCTGGAAAGTCACAGGACATCTCAAAGACAGAGAAATTGGAGAGTCAGTGACTGGCTCTTCCATGTACCTGTAATATCTGTTCATGTTTAGTTAGCCAAAGTTAGCAACATGATCACACCTAATGGCAAGTGGTGAGAAGCATCATCTTTTGGGATGCCCAAAGCAGAAGATCAAACATTTTTCATAAAAGGCTAAGAAGTAGAAATTTTCAGCTTTGTGGGCTATTCTGTCACAACTGCTCAGTCCTATTGTTGTAGAGTGAAAATGGCTATAGAAAATAAGCAAATGGGCATGGCTGTGTATCATTTGGTCCTGAGGGCTGAAGTTTATGAATTCCTCACCTATATAATCAACATGCATTGGTTGCTTAGCAACAGCAAAGCTTTTTTGTGAGTTAATGTCAAAGACAAATTTGTCCATTGGCTACTCAAAATATAACTTTAGTGATGAAGTGAACATTTTCAACAAAATTCCTATAACCTATGTATAATTGTATTCTAAAAAGCTGTATGACTATTTCTAAATGAAAGCCAAGGCATATTATAATTCTACAAGGTGAAAAAAAGTGCTTAAATTTAAACCTCTCTCCTAGTATGATTTTGTCTATGAAAAATATTTGAAATAAATAAAAGATTTATAGATTATCCTTAAAGTAATCAATCATAGATTAATATTATTTCTCATCACTTTACTTTTGAGTTTCTTTTTTAATTGAGTAGCTGATATCTGTCAAGAATGTCAGATTCTGAATACAGATATTCCATGTATCACAGTAACATAGACTTAAAAAATTGAGATTTCCTGAGAAAAGTGAGCCAAACTGCCTTGAAGAAAATTAAAGAAACTAACCAAGATGCTTTTCTTATCTTTATCACCTATTGCAGATGGGAGAATGGGAGCTGAAAGTGACCAAAATGACTCAAATATTAGTTGGAAAAAGTGTTGAGACTAGATCCTGGGTCGTGTTCTTCCCAGGTTGTGCTCTTTTCTACTCAGGCCATGAACTTTTTACTCATAGGACTGCATATAATAGAGTAAAACAGCAGTGTTTAAGAGCTGGACCTCTGGAAAAAAGCTATACTGTCATGCTTTGTTTTTATTTTAAATCCCCCACTTACTTGCCCCATGAGCTTGGGCAAGTTATTACACTTTTCCAAGTCCCAGTTTCCTCATTTAGAAAATTAGAATACTAGGACTTTTTGCATACGATTGTTCATAGAATTTAATATTACAGGCTTGTAAAATGCTTAGCACAATTTCTTGCATATAGTAACTGCTCAACAAAGTATAGCTATCATTTTTACTCTAATTATTAACTTTATTATATTCAGTCTTATACAATAGCATGCATTTTACCTGTTAGGATGGTTATTAGCTTAATAAAAATATATGTCCTTGAATATATGGAGACATTGGAACCCTTCTACACTGTTGGTGGGAATGCAAAATGGTGCATCCATTATGGAGGTTCTTCAAAAAATTAAAAATAGAATCACCATATGATCCAGCAAGCCCACATTTGGGTATTCATCCAAAAGGATTGATTCAGGACCTTCAAGAGATAAATACACTCTTATGTCCACTGCAGCATTATTCAGAGTAGCAAAGATATGGAAACAACCAAAACGTGCATCAACAGATAAATAGTAAGGAAAACGTGTTATACACATACAATGGAATACTACTCAGCCTTCAAAAAGGAAGAAATCTCACCATTTGCAACAACATGTATACAGCTGGAGGACATAATTTTAAGTAAAATAAACAGGTTACAGGTGGACAAATACTAGATGATTCCAGTTACATAAAGTATCTAAAATAGATTCATAGAAGCAGAGAATAGAATGGTGGCTGCCAGAGGTTCAGAGTAGAGATGTTGCTCAATGGGTATAATGTTTCAATTTTGCAAGATAAAAAATTCTGGATGTTTGCTGTACATCATAGTGCTTACATTATGGTACTGTGCACATAAAAAATTTTAAAAGGACAGACCTCATGTTAAAGATTCTCACCACAAAACCAAAACAAAACCAAGGAGAAAACAAAACAAATAAAGTAAACATAAAGGAGTTACCTGGTATAATGTTGACATGACATAGCTGAATTTCTATCCTGTCCTAACCCTGCTTATTTTTATTTTTTTAATTTTTATTTTATTTATTTATTTATTTATTGAGACCGAGTGTCGCTCTGTCGCCCAGGCTGGAGTCCGGTGGCGCGATCTCGGCTCACTGCAAGCTCCGCCTCCCGGGTTCACGCCATTCTCCTGCCTCAGCCTCCCGAGTAGCTGGGACTGCAGGCGCCCACCATCACGCCCAACTAATCTTTTGTATTTTTAGTAGAGATGGGGTTTCACCGTGTTAGCCAGGATGGTCTCGATCTCCTGATCTCGTGATCCACCTGCCTCAGCCTCCCAGAGTGCTGGGATTACAGGCGTGAGCCACCGCTCCCGGCCACCCTGCTTATTTTTAAAAACCAGGGCACTGGTGATAAAAAGTTACCTTAGGAACCAGACCAGCTGAGACTAGTTAGAACCAAGAAAGCGGACCAAATGACTTCAAAAAGACCTCTGGCTTCACATAATCTCATTTTCATGCTAAATGAGACTCCCACCATTGCCATCATGTTGATAATCACCATGACAATGACCAGAAGAAGTCATTAAAGACCAAAAAGGAAAGCAGTACTCTGGTTCCAGAAAGCTCACCTCCCATTGCCAGAAAAGGCATGAGTATTCCTCCCCTCACTTTAACGTCCAACCCCTTTATTAAAGAAAGCCTATATTTTAATTCCCTCGCCCCTCACCCGTTGGGAAGTTGATTTATAAGCCATGCTTTCACCTCTCAATTCTGTGGCCATCAAACAAAGCCTGTATTGCTTGACACTCACTTTCGGTTTCATGTATTGGCTCCTTGACACTGAACAGGGAAAGACCCCATCTTTTGGTGGCCAGCTTTATCAGTAACAAAGGGACACAAGGAAACTTTCAAAAGCAATGGATATATTTATTAACTTGATTGTGGTGATATTATTATGAGTATATGCTTATGTCAAACTTATCAAAATGTATGTATTAAATGCGAAGTTTTCATTGTATATAGACTATAGTAAAGCTGTTTGAAAATAGCGTTTCTTCGATTACGATCTGTTTGATTACAATCTGTTCGCAAACTCTCTGCACCTCACTTGTGGAAATGGACTACCCTTCACATAAACAAGATCCATTTGTGTGTTAAGTATACACACTCTTTGCTGCCTGGATTTTGAGGTAAAATATTTTTTAATGAAATAGTGAATATTCCTCTCTAAAGGCACTTTATCTCTGGCCAGAGATGGCAGAGCAGCCCAAAGCATTGTGTCGCAGCACTTTTATGAATAAATGGGTAACATTAACATGAATGTGAATTTTTAAGTTTCTCAGCTCAGCGTGTATGACCCACTTAAAATCTCTCTGAGAAAACACAGCTCTGCACTGACATGCACACAAGCTCATGTGCATACACAGAGCACTGAGGTCAGAGAAATGATTCTGAATCCTGAAGTCTACTCAAATGCACAGTGGCACAGCCTTGACTTAGCTTAAACATCTGAAGAGCAGTTAATGGACACTGTTCACTTCATGGCTACCCAGGAAGTTAGAAGAGCCTTCCATTTATTATGTCTTGTTCTTGAGTTTTTGTGAGTGTTTATGTAAATGTTAAATGAAGACGATCGTGGAAAGAGATGAAGTGCTCCAACATTGCACACAGAAATGTATGATCACATTTTTTCTCTGTCCCAACAATGGTTTAATTACTTTCCGAGTACAGAATGTAATCAGACACACAAAACAAACTTTAAATGGTGTCTTTGCCAAACACCATTGTGTTTGGTGAAAGCCATCTTCCTCCTTCTCTTCCTTGTTTCCTTCCTTCCTCCCTTTATTTTAGAAAAATAGGATGTGGAGATTTAAATTATTTCCAAGCCCTCCATAGTATTACCTCCACCTACTTTTTATAGTTATTGCCTATTGCTCCTCCTTGTGAAGCTTTCTGTCTTACAACTCTGAATCATTTCTTGTTCCTTTGTTTTGTTGCTTATGTCTCCTCATTCTCATCATATATAACTCCCTTCTTTGACCCCATCACCACCTGAATAGATCCTATACACATTTAACTGGGGTTAGAATGAACTAAATAGTCACTGAGCAATTACAAAACTAGATATACAGGGGGTGAATAAATCAGGTGTTTTACTCTTTTTTTTTCACAATATGTATAAAGTACTTAATAGTTGTTGGAGGATATAAAATAATAGTCTCAAAAAGTTCAACACTTACATTCAGAAAGTAGAACCTTTGATTTAAACCTAAATTTTAGGGAGTCACTGTTTTCAAGGAGTAGAGGAGGAGTCAATTGGGATAAAGAGAAATATTTTCTTAAGTCACACTTCAAACTGCCCTAAACCCACTGCTTCAAGGGCCTCTTTCCAAAGTCTGTTATCTTCAGAGGACTCCATTGCTGATGTGTTCATCTGGACTCAAGGAGTGACCAGGAGCCTGCTGTTTACAGAAAGCATGAATGGAGCTTAATAGGAAGGCAGGGTGTCCACATGAGGCAGGGTGTAATCAGGTGTAGGAAGAAAGGCAGCATGAGGCTCTAGGAGTCAATGTTTCTAAATTAAATTCTGGCTTTCCACGTTGTGATGAAAATGTCATCCTGTATTCTTGCCCCAGGCCTGCAAATGTTAGGCATGGACAGGAACTATATGGCCTGTTCTCTTTGGGGCCTTCCCTAACCCTCTCAGCCACTTCTGAACTTCTGTTTCACTGGCTCTAGGCCTTGTCTGCTTCATAGATCACTTTTAATTATGAATTAGTGATATTTATGAACAGAGATTTTCATTATCAGCTTATAAACTTCTTGAAAGCAGACTCTGTATGAAAGATGCATATTGGTGGTTTCAATGTACCTATAACAGTGTATCTTACAAGTTATGGATAATTGATAATTTTTGTTGCATTAGTAGAAAGATAAAGAAGTTTTTTAAAAGTGTAGATTTTTTTCCCTCTTCTAGAATGTGCCAGATACATGAGAGTTGGCTCCTGTCAAGGTCATTTGGTTATTAAAAAACACAATCAGGTTAATGGAGAATTCAAGCAGACCCTCAAGATCTGGTGGGGATAAAGTAGGACTGAGACTCATAGGCACTAAAACTGAGGGTTTGAGAATGTGACTGTCTTGTTTTTTCTAGGACGACAAGTCTGTGAATTGCCACTTCTCTGAGACTGGTTTCCTCTGCCTACCAGGTTTCTGCTCCATTTACTGTGGTTCAGTCTTGCCTGGTCTTTTGTTTTACTGGAACACTGTCTGTGCCAGTCAGCATTCAATCAGAGGAACAGAGCCAGTAGGAGGTACATATTAAGAGATGTATTGAAAGGAATTGTCTTATGTGATTGTGGGGGCTGACTAGGCAAGTTGAATATCTGTAAAGCAGATCCTTAGGAAGGGCAGGCTGAAGTTCTCAGGTCTGGGCTGAAGCTTCTGTCCACAGGCAGAATTTCATCTTTCTCAGGTAAGCCTTGGTTCTGCTCTTATAGCCTTTCAACTGATTAAATCATACCTTCCCCAGATTATGTACAATATTCTCTCTTACCCGAAGTCAACTGATTATGTACCTTAATCACAGCTACAAAATATCATTACAGCAACACCTAGATTCATGTTTGGATGAGTAATTGGAGCCATATTCTAACTAAGTTGACACAGAAAGGAAGCTATCACACTGTCTCTGACCCCTATTTAGCCAGACCTTTTGTTTGGCTTCCCACACTTGGATAGCCTCATTTATTTTAGTTAAAATATTCAAAATAAAAGCTCATATTAGTTGTTGGCAATCAATGTTTTCTATCCCTGGTGAGGTAAAAGGGGCCAAGATAGAATAGTATATCTGTTCCTTCCAGAGACTGTGGTGGAAAGTTTCTCTAGAATCTGTAGGCATGGTTAGCCAAGAAGCCCATCTTGTAGAATGTCTACATTTCCTTGACTCTCTTCCTTAATACTATGGAAGTAAGGGATCAGTCCATGAGAGGTAAGGCACATTCTCAGTCCCTTAATTTTACAATAAGTAGTCTCATCTGAAAGGAAGTTTTATATCGATGAAATAAGTTTGAAGCATACACCAGGAAAACATTCATCAGAATTTTGCTCATTTACAACTGTATTAAACATAGAGGCAAACCAATAAAATGCAGCATGGCCATAAAATTCATAATTTGTTTCAGATATAATAATAGTAATAAAATACCTGAGTGAATCTTTTGCAATTTTTTCCCTGTGTGTTACTAACATAGCTTAACTCTGTCAGTTTTTATCATTTAGACCTGTATTCATTTGCAGGGTAAATATCTACTCTGTTTCATAATTTTGCAAGTGTGTAACTTTGATGGAGATTATAAAATTTTACTCACTGATGGCAGCTCTTTCCTTCAGTATATCCAATTAAGTTTTCATCGGAAAGCAAAGTCTTATAGATCACAGCAGAAACAAACAATTGTCATGGACTATGGCTGGGCTAAATGCTAATCATGGCTGGCTTCCTTCTGCCCACAAAATTCGTGTTTTACAGTGAAATTCAGAATAGTATAAATGAGCTATCAATTGCATTTTCATTCTGCAGGCTCCATCATACAAATTCTGTAAGTGAGTTATGCATCTTATACAGTTTGCTTTTGATATCACCGATTGCTGTGTCTTGTGGTTTTATGTACCCAAGCTCTCTTGCTGATAAACATCTTTGCCCTAAGTGAAAGAGAGGAAAAAATGAAAGTGCAAAGGACTGAATTCTTGAAGGCACTTAAAGGAGATCTGTAAGACAGAATATTTAAGATGTAGATTCAGTGTATTCACTTATGGGCTAATTTGTGAAAAGCCTCTATTCTATAAATGACACTATGTTCGGTACTCTGGATATTGTCCCACATATATACATATATGTGGGTTGTATCTATCTATCTATCTATCTATCTATCTATCTATCTATCTATCTATCTACCTACCTATCTATCTATACGAGAGACAGCTCAAGTTCCAAAATCTCTCTCTTTCTGGTCTCTAAATAAGAAAGGTACAGGGAGTATTGCACTATGATTAAAACAGGTCTAATCAGAGATAAAGTTTGCAATGCTTTATGAATGTTCCATGGAGGAGCAGATTGCATCCAGCAGAAATAAGACATAACTTCATGAAAGAGTTTTGAAAGACATTAAAGATGGATTTGTTGACAGTACGGAACTAGGAGAATCATATGAGCAATGGCAAAGTGTGGGGAAGCAGAAGGTGTGTTTGGATACAGGAAGTCATTCTATGTGAGTGTAGAGGAGGCCATTGCCAAAACAATATGGCTGGACCCAGATTATGGAAGATCTTCAATATGAGAATAAATTGTGTACTTATTTCCAAGGAATGTAACAGATAATTCTGTGAAGAAATGTAATAAAGATGTTAAGGCAGAAACATCCAGACAAAATCTTGCCCTTCTTGGGAATCCCTAACCAGCACTCCTTAGAATGTGGTCCTTATCTGTTTGCTACTGTTTCACACTGAGATAAATGCAAACAATAAAATTAAATATATAGAAATTTTATAAAAACCTGCTATCACCATCCAAATGTGTGACTTTGTATTTTTCAATCCATGATGGATTGAAAAAAGAATTGATCTTCACTGCAAATAATCTGAGAAGTACCCCAGTGCCTACTCAATATGATGCTTAGTGTATAGATATATTCATTTTGCAACTGGAGTTGGAATTTCTGTGTCTGTCTTTCTCTTGTTCTTAATTACTTTCATCTCACTGGCTATGTTACTTTTTGATCTTGACATTTTGATAATGCATATTAATCTGTTGAAAGGCAATAAAATCAGGCCATAGAAATTAATTCCATGTAATTCAGAGCAAGGGTCAGCAAATTATGGCCTGTGGGCCAAATTCAGTTATCTGTCTTTTTCGTAAATTGAATTGTATTTGAACAAAACAATGCTCATTTGTTTACATTTTATCTGTGGTTGTTTTCATACTGTAACAGCAGAGTTGAATAGGTGTCACAAAGATTGTATTGACAGCAAATCCTAAAATGGTTTACATTTACAAATGGTTCCTTTATAGTAAAAGTTTATGTGAAAAGTGATTTCTTTTTTTTTTAATTATACTTTATCTTCTAGGGTACATGTGCACAACGTGTAGGTTTGTTACATAAGTACACATGTGCCATGTTGGTGTGCTGCACCCAATAACTCATCATTTACATTAGGTATATCTCCTAATGCTATCCCTCCCCCTTCCTCCTTCCCCACAACAGGCCCCGGTGTGTGATGTTCCCCTTCCTGTGTCCAAGTGTTCTCATTGTTCAAGATGGACATCTGGGTTGGTTCCAAGTCTTTGCTATTGTGAATAGTGCCGCAATAAACATACGTGTGCATGTGTCTTTATAGCAGCATGAAGTGATCGAGTCTTATATCACATACCTAAGGTTCTTATTTTTAGGCATGAAAGGAAGCTCAAAGAACAAGCTGCATTAACTAATTTCTCACACCAAATTTTTAGTTAAGCCCAGAAAAGAATGCAAGCTAATGAAATTTGATGAGAAAAATCTGATCCTTGTCACTGGTTCTGAAAGACCATATCAGGTGTGTATATCCAAGAGACAATAACACCCACATAAAGGTTATGTGGGGAAGTTGAAGTCATTTCACGTAACAACTACTTTAAATTTCTTCATGTTTCACTTTTTGCTTTGGCTTCTAACAGCATCAGAGTAATCAAAACATTTTTTCCTGGAAGTAGTAGTTTCTTGAATTGGTATATCTGGAATTATATTAAAATGTAAGGCTGGGAACGGTGGCTCATGCATCTCAGCACTTTGGAAGGCTGAGGTGGGTGGATCGCCTAATGTCAGGAGTTCGAGACCAGCCTGACCAACATGGTGAAACCCCGTCTCTCTACTAAAAATACAAAAACTAGCTGGGTGTGGTGACAGGCACCTGTAATCCTGGCTACTCAGGGAGCTGAGGCAGGAGAATTGCTTGAACCTGGGAAGTGGAGGTTGCAGTGAGTCGAGATTGTGCCATTATACTCCAGCCCGAACAACAAGAGTGAAACTCCACCACAAAAAGAAAAAAAAAAAAAAAGATATTAAGTAAAATGGTTTTCTCTTCTCCCTATATGCCTTGTTATATATTTGTGTCCTGGTTATCATCATGGAACACAACTACTGCAACATTACGTGCTACATTGTACCCATTTCCATATGTAGCTATATTCTCAGAAGAAAATAATTGAGGGATTGAGAATAGAAGGAAAGAGAGGCATTAATTCCTTGCTTTAATGCTTTGTAAGACAAAGAAAGGCATATTATCAATCTATAGATAAACGCATGTGATATATAATATTACCCCATTTTACAATGAAGAAACTAAGATTTAGAGAAGTTGTATAACTTGCCAATGTTGCATAGCTACTAAGTGAAGGAAACTGCATTTCAGCTTAAGCCTATTCTTCTCATTCTCCCAGCTGAAGTTTGAAAAAAATAAATAATGCCATGTCAGAATATAAATCTAGGTGGAAAAAGGAAAATAAGTAAGATCGAGATCCATAGTGATTAAAAAGATCTCAGCTCGGCTGGGTGCAGTGTCTCATGCCTGTAATCCCAGCACTTTGGGAGGCTAAGGCGGGTGGATCACCTGAGGTTGGGAGTTGAAGACCAGCCTGACCAACATGGAGAAACCTCATCTCTACTAAAAATACAAAATTAGCCGGGCATGGTGGCACATGCCTATAATCCCAGCTACTTGGGAGGCTGAGGCAGGAGAATCGCTTGAACCTGGGAGGCAGAGGTTGCAGTGAGCCGAGATCGTGCCATTGCACTCCAACCTGGGTGACAAGAGCGAATAACTTCATCTCAAAATAAAAACAAAAACAAAAGTCCTCATCTCAATATAGACAAGATCAGGTGGGAAAAGAATGCAAGTAAGCTCATCATACACAGGTGGAAAAAAAAAGCATAGTGAAAAGAGTGATGTTGGGTAGAGATAATGGTTAGAGGCATATTGCATATATTTTGAATAATAAAACAGCTTCCATATTTTCAAGTCTCTGCATACACATTTATATTTATGAATACATATTACCAACAATGAAACAGAACATCTGCAACCCACACCTTGGAGAAGACAAGGGGCTGCAAATGGTTCTGTGGCTCACTACGATCTGCTGGCATTCTGAAATAAATTCATGTATAAATGCTTTGTTGCTTATAAATCTAACTGCAGGTGAATAATATTTGCAAATCTCTAATAACTTGAAAATGTATATTGGTTGCACCAGAACCTAGATTATTAAAAGTCATTGCAAGGGTATATTTTATTCAACTATCTTCCAGAAAAATAATTTTTTTCTATTCAGTTGTCTTTTAGAAAAATAACTCTCTCTTTCTCTCAATCTCTCACTCTCTCTCTCCCCTATACCTCCTTTTTATACAAGACTTCATCAAACCATGATACGCATTTATGCATTTGGGTACAGGACCAGAAATTCACAGAATGAATACTGCAACTCACCATTTTTAAAGACGGCTTCTGACTCAGAACATAAACGTTTTAGAAGGTAAATTTTGTTTGCTTATTTGTTTTTATATTATATTTATTAACAACTACTTGATGATTACCTTAAGGCCAATATCAACATTAAAAGGAACATACTGGCAAGCCTGGTAAATAATCTCCCCTCAACCACCTAGAATTCAGATGCTAGCAAAATGTCCCCCAGGAATATATAGCTGTAAGAAATTACAGAGCCATGGAAGCCTGCAAATCACTTTTCTGGCATTCTAGTCCACTCAGATGTTCCTCGAGTCCTGTAGTATAAGCCTGTCAGAACCAATTAATTTTCTGAATGAAACCCCCACTGCCCATATTTTGTGTTCTAGAGAAGGGCTTCCCATCAATCCAGTTGTCTAAACCAGATGCCTAGGTTGCATTCTTGCCTCTCCTCTCTTCATCACCACCACCATCTAGTTGTTTGTTTGTTTTAACCAATCTTTATTGATTCTACCTTTTTAAACTCATTCACCTATATCCATCTCCATTGCCCTGGCCTTGTATGGATGACCATTTACCCAGGGATGGCTGCAAATGCCTCCAAACTGTTCTCCCTGCTTCCACTTTTGTCTTGCTCTCACCCGTTCTTCATGCAGCAAATAGAGAATATTTCCCCTCAAATTCAGTCATGCCATTCCTCTATTTAAAAGTCTTTGTAAACTAATAACTGCTTTTAGAATCAAATCTAGACTAGGCAAATTGTTCTGCAGTGCTCAATCATCTGACTTTTATTGATCTCTGCTGCTCTCTTTCCTCTCTAACCTGAGAAACTTAATATAGCTCACAAGAAGCACACTCTTGTCTATTGCCAGGCCTTTATTCTATTTGTTTCACCTGGATTGCTATTCCACTCTTCTTTATGTGATTAACATGTATATATCCTTCAGAATCCAGCTTAGAATTTAATTAATCTGGAAAGATTTCCCCGACTGATGCCTCACCTCACACTCAACACACATCACACCACTGTCTTGCTCAAATGCATCTCGTTATTTCTCATTCAATGCATTTAACATTTGTATTAGTTTCACCTTGCTACCATAACAAATTACTATATACATATTAGCTTAAAACACTAAATACTTATTGTCTTATAGCTCTGGAGTTCAAAATTGTAGCATAGGTCTGATTGAGCTGAAATCAAGGTGTCAACGGGGGTGCATTCTTTCTGCAGGCTCTAGAAGATCTATCTCCTTCCTTTTCCAGCACACAGAGGCTGACTGCATTTCTTGACTCAAGGTCTCCTTCCACCATCTTAAAAGCCATCAACATCAGGTCAAGTCCTTCTCATATCATGTCATTTTCAGTTTCTCTTCTGCTTATCTTAATGCTTCTTCTGTATATTTCTTCCACTTTTAAAGATTCTTCTGATTACATCTGTACCCATCTGGACAATCCAATCCCTACTGTAAAGTCAGAGGTTAACAACCTTAATTCTATCTCCCGCCTCAATTTCCCTTTGCCATGTAAGGTAACGTGTTACTAGGATCCAGAAATTGGAATGTAAACTTCTTTTGGAGGAGTAAAGATTATTATTCTTACCACAATACTTTCTACTGTAATTTTATGTTTACTTGTCTTTGAACACCACTCCCCTCCCCAATCCTTTCAACAGGCAACATATCCCAGCCATACATTTACATATGTTTTGAGAGAGAAGGAATGGTATTTGGCCCCTTATCAAAGCTCTGGTGGCTAGCAAAACTCTTGGTATGTAGTAGGTCAATACATATTTTGAAAGAATAAGTTAATGAATACTGAGTCAAAGAGTCTATGGACCCCTTCAGTTCTGAACCAATTGTCTTAATGAAAGACCATCACTTAACTTGTAGAACAGAAGAAAGCTATATGAATGAGTTTGTTTAACTTCCTCCAATAATGCTGTGCCCCTAATTGTTGACGTATTAAAGTGTTCAGCTATTGAGGAAGCAGAACAAATAACTCAATAAGTGTGACTTATTGATTGCACCTTTTATAATTAGATTAAAAGGGTTAGTTTTATTTTGCTTTGCTAAGAATATAGTACTATTATCACTATCATGCATTACTTTGTGGAGTTAAAAGAGTACAAAATCTGACTTTTTAGTGTTAGATCTGCCCCCTAGAGATGTTGTCTTATTTTATTTTTATTAGTTTATGTTTTATGTATGTATGTATTTATGCATGTATTTAAATTTACAAATAAAAATTGTGTATATTTATGGCATACAAAATGATGTGTTGATATATATATATACATTGTGGAATGGCTAAATAAAGCTAAGTCATTTATTCCTTACCTCAGATACTTAAATTTTTTTGTGGCAAGAACATTTAAAATCTACTCTCTTACTAATTTTCAATTATACAATACATTGTTAATGACTATAGTCCCAATGTTTTACAACAGATCTCCTGAACTTATTCTTCTTGTCTACCTAGAATGTTGTATTCTTTAATAACATGTCTCAAAAATCTTCCTTCCCATCCTGCAACTGCTGGTAACAACATTCTACTCTGATTCTATGTATTCAAAGTTTTAAGATTTCATATATAAGTGAGATAATGCAGTATTTAAGTATCTTTCTCCTTCTGGTTTATTTCACATAGCATAATATCTTCCAGGTTTTTCATCCATGTTGTGATAAATGACAGAATTTTTTTAAAGCTGAATAGTATTCCACTGTGTGTATGTATATGTGTGTGTGTGTATAACATTTTCTTTATCCACTCATTTGTTGAAAGACACATCATTTGATTCTATATCCTGACATTTCTAATTCCCATTAATAAAAATTTGAGTCTTTTATATGATATCATTAGATCAAATAAAACAGTGACTTATATTTCACGTGCAGCTCTTTTCTTCCACTATCATATGTCACATAGCTTCACAGTGTCAGCACTATTAGCATTTTTTTTTTTTTTTTTTTTTGAGACGAAGTATTGCCCTGACTGGAGTGCAGTGGTGCGATCTCAGCTCACTGGAACTTCTGTCTACCGGGTTCAAGTGATTCTCCTGCCTCAGCCTCCTGAGTAGCTGGGACCACAGGCATGTGCCACCAAGCCTGGCTATTTTTTTTTTGTATCTTTAGTAGAGACAAGGTTTTGCTGTGTTAGTCAGGATGGTCTCGATCTCCTGACCTTGTAATTGGTCCCCCTCAGATTCCCAAAGTGCTGCGATTACAGGCTTGAGTCACCACGCTTGCAGTGGCTTCGCATTTTTGACCAGATAATTGTTGGTGGAGGAATGCTGCCTAGTGTGCTTCAGGGTATTCAGCTGCATCCTGGCATTTATCCTCTCAATGCCAATGGCACCTTTCTGGTTGTGCCAACCAATAATATCTCCAGATATTGGCAAATGGTTTTGGGGAGAGGGAGGGAGGCACCATCAGCATCAGTTGAGAATTACCAATATAACGGGTTAGATAAAACTTAAGACAATTGCATTGTCTTTCCTTTAAAGATTCTTGGATATCATACTGGAAAGGAGGTTCTTATAATGTGGGGTACACATTCATGTAGAAATGACATAATTTCTGAGCCCCCAGCTTAATAAGGGCTCTTTGACAGATCATTACAATCTGTCCCTATTTTTACTCTTTTCCTCAATTAAGAATTCTTGTATTTCTCCTTATCTTTATTTTGCTCTTATAATAAGCATTAACCGGTGCTTACCCTGTATGGAAACTATTAGGTTGGATTTAAAGATGGAGTTTCCTCCTCCTTTTCCTTTTTCTCTGTCTGCCCTTCCCTGTGCTAGTGAGGGCATTTTGATTGCCTCTCAAATGAACACACATATATGTATGTCATGTAAAATAATAACCACTTTCTAAAGGTGATCTGTAAAAGCCAGTCCTGTCCCTATTAGCTCCTTTTCCATATGCCAAGCTCCATGTTTTTCTAGGAGCAGCCGATTAACCCTAGACTATGTTACTACTTATGCTGATCATCTCATGAATAGCTGCACAGTAATTGGTTTTATCGGTTTTTTTAGAGTGCTGAATGAAGTGTAACCACCAGAAAATGTCAGTCTACTTTCAATGAAAATCACTTTTAATTTTTTGGTTGCCTGATAAGCTACAGAAAGAGAAATATTTTAAGCACATAATCCTAGAGTACATCCTTTGAAGTAATTTTCTTTTCTGCTGGCTTCTGTTTCTAAGCAGTTTGTGCCTTTAATCAATAGTTTATTATACCATATAGGAAAAAAGCGTGGACCATTTTTTAAATTGTTTGTTTGTATCTACTTCCTTTTGTTTCCAAGGCACGTTTTCTGGCTGGGCCTATGATATAGATGATTTCTGGGCACTGCCAAGGATCTCTGACCTCATTCTACCCCAAATATATTTCTAATATTCAAAGTTAAGATATCTGTTTCTTTTGCATAAGATTTTTAAAAATGAATCAAACTTGGATGAGATATGGCATCTTGACGTAATGACAGTTTTGTAGCATAATTTGTTATAGATAGGAGTAAGAAAAGATCATAAATCAGCTCTTGATAGGAACAATAGAAAGAAGAATAGAAAAAAAAAGAGTCCTGTGGGTACTTAAGAGCATCCTGGCCTACTTATCAGTTTGTCCCCAGTGGGTTCCTAGCATGGTGTGGTATTTAATTAGGCTGGATTGCATTATGTGCAAGAACATAGGTCTATAAGACTCATGGATACACTGCAGCAGGGACTACAAAATTTCAATGGGTGAGTTTTTTGTTTTGTTTTACATGTAAGAACTATATTTCTGACTAACCCATTTCAAAATGTAGAAAACTTCTCAATAAAAGTGTGCAATCTGGGTTTTTTTTCCTCATAAGTTCATATTCAATATGTAGATCAGTGGCTATAAACAGTGGTTCCTTAGTCAATTTATATTGAATGAATGAATAAATGAATGAAAAGTCACAAAGGAAAGCTGGAACAGTTATTTCTCCCTATTCTTAAATTGTTAAATGTAATATGTCCCCTGTCAAGAGAGTTGTCCATCAAAGTCTCATTTCAGATATATGGTACACCCACATGATTTTATTGGTTTGATAGTGGTTCTGGTGTTCTGGGGATCTGTGTTGTATTTGAACCCCTGGGCATACAAGTCTCAGAGGTGAGGAAGTGGAAAGTGTACAGGCTTTGGAGTCCTCAAGAATGAGTCTGTCTCCTACCTCTATTTTTCACTAGCTTCAGGACCCTAGACCTCCGAAGCTTTGGTTGCTTCCTGAAAATATGGAGAACGGACATGAACTGTGGATTCCCTCCTCTAAGTCAACTGTGGAGAAACTGCAGATGAGGGAAGAATGTACAGATCTAAGGGTTTTATGAAAAACCCAGGAAAACACCAAACACTTCTGTAAACTGATGTGTGGCAGGTGGCACCCTGTAGCACTGGGGTGAAATGCCAGAGCAGATAGGTATGGAAAAGGTTTTTTCCTTCCATTTTACTCTAGGCTTTAGAAGACTCCTGTATTCTCTAATCCCCAAGGAGTCAGTGTTAGTAGCACTTCCTCCAGCTATTAAGTGTTAGCAGTGCTGTAGCACAGTGCAACCTGCTGTGAGCAAATGTGAACTGCCCCACCCCCTCTAACATTCTGTCATCCTTCCCCTCTCCCTTCAAACCCCCAGCCATGGTGGATTACAACCTAAAGAGAATGCTTTTCCCCTTTGCTGGCTTGTTCAAAGGGTTTAAAGGAGAATCCATGATCACAGGATTATGCCTGGTGGAAATGCAGCAAAGAAGGTGGTTGCCAGAAGTTCTGAGGCACATTGTCTCTTATCTCCTGAAATTCACAGGAAGAGCACAAACTAAGAGAGCCTGGGCTTTGACTCCTTCCTAAACCTAACAGCAATCAGATTTTTCTGATACCCCCTGGGGGACAGTCACTGTCACCCAAAATAACCAGATGCTCAGGAAATGCAACCATTAGAAAGAAAATATCAAACAGAACAATGTTTATTACCTAAATTTTAATATGGGAATCAATAATTTAAACTAATCACGAAAATATTTGCAACGACATAAGGGAAAATGTTGATGAAATGAAACAGGACAATTGAAATATTAGTCATAAAAAGCATAGTAGTTGTTATGTAGTCATGAAAAAGGAAGAAATTATGTCCTTTGCAGCCACATGAATGGAACTGGAGGCCATTATCTTAAGTAAATGAACTCAGGATCAGAAAACCAAATATTGCATGTTCTCACTTACAAGAGGGTGCTAAACAGTGAATACCTGTGGACACAAAGATGGAAATAATAGACACTGGGACTCCAAAAAGGGAAAGGATGGGAGAGGACTGAAGGTTGAAAACTTATCTGTTGGGTACAACGTTCAATATTTGGGTTATAGGTACACTAGAAGCCCACCAATCCCCACCATTACAAAATATACCCACATAACAAACATGCAAATGTACCCGCAGATCTAGAATTAAGAGAAAAAAGTGTAGAAGTTGTCACAGACAACAGGGCTCTAAGGGGGCATGATGATTAAACATAGTGTGGTGTCCTATATAGGATCCTGTAGCAGAAAAATAACAGTAGGTAAAAACTGAGGGAACCGGAGTAGTGTAGACTTTATTTAACAATAATGTATCAATTTCTGTTCATTAATTATGACAAAGGGACCATACTAATGTAAGGTGTTAGTAATATAGGAAACTGGATATGGGGTATATGGGAGCTATATGTACTATTTTTTCAACGTTTCTGTAAATTTAATTTTATTTTAAAATTAAAGATTTATTAAAAATAAGGACTTTCATTTTCCAGTTTGGTATGTAAGGAGCTTAGAAGTTGTTATTGTATCCTAACAATAAGTAAAAAGCCAAACAAACTGAAGAATAAACCGTTCTTCATATATCCTTCAGAGAAGTGAGTTCACAGGACATCATTGCCCCCAAAATTTAAGAGACTGGTAGATGAACACAGAAATTCAGAAATTAACAGAGCGGAAACCAGGAGCAGAAAACTCTCTGAGAACCAGTACCAGGGTAGGAAAAGCTAAACTGTAACTGACAAATTACTAGAGGCTCAGTGTGGACAGTCTGAGAGTCAAAATCTTCAGAGATGCCCATTGTGGGGGAGTGGGAGAGGGTGCAGCTCATGCTTTTGTGAGTTTTACCTTCAGGAGCTCTGCTCACTTCCCACAGTGAAGATCTGGAAAAATCCCCTTACAGATTCTGCAGGCAGGGGTGAAGGGAGGGGGAACTCACCATTTTGAAATACACCAGAGCATTCTATTCTTCTTCACAAAGCCTGCTCTCAGGAGAAACTATTTCACTAGAGTCTAAACTACTAGGGTTTTACCAGAACTTAAGTGACTTGGAAGAAGGGCAATTCCCAATTCCAGCCCACTTTAGACATCCTGTGCCACCTAAAGTGAGGAAGGACTGAGACACTTCCCCTGCTACAACTTACAATCACATTACTAAAGGCCTATTTACCAGTTTCTTAATCCAGTATATTATGTCCAGCCATCATGAAAACATTACAAAGCATACTCAAAGTCAAAACAAAACAAAAAGAACACAGCATGAAAAGATTCAACAAGCTTCATATTCAGACTCAGATATGGCATGGATGTTGGAATTATCAGATCAGTTCAAAACAATAATTAATATACTAAGGATGCCAATGGATAAAGTACACTGCATTCAAGTATGGGGGGACAATGTTAAGCAGAGAGATGGAAATTTTAAGATTATTTTTTTAAATGCTAGAAATAAAAACATTGTAACAAAAAAGAAAAATGTCTTTAATGGGCTTATCAGTAAACTGAATAGAACTGAAAAAGACTCTGTGAGCTTCAGAGTATGTTAATAGAAACCTCCAAAACAGAAAGTAAAAGAGAATAAAAAACTGCAAAAACTAAAAGGAATAGAATATCCAAAAACTGAGGGACTCATCTGTAAATCAGAGTATCAACAGGAGAAGAGAGGAAGGAGCTAAATAAATATTTAAAACAACAATGACTGAGAATATCCTCCAAATTAATGTCAGATATTAAACTATGGTAAGAGGAAGCTCAGAAAATTCTAAGCAGGGTAAATGCCTCCAAAACCTACATCTAGACATACTGTATTCAAACTATTAAAAAACAAAAAATTTAAAAAAATCCAAAGACACTAGAGAAAAAATCATCTTACCCATATGGGAGCAAATATATGAATTACATTTAACCTCTCTTCAGAAACCAAGCATCCAAGAAGAGAATGGAATGAAATATTTAAAATATAGAAGAAAAAGCCACCAACTTAGAATTGTATACCTTGTGAGATTTCCTTCAACAGTGAAAGAGAAATAAAGACTTTCTCAGACAAAAATCAATGAAATTTGTTGCCGGTACACTTGCATTGCAAGAAATGTTAAAAGTTCTTTAGATTGCAAAAATTTTCTCCCATTCTGTAGGTTGCCTGTTCACTCTGATGGTAGTTTCTTTTGCTGTGCAGAAGCTTTTTAGTTTAATGAGATCCCATTTGTCAATTTTGGCTTTTGTTGCCATTGCTTTTGGTGTTTTAGACATGAAGTCCTTACCCATGCCTATGTCCTGAATGGTATTACCTAGGTTTTCTTCTAGGGTTTTTATGGTATTAGGTCTAACATTTAAGTCTCTAATCCATCTTGAATTAATTTTCGTATAAGGAGTAAGGAAAGGATCCAGTTTCAGCTTTCTACTTATGGCTAGCCAATTATCCCAGCACCATTTATTAAATAGGGAATCCTTTCCCCATTTCTTGTTTCTCTCAGGTTTGTCAAAGATCAGATGGCTGTAGATGTGTGGTATTATTTCTGAGGGCTCTGTTCTGTTCCATTGGTCTATATCTCTGTTTTGGTACCAGTACCATGCTGTTTTGGTTACTGTAGCCTTGTAGTATAGTTTGAAGTCAGGTAGCGTGATGCCTCCAGCTTTGTTCTTTTGACTTAGGATTCTCTTGGAGAGGCGGGCTCTTTTTTCGTTCCATATGAACTTTAAAGCAGTTTTTTCCAATTCTGTGAAGAAACTCATTGGTAGCTTGATGGGGATGGCATTGAATCTATAAATTACCTTGGGCAGTATGGCCATTTTCACGATATTGATTCTTCCTATCCATGAGCATGGTATGTTCTTCCATTTGTTTATGTCCTCTTTTATTTCACTGAGCAGTGGTTTGTCGTTCTCCTTGAAGAGGGAGTTATACCTGATGTAAATGACGAGTTGATGGGTGCTGACGAGTTGATGGGTGCAGCACACCAACATGGCCAAAGTATACATATGTAACAAACCTGCACGTTATGCACATGTACCCTAGAACTTAAAGTATAATTACAAAAAAAAAGTTCTTTAGAAGAAGACAAATTATTTAGGCTTGAAATCTGAATATACATAAATAAAGGAAAGACATAAGAGAAGGAATAAATGAAGGTAAATGAAAAACTTTTTATTCTTAATGGATCTGACAGATAATAGTTTGTTCCAAATAATAGCAACAGTAAAATAAATTATACATATATACAGTTTGTGTATATGTATGTATAATTACATAAGCATACCTAAGTGTATGTGTGCATTTGTACACATTTGCATACCTAAGTATATACACATACACTTAGTTATGCTTACGTAATAGTGAAATGAATGGCAGCAAAAAAACAAGGAACAGGAGAGAAGAATTAATATTATTTTGTTATTATAAAGTACTTTTACTACTTGCAAAGCATTTTATTATTATTTGAAAGAAAATTTAGGTTAGTTCTGAATGTATATTGCAAACTCCAGGGCAACAATTAAAAAAAGAAAATTACAACTGACATACTAAGAAGAAAGAAAAAAAATGAATCATATAAAATGTTCAATTAAAATCAAGAAACAAACAAAAAAAGAGTAGAAAAATAGGAACAAAATGCAAGGGCAACAAATAGAAAACAAATATGATAAATTTTAATTCATTATATCAATAATCCCTTAAACATCAAAAATCTAAATACACGAATTAAAAGACAGCAATTGTCAGAGTGGATCAAATAAGACCCAAGTATATGTTGTCAACAAGAAACCCACTTTAAATATAAAGACACATATAGAGTATATACAAAATGATGAAGAAAAATACAGCATGTGAACACCAATCAAAAGAAAGCAAGAGTAGCTACATTAATTTCAAACAGCACAAATTTCAGAGCAAGGAAAGTTATCCAGAATAAAGGGGGGATAGAGTCAAGATGGCCGATTAGAAGCAGTGACAATCGGAGGCCCCCACAGCCAAGAACCATAACAGCGTGCAAATCCTGCACTGGCAAACGAGGGATCCAGGTTCTGTCATCAGAACTGACTAGGCAGCTAGTGTGACCCATAGAGAGGAAGGAAGAGCAGTGTGGTACAGTGCCTCACCTGAAAGCAAGAGGGTGTATGGCAGTCCCCACCCCTCACCCAAGGGAGGCAGTGAGTGAGCATGCTACCTAGCCATGGGAAAACGTGCTTTTTCCATGGAACTGAGCAACCCATGGATTGGAAGATCCCACTCCTAAGCCTATGTCACCAGAGCCTAGGGTCCCAACCATGGAGCTGCGCATATTCTCGACAACTACTCAATTAGAATCTGCTTAAGCCTACCAAGCTCCTGGGTGGAGAGGTGGACAGCATCACAGCTGTGGCTGCCTGCTGTCTAAGCCCTTTGAGCTTCTTGGGGGAGGGGTGACAGTCAACACTGGGACTGACAGCTGCCTAACACACTAAGCTACCAGGGTGGGGGAAGGGCAGCAGTCCTCTCTCTAGATCCAGGCCATGCTTTTCCCCTGCTGTAGCCAGAGAAGCTGGGTTGCTTCATCCCAAGAGGTATCTCCCACAGCCCAATACACCAGTTCTGGCAGACCGACCAGACCTGACCAGAGCCATCCCTCCTCCTCACTGTGGGGTGGGAGACCCTCCCTGCAGGAATTCCAACAACTCCAGCCAGGGTCTCAGGGACAGAACTCTAATCTCCCTGCACCTGAGCCCTTAGGGGGAGAGGTGACCACAGTCTCCATGGACCAGCAGACTTAGTCTTTCCTCCTGCTAGTTCTGAGGAATCTGGGCAACCCAGATGAATGGGTTTCCCCCCAGCGGAGCACACCTCCTCCACCAAGGGACAGTCAAAGTGCTTTGTTAAACAAGTCCGGCTCCCCGTGCCACCCAACTGGGTGAGACCCTCTAACAGGGGTTGTCTGACACCCTATATAAGATTATTCCTACTGGCATCAGGTCAGTGCCCCATGAGGTCAGAGAACCCAGAGGAAGGGGCAGGCACCCATCTTTGCTGTTCCCCAGCCTCCTCAAGTGCCATCTCTAGGTGCAGGAGTGAACCAGATGAATAGGGCCTGAACTGAAGCCCCAGCAAACCTCAGCAGCCCTCCAGAAGAGGAACCTGATCATTGCTAGAAAAACAAACAAACAAAAAGCAACAACAACAGTATCAACAAGAAAACATGCCCAGAAAAGCCCCATCCTAGAGTCAGCAGCCATAAAGATCAATACTAGACAAACTCATCAAGATGAGAAATAATGAAAAAAAGCTGAAAATCCAAAAGGCCAGAGTGACTCTTCCCCTCCAAATGACCACAATGCCTCTCCAACAACGGCACAGAAATGCAGGAGAATTAGATGGGTGAGTTGACAGAAGTAGGCTTCAGAAGGTGGGTAATAATAAACTCCACTGAGCTAGAAAAGCATGTTCTAACCCAATGCAAAGAAGCTAAGAACTTTGATAAAAAGGTTAGAGGAGCTGCTAACTAGAATAACCAGTTTAGAGAGGAACATAAATGATCTGATGGAGCTGAAAAACACAGCAAAAGAACTTTGTGAAGCATACACAAGTATCAGAAGCCAAATCAACAAGTGGAAGAAAAAATACCAGAGTTTCAAGACCATCTTGCTGAAATAATTCATACAGACGAGAATAGAGAAAAAATAATGAAAAAGAACGAACAAAACTTCTGAGAAATACACGACTATGTAAAAAGAATGAACATATGATTGATTGGAGTATCTGAAATGGACAGGGAGAATAGAACCACACTGGAAAACACACTTCAGGATATTATCCAGGTGAAATTTCCCAACCTCACAAGACAGACCAACATTTCAAATTTAGGAAATACAGAGAACACAACTAAGATACTCCATGAGAAGATCAACCCCAAAACATGTAATTGTCAGATTCTCCAAAATTGAAATGATGGAAAAAAATCTTAAAGGCAACCAGAGATAAAGGCCAGGTCACCTCCATAGGGAAAGCCATTGGACTAACAATAGACCTCTCAGTAAAAACCCTACAAGCCAGAAGAGAGTATGCGCCAATATTTAACATTCTTAAATAAAAGAATTTTCAACCCAGAATTTCATATCCAGCCAAACTAAGCTAGGCAAGTGAAGGAGAAATAAAACAATTGATAGACAAGCAAATGCTGAGGGATTTTGTCACCACCAGGCCTGCCTTGCAAGAGTTCCTGAAGGAAGCACTAAATATGGAAAAGAAAAACTGGTACCAGCCACTGCAAAAACAGACGAAATATAAAGACCAATAACACCATGAAGAAACTGCATCAACTAGTGTGAAAAATAACTAGATAACATCATGATGGCAGGATCAAATTCACACATAACAATATTAACCTTAAATGTAAATGGACTAAATGTCCCAATTTAAAGACACAGACTGGCAAGTTGGATGATGATTCAAAACCCATTGGTGTGCCATAATCAGCAGACTTATCTCACATGCAAAGACACACATGGGCTCAAAATAAAGAAATAGAAGAAAATTTACCAAGCAAATGGAAAGAAAGAAAAAAAAAAGCAGGGGTTGCAATCCTAGTCTCTGACAAAACAGACTTTAAACCAAGAAAGATAAAAAAGACAAAGAAGGGCATTACATAGTGGTAAAGAAATCAATTCAACAAGAAGAATTAACTATTCTAAATATATATGCACCCAATATGGAGTACACAGATTCATAAAACAAGTTCTTAAAGACTTACAAAGAGACTTAGACTCCCACACAACAATAGTGGGAGACTTTAACACCCCACTGTCAATATTAGATCAATGAGACAGAAAATTAACAAGGATAATCACAACTTGAACTCAGCTCTGGATCAAATGGAACTAATAGACATCTACAGAACTCTCTACTCCAAATGAACAGAATATACATTCTTCTCAGTGCTACATGGCACTTTTTCTAAAATTGACTACATAATTGGAAGTAAAATACTCCTCAGCAAATGCAAAAGAACTGAAATCATAACAAACAGTCTCTCAGACCACAGTGCAATCAAATTAAAACTCAGGATTAAGTAAATCGCTCAAAGCCACACAATTGCATAAAAATTGAACAACCTGCTCCTGAATGACTCCTGGGTAAATAATGAAATTAAGGCAGAAATCAAGAAGTTCTTTGAAACCAATGAGAATAACAAGACAACATACCAGAATCTCTGGGACACAGCTAAAGCAGTGTTAAGAGGGTAATTTATAGCACTAAATGCTGACATCAGAAAGCTGGAAAGATCTCAAATTGACACCCAACAGCACAATTAAAAGAGCTAGAGAAGCAAGAGCAAACAAATACAAAAGCTAGCATAAGACAAGAAATAACTAAGATCAGAGCAGGACTGAAGGAGATAGAGATTCAAAAAGCCCTTCGACAAATCAATGAATCCAGGAGCTGATTTTTTGAAAAAATTAATGAAATAGATAGACCACTAGCTAGACTAATAAATGAGAAAATAAAGAAGAATAAAATAGACACAATAAAAATGATAAAGGGGATATCACCACTGACCCCTTAGAAATACAAACTACTATCAGAAAATACTACAAACACCTCTATGCAAATAAAGTAGAAAATCTAGAAGAAATGTATAAGTTCCTGGACATATACACCTTCCCAAGACTAAACAAAGAAGAAGTCAAATACATGAATAGACCAATAACAGGTTCTGAAATTGAGACAGAAATTAATACCCTACCAATCCAAAAAAGCCCAGGACCAGATGAACTCACAGCCAAACTCTACCAGAAGTACAAAGAAGAGTTGGTACCATTCCTTCTAAAACGATTCCAAACAATTGAAAAGGAGGGACTCCTCCCTAACTCATTTTATGAGACCAGTATCATCCTGATACAAAAATCTAGCAGAGACACAACAAAAAAAGAAATCTTCAGGCCAATACACATGATGAACATTGATGGGAAAACCCTCAATAAAATACTGGAAAACTGAATCCAGCAGCACATCAAAAAGCTTATCTGCCACGATCATGTTGGCTTCATCCCTGAGATGCAAGGATGGTTCAACATACACAAATCAATAAATGTAATCCATCACATAAACAGAACCAATGTCAAAAACCATATGATCATCTCAATATATGCAAATAAGGCCTTTGATAAAATTCAACATCCCTTAATGTTAAAGCCTCTCAATAAACTAGGTATTGATGGAACATATCTCAAAATAGTAAGAGCTATTTATGACAAACCCATAGCCAACATACTGAAAGGGAAAAAGCTGGAAGCATTCCCTTGAAAACTGGTACAAGACAGGATACCCTGTTTCACCACTCCTATTCAACATAGTATTGGAAGTTCTGGCCATGGCAGTCAGGCAACAGAAAGAAATAAATGGCATTCAAATAGGAAGAGAGGATGGCAAGTTGTCTCTGTTTGCAAATGACATGATTCTGGATTAAGAAAATGCCACCCTCTCAGCCCCAAAACTCCTTAAGCTGATAAGCAACATCAGCAAAGTTTCAGGACACAAAATCAATGTGCAAAAATCACAAGCATTCCTGTACACCAACAATGGACAAGCAGAGAGCCAAATCATAAATGAACTTCCATCCACAATTGCTACAAAGAGAATAAAATACCTACGAATACAGCTAACAAGGGATGTAAAGGACCTCTTCAATGAGAACTACAAACCACTGCTCAAGGAAATAAGAGACAACACAAACAAATGGAAAAACATTCCATCCTTCTGAATAGAAAGAAGTAATATCATGAAAATGGCCATAATGCCCAAAGTAATTTATAGATTCAATGCTACTCCCATTAAATTACCATTGACATTCTTCACATAATTAGAAAAAAACTACTTTAAATTTCATATGGAATCAAAAAAGAGCCTATATAGCCAAGATAATCCTAAGCAAAAAGAATAAAGCTGGAGGCATCATGCTACCTGATGTCAAACTATACTACAAGGCTAAGGTAGCCAAAACAGCATGGTACTGGCACCAAAACACATATATGGACCAATGGAACAGAACAGAGACCTTAGAATCTACAACCATTTGATCTTCAACAACTGGACAAAAACAAGCAATGGGGAAAGGCTTCCCTATTTATTAAATGGTACCGGGAAAACTGGCTAGCCATACTCAGAAAACTGAAACTGGACCCTTGTCTTACACCTTATACAAAAGTTAACTCAAGACGGATTAAAGACTTAAATGTAAAACCCAAAACCATAAAAACCCTAGAAGAAAACCTATGCAATACTATTCAGGACATAGGCATGGGCAAAGACTTAATGATGGAAATGCCAAAAGCAATTTCGACAAAAGCCAAAATTGACAAATGGGATCTAACTAAACTAAAGAGATTCTGCAGAGAAAAAGAAACTATCATCAGAGTGAGCAGGCAACCTACAGAATGGGAGAAAATTTTTGCAATCTCACCCATCTGACAAAGGTCTAATATCCAGAATCTACAAGGAACTTAAACAAATTTACAAGAAATAAACAAACCATACCATCAAAAAGCGCACAAAGGATATGAACAGACACTTTTCAAAAGAAGACATTTATATGGCCAACAAACATATGAAGAAAAGCTCAACATCACTGATCATTAAAAAAATGCAAATCAAAACCACAATGAGATACCATCTTATGCCAGTCAGAATGGCAATTATTAAAAAGTCAAGAAACAATAGATGCTGGTGAGGCTGTAGAGAAATACAAAAGCTTTTATACTGTTGGTGGGAATGTAAATTAGTTCAACCACTGTGGAAAACAGTGTGGCAATTCTTCAAGGGTCTAGAAATATCATTTGGCCCAGCAATCTCATTACTGGGTATATAACAAAGGAATATAAAGCATTCTACTGTAAAGATATATGCACATATATGTTTATTGCAGCACTATTTACAATAGCAAAGGCATGGAACCAACCCAAATGCCCATCAACAACAGACTGGATAAAGAAAATGTGGTACATACACACTATGAAATACTATGCAGCCATAAAAAGGAATGCGATCATGTCATATTCAGGGACATGGGTGAAAATGGAAGCCATCATCCTCGGCAAACTAACACAGGAACAGAAAACCAAACACTGCATGTTCTCATTCATAAGTGGTTGTTAAACAGTGGGAACACATAGACACAAGGAGGGGAACAACACAAACAGGGGCCAGTTGAGGGGTAGGGGAAGAGGGGAGGGAGAGCATTAGGAGAAATAGCTAATGCACGTCGGGCTTAAAACCTAAATGACAGGTTGATAGTTGCAGCAAATCATCATAGCACAGGCATACCTATGTAACAAACCTGCACGTTCTGCATTTGTATCCCAGAATTTAAAGTACACACACACACACACACACACACACACACACACACACACACAGAATAAAGAGGGACATTATATAACAGTAAAGGCTCAATTATTTAAGAAGACATAAATAATTTTTAATGTGTATGCACTTAACAACAGTGTCAAAATATATGAGGAAAAAATGCACAGAACACTGCAGATAAATACATGAATCCACTTTTATTTTTGGAAAATTCAACACTCCTTTATTGGAAATGAACAGATTTATCAGGCAGAAAATCATTAAGTGCTCAGCAGCCCTGTCAATCTATTAGATATAATATCTATTAGATATACTTGATATCCATACATGGATTCATTTGATAACAGCAGACTACAAATTTTTTACAAGCTGACATCAAACAATCATTCTGAGCCATAGAACACACCTTAACACATTTTAAAAAATCAGATGTCATACAACATCTACTGGCAGATCACGATGGAATTTCACTAGAAATCAATAACAGAAAGCCACAAAATCAAAAAATATTGAGATTAAACAATATACATTGAAATAACATATAGGTCAAATAAAAAATCTTAAGGGAAATGAAATAATATTTTGAACTTAATAAAAATTAAAATACCACTCATTCAAATGTGTGGACTTCGATGAGAATAGTGATTAGAAAAATATTTGCAGGCCGGGCGCGGTGGCTCAAGCCTGTAATCCCAGCACTTTGGGAGGCCGAGGCGGGTGGATCACAAAGTCAGGAGATCCAGACCATCCTGGCTAACATCGTGAAACCCCGTCTCTACTAAAAAAATACAAAAAACTAGCCGGGCGTGGTGGTGGGCGCCTGTAGTCCCAGCTACTTGGGAGGCTGAGGCAGGAGAATGGTGTGAACCCGGGGGGCGGAGCTTGCAGTGAGCCGAGATCTCGCCACTGCACTCCAGCCTGGGGCACAGAGCAAGGCTCCGTCTCAAAAAAAAAAAAAAAAAAAAAAAAAAGAAAAATATTTGCAGTATTGAATAACATATTAGAAAAAAATTGAAAGATCTAAAATCAATTAGGAAGCTTGAAAAAGTAGAGCAAATTAAACCCAAAGTAAGCAGAAAAAAAAGTAATACTAATTAGAGCTGAAATCAATGAAATTTGCAATGGAAAATCAAAAGAAAAAATCAATAAAATCAAAAGCTGGTTCTTTAAAAGGTCAGTAAAATCAATAATCCTCTAGTCAGGCTAATTAGAGAGAGAAAGAGAGAGAAGATGAAAAACTATATATCAAAAGTGAAAGATGAGACTTCACTGCAGATCCCACGAATATTAAAAAATAATAAAGGAATATTATGAACAATTATATGCCCACAAAACTGATTACCTAGATAAAACAAACCATTTCCTTGAAATACACAATGTTCCAAAACTCACAGAAGAAAACACAAACATTTTGAATTGGCCTAAATCTATTAAATAAACTTAGTCAATAATTAATCACCTTCTTAAGAAAAAAAATGATGCTCAGTTGGGTTTACTGGTGAATTCTACCATACATTTAAATAAACTTGACCATTTCTCTATATTCTCTTTCAGAAGATAGAAGCAGAGAGAATAGTTTCTAAGTTGTTCTAGGAGACCAGCATTACCCTAATACTAAAACCCGATGAAGGCACTGCACGTAAAGAAAACTACAGACCATTATCTCTAGGTGACTTGGGGTATGGTGATGATTTTCAGATATCATAACAAAGATATGATTTGTGAAAGAAAAATAGGCTGGACTTTATTAAAATTAAAAACTTCTGCTTTGCAAAAAACACTGTCAAGAGAATGAGAAGACAAGACACAGAATGGGAGAAAATATTTGCAAAGAATATCTGATAAAGACTGTTAAAATATACAAAAATTTCTTAAAACTAAACAACAAAATGAGCAACATGATTTTTTAAAAAATTGGTAAATGACCTCATCAAAGACCATTCATTGATTGCAAGTTAACATATGAAAAGATGCCCAACCTCATGTAGTTGAGGAATTGCAAATTAAAACAATCAGATACCCCTACACAACTATTAAAATTGTCAAAATGCAAAACACTGACAACAAAAAGTTTTGTCAAAATGTGGAGAAACAGAAACTCTCATTCACTGATGGTGGAAATGCAAAATTGTACAGCCACTTTGAAAGACAGGTTTGCAGTTTCTTATAAATCTAAAGCTACTTTTATAATAATATCCAGAAATCATGCTTTTTGATATTTACCCAAAGCAGCTGATAACTTATGTCTACACAAAACCATGCATACAGATGTTTATAGCAGCTTTATTCATAATTGCTGAAACTTAAAAGCAACTAAGATGTCTTTCAGTATGTGAATGGATAAGTAAATTGCGGTACATGAAGACAATAAAATATAATTTATTGCCAAAAAAACGAGCTATCAGTTCATAAAAAAGACAGAGAGAAATCCTGAGTGACCACTACTAACTAAAAGATAAGCAAATTGCAAAATGCTACATACTATATTATTCTAACTATATGGCATTCTGGAAAAGGAAAAACTACAGAGACTGGTTAAAAAAAAAAAAAAAAATCAGTGGTTACCAGGAGTTAGTGGGGAGGGAGTGATGAATAGGTAGAACACAGAAGATTTTTATGGGAGTAAAGTCTCCTCAGTATGACAATATAATGGTGGATGCATGTTGTTACGCATTTGTCCAAGCCCATAGAGTGTACTACACCAAAGTGAATCCTAACGTAAGCTACAGACTTTGGGTGATAATTATATATTGATGTAGTTTCATTGATGTAACAAATGCATCACTCAGCTGTGGGATTTTCTCATTGGTGGAGGCTATCTATGTTGGGGAAAAAGGTATATGGGAAATCCATCTTCTCTTTCCATTTTTATGTGACACTAAAATTGTTCTAAAAAGTAAAGTCTATTAAAAATAAACAACTAAAAAAATAAATATAATAGTTAAAATGAAAAACACAAAAATGGAATGAAGAGCAGAGTGGTTACAGTGGTGAATGAATTAGTGAATTTAAAGGTACAAATGAGAACTGTCCCAAAAGATAACAGGATGTAAAAAATAAATGGTAGGGCATGGGAAAAACTAAGAAACCTAGAAAATACAAATAGAAGTTCCCATTTCTGAATGGTAAGAGTTTTAGAAAAGGAGAAAAAAATACATATATAAATATGTATGTATGTGTATATGTACATTTGTACATGTACATACACTTAAATGTATATGTAATATGCACATATATGTGTGAATTTATAAATACATGCACAATTCACACACGTATATGACAAAAGGAAAGATAAAATGTTGAATAAGTAATGATTATATGATTTATGGAAATAAGGAAAAACGAAAGACCCCAGACTAAGAAGGTTCATCAGAAGTTAAACAGTATAGACAAGAAAAATTCCTCACCTAGACATTTTTTAATAAAATTTGAAAACATCAACATGAAAATGCATTTATTAACAGTCCCCACAGAGAGATCACATCTAAAGGAATAAAAATCAGAATAACAGTGGACACCTAACAGTGATATTTCTGATGATGAATTAATATTTTAAAACATTGAAAGTAAAAGATTTTGAACCCAGATTCTACATCTGTACTAATTATTAATTAAATATAAATATTCAATGCCTATATCTTCAAATCTGTTATATCTCAAAAAATTTGCTACACAAAGCTTTTTGTCAGAAATAATTTTAAAGACAGAAGTATAGCCAGTGGATTCCACAGAAGGGCATAAGTCCATAGGATCCAGTCTTTGGGAATAATACAAAAATGAAACAAAGAAAATTTTATTTCAATTTTCCACTGAATTTTTATTGAATGTTAAAATACACACCCCCTCCCAGTTTCACTACGGGATTATGTGAGCACAAACAAAATCTTTAAGTGTTAACCTCAACCTGCCTGAAGTTGAAGTGGTTAACATATGTGCAGCAGGTTGTATTAATAACTGCACAAACTCCATCTTGTTTAGCTAGTAAATAAGTCAACACTAGTCTGTTATTGAGAACTACATTTCCCAAAGAGTCTAGAGATTATTTAATTCCCTTTAGTGCCCAACTGTGTTGGTGGCTAAGGATTCCAGGGTTTGAGTCAAGTTCTTTAGTGTTGACTCATGGTGGAAAAAGCCACCCCTGGGTGCCGCTAATGTTGTTGCTGCCCCAATTCCCACCAGAGTTAATCCTACTGCTCACTTAATTCTGGTGTTGCTGGATCCTTCTGGGTTTTACACTGTGACCCCTTGGGGGGCAAGGGTGGCCAGGATGCATTCACCCATGTTCTTCATTTTTGATATACAAAGGAAAACTCCTGAAATAACAGGTAGCTCCCTGGGGAGTTGGGAGTTGTTATGGAGTGTGTTTTTCCCACTCACAGCCACAAATAAAAATGAGCCCAGTTGGGGCACAAATAGAGGACCTACAGGGTATAATGTCTATCCTTTTGTGTCAAGTTGGGACTACAGAAATATTCTTCTCAAATGGTGGTGGCCAAACGATCTTTGTTTTCTAGAAAGGAGCAGTACTCCTACGTTCCCAGATTAGGCAGCTGTTTTTCCCCTGCATGTTTTATTCCAGGAGAAGCCATTATATATGGTGTCCTTGCTTACAAGTAGAATCCCATTTACCTCTCTGTGGTCCTGGGAACTTGGCAAGCAGAGATGGATCAGAGCATCACAGGGAAGCTTCTGCCTTTTTGTCATTAACACAAAAGTAGGTGCAAAAGTTAGAATCATGAGTGCACTGGAGATATAAATACCCAACTTCCCAGTTCCAGGTAATAGTAGCAGGGATGGGGAGTTACATGGAATTCATTAGGTAAGGGAGAGTTGCACTTAAAAAGTAGGGGTTTGGGTACTTTGGGATTGCTAGTTAAGACGTCTGGGGAGATGGCCTTGAAAATTTCTAGCTAAGCCAGAAGGTAAAGCTCTCTATCCTGGGGATATTGATGACTAATCTAAAGACCGTAAAAATGATTTCCTAGTGCTATAACTTTTGAAATATTTACTATAGAATTTTGTTTCCACTCACACTTGGATCAGGGTAATGGGGAGAGCAAACAAGATGAACAGTGGCAGCACAGTGTCCAGATGGGCTTTAGAGTAACCTCTACACCCAACAAGTACAAAAAAGGTGTTTCCCAGGAGGAGGTGGTTGGCAAATTTGGTAGAAAAGAAGTATTACAATCAAGAAGAAGAGAAAAATTGATGTTTCTATTACTACCCACACCATCACGTTACCACTTTAGGCTGAGTGTTCATTTTTTAAAATAAGTATCAGAAGTCTTCCAAAGGTTCACAGATGTAGACCGTGGTGTCCTCTTGTGCCTGCAACTCATAAGAAACAGGTTTTAATCCTGGACAGGGGTACCCAACTAGTGATTTCTTGAAGATTAACAGAAGTGGGGGTACTTAACAATAGCAAATAAGGGCTCTTTCGTTTTGGTTGTAATTGATCTTAGGGGAATCTTTCTTTAAAGTTTTTACAAAGACTAAGTCTTCCAGGAGAAGGCAATACTTTATTTTTATATTTTTGTAGGGCTTTGTGAACCTAGCGTAAATTTTAAAGGAGTCTTCTGGGTGTGTCTAACCCCCTGATTTTTGTCACGGCCTGAGTTTGCTTTTCAGGGATTTGGGGGAATTTCCTTTGTTCAATGGACTTAGCGTCAAAAGACTTACATTCAATTAAACATTCTAGGCCAGACAGGAATGGATTTGGGCAGATACTCATTAGCCCTTGAATTATTTTTAAGCAATATAAGAGTCAAAAACTAAAACCCAGAAATAAGATTATATGTCAATAAGAGACCAGAGTATAGAATCAAGCTATATTGAGAGAAAACACTGCTCCCACAGAGTTTTAAGTAAAAATACTTTAGCATCTGGCCATAATAATAGTCAGAACTGGAAGAGAAAAAGTCACAGGATCTGGCTAAAAGCTAAAGGAGACAGTTACATGAATCTGAGGAGCTTTTAAAAGAAACAGGTTACAGGATTGTAAAACAAAATTTCTGGTAATTTTGCAAATTAGTACCTTAAGAAAATTTGGTTTTAGTATGTAGAATACTTTTAGGAAGTCTATTATAAATAATTTTATTTTAATTACAGCTAAAATTTAATCACAGAAAATTTCTTTCATATATTTCCCTTCATGAACCTTATTATAACCTACACAGACCATCTACAACATGCTTGGACTTTATGACTTGTTTTACATTATCTCTTAAATAACCAGCCATTTTATTTTTAGAACAAGAACTTACCATATGAGATTCTTTTTATACAATATTATTCTTTTTTTATACTCTTCCTTGCCAAAAAATGTATTTTCTCTCTGTACCATTCTTTATATCTCTTGTTCTACTCATTGGTTCCATTATATTTTGAACCTCTCTTTTAATAATTTCTGAGTTAGACAGAATTATTATTTTTCCCAATACATAATATGTTTATTTGGCAATTTTTTTATAGACCTAGGAAGCAATAAATCCTGAACTGCCCACCAGACACTGGCATTCTGTAGGTGAAGATAACTTTATAATTTTAAGTTTTGTAACTAAGTAAAAAGCTCACTGTTCAAAGCCATTTTAACCATTCGAAAGCTACAAATGCCAGTGGCTAATCTTAAAGTTAACTTTTAGAAGACATAGCATTTTTTTTTTTCCAGACAGAGTTTCGCTCTTGTTGCCCAGGCTGGAGTGCAATGGCATGATCTTGGCTCACCGCAACCTCTGCCTTCCACGTTCAAACAATTCTCCTGCCTCAGCCTCCCTAGTAGCTGCGATTATGGGCATGTGCCACCAATCCCAACTAATTTTGTATTTTTAGTAGAGACAGGGTTTCTCCATGTTGGTCAGGCTGGTCTCGAACTCCCGACCTCAGGTGATCCACCTGCCTTGGCCTCCGAAAGTGCTGGGATTACAGGCATGAACCACCATGCCCAGCCCACAGCATTTTTTTTTTAACTAACAAATTTAGACTAGTAATTTGTTTGATTTACCAGCACTTTTTTATTTATAGGCTAAATTGATGGCATGCAAGACACAACACACACTGCAATACCTGTATATACATTAAAAAAAATCAAACAAAGTGACAAGACAAGTAAATTCAAGTTATTTACGAAATTGAGACCTGTCTACCTGGCCAAATTTTGTTTACCCTGAAAGGTACAGAAGACAGGAAGAAGCAGAAAGGGGATCCTATAGCATTAAATACAAAAGGAAGCGGGTGAATAGCCTTGCTCAAGGGGAAAACTCAGAGTCCCTGAGCCACTGGAGAGCTCACTCAACAGTGAAGACACCAAAGAAAGATATTCAAGTAGACACTTATGTGCCACTGCAGCAAGCTGTCTATCAGGTCATGGGCCTGAGATCCCCAATAAACTTACTTGAGTGAGGTAGCTCATTAGGGCTAGTGGAAAGAGTTTATCTCTAATATCGATGGCGAAGCTTTTCCTCTCTCATCAGGAATGGCTTGGATGTTCTCATTGCCAGTGGCCCTTTTGCTTATAGTAGACACACTAATTCTGGCCCATGGTCTGGCAAGCTGGGGCTCTTGTCTGGACATTCTAGATGTTGATCTCACAACACTTCCTCAGGATGGGTAATTCGGAGGTGGTGAGGACCTAAATACATTGTTAATAATTGTACTTTTTTGGCTATTTTTTTTGGGGGGGCCTCTTCTTCTGCCTTGTCCCTGTTGTTGTAAATCCCAAAGGCCATGTTTAAGAGTTGGATCATGGGAGTTTGAGGTTCTACTGCCGTTTTCATAGCTTCCTCCTAATGTCAGGACAGATTAAGTAATAAAATGCATACCCAGGAGAGCTTGCCCTTCCAAGGAGTCCAGATCTGTATTAAGCATATTTCCTGAGTGTCTTAATCAAGCAACCCTGAAATGGAGTGAGATTTTTGTTGTTTATGTGAATTATTTCTCTAACCTTGTCATAATTTATTGGCATAATTGCTCACTTTTTCTTTTGCTTTGTTTTTTTTCATAGCATAGCAAGCTGATGACAATACTTGCTAGTTATGACAAATTAAATTAAAGAACGTAGGAACTTAAACTTCTCTGTAAGATTTTCCAGATCCTCTGAAAGTTGGCAAAATTTCCCTTGTATAAAATTAAATCATGCATATAAAATGGAACATGTAAACTGAGTATTCCTTCACTTTCACCAACTACCTCCCTACAATGAACACAAGTTTTATTTTAAGGACTGATATGAAGCCTCACTCCTGCAGAAACTGGTTGAGTTTAATTTATTGGACAGTTGGGGGTATAGACTGGGGCTTGTTAAATAAGGGGCAGGGTTACCTGATGACTTTGGGATGGAATCTTTCATTAGAGAAGTAGTGGAATGCCCCCTCAGAATTGGGGGAATAAGGAGACTCTGAGGAGGTCATAGGCCTTCAAGGGGGAGCAACTATGAGGGGGTTTCTTAGGCATGGCTTTCTGGTGCCTGCAAGTAACATGATCCAGTAAAAAGGCCATAAAAGCCTGAACATAGATCTTTTCCCATTTTCCTTCTTTTTTACAGAAAATAATGCCTAATTGTAAAATAGCATTATAATGTAAAGAAACATGCCTAAGCCAGACATACTCATTTTTAAATTTGTATTGAACTCAAGAGGTGTTGCAATAGAAAATGAGTTTCTTTTTATTTAAATTGAATTTGAATTTGCTCCAATAGCCTAAAAGACATCCTAGAGGAGAGTCTGCTGAAATGCTTGTCATTATCTCCATTTCTGACAAGAATTTCTACTGGACAGAGAAGTTTTTGTAAATCTAGTGAGAGGGAAAGCAAGTGGGTCTTTGCTACTTTTCCCTTTTAAATTCTCACTTCCTGAACAGAAAGTGTAAGTATAGTTAACAATGCATCATGAGAATGGATTATAAGTGTTTACTGGTGAATGAAATAATGAAATATTACTAAAGAAGTATTTTTTATTAAGTAAAGTGTAGAAGGAAAATTATATATAAAGTTACAATAAGAAATAAAAATACTATTACAGAAAATTATAATTTCAGGCAAAAAACAAGAAAAGGCAAGACCAAGATAACCCTAGGCTGGGCCTCTACCCAACAATCCTAGAAAGAATGTCAGTGCTGAAAACCCCAGAGCATCTGGTGGGAGGGGGTGTCCAAGAATACCAAATGCCAAAAACCCAGACTACCCGAGTATCAGCCAATGAGGCTCCCCACACCAAATGCCGGAAACCCTAGAGTATCTGGGAGCCAACCAACGCAGAATCAACACAATGGGGGACCCCTCACAATCAAGTGTCCTGCCTTATACAATTGCCCAAATACAGTAAACAGAAAGTCAAAGCAACAAAACTGCCAACAAAAAATACATTTTAGAACTAAAAATATGATAGCTGGCAGAGCAATAAAAGTGATTAAAAGGACCATGGAAAGTGATGACAAGGACGTGCTTTGGGGCACTCAAACAACAGGGTGCTTTTAACTGACCACTTAGCCAAAGGCTTTCATTCCCTAGCTCATCTAATATTATCAGCGGAGGGGGGAGAAGAGGGAACCCGCACACATCCACAAAAGACAAAATGGCACTGACCGATCTTCCACATGGGACTCAGGTGAAGGTCTCTTCAGGTTCCCCCAACATAGGTGGGCTCAGCTGCTGTGGCGGAGACCTCATCTGGCAACCCACCAGCCTGCTGGTCAGAACAGCAGGTCCCACACAAGGCAGCATCACTATGGCTGCTTGCCCATTCACCCAACTCCGCTGCTTGCTTGGAAAGATGATGGCTCTTAAGAGTGCCTTTGTCTACTGTTAGCACTTGCAGTGTTAACAGTTCTTTGGTGTTACAGCCTCAGTGATGCAGCTCTTGCAGCCTCAGTCACTGACTGCTTTGTTTTCTCACCACTTGTTGCTGCTCTGCTCATCTGTGGTTGTCTCTTGCTGTTGCCTTGCCATCTGCCAACCACCACCTCTCTCACTGTCTCTCACACTGTTGTCTTATCTCTTATGCCCCCACATCAGGTGCCGCCTGATGCAGAGCAGAGAAGTCCCACATTGAGGTTTATCCAGGAAAGATTCTTGGCTCCACTCAGGAAAGAATTCAAGCGTGAGCCGATGGTAGAAGAAAACAGCTTTATTGAGGTGGCACAGTTCCTGCAAAGCAGAGCAACCTCATAGGCAGTGTGTTGAGAGTAGCAGCTTGGGGCAGTCCTGCAGTCATATTTATATCCATTTCTAATTACATGCAAATTAAAGAGCAGTTATTCAGAAATTTCTAGAAAAACGGTGGTAACTTTGGGGCTGTTGCCATGGAAAGAGATAACTTCTGGGTATTGCCATGGCAATGGTAAACTGACATGGCAATTGTGGGCATGTCTTAGGGAGAGGTGCTTTCACCTCTTCCTTGTTTCAACCTTCAATCTGGTCCAACATAAAGTCCTACCTCCTACCTCAATCTGACTTATTTGACGTTAAATCATTTAATAGAAGATATGTATTAGAGTCATAAATTTGGAAGCTGAATATGTTTCAATGAAAAAAATACAAAAAAGAAAAGCTGTATATTTATTAAAAAAGGAAATTGAGATGCAAAGGGGTCTTCAGAATTTCGAACCAGTAAATTACAGAGGATAAGTCTCAAACTCTGATATGTTTACCTCCTAGTGCCATGACTTTTCTGTAGTAATTCTTCCTTGTTATTTTTTAGTTTTAATTTATTTTTAATGTACATTTTACGCAAGACATTCAGGTAAGGATAAAAAGGTGAGCATACAAAAATTCTAAAATAATGAAGACGGTTTTAAATGCCATAGGAGAGATGTACAAGCAAAGAGGTCCACATAGAATTGTTTGTTAAAGACTTAGTGGAAGAATAAATATATCAAATGGCTTCAAAATAGGAGCAGCTTAGGATGTTCACAGAAAATGAAATAAAGAGCATATTATGGTAGAAAAAAATATTGTGAGCAAGGGCACAGAGTCTGAAAAGAATAAAATATGATTAGAGAGTAATAAATAGTCCAGTTGACCTTAAGAAGTATTTTATAGACACTAATACATGTTTAGAAAGAGAAAGAAAGAAAGAAAGAAAGAAAGAAAGAAAGAAAGAAAGAAAGAAAGAAAGAAAGAAAGAAAGAAAGAAAGAAAAAGAAAAGAAAAAGAGAGGGAGAAAGGGAATGAGCCAGGAAGGAAGGAGCAACGGAAGTGAGGGAGGGAGGGAAGCAATGAACAAATGAAAGGTCTTAAATAGTAGGCTGAGGATTTTCAAATTAATTCAAGAGAAAAATGGTTTAACTAATGTTATTTTGTTTTTCAAGATTGTCTGCTGGCTTCCTTCCAGCAAATGCAGTTCAGAATTGGTGATCATAGGTGTATAGAGTTTTGGTTTTAGTCGCATAAATGCATGATTCTTACTGTCCCTTTCTTGGGATGATAACCCGAAAGAGGGAAAGCAAGTAGCATTTCATTCAGGGGGCCAGATAAATTATAAGTCCAGTCAGAACCCAAGCAAAATAAACAATGTTTCTGAAACACAAGTTATGACCAAAAAGAATGGATGAATTATTACTTTGGTATTTTCTTTGTTATTTATGTCCAGAAATCGATCAAGCTGAAGGAACAGAATAATTTATAAATCAGGTGCCGTCAAATACTTGTGACTCTCAACTGGTATAACCTGTCCCAGAATTCCTGTAAGATTTGATGACAATACAAAATAATCTTATTACAAGCCTGACATTAATCATCAAATACATATTATTCCAACCTGATGTAAAAATATGAATTAAAAATACAATAGCTGCTGAAAACAGAAGTGCCCACTGACTGTATAAAACCATTTCTCCTTCCTCACCACACCTTGTTTAATAAAAATAGATGTAGGTGATGGAACATTTATTATGGAGACAAGTTAACCAAAAAGACCTGTCAATTTGATGGAGGAGGTTATTTGTTCAACAAAATATCCAAGCACATGAAGCAATCTGGAAATCCAATAGGAAAGCAGAGACAGCCTGCTTCCTGCTTTTGCTTTCCCCCACCTGTCTTTTTGGCCAGAAATAAATATCTGAAGAGAATTGATTAAAAGTCTATATAGCTTCATGAACATATTTTGCTTCATCAAATTCAGAAGGACTAGAAGGTGACTGGTCATCTTATGAGAGCAGAATTTAGAACAAGGATCTCGTTAGAAACTACTAGTCAATCAATCTCTCTCTCTTTCTAGCAGTTATGTGGTCTCCAAACCCATTTTATTTGATGGACCTACACTCATGTGGTCAGTCTTCCAACTACACTACATTAACTAAATTAATAGAAATCTGATAAATAACTTAGAATTCCAAGAAATCAGTTTAACAGTAAAGATAAAGATTTATAATTGGCAGGCAGAACAAATGTTTCCTATCAGCCTATTAGTGTACCATTTTTCTATAGGCTGCATGCTAAGAAAGGTTCTAACTAGAAGGTATTTTGGCGATCAGAAAAAGAGAAGTTAATTAGGCAGTATCAATGGCTCATGGCACCAACATCTACGTAGTGCCAGACTGAGCTGTTTTTGTTTGTTTGTTTGTCTCTTTTTCAGGAGCTGTTTACACTGTGGTCCAAACCATCTTCAATTTTTAGTAGTTAAAGCGACATAGGTTTATTTATCACACATACCACATGTCCGTGTTGAGCTAGTGCTCGTGCTGGCTCAGGGTTTCAGCCTGATGAGGGCCTTCACCATCAGGAATCTCACCAATTATTGCTCCAGGGGAAAGGAGGGAGGGCAAATTGTACACTAACTCTTAACTGCTTAGCCTTGGAAATGAAAGACAAAGCTTCCTCTCATATTGCATTTGCTAAAGAAAGAAAGATGGTCATGCCTAATTTCAAAGCACTGGACATTTCAAACAAATTCCACACCATTACAAATGAGAATTAGAATATTACAAACAGCCCTATTATCTTTCAAAACATTTTTGCTGTTGTGTTCAGCTTTTCTAGATACATTTTTTCTTTTTCATAGTAAGTTGTACTAAATGTCTGTAGTGTGGTTTTAGATTTACTAATGGTATACATTCAAATTCTCCTAAGTGTAGTCATTTAACTGGCATGTGTTTGGTGTCTAAACCCAGCAATACTTTCACTGCTTAGTGGAGTGGAGTGGAGGTTACTTCCACAGAGAACTGATCTCAACCATTATTTGTTGACTCTTTTAAGTTACCATGCTTTAAAGGTCTGCATGCTGCTGTTACTTCCATGTACACACACCCAGAATCATCTTTTAACCCTTCTGGATTAGTAACAAGATGGGTTCGAGTGCTCTTGTTCCGGGAAATTGAAATCCACTGAGATTATGTGATAACTGTTTATTTGCCAGTTGCACCAAGCTAAGGCTCATTTTTTCAGAAGGAAAATCATTCTTTCCTCTCTATAGACTATATCCACAGTTTAATCAAAGATAATATGATGTGGTAGAAAAGGTCACAGACTTTGGAACCAGATAGATATGGATCTCAGTATAGACTTTTTTTACCTATCATTGTGGCTGCTTTGGGTGTCAACCTCTTTCAGATTCTTTTTCCTCATGTATAAAACGAGACAATGGTACCCAAATAGGAGTGTTGTCATTAGTTAATGTTACAAATTAAACGTGCCTAACATAGAGCCTGACATAAGAAAGACTACTTCCATTTCAGAAAATGACGTTTGCTATAGTAGCATTCTGAATATTTGCCAGAAGACACAATGTGAAATAGGGAATATTCTCCAAACAATGTGTTGATTCACCTCTGTTTAGTGAAGTCCTAAAGGTGTGTACCTAGCACAGTGCCTGGCACACAGTAAATACTATACTTCCCAAATGTTTGTAGAAAGAAACTTTTTAGAATGTAAACCAGTAGTAGCTGCAGGTCTAGTTAATGGGAATCCTGCAATTGCTAATTTTCCAAAACAAAACTTCACACTCTTGAGGGAGGAAGAAATTAAATCTTGTTGTAATTTATATTCCATCTGAGGTTGTATTCTGCTATGATCCCACCCAGGCTGCCTATAAATAAATAGGTATAAAACATAGACCCTGATAGAAATTCAAAGTCCTGTTGCTTACATCCACTCTCTGTTTTTTCCCTTCCATTTTGTTTTTCTCGCAAGCATTATAAAAATAAACAATCCCTGTTGAGTTATTTCTGTCCCCATCCATTTCTTTTCAGAAGCTAACCATTCAGGGGAAATAAGCTCTAATTTATTTTTTTCTCTGTATTTAGCAGGACAACTAATCTTGATTTTAAAAAGCTGTCCAGAGTGTTTGTTTTTGCCTTTCCTATTAGCCTGGACAGATTTCATTAGTAACCAAAACATAAAAATGCCAACCTCTATTGGCCTCCAGATTGGTGTGCCTCTCCAAAGCATTTTCCAGGCCTTGGGATGCCACTGAAGCAAGCCTTGAGGTTGAATGGTCACTACACTTATGTTTGAGGGTATTACGTTTTATGTATTTCTCTAGGGGTGTTTGCTAGGCCTTCCTTTATTCCTCTTTGAGATTGCCATACACCGATCTCCCTCTCACTCCTATTCCTTCTTATGGATGTAAGACACTGGTAGCTGCCTCAGCCTTCCTTACAATTCTGACTCCTGTCATCTATATGCTGAGTACTTGCAGCACCTTAACCTCTTAAGGATCTAAACTTGCAATGCCTCACATTGAAAAAAAAAAAAACAATATTCCATGTGAAATATCATTGAATGTGAGAAGAATTCATATGCTAGAATACAAATTGATTCCATTGTCTACATTTTCTGAAAGAAAAAGTAAAGATACTAATGTGTTAGCTAGATCATGAAATCTTATCTATATTCCCAAGTCAATAAGAATGATAATTTAGAATCAGTTCAATGGTGCTTTGACTTTAGTTTACTGCAAAGTAAAAAACAGTGCAAAGGAAATACATAAATTAAGGATAAGAGTGAGGGTGGTTCCCCAATGTCACCCTAGTTTGCCTGAAAGATGCACCTTAAGTTCAGAGGTCAAGGCACCCCTACAGGAGAGGAAAAAATGTTTCTTAAGAAAGTCAAAACCTTTTCTATGGCTTACAGGCTGTATCAGTACTCGAGGGTCCACACTAGTACTATAAAAGGCATCCCTTCTGATACCACAGTTACAGATACCTGATGTTCATAGATGTGGCCATGGCTTTCTATATCAATCTGTAAGCTTCAAAATTATTGAGGACATTAAAAAATAACCTATGCTAATTTATAAAAAATACCCAAAAACCATCAGTGTTATGACACATTGTGAAAACTTGCTTTGTTAGAGCCCACTTTCATTTGCTCATCATGGAATTGATAATGCTTAGTGCCTTTTCTGTAAATAGTGCTAATATTTAATGAGATGAGAGGAAATTATGCAGTTCAAATGGAGGGGCATATACAACAAAAACACCAAAAAACAAACCTTGCCAACATATGTAACAAGTAACATCCAGTAGCAAGATCAAAAGAAATATGCCTATGAACAAAAATGTAAGTGAAAAGTTGAATTGATCATCTTTTTTAAAGCATTATAGAATGAAAGAATACATATAAGGAAAACAAGTTATATAAACAATTTATACTCTTGATCTAATTGTGTCATATTGGACAAATTACTTCATCTTTGTCATCTGAATAAATAGGCATTTGATTTCTTAGATTTTTTTCCGTATTTATTATGAGTAGTACTTTTATAAACTTGTGAGGAAACCTCAAGTAATAAGGTCAGTGTGTGTTTAATTTACTGTGTTTTACATATTTTTTTCCTAATAATAACTTTTTAATATTTCAGCTGGTCAATGTGTATGTGGGAAGTTTGACAATTTAGTTCAGTTCCTGAATGCTTTATTTTGTATCAGATTGGCAAACAGAAATGAAAACATTACCACCAGCCATCTCTGGCATCTCCTTTTCTAACAACTCCTGTTAATACAGGTGAAAATGATCTGGACCTCAAAAATGGGAAAGAGAATAAGGGGACAGAATTTCAATCCCTGCTGTCCATGGTGTCTATGGAAATCCCATAAAATATTTTAGCTTTACAGGAGAAAAATTCAAGGTGGATTGAAAAGTTACAAGCATCTTCCCATAAAATAATAATAACCACTGTAATTGAATATGGACAAGACAAATGAGAAAAGCAACCAACTTTCTGATGAAATATTAATGGAAATATTACTTAATAGGATGAATTGCTGATCTGAAGATGCAGGCTCCACTGAGGAAGAGCAAGGAGTGCTTTGGGCTGAAGCTAAACAGATATAGAAGCTGTTCTCTTTGATAGATTAAGAGGAAAAGGGCGATACCTAATTTAGTGGAAAAAAAAATTTCACTGTTTTCCTTCCTTTTTCTCGCTAGGATTCATTTTCTCCCCTCCTTTCCTTTTTTATGTTCAAGAAAAATGTTTAATGCATGACAAACAGAAAGTGAAGACCCTCATGTATTCATTTATTCAGCATATTTAAAATATACTTTAAACTTTTAAAAATGCTAAATTATAGTGAACATTGATTCTGGGAGACTAACAAGTTGGTTTCACTCTTAATCCCTTTTAAGATCACTTTTTCCCTGTTAAATTTTTTTATATACAGAAAGCTCTTGGGGTTTTTCTTCAAGTGTGTTGAATATTCTGTTGTTTAATGTTCTAAGTCATATCCATTATGGGACACATAATCCCTCACACCCAGAAGTTCCTCTACTCAAACGCTTGCTACATCCTCATCCCTGAAGTCATTATTGAGCCTGGAGTTTTCCATCATCATCACCTGCAGATCTCTAGCATGGGCTGGTTTAAGATTGATGATCTTCAGAATGAGTGGAATGCTGTGCATAATGACTCAGCAGGCTGCCTTCAAGTCGAGATGCATTCCCTGCTATTTTCACCATGCATTTATTGTGCTGTCCAACCTGCCTTCCATTGATTAGGGTCCATTCACTGTGGTGTAGAATATAAAAAGTAAACTTTTTGAACTGAAATGCTGCCTTCATCTCAACACTTGGCTGTAGCTGGATAATCCACTTCCAAGATGTTGAAATTGCATAACTAGTAAATTGGTATTGACTGTTGGCAGGAGGCCTTCATTCTCATACATGGACTTCACCACTGGGGTTCTTGAGTATCTTTATGGCATGACAGATGGCTTCCTCTAGAGCAAGTTCCACAAAAGGAAACATCTGTAATGATTTTTATGATCCAGGCTCAGAAGTCACACACCGTCGTTACTGCAACTTATTAATTGGTTATACAGGTCAGCCTTTTTATTTGTGCTGGGCAGTACTACATGAGTGAATGAATAGCATAAAGTGAGAATTACTGAGAGTTATCTTGGAAGCCGGATAAGAGGGATTTTAGATATTTTGTGTTTACAATTGTGTATTTGTAGTTAAAAAGAGAGACTTTTAGATTGCATTATTATGACCCAAAAGTCACTCCCTTCCTGCTCCTGTATTCATCATGTTTGCTATAAATATTCCCAAAATCTCAGTGGAGCAGTACTTATTTCCTTCTTACATTAGTTTTCAGTGGCTGTGGGTCACACTGTTTCTCTATTTTGTTCTCTTCTTCTTTGCCCCATGTATTTTCTCACATTTCATTCGCCAAGCAAGTCACATGCCCAGGCTGATAATGGAAAGTGGAAATATATTCTCATAAAGAGTATGGCAAGGGAGTTGATACTATCATCTACATCACTTATAGTAGCAAAATAATGGCCCTCAAAGATGTCCATCTTTTAATTCCCAGAACCTGTGAATATATGACATTATATGGCAAAAGGAACATGAAAGTTGTATATGGAATATATGTTGCTAATGATCTGACTTTAAAATAGGGAGATTGCCCTGGATTATCTAAGTAGACCCATTTTAGTCAAAAGAGTCCTTAAAAGTGGAAAAGAGAGGCTAAATAGGAGCGTCAGAGAGATCGTACAATGAAAAAGACTCAGCCCAACATTGCTGGTTTTAAAGGTTGTGAAAGGGAGGAATGAGCCAGGAATGCAAATGGTCTCTAAAAGTTAGAAAAAGCAAAGACATGGTTTCTCCTCTAGAGCCCCAAAAGGAACACAGTCTTGATAACACATTGATTTTTGCCCAGTGAGATCCATTTTCTAGAACTGTAAAATGCTGTCAAATTAAAAACAAATTCAGACTTAGGGGAGACTTTATTTAAAAGGATTACTGCAAGAAACGGAAGAGAACTATTGTAATAGCGGAAACTATTGTGATAGACAGAATACTGATTATAAACTCTTTAAGCCTCTCAAGAATTAAGCAAAACAGCTTTTCTTTTATTGGGAGGAGTAAATAATGCTAAAAGACTTCAATGTATAGAAGTGGGATGAAAAGTTTGGGCCTGATAGGATAGTAGATCAGAGAAAACTTGTTTTTTTCTTTTTGAGACAGAGTCTCACTCTGTTGCCCAGGCTGGAGTGCCGTGGTGCCATCTCGGCTCACTGCAATCTCCACCTCCCCAATTCAAGCAATTCTCCTGCCTCAGCCTCCTAAGTAGCTGGGAATACAGGCGCGCACCACCAGGCCCAGCTAATTTTTTTGTATTTTTAGTAGAGACAGGGTTTCACCATGTTGATCAGGCTAGTCTCCAACTCCTGACCTCGTGATCCACCCACCTTGGCCTCCCAAAGTGCTGGGATTACAGGCATGAGCCACCATGCCCGGCCCAGACAATGTTTTACCCTGAGGTCAGCATATTCTTAGAGGGACCTTTCAGAAGAGGCTAAGTGCTGGTTAAAGTTCAAGGACCTGGGGGATGGAATAAATCTTAACCAAACTTCAGTTAGAAATAATTTTGTTCTAATTTATTAGTGGGAACAGTTCACCTAATCATGAAGAGGTAAAGAATGGAAATTTGGAGAGTGTATGGCTGGCCTTGTCATACATAAACAATGACGGCATTCCTAAGTCTTAGTCTATGAAAAGAGGGGCTCTTTGCAGTAAATCCTTTCCCAAAACACCAAAGAGGAAGGAAGGATTAACCTTGATTAGCCTTCACTGTGTTCCAGGAGTACAGGGTTCAGTTAAAATTCAACATTGTCAATAATAAATTTGTATTGCTTAAGTAATTAAGTTTGTGGTAATTTGTTATGGCAACAATAGAAACATGATACACTATCCTTTCCATGTGATTTATAGTGTTTTCCCATATCACAGACACAACTAACATATAACTATCAACATTTAACATGAGCAGGAAATAAATGTTGATTGTTATAAGCCATGTTGATATATTGATACTTACAGTAAGTGCTGATAAAATATTATCTCATAGATTTGTTGAAAGATACAATATATATATAAAGTGAATATATAGAGTGAATATATATACATATATTTACACAGATGCATATAAAATGCACACACACACACAAACACACACACGCACACAAACAAATTGCCTAGGACACAGTAAGCACAGCAAGCAATTATTGATTTTGTAGAAAATATTGTTAACTTTCATTATTATTAGACACTCCAGTAGAAATGCTAGGTTATTGGTTATATTTCTATGTCTAGAGTTCAGGGGAGAAGGCTAGGGTGGAAAAAAATGAGGGTCTACAGCCTGTATACACTCTATGATATCATCACCTTGGGACAAGGAAGAGTGTGGTGTATTGGCCAAATATGAGTAAGACGAAAAACAGGAGCAAATACTGTCCCAGAAGCAAACAACAAGAAGAAAACACACACATGCACACATGCACACACACACACACACACACACACACACGTTCAAAGAGAGAATAATCAACTGTATCAAATACTGCTGATGGGAAAGTAATACAATTAAAAATGAGCCATTGCATTTAGCCAAGTAGAGACTATTGGTAATCTTGACAAGCAATGTTTCATTGGACTGGTAGAGACACAGTCACAGTCTGATTGAAGTGGTTGTAAAAGAGATGAGAGAAATAGAAAAAGCAAACGTAACAAGCTGTTTTAATGAGCTTTGCTTTAAAAAGGAGGAAAGAAGAAAGGTAGTAGTTGGAGAGATATGCGAAGTTCAATAAGGTTTTTATTGTATTTGTTTTACTATTTTCCATATAGGAAATATAAAGCATATTTATATTAATAGAGAAATGATATACTTTATGAAATTAGCAGGATATGTTGATAGTGTAGGATAGAGCGGAGAATTGCTGAAAACATATTCTTTAAGAGGCCAGAAAGGATAGTTCCTCCATGGTAAAAAGAAGAACAGCACAGAATTAGAATGCAGGTGCAAATATAGTAAACAATTAGACTGTGGGAACACACAGTCATTTTCACCCGATTGTGTTTATTTTCTAGTGAAAGAGTGAACACTGCTATCAGCAGATAATGAAGATAGAGGTGGGATTGAGCAGAGAGTCAAAGGTGGGAAATGGTCATTGGGAAAATGAAAGAGTGGGTGAAATAAGGAATGTAGTAGGATTGTTAAGCAGCACTGAAAACGCACTTAGTGTTGGTGGCCACTAATTTAAAGTGAGATCAGTCAGCCTTGTTGTTTTTCTTCACTCACATACATCTGAGCAAATGTGGAAAAAGAAGAAGCAGAAAATTTGATATAACCAGAGCTGGGGTTTTGTCAGCTAAGTGGTCAAAGGAAGAAGAGGGAAAGGAAGTGAGAGTATGATAGTCAATGGTTTAGAGGAAGGATAGAATCTACAGCTATGCACGAAGGGATGTGAACTTAGAGGAGAAACAGTTCAAACATCAGATGAGCAATAGAGTGCAGACTCCAACAAGTAAAAACACCTAATGAAGTTATCATATTAGAAATAATGTATTAGAAAGATTCAGCTGAGGCTCAGTGGAATACTTGACATTGGGATATTGCAAATGAGCAGTCGTTGGAAAAAAACAGTGGAATGGGTTTCTGAGCTGAGGAAAATGCGAGAATGCTGGGCGAGAAGAGGTCAAGAAAATGAGAGGCTGAGACTTTGAAAGAATTATTCATTTGAATATTGAAATCTCTAAGAACTAAGAAATTAGTATTATTGGAGTGATGTTGAAATGTATTTATTTAGATCTTACTGTATTATATGCCTTGGGGAGAAAGAGAGAAAGTTAAAACAGAGAAGAACAAAACAAAAAGAGATAATATATCTTTCCTCATGGACTTCTCAATCTTGTTGGAGCCAACCCTTCCTGAGGATATACAGAGAGGTGGGTGTCAGTTATGATGGGAAAATTTTTCTTCAAAATAATTTCTATTACTGATTTTTCATATGATTTAGTCAACTGTTGGGCACCTTTTTCTATTAACCCTTTATTCTTTGCAGTTGTTTCTTTTGACTTCTAATTCAAAACTATAAGTGTACTTAATTTTCATTCATGGCAAGATTTTTTTCCTGGACATCAAATTCCAAACTACATTCTGTTAAAATATCATAAGATATCCTGCTAAAAATCAGGGGTAGGGATGTAACAAGGGCAGTACTAGTGTCAAAAATCCCACATGAATTTGGCCAGTAGTCTTTAACATTTTGTAAGTTGCAGAGTATGATAAGGAATCAGTGCAGATAATCCATTTACATGTGGAACTTAATTTCCAAAATATAGGCTTCCTCTAAGTCCTTCATTTACCTAAAATGTGTTTTTTAATGAAAGAACTAGATATAGGGAAGACTCACTGCATAGCATGTGCTTAGAGCATAGCTCTGGATGTTATAAGTGAAATTGAAGCATGCATTGTGAAAATTAAAATAACATTCAGAGAAAATACTTAAAGAAATAATAAAATTCTATCAAAAAAGAGATGCTCAGAGCATATAGGCTTTAACCAATTGAGGAAAATGAAAACAAATCAACCAACAAGCAAACAAACAGCTAATCTCAAATAGACATTTCTCTGAACAACTTCACTATGAGTCTGCAAGGTACCTCTCTCTTTCACCCCATTCCACATACATATACACACAATTAATGTAGACCACTCACTTGCAGACAGAGACAATGAGTGAAACCCGGGTAAAATCTTTCAGATTATCATTTCTTAGGCCACTTTCAGCAATCAGGTTTTATGCTTTTATGTTTCTTCAGCCTTTCCATGTTGTTAAACGTAGATAACACAGATATATGCATGTCCTTGTATTAGGTGCTCTTGAAAAATGGAGGCTTTCAGGTGCTTAAACTAAATAGAGTCACTCTATCCTCCACTAGCAGAGATCTCATCCTGATACTAATTTCTAAGTAGATTGGGCATCTCTTACCAACAGTGAAGCTGAACTCATCACATGTCAACTTGTTTGATTAGAAAACCAAAAGTTACTTTCTCCTGGGAAAATTCATGGTCTTTTTGCCATATTGCACAAAACTAGGTGGGGTGAAGAAAATAATGGAAAGAAATTAAAAGAAACAACCTACTCAATAATAAACACGAAAAGTCACAAAAAGCAATTATATAAAAGTTCCGGCCGGGCACATTGGCCCATGCCTGTAATCCCAGCACTTTGGGAGACCAAGGCAGGTGGATTGCCTGAGCTCAGGAGTTTGCGACTAGCCTGGCCAACACACATGGTGAAACCCTGTCTCTACTAAAATACGAAAAAGTACTCAGGGGAGGTGGCGTGCACCTGTAGTCCCAGCTACTCAGGAGGTTGAGGCAGAAGAATCACCTGAACCCGGGAGGCAGAGGTTGCAGTAAGCTGAGATCATGCCACTAAACTCCAGCCTGGGTGACACTGTGAGACACCAACTCAAAAAAAAAAAAGTTCCACAAAACTAACATGCTATCCAGAATAACTATTTCAGTATCCCAAATTAATTTTTTTTAAATAATATTGAAGCCCATATCGAGATTATGGCTGGGGTGAGGAGTAGGGGACATAGAAAAGAAGGGAGGAAAGACAGTGATAAAGTACACTCACAAGAAAGGACTGAGGAGGCTCAACACTTAGTGAAGAAATGGAGAGTCATCATTTATTTTTCTCTACCATGCTATACCTGAAACGTGGAGACATGCTATTGTGTATATATGTGTGGGTATGTGTACGTTTGCATGCATGCATGTGTATATTTCTATGTGCACATACGTGTATATTTCTTCTGGTTATGTGAATGTTTCTGTGATGCTTAGGGTTTTTTGTAGTCAAGGGCAAATAAAATTCCATTTTACACTTGATGAAGACCAATATTTGTCAAAGTTAGACTTTTGACTCTGGTCTTCTATGTATTAGTTTATATCGATATATAGGTCTCTCATATAGAAAGGCAATACTATTGACACACAGTAACAGAGCATAGACTTAAAATTGCTACTCTAAGAAGGTTCTGCGTGCTTTTACATGCTGATATATATAGCATAACAGTTGAAGTTAAAGCCAATTCCAAAATAAGATGAACTAAACCCACATAATAAAAATGGATAACATTATTTAGATCTTACAATATGTCATGTACTATGTTAAGCACTTTCTTTTTCTTAGGTTTTCTTAAACTTTTTTTTTTCTCAAAATGATTTTCTTTTTTTTATTATTATACTTTATGTTCTATGGTACAAGTGCACAACATGCAGGTTTGTTACATATGTGTACATGTGCCATGTTGGTGTGCCACACCCATTAACTCATCATTTACATTAGGTATATCTCCTAATGCTATCCCTTCCCCTCCCCCGACCCCACAACAGGCCCCAGTGTGTGATATTCCCTTTCCTGTGTCCAAGTGTTCTCATTGTTCAGTTCCCACCTATGAGTGAGAACATGTGGTGTTTGGTTTTCTGTTCTTGCAATAGTTTGCTGAGAATTATGGTTTCCAGCTGCATCCATGGCCCTACAAAGGACATGAACTCATCCTTTTTTATGGCTGCATAGTATTCCATGGTAAACATGTGCCATATTTTCTTAATCCAGTCTGTCATTGATGGACATCTGGGTTGGTTCCAAGTCTTTGCTATTGTGAATAGTGCCACAATAAACATATGTGTGCATGCGTCTTTGTAGCAGCATGATTTATAATCCTTTGGGTATACACCCAGTAATGGGATGGCTGGGTCAAATGGTATTTCTAGTTCTAGATCTTTGAGGAATCGCCACACTGTCTTCCACAATCGATGAAATCGTTTAAAATCCCACCAATAGGGTAAAAGTGTTCTTATTTCTCCACATCCTCTCCAGCACCTGTTGTTTCCTGATTTTTTAACGATTGCCATTCTAACTGGTGTGAGATGGTATCTCATTGTGGTTTTGATTTGCATTTCTCTGATGGCTAGTGATAATGAGCATCTTTTCATGTGTCTGTTGGCTGCAAAAATGTCTTCCTTTGGAAATGTCTGTTCATATCCTTTGCCCACTTTTTGATGGGATTCTTTGTTTTTTTCTTGTAAATTTGTTTGAGTTATTTATCGATTCTGACTATTAGCCATTTGTCAGATGAGTAGATTGCAAAAATTTTCTCCCATTCTGTAGGTTGCCTGTTCACTCTGATGGTAGTTTCTTTTGCTGTACAGAAGCTCTTTAGTTTAATTACATCCCATTTGTCAATTTTGGCTTTTGTTGCCATTGCTTTTGGTGTTTTAGACATGACGTCCTTGCCCACGCCTATGTCCTGAATGGTATTGCCTAGGTTTTCTTCTAGGGTTTTTATGTCTAACATTTAAGTCGCTAATCCATCTTGAATTAATTTTTGTATAAGGTGTAAGAAAGGGATCCAGTTTCAACTTTCTACATAATGGCTAGCTAGTTTTCCCAGCACCATTTATTATACAGGGAATCCTTTCGCCATTTCTTGTTTTTCTGAGGTTTGTCAAAGATCAGATAGTTGTAGATGTGTGGTATTATTTCTGAGGGCTCTGTTCTGTTCCATTGGTCTATATCTCTGTTTTGGTACCAGTACCATGCTGTTTTGGTTACTGTAGCCTTGTAGTATAGTTCGAAGACAAGTAGCATGATGTCTCCAGCTTTGTTCTTTTGGCTTAGGATTGTTTGGCAATGTGGGGTCTTTTTTGGTTCCATATGAACTTTAAAGTAGTTTTTTCCAATTCTGTGAAGAAAGTCATTTGTAGCTTGATGGGGATGGCACTGAATCTATAAATTACCTTGGGCAGTATGGCCATTTTCATGATATTGATTCTTCCTATCCATGAGCATGGTATGTTCTTCCATTTGTTTGTGTCCTCTTTCATTTCATTGAGCAGTGGTTTGTAGTTCTCCTTGAAGAGGTCCTTCACATCCCTTGTAAGTTGGATCCCTAGGTGTTTTATTCTCTTTGAAGCAATGGTGAACGGGAGTGATTTGGCTCTCTGTTTGTCTGTTATTGGTGTATAAGAATGTTTGTGATTTTTGCACATTGATTTTGTATCCTGAGACTTTGCTGAAGTTGCTATTAGCTTAAGGAGATTTTAGGCTGAGATGATGGGGTTTTCTAAATATACAATCATGTCATCTGCAAACAGGGATAATTTGACTTCTTATTTTCCTAATTGCATACCCTTTATTTCTTTCTCTTGCCTGATTGCCCTGAATAGAACTTTCAACACTATGTTGAATAGGAGTGGTGAGAGAGGGCATCCTTGTCTTGTGCCAGTTTTCAAGGGGAATGCTTTCTCTGTATTTCTTGAATTTGAATGTTGGCCTGCCTTGCTAGGTTGGGGAAATTCTCCTGGATAATATCCTGCAGAGCGTTTTCCAACTTGGTTCCATTCTCCCTGTCACCTTCAGGGACACCAATCAGATGTAGATTTGGTCTTCTCACATAGTCCCATATTTCTTGGAGGCTTTGTTCATTTCTTTTCTACTCTTTTTTCTCTAAACAACTCTTCTCACTTCATTTCATTCATTTGACCTTCAATCACTGATACCCTTTCTTCCAGGTGATCGAGTTGGTTACTGAAGCTTGTGCATTTGTCACGTAGTTCTCGTGTTATGGTTTTCATCTCTATCAGATCATTTAAGGACTTCTCTACATTGGTTATTCTAGTTAGTCATTCGTCAAATCTTTTTTCAAAGTTTTGAGTTTCTTTGTGCTGGGTTCGTAGTTCCTCCTTTAGCTCGAAGCAGTTTGATCGTCTGAAGCCTTCTCCTCTCAACTTGTCAAAGTCATTCTCCATGCAGCTTTGTTCCACTGCTGGCGAGGAGCTGTGTTCCTTTGGAGGGGGAGAGGTCCTCTGATTTTTAGAATTTTCAGCTTTTCTGCACTGCTTTTTCCCCATCTTTGTGGTTTTATCTACCTTTGGTCTTTGATGATGGTGACATACAGATGGGGTTTTGGTGTGGATGTCCTTTCTGTTTGTTAGTTTTCCTTATAATAGGACCCTCAGCTGCAGGTCTGTTGGAATTTGCTTGAGGTCCACTCCAGACCCTGTTTGCCTGGGTATCAGCAGCAGAGGCTGCAGAAGAGTGAATATTGCTGAACAGTGAATGTTGCTGTCTGATTGTTCCTCTGGAAGCTTCGTCTCAGAGGTGTACCCGGCCCTGTGAGGTGTGAGATATCAGTCTCCCCCTAGTGGAGGATGTCTCCAAGTTAGGCTACTGAAGGGTCAGGGACCCACTTGAGCAAACAGTCTGTCCGTTCTCAGATCTCAAACTCCGTGCTGGGAGAACCACTACTCTCTTCAAAGCTGTCAGACGGGGACATTTAGATCTGCAGAGGTTTCTACTGCCTTTTGTTTGGCTATGCCCTGTTCCCAGAGGTGGAGTCTACAGAGGCAGGCAGGCCTCCTTGAGCTGCGGTGTACTCCACCCATTTCGAGCTTCCTGGTCACTCTGTTTACCTACTTAAGCCTCAGCAATGGCAGGCGCCTCTCTCCCAGCCTCGCTGCCGCCTTGCAGTTAGATCTCAGACTGCTCTGCTAGCAATGAGGGAGGCTTCGTGGGCGTGGGACCCTCCCAGTCAGGCATGGGATATAATCTCCTGGTGTGCCATTTGCTAAGACCCTTAGTAAGTGCAGTATTAGGGTGGGAGTGACCCAATTATCCAGGTGTTGTGTGTCACGGTTTCCCTTGGCTAGGAAAAGGAATTCCCTTCCTCTTTGTGCTTCCCGGGTGAGGCGATGCCTTGCCCTACTTTGGCTCTCACTCGTTGGGCTGCACCCACTGTCATGTACCCACTGTCCGACACACCCCAGTGAGATGAACCCAGTACCTCGGTTGGAAATGCAGAAATCACCCGTCTTTTGTGTCGCTCATGCTGGGAGCTGGAGGCTGGAGCTGTTCCCATTCGGCCATCTTGGTGCCACCTGTTAAGCACTTTTATTTGATTATTGTATTTGATTGCCCCAAAAACCTATTGATGGAGCTACTATTATTATGTCTATTTTGTAGATGAGGAAGCTCAGATTTAAATAATTATAGATGAGAAAACTCAACTTCCCATGATGATATACCTGGATAAAGAGTGGCAGAGGTGTATGAAAATACATCATCTTATTCCAGTGCCAACTATTAACCAGTGCATTATATTCAAGATAACCTTGGACCAAGTAGGCAGAGATTAACACTCATTGCAAACCACAGATCATTCTCTAAATGATTCCAGTCAGAATAAAGAATCTATAAACCCACTATTCGAACAAGAGAGAAAAGAAGATATAGAGATTATATGTATACATGCCTATATAAAGAATATTGTATAGATAGATAGATAGATACAACATTCATGGCAATGCAGTGACATTGCTCAGAGGATAAAACATAGAAGAACCTCTCAGCATTCACAAATGTCCTAAATATAACATAAAAATGCATTTCTTGTCATGCTTAATGACTATCTACTGCCACTTTGAGTGACTGGAGCTTCCTTTGCAGATTTTTGTTGTTGTTGTTGTTGTTGAAAACTTTCTCTCTCTGTTTGTCAAACCCAACAGAATCCATAAAAAGCATTAATTCAGAAGCCCCATTGTGGAGCCAAGGCATTATTGAACTACAGTGACAAAGAGAATAAGAGACACAGATGCCACCACAACTGAAGCAGCAGGTTCACACACACTGGAAAGCAGGTATGCTCCCCACAGGACATATTTGGAAAAGCTGGCCACTCCTTCAAAAAGTAAAGCACTTTTACAAATCATATGTATGAATATCAATGCCCTATAAGGTACTATTTGAGAATACACAATAAAATATGGGTAAATCTCGACTGCAATGACATGTTCTAATATAGGCTCAGAAAACCTAGTTTTGTTACTTCTGCACCATAATGCTGTTTCTCAACCCATTTTCTAACTCCAGTGAGTATTAGTCAGGCCCTGTCTCAGTGGGCATTAATTACCTCATACCTAGGTTCTTTTTCAAAGATTATAGAGTGGTAGCCTAATGGCTAAATCACACAACTCACATATTTTTTTCTGCACAGTGTAAGTACATAAATGCACATTATGTGTATAACATACGTAACTGTGTGTATATATATACACACCCATATTTATACACATGTATTCATTATATGTGTGGGTGTATGTGTGTGTGTGTGTGTGTGTGTGTGTGTGTGTGTGTGTATAGATACATGTCTCAGTGCTTTAGAATAATGGAGATGCGCTGGCTTCTTTGCCATTGTTTCTTTATAAATTTACATGGCCTGACTGCAACTTTACATACTCCTCAAGTCATTTAAATTGTACCTGTTTTGTATTCTTAACTAGATTGGGCTAAAGGGAAGCATTCTCTCTTTCACTTTTTTTTCAGGGCACAGGCACATCAGCTCTTACATTTAAAAGCAAAATTTTGTTCACTCATGTAGTTTTAGAAAATGTATCATATTCTCAAATGAGTTCATTACCCAGAGAAATTTTGAAGTTCTCAACAAGACCTCTAGTTCCCAGTCATTATTTTATAACCTCTATTATTTTATGTCTGGGAGGGAAGGAAAGTGTCTTAGCTAAAGCTGATACTAGAATATATACCATACTAATTAATGCCAGTCTAGGACTAGAATGAGGTCACCTGACCAGCAGACATAAGTGCCATTTTTCCTACATCAATCTACGTTTAGGTTCTTCATCAATATTTGCTTCAATCTTTTTGGCAACAGCCAGGCAAAAGGATAATTGAATGTCACAAGCTCTATTTTAAAAAGAGGCAAACTTAAATCATTTCTTCTTAACTACATAAGTATATCTATATTGTCTGATTCTGTTCTGGATGTGTTGCTCCGGGGTCAGAGAACAAATTTTCAATGACGATGGTGACAAACATCCAAAGGAAGTGACTTCAGTTTCTAGGAAGAATGATGCTCGAGTATACTTACTAGTGTTGTCTTGCTTAGGAGTGCTTGTCTTCCTTTGAGTTACTGTGTTATGCCTCCTCCTAACTTTTCCATAAATAAAAGTATATTTTAGGAAAATGAGAGTGGTAGGGAAAAGAATGAGAACTGCTGTCCATTTTAGAGACCATCTGGTGCAAACCCAAATGCCATTTCAGCTGACCTAGACTTATTGCTTCAAGTATAATTTTTTTTCTTATAAATCTTTTCCTAAGTTTCACTTCATTCACCTTAGATCACATGTGCATTCGGTTGGGCCATGCTCATGCTATGGCAGTGTATTTAGAAAGTGGCTCTTCTGCAGCACTTTCAAATTCCAAGATTAAATACACTCCATTCAAAAAGATACAATCTTTAAGGCACTAGATAGTTTCAGGAATGCAGAACCTTCTTTACTAGGCTCATACTTCCACTCAAGAAAGCCCCTCAGGTTTAGCAATTTCCACCCACCTATTGCATTTCCTTGGAAAGCACAAAGGATGAAAAGAAGTAGATGATCTCTCAAGAAAGCTGAGTTTATAATCAATTTCCTGCTGAAAATGACATCAAAAGTAAATTTGAGTCAATTTTGAAAGGCAAAGAAAAATCTCTCTGTTCCTTCTCAGTCGATATTACTTGTGACTTACAACCACTTAAGTTTTTCTTAATTTTTTCTTCTCCCCTACTCTAGTCCATTGAGGATCAGAGTTCGATAAATTGAAAACTATTAGGAAGAAATACATGACAATTCCACAAAAAAATTATGTAAAGACTAAGAGCATTTAACAGATGAAAACAAGATCAGATGAAGCACAATTTGAAGGAAGATAGAAATGATAACTTTCCATATTTGCAAAAAATTAATAAAAGCCTCAAATGGATGTGGTTCCTAAAAGTAAGTGGGACAGCTCTAAAGAACTAAAGATTTTTATTGAGTATCTGCCATGAATACCGCACTGTGACTGCATCCAGAGGGAAATACAGGGAAATATAAACTTGACAAAGCTCAACCCTTAAGTTGATTACCACATAGGTGAGGGCATAAAATATAGGCTTGTGAAAAATAAATATACAACAAAATGGTAAGCGACTGGTACAGATAGACAAGAAACATTAAAAAAGATTCCAGAAATATCCCTGCATAGAGTATGAGACACTTTTAGTATTTGTGATAAAATTTTTCATTCATATAATCTTTATTGTTATGAAGGAATTTCACACGCATCATCTCTTATTATTCTTAGATTAGCATCATTACATAGGTGGGTTCCATTTCATAAATAGGTGAACTGGGGATCAAATATTTTACAGAATTTTCTCAATGTTATATGGATGGATAGTGTCAGAATTTTGATTTGAACCCCCAGCTATAGTCCTAAATTGATATAAGATGGTCAAGGTAAATAAAGTACTAGAACTTAAAAGAGTCATTACTTGATTTACCAGTTACATACAGAATGATAAAATAGGTATTGCTTACTTGCCCGTACCTATACTTCTATGAAAAAGCAGAAATCCTTTCTAGAAGGGTAGGTACAGACAAGTATGCAATACTATTAAATATGATACATGAGCTAATTGGAGGAATAATAATGATGAAATAACTTTTGCTGCAACTCTTGGAAGACTTGGATTGTTACTGTGGTGCTCTCCTAAAGTAGGAGCATGTGTTATACAGACATAAAAAGTGGTTCAGAACATCAAGAATTAGAGAACCTTGGGAAAAATCAGTACCTTACCATAAAAGATTCACTATATAAGAGGGGAAAAAATCTTACCATTTGAGAGAAAAGGAGGCAATCCCAGTCTAGGTCGGGGTCTAATCCTTAAGGAGAGAAAACATGTTTTTAAATTTCATTGCTACCATGTTCTAGGTAAAAAGCATTTGAAAAGTTAAATTTCCTAAGGCTTCTTAAGCCTCATCTATTAATGGTATAAATAACCATATAGTAGGTACATAGATCCCACCTTTAGAGTGGAGGCATTTATTGCCCAATTGTCAGGAATATTGCCTGCTGACAGCTTGTGGATTTGAAAACACCCAGAAAGGTGTTTTCAGCCAAAAGATGCCCTATCAAAGCTGATGCCTACCAACGAGGCAGCCCATTAACCAAGTCACTGGGGGGAGCTAAAGGCATAGCTACCTCGATGTGGGACAGGTCTAAAGAGCCTTCCCAGCTTCTGAACTCTACATGAGATCAGCTAGTATCTTCATTATCCCTCAATATTGTTTCATTCTATTATCATTCCATCATCATTATTAGTTAATCATTACTTCATTATATTTCAATTTATCCTTCTGACCAATCTTGCATTGTTCCTTTCTTCATAGGTGTTATAGAGGCCACTTTCTAATACACTTTCTACACACAGTTTTCCATTTGACTGTTTCCTAGTGAATCTCACTTAATGGAGTTGGTGCCTGGAGTGATCATAGAATAAGCAAACCCCAAGGTAGAATATAGAGGCCACTTTCTGATACAATTTCTACACACAGTTTTCCATTTGAATGTTTCCTAGTGAATCTCATTTAATGGCACCAGTGCCCGGAATGATCATAGAATAAGCCAGCCCCAAAGGAGAATTCTGGAGCTCTACCATCTGCTGTGGTAAGTGGAAAGCTAATTGACTCTGGGATGCTCTATTGGTGCAATTATAAAAACTTTTACTGGTGATTAACTAGAATGGATTACCTTGTATGGGAATGCCCTAGCCATGCAATGACTCAGGGAACTCATAGTATCAAGGACAATGGAGTCAGATGACTATTTTTATAATTTTTTATGGGTACATAGTAGGTATCTGTATGTATTGGGTACATGAGATGGTTTGGTAAAGGCATGTAATGCATAATAATCACAGCATGGAAAATGGGGTAACCATTCCCTCAAGCATTTACTATTTTTGTTAAAAATAATCTAAGTATATTCTTTTAGTTATTTTTGAATGTACAATTAAATTATTTTAACTATAGCCACCCTGTTTTGCTATCAAATACTAGGTCTTATTCACTCTTTCTAACATTTTTTGTACCCATTAACCATATCTACCTTTTCTCACTTCCCCACTGCCCTTCCCAGACTCTGGTAACCATCAATATACTCTCTATCCCCATGAGTTCAATTGCTTTGATTTTTAGATTCCAGAAATAAATGAGAACATGTGATGTTTTCTTTCGTGCCTGGCTTATTTCACACACCATAATAAACTTCAGTTCCATCCATGTTGTTGCAAATGACAGGATCTCCTTCTTTTTATGGTTAAATCATACTCCATTGTGTATAAATACCATATTTTATTTATCCATTCATCTGTTGATGGACACAGGTTGCTTTCAAATCTTGTCTGTTAACAGAGCTGTAATAAACATGAGAGTGCAAATAACTCTTTGATATATTGATGTCCTTTCTTTTGAGTATATTGCCAGCAGTACAGTTGCTAGATAATATAGTAGTTGTATTTCTAGTTTTTTTGAGGAACCCCAGAGTTGTTCTCCATAGTGGTTACACTAATTTACATTCCCACCAACAGTATACAAGGCTTCCCTTTTCTACACATCCTCTCCAGCATTTGTTATTGCCTGTCTGGGTTAAAAGCCATTTAAACTGGGATGAGATGATATCACATCATGGTTTTGATTTGCATTTCTCTGATGATCAATGATGTTGAGCACCTTTTCATATTTCTTTGTCATTTGTATGTCTTCTTTTGACAAATGTCTATTCAAATCTTTTGCCCACTTTTAAATCATATCATTATATTTTTTCCTATAGAGTTGTTTGAGGTCCTCATATATCTGAAATCAGATGACTACTGTTCAGTAGCATTGATGCATTAGAAAACCCCAAGGAAAGGTTCAGGTTAATATGCTAGCAATTTAAGGTTAAGTGTGAAAATGAGAGTACCTGCTACACAACTTATAAAAAAGGTTTTTATCTTTTCCATCCTGAGGTCAAAATAGCAAAGATTAAGATGAAGACTGAATCATAAGAATAGCAAAGAAAGATGAATTCTCAGCCCTAGCAAGTCCACTGTGCCAAGTCCAACACCCTAGTTAGGAAGGAGTAGGGCACAGAGACGTGGAGTGGGGGATTCTGGGTCAATACACTAAAAATTCTAGAAACCTAAGATTTCCATGAAGCATCTGGGCACGCAAAAATGTCCCACTTTTTTTCTCTCACCACCGCTCCTACTGTTTGGAGAACAGGTAGAGGATTTGCCTTGTAAGATAATCTATGCCTGCTCAGGATCTATGCCTACCTTATTTCTTAGATGCCAGATATATACCTGGGATTGAGATATAAAACAAGATAACCTGGATATGGAAGCCCTGGGCTTCCTGAAAGATAAAATGGATTATGCCCAGAAGAAGCTGCAGGACCCAGAGCACATGTGCTACCAGTAACCAGCAGAGTAACTATAATACCATATCTTCATGACACAGGATCAAAGGGGAAAAAAAGGCAGGTACTGGGTAGAAAGCTGGATGGGGATAAGTTTATTGATAGGAGAACACTCTGCTATGCCACCAGATTTTAAATCTCTGACATGGACCCTGTGAAACTGTGCTGTTATTCTATTAAGATGGCTCTTGTAAACTTAGACAGAGATCCTCCGTGCCAAGGGAAGGAGAAATGACAGGACCGTGGAAGGTGTAAAAGACGCAGAATATGTAGAAGGGGGAATTAAAAGACTCATAGAACAGGGAAAAACACTAAGTTAGTCATTTAGTCACTGCTGTTAGAGTGGAATCATATAAAGGTCAGGTAATAGGTGGAATGTTGGTCCATATCTAGCTCATAGTGGTCCACTAGGTACATAAACCCAACCAGTGCTTATTTCCTAGTTTCCAAAGATAAAATGGCAATGGACATTCTTGATAATTCACACAACTTTTCACATTACATCCTGATCTATGGGGCCAGAACTATTGGAAAGAGTAGGAAAATCAAGTAAAAAACCTCTAAATTTGCCTTTTTATCCCCAACCAAGATAGTAACTTACAAACAATATCACATCCCAAAAGAAATATCAGAGATTTGTAAACTCCTGCAGACCTAAAAGATAAATGTGGTAGTTTGCATTTAATTCCCCACTTATTCCCTATAAAATATCAGATGCATACCAGAGGATTAAAGTAGACTACCCAAAACTCAACCAAGTAGCACCTCTTATTACAGCTGCTTTGATGAATATGGTAGGTGTGTAAAAGCAAATTAACATGGACTCAAATGTATACACCCATTTATCTAGTAAACACTTTCTTTTTTATCCCTAGTAAGAAGGGGAACAATACATTGTTTATAATCACATAAGATGGACAAGAGTTTACATATTTATTTTTGCCCAGGTTATGCTTAACATTCTTTCTCTCTCTCATATTACAGTACAAAAAGGATTTTGACTATCTTATTCTATGGAACTTTATATTGACTCAGTATATCAACAATATAACGTCAATGACATATGAGTAAAATGTGGAAGCATGCTAGGGGTCTCTGTAAGACACATTAGATTCAGAAAGTGGGCAATACAGCCTATGACAATTTGGGAATCTTTGAAGTTATGCTTGCCTAGAACATACCAGGAAATTTTACGCAAAATAAAGGGAAATTGCTTTTCTCACCACTAAGAATAAAACATATCTGTCTGGTAGCATCTTTGGCATCTGGAAGCAGCGTATTCCACACCTGGAAATACTGCTATGATTCATAAGAATGGAAGAATAGCATCTGGTTTTCTTCTATCAGTACTGATCTGCTTACCAAACACTTGCTTGACCACAATCTTGATATTCTCTTCTAAACAAGCCTTTTTAGTCTTCACAACCTGGTCAGGCTGATAATTTTGTAAATCCTTAAGTTATGCTCCCCTTTTCATTATAAATTCTGTCTTTAATTCATTTCTTTCTTCTCATGTTTTACTATAAGCAGTCAAGAGAAGACATGGAGCAGCCTGAACACTTTGCTTGGAGATTTCTTTCACCAAATATACTAGCTTATTGCTCTTAAATTCTGCCCCCTACATAGTACTAGGACACAAACACAATTTGGTCAAGTTCTTTGCCACTTTGTAGCAAGGATGGCTTTTCTTTCAGTTTCCAATAAGATATTCCTTATTTCTGTCTGAGACCTCATCAGAATTGCCTCTTCTGTCCATATTTCTGCCAGAATTCTGATTATGAACCCGTGATAATCTCTAAGAAGAACAACATTCTCTCTATAGCTCTCCTCTTCTTCTGAGCCCTCAACATAATGACTCTTAATGCTTCATTCCTGGTAACCTAGGCATTTTCTACTATACACTTCAAAATTGTCCCAGCCTCTACCTATTATCGAATTTAAAGGTCATTTACACATTTTCATATATTTAGTATAACAGCACCCACTCCCTGTACCAATTTTTGTCTTTCTAATCTGTTTGTGCTGCTATAACAAAATGTATGAGACTAAGTAATTTATAAAGAACCAAAATTTATTTATTACAGTTTTGGAGGCTTGAAAGTTCAAAATCTAATGACTGGAATTCAGTATCCATTATCTGCTAAGGCTATATAGCCTCATGAACAGTGGCAAATGCCTTGGCTAATTGGTCAGTCATCTGAAAAGAGAAAGTCTGAAAGATCAGGGACAAGGAAGTCTGGGAAAAATTATATGAATAGACTATGGAACTGAGGCTATGGTGTGACTATCTTAGTATTGCATATTTATAGCTACCAGAAATCATCTACCACAAGAGAAGGTTTAAATAACTAAGAAGTCAGAATGACTCAGCAAGTTGACTTCAGCCAATCATTATCATTGTTCATCCCAGTGCTGGTAAAATAGACACATAAATGGAGTAAATGTAAGGTCAGGGATGGAAACCATCCATGGTCTCAACAGCATGGACTCCCACTGATCAAAGCTGATGTAACCACCTCTGCTTCTAAATATCACACTTGCCACACCAGAAAGAATTCACCACTGAGTCCCTTACATAGCATCATTCCTTAAGCCACTGTTTCTACCATTTATGGGTCAGTGATTCATCTTTCCCGGAATAGACACATACCCTAGGTTTGGGCCTGTATTTCAAATCTGCAAAGTCTCGTCCAATACCGCTACCCAACAGCTCACAACTACGAGCTAAAGATCAGTTGGTCCAACTTTGATGTCTATGCATTATTGACAAAGAAAGAATACAGTATTGGACAAACCCAATTTTCTAGCAATATAAGGGGCATAAGCTGGAATCCCTTCTTTATTATGTGTGTGAGATTCCATCACAACTAATTCATTTTGATAAGTGACTAGATATTTTGCATAAATTACTTTTGCTTTTGGAAACCCACAGAAGGAAGAGAATTAAAACATTTTCATAAATGATGGAAAGAGAATATCAAATATTATGTCTTTGTTTTACTTTCTTAACTTTAGGAGAAGTGACATATTCATTTAATAAGAAACCTGTTAGGGGCATTAAGAGGTAGTCACAATTACCATATTCTGAGACACACTCTGGGAGAAAGGCACTTATATTATATGTGGTTTAGGCATTAAAGGCAGCCATGGGTCTCATGGATGTATTTATTCATTAATAGTGTTATCGTAATAGCTAAAAATACATAGCATCTACTAGGTACTATATATATATATTCCTAAACCATACTGAAAGCTCCACGCATTCAGCAATTGCCTTCAATTGCTTTAGTTATTCTTGAATTATACTTCCACATTTGACATTTTGTTTGTAGTGAATATCTGTTATTTTGATAATATTGTTATAGTTTCATATTTGGTATTTTAATAATGCATAGGTTTCATTATTCCCTTTACATTTCTCCATTACAAAAGCAACAGCATATCTGGTGACTCAGTTTAAAATGGAATACATGAATAATGTTTATTTGCAGATTGACTACTCAATTTGATGTGCGGTTCTTCCCAAGGTGAGTCGCTAACTCTCATGTCATCAACCCCAAACTTTCTTAATATTTTCTGAGAGAAACTACGTGAGTTCCTTGGTCTTCTTTCAAGAAAGTAAAATTATTTCCACAGAGAAGAAACAATCATTTTCTAAGCAATAAGGTTATTGAACTACTTTGGCTGAGTAAATAACTCTGTTTGCTTCAGGGCACATTCAGAGAAATTTCCAATTCTTGTCATGGATTATGACATGTTTTCCCCTTGATAAGACAACAGAAATGTGTATTGGACATTTAAGCAGATTTTAATGTGGAAGTTCTCAACATGCTGATTTTCCCAGGGCTGCTGCTGGGTAAGCTCAACTACCTTCTTCATTGTTTAAAGGTGAAGAATCTCATTGCTTATGAGATTATTTTTATTTCATTTATTTCCTCTTTTCTCTTCCTACTCTATGCTTTCATACGATTTGAAACTTCAGAATTATACTAGTGCAAATTAAACTCAGATTTTGAAGTCTCTCCCAAACCACAGTCTCCCATTTATGATGTGTTCAGGAGACATGTAATGAGATGCCTTGGCAACATTTTAAAACAGACTCTTTACTCTCCCTCCAGATCAATCTTCCCTCTTGCCTTCCCATCACCTTTGGATCTCTCTCTCCATTCATTCAGTCTTCTTTTCACTCTCTATTAAATTCCTGGACTCTGCTCTCAGATGATCATTTATGATAGAACATCTCTCCTCATTTATCCTCACGAGAATGTAAACTTTAAAACTTTTGTCTGCTAAACCCATTTGTTGCCAATTTCTGGAAGAGCGTCTGACACATGGTAAGCAAGTAATAGGTATGTATGCAAGAAATTAATGAATCTCAAGCTCAAAAGCCTTTAGTGGTTTCCTATTAAAAAACAAATTTACCTTGGCATTCAAATCTTTTATAATGTTTATAATTATATTCTGGTAGTATATAGAAGCTATGATTATAATGATAATGAAGATTGAATAATAATTTAAATAAATCATTATTAGAAAAAACTAATCTTTAACCGATTAGTTGTACAAAGTGTTTTGAACTTTGTTAATTAGGAAAAAAACTAGACAAACTATGTACTAGGCAATGTGCTAAGATACTTTTTTACTAGCATACAACTTGATGACGTGAGTTTTATTGTTTGTATTTTTTCAGATTAAAAAACAGACTTAGAAGATGTGACTTGCCCATAGTCACCCAAGTAGTAAAAAGAATAGAGCTGAGGTTTAAAATGTTTTTAATCTATCATTGTTTTACTGTGCAACTTCTCATTTTCTTTATATAGAAGAGAATCAATATTATAAGTTCTAAAAAATTAACATTTCATAGAATTCTCTTGATAGGAACAGTCCACTTGCAAATAGAGAGTTTTCTCTTTTAGGGGATGAAGGTTTTCATCTCTTTTGGAAGATCTGAGGGATTCTGTGAGCCCCAGAACAGTGTCTTATCTGCAACTGTGAATTGGAACCTGGTGTGAGAGCCCTGACTGTAAACCTTAGAACAAACAAAAGACAGCCCTCCATCCCTCAGGGTCATAAAAACAAGGAAGCATTTGATGGAGTTCATAAATACACAGAATACTTCCATTTTCATATAATTGCTGCACCTGTCCAGGGACACTTTCTTAATCCAAATGGGAGCTACCCAGTGAGCAAGGAACTGCCTCTCACCCTGGCATTTCATCTCCTCAACACCTTTCACCCCTCCCTGCTTCTTTGGTAGATGGATCAAGAAGCCTGCTGGAGCTTGAGAGTCCTGGAGAAGCTGCCTCTTCCTTGACCCCATCACTACTCTGTACACAGCTGGATCTCTTGGAAATTACCAACCCTGGAGAGAAGTGTCTTTGACTTCTCTCCTGGCCTGGACAAACCACAGAGGAAACTTAAGGTAAAAAACATTTTAATATATTTTCCTCTTTCTTTCAGCCTTTGTGATAGCCATCTAGTCCACAGAGGCTAAATGCATGTGGAAGGGGAAATACATCGTCTCTGCATGTGCTCCTCTGACATTTTGATAAGAGCACAGGGATGGGAAGGTGACACATCCCTTAAGCTACCCTTTTAAAGACATACTTTTTCAGGGCTCTCAGAAAGCTCAGTGGGAACCTTTCAATCAGCTGTGGAACTTAAAAGAATTGTAAGAATAATTAGACCCACAGAAACATACTTGTCATGTGTGGCTATAATGTCTCTATAACTTAATATATACTTACATTTAGCTTTTTAATAATTCTGCAATTTCGATTTAAAGAAAATGCTATTTTTAACTTAAATTCTTATTAAGGGATATTTATCGTGGTTTATTTGCTTGTTTATAGAGTTTGAATTTTAGGCATGAAAAGAATTGTAAAGATAATTGATATGATTATTTTATATTATTACATAATATAATTATTATTACATAATATGGAGACTTACTCAGACCTCAGCATGAAAAAGTACGTCATCAGGGCTGTTTCAGAGAAAGCATGGCCATGGGGAGGGTCTGGCTCCTTCCCCTTGTACTTTGTCTACAAGATGCTCTGCAAAGCCCACTTTAAATACTGTTGAGTTGATCCCAACTGTTCTGGAGAAAGGCACAGAGGAATGAAGTGGTTACTAAGGCCACGTCACTTGTTGGTGGCAGAACAAACTAAAACGTAAGCTCTTGATTTTCATTTCTGGCTTTGAGGTTAATTCAATTCCTTTTATCTAGGGGAAAGAAAAAAAATACTTAAAATGGAGATGGCTGAAAAGAACACAAACTTTAAAATGTTCCCAAAGGAAGGGCTGTAAACAACTATCTTATGACAGAAAAAAGGCTTCACATTCACAAATAGGAAAGTATTAAACCACAGTGAAACGTCCTACTGATGACAGGCATTTGTCCATCTTTGGTAACTTTGGTCCTGATTTGTATATTCCCCCTGGCACAGTGACCCCACCTTACACTCGTCCTCTGAGTCCTAAAATGCACTGAGATGCTCAAGGCTGAGAATACTTAACCTGCTGCTGCTTTGCAGCTGCCCCACCAATATATGTCAAGGTCGTTGTTTTGGGGGAATAGCCATGGAATTCCAGGCATATACGTGCCAAGGGAAAACGGCATGAACATGGGAGGCAGGTAAATCAGTCCTTTGAGACAGAAACAAGACTTTCTTGCTGTCACCCAGGATGTGCTCCTTGGCACTGAGCTGGGCATCTTAACTAGACAGGAGGAAATGCTCGTATGCATTATATAGAAAAAGCACAATTTTAGTATGTGTAAGAAAATGTTCTTCCAACATCCTCTTTGTCTCCCTGCCATCAGCTTCTCCAAGTCCATGTTTTTTTCTGCTCAAAATAATTATCCTTATTTCTATTTTGTTTTAACCTAAAGTTCTGCGTTGGTTTTTTTGTGCTTCTCCCCAGTATCTTCCTACTTATTTGTTTGTTCTCCTTTCATTCTTTTGTCTTGTATATTCCCCCTGCTTTTTTCCTCTTTCTTCTTTTTCTTTTTATTTATATTTATCTTTTCTTTCGTTCTCCCTTTCCTCTTTCCCTCTCTCTTCTTTCTTTTCCCCATTCTTTCCCTTCGCTGTTTCTTTTTTTTTTTCATTTTTAGTCTTTCAGTGTTTCTACCTTGTTTCACTGTCCTTTTCTTCTTTCTCATCCTTCATCCTTTTTTTCTGTTTTTCCTGCTATATGTCTGACTTTCCTTTTCTTCCTCCCGTCTTCTTGTCTGCTCTCCTTCCTTCTCATTTCTTTCCTTTTTACTTCCTAATTTTTCTTCTTTCCTCCTCCTACCTTAACATATGATCTCCTTTCTTCCTGTCTTACTTCGATTCCCCAAAAGTAAACCATGAGAAAGAAATCTGAGTGCAAGTAGTCCATTTAATGGTGATCTAGCAGTAGAGAAGTGAAAGTGGGTGTCCAGGAAAGCCAAGAGAAAGTCCATTGATTGGAATATTTCTACTGTGGATGATGAGCTCTTTCCACTCAGAGTTATCCACTTGGGGTAAAGAAATGGGGATATTCATTTACATACTTGAAATTCTATAAATGGACGGTCCCTTCTTTGTCTATAATTCTTATTCTTTCTAAACTGCACAGTGCAGAGTACAGACATGTCCATGTTCAAAGAATGACTTCAAACAGAGAAACAAGGGGAGCCCCAGCATGGGTGAGAATTATCTGGGCTGACCTCCTGCATATGCCAGGTTAATAAGAATGGGTAATTTCAGCATTTAATATGCCTCTTTCCTTCCATCATTCTTTATCCTTTCTTTCTTTCCTTCTTTCATTAAACAACTATCGAGTGTTCACAATAGGCCAGGTACTGTGAATGAATGTAGGAATAGGTAAATAAGCATGGTCCCAGCCTTTTTACAGATTACACGCCTAGTCTGTTGAAACTGGTGAAAATAATTATTAATCACATAGTCATAAAACAAATGTCAAATGGGAACTGCAATATGCACAAACAGGAGAGATTCACAGGGTTATCAGAGTTGATGCTATAGGATGTGGTCTATTAGGTAAGGATGCCTGAGGTAGTAATTTGAACTGAACTGTAAAAGGTAACTATGAATTACCTCGAAGAACAGGGGGTGTGAAGAGCCTTCAAGGGCCAGAGAACAGTCAGTAAAGAGAATACGGTTGGTAAAATACTGAAGAGCATCTGAAAGGGCAGTTTGGCTGGGACAGAGAGTAAGAGACGAGGTAGTACAGTTTAAGCTGGAGCCAAGCTATCCAGAGAACTGCTTTGAAAGTGAGTATAGCCATGTCATTTCTGTGTCTGAAAAACACTCTAGTGGAGGACTGTTACTCACATAAGTGCTTCTTAAACCTTTCTACTTATATTCCCCTTAAAAGTAGAAGACAAGAAGAAGGTATTCTTATTTATCTAACAGATCGTACTTGGAAATTATTTTTAACCTTCTTTCCATATTTTATTTTAAAAATTTGTACCAACTTAATGTACGGTATATTTCCATGTACCAAACTAATATATATCAACCTTGCTAATGATTTAAATACTAAACTACATTTAATTTTGAAATGTTGATACGGGTAAAACCCCAGGCAACATAACCGGTAGCTATCTTTTTTATTAAGTATAATGGTTAAAAGTTCAAGTTTTAAAGGAAATAGGGAAGAAAAGATCAAGCACAGGCTTTTTCCTTACTGGTTGGATGGCCTTGGGCAGCTTCATTAAACTTTCTGTGACCTGGTACATCCTCCCTCATCAAAATTACCTAACTCAGAGAGAGGCTGTAAGAATTTAATCGGAGCATGTAGCATCTGGCACAGATCCAGGCCATTAGCACTCTGTTTATGAGGTTGACTATTGTTATTATGATATCACAGCATTATTATTATATAGTAACTATTGTTACTGCTATTTTTATTATTGTAATTAATTTCAGTCATAGTTATAGGACGGGGCATCAAGTGAATAGGAGCATACTCGCAGGCCAAAGGAGGACATGGAGGCTCAATTTTCTGAGAGTTCATGTTCCTACACAAGGAGATGTCCTCACATTGCTTCTAACCCAGTGTCTAATGGGCCTAGACATACATTGCCTTAGGGCCCAAAGGTGCTGAATCCCAACAAAGCTGGTGCTGAGCAGACAGTGGGATGAATTGCCCCCGGCACAGCTTGCACTAATAGAGAGCACTGGTAGGCTGAGAGGAAGCAGGGAGCAGAGGGAGAATGCATTAATGATGAACCTCCGGCAGAAAGGGGAGAGATCAGTCAAAGATTAGCTGAACTGATGATCTTGCATAGGAAGGCCGGTTGTGAGAGGTTAATGGAACATTAAAAGAAGAGAGAACTCCAAAGACAGCTGGCTGCTGCCTGGGATGGTGGCTTTGTGTCATCAGATTCCAAACTACCATGCACAACAGACAGCCACAGCTGGGAGTAGAGTTATGACCCCAGCCCTGCAGAGTTTGCTGAGAGGGCAGTTAATATTGGCATGCAGGATCTAGGCTCTGAGAAACAATGTGCTAATTCTTCAGATCCTGTGCCACTTTTCCTCATTCCCATTTTTGAGTGACAAGCATCCACTACGATGGAAACCCACTAGGATATACATTAAAGAAAATGTTCTCAGGTCTTTTGCTCAGTCTATTCCTACATCCCCTATGTCTAAGGCCTAAAGTCCTCAACATTGATTCTAAAGGAAAGTGAGGAAGGTTTTGTGTTCCCTGAAATTAATTTATTTATCATAGACTTTTCGGTCATGAAAAGAAATAATTCTCAAACTTTGCTTTGACCCCTTGCAACTGATGTGTCAGATAGCTCTACCCTGGGCATGATAAACTCCAATACAGAGTAAGTGTGCCTTTGCTGCCTGTCAGCTGCCAGCTTCCACTTCCTCTCCACAAGACAAATGCATATGAAGACCATGTGCACTCGTCAGGCCTCATTTAGGTGAGGATTAAACGGATCAAAAGTAGACTAATTTAGATGATTGTTCTCTGAAAATTAAAACTGAGCTAGAAGTACAAAAATACTCAGAATGTTTGAGATTTCATTATATTAATATCTCAGTGGAGATCAGACTATACCTACTAATAGACCACTTTTGTGCTTTTTGCTTCATATCTTCATCTGTTTCTGCAAATTTTAAAGCCAGATTCTCCACTCTCCTATGAAATTGTGAGTTGTCAATATAATTTCAAGGATATTTTGGCCTACAGTCAAGGAAAGCAAGATAATGAATAATTCTCAAGACACTAAATATAATTCCACATTCCTTTCTCACCTCTAAGAAAGTATATCTAAATTCAAGTGGGTGACGAACAATTTCAGGAACAATTTTGATTCTATTGTTGCTCATTTTTAAAAGATTTTCCTAAGCTTCATTATTTGATTATTAGGACAAAAATAAATTATTAAAAACAACTTATAATTGATTATAATAAATCCATGGGAAGTTACTTTTAGAGAGAAATGCAATAATTCTTTCCATCCTTGCATGTACACACCGTTGCAATTTGGTTGTGGCACCCTACCCATCAAAAAAATGAATTCACTTCTCTAACCTGTGAATCTACCCTTAGTCATGTGACATTTTGGCCAACATGATATTAGCAAATTATACGTAGGCAGAGACTCAAAAGGTGTTTGCACACTGCGGCTTAACCTCTTTCGTTTATAGTGGGAACACCAAAACCAAGATGAGAATGCGCCTGACTTAGCCAGATGGAAATGGAGAAAACAGAAGAGAGAAGCCCTAGCCGAACCCTAACAAAGGCTACGCACATGGATGTTTTCATTATGGATCATCCAGTCACGACTGAGTCCATGAACAATTACAATGTCAAAATTGTCTCATTAATTTTTTGCAGGTTTCTGAAAACAGAATAAAAAATACCTGACTGAATCTAGCCGAAACAGAAGATGCAGGTTATTGTTTTACTTTTTCTTTTGGGGTGGCTTTTCATATTAGTAATAGATAATTCACACAGAAGTTAATGCCAGAACTTGGAATGTATAGTAACAAAAGATTAAAGTATATTGCATTGCCTTTAAAATTCATTGCATTGGATTAAAGTACATTGCATTTGCCACTGGGTGGCAAAATGAAGCTGGTAAGGAAGTGGTCAGTGAAGGCTGGACAAATTCCAAACTGCTATTTGAGGCTGCAAAAATGGCAACCCATGTTGCGTGATGAGGAGACTGTTGTCTATATTGTTCTTAGGAGTAGCCATGGAAGATTGCTTAAAAAGACGCCCCTCCACCCCCATCAATTCTACCCATCTTTCGCACCGATGGTCCTTTTTTACATCAAAAGCTGGAGTCTAACTCCCTTCCTCTTGAATTTTTCCAGCTCTGTATGTTAGGTTATAGGAAGGGAGAGAAGTACGCTAAAGAAGATACTGCTCAATTTGCAAGCAGAGTTTAAAGAAAATATCAGGGCCCAGGATTTGCTAAACTATTCACAAACCTGTTCTCCCCAAACAGAAGGAAAAAAAAAAAAAAAAAAAAAAAGCTTCTAAGAGTAAGAAATCACCTGAAAATTAAAGACCAAATCAGTGTTGTGGTTGTAAAATCTTTTCAGGATGAACACACTTGATTCAGGTAAGTGCCATCTGATTCTCAAAGACGTTAGGGTTTCTCAACTTTGTTTCACAAAGCTCCGCCTTCCTGAGCCCAGTAGGATTCGAAGTGTTGAGTTGGGCAGAGTAGAGATGGACAACCAAGTGAACTGGGAGCTGGCCCTTCACTCTGCTCCAAGGAGAAAAGTTCTGTCTTTTTCTGTTATTATATTTGGTTTCCACATATGTTTTTGATGGAACAGTGTTTTCCAAAGCCCGTAAAAAAAAAAAAAAAAAGTCCTGGAAAAACCTCTAGTAAAGAGCAGAATGTGCGTTTAAACCTAGGTCACTTGGATTCCAAAGGCCATACTCTTCCTTTCAGGTCATGTTGCTTAAAGGATGGTTGAGGGGTTTTGAGGTTACAGAATCTTCCTTGCCCGTTGTATGAAGTGTATCCACTATGTACGTATTTCTTGAACTGGAAACTGACAGTCCATATGGCAACAATATAGTATATTTAAAATCTGGATTGTTCTGGAAGATTTTAGTTGGACAGTTGTATTATCCGATCCTTAAGAAATACTACTAACAGATCATATCATCTAAGCAGGATTGTACAGAAGAGCCATTTCAGAACTTTGTAAATCAGTTCATCAATTGATTTATTAATTATTTAACAAATTAATTGTCGAAATTAAGGTCCTATGCTAAAAACTGGGCAACAGGAATAAAACAACCAAATCTTGTTTTGGCTTCCAGGAACTTCTAGTTCAGAAGGTGAGGCAGAGAAGGTTTTATCTATGCAAAACAATGTCATGTCTAAAAGGAAGACACTTGAATAGAAAACTTTGTCCGCTAAATTGTTGGAGCCCATACTTTTCCTGAACCATGGGCATGTGGATCAAGAACATAGTGGCTCACGCCTGTAATCCCAGCACTCTGGGAGGCCGAGGAGGGCAGATCACGAGGTCAGGAGATGGAGACCATCCTGGCAACACAGTGAAACCCCACCTCTACTAAAAATACAAAAAATTATCCGGGTGTGATGGCAGCGTCTGTAGTCCCAGCTACTCAGGAGACTGAGGCAGAAGAATGGCGTGAACCCGGGAGGCGGAGGTTGCAGTGCGCCAAGATCACACCACTGCACTCCAGCCTGGGACGACAGAGCAAGGCTCCGTCTCAAAAAAGGAAAAAAAAAGAACACCGTTTAGTATCCCTTACTGTGGATATATCCTATTTAGAAAATATCATAACTAAATGGTGTTTCTAGTTTCAGAAAATATAAAATAAATCGTGTTATATAAACTCAGTTTTCTTATCACAAAAGGAGATGTTTCTTTCCTCACATCCAGAGGGATAAAATATAAAAATATAAACTTAAGGGCCTAAGAGGTACCAAATGATTTTGATTGTTATTTTATTTTCAAGTGTGAGAGAGACCCTGGGCACTTCTGCCCCAGGCATCCTGACTCATGATTCAGTCATCCTCTTAACTTGGCGAAGTGCTCATAAGCTAAAATAATTTACAGGTGCTAAAGCCATGTCATATGGGGCTGAACAGGTGAAGTACTTCAGGGGATCCCAGAAAAAATGGTTTTCAGTGCAAGTTAGCTTCCATATCTTCTGTCCTACCAGCATTCCAGTTACTTCAAGCCTTACAAGTAAGGGTTTACATAGATTGGGGCAAATATTGAGTTTTTCCTAGTGAGCATCTTTATTGTTAACATAGTTTGGTAGTTTTCCAGCAAGACAACTACATAAATCATTCTGTCTATTTCTGTTCTTGTGAAGGCATTCAGGGCACCTGGGTTTGCCCAGTAGCAGAAGACTTCACTTTAATTAAGGTCAAGATGGTGAGACACCAGACAAATTGATGAATTGTTACTCATACAGGTGCCTGACCACATTCACAATTAGAGGCATGAACACCACTGTTTCAAAGAGGGGTAGCTGATATATTTTATAATTTTTAAAATAGTGTGGCTGTCTTGACCATTGTGTAGATTCCCTGAAGTGTTAAATGGAATGGATAACCATCTTTACAAATGTGTGTGACTGGTTTTTCCTTAGTTACATGCAGAATATTAATTACATTTACAAGATCCTTTATAAGAAAGAATTCGATAAGACCTATTTCAGCAGAAATCAATTACTGATAATAATAGAATGGCCAAAAGTGATGGTAGTTATATTTAAAATTGTTTTATAAAATTTTCTCTATATGAAATCATTTAAAATTTCCAAACATTCTGTAAGCTAGGACTATTGTAATCCCCACTATCCAGATAGAAAACTAGTCTAGAAAGATTAAATAGTTTGATCAATATCACATAGTTAGAAAGGGTTTTAAATCCAGGATGCCTGGCAATATTGTTTATTGATGTGGTCCTTAGGCAAGCCATTTTAAATTTATTTTTTACCATACTCAAGAGAAAATAGAGAAAAATATGTTTTCTTCTTTCTCATTTATGATGTTAACATCTGTGGCAAAAGTTCCCATTTATCTTGAAATCTTCATTTGAAAGGGAAAAAGCACTTTTAGTAGATGACATTATAATATGGTTTAGAAAGCTCATTATATGAAAGAAAGCACAAAAGGTGAATTTGCACTACAATCTACTAGCCTGTTAAATAAATGTATAAAATAGAGCTTAAAATATGAGCCTAAAGTTAAATACCTTATGTTGCAAACAAACTTGTCGCGTCAGTGAAAATGCCCTCCTGTTCTCCCTTTTTCACTCCTGACACCACCCGTCTGTTCTTGCCAGCCAGGGGTTTTTCATCTTGCTGTCTTAGGAAGTGTTTTTTCAAGATCCTAAGATACCAATAAACCAAAGTCTGGCCAATGATTAAAGAAAGGTATTTTGACCTTCAGAAAATATATCTATGCTTTTTACATCCAAACTTTTACCTCTCACCTGCTACCCCCAATTCATTTTCAGGTCTTTTCTTTCACCTAGTTGAGTGGACAAAATAGAGCTAATAATAGCTAAAACTGTATTTAACGCTTATTTCTGTTTCAAACACTTTCCATGTATTCTCATAGAATGCATTTCCATGTATCCATATATTATTTAATTTTCACAAATCTTAGGGGGTATGAAATGTTTTTATCATAATCCTTTTATAGATGAGAGAGATTAAGTTTATACAAAGGAAAAGATATTGAACAGACATTTGAATGCACATAGTTTAATCTTGCTACTACATTCTGACCCAGTCTGTAATATCATTTCAAGGACCAGTAATGCAGTACTCTCATCTAAGTTAAATATTGAGTCCATTTCAAACTTTGTGTAAGATGAACATCATCCTAATAATGTGGAAATGACACTGGGAATCATTTACTCTCAGGGATTTCATTTGCTTATATATAAAAAAAGTGGTTTGGGAAGATATTTGTGCTGATAATTGATGCAGGGAGTTTTATCTGAATCTAAATTATAATGTGTTGATAACATTTCCTCTCTTTCGAAATGTGATTCTCAATGAAATCTGGTTATAATCAGTCAGTTAGCAGCTTTGTGCTAAAAATACCATCCCTAATGCTTAGATTCACTTGTGGAACTTCAAGAATTCTACCCCATTATGCCAAAAGTACACATATGCTGGTCAGACCCATATTTACATAAATTGAGTTCAATACATAAATGCTCCTCATATTTTTAATACTTTATTACAGTAGTCTTCCAGTTTTCTTTAGAAGTATAAATCAATATTAAAACAAAAATGTACATATGTGACACGCTTTTTCATTTGCAATGTTCCTTATTCAGGCAAAATTTAAATTTCGGTAATACATCATCAGGAAATATATCATACCCAGTGTGAATTGGGTAGTAAGGCTCTGCCATATTGTGAAGTGATATAAGATACTTAGTAATATTTATTAATTGACTAATCATGTTATAATGAGATAGCATCTGATTTTGCAAAACAATAAATATACATCCACTGTCTTTCTGATAAAATGGAGGCTGAGGCAGGAGAATGGCGTGAACTCGGGAGGCGGAGATTGCAGTCAGCAGAGATCACGCCAGTGTACTCCAGCCTGAGAGACAGAGCAAGACGCTGTCTCAAAAAAAAAAAAAAAAAAGCAAGACAAAAAGACAAAGCTTATTCCCGCCTTATCACTCAAAGATAGAGCTTGACTGATTGAAGATGTTCAGGAACTGATTATATACATGAGGGTAATTATAATGTGGGCTCTAATTATAAAACTAGCATGATGTGGCATTAGATTCCTGGGAGTCACTGAGTTGCCTCTTCAACAAAGGCCAGGTGCCTGGGGAGAAAAAACAAAAGCCGAGAATGGAGAACGTAAGTAAGAAGCAGAAATATTTTAGGAAAAATATTCCCTGCCCCTTTTCTCTCATAACCATACAACACTTTCCTTTTTTTGCTCCTCTCTTTCCTTCTACTTTGAAAAATTGAAGAAAGTGAAAAGGCAGAAAGAAAATAATAATCTAAAAATTTATTCTTATGCTTTTTAATCTGTTAGCTGTTTTTATTTTGTTTGTTTGTTTGTGTGAGTAGACTTTTATTACCCTGGGGCTATTCTTGTTGTCTTTCCCTTTTTGTAGACGTGGCAAACATTAAGTGAATAGTTGATGTGTAAAAAGAGCCAGAAAATATACTCCTTTTCATTACAGGGAATTAATCAGTTTAGCTTATTTGTTCCTTTGTAAGAGAATGGGAATTTGACATACTGGATAAAAGAACAGAATAATTTAGTACAAAGTTGATGGAAAAACAGAGAATATATTTAAAACATAAAGAAAAGAGGAGGAACAACCCAATTCCTTTCCCTCCAGGAAGGCAGTTAGCTTTTTTGCAAATATGAAAAATATATATACCAATACTTCATATTTTACTTTTAAAATAATTAGTAGAATAAATTGCACAGGATTTAAAAATTTCAGCAAAACTGAAAATTATTTTGTGTTTTGGAAATGGTTTTGTGTTTACTCTTTGATTCAGCTAAAACATGTACATGACACATTTAATTCTTTGTATTTTAATGTTTATGTTTTAGTTCCCATATTTTTATTTTCTCAAACTTTCCATACTCAGGTGTTTCATTTCATAATTCCTGTTAAATTTTTTAAAACTTTATTAAAATCACAATGCTTATTTTTATCAATTTTATAATTTCCCTGTATAATAGTCCTATTATAATGCAGACTCACATATCCCTACCTCCCCTAATATTGATAGGTTTGTTGCAAAAAAAAAAATTGAGAGGGAGACACAATATGCATTATGTAATTTTATATTTCACTTACAATATATTGTGTGGATCTACTTAGTATTGCAAAAAGGGCACATTGGTAAAATTGAGGAGCAACAACTACATTTTGCTGTGTTGTGTGCTCAACAAATGTCTAGGCTCAGGAAATAGACTAGGTTCCAGTTCCAGTTCCAATATTTACTACAGAAGAAAATATGAACAATTGACATTACTTCTCTTTGCCCACGTGTGTGTGTCACCTTTAAATAGAGGTAACGAAACCTATCTGATCAGACTTGTTGTGAAGTTTGAACTGGTTAATATATGTAAATTGGTAAGAACAGTTTCTGGCACAAAAAAATGCTCAAGAAAGTTAGCTATTATTACTATTTTGTGTCAAGATTATAATTAATAGTGATTACATTTTAAAAATAACAGTGTGAATTATGGCTAAGACTAGAAACAACCCTTCATCGATGACATATTCAGATACTAGTTTGCTCTCTTTGAATAATGAAACTAAAATGATTCTTCAAAAAGTCCTTCTTGTTAAACAGAAGTGAATGAAGCTAGCATTTTATGGGGTGACCTGAGGTAACATAGGACCTTACACCTGGTTGGGACTGAAAAATCATTTTATTGCTTAGATGAGGAAACTAAAGTAGTTAGAACTGGTAAAGGCAGCTTTGGAACAAATATTTTCCGACTTCCTGCTCTAGGATTTCTTCCACAATGTTTTGTAGTACGCTAAATAAGCCCTATGCCTCTTTGAAACATTCCCCTAGCTAGGACAGAAAAAAAAAAAAAAAAAGTTTAAGCTGAAAAAAATATCAAAGTGATTAGATATGAATTAGAAAGCAGTTCCTCTGATAAAGAATCAGAGAAAATTCATGCTGTTTTGAAGTGTAGTTTCGTATTTTTAGGTCTAGCTGGACAATACTCCAGTCATTCCATCCACCACATTTTGAAAAACTGTTTTTATTAGTTTCGTCTTTTCACTTGAATTAATAGCCTTGTTGTGCTAGGAATCTTTAGAGGGCCCGGTAGCCTTAGGCATTGTACAGCTAAACCATGGACTCACCCATTAAGTGATCCTCATGCCATTCAATAAGCATACTAAGTGGTTTCATTCATGCTATATGTAATCCTCCTAACAAATTTTATTATATGCATTTAACAAATGTGAAAATGTCGGCATTTGAAAGTTAAATAACTTGCCCAAAGCCAAGCAGCTAATAAGATACCTGTGCAGGATTTAATGCCAGTGTCTGTGGTTCCAAAGCCAGATCTCTTTCAAATATATAGCAAACAGCATAATTTCCTTTTGTCAGTGTCAACTGGAATCAATGATCTTCTTTCTTTAGAGTTGCAAATAGCTATTTTCCTAGTCCCAGTCCCGAGGGCAGCCATGGCAGCAGTAGTGTCCTTGGGTGCCAAACGGAGAAGGGAAGCATGTGATTTGAGAAAGCGCACTGCCTGGCCTTTTGAGAACCATGGACTGCCTAAACTCAGCCATAAACGTTCATTTTCTCAGCCCTTGACTGCTTTATTTCTAACAAACCATTAAATTTAGTCATGTTTTCCAGCAATATTCAAGTTTATAAGAGCATATTTATTTTACTGATATCCTGAGATTCAGAGTTTTCTTCACATCCTAGACTAAAATTCCCTGGATTCCTGACTACACCATTACCATTGCTATGAGGGGTGGATTGAGAAGTTCTGAATGACCTCACACCACTCCGAATCTCAGTTTCAGTGTTTAGTGTTTCTTTGTTTTGTTTTGTTCATATTTTAGAAAGAAAAAGGTATATCAATAAGGAGAAGTTACAAGGCCTACATATATACAAATATGATGTGTACGTGTGCATATACATAAATATGTATGTATTCATACACACCATACACACACACACACACACACACACACACAAACAGAGAGAGAGCAAGAGACACAGAGACAGATATATTCATCTATATAAACATACAATTATATATAAAATCCTCCTAGGTGATGCCTGCATACATAGTAGATACTACTCAAATATGAGCTTTCACAGTTTTCTAAAAGTTGAAAATCAAATTCAAAAGCATAATAATTTTTACTACATCCAATAATATTCAGAATATTTGTTTCTTTAGCAACTCACACAGGACTAAATCCAATAGTTTTTCCAAGTTTAGTGTAGTGCCATATTGACTACCACACATTCCATGCTTGGAGCTTACCCTTTCTATGTGGCACTATTTTACACTGTTATTACACCACTAGATAAGAAGAGCAATATGATGCCATAAATTCACAATGGAATCATCGTAAGGCCAGTATTTTGAGTAGACTCTCTAATACAAGAAAAGAAGTCACACGGTATTCCCTTGTAACATGATGTTTGTAGCATAATACCTGACGTGTGAGGCAGTCTACCCTGGAGCTACATATGGCTATGTTACAATGAAAAGTAGATTTAAAAAGTCCATTAATCATTTGCTGCAGAAACTAAGGGGCTTTTGAAAATCACTAAATGTGCTTCTTACACTGTGAGAGAAGACATTGCATTTCTAATTTGTGTGGTATTTGATTTACTTTTCCATAAGAACCATTAGGATTTTAGGGGTTACGGGATCTGATAGGTTTTTCCCTGATGAAATATGCTATTGTCTAGGACTCTCTACAACTCTAAGTAACAGAAATACAATCTAAACCACAGCAGCAGTGAGTGGAATTTATTGGCTCACAAAACTGAAACAGTTTAGAGATAGAACTGGTCCCTACTGAAGCTGGAGGCAGCAGCTCAGTGACAACTCTACCATGTGTTAGCAGAGTCAGTTTTCATATTCCAGGCTCCAGAATTTATCCTACACTCACCAGTATGACTCCAAGGGATGAGAGAGGAGGAAAAACCAAGCAGGCTTCTGCTTACGTTTTTGGATTCAGTCTCTTTCATTAGCCCCAATTGGATCATGTACCAATTCCTGAGCCAATTATTGTGGCTAGAAGGAATCAATGCTAGAAGGGGTGGGGCATAGATTAGGGTAAGCCAATCAGCCACACCCCTGATGCTAAGAGTGGGGTCATTTCCACCAAATAGCAAGGCTGTAACACAATGGTAGAAAAGTAATTTACCGAAAGGAAATTAAAAGTGTTGATGGCAGAAAAAAAGGGGGGAGGGGAATGGAAGCTGGAGAAACAGCCAACAAATGCAATCCCAAATGTTTTGCTTGAAATGGAAGTGGCTTACTCAGAAAAACCATATAGATAACATTCCTTTGGAACTATTATCCTGAAAGTCTTGAGACTGCAGACTCTCAAAAACAATGTCAAGGAATCCTAGGATTTAGATTCTAGAAAAAAAAAGGAGGGGGACATCAATGTTTTCTGCCAAGTAGAACACCTTAGCAATATCAAAGGTCTTTGAAGATGAGAATTATTGTATTATTTTTATCATGAGCCCATGATAGATTTCCTAGTGTCAATCTGAATAACAGAGAGAGACTCTCTGGAGGAAAAGATGTTTATTTGGGAATAGAATATTGCAATGGGAATATGTTGCCATTATCAACTATGTGCATAGTCAGGGAGGTAAAGGAAGGCAAAGGTTTTTAAAGGAAAAAAAAAAATGAGGAGAATTACATAATTGTAGTAATTATCCTTAGCTACATAGATCAATTACAGCTTGAGGCTGGAGAGGCAATTGTTGGGAAGATATCCTTGCCTAAGTATTGTTTTAAGAAAGTTTGGGCTGACCTTTGTGCAAGGTTGTGACTTTTGCAGGATTTGTTTTATTATCAAGTACACAAGTGTGAGAACCCTCTCTTCATGGCATTCCCTGGCTCTATTTGTCAAAGTTTTCTTAATATTAGTGACTCCACCTTGATTCTTTCATTTTCACATTAGAAAACGTTCTTTTGTGCAAAGAAGGTTAATGAAGTTCTGTTCACTTCATTTTGTATTATCTTCTCATCATCTACTTTGACTTTCTCAGAGATTAAGACTTGCAGGAAAAATCAAGGCAATGGGAATGTTCATTTTCTATGGCTATCCCAGGGACAAACTGAACATTATTAGAGCAAATATGAAGATACTGGAAGCAGTATTCTATAATCACAAGACTCAGGCTTTGAGGTTAGGCAGATTTGAATTCTAATGTTATTTCATCCATAATTAAGGCATATCTTCCCTCAGGCTCAATTTCCTCACGGGAAATCACACTACATGCATGATAGAGATGAAGAATTAAATATGGTAAAATATATATATATAAGTCAGAATAATGTTTATTATATAAGAAATGAGCTTGCCTTTACCCTCTCCTTACTAGTTCCTGGAACATGTTTTGAGATCAGCCTAATGAGTCACCTTTAACTTAGCTAATAACAATAAAAACCCACTATGTATTGAATGAACTCCATAGAGTGGTTAGGAATGCAAACTGCAAAGCCTGAATGTCTGGGTTTGAATGTAAGCTCTTTTAACTTGTTAGTGACTAGTTAGACAAACTACTTAACTCCTCGGTGCCTCAGTTTTCTTATCCATAAAATAGTGACAAAAAGATTTCTGACATTTATTGAGCGCGCACAAACGCCAGGCATTCTTCTAAGCCTTACTATGTATAAACTCATTTATCTTCAAAATAACTCTCTATAGTTGTACCACTACTATTGCTATATGACAGACGGGGAAGCTGAAGCACAGAAAAGATTCAATTACTTACCAAAGTGATGGAACTGAGATAAAAATCCACAAAATGGCGGCGCGACGCGGCGCTCACTGGGGGCCCGGCTTTCGCCCGCTGCTGCCGCCGCCGCCGCCGCCGGCGGCCGCGGCTGCACTCCCAAGATGGCGGCTCCTCCCGGCGAGTATATAGCGTTGGGAGCCAGGTGTCGAGCGGGGCGTGCCAGGAGCAGCGGCTGCAGGGCGAGGTGGTAGCCTTTGATCACCAATCCAAAATGCTGGCTTTAAAATGTCCCTCTTCCAGTGGAAAGCCCAACCATGCAGACATCTTGCTCATAAACTTACAGTATGTTTCCGAAGTGGAAATAATTAATGACCAAACAGAAACCCCTCCTCCCCTAGCTTCACTCAATGTTAGTAAGCTTGCCAGCAAAGCACGGACAGAGAAGGAGGAAAAGCTGAGTCAGGCCTATGCAATCAGTGCTGGTGTCTCTCTAGAGGGCCAGCAGCTCTTCTAGACCAATCACAAGACCATTAAAGACTGTAAATGGCAAGAAAAAAACATCGTAGTCATGGAAGAAGTTGTTATTACACCCCCATATTAAGTGGAAAACTGTAAATGCAAAGAGGGGCATGCACTGAGCCATGTACGCAAAATAGTTGAAAAACATTTTAGAGACGTGGAAAGCCAAAAGATACTGCAACGTTCACAAGCCCAGCAACCACAGAAGGAGGCTGCCCTGTCATCCTGAGTTCGTACACCTGGAGGACTCTTCCAGCAACCAGCCAAGGAGGCGCTGGTGGTGGCTTCAGCGGAGGCAGGCACGGGGAGGGAAGGGATCCTATATGTCCTGTTGGCTGTTAACAAAGGGTCAGCATTTCCAAATCTTAGACTTGAACAAACAAAGCACCCAACAAAAAAGAACAGGAGAATAATTTAAAAGTTGAATCATTACTTGACTAACAGACTTCGGTCCACCATGTCCTTTTCACAGCCCTCTTCTGGAACAGTCACCTTGTTAATTTTATTTTTGAAAATTCTTTTCCCACTCTGCCCTTTTACTTCTGATTTTCCTTTCCTACTCTGTTCCTGCCATTCTGTTTTTATAAGTACCTACACTTGCCTTCTGAATAATTGAAAGAAACTTTTACATCTTTTCTTCTAAAATAAAAGTAACAAGCTGACTGTGATTCTTAAGTTGAGACCAGAGCAGCAAAGGTCTCACTTTAAATTTTTCTTTGTTTTCTTTTCCTTTTTTTTCTTTTTTTTTGGGGGGGCGGTGGGGTGGGGGGCAGGACATGGCTTGAATTAGTTTTATTTTTCTTCACTTTAAATATATATATGAAAATATATATTAAAATGTTCTCTAAATATTTTCTGCTTCTTGAAGGTCTCTTTTACTAGATCATGGCTGTTCTTCCCACCTCATCCCTCTGAAAATAAAAATGTATTGCCCTCCCCACCATCCATGGCCAGGCCACTAACTTGACTTGGTGCAAGAGATTCTTGCTGTGAACTTTGTAGAGCCAGTGTGCAGATAGAATTTGGCTTTGAGGGTTCCTGATGGCTTTTTAGTCTTTAATTGTGTGTGTACCAGTCTCACATTTGGCCCCAACCTCAGGATTCTCCCTCTGCCTGTCTTACTTCATGGTACTAGAAGAACTTCCTTGCCACTCTCTCCACATGAGAGAGTCAGCTGCCCTTTCTCCTGTGCCTCTGCAGGAAGAACTCTTTTGCATGGCACATCTCAGCTCCTCTTTGAGGGATAGTTTTCTTTGATAAGAAACCTGGAGTCCATTTACTCTGACCTCTCTTTAAATCTATATCCAGAGCCACAATCCAGGAAAAAGCTTGGGTGACCCATAATTTCTCTTCTCCTGCTGTCCTCTTGCTCTTATGCCCCACCCCAACTCCCCTTAAATTTTACAAGCTTATGACAGTTTGTATGTGCTCAGCCAATGAGCAGAAAACCTGGAAAGAATTTCTGGACTTTGGCCCACCAGTTTGTCTGGTTGACTAACCTGCTGAGAGCTAAAATTGGCACCCATTGCCCCATGCCTTCAGGTAGTCTCATGGGGCAGAGTATTCCACCATCCGAATATCAGGCACTGAGTGGAATGTGGGTGAAGCTCACATGACTGGCTAGAGCTTTGGGGGTGGGATGGGGGTTAACTACTATTTTTTTGGCCATGATCTCTTTCCCCTTCCTTTTTTTTTAAATTACATAAATAGATCAACATTAAATAATTCAAGCCCTGCCTTCAAAATGAAATTTTTTTTTATTATTTAGCAAAAACAATAAACCCAAATTTTTTTAACCATCAAAAAAAAAAAAAAATCCACAAAATGTGACTCTGAAGTCATTCTGCTAACCACTAACTCTATTCATTATGTATCTTTACCTCTAAACCTTTCTGTGTATTATCTCATTTAATCCACTCAGAATTACTACAACCTAAGTCACTCCTTCCAGAGTACAGATTTTTAATTTTCAAAGAAGGACTAAGCAACAACAAGGCAAATTAAATAGCTCAAGTTTACATAGCTAGTATGTATTGCTGCCTGGTTTTGAAATCTGTATTATTAAACCTAAACCTTACAGCCTCTGTTTCAATATCACCTGAAGATTGAGAATTCCACCAAAATACATGAAATCCCCTTGTCTAATTGGAGCATTTGGAGTTCAGCAGAATTATCTCACCTACACAGTTCTTATAACACTCCTTCTTGCATACTATGCATTTGGGGTTTTAGTTAGTCATCCCTGCTGTCGGTGGCCTGTGACCTTGGAAGGACTATTTGATCAGCTTGAATGGAGTGATCAACAGAAGGTTAGTTACACTGGCAGCCTCTAAAGTTATCCTGTACCAACACTTGCCTGGAAGCAAGAAGTTTAAAGTGGTTTCAATAAGAAAACTATATATAGTTTTTATTTTCTTTTTAACTTATCTATGAATTATACCTATTGTAATCACCCACTCACATTTTTGTAACTTTTTTTCCACTGCCTTTAAAATTAATACATACACATTACAGAATGTTAGAAAATACAGGAAAACATTTATTTTTCAAGATTGACTTCATAGGTTGATTGTTTTCCTTGTTTTTTTAGTTTTATGTGCTGTTTGAACACTTTACTGGTAATTATATTTACTTTTAAAATCTCATCTAATCATAATTTAGCCTTTTTGTAAAACTAGGGAATAATCCACTGACTGTGGTGCTTCCTTATTATATATGAATATTTTAATTATTGATATACTATTATCCCCTCTTACCATCATATCCTGAAATCTCATATATTTTGGAGTTAAACCCCTAGAAAATGTCAAAGTTATGTTTTGCTTTATTTTATTTTCATTTGCCATGCTTTCCTGCAAAAAATTTTTGGGTTTTGTATGTCCCTAAATTGTATATATTTACCTGCTGTAGTAGCCATTGTACTCCTCTGGTGTTTTACTACTCAGTTCAGTGTTTTACTTTATCTTCTTTTCGTTGGCTTAAGTAGCTCTTTGAATCAATGTTTCCTGAGGTGCGTATGGGCAGCAAAGTTACTAGGCTCTTGAGTAAGTCAGAATGTCTTAACAAATGAACTTCTGCTCAATGTAGATTCTGAGTTGAACCCTATGTCTTTTGAAAGCATGTGCACATCCTGCATTCACTTTGTGGACTGGAGAAACATGTGATCAGCTTGATTTTGTTTTGTTAGTAAACTCATCTCCCTCCTTTAATACTTATAGAATGTTTTGTCTAACACTAAGTCTGCGTTATTTGCTATCAGACAGGAGATTATACATCAGACAGGATGGTTCAATTCAATATGGGGGAATTAGAGGTGTTTTTGACAGACTGGGAACTTATTAGTTTCATAACACTTATTGTGAAATCTTACTAGATCTTACTGAAAAATAAGTCTAAAGAAAAACAAAATTAGTGGCAGAGGGCAAAGGAAACGTAGTTAAAAAAAAAATACATCTATCAAACAGCTCTAGCCAGATATAAAATAAAGATAAAAAGAAACCAAATAAACCGGGTCAACTCTAAGAAAGTCAAGTGGGTGAACTTTCTGAAAGTGCAGAGTGATAGAGGAAGAAAGCAGAATCCTAGAGGCATTTGCCACTACTTAAGAAAAAGTTGGCCGGGCACGGTGGCTCAAGCCTGTAATCCCAGCACTTTGGGAGGCCGAGACGGGTGGATCACGAGGTCAGGAGATCGAGACCATCCTGGCTAACACGGTGAAACCCCGTCTCTACTAAGAAATACAAAAAAAAACTAGCTGGGCGAGGTGGCGGGCGCCTGTAGTCCCAGCTACTCGGGAGGCTGAGGCCGGAGAATGGCGTGAACCCGGGAGGTGGAGCTTGCAGTGAGCTGAGATCCAGCCACTGCACTCCAGCCTGGGCTACAGAGCAAGACTCCGTCTCAAAAAAAAAAAAAAAAAAAAAAAAAAAAAAAAAAAAAAAGAAAAAGTTGTAGCAAAAGCAAATGCTGCTCACTGTTTGAAACATTCAAAAGCTGGAGAGAGACAATGTCTGAGGAGCATAAGCACAAATGTCGGTCCTCCAGAGGACTCTAGCTTCCAAGGCAACAACAGCAGTTTGGAAACTCCCTAGGAAACAGCTTTCTTAGGCTTAAGTGATTATAGCAAGAGGCACAAACTGCTGGCACAGGTGTAAAATGTCCGCTCGCAAAAGAATCTGCAGGTGCTTCTGCCAGGCAGAGGCTCCCTCAATTTACCATGAAAGTGCCAGAAATATGGGGACCAAAGAGAAAATGGAAATCAAGAGATTTTTAATATTCTGAATGAGAATAAATAGTAGCTCAAAAAGTAGCTGCCATTTTTGCAAATGTTAAGGGCTAATAAAGTATAATTCTCTTGAAGGTCACTCTGCATGAAGAGATACTATATATGTAATTGCAGTTTTCCCCTAGATAAATGGCAAACAAATGGAAATAAGCTACTTATAGGAGATTTCTCCCAGTTGAAAATAACCTCAAGGCCATAGTCTCCAGGGAGACTTAAGTTGACTGGCATTCTTAAAAATCTAATACAAGGAAGGGTTTCTCTGCCTGCCTCTTTCTCTCAGCCACCACTGAGTCCCTTCAACAGACCTCAGCAATAGTAAATCCTTAATTTCAAGAATAAAAAAAACCATCCTGAATCAACTGCTATAGGTGTTGGGGATTTCCTTGCTTTTTGTTTTGTTTTGTTTTAATTTTCTGGGAGCTGGGGCATCAATTTTGTCTGTCTTCAGATCACTTTGGATCCATTAGAGTTGACATGGAATTATTTAAATTTCCAGAATCTTGACAGATGGCACTGCTGCGGGCATAAAATGTGTTCCCCCAAAATTGATATGTTGCAGTTACAACACCCAGTACCTGAGCATGTTTGAACTTGTAGATAAGGTTTTAAGAGGTTATTAAGTTAAAATGAGGTCTTTAGAGTGGGCCCTAATCCAATATGGCTGGTCCTTTACAAAAAGAAGAAATTTGAACACACAAAGGACAATTGCAGAGACAGAGGGATGACCACGTGAGGACACAGTGAGAAAGAGAAAAGCCTCAGAAGAAACCAAACCTGCCAAAAATTTGACGATGGAATTCTAGCCTCTAAAATTATGAGAAAAAAATAATAATTCTTTTGTTTAAGCCACCAGTGTGTTGTATTTTTTAATGACATCCCTGGCCAACTAATACATATGTCTATTCCAGTGGAAGAGAGTGATGGGACAGATGACAGCCAAACTTCAACTCGTTTTAGGCATGAGGAAGCCATCTAGCTAGAATACAATCAAACAAGAATTTTTAAAATGGCAAGGACTTTCATTCATTTGGATGCCTTAAGAATCCTTAAGAATGTTGAATTACTTTTGTACTTTAACTCACAAAAACGTGATAGATAATTTTCCTTTGGACATGAATTTACAACAGCAAAGGGATTTAAAGCCTTGAATGTGCTTATCCCTAGTAATTTTATTTGATGAAAAGATTTAATTAGTATTTTGGGGCATCTCTATGTTGTGTGAAATTTTATAATAAGTATCTTATTTTATCAATTAATCTTATACAGAAACTCTAAGAGCATTTAAGATGAATGTGGCTAGACCTAATTTGGGATAAGAAGTAAATAGTGTATAACCGTTCATCTTCGAGTTTAGTGTAGGATTTTGAGTAATTTTGTTAATACATACTGAATAACCCATTCTATAGTTTCCTGGAGGCAAAATGCATTCTGCCTACCAGTAGTCCCAGGAGGACACCCAAGAGTGTCCATGGTCAGGTTTGGGGTAGCCATCTCATGAAAATGGTGGCAGAACATTCTGATAGTCCATTGACCTCTGTTTTAGCCCATTTGAGTTGCTATAAAGAAATAGCTACGGCTGTGTCATTTAAAAAGAAAGGAGGCTTACTTGTTCTCAGGGCTCTGAAGACTGTAAAAGAAGCATGGTGCCGACGTCTGCTTCTTGTGAGAGCCTCAGGAGTCTTCCACTCACGGTGGAAGCTGAAGGACAGTCAGGATGTGAAGATCACAAGGCAAGAGAGGAAGCAAGAGAGAGAAGAAGTCCTAGGCTCTTTTTAACAACCAGCTCTTGAGGGAACTCTCACGGGATCTAATAAAGCAAGAATTCACTCATTCCTGCAAGAATGACACAAAGATGCTCATGAGGGATTTGCCTGCTGACCGAAACACCTCTCATTAGGCTCCACCTCCCACGCTGTGGGTCAAGTTTGAACATAAGGTTTGGAGGGTCAAATATCCAAACTTCTTCCCCAAATTGGTTAAAAAAGACAATTATAAAGGAATGTTTATTACTCTCCTCTCCTTGATGCTATTTCACTCTTTTCCCCACCTTGTCTCCATTCTTTTTTTCTTCCCATGGAGGAGGAATGAATCACTTGCATTGGTGGGGGACATCTGTGAGTTTTCATTTCTCTGTTGTATTGGCCAAACCTGTTAAAATTGTGTCAGCATCAGAGATTTATTGATTTTGTTTATTTCTACTCTACAACAGGAAAGGCATGATTCTTGATAAGTATATTTTCTCTTTGAAAGCCCTCAGATGGGCTTCCCAAGATCTGAGCTTAAATAAATGGTTGACAGGAAAGATTAGGAAATACCATGTGCTAAGCCCTTTCTTCCAATTTAGCTTATTGATAAAGTTTGACTTCTGTGTCTGCTTCTCAACTGTTTCTAGATGAAGAAAGAAAAGAAGAGTGCAATTTAATTAGACTCACTTAAAACCAAACTGAGACTGTTTGTTGTTCTATTAATAACACATGTAGATGCATATTTAAAATAATTTTCTATTTTATATAGTACGTTGTTTTAATACATCTCTGCTCTGCAAATGTTCTTTTATTTTTAGAATATTTTCATAACATTATGCCTCTTTCTAATTTTCTCATCTTTGAGTGGACTACCCTAGAACCAGTGCTTGGAAGCCAATACAGTGTTTATACTGCTTTTGACCTAGCTCATAGCTTCTGAACACTTCCTAAGACTTCCTCAAGGCTTACAAAAGGAAGGCAGATTTAATAGAGCCAGCTGCCGATTTCCTGTGCTTTTTTCTCTATGGGGTTAGGCTATCATCTAGTATTTCTGTTGACAGATCCTGTGTTGAATTTAGGAATGATTTTGAAGTTAGTCTTTTGTTCTTGTTCCAAGCATTGTGCATGAAAACCCCAAGTCTCCTAACTGGCCATGTTTCAAATGTGATTCTTAATTCTGACTTTCTATCCTTCAGATTTTAACACAGGAGTAAAATGGGACACTGCATGCCTCCCCTTAGCTGTGTTGTATCTTAAAGGTTTGTAATATTGGAAGGTGCAAAATGGGAGATTCTAACAGGAGTAAAAGAATGGAGAATTGTTCTCAAAATGTTCTGAGTTGGTCAACAGGGTGACTATATCAGGTTTTCGGATTGAATGTAAAGGCCTTGAATTACTGGGAAAAAAAAAAAAAACCAAGGACTAATTAAAAGACTTCTCCTAAGTCATTTCTGACTGGGCGTGAGGATCCAAGGGCTTACTTACTGAGCAAGGAAATGTTGGCAGTTCTTAATTTTGTTGTAAAAAGCAACTAATGGTTTAATAATATTACAAACACAGCTAGTAAGAGTGGTCAACTAGTCAAATGCATTCGATGGCAATATACTTTACTTTAAAACATGGCCCGTCTCTTATAGAGAGACACAAATAAATACTGGAAATGTAACAAAATTTACCTCTCAAGAATACTCTTAAATGTTTAGAAGGACTATTTTGATAAGCTTCTTATTTTGGGAGGATGTTGGTGACAACCCGAATTACATATGGAAAACAAGGACTGTTAAAGCTTTCGTCTGAGGAGACTAGGTATGGCCAGCTCCACGTTTATGATTTGTAGTGAGTTTGCACCTTTGAGACCTGAGCTGAGTTTCTCAGTATAACAAAAGAAAACCTGAAAGCCATAAATAATGGTCTTTCTTTGCCAACCTCTCCTCATACTCCACACACCATGTATCTTTTCCTATAAATAAATGTTAAAGTATTAATGGAATATAAGTTTAAAGGGTACCAGACTACTAGCCTGCCTGCGGTACTAACGTGGACTGAATCTTCACTGACACTAGGACTCCATCCAGAGAACAGTCCTATTGAAAGACAGTTTTTCACTAAATACATTGTATGTCATAAAGCCCAAACACAACTTATACAGACTATTCAATTCTACAGAGTACAGATGGGTGGTAGGTAGCTAATGTTTGTTGAGTTAAGGAAGACAGATCAAGGAGTTCGAAGGCTGAGTTTAATAATTTGTTCTTTTTTATTAATTTCCAGGCAAAGAAGTCAACATAGCACAGAGTCTGAGACTCTGAGGAATGTGATATGGAGATGGAAAAATGGGGTAGGTCACTTAAAGTCAAGAAATAAAACCTTCTCTCCTTCTCTGACATATTAGAAAAGCTCGAAGTACTAATGTTTGCCTAACAGTTCCTTGTTTTATCAAATAGGTAAGCCCTGGACTGCATGGCGCCAATTTCTCCAGCAGACCCTAGCAGAAGAATCCATCTCCCTTCTGAGATTTATGATATCCAGCTCCCATCAGGCTATGTCTGAGGATCTCCATTTGATATTATTGCACTAGAATCGAATGTGTGCAACAAGTTAGCTGGTGAGAGAGCCTGGTTATGGCTTTAATGACTGCTATGCTGAGATCCTGCTTTGTTAGTCTTCTTATCAACACCATGAAGTGAGCTGATTTAACACTACATATTATAGATGAGAAAAAAATGTACCTAACGAAGTTAAATAACATACCTAAATTCAAATAATTAATAAAAGGCATGGCTTGCAACTGAAACTTGTCTCTCCCTAAAGTGTGTCACTTGCAAAGACATTCCTGAATCTTCAATAAAAGAATTTAGAAAAAGCATGTTTGCATTGACAATTAGCTAATCTAAAATCCAGACTCAGAAATGATTTTTAAAATTTATCAAATTGATGAATTAAAAACTCTATTCTGTTTTATAAAAGAGAACGAACTCATGAAGGTAAAGAAAATATCTATAATATTAAAATATAGACATAGGCTTATTCTCCACTTGAGAAAGAACTGCATTGATTAGCGATTTATCTGAAGAAAGTCTTATTCAGTTGAAGTTTGGGGGCACAACCTTAAGCTGCTCACTCCAGCAGTGCTTATTTAGCATATCCATTGAGTTCTCTCTTATTTTTCCTATGAAAAGCTCAAGGTGAAGTTCAAAGACACTTTTCCCTTTTTTTAAACAAAAAAGATGCCTCAAACATTATAATGAAGTGGAAAAACCAAGAGAATAGCAAACTATGAAATGTAGAAAATGTCAAAGGGGTAAGAAGAGGTACTTCTGATTGAGGGTGTTAAATTTCAGTGAGAGTGTATATAATCCAATTTATCTCTTTCACACATACTCTAACATCATGGCCACGCATTAACTGGGAATTTTAATTTTAATTTGTACTGTGCTCCGATGCTATCTTTTCTAATATTCCTTCTTTTTGCTTTTTCATTTTCTCTTCCCTGCCTTCTCTCTTTCTCCAGGACCAACTAAATTTACCTGTTGGAAGAGTATGAGATTGCCTTTATGATATATTTGATTTTAATAACTCCAAGATGACTGACCTCTTAACTTGGTGCTTAGGTCTATAAATTAAGGGTCATAACTTCCAAGCCTTATAATTTCTTTTCTAGTGCTATAGGCAAAGAAACACTCATATGCTGAGCATCATCTCAAATTATTGGGCTGCTTATCTACCCTAGGAAGAAGTAATCAATTATGACTGGGGATGGTGCTCATTTGCAAAGTCAGAACCCAATTATTTTCCCGAGAAGCTGGATATTGAAGTGTTTGGGATGAACTGATTCCACCTTGTTACCTCTGAGGATCTTGCTGTTAGCTATCAACTGCATTTCACAGATTTATATAATGCTCAGCTTCTGTACGAAGTACAGAATGACACAATTAAAGCTTAGAATCTCCTATTATAAGGAGAATAAGAATGAGAGTAAGAAATTGAGAAGGGAGGAACGGAAGGAAGGAAGGAAGGAAGGAAGGAAGGAAGGAAGGAAGGAAGGAAGGAAAAAAAGAGAGTTGGGGTGGTAGTGTGTATTAGCAGAGGAGTGGATAGTTAAACCAAAATAATCTGGTTTTATTTTTTCAGGAAGCTTTTGAATTCATGTCTCACAATTTGTTTTCTCTGTTTTATAAAAATATTCTGAAATACCTCACTTATGTATCATTAATGAAAGTCTGACCCCAATTGCATATATATTTGTATGAAGTTTCTGTCTTGCTTTATTTCATGTCTATTTCTGCTTTAAAGGGAGATACAAAGAACTCAGTGAATGCCCCCTTTTTTTCTTTTCTGTATTTTAAAATTCAGCTTATATTATTGACACAATAATGGGTTGCAAGCTGTTAACGTTTGAAAAAAATGTCAAAATGCAATCTTAAATAATAGCCATAAATGATAGAAAATCTCTTTCAGTAACATTTGTTACTACCCTAGGTGACACAAACTGCAGTGTTTTGCATTTATATATTTTGTTGTCCTGATACCATTTTCATACTGTTCTACTCAAATATAAACCAAAAAGTTATTTTTGAAACAAGGTACAAGCTATGATGGAAAGAAAAAAGAGAAGAGGGATACAAGGAGAGAGAGATGGAGATAGAGGAAAAGAAAAGAAAGAGAAAGAAGGAAAGTACGAAAAGCAAGAACTCAATTTTTATCTATGGTGTGTGCTTGCTAATCCAACCACGTTCTTAGGAAAACGCACACCTTCTATTTTTTGCAAAGGCTAAAGTCTACAAATAACTTTTCTGGGTCTCCACTGTGTAATTAAAAAAAAAAATGTATGGGTCAGACTAGATGATTTCAGGCTCTGCAATCTTATTCAAATGAGCAAATTGGTTCTGGTAGCCAGGTTTCTGCCATGATGAATATTGTGTGGAACTATCCTTACAGAGAATTGTTAGTACATCAAATAGCATGGTCAGGCTTGTCCACAAGATAAATTAGCCCTTTGGATTAATGTTTCTTTGGCTGTTAGGATATTTTCAACTTGTATTAGATGTGCTAAAAGGCTCGAATGAGACCAGTTTAAACAAATAGGTTGCTTTTGAAATGTCAACACGTAAAAAAGTAGAGTTACTATTTATCATTTAGATTTCACTGTTGTTTGTACACAACTTCATTTTAAGAAATATATGCAATACTTTTCATCACACTTCTGTCAATGTTTCCACTAAGTTGATAAGAGATCTCTAGATATGATAATCTATAAGTCCCCTGAGACATTACCCAGAAACCATGATGCATCACTGATGTCCTTGTCATGTGCCAGTCATCTTGCAGATATTCAGCTGGCTTCAGCAACAATACTTAATGATAGTTTATAATTGTATGTCATTTTCCTCTTAAGAAATGTGAATCTAATAGGAAATATTTCCCAGAACTCAGGGGAGCATACACTAGAATTTAGCTATAGTGCTCTGTGGCCCACATATTAACAATGTTAGAGCCCAGCAGTGTACCTAGCACATAATAGGCAGTAAATATTTGTTGACAAATGAATCAATGATCTTTTCACATTCTCCCAGATATTGCTTGAGATGTAGACAACTTTTAAAAGTACTAATCATACATAACTAATCTCTATTCTAAAGACTGAAAAACTGAAATTGGAATTTAACTAAGATCAATTTAATGAGGAGTTTGTCCCAGGTCTGATTCAGTGTCATTTTGACCTATCTAAAAGTCACTGCTGGAGGAAACAATTGTCTTACTTTACCACTTGATAAAATTTCACTTTTTCAGAAGAAACTGCAGATTCATGAGAAAAGTCAAGCACTTTTGTGGATTTTTCTCTATCAATGCCATCCATCACTGTGGCTGCAATGGAGCTCTCTGTATCTTCCACCTCCACAGTGCTCAGCTGTTGTTCCCACCTGGCACCAGAAATGCAACTCAAAGAAAGAAACAGCAGAAGGGAAATAAAACAAGAACAAGAAGCTGGGATTGAAGCCAGATGAGCTGGAATGAGCAGAGGGGCTGAGAGAAATAGAATCTAAATTCTACTTTACGTTTTGCCACAACCCACCTCTGAGAGTGTTGGCCCCATCTCTTTCATCATTCTTCTGCTTCTCGAAAAGGTTTTTATGATGAGGAAAATAGGAATGAGGAGAGAGGATCTAAAGTCTCGTTGCTTCAAAGCTTCAGCCTTCCAATATCTTCTAAGGTTTCTGTGATTCTGAAACTTACACATTTAAAAATTTAGAGCCCAATGGACCAGCCCTGAAACAAGCAAAGCAGAAGGTAGAGCCAGTGAGCATAGGGTTTGCTGTCCATGTGTAAGAGGAAAGAAGAAAAAGTAGTTTCAGATATCCTTGAGGTAAACCAGTGCAGGTCAAAAAAGAAACAAAGACAGACTTTTGGGACAGACTAATGATGTTACTACAATGGTGAAGTGGAAAGAGTTATTACTTATATTTGTAGCCATAGTTTTATGTGTACATATATATATGTGTGTGTGGGTATTCATATATATACATACACAAACATCAAATTGTACATATTAAAATAAGTGCATATTATTATTAATTTCATTCTATTGCACAGATATACTTTTTCTAGTACTTTTCTACATATATGTATATGTAGAAAATACATATATACTACATATACATATGTATGTATATGTGGAAAAAGTTATATAACTATATATCACTAATTTTTAAAAATCAGGTAGGTGTAGGGGTGTGTCCATAAGCTCAGCACTTTGGGAAGCTGAGAAGGGAAGGTCACTTGAGCTCAGGAATTTGAGACAGGCCAGGGCAACATAGTGAGACCCTATCCCTACAAAAAATTTAAAAAATTAGCTGGGTGTGGTTGCACATGTCTGTAGTCCTAGCTACTCAGGAGGGTGAGTGGGAGGATGGCTTGGGCCTGGGAGGTTGAGGCTCCAGTGAGACATGATTGTGCCCTGCACTCCAGCCTAAGCAACACAGAGGGATCCCATCTCAATATAAAACAAGAACAAAACAACTTAAAATATCAAGATCTACAAATTTGTAAAGGAGAGAGAAACTTTATTTCTTCTGAAGGATTATACTCTACAACGTGGCCATCCTGCAGGCTGGGAAACAGCCTCTAGCCAACATCACAAACAGGTACTTTGAAGAAGAAAGGGTTGGAATAGGAATTTTATGCAGAACGGGTTGACTAAACATACATACTCAACAGGTTACATGAAGAGCTATGAATATTCATGAAGGTGGTTCTGACACATGCATATTGAACAAACATGCATGTAACATACAACCCATGTTTACTTTCGGGTGTAGACTTAACATTTTTATGTATTACAATTAGGCCCTATGTATTAGTCTGTTTTCACACCACTACAAAGATATTACCTGAGACTGGGTAATTTCTAAACAAAAGGGGTTTAATTGACTCACAGTTTCACATGGCTGGGGAGACTTTAAGAAACTTACAATCATGGCAGAAGGCAAAGGAGAAGCGAGGCACATTCTACATGGAGGCAGGAGAGAGAGATCACAGGGAAAACTGCCACTTTTAGAAGCATCAGATCTCATGAGAACTCCCTCACTATCACCAGAACAGCATGGGGGAAACTGATCCCATGATCCAATCACCTCCAACCAGGTCCCTCCCTCAACATGTGGGACTACAATTTGAGAGGAGATTTGGGTGGGGACAGAGAGCCAAAACGTATCACCCTATATGTCACAGCACCGTTTTAGGCCACAAAGGCATGCAAGTGCACAGTCTCTGTAAAATGGCCAGAACCAGTCCTTGGTTGGCGTTCTATTTATCTGAAGGAAGTTACTGTGATCGGTCTTTTGTCCAATAAAAGCTGTAGTAATGGGTGGTGGAGCAGGGACTGGGGGTCAGTTAGTGAACATCTGATGGAGCTGCAAATTGTTTTAATGTTGCTTATCTCAAGGCCAGTGTTTGTTTGGCTGCTAGAGAACAAGAAAGACCTTGAGGCAATTAGAATATAGTTTACGCTGTAAGTGTAGAGGATGTGTGACTTAATGCTTGCCTGTTATAATTTGGTATCTTATTGCCAAAATGTCCAGTTTATAATTTTGTATCTTATAGAAAAAAGGAGCTGGTTCTGTTGGTTGTATGATCTTTATTTTAACATTAATTTTGGTCAGTTGTCCCTAAGCCATAAAAGGGAGGGCTTATAATGAGGCCCGACTAACCTCTCATCCCATGAGACTGGGAACTAGGTTTTTAAGGTTTTTTGGGGGTCCCCTTGGCCATAAAGGGTCCACTGAGTTAGCAGTTACTTAGGATTTTATTTTTAGTTTACAATATATATGTGTGTGTATATATGTGTGTGTGTGTGTGTGTGTGTGTAGATGTGCGTGTGTGTGTATGTACATATGTATGTAGGACAGAACCAGAAAAGTGTGTATCTGTATACCAGAATGAAACATTTAGAAACAATTTTTAATCAACTACATTGAGATATAATCTGCATATAATGAAATTAAAACAGATTGAACATGTAGGTCAATGCCTTTTAAAAATGCAGACAATTGTATAACCAGCACCCTAGTCAAGATGTAGAGTTCTCTTTCATCCCTGTGCAGCTGATCATTTCCATGCCACCTCTGACACAGAGAAAAACTGATAACATTTCTGATCAGGAGAAATTAGGTTTTCCTGCTTTTGAACTTGATAGAGATAGAATTTTTTGTTGTCACATTTTTTCACAACAATATCTAAGATTCATTCATGTTATTCAGTTTCAATCATTTTAGTTTCTGCATAGTTGATGTCATATGAATATACCATATAATATGTCATATGAATATACGACAATTTGCTTGATGGACAATTAGAGATCTTTAAACTTGCAAGAAAAAAACCCATATAATGCATATATGGATATATGTGTGTGTGTGTGTGTGTATATGTGTGTGTGTGTATATATATATGTATATATATAAAACACTCCTTCTACAAAATACATACTTCGCGAAAAGTAGGGAGGAATTAATAGTAAATGATAAAATCAGGAATTCTCACTTATTTCCAGTCTTAAAGGCAAACAGCTCAGTCCTTTATCATTAAGCATAGTGTTGTGACTATAGTTTTTTTCCAGGTGCTTTTTGTCAGTGTGAGGAATTCCTGGTTGGCTGCATTTGTTAGTGATAATTGTTGAACTTTTGCAAATAATTTTTATGCACTTATTGAAATGAAAATTCTTTTTTCTTTTTTTCATTGATAGGCTACATTACAGAACTTATTTTTGAATGTTGAACTAGCCTTTCATAAACCTTAATTCCTTATTATATATTGTCCTATATATTATTGGATTAAATGTTAACATTTAAAAATTTTTTTTGATCTAAATTTGTGAAGAATATGTTTTGGTAATTTTTATGTGTCTTTGTCATGCTTTGAAAAAATGTAATATCTTCTCTGAGTGCTTGATAGAGCTCACTAGTTAAAATTATATGAGGCTAGTGTTTTAGGGGAAAAGGGTTTGAGAATAACTTCATTTTTAAAATAAATAAATGACTAGATAGTTTTTCATTCATTTAAAAATGAGGTTTTATTTTATGTCAGGAAGCATAGTTATAATAGTTGTTTAAAGTCATAGTCTGATAGTTTCTCTATCTAACTTTTTGGGGAGTTGGTATTTGTTGATGGTCTTAGCCTTAGAAAATCAGATCCTAGTTCTCTGAATGATTAATAATTTTGGATCATGCCCTGGATATTGTGAAGGTTATGCTGTGTAGATCTGGGGTCTTGTCATATGCCTGTGTACAATGTAGAAGTTTTTGTTTCTCAGTCTGGTTAGGTTTAGACAGCAAATCATTTCTTGCACTCTGGGTGATAGTTCAAATCTCAGTTCAGTTATCTAAGCCATTGTTCCACTGGTTGGGTTCTGTCCCATGTGCAGCTCAGCAGTTAAATCAAGTGTTCTGCCTGCAGAGGTCGCATTTTTCTCATTCTTCATTTCAGAAACTTGAGTCTTTTATCAGAACATTAGAATGACAGGACACTGTGTTACTCTGGACTGGGATTCACTTTCAGGGCAAAGCCAGGAGAGAAAAAATGAGTAGGAAATTTTAATTTGTGTGGATTACTTCTTTGAGTTCTAAAGTTCCCTCACAGTCTATCTGCTTGTACTTATTTTCCTAGTCCTAGGTAGTTGTTGGTGTTATTGTTTTATTTTATTTTAAATTTAGTCCAGAATTTTTAGCTGCAGTTAGTGAGAGGGTTGGGTAGTGGTGGGCTCATGGTGCCATAACAGAACTGCAACTCCACACCTTAGCCATCATTGTTTTTGAATATTATTTTCATATTAAGCAATTGTAGTGCAAAGCTTAATCACACATATGATTATATTTATGAATATTTTCTTGTAAGTAGGTTATCATATAGTCTGAGTGGAATGACAATTTATTCCTTCAATTTTCAATTCTTAGAACTTTTATGTTTACAACCCTGGATAGAACTCTTAGCACAATGTTGACTGGAGATAGTGATAACAATATCCTTGTCTGATTCAAGGATCTAAAGGAAATGCTTTAAAATTTTTATCTATCAATATTATATTTATGGAGATATTGGGTCATTTCCATTTATGAAGTTAAAAATGTTCTCTTGCATTATTTATTAAGAATTATTTTAATTTAAATTATAAATGAGTATTAATCATTTTTCTGAATCTATTGACATGACCAAATATTTTTGTCTTTCTTAAACTGATACTTTGGTGAATGACATTAATACAATTTCTAATTAAAAGCCAAAATTTGTATACACACACACACACACACACACACACACACGTAGATATTGATATAATTTTATTCCATAGCTGAATTTTGCTGGGCAATATTTTATCTAAGATTTCATGTCGGCTGGGTGCAGTGGCTCACACCTGTAATCATAGCACTTTAGGAGGTCAGGTGGGCAGATCACAAGGTCAAGAGATCAAGACTATCCTGGCAAACATGGTGAAACCTCGTCTCTAAAAGTACAAAAATTAGCTGGGCGTGGTGGCGCATGCTTATAGTCCCAGCTACTCGGGAGGCTGAGGCAGGAGAATTGCTTGAACCTGGGAGGCAGAGGTTGCAGTGAGAAGAGATGATGCCACTGCAGTCCAGCCTGGTGACAGAGCGAGATTCCATCTCAAAAAAAAAAAAAAAAAAAGATTTCATGTCAATTTTTAGTGGGTGTTGTTGGTCTACAATTTTTTTTATCATGTTATTATTGTCTTACATTACAATTAAGATTATTGTAGTATTATGAAGTAATTTTGAGAATATTCTTTATTTTTTATTCTCTGGAAATCTCTATAAAATTGAAAATATCTTTTAATCAAATGTTTGCTAAAACCCAACAGTGAAATAATATGAAATCGTTGTTGGAATAGTTTATTTTTTCTCCCACGGATTAAATGTATTTTAAATTTATAATCTTTACATATTTTTTAATTAAAATTTTCTTTTAGATTTAGGAGTACATGTACAGATTTGTTAAGTAAGTATACTGCATGATGCTGAAGTTTGGTGTACGAATGATTCCATCACCCAGGTATTGAGCATAGTACTTAATACCTTGGAAAACCTTGTTTCCCTCCCTCCCTACCCCCTCTAATAGTCCCCAGATTCTATCATTGCCATCTTTATGTCCATGAGTACCCAATGTTAGGTCCCACTTATGAGTGAGAATATGCAATATTTGGTTTTCTGTTCCTGCATTCATTTGCCTAGGATAATGGCCTCCAGTTGTATGTGTGTTGCTGCAAAATAAATGACTTTGTTCTTTTTAATGACTGCATAGAATTCCATGGTATACATGTACCACATGTTCTTTATTTAATCCACTCTCAAAGGTCAACTAGGTTGATTCCGTGTCTTTGCTGTGGAGAATAGGGCTGCAGTGAACATGGGAGTGCATGTATCTTTTTGTTAAAATGATTTATTTATTTTTGAATATATGCCTAATAATTGGATTGCTGGATCAAACAGTAGTGAAGCATGATATTTTCTTGACTGCTTTGCAGGATTCGCAATAGGGGTGCCTTGTTTACTCAGCCTGCCACTGTCTAACCCTCGCGGGAGGGAGCATGTTGAGTGAAAGACTGCGGAACTGGAGCGAGCACTTTTGGGCTCTGGGAGGAACAAACTCCATTTACTCGATTTGCCACACTCAACCCCTTGAGGGAGGGATCAAGTAGATGAGCCAGCACAGGTTCCAGCTGGCTACTTTGAGGCAGCGGCAGGAGCAAACTCCATGCCGGCCCTATGGCGGCATCCAGCTTGGGGTACCTGATACTCCCAAACCTCAGAGGGCATGTTACAGTGTTCTTTTAGCTCAGCCATCCGTGGATAGCTTAAGTGTTAACAGCTCAGTGGGCCCTTTGCCTTGTCATGTGGCACAGCTGCCCTCTGCCGTCGAGGGCAAAGGGCCAGTGTGATAGCCTTTTTGGGGTATCCACACTCATGGCTACCAAGCTCTTGTCTAGTGTCCAGGAAAAATTAGGTTGCCTGAACGCATTGAAGGATGGTCAATGTGGAGGATTTTATTGAACAATGAAAGTGGCTCTTAGCGAGAAGAGGAAGTGGAAAGGGCATGGAAGGGCAGGTTATCTTCCACACAAGTCTGGCGCTCTCCAGCGGGACTCTTCTCTGAAGTCAAGCCATCAAGCCATCCTTCTGAAGTCAAGTCGCTTCTCTCCAATGTCCAGGCACTTCTCCGTTCCTCTCCAATTGAGTCCAGGGTCTTTGTAGGCACAGGATGGGTGTTCGGGTGGTACATGGGTAGTTTAAAAAAGGCAACCGTCAAGTGGTCTCACTTTGGGTCACAGGTATCAGGTTTTTGACTTGAAGGTGGGACTTTGTCAGGGACCTGCCACTGTCTGCCTAGAGTTTCTCTGCCTCCTGCCTCTGTTGTATCAGTAGTTCTAAATTCTTTGAAAAATCTCCGAACTACTTTTCACAAGGGCTGAATGAGTTTGTATTCCCACCAATAGTGTATAAGCATTCCCTTCTCTCCACAGCCTCACCAGCATCTGCTGTTTGTTGACATTTTAATAATAGCCATTTTGCCCATTGTAAGAGGGTGTCTGGTGGTGGTTTTGATTTGCATTTTCCTCATGATTAGTAATGTAAAACATTTTTTCATATATTTGTTGGTTGCTTGTAAGTCTTCTTTTGATAAGTGTCTGTTCATGTTTTTTGCCCATTTTTTAGTGGAGTTATTTGTTTTTTGCTTGTTATGTTGTTTGAGTTCCTTATAGATTCTGGATATTAGACCTTTGTCAGATTTGTAGCTAGTGAATATTTTCTCTCACTTCCTAATTTAAATAATCCTTTATCTTTATAAAGGCTGTTTGTTTATTCTGCTCATAGTTTATTTTGCTTTGCCAAAGCTCTTTAGTTTAATTAGGCCCCCAATGTCAATTTTTGTTTTTGTTGCAATTGCTTTTGAGAACTTAGTCATAAATTCTTTCCCAAGGTTGATGTCTATAATAGTATTTCTTAGGTTTTCTTCTAGAATTCTTATAGTTTGAGGTCTCACATTTAAGAGCTTCATAGGCTCACATAAGCCTTTTTAAAAATAAGTTTGACGTTTCTTTTTTCTTAGCTATTGTAGATGTCATCCAAGTTTCCAAATTTACTGGCATAAAATGTTAGCATAGTCCTTTGTGAGTTTTAAAAAAATCACAGCAGTTTCTGCAATTTTGTCCCTTTTTCATGTATGATTATTTATATGTGTTATCTGTTTTTCTCTTGATCATGGTTAACAAAGATTCGTCTATTTTTATCAGCTTCAAATAGTCATCAATAACTTTATTATTACCTTCTTTTGTATCTTTATTTTTGTATCTACCATTTTTTTTTCCTATTTTATTTTGGTTGCTTGTTTTTCTTTTCTAGCTTCTGCTTTTGCATTCATACCTCAATAATTTTGGCTTTTTCAAATACAAGCATTTTACTGTGAAAGGACTATAAATTCAGTTTTAGCAGCTCCTCACAAATTTGCAATGAGGAAATTATTTTATTGTTTATTTAATTTCCATTACAATCTCATTCACTTTATATTATTAACAGTATCTGACTTAATTTCTAGGTTATGTCTTATCTTTAGTTATGTTTCTGATAATGATATTCAATCGTAATTACATTATGTTCAGAGGACATTGAGTGTAGAATAAAAAATGCTTGGAAGCAATTTGAATTTTTGCTTAAGAAGAAAAAATATTCTTAAACTGTTGTGTATAGGACTCAGTATATGTCTCTGAGATTAGCTACTACATTCTTACAATGTTTATCAATTATTCAAAGAAAAATGTTAAATTTTCTGAATTGATGAAAGATTTATATATTGTCTTGCAATTTGGGTAGGTTTTTTGCCTTATATTCTTGGTTCCTAAATCAGTAGCTGCTTATGATAGTCAAATTTTAAATTTCAATTTGAACCTCTTTAGTTCAAACAATAGTATTTTTTACCTTAAAGTTTATTTTTTCTCATATCAGTATAGACACTCCATATTAATTTCCTGTGTCCTTTTCCCCATTTTTGTTTAATTTTAAATACTCCTTTCTCTTTATGCTATAGTGTGGCTATAATATCCATGTAACTAGACTTTAAAAATCTAATCTGATGAACTCTTTTAAATAATCTTATTGATACATTTTATATATATATATAAAAAATACCATATCTGATTGGTACTTATTGTAATTACTGATATATTTTGATTCATTTATAGTCATTTTGTTTTATTTGTTCTGCTTTTTATTTTTCTTTTTTCCTGCCTTCTGCCTTATATTGAGTTAAGATTTATAATTAATTTTTCTTCTCATTCTATAAATTTAAAAGCTACACACACTTGTTTGTGTTTATTATTTTAAAAATTTCTTTGATCATATGAATGTCAGCATGGTCAGTTAACAAAGTCTAAATTTGTTACATTTTGTTACTCTACTTCAAAATAATATAATGAACATCTAAACTTCAATCTTCTTATGATCTTTATTTTTACTATATTTGGTCAAGATTTCAGGCATTTTATAATAATTTTTACTCCTAAATTAGACTGTATTGCTATAGCCTTATACAGTCATACACGTAATATCTGGGGTCATTTTTTTTGCTCCATTCTCCAATCATATTTTAGTTAGGAAATACAATTCTAGATCAAGAATTACTTTCTGTCAGCAACTGGAAAATGTTATTTTACATTAAATTTTTTAGTTCTTGACTTGAAGAATCTGCACCAGTATAATTGTTTTGATTTATTTATAATAAGATTTTTCTCATTGTATCTGAAAGCTTCTCTTTGTTTTTGGGTGTAGAAATTGTACTGCAATAAATATTTTGTGTATTGTTTTCATTTTAATTACTTTAGGTTTTTTATGTTTTGTCAATTAGAAGAAATGTGACTTTTATAAATTCTGGAAATTTTTCTTCTATATTTTTCCTTCCTTTTTAAAGGCTTTTATTTGTTTATCTTAATTGACACATAAAGTTGTACAACTTTTTTGTGCACAGCATGATAATTTGAAATATGTATATGTATTGAAATGACTAAATCAAACTAATTATCATATTTATTACTTCATATAGTTGCTTTTTTGGGGTGAGAACACTTAAAATCTGTCAGCAATTTTCAAGAATACATACAATATATTGTTATTTAGTATAGTCACCATGTTGTGCAATGGAGCTCTTGAACTTACTCCTCTTATGTACCTGAAATTTTGTACACTTTGACCAGTATCGTTCCAATACTTTTTCCCGGCCCCTAAAACCTGGTAACTTCTATTCTACTGTCTACTTCTATGAGTTCAACAGTTACAAGTGGAGTCATGCAGAATTTGTCTCTCTGTGCCTGTCTTTATTCACTTAACATAATGTCCTCCAGGTTTATCCATGTCATAACCAATGACAGGATTTCTTTCTTTTTGAGGCTGAATAGTATTCCATATTATCTTTTTTCATTCATCCACTGAAGGACGCTTAGGTTGATTCCATATTTTGGCTGTTATAAATATCAACGGGTGTGCAGATATCTCTTTGATGTACTGATTTCATTTCTAGAAAAAAAAATAAATGAATAAAACCATCCTATTTACAATAGCTGCAAAAACTACAATACTTAGGATAAATTTAACCAAAGACATACCAGACTTGTACATTAACAACCATAATAAAGTAGATAAAATAAATTGAAGACATAGTCATTCATTCCATGTTTAGAGATTATAAGAATTAATTTGTTAAAATGTTTATACTAATCAAAGTAATCTATAGGTTCAATGTAACCCCTATCAGAATAGCAATGCCCTCTTTCATAGAAAGAGAAAAAAATAATTTTAAAATTTATGTGGAACTACAAAAAAGAAAAAAAAACAAATAACCAAACAATCTTGAACAGAAAGAACAAAACTGGAAGTATCACACTACCTGACTTCCAAATTTAATACAAAGCTATAGTAATCAAAACAGCATGGTATTGGCATAAAAACAGACACATAAACCAATGGCACAGAAAGCACAGAAATAAACCCACATATTTACACTCCATTGATTTTTGACAAAGGTACCAAGAACACACAGTGGAGAAAGGACAGTATCTTCCATGAATGATGTTGGACAACTGGATATCCATATGAAAAAGAATAAAATTAAAATCTTATATTATACTATATAGGAAAATATACTTAAAATGAATTAAAGACTCATAGGTAAGACTTGAAACTGTAAACCAACTAGAAGAAAACATAGGGGGAAGCTCCATGACATTGTTCTGGGCAATGATTTTTTTGGATATAAATCCAAAGGCACAGACAGCAAAAGTAAAAATAGACAAATGGGATTGCATCAGATTAAAAAGCAACGTAATCACAGAAAGCATGCATTGTATTTTCAGCAAGTACACAGAGGAAGAAGTATTTACAGGTCGTGTCATTTTGGATGTACTATTTAACCGTTTTACACAATAGTTTTCTTTTTTTTTTTTTTTTTAAAGTTTTGTGGACCTTTTTTTTTTTTTTTTTTTAAGATGGAGTCTTGCTATGTCACCCAGGCTAGAGTGCAGTGGTGCGATCTCGGCTCACTGCAAGCTCTGCCTCCTGGGTTCATGCCATTCTCCTGCCTCAGCCTCCCAAGTAGCTGGGACTGCAGGCGCCCACCACCATGCCCCGCTAATTTTTTGTATTTTTAGTAGAGACAGGTTTTCACCGTGTTATCCAGTATGGTCTCAATCTCCTGACCTCGTGATCCACCCGCCTCAGCCTCCCAAAGTGCTGGGATTATAGGCGTGAGCCGCCTTGCCCAGCTTACACAGTAGTTTTCTTATCAGTGAGAATGGACATCATCATAACAAGCACAGGGGGATTTCAAAAAGTGCATGAAGATGTTTTTAAAGCAATGAGTTTTGTACCTAGTACATTGAAAACAGCAAAAAATGATATTTAGTTTTGGGTTACAACAACAATTATCATGGAAAATCTGCCTGGAAATGAAGATAAATGGATTCACATGAGAAAGGTAAGCAGGCGTTTCCCAGAGAATGAGGAAACATGGAAGGGAAAATCTCACTCCAAAAGGAGGAAAGCGTTAGTTCATAAAGAGTTCATTCATATTCATTGAGCACTTACAATATGTCAGGCACTATAGCAGGGTTCAGTAAACTACCATCTGGTGCCAGATCCAGCCTGTTTGCTGCCTGCTTTTGTAAACAAGGCTTTATTGCAGCACAGCTGTAATCGATTGTATTTGTATTGTCTATGACTGTTTTCACACTACAACAGCAGGTAGAGTTGTAACAGAGACCATATGTCCTTTATTGCAGACAAAAATATTTATTATCTAGCCCTTTACAGTAAAAGTTTGCTGACCCTTGCACTGTATTAAGGAATAAAAGTAAAATTTCTCATTTAATTAGCTTTTGGCATCAAGGGAAATGAAAGGGTGCGGTCAGTTGCAGAAAAGTAATTATTTGAAATTGGCATAGTACCAGGGCACAGAGATGAAGAGTATGTATTGAAGAATAAAAATTGAGATAAGAAAGGTAAATTACAGATAGTGCTTAAATGTTTCATTCACCAACATTTGAAAATAATGACAAGGAATGTGTAAGACCAGGTGGGTCAGATAAAGTATAATTTTCTAAAAATATGTGCCCAGCTACCTGCTTCAGTGGCAAAGAAAAGACCTTATACGATTATTCCCCCCATTATAAGTTATTTTCTCTTCACACATTTGCTGTTTGTGTATCACCCCCTTTTTACTGCTTGCTTAGTCAGTATATGTCTCTCATTCCTAAGAATCTGTTTACAAAAATAACCTTCTTCATTCTTGCCAATACTTTCTTCAACACCCCATCCTACTCCCTCATCCATCTTCAGGATTTATATGTGTGGGTTATTTTTTTTTCTCCTTTTTTGCCCTATGTTTAGGTCTTACATGAGCTTCTCGATTTTCAAACAGCCACATCCTACACAAACTCTGACTCTCATTCCAATCTATCTTGCCAAGATTTTTCTGAGCTTGTGAGTCAGTGTTTAAAATAACCTACAGGAACTGGGCTGTAATGATCTTAGGATATTTTACTCTCAGGGGAGTGTTACTGTTTCCTAAGACGGCAGACATACCTAAGTTGAGAATATCAACTCCAAGTCCCCAAAGCAAATCTGTTTGCATTGCAGCTCATTTTCAAGAAGGTTGCAATGAACCTACCTCTAGGAGCTCCCATAACACAATCTTTAGCATAACTGTTGAATTCTCATGAGTGAGATGAAGTCAGTGTTTCAGATGTATATGAACTATATAGATCTAGAGGAGGAGAAAAAGGCAACATTGACTTAGTCAAGAAAGGCTTCCCAAAGGGGAGAAGCTGACATTAAAACTGGAACTGTGAAAAATGCATTATGGTCAAGTACAACTATAAGGATAATAACATATGGGAGGATATATAACCTTTGGGACTAATGAAGAATAGTGACAGCATTGTATTCTATCAATTTAGTTCGATTAATGTTTATCTATTTTTTTCATTCATTCATTATTTTGTTCATCCTATTTCCATTCAGCAATCATTTTAAGCACTATGCAAGTCAATGGAAATTTAGAGATAAAGAATTCATGGAGTCCAAAGCTCAGCGTGGTCAACAAAGCATACACACACACGTAAACACATATACGCATATATAATTTATATGCACGCAATTACACAGCATATTTATACACATATACAGTAATTGCATAATGGTGACAACTACCATTTACCAAACATCTTATGTTGTTTGTTGCCATTCTCGTAACCTAGCAAATTTGATATTCATTTAGCCACAGAGGTTCATAAAAGTTAGCCAAATTGCTCAAGGATACACAGCTTATAAGTGGCAAAGCTGAAATTTTAACCTAAGTTTGTCTGTATCTAGAGCTGGCCATATATTTTTCCTCTATGTTGTGTTGCCTCTTTGAGAGATGTGTAAATTGCAACAACTTGAAACATATCCGAAGAATAGAGTTAGCAAAGAAGAGATGACCAGCAATAGATGTTGCCAGACAAGACAGTGAAGTGGTTGATAGGAAAATATTTAGCAAGATTTCTTAAGAACTGATAATACTTTTGGAGAGAAAATACCTCCTGCATGAATCAATTAAAGAACAGGCCTTTCTTTCATTTAGAATATTTTGCAACTTACATTTGAAGCTATGGGCTCCTCAAGCAAATGCTTTTTCCACTGGTTTTAAATCCCTGTCTAGGTTCTCTTCACTATATAATAGGAAGGTTGACCAGAGAGATCTTCTGGCCAGGTTCTCCATGTACCTTAGATTGGGGTTAATACGGGATAACTGAATTTGGCTATATTAAATTAAAAGAGCCCAGGGTGATTTACATTTCAACCTTTTCTAGTCTGAATTCCAGGCAGGCACTATGGTCTCTTATTCTGTTTAAGGAGTTCCACCATATAAGTAGCAAAAGCATGCTGAGAATAAGTTTAAAATCAAAATGAATTGAACTCGGGGATTTAGGTGTACATTGGCATTTTTTTTTTTTTAGCAGCTGAAGCCCTGACTAATGAAATATGCTTCATGTTGCACTAAAGTTTTTAATGTTAGTAACATTCTTAGAAGCTTTGAAGTTTTTGACATTTTAGGAGCTTCCATATTAGTCTGAGCCAATGTACCTCGAACTTCAATGTGCTTGCAAATCACCTGGGTTTGTTGTTAAAATTCTGCTTCTGATTCTGCAGGCCTGAGATTCTGCATTTCTAACCAGATGGTGCCCACATTGCTGATTAGCAGAGCTCATTTAACTAGCAGAGGTGAAGATATTGAAATAACAAGACACAAATATGGGTGGAACATGGTTTTCTAGTCATCTTGCTTGTTTTTTGTCTTGGAATATATAGTATTAACATATATATAGTGAAATTTATATAACACATAGAATATATCAACTATGAAAGGAACGTAATAGGTTGCCCAAAGCAGATTCTATTTTACTTCCAGATGCAATGAGAAAATACAGAGCTGGTCGAGAAATATTCCATACTCATGGCAGGGCCTCTGCACTATCTGTGGTGAGAACCAGTTTTCTTCCCATGCTCTCTTAGACGAATAGTTAATAAAATACATAAATTACTAGAAAAAGATACAAAAATAAGTATAAAATATAGTTTTAAAGTTATTTTTGAAATGCTACCTTCAGGATTTGAAAAGAAAAACATAATGTTTTTTAGGTCTGAAAAGAAAAAAATAACATTTTTTAATTTCAATGGTCATAAAATTTTCCTAATTTCATATAAAAGTTTTACAATGTTAACTCTTAATTTCTATAACAATTTCCTCGTAGACTGGCCCAATATGCAGACCACACTATGAGCAGCATGGTTCTTGTCATGACTAGTTCAGTAGGATACATAAATAAGTACATTCACCACAGGAGTATGTATGACATGGTACAATGCTCTGCACACCACAAATACTTAGTAACAACCTGCTAACTGCTCACTGATGATTTTGGGTCTTTTTCATCTGAGTGATATTAAAATATTTTTATATTCTATATGTCATTTCTGTTTAGATTCCTTCAATTTGCTCCCTTTGGCCTTTTATTTTAAAAATACATCTAAACACCTTCACCGTTAGTGAATACAGAAAGAAATATAAGGTGAAGGATTACCCGTCTTGTGTGAGGTGATTACAGCAGAAAAGAACGATTATTTTAATAGGGTTTGACAGCTTCAGCAGAGAGTTGTCTGACGGCGACAAAGTTAAGGGGATATTTTTTTCCAGTCACGAATAGAGATAAATATACTTAAGTGATATGGGAGCAGGAATATAATGATTTCAATGACTCTAACAGGGTCATTATGACTAATAAAAAATTAGTAATAAAAGAACATGTGTCATATTTTCCAGTACTGGAGGAGTAAACACTGAAAATATAGGTAGTGTGATATGAGTGAAAGATGAGAACCCATTTTAATATAGACTGGCCAGAAGAGATTAAAATGCCATATTTGATGGTATTATCTTTTTCATTTTAAGAGACCTGGAGGGTGGGTAAAGAGATTGAATGTGTCTCATAATACAATGCAGATGTTGTCTCTCAAATTCACGATCAGAATCAAAAGGAGGTAGCAAATAAGAGCATTAGACTGGAGATAATTCTGGAGAGATTATCTTTATAAACTGTGAATTAGAAAAGGTGAGACATACCTGCTGATTTGAACATTTGCCTCAAAAACACCTTTCCTGCTCCATGTACCACTGTACATTCTCTTCAGTGGAAATAAAGTCTGACATATTTGGCTTGAGTATTCAATTATTGTGATACTGGGTGTTCTTAACTGTGTCTCCCCAGTGCAGCATTAATACAAGATTGGAATAAAAAAACTATTCTTTTCCTTCTTTCACAGAGACCTCTCACCCAAACGGGTCATTGGAACCTGCTGGAGATGTTTTTTCACAACCCTCTTCATTTCATTTTCTGTTAGTCTTTGAGAAACATGAATGTATCACAATTTAGAAAATTGAGTAATACATTCAGAAATGACAACTCTGTACTTGGTTATGCCAAGAGGATTCCCAGATAATCTCCAAGATGTAAAGACTTAAGACATCATCAATAAACAAGGACTGGACGAGGAACGGTGGCTCACGCCTGTGGCTCCCAGCACTTTGGCAGGCCGTGGTAGGCAGATCATGAGGTCAAGAGATCGAGACAATCCTGGACAACATGGTGAAACCCCGTCTCTACTAAAAATACAAAAATTAGGCCGGGCACGGTGGCTCAAGCCTGTAATCCCAGCACTTTGGGAGGCCGAGACGGGCGGATCACAAGGTCAGGAGATCGAGACCATCCTGGCTAACACGGTGAAACCCCGTCTCTACTAAAAAAATACAAAAAACTAGCCGGGTGTGGTGGTAGGCGCCTGTAGTCCCATCTACTTGGGAGTCTGAGGCAGGAGAATGGCGTAAACACGAGAGGCGGAGCTTGCAGTGAGCTGAGATCTGGCCACTGCACTCCAGCCTGGGCGACAGAGCCAGACTCCGTCTCAGAAAAAAAAAAAAAATACAAAAATTAGCTGGGCATGGTGGCACGTGCCTGTAGTCCCAGCTACTCGGGAGGCTGAGGCAAGATAATTGCTTGAACCCAGGAGGTGGAGGTTGCAGTGAGTGGAGATCACACCACTACACTCCGGCCTGGGTGATACAGTGAGGCTCTGTCTCAAAAAAAAAAACAAAAACAAAAACAAAAACCAAGAACTAGCTTTGAATATCTTGTTTTTTGTTTTTGTTTTTTTTCAAAATATGACATTTTCACTCATAGTTCTTGACTTTCTCGGGATCTCACATGATTTTCACAGGAATGCTCACTGTAAGAATTCCTTTTCAGACAACTAAATCTCTTTGTTATTGTTTGTTGTTTACATGTTAAATAATATCAGTTTATTGTAGCTTATTTCCTGGATACACTTTCATTAGACAAATAATGAATGGGTTTTCAATTTCTCTTTGTCATTGTTTCCTGTGGCCAGGTAAAGGATGCTGGACCACCAAGACATGGATGGCCAGTTTGGGAGAATCTAATTTCTTCATTATTTTTTCTTAATACTATTTATTTTGTAGAATCTGATAATGGAATATACTTCTTGGCATCACCTATATGCCATTTATAGATTTGTACAAAAGAGCAGTTTTTGCCATTGAAAGTAACGGCATATTACTTTTTCCATTGAAAGTAATAGCAAAAACTGTAATTACTTTATTGTAGTGTATCTTTATGCTGAATAAGTTTCATGGTTAAAAGTATTGAAGTCAATCAAATTCTGGTTCTACCCTTTACCAGCCACGAGAATTTAGGAATTCCTTTTTAGCTTTTCTGAACTTTAGTTTTCTCATCTTTGAGATGATTGTAATGACCAAATTTACATCACAGAGTTTTCCTGAGTGTGAAATGAAATATAACCTTTTAAATCCTTACCAGAGAATCTGGAATATAATAAACACTCAACAAATAGTAGCAACTATTTGTGAGTCTTTATTTACATATTTACAAAATGTATATGAGGTAAGTGACATTAACTCTTTTTTATCTATAAGGGAATAGACTAAGAAAGGTTAAGTGATTTTAACATCACACAGCCTGTTAATCCAAAATATTAAACCAATCTGAGGTATTGTTTTCCCTCTATATTATTCAGAAAATACCCTTTTCTATGCAATGCTATAGTTGGGTACCTCTGGCATCCAGCAATATCTTTGGGCTTGAATGCCACCTATTCCTCTCGCACCTATTCTATTGTTTATTTCCCAGATGTAGGAGCTAATGTTTATTAATCCACTAGTAACAGACCTGTAGATTTATATACATAATTCTGATTTCAGCTATTTCATATCTAAAGTGTATTGAATAAAAATGTGAATTTCACTTCTACCGAGTGTATGCAATAATATTATCTTTTAAATTTTCAGCAAATTTTGAAGCCTGTGAACCATAGGGATATCTGACATGATGGAACTCTGAAAATACATATACATGCTTTTCTTTTGCCCTGCACAGCTTCCACCACAGTTGGGGATTGCCATGATCCTCAAATGGTGGCCAGATATTGATACAATGTGACTTTCTTGAAGTAATTATATCCCTAAAACCAGATCAAATAAGAGACTAAGGGGACCCAGTAGTTCAGATCCAGACTCTTCCCATAATGATCTCCTAGAATTAGGTTATTGGTAGTAATTAGAAATGATTGACCATATAGCACCTGTAAAGCCAAATAGGACAAGCTGACAAAAGCTAAAATGTCAAGAGAAGCTTCCAGTTTGGAAATCAAGGATTAGAACAAAGCCCAAAGGGGTTGGAATTTTCAATAAACAGAAATAAGTCCTTAATCTACATGCAAGGGCATTTGGTCTATCAGGACCAGGGTAAGGCAATCCAGATAGTTCAAGACCAAAACACTGGAAAACAAATAATGTCTACTTCCTTCTAGGGGAGGATTTGTTTGGCAACTGCTCACCCTTCCGTAATTCCTCTTGGGTTTATATAGCTGTGGGTTGCCTCTTAAAAGTATAAATGATGTCTTTTGGTAGCTGTCAATCCAGAGTAATATAAAGTTCTATTTATGATAGCACTAAAAGAGGAGCCAGTGACTATATATTTAACAAACTGTTAGATGTTGGAACCTAATAAATTATTTCCCCCCAAATCTATCTCAACACCAATTCACCAAGAACCTGGATTGCTATTATGAGTTCAGAGGTCCCTGTTGCTCTTCTCCATAGCAAGAGTATATGACTTTCTCAAACCTCACTTAATGATACCAATTTCAGGTAACTACTGGAAGTCAACATTGTTCCAAGCACTAAATCTTAAAAATCAACTGTACAGACTCTAGTCTATATTTTCTGAGTTCACTCCAGGCTCTGCAATTTACTAACTCTGACCCTTGTTAATCTGTATATATTCAAAATAGGAATTGTAAGACTACATGCCTCAGATGATTGTTGTAAGAAGATAAAATGAGATAAAGCATATGAAATGTTCCAAATGATGATTGTCATCATTAATAGTGTGAGAGAAAAATAAAGTATTCAAAACAGATGGATGTATCAGGAACTGGCATGAAACTAAGAGGCCAGGCAGTCCTCCGAAAATTATACGAGAGCAAAATTTTCTGATGCAATCTCACATGAAATGGGTAAATAATGCAATGATAATTTCTTTAAACAATTTATCCTGAGAAAGACATTAAATTATAAAAAAGAATTCATTTAAAAAATGTGTCCAAAATGAGAAATTGACAAGAATCAAAAGTGGAATATCAAAAGAAAGAGAGCTACTGTCTGTTGCCCAACAATGAGCAAAGAACCAGTTTAAAACTTTTGCTTAACCACTGTAATGAATCCATCCCATCATCTCTGAAAACTCCATTTTCTGAATCAACATGGAAATAAAATTATTTGGAGTTTAAGAAGTAGTGTTTTGATGAGAAGAAGTTTCACAACTTTAGTAAGACTGGGTACCGAAGCTATAAACGGTCTTTTTGAGATAATGTTGCCTTGCTCAAACAATATTTCCAAATTTGGGAATATTTACGGAAATTTGGGAAATTTAATCTACAGAAATAAGTACACCAGGTTTTATATATACAGAAATCCATTTCAGTATTTTATGGCAACAAAAATAGAGATTATGCAGAAAGACAGAGTGGCAAAATGACGTATAATAATTTATCATATAAAATATTATGCAACTATTAAAAGCAATACATTAGATAAATATGCATTAATAAGGGAAGGAAATAGAAAGGAAAGAAGGAAGAGTGGGAAAAAGAAAAGAAGTGGTATCCCTGAATTTCTAAACTTAACAAATTAAGAAGCCCATTTCCACAAATCAGGAAAACCATGATACTTTCCCCCAGAGTTTATAAAAAACGTTCTACGTTGTTCGTTTTCTAGAGTTAATAACATGATTTAAAGCTGCAGCATTCACTGACTGTTGAATGAGAAGCAGTATACTCATCTAGATATCTGTGAAACTTCTTAATTTATTCGATATTAGCCTATCTATTTACATTTGTGCATAGTTCCCAGCTGTAAACCTGTAGTCCTCGCACTCTAACAGAATTAAGTTCTCATTTAAGAATATGATTTAAAGAAAAGAATGTAGCACATATACACAAATATAACTGAGGGAATATGTGTGAGAATGAGGCCAATAAAGCAGAACCAAGATAGGAGACAGAGCTCCGATGATATTGTTGGATAGACCTGTGCTGAAATTCAGCTCAATTTTCAGATGTTCGGATAAAATAAGCCAATACATTCTACTTTGAGCATGCTTGGGTTGGGTTTCTGAGACTGCAGGTAAATTCATTCTTTATCTAGTAGGAAGAAGAGATGGGTAAAGGTATGGTTAGGTGTTGATTTGGTGGCAGAAAGTCAGGATAATACCAATCTGTTGGCATCAGTTTTCTATATTAAAAGAAGTTAAGGTTATTCCTGAGAGAATAAAAAGATGACGGAGTTGGGTGTAACAAACAAACAAATTTGAAAGGTAGTGGGAGAGTGCTGTAGAAAGCAACACAATGTAATGTCCTGGTTCAACTAATTTCTCAAGATCTAATTTCAAACATGCATTTCTTATTTTATTCAAAAACATATAAAAACCCAGCAATCTAGCAACTATTTAGAAGAAAATTAGAAAATATCCAAAATCCTACTACCTTAGGACGATATTTTTTTTACTATCTAAATCTCTTCTTGTGAGCAATGTTATTCTGTGTGGCAAAGATTTTACCATTTTCTGATCTTCCCTTTGTTGTTGAACAAGAACTCATATTGTACATGCAATTATTGTCTTAATAAGTAGATTGATTAAAAGATAAAATGAAAACCCATTACTTTCTGGTTTTAATTACTACCAAAATACAAATAGTATTTCCTTAGTATATTATTATAATTTTAAGGACTCACATATTTTAGTTTTTAATCTATATAATCATGAACATCTTCATATACAATGGTAAATATGGAATTTCACTGTTTTCTTTTCTTTCCCTTATAGTTACTCTGAAAATATGTCCAATATATTTAATCACTTATTTCCCTAGGCTACTTCTTCAAAAGATGACACTAACAACTTGAATTCTATTTCCTAGTTCCTGTGAATTCTATTTAGTCATAGCATATATTTAGTCCCTTTCCTCCTAGGCTACTTCTTCAAAAGATGCCACCAACAACTTCAATTCTGTTTCCTAGTTCTTATTTTCCGTTTGAATCATTCTCATTTGTGTCACTGTACTGTGATGACAAAAAGACATTTGACAAGAAAAAAAATCAAGTACATTTTTCAGCCAGGTTCCAAAAACTGTACTTACAAAACTACAGTAACCTTAACATATATTTATATTCTTAAAAAATTTACATAGATTCGTCTTTCTAAAACTGTGCAAAAAGAAGGGCTAGCCGTAACCAATACAATACAAATGGGGAAGCAATTCCGTATTACATGGGCCCATTTATAAATACTGCTACCAATACTACTACATGCTAAACCATTTTATCTCTAAATATAATGCCCTTATTGATATCAAATTTTATGGGAAGAATGAGAATATGCATTTTTACAGGCCATTGAAATTTCTAATGCACTTTTGTTTTAAAGAGGAAGGCTTGCTATGTTGCCTAGCCTGAACTTGAATTCCTTGGCTCAAGGGATCCTACCACCTCAGCGTCCTGAGTAGCTGGGACTACAGACATGTACCACTGTGCCTGACTCCAATGCACTTTTAATTTCAGTTTTCTGTGTTTTTCCTTACAATCATCCTGGGGAGCAGATATGACCATTAATCTGCTTCTTCAGATGTAAAAACTGAGGTTCAAAGAAATTCGTTGATATATCCAATATCATACAGCCTGCTTTTTCTGTTATATAACACTGCTACGAGTTAGGGAGACAGATGTGAATTCAAATGCTTGCTTCAACATTTATTGCTTGTAATTCTAACCAAATTCACATATTTATGTTGGTCTCTGAAATTTTAGAGAACATTGTCTACACTGTTGGTCTGGTAAGGATTTTATATTACTCCACTGCAATCTTTTAATGTAAAGTCATCAACTACCATTTTATTGACAATTTCAGTGGATGCTTTTTAACCTTCTGCTGTATTTGTCATTGCTGTCTTTTTCTTACTGAAGTACTCCATTCTTTTGATTTTTGAGACATCATAATATCATAATCACTTTTCCTCAGTCTTCTTAAATGTTTTGTTTCCCTTCAAAGTTCCATTCTTCACTCTGTCCCTGAGTAATCTACATCTTCTCCCTATGTAATCTCACCCTCTGCATGCCTTGTCATCCATGTGTTGTTATTTCACTGTATTTGGCTAAATTGTTTCTCCCAAAAAGATATGTCTAAGTACTAACCTGAGCACCTCAGAATGTAACTTTATTTGTAATAGGGACAGGGGGCAGAGAAATTCAAGGCAGAAAGGGGCAGATTCCTGGCAAAACCCCACCCTCAAGCCAAAAAGCCAGAAACTATGGCCCAAAGTGAGAACTTCTATCCCTGTTTTCTGGCTCGAATGTTGCCTTTTCCTAAGCCACCCATGGCCCCACCCTGCGCCATCCTGTGCCTATAAAAACCCCAGACTCAGCTGCTAGATGGGACTACAGCTGGACATCAGAGAGAAGTGGCTTGACATCAGAAGGACAGCTTGACAGCATAACTGTGGAGAAGAATCTGGCTGGAGATGACCAGACTTTGGGGAAAGATCATCTACCCACCCAGTCCCCTTTCCAGTTTCCCTTCCCACTGAGAGCCACTTTCATCAGCAATAAAATTCCCCACATTTACCATCCTTCAATTTATTCATGTGGTCTTTTTTTTCCCGGATGCCACACAAGAGCTTGGGAGCCACAAATATGGATATGAAAGGCTGTCACACTGACTCTTTGCTCTTGCTGATTCAGGGCAACCACCTTACACAGAAAGGCAAAGGGTTCACTGAGCTGTTAACACTTAAGCTAAAAAGCACTGTGACACACCCTCTGTGACTTCAGAAGTCACAGGCACCCCCACCTGGATACTGCAGTGGGACCTGCTTGGAGTTCACTCCTGCTGGTGCTAAATTGTCCGGCTGGTTCCTACACCTGCTCACCTGTGTGATCCCTCCTGCAAGGGGTGGAACACAATGGGTCCAAGTGGGTGGAGTTTGGTCCTGCTGGCACCGAAGGGGCTGGCTGGTTCCAGTGGTCATTCACTCCAGTTCCCACACTTGTTCACTCGTACACTCTTTTCTGTGGAGTTGAGTGGGCTGAGTAAATGAAGCACCCCTGTTGTGAGTCCTGCAAAGGGGTCAGGAAAATCCTACTTCATCTGGAAATAAAGTATTTGCAGATGTAATTAAGAACCTCAGAACAAAATCATCCTGGACTTAGTGTGGCCTCTAAATCTAATGACTTGTGTCTTTAAAAAGGAAAAGACACACAGATGTAGAGAAGAAGGCAATGGGGCAATGTGAAGATGGAGGTTAAGATTGGAGTGATGTGTCTACAAACAAAGGGATGTCAACGATTGGCAGTAGCCACTAGAAGCTAGAAGATTGATATACAACAGCCTCTCCTCAAGAACCTCCTGAAAGAGCCAACCCGGTGACACCTTTATTTCAGACTCCTAGCTTTCAAAACTGTGAAAGAATACATTTCTGTTCTGTTAAGCCACCTAATATATGCTAATTTGTTACAGCAGCCCTAGAAATGAATATATTCCCTAACCTACCTTTTTAGCCCAATTTATTGGCTACATCAATGTTGTGTCCCCAGACAGGTAAACATTTTGTCCAAAACTGAGATTTTCTAATGCTATCCCCAAACTTGCTGTGTTTACTGTGTTAGGCAAGAGTAAGATCATGTGTAGTCATAGCAATATCATCACTTAAGTAATGACTTCTGTTCCTAGGGCTTCAGTTCAATGAGAAGTCTATGCAAATAACTATCAAATATATGTCTATAATCCTGATCTGTATTTCTAGCTCTGAATCAGTAAACTCTGCTACCTACTCAACATTTCCTTCTCCTTGGTATTTGAAAAACTACTTGTACCTATACAACAAAAGAACAAATTGTGATGGCTCCTCCACTCCCAGCATCATCCTCTTGGTTCTCTAAATCAACTTTCTCAGTGTTTCCACCTTATATAAGCTTGAAAAAAAAAACAAACACCTAAGAGCCATCCTTTACACTTAATTCTCCCTAAGCCACTCCCAAAATATAGTCCACTTATGTTCAGTAACTCTTTAATGTACATCACCAGTCCCTCTTATATTCAATAACTCTTTAATGTGTTAAATTCCATCTCTGCTACCATCTCTTTGTGACCCACTCCTTTCATATCTTCCCCAGATTCTTGCAATAGTCTCCGGCCCAGTGAACTACAAATATTTTTGCTTTTCCCAGCAGCAAATCCAAAGAAAAACTAGATTGGTCCTTTTGATCACAATAGTGATCACATTTTACCTCAACACATCTACTACTCTTTGAAATACCCGAATGGATTCCTGTCACTTTTATCTAAAACCTGAACAAGTCCTCAAGACCCTATTGAGTCTGGCCTAATTCCTCAACCTCTAGTCAAAAAGTTCTTTCCTGTTTTCCACCCACAATCAGATACCGCTGGCTTTAAAAATGCATCATGCTGAATTCTGAATCTCATTTGCCTGGGATGCTCTTTCTCTTGCTTCTTGATTGATAATGTCTATTATTTTTTATCTTAGCTTAAAAGTTACTTTCTTGGAAGAGACTTTCTCTCTTTTTTTATTTTTACTTTTTTATTTTTTGAGACGGAGTCTCGCTCTGTCGCCCAGGCTGGAGTGCATTGGTGTGATCTCTGCTCACTGCAAGTTCCGCCTCCTGGGTTCATGCCATTCTCCTGCTTTAGCCTCCCGAGTAGCTGGGACTACAGGCGCCTGCCACCATGCCCAGATAATTTTTTTTTTATTTTTAGTTGAGACGGGGTTTCACTGTGTTAGCCAGGATGGTCTCTATCTCCTGACCTTGTGATCTGCCCACCTCAGCCTCCCAAAGTACTGGGATTACAGGCATGAGAGAATTTCTCATTCCCCCAGACTAGGTCAGGCTCATCTATTCTATGTTCTCCTAGCATTATTTTTCTTTATTCTATAGATGTCTTCATAGAATTCTACATTTATGTGCATGATTATTAGATTAATATTGGTCTGATCTTATATTCAGAATATGAGAATATGCCTGTCTTCTTTATTGTATTTCTATTGTCTTTGCCAAGCATAAAGTCTGGCAAGAGGAGAAGTTAAATAATTGTTGAACAAATGCTATTGAATGAATGTGCAAAACATGCTTGGTGTGGGTATGAAACCAAGAACACATCAATCGCCATCTCTGAAATTATAGAGCTTTGATCTACAGAGATTACAGGAAATACCAATTTCCATTTCAGAGCTGGAAGTTAGAACTTTGATTCAAAATATGGCAGCATAGTACAAGGTAGTTGAATGACGCATAAACTGGAGCTCTAGTTAACTGTCTATTATCCAGCCCCAAACTGTGTCATTACAATGGAGGGGTGCAGAAAAACTGAGCCCCTCCATGGGGACACTGCTAATTTATGGAAACGTTCAACATCCAGGACTGCTTGTATGTTTCTTCCAGAGAGATATTTATTACTATCAGTGAAGGGAAATACAATAAAAACAATTATTCAAAAACCAATTTCCCTGGTCAGTTCCGTCATACACTGCTACTACTATCATGAATATTTGTGTTTTAAATAAGTGCTTTTTCATTCTTAACACCTGCTCCTGCTACTATGTGATTTCAAACCTGAGAAAACAGTTTACCTGGCTGTATTGACGAAGAGGTGCAATATATCTTCTTAGGGGATTTTATTTCCAGTGTGTTAGAGTGTTACTTGTTTATGAAGAAAAATTTCCCACTTTTATTGAGAGTACAATGTCTTTCAGAAGAAAAAAGAGGGCCTACTTTAATTTTAGGTAGCAAATGAAGTTGGACATTTGGGAGGAACAGGCCAAGGAAATGTACCTTTAGACAAATCTAGAGAAAGAATTTTATGATTAAATCAGGGCTAAAAATGAGAAAGCTAATTTCTCCATCTGATTTGTATTTTATTTGCCATGAACTCCGTCAGGTCTTCTACTCTCCCCAGTTTACGTTCATGAAGAAAAGCACTCCTTTACACACAATTTTAACTCCCATACTTTACCTCTTTCATCTTCCTTCTCCTTCTCCACTTTGAATGTATTCATCTGTCAAAATCTAACTCTTCAACTGTGCTTTTCCTATTACTAAACATAATTGGAGAAAACACATAGGCATGCTTTTTAATTTTTGAATTTTTGACCACAAGCTGCAGATGAGAATGTATCTACCAGCCAATTCACCCTCTCACTTTCTACTCACTGTTGACTGCTAGTCTTACGTCTTATTTTACTGGGAAAATAGAAGCAATTATAAGTGAACTTACCTCATTTGCCCACCACTAAATCTAACAATAAACCCACATCTGTACCGAAGCATTTATCTTCCTTCTTGTTACAATGAATGAACCCTAGGTTCCTGTCTAAGAATAATTCTTCCATTTGTACACTGATTCTTACATTGCCATCAATGTAATAACATAGTTCTGAAATTAAGTATCTTTGTTTGTCATCAGTTTATCTTCTTCTACTGAATTATGTCCATCAGAATGAAAATCTACTGTAATATGTTCCATCAAAAAATAAAACAAAACAAAATGCCTACACCCATTGTTTCATGAAGCATCTGCAAATATCTGACCATTTCTCGGCTCCATTGCACAGCAAAACTTCTCAAAAGTATAGACTGTACTAATTTTCTTCTTTTCGTTTTCTTTTTCTTTTCTTTTTTTTAGACAGTCTTGCTCTGTCGCCCAGGGTGGAGTGCAGTGGCCGGATCTCAGCTCACTGCAAGCTCCGCCTCCCGGGTTTACGCCATTTTCCTGCCTCAGCCTCCCGAGTAGCTGGGACTACAGACGCCCGCCAAATTTTCTTCTTTTCATCTCACCTTTTCTCTTGAACCCACTCTCTTCAGGCAGTACTACATACAACTTGACTGCAATTACCCTTGTCACAAAAGACCACCATCTTGTCTAACTCAAATGTCATATCTTAGTCCTTGTTGACTTCTCAATAGCATTTTACAAAATAAATGTCCTTCTTGAAACATTTCCTTCGCTTGACTTCTGGAACACAGAATTCTGGTTTTATCTCTGCATGGTTCACACCTGTTTCTCAGTATTTTTAGCTACCCTCACTTCATTTTCCTTATTAATAAATATTGGCTGTTCCAGGATCCAGTCTTGGAATTCATCTCTCCTTTATCTTCACTAGTCCCGGAGATGAACTTATCTAATTGTATGCTTTTAAATATCATCTACCTGCTGAACATATAGTTCTAGCTGTATACATCTCCCAGGTTTCAAGCTTATATATGCAACTTTCCACTCACCAGCCCCTTGCAATTTTAATCTACCTCTCAACTATATCATTTCCAAGGCAGAGCTCTTCATTGTTCACCACAATTTTTTTTTTCTTTCTCTGTCTTCCGTATTTTAGTGATGGGCAACACCATGTACTCAACTACTTGGCCCAAGAAATTTATTGCCATTTTTAACTTTTCTCATTTTCTTATTATCCTGCCAGATTTATCTTCAAAATATATCCTGAAGCATTTTTCCACCGTAATAAAAGCCACTTGTATCTATCACTAATACCAATATGAAGGCTTCTGAAGTGGCCTCCCTTGCCTTCATGTTTGCCCACTTCAGTCAATCATCCTCAAAGCGGCCAGTGTGGATTTTGTAAAATTTATAATAGTTTATGCCACACTTCTCCTCAAAATCCTGCAATGGCTTTTCATACTGTTTATAAGGTGCTATATCATCTGGCTCCTATGCAAGTCTCCAATGCCCTCTCTTACCCATTTAGATTTTTGACCTTCTTCTTATTAAAATACACCACATTTATTATTGCCTCAAAGGTTTTGCATTGTTGTTCCTCTTGCCTCAACATTCTTTACTAGACTAATGTTCATATATCCCTTTTCCTTATCCCTGACTCTTCTGTGACTACCCTATCTAAAATCAAATGTCTCTATTAGTCATTGTATTAGCCTGTTCTCATGCTGCTAATAAAGACATACCTGACACTGGGCAATTTATAAAGGAAAGGGGTTTAATTGACTCACAGTTCCACATGGCTGGGGAGGCCTCACAATCATGGTGGAAAGTGAAGGAGAAGCAAAGTCATGTCTTACATGGTGGCAGGCAAGAGGGTATGTCCAGAGGAGCTCCCCTTTATGAAACCAACAGATCTCATGAGACTTATTCATGATCACAAGAACAACATAGGAAAGACCCACCTCCATGATTCCATTACCTCCCACTGAGTCCCTCACATGACACACGGGAATTATGGGAGCTACAATTCAAGATGAGATTTGGGTGGGGACACAGACAAACCATATCAGTCTTTTTCCATTGTCTCATGTGGCTGGATTTTTATTCATATTATTTATATGACTTTTCATTATATTATAGGCTTGTCTGTTATTATTTGTTTCTTTATGACAAATAAGTTCCATAACATAAAGATTTATTCATATGTAATTTATTGTGCATTTCTGACACTGTTCTAGATTGTTGTACATTAATGTACATAAAGTACATTACGTCTTTGTACATTACTTCTACATATATAATAAACAACAATCTAGAACAATGTCAGGAATGTGGTATGCTCTCAACAAATATTCATTGAATAATCAATGAATCTTAACATTTAGTTCATCAATTATGTTAACTATTAACTATTAACATTAGTTCAACATATAATCAATGAATCTTAACATTTAGTTCATCTGTTATACTGATCTGAGAGTATCTTCTATGGGTGTGCACAGATTAAACTGAATTATCAAACTATTTACCTACTATTTCAATAAATGTACACTAGGCCTTATGATCCAAAGCTGTCCACCTTTAAAATCTTCATTTCAAACATCAAAATATATGATAAAGATTACAACTAACTCACTCTAAAACCGAATTATCGGACTATTGACTGTTCTTAGGTCCTTTCAATACCCAAAATTTTAAAAGCAGTTTTTCAATGTCTTACATTTTTAAATTGTGGGTTACAACCCATACAAAGTATACTAAAATCAATTTGGTGACTATGACCAGTAGTTTTGAAAACTGAAAAAGAATGGAAAATACTATGGGATATTACATATATTGTAATGTTTCATAAAATGTTTCATAAAACATTGGTTTTAGTAGCATACTTGTTGTGAAAAATGGTCAGAATCAAAATTGAGTCACTAATCTTAAGAAAGCCCTAAAAACTAGAGTCAAGAAAGTCCCTAAGGAGAGAGTTTACATTCTTGAATGTCTGATAACAAAAAAGACTGCAAAGACCATAACCTTGCATAAAGGCCATCACAACCTTACACAAAAACACTTCTATAAGAACATCTGCCAAGAAATGGCCTATCCAACTTCAGACTAGCACCATCCTTGTTATTAATTATCCTTGTAGCCAAGAATAATTATTTCAAAACAACTATGTTATTCTCCTTATTTTTTTCCTTTAAAAACATTTGCCTTTTCTGCCTCCCCAAATATACATAGTTTACCATGGCATATGTAGTCCCTTTGCAATGCCGTATTTCCAAATAAACATTACTTTCTGTTAGACAGTGTTTCTGTTTGTTATTCAGGTTGATATATATGATGTCAGAAATAGGATCTTAAGAAGTTCACTATATGAAGGAATTAGCAATTCTCAGAACCGGTGTGTAGTACACATTTGAGTTCTCCACTTTCACAGCTTGCTTTTTTTTGCCCTGGTGAGTCTTTACTCAGATTAATTCTCCATCCTTTTGGTAGAGATTTTTTGACTTTACTTGGTTTCTGGTTTGGCTAAGGTCATCTTAGTAAAGGACCATGTATACCTCCTGGGATGATAAAAGTCTTTTCATCTTTTCTGGTAGTGAGTCCTTTTTGGTATAAAGATAAGAAGTATCTTTCTAGATTAAATATTCTTTATTTCTACAGAATTTACATTCTGTCTGTGAGACATGTCTCCTCTGCTTTGCATGCCTAGTTCAAAATTTTGTTTCATCTGCATGCCTGGGTTAAAATGTTTTGAACACATTCATCTTAGTCTATTTTTATTTGGGTTGACTGCATTCCCTTGCTGTTTTCTAAAAATATTTTAAGAGTAAAAATAAACACTACGGAAGGGAATTCAGAATGGCTGATATAAAAGCAACTAGGGTAGTTGCCATCATCTAAAACACTGGTCTGAAATTCTGACATTTTCTGACAGGATTTATAAGATTTTCATTGTTCCCAAGGGATTAATGAGGAATGAAATGAAATTCTTAAACTTAAGGCATGCCAAATTTTCTTGAACTCCAGTCAGCTACATATTACGGCCTACACTTGTGCATATTTTAAAACTGATAGACCAATTACATCAAGGATAATTCAGAACTGTTCATATTATCAATGACCATTCAGAGATGGTCATTATTTAAAAAACCTGCAGCTGTAGGGGGAACATACGGTGTCTTCTAATTTTTCTGTTTCTCTCTTTCTCTCTCTCTCTCTCTCTCTCTTTTTCTGTCTACTTTGAATCTACTGACTTTTCTACTAGTGTTGAGAAAAAACTCACTGCTTATGGAATTCCAACCAAGATTAAAAAGGAAAAAAAAGTCTTAAAAGTCCTCCAAATTAATGGCCTTACAAATTACAACCTCTCCGTAGTAACCAACAGCCTAGACAACCTTTTAGAAATATAAATTCATAGTTGTCTAACATTGTATACAATGATGGAATGCTTAATTTAAAAATTAATAATCTAAAAAAACTAGATAATTGTTTATAAATGTTAGGCTCTCTGGTCAAAATCTTGAACTTAGCACAATAATACATCTCTGTCTAGCAAAAAACTTTTACTTTTTCTGCCCTAAAGAAGCTAAAAGGAAAAGGTGAAAAAAAAAAAAAAAAAACCTGCTAAAATTCTCACCTAGCTGCATTTGTTAATCAAGCAAACTAGACCATCTAACAAAAGATAGATTTGTTATAAATGTAACACTGCTTAGAGATTGTGTTTTTCTTATACAATTCAGCCAGTCCTAGCTAAATATAAATTTTAACAATTTAACCCTAAAGTTATTTTAAATTGATTTACAAAAAAGGGTAAAAGAATTTTTTTTAACTTAAATATTTTTACTTAAATAAATGAAAGTACCATGGAAATACCTTTACCCAAAATTTTAGTCTACAGGCTTTATTAGATTATCTGTCAAGACACATAAAGTTTAGCTGTGCAAACAGGTTTCAATTTTTTCAGAAATATAATTTGAATCTAAGGGTCTAGTGAGTTTTTGTTTTGTTTTGTTTTACTATCTTATGACTAAAATTCAGAAGAGAAAGCTATAATGTCTTTATTTGTGTGTGTATGTGTGTTTAGATGGGTTTACATACGTGTATGTTCATGTATTATGTTATATGGTATGTCTACATGGTCAAAGCTGGTGTAGTTGTTCAAAAATTTCTTAAGGATAAAAGAATGTTCATATACAAGAAAAAATATATAGCAATTAACCTAAATGCCTTTAGTTTGCTTGACTCCAGTAAATTTTTAATAAATAAGCTGGTTTTAAAATTATCAGTAAAATTTTAAAAAAGGTTTTCAGAATTATCAGCCTGTATTTTTACCTGGATTTACTGTTCAGACAGCTTTATATGTGTCTCTGCTATATATTTAAGGTGTCGGTTTGAGATAAAGATTATCAAACTACACATGCAGCCTAAAATGGAATGATATTTATGTAATTTTTTGATAAATAAGACCTATTTAACATTATTAGTTTAGTGAAAATAGCTGTATCTTCTGAGTTACCAAGTAAAAATGTTTACTTAGGTGAACAACTAATATTCACAGGCTATAAAAATAGTTAACCAGGAAAGTATCTTAAAATAATTAACAGCTTTGTCTAATGTTGTTAAAAGGTAAATGTAAACGAGATAAACATTTATAAATAAATGTTTCATGTCATTTGAAATCTTAAAGTTACATTAAATAATAGATATTCATTAAATGCTGGATTATTTCCAAATAAGATTAAAACAAATTATGTTATAGGGAAGTATGTTTCTAAATTTATAAAATGCTTCTTGTCTATAACATATTGACATGTTACAGACAATTCAAGATTTCTTGCCTCCTAGGTCTTCACTAAATTTTAAAGTTACTAAGATTAAAAATTCTAATTTATATATATAATTTTTATGTAACTATATATAAATACATATAATTATATAAAATGTGCCAAAAAATATGTTTTTAATTTTTAAAAATTATGAATAAGATATAAAAACATGATATTTATTGAAAAAGCATAATTTTTTCTAATTCAGAAGTCATTTGAAGGTTGCTTTAAAATATACATTTAGGAAGGAAATAGAAGCAACAGAGAAAGAAACCAAAAGTAGGAAAGAGATGTGGGGAAAGTTACAGATATGAAAATGTATTTTTGGTAAGAAAGGTTAAAATGAAGAGAAAAATTTTGTATAAAAAAGAATCTTGTATGGTAACTGTTTCTCCTAAAGTAAAATAACTGATTATTTAAGAAAGAGGAAGTATAGGACAGAAGAGAAATCCAAGGATGCCATATATGATCTGTGTAAGTCATAATAAGGTTCATGAAAAAGAAACTTATGAAAGGAGTTATGTGTGTGATCAAGTCGGCTAGAATTAAAAGGTGATTATTTATAGTAGTATTTATAAAGATAGACTTTTGATATTAAAAACACATTAATACAAAACTAAAAACAAATGGGTGCCTAATGTTAGAACAAGGGTTCCTTAAAGTATTCATTTACTTTTAATTACATTGCATGAGGTATTAATTTTTAATTTGGAAATGTCTCTTTTTGAAATTTCTCACACGTGTATCTCAGAAGTTCAACTTTTGTTCTACCTTACTGCATGTAATTTGCAAATTATGCATTATTGTATTTTTTTTCTTCTCTTGAAATCATGTATCTTTTTGCTTGGTTGGGGTGCTAACTCTCTTTTTCAACCTTTCATCAGCTCCTGTAACTATTTTTCTCTGGTTCCAACTTTTGTTGTGGCCAGATAATGAAATGTTTATCTTAAAGGCCTAGAAATGAAATGTTTTTACCCAGTATAACTTGATTCTATATTCTTGGCTTTTCTTGATATGTCTGAATAGTTTCATGTAACCAGGAAATTTCCTATGCTCTTACTAAGAGTCATGTACTCGGTGCTCAAGGTACTATTTTCTTTGTCTGTATTTCTCTATAATATGGTATACAGTCACGATTCTGTACACATTTTTCTTGTATCTGATTAAATGCAAGTACCATTTTCATTAGGTTTGACTTCCAGGTAATTTAAGAAGGCATCTCATAAGAATAAGAAATCATACTGCAGAAGGTTTTTCTTTACGTCTTTACCTTTTTGGTAGCTGACCTAAAAAACAAAGATATTTCACGTTTTATCAAAATAATTTTCTATGTTGTCTTTATTAGGTTTTTTATTACTTAGGAAAACTGAGCTTTTAAAGGCTTAATGTTTTTATATCCATATAACTTTCTGTTTTGCTTTTGAAGTATTTTGACTATAACTCTGGATAAATAAATAATATTTTACACAACCTATAATTTTGGGTTTTTAATTTTTCTTTTCCTTTTTGTCGTCGTTGTTGTTGTTTTAATTTTGTTTTAATAGTTTTGGGGGCACGAGTATTATTTTGTTACATGGATGAATAATATAGTGGTGAGTTCTGAGATTCTCGTGTACCCATCACCAAACTAGTGTACATTGCACCTGATGGGTAGTTTTTTATATCTAACCACCCTCCTACCCTTCCTCTTCTGAGTGGCTACTGTCCATTATATCACTCTGTATGCCTTTACATACTCTTAGCTTAGCCCCTACTTATAAGTGTGAACATACAATTTTTGGTTTTCCACTCTAGTGTTACTTCACTTAGAATAATGACCTCCAGCTGTATCAAAAGCTGATTTTGTTTTGATCAAATGTTTTGAATCTTTTGAAATCTTTGGCAGGTTTCTCCAGAATCAAAATCCTAAATTAAATCTTTTGGGGCTAAAATTAAATTTGGAACTTTCTAGTTAAGTGCCTCTAATGCCTCAAAGAGTGTATCTCTTCTCTTGTAGTGATGCTAAATGATTCGACTTATTTGCCAAAGTATGCGGGAGATATTGTCAAATGATAGTGATACTATACACTCTTTCAGTTACATTTATGCGTATAAAGCTGTTAAATATGTTTGAAAAATTATACAAATTCGTAAGTCTACTATATTATCAATCATAATTTTAAGTATGCTAAATCTTTTCTACAGTTCTATTTGTATGGATCTGTAATTAATGCTAATGTTCTAAAGATTTTATAGAATTTATTAAATCGGATGGTCCCAATGTTACACTATCTTGAATCTGGTTACCTTAAAATGCTACATGTAGTAAATTTAGTAAATTTCTTTGTCAATTGAAAATTTTCATCAGATTTTAACCATAAGCTATTTCAAGCTTTCACTATGCATAGTTATTGTTTCGAGTTCTCTAAAAGCATTTCCAATCAGCTCTATTCCAAAATTGCTTTTTTCTAACTAGTACTCTTAAACACAGATTTCTGATAACTTTAAAATAAACGGACTAAATAAAAATTTTCAGAACTCTAATTGTAAAAAATGGCTACATTCATATAACTGCTAACCAAGTTAAAGCAAAAATAAATTAATTACATGAAGTAATTGATAAAGACAATGTTTTATCACTTTAAATTAAAACATTGCTGGTTATTTACTTAAATGTTTTGTTTTCCCGATTCAAGAAAATTTTCCTTTATGAGCTATCTATAGTTTTAAACAATCTGGTAAAGTATACTTTTGTGAACAATAGTGGAGAAATTTGCTTTTCCTCCCTACTTGATTTATCTAAAATTTGGAAGCTGTTTGTATATATTCTTACTTTTTATTTACATAAGTGTAATAAAAATCTGCTCTGTCTTTGTAAACAGAATACAATTAGAAACATTGGTTATGTTAAATATTTCCAAGGCTTTGACTAAACTGTCATCACATAAAATGTGCATAGAATGTCCAGCTTTAGGAGTTTGCAGCCTTACAGTAAGTAAAAATTGTCACTTCCTGGCAGTCTCAAGAACCTTTAGACACTATGAAAAATCTAAGGTATGCCTTAGTTTGGGTTCCTACCCTTAAAAGGTTTTTTTTTGTTTGTTTATTTGTCTTTTTGAGACAGAGTCTTGCTCTGTCACCAGGCTGGAGTTCAGTGGCGCAATCTCAGCTCACTGCAAACTCCGCCTTCTAGGTTCAAGGGATTCTCCTGCCTCAGACTCCTGAGTAGCTGGGACTACAGGCGCGCAACCACACCCAGCTAATTTTTGTATTTTTAGTAGAGACGGGTTTTCACCATTTTGGCCAGGATGGTCTCAATCTCTTGACCTTGTGATCTGCCCACCTTGGCCTCCCAAAGTGCTGGGATTACAGGCATGAGCCACTGTGCCCAGCTTCAAGAGGTTTTAAATCTGAGATTCCTATATGATCAGTGTGGAAATAAAATGTTATATTTCCAGAGAAATCTATTAATACACCTGTGCTTTGTTTTATGTTCTTATTATCTCTGACTGAATCAGTTCCTGAAATTTCCTAATTTTCTCCAGTATTTGGCTACAAATCTGTAACTAAAACAAAAGCTACTCCGTTCCTATAAAAAGCAATATAGAAGTTGAAACTAGATGAATTTTAAGAAACAAACCCTGTATCTGATGTATGGACCACATAAAATGTTCACTAAACTGCCAGATGTTGTGACCAGAAACACTCAAACTACAAACTAGGAGAAGTTAATGTTTTCATAGTATAAAAAGCTTTTCTCAAGACGCAGAGACAAGACTCCCAATCATAGTAAGAATCTTACCCCACTTGCTACCTTTTATACTTGACAAGGTAATGATTAATTGAAATTTCACAGTCAATAGTTTCTGCTGGTAACTTAACATAAGCTAGCCTAAGAAATCCTTCAGTACCCATTGGTTGAATTTTAAAAAATATATATGTACTATTGCTAGTACTACATGCCAATCTAGATAAATTTCTCTGGGAAAAGTTGACACTCATATATACAAAATAAGCAAACAAGCCATGTGCTTACAAAATACTTCATCTAATTCCCTATGCTTATTTGATTCATGCAATTGGTGACCTTTAAGTCTAGGTTTATGGCTCAAAACCATTACATAAACTGGAATTGTCACATTAATATTAATATTACTTCATATTTTCCTTGTTTGAACTTTATATCTTTTACTAATTAAAGTTTTGCAGAAGTGCAACTTCTAACAAAATGATACTGACCCTACACTTTGAGCTGGCACCAGAAGACTATGGAACAGACAAGATTGAACTTAATAGTGAACTCTGAGTAGACTTAGCATGAGAGCCACTCCTTTTAAACCTCCATTGTTGCTCAAATATGGCTAAAAGAATGTTGACACTGAATCCTACTTGCTCATCATTCTCCCCAGTGTGGAATGAGACCAGCAACTGGGACAGGTACATTCTGGAGTCAAGGGACAACAAGTCTTAACTGTAGTGTAATTTATCAGTGATACTTTCAGAGAAAGATCTTGATCAAAAGGAGGAAATATGAAAGTCATCGGAATCCAAATGGAGCTACTAATGTTAAGAAAAGTATGACACAAAGAGGTGGGGAAGGCTATAAAGAGAGAAGGTTCTCATGCTCGTATACTTTATAATGAAAACACAACCTTGCCCAAAGTCCGTCACAACCTTATACAAAAAATATTTCTGCAAGGACATCCACTCAGCAGCTGTGTGGCCAAAATTGGACCAGTGTCACCTTTGTTTTAATCTCTGAAGCAATGGAGAATTATTTCAAAATGATTCAGTAATTTTTCTCATTTTTTTTCTGTAAAATTTTTGTCTTTCTTTACTTCCCTGAATAGGCATGTAGTTTACTATGGATGTATACTCCTTTTGCAATGCTCTATTCCCAAACAGACATCTTATTTTTGGACAGCCTCTCTGTGTCTGTTATTTTGATTGACAATGTATATGTGTGTGTCGAATAGTAAAGTAAAAATAAACATACATATTTTAATTTGGAATTGCAATTAAAAACTTTTAGAGTCACACTATAAAAATATTCCACTGCAACAGGAAATACAACTTTTTCCCTTGTCCATGGCAATGGTGAACCCAAGCTAGGAGGGAAACTCAGCTTTAATGAATACAGCATGATGGTAATAGAGAGTCTGATGTTGAATTACTCTTTTAATTGCTACCCTCTTTTGTTTTGTTTTGTTTTGTTTTCCAAAGGCAAAAAGACCTTCAACTAAGCTTGTCCTGAGATTCCTATGTGTCATCTTTTGTGCTTTTCCTACATCACCCTCTAAATTCACTCTTCACTTTTAGAAGAAAATGAGACTCTCTCAGTGACTCTTCCCATAATTTGAGTTTTGGCAAACTAACAACTAGGAATCTGCCTTTGTAACTTTCTGTCTTTCTGTGTGTTCACTGAGATCTCCAATAAAAGACACAACAACCCAGTGTTGCCATGGTCTCCATGCTAGTGCTCGTCAATAGGAAACAAGATTGCTGTACCTCTTAGAAATGAAATTTCTTGTTGATATGTCTTTTTGTCATTTCTCAGAAATTTGCCCAAATTAACTTTCTTCTCACATTTTTCCAGACTCAGTCCTCTCGAGGGTTCTTTTTTATGTCAGCTCTAAATGGAAAGGACAGAAATGGAAGATAGCAGTCAATCTAAATGGTATATATTCCTAAGATTCCAGAGAAGTTTTCCATGATAAGTGACTGTATTTTCAACACTGCCACAAAATTTTACTATTGCCTGAGAAGTCAAGAAATACTAACATTTGTTAAATAATCATTATGTGCTAGGACCCCCATATGCACAACATAAATTAACCCTGTTCTATTTTATCTAGAGAGTTTTATCTTGCAATGTTTTAAATAAATTTGATTTAGCTTCTGAGATTTAAAAATCAGAGCTTTTAACCTAAAATCCAGTCTTCTGGGTTCTCTGGAACTATCTGAAGATATAGTAAAGTAATATACAATAGCTCCTGTATTAGTTTGCTATGATTGCCACAACAAAATACCACAGCCTGGGTGGGTTAAATGACAGAAATTTATTTTTTCACACTTCTGGAGACTAGAGTTCAAAATCAAAGTGTCAGCAGGTTTTAATTTCTTCTGAGGCCTTTCTCCTGGGCCTGCAGATGGCTGCCATCTCCCTGTGTCTTCACAGCATCCCCTCTCAGTCTTTGTGTGTGTCATAATCTTTCTTCTTATAAGTATCAATCATATTGAGTCAAGGCAGGTGGCTCACCTGAGGTCAGGAGCTGGAGACCAGCCTGGCCGACATGATGAAACCCCATCTCCACTAAAAAAAAAAAAAAAAAAAAAGCCAGGCATGGTGGTGAGCACCTGCAATCCCATCTACTTTGGAGGCTGAGACAGGAGAATTGCTTGAACCCAGGAGGTGGAGGTTGAAGTGAACTAAGATTGTGCCACTGCACTCCAGCCTGGGCAACACTGCAAGACTCTGTCTCAAAAAAAAAAAAAAAAAAAAAAAAAACCGGCAAGAAAAAAAGAGGTTATAGGTGACCCTTTCTAGATGACGCTTTTGGCAGCAAATGTTAAAAAAAAATATTATTTACATTACATAATTATATTTTATTATGTTGAATATTATTTATATTAAAAGCATCACAAATAACTTACTGATTTTTTTTTTCTGGTTAAGCAATTTGGTTGTAGTTATTACTTCCTAACTGTACATACAAGCAATTTTTCAGATCTTTTCAGATTTTTCAGGGTCTTTTCTAACTTAAGGAGACAAATGATGAAAACAATGACTTCATATGCAACCTGACTTAAAATCATTACCACAAAACATTCATTGATTTTTTTTAGGAGAAGAATTTTAGAAGAAAAAATAAAAAGATGAACCAGTTAAGCAAGTAATGACATTTAGGCAATAGGTTTGACAGAACCTTCCTTTTTTTTTTTTTTTTTTTTCTTGAGATGGAGTCTCACTCTGTCGCCCAGGCTGGAGTGCAGTGGCCTGATCTTCACTTCCTGCAACGTCCGCCTCCCAGGTGGTTCAAGCAGTTCTCCTGCCTCAGCCTTCTGAGTAACTGGGAATACAGGCGCCCACCACAGCGCCCAGCTAATTTTTGTATTTTTAGTAGAGACAGAGTTTCACCATCTTGGAGACTGGTCTCGAACTCCTGACCTCGTGATCCACCCGCCTCAACCTCCCAAAGTGCTGGGATTACAGGGGTGAGCCACGGCGCCCAGCCAACAGAACCTTTCTATGCAAAATATAAAAAACATGAAGACTGGAAAATATTCTAAATGGAATAGTGACTTTGTTGTTGTTGTTGCTGCTGTTTTTTGTTTGTTTGTTTGTGTCTTTTTTTTGAGATAAGGTCTTGCTCTGTCACCGAGGCTGGAGGTCAGTGGTGCGATCTCAGCTTACTCTAACCCTCACCCCTTGGGCTCAAGCGATTTTCCCACCTCAAGCGATTTTCCCACCTCAGCCTCCTAAGTCTCTGGAACCACAGGCACGCACCACCACTTTTTCTTTCAGGCTTTTTTTTGTGTGTATTTTTAGTAAAGACGAGTCTCACCATGTTGCCAGGCTGGTCTTGAACTCCTGAGTTCAAGCAATCCGCCAGGCTCAGCCTCTCAAAGTGCTCAGATTACAGGTGTGAGCCCCGCACCCAGCCAAACTAGTCTTTTTTTTTTTTTTTTGAGACAGAGTCTCGCTCTGTCGCCCAGGCTGGAGTGCAGTGGTGCGTTCTCGGCTCACTGCAAGCTCCGCCTCCCGGGTTCACGCCGTTCTCCTGCCTCAGCCTCCCAAGTAGCTGGGACTACAGGCACCCGCCACCGTGCCCAGCTAATTTTTTCTATTTTTAGTAGAGACGGGGTTTCACCGTGTTAGTCAGAATGGTCTAGATCTCCTGACTTTGTGATCTGCCCGCCTCGGCCTCCCCAAGTGCTGGGATTACAGGCCTGAGCCACTGCGCCCGGCCCAAACTAGTCATTTTTAAAATGGCAGTTGAATAGTCTTCAGTGAGTCCCGAGTTCCTTTTTCCTAATGGACTCTAAGTCTCAGAATTCTGACAATCCAGATGTTTAACCTGATGATGTCTCTACGTATTAATGGCTTCTGTGGTTTTAGAAGAACCTTAGTCATAATTCCATATTTGTTGGCTTCTTAATGGTACAAAGTATTGGGGAGATGATGACTGCTCATTCTCTTTTCTTAAATTTTTGAGATTTGACATGAAGAATAAGGTATGAACTGAGAAAAGCAATCTGATTAGAAAAAAACTGGAAATAAAAATCATAAGCTTCAGCTACTCCCTGAATAAATTAGTTGCCTTGGTAGATCCGCAATCCTCCCAAAAAGTACGAAGGGACTGCTTGGCTCTCTGAATGCTTTCATAGGTAATTACCTCAATTCATTTTTGCCCAGTATCACACAGTTTTAATCACATTGCTAACTTGAATTAAGCAGACAAGTTACCCCAGTATAACATTAATTCTATCAGGGAATCAGTTGTTTGTCCTTGTTTAAAGAGGTGATCATTTGTTTCGGCATTCTAGGCAGACAAGCATGCTTGAGAATAAATATGAGAAAACTACAAAAAACAACTAAAACCTTTTTCTGATTCCCTTAAAAGAACGTCTCCACCACGGAGGTTACAGTGAGCCGACACGGTGCCACTGCACTCCAGCCTGGGCGACAGAGTGAGACTCTGCCTCAAAAAAATAAAAAAAAGAAAAAAGAACGTCTCCAATTTCAATACATTTCATTGTTCATGGAAATATACAAAGTGTATTAAGGAAGTAAAAACACTTTAAATAATGTCACTTTTCAATCTAAGTGCGGAAGCAGTTTTCCTTTTTATAGGTTTTCTATTATTCTTACATGAATCAAGACAGTCGAGTGTTTTTATTTATCTTGAAACCTGTTCCTAATTCCTACTCTGCCAAGACCATAGATGTGTTTTCAAATAGTAAGCCCCTTTGCATATGTTGTTTATAGATAAACAACAATAATCAAACTTAATTTATAGCGAATTAACGTTGATCATAGTAATCGCAGATGTGCAATTAGCAGTTGGTTTCTACCTTTACTCAAAACCACAAAAACATTTTAAATCACAAAGATATTCACACTTTTTTAAATGTTGATTTGTTTGGTGGAGTAAGTTGCTGATATAAATTTGAGGTCAAATTCTGACCTCTACATAAATGTGAATGTTTTGGTTTGTTAGTTGTCCCTTTTTAAATCTGTACCTAATACAAAATGTTAGTTATTTGAGGAGGAGATCTTCTGCTAAGAAATGCCAGGAAAAGCTTTCTGAGCCTCTACTGATTTTTTGTGGTGGCAAATGTGAGCCATAAGCCAAGACTCTAGTGGCAAATAGTTATTTCATTGTTTTGTCTAACCGTACACAATTTCATGAGGCTTATTATTTTATTTATAAATGAGGAAATCAGAATTCAGAAAGATTAAATAAGTTAACTGAGGCTACTAGTGAATGGAAGTCAAGATTTAAACTAACTATGTTTAACTTTAAAGACCATAATTATCTCATTAAGTCAAATTGTATCTAGGAATGCTGCCTTTCCAAACTTCTATTGAAAAATGGTGGCATTGGCTGGGATTTGGATCCTGACTGCCAGTAGTCTCCTTCTCTCTAAATGTGACTAGACTCACTGGTGGGTTTGGGCCCCACCTGCAGTGGACTCATATGAGATAAAGTGGCTTATATTTTCCTGCCGAACCCTCACTGTACACACTCCATATTGTCTATTTTCCACAAGTCATGAAATGAACCTTTACCAATTGAATCCTATCCCACCTTGATGGAAAAGCACCTAACCATTTCAAGTGACAAACTGATTGACATCTCAACATCTTCTTTAGACCGGAAAAGACTATATAGTGAGAGACATATTTGCCTCTTCCATCTTTTTCCCTATTCCTCCCTCTCTTTCAGTAGGAGGTCTCTGGCCACACTTCTTTCCTTTCTCTTCTACAAACTTGCCTATCTCATTTATGGCCCAGAGCCTCCGCACTTGACTTCCCCTTCTCTTGGAACCATCTATTTCCAGATATGTGCAGGGCTTCTTTCATCTCATTAGGCATTTGTCAGCTTGTATATCACCACCTCTGAGAAGCCTTCCCTGACTCCCTTCGCCAAAATGACCTTAATGCTGTCAGGTTCTTAATCATCTAACATTACGTGTTTTGTTGTTTTCTTCTTGCACTAGAACAAATTAGGGAAAATGTCTTGTTCATTACTCTATCTGCAGTTCTTGAAGAGTGATGTGTGAGTATAGTAAGCAATCAGTAAATATTTGTGGAAGGAATGTATACATGAATTAATAAATTATGTAGCTGATTCTTGGTAAGTGATCAAAACACAATTTTTATTGAAATAAAAGCAATATACCTCCCTAGAAAACAGTTTGTTAATCTCTTGTAAAACTCAACATACAATTACCATTTGACATGGCATTTGCAATTTGGACATTTATCTTAGAGAAATGAAAATTTATATTCACGCAAACACCTGTACACAAATGTTGGTAACAGCTTTATTTATCACAGCTACAAACTGGAAATAAGCCAGGTGCCCTTCAGCTGGGTTCAACAATTAAACAAACTAGTATATCTATACCATGAAACACTACTCAATAATAAAAATAAACAAACTATTGACTATACTCATCCACTTGAAAGAATCTCTAGAAAGTTAGTTTGAGTGAAAAATCCAGTCACAGGGGTTACATGCCAAAAAACTCCATCTGATAACATTCTTGAAAAGATGAAATTATAGAGATTGAGATCAGATTAGTGGTTGTCAGGGTTAAGGACAGGGAAGGAAAAAATAGATGTGGGTAGGTTTATAAAAGGGAAAGATGAAGGATCTTTGTAGTGATGGAACTGTTTTGCATCTTGACTGTGGTGGTGGATAGAACAAGTCAGGTGATATACTTGCATAGAATTAAATGTACACACATTACGCACAAATTAGTGTAAGTAAAATTGGAGAACTCTGATTAAGATGGGTGAATTTTATCAATGTCAATATCCTGGTTGTTATATTTTGATACAATTTTGCAAGAAGTTACTTTTAGAAGAAATTGGAAAAAGGGTTCACAGGATCTTTTTTAAATTCTATTTTAAAACTATATATAAATGTACAATTATCTCAACATGCGAAGTTTAATGTTAAAAAAAAATATATCCTTGAAATATAAGTAATTTTTAAACATTAACTGTTTGAAAAATGAACAAACTGCTGTCCACAAACAATTTTGAAAGTTGTGTTAAACAATCTAATTTTATACTTAAATTGTTATTTGTGACCCTATTGAAAGAAAAATGCTTATGTATCTTTCTTTCTAGAATATCCTCCTTTTGTATTCCTCCTCTTTCCTTTCAAATCCAGAGTCAGATTTTTATCCACTTGGAATATACTTTTTTTTTTTTTTTTTGCCTAGACCCTAAGAAAGGCTACTTGTATGGTCAAGCTGGGAGGTAAATGCAAATTTCCAAAAGTGCACCATACGGACATGTAGTGAATATGCAATGCAATTCTTATTAGCTAAATAAATCCACAATTTGCTAAGGGATACTGTGGCAGTCATAGGTGTCAAGGTGCATGCATAGTGTTAGTATGGCTGGCTCACACCTGAGCACAGAATATCAGTTTGTTAGCTGAGTTCTCTGGAGAAAAACAACACTGAAAGTTTTGATTCTAACATATTCCTTTAATTCAGATGTAAAACTTCTACTTTGGGCCCATGAAATTGTCAGGTTTAATTATTGTGCCATATTTTACAATTTCATAAGAATTTTTCCTTTGAAAGTAGTATGACTTCAAAGTAAGCAAAAATGGGGTTTGAAGTCTAGGTCTGTCAATTATTAATTCATATTATTCATTATATTGACATAGTTATTAATTGTCAATTATTAATTTCCTTATGAAATCATAAGGAAGCCATATAACTCTGCACCTCTCATGTCCTTTCACACTTCTCCATTAATCCCCTATCCTATCTCAACCATTTCCTTCTGTGGTCATAACCTAGAGCTTGTCATTGTATAGCCCCCTCATAACCTCAGTTGTATGCATCCCATTCTCTGACTACACCTCCTCTCCTTCCACTGATACTTAGTTTCTATCACTTCAACTCAAACAATTCTATGATGTCAGCAAGACCTCTTTTCCTACTCTCAAACCATATAGTCTGTATTATTTTCTAAAAGTTTAGAGCATTACATTTTAGTGAAGATGTTTTTAGTCTTTTATTTTTGTCCAAACTTCATTTTGAATAGTTTCTGTTGCTGTATCTTCAAATTCATTCATTTTTTAATTCTGCAGTGGCCAATTGACCATTAATCTCAATCAATATTTTTTTCATTTTATGTATTTATTTTTCAATTTCATGTAAGTCCTGTCTTATATCTTCCATTTCTTTCCAAATCAATTTCATGATGTACGCTTTCTTCCTTAATATATACAGCACATTTTAATAGCCACTTTAACATACTTTTCTGCAAAGTTCATCATCTTTATTACTTCCAGGTCTGTTTCTATTGATTAATTTTTTTCATGATTACAGATCAAACTTTTCTGCTTATTTGGATACCTGGTCATTTTTGCTTAGATGACAGATGTGATGTGTACATATATATCTACAATCCAACTAACTTATATATTGAGGTATTGTTGGGAGGTGGGGGAATCAAGTTTCATTTGTTCTTTTCCATGTAGATAGCTGAAGGTCAACGCACCACTTATTGAGATGAGACATTCATCTCTTCCATGGTTCTACAGTCCCCTTTTGTCAAAATTTAAATATCCACATGTGCTTATTGTTTCTGGTTTCTCCTATTCGGCTGGCCTACTTATCTTTTATTTGCCCAATATCACATTATCTTAATTACTCTACCTTTAGACAAAGTTTTATAACGAATAGCTTTATAATAACCCAGTAGACTTCATGTCTAAAACACCAAAAGTAACAGCAACAAAAGCCAAAATTGGCAAATGGGATCTAATTAAACTAAAGAGCTTCTGCGCAGCAAAAGAAACTACCATCAGAGTGAACAGGCAACCTACAGAATGGGAGAAAATTTTTTCTATCTACTCATCTGACAAAGGACTAATATCCAGAACCTACAAAGAACTCAAATTTATGAGAAAAAAAAAAACACAAACAACCCCATCAAAAAGTGGGCAAAGGATATGAACAGACATTTCTCAAAAGAAGACATTCATACAGCCAACAGACACATGAAAAAATGCTCGTCATCACTGGCCATCAGAGAAATGCAAATCAAAACCACAATGAGATACCATCTCACACCAGTTAGAATGGCAATCATTAAAAAGTCAGGAAACAACAGGTGCTGAAGAGGATGTGGAGGAATAGGAACACTTTTACACTGTTGGTGGGATTGTAAACTGGTTCAACCATTGTGGAAAACAGTATGGCGATTCCTCAAGGATCTAGAACTAGAAATACCATATGACCCAGCCATCTCATTACTGGGTATATACCCAAAGATTATAAATCATGCTGCTATAAAGACACATGCACACGTATGTTTATTGTGGCACTGTTCACAATAGCAAAGACTTGGAAGCAACCCAAATGTCCACTAGTGACAGACTGGATTAAGAAAATGTGGCACATATACACCATGGAATGCTATGCAGCCATAAAAAAGGATGAGTTCATGTCCTTTGTAGGGACATGGATGCAGCTGGAAACCATCATTCTCAGTAAGCTATCGCAAGAACAGAAAACCAAACACCGCATGTTGTCATTCATAGGTGGGAACTGATCAATGAGATCACTTGGACTCTGGAAGGGGAACATCACACACCAGGGCCTATCATGGGAAGGGGGCTGGGGGGAGGATGGCATTGGGAGTTATACCTGATGTAAATGACGAGTTGATGGGTGCAGCACACCAACATGGCACAAGTATACATATGTAACAAACCTGCACATTGTGCACATGTACCCTAGAACTTAAAGTATAATAAAAAAATAAAAATAAAAAAAATCCAGTAGAGCTTTTTTGTTTTGTTTTGTTGAGACGGAGTCTCACCCTATCGCCCAGGCTGGAGTGTAGTGGTATGATTTCAGCTCACTGCAACCTCTGCCTCCTGGGTTCAAGCAATTCTCTTGCCCCAGCCTCTTAAGTAACTGGGACTACAGGCACGCACCACCACGCCTGGCTAATTTCGGTATTTTTAATAGAGACAGGGTTTCACCATATTGGCCAGGCTGGTTTTGAACTCCTGGCCTCAGGTGATCCGCCTGCCTCGGCCTCCCAAAGTGCTGGGATTATAGGCGTGAGCCACCATGCCTGGCCCAGTAGAGCTTATTTTTTATTCAGGAATATTACTTTTAAAAATACATCTGCCTAACAATCCAAGAGAATGCTCACTCAGGACGCAGTTTCAGCACCACCAAAACACAGTGTAGGTGCTACAAATCATGCAAAATAAAAATACAATATTTTCTAATACCTAGGACTATCTTCATTACATGCTTTCAAATATTTTGGCAGACAAACATTTCATCCTCAAAAACCTTTCTTTTAGATAGGCACATAGTTACTACTGGTTACACAAAAACATGTTTTACATCGTTAGACATATATATGATATTCCTCTTAGAAGACATTAAAATGTTATTTAAAACTTTACAGAACTGTATAAAACTTTTAAAGGCTTTTCTGCACTTTTTAAAAAAGTTTTACACATGCTACTTTGGACAAATCAGTTACAGACTACTTTCTAATTGCATCACTCAAACCTAACAAAACTTTTTTTCAAGGATTCTAACCCTGTACCTCAACACACTTGCTTAAAAATGTAACAGCACAGGGCTATAGTTCTCCACTTACTTGTTCTTTGAAATTGCAAAAGCTATTGTTTAGCCAGAAGCTTCAAACTCAATGCCCTTAACTGTCTAGCAAAAGAAGTTATGTTTCAATCCTACAATTGGCATCTGCATTATCTCAAGAGTGTAGCGTAAGAACAGAGAGTCAGGAAGATTGCTGCTCTGCAGATAGTCTTTGAATATATAAATTGTTGGACTGCTTAAACTTCTTGCAACTTCTTAAGTAGGTGAAGAGATTTTTACCTGTGTCAACAGTATATGTGTTTCTTGCAAGCTATCAAGGTCTTGAAGCAGATTTTATGGGCACTTTTGTGAGCTCCCTCTATAATCAAGACATGGTGTTCCAGTAAGGCCTTTTTGTGCTTGGACAGTGCAACAACAGATGCCCTCACTACAGGTGTTTAAGTCCAAGCCGACAAGGATGGCCATGTTCTTCTGAGGATGTCACCCCATTCATCACTGTCAGGAAGTGGTGGAATTTAGGGGCAATCTATAAGATTTCGAAGAATGTTAAAACTAGCATTGTGTTGGTAATATAAAAAATTACTGGCTCCTTCTTTTGGGAAGTCTATCATTGTTGTGGAGGTAGAAGAGTAGAGCTCTAGATCAAATCTGGAAAAATAGATTCCAAAGTATTTCCTTTGGTAGCCTAAAGTCTGCACACCTGGCATGTCCACATAGGCCTTTCCTACATGCATTTCCTACACAGGCCTAACAAAATGAAATCTGTGGGCTCACTGAGCAAGTTCCCCATGTTAGATCCAGAGACAGATAAGGGCCTCTGGACTCAACTAGTGCAGTTACTAGTGATGTTTGGGATATTATCATAGCTATTTTGGTATGTGCTAAAGTTAATCCCTTTGCTTTTTTAAAGCAAATTTAAAATTATAAAATTTGGCATGTGTCCTAGGTTATTTGTGTACTCCTGAATATGAGTATGACCTAACCTTCCAGTGCTAGTCTGGAGACCTAAAGTTCTCTGAGGTCTACTTTCTCAGCACCGATCACAGTTCCTCCCACATCCCAGATTCACTGTCTTCTGCTTATGAAGTTTCTTCGCTCACATTATCCCGAAGCTTACGGAACTCAGGAATTCTGATTTGGCCACCATTCTCACGTGTACCTTCTCATGGAGACCAACTACAGAATTTTAACATTAAAAGCTTCTTTTCACAGCTACAGCTTTCACATCAAAACTTTTTTCAATGTCAAATGTCATGGGAAATTATACCTTATTGACAACCCTGGTGTCACAGTGGCTGATCATGAAGATGTCTGGAGCACCAAAAAATTGGTCAAACATGATGGTACTGGTTTTCCGGTTGTTAGTTACACCATCTGACTCAAGGTTGTTCACAATATTTAGGAAATCTGGGAAAAGGAACTCATTCCTAGAGTGAACTATTATAGCTCATTCTCTGGTTTAGTGTCTGAAATGGCAGATGCATTAGAATGAATTGGAGGCACTGTCTAGCCCCCTTCTCTATAGACTAATTGTTCTTATTATCTGAAGACATCTCGTGAGGAAGGGTGCTTGCTGGTCCAAGTTACTGCACACTGATGAGCTTATGGGAGTTGGCTGCTGCTTGCCACTCTGGATGGAACTGATGGCTAAGCTTATGATGCTTTGTCTCAGTGACTACACCCAAAAGGAGTTCTGCATGTTGGCACTTTGCTCTTGGACCTCCTCGCTTGGGAAGGCATGGACAGAATCCTTGATTTCAGGTCATGTTTACATGCCTTAACAAGAGGGTTCAAGTGCAGGTGAAGGGCTGCTAGAAGACACTCACAGCATCTTCCTCCCTCAGCCTAAGGGTGGAATTTACATCATGTAATTCAGTGTGGCAAAGGCCTCCATTGCCGATACCTTATCACCAACTGGATCATACTTGTGGTCTAATCTCCCTCTGACACAGAGCAGGGTTCAGAATTGTGTTCCACATGCTGTCAGCACAGAGAAGTGGGCTTAACCAAGTGTTTTCCCTATTACAGTGAGTCACAGAGCTGACCATAGAATATTCGGTAGTTCAGTTGCTAAATGATCTGTTCAAAGCATCCAAGAGAATTACACTCCTGAGTCAGGCCCTGTCCTCTTCCCTCTTCTCGGCTGGAGTGAGGCATTGACTTCTCTGTAACTGGACCTAACAGAGTAGGAGGAATTGAAAATATCCATGAAATTATTTCTCCTCTTTCTTCAACCTACCCTGTCATGATCCTTATTCTTCATTCCCCCAGTCTGTTCATAGAATAACTCTCATCTTCATTTCTAAAAGACAATTTTAATAAATATAGAATTCTATGTATTTAATAATATATCTCCCCTTTTGTCTTTTGGCATTAATAGTTTCTGATATAACGTCTGTTGTCCTTCCTAACCTTTCTCTTCTGTACATTATGTGTGCCTCCCTTCACTTACGGCTGATTTTATTTCTGAATTTATTTGTTTATGTTTATCACTGATATCTAGCAATTTGATTATTCTGTGTTTTGGCATATTGTCTTTACATTCACTCAGCTTGTGGTTTATTGGCCTTCTTGTTTTTGTGGTTACATAATTTTCTTAAAATTTGGAAACTGACCATTATTTCTTCAAATTTTTTTTTCTGTCCCTACTTCCCTCTTCTAGGAATCCAAATATGCATATATTTAACTACTTGATTCTATACTATGGGTGATTATTTTAGTCTTCTAATTATGATTCTGTGTTTTCATACATTTATTTGAAATATTTGAAATATTTATTTTTCAATTTCAGAAATTTTATGTTGGTATTTTAAAAATATTCTGTTTCTCTCCTTTTCAACTTACCTTCTTGAACATATGTTGATATTCATAATAACTCTTTTAAACTGCTTGCCTGCCAGATTCCATCATCTGTATACTTTCTATGTCTGTTTCTATTGATTCCCTCCTGGTTAAAGGTGAGATTTTCTTATTTGGATGACTGATTGCTTTTACCTGAATATCAAATACTATGAATTTTTTGTAGTTAGGAGCTGGATTTTGTTGTTTTTCTTTAAATAGTGTTAGTGGTTCTTAAAGAAACACAATTAAGTTACTTGGAATTGGTTGCACGTTTTTTAGTCCTACTTTTAAATTTTCTTTGCGCAGATGCAGGGAAAGCCTTACTCTAGGACTAAATCAGCCTCATTAGGAAGGTGACAACTTTCTGAGGTTTCTATTCCCAGCCCATTAACTACAAAATCTTTCTACTCAGCTGAAGGAAACATGAGCATTCATAGCTATATTAGCTTTTGAAATTGTTTTGTTTACTGCTTTCTGGTTACTCTTTTACTGAGTGGTTTTCATCACATTTACACAGATAATTCTTTCAGCTTAAAACCTGAGAGTACCTAATGCAACTCTCCAACCTTTCGTTTCTGTGTCTTCCACTTGTGTCAGTGAAGAAGAGGCAAAAGCCTAGATTGCAAAGCAATAAGACAAGGCATTCATTGGGTCTTAGGAATCTCAATTCAGAATACACTGACTCAGTTACAAGCCAAATTGTGTTCCAAAAAGAGGGATAGTCGTGGAAGTCTTTTTTAAAAAGATGAGGGTGATAACAGAAGTTATTTTGAAGGAATTACCACTGGTTTAGGTGTCTGGCTTAGTACATGAATCCATAGTTCATTGGATGTTGCTGTTCAAGAGTCGCAGAGCTGGTGATGCTCAACTGCTTCCTGGGATGTTGTAGCTGGAGCAGTTTAGTCCAGTTTGAAAGTTTAAAACAGTCTCCTGGGTTTTTGCATTATTGCGGGATGGCCAGGTAGTCCTCCTTAGAACGGTTTCCTAACTCCACTTTAGAGCTCTGAACCAGAGTGAAACCATGTTGTATATCACATTCCACATTTCCCTTTCGATCAAGGTCTGACATGAGGAAGTATCACTAATCAATTGCCATTTGATTGGCACAGATTTGTAATTGATCGCCCTTGGAAATGCCTGTTTATCTAGAGTGTTGTGTACCATGAGAGAGACTGTTGGAAGTTAATGTACTTCCAAGACTTCAGAGATTGGCCAAACATGAATGACAAGGGAGCCACTCTAACTAGGAGGCCTGTATTATTCTATGATGATAAGCTCTACACCAGGAGAAGCATGCATTTAATTAACCATGTCTAAACATTGTGACATTATTATTTTAATATCCTGGATAGGCTAGCAGCAACAGAAAGTTCAGATGGTGCAATAAAAATTTCTCTGCTAGCTTGTCAGATCCTGGATTCCCTTGATTGTAGCTTCCAGATAAGCAGATCAACTTTGATATCCTGATGCACCAAAACTGTAGGAGCAGAAAGAAAACTTCACTTTGCTCTCTGAAGGTTGCTAAAAATTAACTGCCAAAAGCCAAATTAATAAGAGAAAAGGCTTACAAATTTTATTAATGTGCATGGGGACAGAACATAGAGTAATTATTCCCAATCCCTAATGGGGCACAGAAGCTTATATAAGTCATTTTTTATAAGAGATAGAGGAGATGGGACATATAGACGATTAGGGAGAATGAAGGGACCAGGGAGACATAAATTAATTTGTAAATAAATTACTTTGGAATTTTAATGAGCCCCAGAGGCAGATATTATCTTGTTAAAAATTTCATCTGGCTATGGTTCCACTCTTTACTCCTCTTTTCTGAAATAATGAGATTTCTGGAAGGGGATAGAAGGCAATAGTGTTTCTTTTGGTAAGAAGCTTTCTTGGTCAGATTAGGAAATTCCAGAGAGAGTCTCTCCCTGCCATGAAGAGGAAGGAACAAAACAAGATTAGATGGACCTTGATTCTGAGACTTATTTCTGAGGCCTTTTAATTTTCAAAAGTGCTCGCCAAGCCCAAGAGCCATATTTTGGGGAATCATTTTGTGTTCCCCAATATTCCCCTATCTGAAACTTCCCTGGAAATTTGACACACTAAAGACTTAGTTGGTGGCTATGGAGAGAAAAATGGGGTTAATAGCTGAGTGATGAAGGATCTCATTAAACCATTTCTTATTTAACAATGATTCTTTAAGATATTAACATCTAATATAAGCCTAATATGCCTCTCTTAGAGCTCCATGGGCTCTTTTTGAAATGTCCAACAGTAATTTGAGGTCAGAAAGACTTAATTTAGAATTTGAAATTTGAGGCTGGATGTGGCTCACACATGTAATCTCAGCACTTTGGGATACCGAGGTAGGAGGATCACGGGAAAGAAGGAATTCAAGACCAGCCTGGGCCACAAAGTGAGAGTCAAGACTTGCTCTCTATAAAAAATTGTTTTTTAAAACATTGGCCGGGTATGGTGGTGTGTGCCTGTAGTCCCAGCTACTTGGGAGGCTGAGGTGGGAGGATCACTTGAGCCCAGCAGTTTAAGGCTACAGTGAGCTAAGGTTGTGCCATTGTACTCCAGCCTGGGGGAAAGAGCAAGATCCTGTCTCAAACAAACAAACAAACAAACAAACAAACAAAGGCCCAGGCATGGTGGCTCATGCCTGTAATCCCAGCACTTTGGGAGGCTGAGGCGGGCGGGTCATGAGGTCAGGAGATCAAGACCATCCTGCCTAACACACGGTGAAACCCCATCACTGCTAAAAAATACAAAAAATTAGCCAGGTGTGGTGGCGGGCAACTGTAGTCCCAGCTGCTCAGGAGGCAGAGGCAGGAGGATGGCATGAACCCGGGAAGCAGAGCTTGCAGTGAGCCGAGATCGTGCCACTGCACTCCAGCCTGGGCGACAGAGCAAGACTCCGTCTCACAGAAAGAAAAAAAAAAAAAAGGAATTTGATTTCGGGAAAGTTTATCAAATATCGATATTTTAAAACATTTGATAGTAAAATAGGGTCACAGATCACTGTAAAATAATAGTGATTCATTCAGCCAAATTGATAAAAGATTTTCGAAAGCAAAACAAACAAAACTAACAATTTTACTCTTTGATAGAGAATAACTTTGGTTTTCTCAAAAATCAAATGACCTAATTAAGGTAGTATGAAAGGCCAGGTATGGTGGCTCATGCCGGTAACCCCAACAATGTGGGAGGCCAAGGCAGGAGGATTACCTGAGTCCAGTAGTTTGAGACTAACCTGGGTAACATGGCAAAACCCCATCTCTACAAAAAAAAAATTGCCAGGTGTGGTGGCACATACCTATAGACCCAAATACCAAGAAGGCTGAGGCAGGAGGATTGCTTGAGCCCAAAGGTTTGGGTTGAGGTTGCAATGACATTATCATACCACTGAACTTTAACTTTAACCTGGGCAATAAAGTGAGACTTTGTTTTTTTTAAAAAAAAAAAAAAAAAAAAGGCAAACTCTCCTGTTTTATTTTTGCAGTTTACTCCAAAGATGAACAAGTATTTTACTATTTCATATTAATACTGCACAAAATTTTTATTTAAAAAAATCACATTCTACCTTTGCATCAGTGTGTTATTAATACTAAATGTAATTCTAACAAAATCTTATAAACAAATTCATGCGCCGGGCGTGGTGGCTCAAGCCTGTAATCCCAGCACTTTGGGAGGCCGAGACAGGCAGATCACAAGGTCAGGAGATCGAGACCATCCTGGCTAACACGGTGAAACCCCGTCTCTACTAAAAAATACAAAAAACTAGCCGGGCGAGGTGGCGGGCGTCTGTGTTCCCAGCTACTCGGGAGGCTGAGGCAGGATAATGGCGTAAACCCGGAAGGCAGAGCTTGCAGTGAGCTGAGATCTGGCCACTGCACTCCAGCCCGGGCGACAGAGCCAGACTCCTTCTCAAAAAAAAAAAAAAAAAAAAAAAAAAAAAAATTCATGCAATCTCAGTCACTTTTTTACCACATATGATAAAATTTTTATAACCCTTTCCTATCTTCTTATAATTTTTTATTCCCTTTCTATATCCATTCAGTTTTATCTATCATTCATTTTCTCTTCCTTCAATTTAAAACAATCTTTAAATAATCTCTAAACTAGACAAAATAATTTTTCCTTTAACAAAAATAACATTATTTGTTTTATAACCATCCTAATGAAAAACACGTCTTACTTTTCTTTCATACTTTGTGGGCAAAATTTTTTCTCTTATATCCAGTAGTTTTCATTACATATATTCACTGCAGTCTTAAACATCACTGTAATTTCCAGTGAAAAACCTAGGAGGCAAGCAATTTTAATTGTTATGTATCAAGAGTCCTGGAGAAAGGCACAGCTATTAAGACAATCCTCAGAGAATCTAATCCTTTTCAGCATGGCCAGGAGGCACTCCTGGGTCAGAGGGGAGGTATTGGGCTTGGAGTCATTTCCCTTAAGCCCTGCTCCTCCAGGACCACCCCAATCTTCCTATCCAGCTTCAGCCTTTCACTTGCCCATTCCTAGAAATACTTGCCTTAAACATGCCCCAGTCTCATTCTTACCCCTCCAACAAATGCCCAATGAATTTGGGCCCAGTAAGGTCTAGGTCTCCTTCTCCCATATCATTTCCCCCCTCTGAAAAGGTACATCTAACAGCTGTTAGAATATGGAAGATGACCAATTTTAGCTGATTCCTGCTGACAGGGGACATTGTTTTGGGGGATAACAACAGTCAGATTCCTACAGCAGGGGTCTATCTAAGGATTCCCAGCAAAGGGGAGCCATCAACCAAGGCTCCGGTTGCCTGACCATTTAGAGTTTGATGACTTCTAGGCATGAGAGAAAAAAAAAATGTAATAAGGTTAAGCATGCATGGGTTAAACATGTGTATTATACAAGGAAAAAAGTTAATGTCATAGATTCAGAGACAAGAAGAAAAATACACTAACAACCACATTGTATCCTGAGCTTTCCACCTTGTTGAAAAAAATTAAATCTTGTATGGGAGCAGTTAAACTTTAGAAGAGAGATAAGTGTTCTTGCCATATCTTTAGCAGTTAACAGTGCACCCTGGGAATTCTGGGGTTTGTGGGCTTGCCTGGTGCCCATTAAAGCTTCTTTTTTTTTTTGTTTTGTTTTTCCTGTATTTCCTCTCTTTTTCCTGGGCCTCCCTGTCTCTATGACAAAAGACAGAGGTGGCCAGTTTCAGGAGGTGTTCTCCAGTGTACTGTCTGGGCCCATTTCTGCAACTCCCTCCTGATGTCAGGAGCTGCCTGATTAATAAATTTATCCTGTAGGATTTGTTGTCCCTCGACTGAATCAGGAGATAGAGAGGTATGCTTTACCAAGACCTCTCTTAGCCTCTCCAGGAAGGCAGTGGAATTTTCATCAAATCCCTGGTCGATCATGGACAATTTAGTATAACTGAGAGGCTTGGTCTTAGTCCTATGTAAGCCCTCCATTATGCATACCTGAAAATGTCTCCTCTTCCAATCTTCCATCTCATCACTGGGATCCCATTTAGGGTCATGCACTGGTACTGCTTCTTTTCCAGTTGGATAATGTTTACCCCCTTCCCCGACACTATATGTGACACAAAGCTCATCCCCAAATCTCTCTGCTGCTTTCAGGGCAGCCTGTTTCTCAGTGACCAGCAGGGTCTGATTCAAAAGTAACATAAAATCTCTCAAGGAGAGTTCAAATATTTGAGTGAAATTCTGGAAAGCATCTATATCTCTATCAGGGTCATCTGATAATTTGCCATGATCCTCCTTAATTTGCTTTAAGTCCTGTATGGAGAAGGGGACCTGGACCTTACTGGGCCCAAATTCGTTGGGCACTCACTGGAGGGGAAATAATGAGACTGGGCTTAAGGTGAGTATTTCTAGGAGGGGGAAAGTGACAGGCTGAAGCTGGATAGGAAGGTCAAGGTGGACCTCGAGGAGCAGGGCTTGAGGGAGCTGGCTCCTCTGCTGGGGGTACCCCTGGGACATGAGTCTTTAATCCTCTGGGCTTGCCCCTTGCAGCCTTCCCTGAGATGGCAAACAGGACGGCTGGATCAATCCTATGTTGTCGGCAAAGGTCTCAATTACCTTGCAAGGTAAGGCACATATGGGGCCTCAGACCATCTGTCCTCACAGCTACAGAAAAGTTCCAACTGCTGGACGGTATCAAAATGAATGCTTCCTTCCTGAGGTCAAGCCAGTCCTCCCTGTAAATCACAATTTGGCCAAACTCTTGTGCAGAAGCCAATGAGGCGCTTTTCCTCCAGATTCTGAGAGTCAAAGCAGTCCCCATGGTTCAGGATCTACTCTATTTAAGTTAAAGCCGGGGGTGCTAAAGAGAACTGGTTGCCCATTCTGAAAGACAGGGAATAGGGGTGTCCCTCATTCCCTTCCTTCTTTCAGCTAACACTCAGCGTGTGATGGAGAGAGAAAGCAAGCATCCTCTCTTCACTTTCTATCCCTTATCCCTGAGCCCTAGTGACCTTGGCAGGTGCCAGCCATAGGTACTAATGCAATATGTACCCATGAAGCAGGGAAAACTTGGATAATAGGAATTAACCATCCTCACCTATGCCTCCATTTCTCCCTGCTGTCGGCAAATCTTGAGTTCCCTGGGCCTGTTTATTCCATGAAGTACGGGCTCCTTCCATGGGATGGGGTTGAGTCAGCAGGAATTGGCCTTGCCCACTTACATTGTGCCTGTTTCCTGGCTTTGGATACCTCAGATCTGGTTTTTTCTTTCTAGGACTTCAGCCTGAAGCTTGGAATCAAATTTGGGACTGAAAAGATATTTTAGAGGCTGTTTTTATCTCTTTAGAGTGTCTCAAATGTCCCCTACTATATTTGCATTTCTCAGCCAGCAGGGGTTGTGCCTCTTCCTCTGCTAACTTACCAATCAGAAACACAGCTGGCAGTGGGGAGCCCTCTCACTTAGAAAAGAAAAAAAATAAAAAAGAAAAACAGTTTAAGGGGCAAAATGGGAAGATCTTGGGGAAGAATCCTTCACTTAACGCAGGTGGAGTGTGGATTCCTCTAATCCTTCCCCACAGTTCAAACTGGATTAAATTCCTCGGCCAGGGCAGAAATCTTCTGTTGGAGTGGCAGGTGAGAAGTGCCCGTCCACTGGCCACTCATGGCCGTTGGACTAGGCCTTTGCCTGCTATGGGCATGCCCAGGTGCCAGAGCTGGGAAGGTAAAGGGCAGGAGGAGATACCCTGAGCTATGTGTGCCTGTGACTGTCCAGGTGAAGGCATACATGGCATCTATAGGAAAAATTAGTCTGATTTGCACCTTTGGCAGCTGAACCAAATGCTCATTTTATTGCCACAGCCTGTAGCAAACCTTTTAACATAAAGAGATAATAGCTGTTTTAAATCGTGTGAGGGAGAAAAAGAGGCAAAATCTGGGGGTTTTGACTGGCCTGGTTTTAGGGCAGGGTTTTTAAAAACTCTTTGAAGGGAAACAGAGCCTCTTACTCAGAGGAAAGAGAGAAAGGTGGCAGGGTCTTGGAAAAGAGGCAGACCTGACAGTTTCACATTCACTCACACTCACTTTCCACAATCCTGGACGAGCCACCAGTTGAAATGGGAAAAGTTCCCTTTTCACCATTGCAGGGCATGCAATGGGGATGTGGCTCACTTCTTCAGCACCCTGCTGCTCAGACCTCTAGGGGAGTATACAGATGGGCAGGCTATAGGACTCCAACCCCACAGCAGTGTCTAGGGTGAACATTTACAGCTGAAGCCTCAGTGGGCATGTGTTACAGAGCACACTTTTAGTTTAGCTGTCCACAGGCAGCTTGTGTTAGTCAGTCAACTGGACCCCTGTCTTATATCAAGGACAGTGGACTTTCTGTACCCCAAGATTTTTGCCTTGGTGTACCAGAAGAATCAGATCACACATGGGTTTGGAGAATAAGTGCAAGGTTTTATCGAGTGGAAGTAGCTCTCAGCAGATGGGGGAGCCAGAAGGGAGATAGTTTTTCCGTGGAGTCAGGCTGCTCAGGCTCCTCTGACTGCCCTGGCCAAACTCCACTTCCTTCCCCTGGTCGATGGCCTGCTGGCATGTCAGCATCTGTCATGTGCTTTTCTGCCTGTGTGCTCCCCTTGATGTCTTCTCACCGTCCAGCTGCTTGTGTCTTCTTCCGCCGATGTGTTCCTCTCGACGTCCAGCCACTTGTGCATCTGCCCATTAGGGTCTTGGGGTTTCCATGGGCACAAGATGGGGGCATGATAGGCCAGGGTGGTCTTGGGAAATGCAACATTTGGGTGCAAAGGCAGGCGTGCCTGTCCTCAGCTAGGTCCATGGGCATAACCCTGGGTGTGGAGCCCTAGACAGAGACCCACCCTTCTCCTCCCAGTACTTCCCTGCCCCCATTCTGCATCAATACCAGGTACCCCCCAAAACAAAAAGATTAGGTCATTCAATGCAAACAAGAGCAGAGGTTTAGAACTGAGGAAAACCTTGACATTGTTTTGGGAGCTCCATGAGGAAAACAAAACCCTAAAAAGGAGATTTGTGGTACCTTTTTTCACTTTCCTCAAAAAGTCTCAGAGTCCCTAGACATTTCTTCCAGATCTATTTATGTTGAATTGAAGGTGGAAAAGAGAAAAGAGGAGTGGAAGGAAATGAAAGAACAAGTCTTAGAAGAGCTAATTTAGAGATTTTAAATTTCCCAGAAAGGCCAATGACTTTTACACTTTTCTCAGCAAAAATTATGCCAACAAAAAAAGAAGCAAACAGAAGGAACAAATATATAATTAAAAAGTGGCTGTAGTTGACTTAAAAAAAAATCCCAGAAACAGGACCCGGAAGAAAAAAAACAGAAAGGTTCATATACATATATGTATATATGGACCTTTCTGTTTATATATATACACACACACACATATATATAACACACACACATATATATGTAGCCTGAATATCATCTTTTCATTAAGCTGACTTCTAACCATAGCTGACTTCTTATAATTTTTTTTCCAAATCTAGATTTTATCCAGGAAAAAAATCCAATATGCTTGGCTTTTGAACTTTTTACCAAATGTATCGTCCAAAGGACTCATCAAAACAAAAAAGCCTTAACTAAGGTTATACCTTAACCAAGAATGCACAAGCCTCTTCAAAGAGGTGCCAAGGAGTCCTCTCAACATCCAGAACCACTCAAAGACACGCCAAAGAAACGAAAGTTTTGCTAGCCACAACTGGGATACAATACACACTTTTGTCTTGTCTGGACATGTTCTCTAGAATCTTAGCTTCTCAGCTGATCTTCTCCACACAGACACTGACCATGTGCCCTGTAGATGAAAGACTAAAAGAGATAGTTGATAACACAGGAAATGAAAAGAAAGGGAAAGGATCGATAACAAATAGATATCCCAAAAAGTCAAGAGTCACACAAATATATCTGACCAATGTTTTACTCAGTCTTTCTTTTGCTGAGTTAAAGGACTTACATCTGCAGAGACTGTTTCCCTGAACAGGAATCAAACCTGAGCCTTGGCAGTGAAAGTGCAAATCCCAGCCACTAGACCACAGGGTGGAGTGTCTTATTTTTCAAATTCCACAGGGAATCAAGGGAGGTAGTTTGAGCATAGAAGGGATTTTAACTTGTTTTTAGGTCAGAGTCTGCTCTTTGATTATATTGAGATAATTTCTAAGTCTAGTCATGACACTATTAAGCATCTTTTTAAAAGTTATTTGATCTTTCCATAAATACAAATAAGGCAATTGTTTAAAATGAGAGATCAAGAAAATATTTTTTAAATATAGAAGTCATTCAAATTTAAAACATCGCTCTTTTGGCCACTGACAACCAGAATTTCCAATGGCGTACATATTCTAATAGTAACTTAATTCAATAAGCCTCTTCATTGAACCTGGGAAATAATTTTAAGGTTTACAATAAGTTTTCACCATATGAGCAAGAGGGTGCAGAGGGTGTCAGTGGCATGGGATGGGTAGAGCTAGGAGGGGTAGGTGACACAGGATAATGAAAAATAGATAAAGGCATATTTGATTCAGGATTTCTTTTCTTTTTAGAAGCTTGTGATCCCCCCCCCCAAGTTTTTAATTTGGCATCTATATCTCTTACAGTTTCTCGTTCAGATTCTTAGAGTCTTTTAGATACCTCAAGATAACAAATTAAAGTAGAAGTTCCTTTCAGGCTGTTTAATCTTTCCATTTAGCTACTCAAATTGTCCAGGAAGGAAAACAAGTTTTGGGAAATCAAAAGATCCCAGTTCATCACTGTCATTACAGAACACTTCTACTGATGTTGGTCCATTGAGAAAGAAATTTACAAGATGAAGTACTATAATTTTTGTGCATGAAACCAGCAGAGGTTCCAGAAGAGGGTGACTCAGCACCTATACCCTTAGAAATAAAGTCCCCATGAGTACTCCCCAAAAGGGGAAAAATCCCTTTTTTCGTTACCTGGCAACAAAGGACCCTCAATAAAGGCCCGACTCTAACAAAAGTGGGAGGTGAGGGAAATAAGAGGACTCACCAACGAGGTGTAGGGCATCTGGGAGGCGACGAAACACAAGAGGTTCTTGCAGGTTCTGTGCTCAAGTCTGCAGTCGCACTGGAACACAGAAAAGGAGAATCACTTTTTATCCCACTCTATTTGAACACCATATAGTGTCGACCAAGAAAAGGCAAAAGACCAAACTGTAAAGCAGTAAGTCAAGGTGTTTATTGGGGTCTTAAGAATTACAATTTGTGAGACACAGATTTGACTAGATGCTAAATTGTGTTCCAAAGAGATGGACAGCAGTAGGGGGTTTTAAAAAGGTAGCTAAAAGTGATGACACAAGTTGCTTTGAAAGAATTATCATTGTTGAAGGCAGCTAGCTTTGTACATGTGTCCATATTTCATGGGTTGTTTCTGTTCAGGAGTTGCAGTGCTGGTGAAATTCAGCTATTTTCTGGGATGTTGTGGTTGTAGTGGCTTGGCCGAGCTCAAAAGTTCAAGGCAATTTCCTGTGTTTTTGTGTTTGTTTGTTTTGTTTTGTTTTGTTTTTGCAACGTTGCAGGCCTTGCAGGTAGTCCTTTTTAGAATGGCTTTCCTATTCCATTTTAGAGCTCTCAACCAGAGTGATGCCATTTTGTATGTCACATTTTTACATTTGACTCCACTGCTCTCATCCATAAATTCTAGCAATTTTGTCCTCTGTATATTCTCTACTCTGATTTCTCACCGCAACAAAACGTGTGGGCTTTATTTGAATTCTTCCCCTCTGCCTTGTGGCCTGGAAACTGCTTCTATACAGTAAGTTTGTGTAATCACAGGGTTTGTTAATGTTCTCTCAGGTATCGAGTTTTGTGCTGCCTGCTTTCCATTGTCTGAAAACCCTTGTTTTGTATATTTGATCTGATTTTCTAATTGTTTTTCACAGGAACATAAATCCAGTCCTTGTTAACTCCATTATGTCCTGAAGTGAATGTCTTTAATTTACTCATTTACTTTATGTACTTCGTGAAAGTCTTACCTACACTAAAATGTAAGCTTAATAAGGGCTCAAATACCTATGATGGATTTATTTGGTGAGGTATGCCAATCATCTAGAATAGTTTCTGGTATGTAGTAAATGTTAAAAGTAGTCGTTGGATGAATAAGCAAATGAATAAATTAGTATCATTTGACAGTATGTGTTCTCATTCTTTATAGTATATTATTTTCATTTTTCAGAGAAAACACTGGTCCAAATGAAAATTTTTATCTACTTGACTAGTTTCCATATAGCCAACATTTTGCCACTGTTTAGCAAACTTACATAAGTTAATACTTGGAAAGTTTTAAAAATTATTTAACCTTGATGATGATATTTATGATGATAAAGAGGTATAATGAAAAACCAACTCTTTTCTCTTTGCCATGCTTACATCTGATACTTCCAGAATACTTTCTTTCTGATACCAGATGTAAGGGATTTTTTCCCACAGCAAGCAATTCTCCAATTCTCTGGGAACACAAGCTATATGTCCTATAATTCAATTCAATTCCAACACTATCTACGTGGAGTTAGTGCAGATCTCACAGATTAAGGACTTCACAATACTGTCCTCCACTCTCACTTCAGATGTGAGTCATAAGTCCAGGTCACTACTTGTGCTTCTGACAAACCAGGTATAAATCAGAGTTTTATACCCTCCTCAGTATCAGTTGTTTGTTAAAATGGTTCACAGAACTCAGAATTACAGTTTACTTACTAGATTCCTGGTTTATTACAAAGGATACAACTCAGAAATAGCCATATAGAAGAGATGCATAGGGCAAAGTATGGGGGAAGGGTGCAGAGATTCCATGCCCTCCCCAGACATGCCACCCTCCCAGTACTATGTGTTTGCCAAGCTGGATGCTCTCTGAAACCCATTTTTTGTGTTTGTTTGGAGGTTTCATTACTAGATATGATTAAATATCTCTGATCACTGGTGATCAACTCAACCTTCAGGTCCTCTCGGTCCCAGGAGGTCAGTGGTGGGACAAGAGTTGTAATCCTCTAATCACCTGAGTTGTAATCCTCTAATCACCTGATTGGTTCCCTGGCTGCCAGCCCCCATTCTCCAGGAGCACCCAGCCACCAGTCATCTCATTAGCATACAAAAAGACTCATCACTGGAGATTTCAAATATTTTAGAAGTAGTGTGCCAGGAAACAAAATAAAGATACCTATTCTTTATTATATCACAATATCTCAAGAGGAAAAGGTAACAGAGTATTCCAAAACTTCAAGGGTTTCATAAAGATCTACAATTAGGTAATAGAACATTTAAGGTCAGCTTTCTTGTAGGAAGAGATAGACTTGAATATATATGCTTAAATAATTTTGAAATCTCTCCTCCCTTTATTTCCTACTCCCCTTCCACTTACAGCAGGCATTCTGCAGCCAGGAATCTCTATTAATATGAAAACTCAGCTGGAGAAAACTTAATCAAACAGTCAATTTTTAAATTAAAAAAATAATAAAACACCTCTAGCCTTAAAAATTACTGTCATTAATCAGTACTGGGAACAGCGGCAAATAATAAATGAACCTAGAACACCAATGGCAAAGAAAAAAGTTTATGACTCTGTTCAGAAAGACTTGTCCTGGAAAGGCCTCAACTGACAGGAAAAAAAAAAAAAAAAAAGTGCTGTTTGCCTCAAGACTCGAAGAGGATTAAAAAAAAAAAAAAAAGTAGCAACAGAGACCATTAGGGGGAAAAATTGCCATCTTAAATACATTCCCACACATGTCAGAAACGAACTGACTTTTGAAAGCTATTACCTATTAATTGGAAAATCACAGAGCAGATGGAACCAATTAATCTACAATTCCAGAATCACCACAATCCAAACAAAAATAATTAACTCATTTACAAGGTATAATTTTTTAGAAAACTCTTCCTAACATCTCTAAAATTGGGCAACAAATGCAACATTTCATAGGCATAGGAGACTTTAAGCCAACCCTGGGGGCTAAATTTCAGGACAAAAAGAGAGTTGAAGTGTGCAGTGTTTACTACTAAAGAAAAAATACAGAGATAATGTATGTGAAGACCATTTATTTTAGAATGCTTGCTTTATATTGACTGCACATGAGAGATTGTTTGAGGTGCTCATTATGCAACAGTGATCATCATCAAATATGGATCCTGCTATCATGAAGCCTGCAGTCTAGTGAGAGTCAAACAGCAAATCACTACCAACAATGTCAAATTGCCACTGACACTGTGAAGAAGAACTATATGCTATATTATGAAACTGAAGGGTGAAGGTTTGCAAAAGTTAGCGAGGCTGATGAAAGCTTTCCCAAAGGTATCGTTTCAGGTTAAACACTTGGAATTATCAACAAGAAAGAAGGGCTAGGACAGGAAGGGCATTTTGACATATGGAACAGCCTATGCAAAGGCCTTATAGTAAAGGTAAATATTGCTACATGGGGGCCTTTAAAAGCCAGTGTGACCGAAATGCCGAAAGAAAGAGGAATTTTGCTTATAACTATAGTGTAAAGCTTTCTAAGACTTGCATAAAAAGTTTGATTTTGTTCTTCTATAAGCATTAGAAAATCATTGAGAGATTTCGGGGGCCATGGTATGCAGAGATTGAAGTGGTTGATTTATGCCTCACAAGAGAGCCCTAGCTGGAGTAAGGAAAATGGATTAAAGGGACTTCAGTAGTTGTGAATCGTATATTTTCTAGACCAGGATTTTCCACTTGACCATACTCCATTTTGAATTATGCCTTACCTTGTTTTCATAAGTCTTGCCTTCTCAAATAGATTTTCATCTATCTCAGGGCAGGTCATTTAACTTTTATTTCTTTCTTCTCCATATAGCTACCCATGAAGCTTTCAAGAAGCTGAGATTTACTCATGCTTAAAATAAAGTTCACAACATTTAGAATGATGCCCCAGGCTTTTTGTGATCCAACCAGATGTTATCTTTCTAGCTTTACCTTTACCTCTCTCTCTGTATCCATTGTGTTTCAATCTCATTAAACTACTTATTATTCCTGAGGTATAGCATGCTCTTCTTTCATATTTTTGTAAAATGTATTATTTAATCTCTCTTTCCAGACTATCCTTGCTTTCTTCCCCACTACATAACATTTTACTTATTCTTTATTTTTCTGTGTGAACACGTATTTGGTACTTCTCCATTCCTGCCCATTTGTCTTATATTTTTGCATAGCGCTTTGTATATACCACTGTATGCAGTTCTAACCCTACGATTTGATGTGAGTACCCTGGATCCTGAGATTTTGTGCTATTTATTTTTGTTATCTGAGAGCTCACCATTATGCCTAGCACATACTAGTGTTTCAACAAATATTGTTTGTATTATTTTGTTTATTTCCTTACCAAGTTCAATACTGGGCAGAGTGTTTAATGATGTCAACAAGCAGAAAGTTAGGGATCACAAAGGAATAAAGAAAACTTTTGAAAGCCTCTAAAAGCTGTGACAAGTTCAGGTAATAGCAAAGGCCCACAGGGTAAAAAGTACCGTATTTTCTAAATGACTGGCAAAATAGATAAAATATTGTAGCAGATGCTGCAAGAGTTATGAACTTTGTGGTCTAGGACAAAACACTCAAAAAGATATCCAGGAAAATAAATATTTGCTAGACTGATATAGAGTCTAACAAACTCATCTGTATAGACAGATGAACTCATCTATATAGAAAAATAATAAGAGGGGTTGTCAATATTAGCATTCATATACATCCCCGATTCAGAAATTTCCCAATTCCCCTGGAGCCCTTCTTAGACTGCTTACTCCAATAACTGCAACCTGAACAATGTGGATTTCACTCTCTTTGGGGAGCTGACTATAGATGTCTCAATAACTATGTTTTTATAGGTATTTACTGCTTTATACTATGTGGAAAATCTGCCAGCTGGTACCCAGAGCCATCATCTCCTTCTTTATTTCTTGGCTATTAAAAAGAAAGAAAGATAATTTGTCAAACATTTAAATAAATTTATGGATAGAAAGGTAATAGAAAAATTTACCCTTTGGGTGTTTCCATCAGATTAAATATTAATGAATATTAGCTGTATGAACAATATATTCTCAGATATGATATTTTTATAGTATGATAGACAGAGCATTGATGATCTATTCCCTAAACAGACTACATGCATTTACTAAATGTAATGTCTTGGGACAAATGGAGATAAAGAAAATGTTTCCAGGTATAATGGCATGAGATCTAAGTGTCTCATTTTTGTATTTTCAGAACACAGTAACCCCCAAACACAGAATCTCAAAAAAAATAAGTTTCAAAGTTGAGTCATATTAATACTATATATGCCTTTGATAGATGTCATGAAAATGGCACTTTAGATTTGTGGATTTCCTCCCCAAAACACGTCACCTTCGTGTAATCATGATAAAAGCATCAGAAAAATACCAGTAAAGAAATAACCTACAAAATATCTGACCAGTACTTCTTAAAATTCTGAGGGTAACCAAAAACCAGTAAAGTCTGAAAAACTGTGACAGACAAAAGGAGCCTAAGGAGACTTGAGAGACAAATATAATGTAGTATCCTAGATGGTAGGCTGCAAGAGAAAGAAGACATTAGTCAAAAACTGAATGGGTGGCTGGGTGTGGTGGCTCATGCCTGTAATCCCAGCACTTTGGGAGGCTGAAGAGGGCAAATAATGAGGTGAGGAGTTTGAGTCCAGCCTGACCAACATGGTGAAACCCCATCTCTACTAAAAATACAAAAATTAGCCAGGCGTGGTGGTACACACCTGTAATCCAAGCTACTCAGGAGGCTGAGGCAGGAGAATTGCTTGAACCCAGGAGGTGGAGGTTGCAGTGAGCCGAGATGGCACCACTGCACTCCAGCCTGACCATCAGAGCAAAACTCCATCTCAAAAAGTAAATAAATAGGGAGGCTGAGGCAGGAGAATGGCATGAACCCCAGAGGTGGAGCTTGCAGTGAGCAGAGATTGTGCCACTGCACTCCAGGCTGAGTGACAGAGCAAGACTCTGTCTCAAAAATAATAATAATAATAATAAAATAAACAAATAAATAAAAACTGAATGAATGAATGAAATCTGAAGTATGGACTTCAGTTAACAATGTACCAATATTGGTTTATTAATCATAACCAATATGTCATACTAACATTTGATGATGATGATGAGGGAAACTGTGTATAGAGTATATGGACAATCTCCATACTATCTTTGCAATTTGTCTGTAAATATAAATTCTGTAAATATAGAACTGTTCTAAAATAAAAAGGTTATTGAGATTTTTTTTAAATGTTCAGATAAATTGAAATTCAGACAATAAAGATATACTTTTTTTATATGAGTATTCCCCATGCATCTGGGGTGTATTTATAGTAAAATAAAAAATGGGGGGTTGTTTACCTAAATTTCAAATGTAACTGGGGACAGTGTATTTTATGTGGCAATTGAACATCTGGAGTTGATGTCTTCCAAAATAATGGTTTTCCACAAGTTTCATTCCAATATTATTGTATCCAGAAAAAAAATAAAAACAAAATTAGTTTCAATGCAACCTAAGCAGAGAAATGTGAACTTTCCTCCAGGAAGTGATAGCCTCCTACTAAAGGAGCTGTGGGAACTATCACCATTGTAAACCAAGGTAAGGTGTTGACGATGTTATACTGTTGAGGCTGGGGCGTGAAAACGAGAGTGCTTTTTGATATGAGCACACTCAGTTATGATTTAGGATTCAGTGTTGCATTGAGGACAGATGGAACTGCTTCTAATATTTGCTGGTGTAAACAAAAAAGTATCTGAGGTAGGTCTCAATAAATTTGGAAATTTATTTTGCCAAGGTTAAGGACATGCCCAGAAGAAAAGAACACAGATTTACAGAAACAGTCTAAAGTCTGTGGCTTTTCTCCAAAAATGATTTTGAGAACTTCAATATTTAAAGAAAGAAAGTGGGCTGATGGGAAAAGAGGGAGAATATGGTAATCTACGAGTTGCAAGAGAAAAGGAGTAGAGGAATTGTCACTTATGCTCAGTAAATCAGCATTTTACATAAGATAAGGTGAACTTAAAGTAGCTACCTGTGGAGATATTTAATCTTTATTTGGACTCTCTGCTTAGGAATAAAAGAAAAGGCAATTTCTTGCCTGACAGATTTCAGCGTATTTTTTCCTTTCGGCATAGTGAATTGGGGTCCTGAGGTTTTATTTTCCTTTAACATTGAGATAGTCTTTTAAAACTGGAATAAGAAAATGGTTTCCAGTCAAAGAAGTGGAGGCACCAAACTTCTTTTGAAGAGGAGAGATGAAGGGACCAGAAGGTCAAGGAGGTGGGCTGTTAGAAAAGATTTATTAAACAAGACTTAAGAACCTACCACTTGCAGCACTTTGGGAGTCCGAGGTGTGTGGATCACGAGGTCAGGAGATGGAGATCATCCTTGCTAACATGGTGAAATCCCCATCTCTACTAAAAATACAAAAAAATTAGATGGGCGTGGTGGTGGACGCCTGTAGTCCCAGCTGCTGGGGAGGCTGAGGCAGGAGAATAGTGTGAACCTGGGAGGCGGAGCTTGCAGCAAGCAGAGATCACGCCGCTGCATTCCAGCCTGGGTGACAGAGTGAGACTCCATTTCAAAAAAAAAAAAAAAAAGAAAAAAGAAAAAGAACCTACTTCCACTTGAACATGTTTCTCAAGGAATGCTTAAAATAATGGCTCCACAACTTTAATGTTGTCAATGAAAAGAGTTAAACTCTGTAAAATATTTGAAGAGATTTTTCTGAGTCATATATGAGTGACTCTGGCCCATGACACAGCCCTCAGGAGGTCCTGAGAACACGTGCCCAAGGTGGTCAGGGTGCAGCATCAGACATCAATCAAATATGTTTAAGAAATACATTGGTTTGGTCCAGAAAGGTGGGACAACTTAAAGGTTGGGGAAGTAGGGGTGTGGGGCTTCCAGTATCTAGGTAAATTTAAATATTTTCTGGTTGACAATTGTTTGAGTTTGTCTAAAGACCTGGGATCAATAGAAAGGAAATGTTCTGGTTAAGACAAAAGATTGTGGAGACCAAGGTTCTTTTTAATTAATTAATTAATTTATTTATTTATTTAGGTGTTTTTTTAAATTGTACTTTAAGTTCCAGGGTACAGATGCACAACGTGCAGGCTTCTTACATATGTATACATGTGCCTTGTTGGTTTGCTGCACCCATTAACTCGTCATTTACATTAGGTATTTCTCCTAATGCTATCCCTCCCCCCTCCCCCACCCCATGACAGGCCCTGGTGTGTGATGTTCCCTGCCCTCTGTCCAGGTGTTCTCATTGTTCAGTTCCCACCTATGAGTGAGAACATGCGGTGTTTGGTTTTCTGTCTTTGTGATAGTTTGCTCAGAATGGTTCTTTTGAAGTCTTATAGTGGCTTCCGTTAGAAAGACAATAGATGACAAATGTTTCCTATTCAGACCTTTAAAAAGTGCTAGACTCTTAGTTACTCTCCTCAGGATTAGGAGAGCCTGTAAGAAAAAGATCTAGTGAGCTTAATAGAGATTCATTACAGCTGCAAATTTTCCCCCACAAAGGATGACTTTGCAGGACCATTTCAAAATAAGGAAAAGAAACATGCTTTGGGGTAAAATATTTTGACTTTCTTCTTGGTCACATAATGTTATGCCAGAGTCAGATTGGAAGGTAAGTCATGATATATAGGCTTAAATAAAACCCATCTGATGAGAATATATGGTTTGTAGGGCATGACTCCCCAGACCACTTAGATAGGAATTTGGGCAAGATAAGAAAAAAACAAAATCAGATCTTAGTCCTAAATGTGCACCAAAAGTACCCAGAGATTTTGTTAAAATGCAAATTCTTATTCAGTATATCTAGAGTAGGACTTGAGATTGTGCTCCTGATATGAGAACCACACTTTTAGTGTAGACTGAACAGATAGTACCTTTAGTAAGATTTTAAGAAATACAGTTGTGCACCAGCATGCTGGAAAAGCTTGGAGTTGCCTATTTTCTGAAGGCTGGGGCTCATAGTGAGAGATGCCACATGAAATTGGTGTTTCTAATGTTGGAACCGAACTGTCGATTCCTTCCTGGGCAGGGGTCGCCGCGAAGGATCACCGACACGAGATTCACAGCAGAGAGTTATTTATTACTAGCGCGCTAGGGTCCCAAGCTCTAAGTTGGCCCTGGGACCCCGACTGCTTGTTACAGGCTGTTTATATAGGCAAACACAAGTTCAAACACAGCTTAGGGCGCGAAATTCAAACAAAGCTTTAGGCGCGTGGTAATTGGGTCTGTCTATGGCCTGAGCAAGGTGTCTTGTTCTAATTGGTTAGAGCAGGACCTTATGAGGTTTTTTCCTGGAGTTGTTGATTCCGGGAACTTCGAGGCAGGGTGGGACCCCCGGAATTGGCAGGGTGGGACCCCATGAGGTTGTTTCCCGGAATTGGCAGGGTGGGACCCTATCAGGCTGGGACCCTATTGAGGCAGGGTGGGACCCTATCCAGAGCCACCTGGTGTTAATTTTTTAAGTTCTTTTTTTATGAGGCCTAGTTTCTAAGTTTTATGCGGCCTAGTTTCACTAACATTACAGAGATGAAAAAATCTCATAATGGCAGACTACAATTGACAACACTGAATTGACATGGAAGCTAGAGTGAACATAGGGTTGGCTTTACCTGTAGGAATCTAGGATGATGGCTGATAGATAATAATGTTCCTATGAACAAAATGTATTGTTAACCCAACCATGGCATTGATTTGTGTAATAGAAAGAGAGCAGAGAGAGGGAGGAATGGAGAGAGAGAGAGAAAGAGAGAGAGAGAAGGAAGGAAGGAAGGAAAGAAAGGAAGGAAGGAAGGAAAGAGAGAGAAGAAAGAGAAAGAAGAAAAAGAAAGAAAGAGAAAGAAAAGAAAGAAGGAAGGAAAGAGAAGAAAGAGAAAGGGAGGGAAGGAAGGAAGGAAGGAAGGAAGGAAAAGAGAGAAGGAAGGAAGGAGGGAAGGAAGGAAGGAGAAAGAGGGAAGGAAGGAAGGAAGGATGAAAGAAAGAAGAAAGAAAGAGAAAGAAAGAAAGAAAAAGAAAGAAAGAAAGAAAGAAAGAAAGAAAGAGAAACAGAAAGAAAAAATTGAGAACTCTAGTCAGCCACTGAATGAAAAATAACTCGCCCTAGCCCAGTTTCTAGATCTAAATCAGTTGAGCTCTAGAGCCTATTGATTCAAAGAGAAGCTGAGTGTAATTATGAAAAAGAATCCTGAAAATCTACTGCAAATGTATAAAAAATAGTTCCCTAATTCTTCTCTGAAGAGATCTAGGTCATTTATTGTGATTGGTGTATGTCCTAGAGAATAAATGATTATTGGGTTTTTTTCTTTCTTTGAACTTGCAGGTCAATAATATCAGCTATTGCTTTCAACCAGGGCTTGTTTCCAAATAGTCTTAAAATGTTCAAATTACTAATGAGGGCATCAAAGTTGGAGCGGAACTACGTTGTTTAGAAAATTTAAACCACTGTAGAAATGACTCGATACTCATACACCGACATTTCAGGACTCTACATTCATTTTAGGCAGGATGAGGGGCATAAGTTTGTGTGTGCAGCATGTTTAACATCACACATTTATATATATTCATGAACAAAAAAATAAAAATTAACACTTATTTGTCAAACCCAATTTATATTTTTCCAAGATAGAAACTTACGTTATTATCACTGTCTGTTGTGACAATTTATTTCTAAACAATTTTTGAAGACCTTGGAGGCTGAAATATTTCCTCATTATATGTAGTATGTACTTCTATTCATTCTTCCTTTGATTTTCCTCACTTTTCCCAGTGTCTGGACTTGATTATGCTAAATATTCAAATATAAAATAGTTTGAGGTTTTTTTCCTCTGAGTTCTACTAAATTACACAGATAATTTCTAGCAGTGAATAAATTTCTAGCAATGAATAAAACATTTGTGAAACTAAATGTAATTTTTTAAATAAATGGGGTTCTTTGGCTATGTGTGTTATTTTCATCTTTTTTCCTTTTTATTGAAGTATAGCATGCATAAATAAAAGGATACATATCCTGGTGTGCAGTACAATGGATTTCCAAAAAGGGATCACTCTCATGTAACAAGAAATATTAATATTGTCTGAATTAAGCAATATTAATATTTTGATACTATTTTAATATATTTTAAATTTTTCATTTTGAGATGCTTATTGTTGGTATATAAATTTAACATTGATTATTAATTTTGAAAAAAAATAGAGCATCATCTGCATCCCAGCAGTCACCCTCACTCCCCATCCGTGTCACCAGACACACAAGGGCAACTATTACTCTCATTTCAGCACATTTAAATAATGTTTCCTGATCTTCAATTGTATGTGAATGGAATTATGTATTATGTACTATGTTTGTATCCTGACTTCTTTTGCTCAACATATTGTTTTTGAAATCCACCCATGTTGCTGCATGTAATTGTAGTTTATTTACTTTCATTACTGGATTCCATTTCATTATAATCCTTTCCATTATTTATGGTTGTTTCCCTTTTTAGTCTATTACAAATAATGCTATGAACATAGTTGTGTAATATTTTGGTGAGTGTAAGTATGGAGTTCTTTTGGATATACACCAGGGAATGGAATTACTGTGCCCTAAATTGTGAGCTAATTCAGTTTTAGTATATACTGCCAAAGAGTTTTCTAAAGTGGCTCTTTCAATTTATACTCTCACCAGAAAAGTATGAAGATGCATACTAACATTTAGAATTGTCAAACTTATTTATTCATTTTAGTCTTTCTGGGAGTTTTAATTTGCATTTCCTTGATGGCATATAATGTTAAATATATTTTCCTAAGTTTACTGTACATTTGGATATTTTAAAAAATTAAATATCTGTGCAAGAATGTTGTCCTTTTTTTTTTGCTATTGATTTTTCATTTTCACATTTAGGTATAAAATTCTTTATACATCCTTAATATTGTTCTTTTAACAGATATATACATTAGAAATATTTTCTGTCATATTAGCTTACTTGTGACATGTTGCGGGAAGTCAGGGACTCCGAATGGAGAGACCAGCTGGAGTCAAGCTGGAGCTGCGGCAGAGGAACATAAATTGTGAAGATTTCATGGACATTTATCAGTTCCCAAATAATACTTCTATAATTTCTTATGCCTGTCTTTACTTTAATCTCTTAATCCTGTTATCTTCGTAAGCTGAGGATGTATGTCACCTCAGGACCACTGTGATAATTGTGTTAACTGTACACACTGATTATAAAATGTGTGTTTGAACAAGATGAAATCAGTGCACCTTGAGAAAGAACAGAATAACAGCAATTTGGGGGGGGAACATTGAAGACAACCATAAGGTCTGACTGCCTACAGAGTTGGGCAAAAAGAGACATATTTTTCTTCTTGCAGAGAGCCTATAAATGGACATACAAATAGTGAAGATATTGCTAAACTCTTTTCCTAGAAAGGAATATTAATATTAATACCCTGGGGAAGGAATGCATTCCTCGGGGGAGGTCTATAAACAGCTGCTCTGGGAATGTTTGTCCTATGCGGTTGAGATAAGGACTGAGATACGCCCTGGTCTCCTGCAGTACCCTCAGGCTTACTAGGGTGGGGAAAAACTCCATCCTCATAAATTTGTGGTCAGACTGTTTCTCTGCTCTCAAGCCCTGTTTTCTGTTGTTTAAGATGTTTTTCAAGACAATACATGCACTGCTGAACATAGACTTTTATCAGTAGTTCTGCTTTTGCCCTTTGTCCTGCTCCCTCAGAAGCATGTGATCTTTGTTAGACCCTTATTAGTATTTTTGCTTTTTGCCCTTTGAAGCATGTGATCTTTGTACATACTCCCTGTTCTTACACCCCCTCCCCTTTAGAAACCCTTAATAAAAACTTGCTGGTCTGAGACTCAGGTGGGCATCATGGTCCTACCAAAATGTGATGTCACTCTGGCAGCCCAGCTGTAAAATTCTTCTCTTTGTACTGTCTCTCTTTATTTATCACCCAGCTGACACTTACGGAAAATAGAAAGAACCTATGTTGAAATATTGGGGGCAGGTTCCCCCAATAGTGACACTCTTAATTATGTCTTTAAATTCATTTTAACTTTAGTATACACCTCTTTATCAAGTTTTCTCTTTAAATGAATATTTTCTGTTCTTATTAAAAAAAAATCTGACTATCTTAAAATAGTAAGGGTATTTTTATATTTTTCTAAAAGCTTTATTATTTTTTCCACATTTAGATCTACAAATCACCTATAGTTGATTTTTTTTTTTTTTTTTTTTTTTTGAGATGCAGTCTCGTTCTTGTCACCCAGGCTAGAGGGCAATCACACAATATCGGCTCACTGCAACCTCTGTCTCCCAGGTTCAAGTGATTCTCCTGCCTCAGCCTCCCAAGTAGCTGGGATTACAGGCGTTCACCACTACACTCAGCTAATTTTTGTATTTTTAGTAGAGACAGGGTTTCACCATGTTTGCCAGGCTGGTCTCGAACTCCTGACCTCAGATGACCTGCTTACCTTGGCCTCCCAAAGTGCTGGGATTACAGACATGAGTCACTGCACCCAGTCAGTTGATTCTAATATATAGTGTAAGGAATGAGATAAGATTAATTATTTTTCCATGTGAATATTTATTAAAACTTACACCATTTATTGAAGATACAATTTTTTCCCCACTGAATTGCAGAGTTTCCTGCAATAAATAAAGAGATCACTGACATCTAAGTAAGTCCAGTTCTAGATTTTCTCCAGTTACTTTGGTCAATGTGCTTCTCTGTATGTCAACACCACACTATTTTAATTCTTACTATAGCATTATGTAAAGTGGACATTGATATGATAGTCCTCTGACTTCATTATTCAATATGGCCTTAGTTATTCTGTGTCCTTTGCATAAATTTCTGTACAACTTTTAGATTCAGAGTCTTAATTTTCACACACACACACGTATTGCACACATGCACACATATACAGACACACAAATCTGGTTATTTTATTTGAAAGGCATTTTAATCTACAGATAAATTTGGAGAGAATTTATGTCTTTAAAATATTGAGTCCTTCTATCCATGCACATTAAATGTTTCTTCATCTTTAAAATTAACTTTATTGTGATATAATTTACACAATAAACTCCTTCCATTTAAAGTGTTCAGTTTGCTAAAGTTGACAGATGTATATACTCATAAAACCATCACCACACTCAAGACACATAAAATTTCCTTCAGCTTCTAAAGATCCCCATATTTCTTTGTGGTTCATTCCTCCCTCAGCTTTTAGCTGCAGGCAAAACTGATCTGTTTCTTATCACAAGACATTATTGTGTATTTGCTACATATCTGGCTTCTTTCACTCAGTATAATGATTTTGAGATTCATCTATGTTACTGTGTTTATCAATAGTTAATTCCTTTATATTTCCTCTATTGTATAGATATAATATCGTTTATCAATTCAATTGTGGTTGTTTCCAATTTGGGGCTCCTGTAAATAAAGCATTTCTTTTAGGTAAATACATAGTAGACTCTGTAGGTCATGTGATAGGTATATATTTGTGTTTTTATAATATCAGTAAATAGTTTTCCAAAGTGGTTATACCATTTTACATTCCAGAGGAATGTGAGAACTTCTTTACTATTTCAGAAACTTGCTAATAACTTTAAACAAGCAAGTTTTATGCTTTACCTGTAAAATTATATTTGTAAAATTCATGTTGTTTCCTTACTACTCTATAATCTCCCCACTATCTAAGCAATTCCTATTTCACTTAATCCTCACAAAATATTCTGATGTAGATGTTATTCCATTTTTATGTTTTATGAAACTCATGTATGCAGTTGAGCTGAGTACCTAAATTTTTGCAGCTAGAGAGTGGTGGAATTGGAGTTTGAATTCATGTATGACTGCTAGTCTTTGGGATCTTTTATTAAACCATGCCATTTTAGAAGGTACAATCTTCAGTAAGAATAAAGATATATGTATATGATTTTGAATAAGCATTGTAACGTTACCTAATGTCTCCCTGCTGTACTAACAGAAAGATAGCATAGTGCCTGAGAGAAGCTCAGATTCTGGGTTCACATCATAGCTGATGTGGAGGCTAAAGCAACTCCATCTTGGATGCTAATTTGCCATGTTGGTTTCTGACTAGCCCCAGCTCCAGGAAGTCCTCTAAGATTTCCTGTTAACCTATTGTTTTTTTATCTAACAGCAGGTATTTACCATCAATCCTGCTCTCAGGTCAAGCAACCTTGATGTTATCCTACTTCAGTAGCATACACTCCCTCTGAGAGTAAGAGCTATAACTACTGCATAAAGCTAGAGTTTCAAGTGGTCACATTTCCCATCAAAAGTGCTGTACAGAGAGTGCTTTATGTAGAAGAAAGCCAGAGAGAATATATCCAGTTGAGGACCTGGAGAACAATATGTAACTGACATTGCAAGATCACCTGAGGACAGGCTTACCTCACATGTTTTTTGTTTGTTTCTGAGATAGATCAAATTGGATTTCTGACGATTATACTCAAAAGAGATTCACCTAATACACAGGTTCATTGTTTTTGCTGTGCAATCAACACCCCTTTCCTGAGCTTCTTCTCCTCATTGTAGTTTGTTTATCCATTTCTTCAAGGGATGCCACATTTTACTACAGATGTAGGAATTATCATTCAAAAGTTATTATTGAGAAAAAAATAAAAATTACTAATTTACTTAGTGGAAGAATATCAGGAGTTTATTTCCCAGGAATGACGAAGAGTGTAAGTGTATACCAGGTCAGACAGGTGATCACCATGCTGGCAGATCAGGCAATCCTGTGTCTATAGGCCATTTCACTACCCCAGTAGACTTTCTTAAAATATTACTAATAATTGTTAATTCAGAGTGTTTTTGCTTGTGTAACATATTGTTGTGGCTTTTTTACTCCCATCATTTGGCAAGCAGGAGCATTACAGCTCTTTTGCTTTGGCAGTTTGGCAAGTTCCAGGTTCTTGTCCCGCAACTGAGAGGAACAAGGTATGCAGAGGGGGTAAGGCGGAATAGAATTTGAGTGAAAGAAAAGCTCTCAACAGTGAGAAGGGACCTGAACATGTGTAGCCATCTGTGAGGCTGAGTCTGGAGTTTTCATGGGCTTAGAATTGGGGAATACATGCTGATTGGTTTATGGGTAGGCTTGGAAAACACACCATTTGATTGGTTAAAAGACATCATTCAGAAAGAACCAACCAAGAGACAGTAAGACAGGATGGAAGACCTCATTCCAGTCTGTGGGTTCTTTTTTTTTTTTTTTTTTTTTTTGAGATAGAGTCTTGCTCTGATTCCTAGGCTGGAGTACAATGGTGTGATCTCAGCTCACTGCAACCTCTGCCTCCCAGGTTCAAGAGATTATCCTGCCTCAGCCTCCCAAGTAGCTGGGATTACAAGCACCCACTACCATGCCCGGTTTGTATTTTTTAGTAAAGACAGGGTTTTGCCAAGTTGGCCAGGCTGGTCTTGAACTCCTGACCTCAAGTGACCCACCTCCCTTGGCCTCCCAAAGTGCTGGGATTACAGGCATGAGCCACCGCGCCTGGCCCAGTCTGTGGATTCTATCCAGGACTGGTAGCTCAGTTTTCAGACTTTAGACAGCCCTTGACTTGAAGGTGGAGTTTCACTGGGTACCTGTCCCTGTCTGCCTAGGAATTTGCCTGTCTCCTGTCGCTATCAATATCAGGTACAAGCCTACTTTTCCCCAATACAGCTTTATTGAGGTGTAATTAACTAATAAAATTATAACTGCATGAGGTGATAGATGGGCTAACTTGATTGTTGTGTTCATTTCACAATTTATACCAATATCAAATAATCACATTGTACTCCTTAATGGGGGAAGAGTACTTAAATATACAATACAGTATTATTAATTATAGTCACTATGCATTAGATCCATGGAACATATTCTACACGTAAGTGAAAGTGTATACCCTTTTACCAACATCTCACAGTTTCCCCTACTCCCTATCCCTTGGCAACCACAGTTCTGCTTTCTGAGTTTGACATTTTAAGATTTTATGTGTAAGTGCGATAATACAATATTAGCTTTTCTCTAACTGGCTTAGTTCACTTAGCATAAATGCCTGCCATATTTATCCATATTCTTGCAAATGGAAAGATTTCCTTCTTGTTTAAGGCTGAATAATATTTCATTGTATACACACACCACATTCTGTTTACTCACTCATTCAGCAGCAGACACATAGACTGTTTCCATTTTTTGGCCATTGTGAATAATGCTGCAATGAACATGGGAGTGCAGATATTTCTTTGAGATACTGATTACATTGCCTTTGAAGATATACCCAGAACTAGGATTGCTGGGCACTATTGTAGATCTTTATAATTTTTTCAGGAGCCTTTATACTGTTTTCCACAACTCTAAACTGTTTTTCAAATGTACCAATTTACATTCCCACCAACAGCCAACAGTGTACAAGAGTTTTCTTTCCTCCACATCCTCTCCAGCACTTGTTATCTCTTATCATTTTGATAATGTCCATCCTTGCAAGTGTGAAGTGACATCTCATTGTGATTTTAATTTGCACTTCCCTGATAATTAGTGATATTAGAAACATCTCCACATACCTGTTGGCCATTTGTACATTTTCTTCACCTATATGAGTCCTTTGATAATTTTGTAATCTGAATATTCGTTGGTTTTTGTGTGCGTTTGTTTGCTACAATATTGTATAATTTTCTTATGTATTTCAGATATTAACACATTATCAAATATATGGCTTCCAAATATTTTCTCTCATGTTACAGGTTGCCTTTTCATTTTGCTAATTGTTTCCTTTGCAGAGCAGAAGCTTTCTAGTTTGATATAATCCCATTTATTTCTTTTTACATTGTCCATGCTTTTGATGTTATATCCGAAAGTCATTGTCAGGATCAATGTCAAAGAGTTTTTCTCATTTTTAGGAGCTTTAAAAATTTCAGGTCATGTAATTAAGTCTGGAATCCATTTTGAAGAATTTTGCGGGGAGTGATGTAAAACAGGAATCCAATCATCTTTTTTTTTTTTAATACATGGACATCCAGTTTTTCCAATATCATTTATTGAAAAATTTTACTTTCCTTAGTTTGTATTCTTGGTACCCTTCTCAAATATTAGTGGCTACATACACATGAGTGTATTTCTGAATGCTCTATTCTGTTCCATTTGTTTATGTGTCTGTTTATATGACAGTACTATACTGATTTGATTACTATGGCTTTACAATATAGTTTGAAATTGAAAAGTATGATGCCTCCATCTTTATTCTTCCTCAAGAATGCCTTGGCTATTTGGGGTCTTTTTGGTTGCATACAAATTTTAAGAATAAATTTAACCAACGAGGTAAAAGATTTATACTCTGAGAACTATGACATTGATAAAATAAATTGGAGAATATACAAATTAATGGAAATATATCCTGGGTTCATGAATTGTAAGACTTATTATTATTAAAAATGCCCATACTCCCTGCTACAGTTTGGAGATATGTTCTCCCAAACCTCACATTGAAATTTGATCCCCAGTGTGGGAGATAGGGCCTAATGGGAGGTGTTTGAGTCTTGGAGGTGGAATCCTAGTAAATGGCTTGGTGCCATCCTTGTGGTAATGAGTAAGATTTTGCTCTGTTAGTTCCTGTGAAATCTGGTTGTTAAAATAAAATATTTTTAGAAAGGCTGATATCTCCCTGTCCACTGCTTCTTTTTTTGCCATGTGATCTCTGCATATATTGGCTGTCCTCCATCTGCCATGACTGGAAGGAGTCTGAGGCATTCACCAGAAGCAGATGGTAGTACCATGCTTCTACCTGAAAATCTGTGAACCAAATAAGCCTCTTTTCTTTATAAATTACTCAGCCTCACATATTTCTTTATAGCAACACGAAGTGAGTAAGAACTACCCAAAATGATCTATAGCTTCATTGTAATCCTATCAAAATTCTAGCAGCATTTTCACAGAAATATCAAATACATTATCGAACATCATGTTCAAGGAAATAAATTGAAAACTTCACCTTTCTTTGATGGAGAAACTATATGAGACAATAATAGTATCATGTGATTCCCCATTAGACAGATCTACATTTCAAAGGGCAGGATTTATTTTCCTCTTTTTTCATTTTATTTATTGATGCAGCCTGAAAACCAAGAACAGTGATGGGAATGTACTAGTCATTCAATAAAGTTTTGTTGAGTAAATAAATAAGTTTTCATCTCAACTCCGTCAAATACTGACTGTGTTACATTGGAGAAATTATTTAATCTTTCTAAATGTGTTTTCTCCAAATGTCAGACTTGTAGTATTCCATTATAAACTGTAGGAAGATGCAAGAAGATTCTTTTAAAAACATGTAGAGTGATACCAAAATGTAACCCATAGAGAGAAACAAAAAAGAAGGTAAATATTCATAGTTTAAGCAATTTTTTTTAAGAAAAGATGGGGTGTAAACCAGAATTCCTATGGCCATAATAGTAAGATTTTGCAAGAACTGTATCTCTTGACCTAATTCTCAAATAAGTGTTTCAATGAATAAAAAGATTTAGCTTATAAAACCAAAGCAGAAATGATATGCCAATGTGGAGATCTTGCATACGTGAGAGTGTCAAAGTATAAGGATATTATTGGGTAAACCTTCAGAAATAATCTTCAGAAATAATTTGGTTACACTTTTAGACAATGTCTTGGCATAAATATTGCTAAGTGTTCCATCTATGTCTAATATCTTATGGATCCCATTGGAATTCAGTTCTTGTACTACAAAGAGAAAGATAATCTTTTGATTTATTGACAATCCCATAAGCTTGTATGTTTAAGTTCATGGGACCTAATGTACTGAAGAAAGAAAATATGAATTATTTTTATGTGAATCTTTTTTATCCTTCTGTATTATTATCTATATACTACAAGCAAATATTTATCAGGGAATTAACTTGGTGTCTTCCATTGTAATTATACTGTTATTCTTGCCATATGCATCCTATGCGTTGTCTTTTTCTTTTTTTTTTGCAACTTATGTCAATTGGATGATACTTATAACTTTATTTTCAGAGGTAAGTTATTCAACTATTTGCTGAAATACATAAAGCTTACATGTAGTCTTCAGGTTTTTATTTAAAAGGGTGATACTTTATTATATTTTTCTTTGAAATCCACTTTTTCTAGTGTGGATATAGCTAATCTTTCCTTAACTGGTGTTAACATGGTTCATGTTTTCCAACACAAATAAAGTACTTTAATATATATATATTTTTTTAATTTAAAGAATGTTGCTTATAACCACCAAATACTTAAGTTTTGCTTTTATATCCTATCTGATAATCTTTGTCTTTTTTGTTGGAGTGCTGAGATTATGTACATGTAATGCAATTGATATGATTAGTTGTGTATATCATCTTTCTATTTGTTTTCTTTTTGCCTCAACTTATCTTTATTACTCTTTCTCACTGTTCTATGATTTCATTTCACCTTGTTTTTTGACCTATTGTAATAACTCTTGTTGTTACTGTTGTTTTTTTTAAAGTTAGTGGTTAAGATTTATGGTACACATCTTTATTCTAGTCAACATTCAAGTGATATTATGCCACTTCATGCAAAAAAAATTCTTTGGAAATGAGGCTGCTGCCCTCCAGACACCAGAATTGTAGAAAAAAGAGCAGCATGCAATCTGAAAAGCTGTAGGCATTAAATTCTAACCCATGGAAATAGCCATGTGGTCTACACCCAAGAAAGCTATGGGACAGGGCAGCCCAAGGTTTTGGAGGTGCATTCTTTGCACCAGTATGGGATATGGAGTCAAAAGCAATTATTTTACAGCTTAAGGATTTAATGTCTGTTCCACTGTGTTTTAGACATGTATGGGCCTGTTACCCTTTCTTTTGTCATGTCTCCATTTTGGAATGGGAACGTTTACCCAATGTCTCTTCCACCATTGTATCTTTGAAGTTAATAACTTGTTTTTCATTTTACAGGCTTATAGCCAGAAGAAACTTGTCTTGAGTTTCAGATGAGACTTTGGACTTAGGACTTTGGAGTTGGTGCTAGAACAAGTTAAGAATTTTGGGGGATTGTTGGGAAGAAATTGTTGTATTTTGTAGTGTAACAAAGACATGAGGTTTAGGGTACAAGGGTGGGATGCTATAGTTTGGATATTTGGCCCTCCAAACCTCCCTATTGCTGAAGATGTGGCCTAATGGAAGGTGTTTGGATCATGGAGATGGATCCCTTCTAAATGACTTGGTGCCATTCCTGCAGTAGCAATTGAGTTCTCAATTTGTTGGTTTCCAGATATATTACTTCCACTGAGAGTTCCCTGAGAGCTGGCTATTAAAAAGAGCCTGGCGTCTTCCCCCTCTTCTGTGCTTTCTCTCTCACCATGTCATCACATACCAGATTCCCTTTGCTTTCCACTGTGAATGAAAGCAGCCTAAAGCCCTCACCAGAAGCAGATGATGATGCCATGCTTCTTGTTCAGCTGCAGAACTGTGAGCTAAGTGAATGTATTTTCTTTATAAATGACCCAGCCTCAAGTAATCTTTTACAGCAACACAAAATGGGCTAAAACAAGATTGCTCCACTGTCTTCTCACTTGCAAGGTTCTTGGTGGCAAGTCTGTTCTCACCATTATCTTTGCTCCTCTGTCTTTTGTGCTCTGGCTTATTAAGATATTCCTTTTGTCACTGGTTATAAGTAATCTGATTATGATGTGTTTCTGAGTACTTTTAATCATGTCTTCTGTGCTTATGTGAATTTTGTTGAATTTTTTGGTTAGAGTTTTCATCAAAATTTAAAACTTTGGACATTATTTCTTCAAATGATTGTTATGTCCCTATTGCTCTTCTTTACTGGGGGAGGTCTCCAATTACACATTGCTTAAAGTTTTCCCACAGCTTACTGATGGTCTTCTCAATTTTTAAGGTTATTTTTTTCTCTTTAATTTTGAATGGGTTTCTTTGCCATGTCTTCAAGGTTACTAATCTTTTGCAAAGTTTAATTTGCCATTAATCCTATTCAGTGTTATTTCACTTCAGGTATCACCAGTTTTATCTCTAGAATTTCTACTTGATTCCTTAAAAAATCATCCATGGTTCTATTTAACTTTTTGGAAAACTGAAACTCAGATGTATTAACTATTTACTATCCATGTCTGCTAACTCTAATATCTGCATCATTACTGGGTCCCTTTTGATTTGTTGGTTCTTATCCTTATTATGGTTTGTATTTTCCTGCTCTTAACTAGCAATTTTTAACACACTTCTCGTCATTTTTTAATTCTAGCTTGTTGAGTGCTGAAATTTTTTGTATTCCTATAAATATTTTTGAATTTTGTTCTGGGACATGGTTAAATGGCTTGGAAACCATTTGATCTTTTTATATTTGATAGGTTGAACTACAGCAATATTGTTCTAGGGCTCATTATCTCCCATTATGGGGGCAGGAACCTTCTTAGTGCTCTGCTGAATACTCCACTAATCATGAGGCATTTTTTTTTTCTTCTTCTAGTGGGAAGAGGCACAACCGCCAGCCATTTATGTGCACTTTAAACTATTACAACTAACCCTCAAAGAGGTTCTTTCTCCACTGTCTGGCAGTTTCTTAAATTCATGTGCCAATTAGCACTCTGCTAAATATTTAAGAAATGCCTCTCAATATCTAGAATTATCTCTTCGCAGAGCTCTCTCTTCCCTGGGATTGTTCTGTGAACTATAGCCTCCGCATGCCTCCTTTTGTCTCTCTGGACTCTTGAATTTATCTCCTCAAATCTTACAATCCATCTGCTTTTTCCTGGATTTCCCTTCCCTGCAATTTGAAAAAAAACAAAAACAAAAACAAAAAACCCATATCAAGATAGTACTATAGTAAGCTGAGACAAGAGCAAGGTTTACCTCATTTGTTTTCCATCTCTGAGGAAACAATATCAATCAATATCAACATTAATATTTGTCTCCTATACCATGTAAAAAAGTATATTTTCTCAATTAAAAAATAACTATCTCTTTACCCCAATTTATGTTACAATTACATGTCCTTTTTCTACTTTCCTCTACAGAAAAGTCTGAAGAAGAGTTTTTTACTCATTGTCTCTATTTCCTGATTCTTTATTAAAGCTACTCCAGTCAAGCAATAGCTCGGAAAACTCTGCCTTAATGTAAGATTTTCTGGGGACTCAGTCTTTAATCTTTTCTTAAGTTCCGTTTATACTCCTTCCCATTGTGATCTCATTTAATCCCATGCCTTTAAATAATATTTATATCCTTATCATCCCAGGTTTTAAACTGTCTGCCCAGAACTGACCCTGAACTTTGGGTCAGTAACAAAAAATATCTTACTTAAAATTCAATATTTTTAATTGTGTTTCTAACAGCAATCTCAAACTTAAAAATGTACATCTGATCTTTCCATTCCAAACCTCTTCGTCTTTCAGTCTTTTCTATTTCAATTACAAAATAATTATTTTACCTACATAGTCCTTAAACTCTGGGGTCATAGTTGACTCTCCTCTAAAATATCTTCATGCAATTAGCAAATTCTGTTGACCCTATTCTTAAATTATTTCTCGAATCTGACCAATTTAGCCATTTCTTGCTCTCAGTTTGGACAAACACATCATCATGTCCTGTCTAAATTACTATAATTACTTTCTGACTGGTCTCTGTGTCTCTATTCTTCACTCAATTTATTCTGTTCTAAACTGAGCATCTAGAATCATCATATTAAATATATGAATAAGTCACATTTGTGGGGAAAGTCCTCCAGTGATGTTTCATTGCTCTAAGAGTAAAGTCAAAGTTCTTGTTACGACCTATGAGTCATTATGCAATTTGGACCTAAACTGATTCTTTGACTTAATCTCTTGATTTTCTCATTCTTTGATTCTGCTTTAGTCACACTGGTCATCTTGTGATTTATTTTTCTTTTATTAAAGTAGGCACTCTATCAGCGTGGGAGTTCTTAACACAAACAAAATAAGTTGCCAACATTCAGTTAATTAATTGAAAGAAGGGCTTCTATTCTGGTTGGCATGAGAACTGTTAAAAGGTCTGGGAAGTGGTGAAAGAAATAAACCTGTGCCTTGTTGCAAAAAGTAGACCATTTAAGAAGACGGCAGTTTAGTGGACACAAAAACTCCCGTGACTTACTTTACTTTCCTCCTGCTGCACCCACAGAAACAGGAACAGATCCTCTTAAGGTGACAGATCTTAAATTGATGATTTGCTAATATCTCTACTCAAAATTGAGTCAAGAACTGGAAAGTGCTAACCTGGTAGGTCAAAGTTTTTATATGATTTTTCTTGGAGAATACTGATTCTCCATTTTACTATAATCTTACTAAGAACATTTGAACATCACATGTACCCCATAAATATATACAATGTGTCCATAATAATTAAAAAATTTTTAATTAAAAAGAATGTCTAAGTAATGGCTAGTAAATCAATGTTTTAAAGAAGCTTATTGTATAATTTTTATGCTTATCAAGGTGCAATCCTAGCTGCACAAAAATTTTCTGGTGATTTTTTTTAATGCCAGTAGTCAAGAATAACCTCAGAAATTTGATTTTAAAAGGAGCAGGATTGAGAACCCATGGTCAAACATAGGTAGAGATTAATATTTCTTGAATGAATAACTTATTAAAATATGAATAATTATATACCTACAATTATTGACAATTTTGTTGTCTCATTCTTTCTTCTACTATCTTTGTTTTATCACCATAAGGAAAAGATTAAGCAGCAAGTAACTCACTTTCACATTGTATTTCGGAAAGTCCTCATTAGTTATTTGCTGCAATTTTTACCCTTGTTCTGCCTTTGCCTTCTTAGGAAAACCAGAGTTATCTTTCTAGAGCACAACCAATTATATTATTTCTATATCTAATAATGTTCCCCTTTATTAATCAACAGCCTTTTGGTTGTAAGTGACAGAAACCCAACTCAAGCCAGCTAAATTTTTTTTAAAGTTAATTATTGGCCAACATAACTAAACAGATTAGAGCTGAATGTAAGATTCCATAGAATTATATTTCTTTCTATTTTTCAGCCCTAATGTTTTCTGTTGGCTCATTTCTTAGTCATGCGCTTTCCTGTAATTCCAAAATCACTTGTTTCCCAGTTTAGCATCCTTAGTAATCTAAGCAAAATTTCTAGGATTAGCCCAGATTTATCCAATCTGAGTAACGTATAGATTTATTTTATGGCCAAACTATGGCCAGGGGTAAACTGATCTGATTAATCAAGTATGGACCTCTCACAAGTGTACATTTTTTTGTTTTTGAATAAAACTGTTCATATAGGTTTGCTCCACTCAAGATATGTAGATTGAAAGCGACAAAAGAGTAGCTTCCCAGAAGAAAAATAGAAGATTTTTACTAGGAAAAGAAAGGGAAATCTATGGAAGACAAAATGACACAACAGAATATATTTAGAATAGTTTAATTAAAGCTTTATGCTAGTCCAAAACCTATTACTATTTGTACCCTATTTATCTCTAAAGCCCTAAAGGCAGTACTCCCCTCCCTTCACCTAATATTTCAGTCACATTGAGCCATTTGTTTCTGGAACACGCCATAGTCATTAATACACCTTCCTTTGTGTATGGTGTTTTTTATATTAAGAATACTAGCCAAATTTCTATTTCTCTTTCAAGTCATATATTTCAATTATCTATTGATACGTAACACACTATTCCAAAATTTAGTGACTTTCAAGAACCATATTACTTTCTCATTAATTTGCAATTTGCTCAATACTTGGTAGAAGCATCTCCCACTTCTGCTTAACACAGTGTCAGTCAGAGTAGCATGAAAGCTGGGGACTACCAGGAAGAAGTTGACTTGGGTCATACATCCATGACTTAAGTTATCACTGTCAAATGGGTGTTCAGCTGGAGCCCACTCACAAGGACATCTTTGTTCTATTCCATGTGGCTTGGTTTTCTCATAGAATGACAGCTAGACTTCAGCGGGAAGAAGTGCAAGATGCTTGACTTTTTAAGACTTGGAAGCCCCCAGACTTTACTTCTGCTGTATATGCTTGGTCAAGAAGGGTTACAAGTCCAACTTAGATTTACAGGGAGAGAAAATAAGCTCTCTTCTTCATATGAGGAACATCTGAGGAACAGCCTACATATTTAAGTGGTGGTGGTGGTGTGATAGGGGGTTTGTATGGCTCTTCTTTGAAGATCACCTGCTGTGGCATAAGTGAAGCTTCAATATCTCAATTTTCAGTCAGGCTGTCTTTTATTTATTTATTTTTAATTAATTAATTTTTTTAAATTGAGATGGAATCTCGCTCTGTCACCCAGGCTGGAGTGTAGTGGTACAATCTCAGCCCACTGCAACCTCCGCCTCCTGAGTTCAAGCAATTCTCCCACCTCAGCCTCCTGAGTAGCTGGGATTACAAGTGCGTGCCACCATGTCTAGGTAATATTTTTTCTTTTCAGTAGAGACAGGGTTTCGCCATGTTGGCCAGGCTAGTCTCAAACTCCTGACCTCAAGTGATTTGCCCGCCTTGGCCTCCCAAAGTGCTGGAATTACAGGTGTGAGCTAACATGCCCAGCCGAGACTGTCTTAACCTCTCAAAATCACCAAGTAAAGTAAATTATGTTCTCGTCTTCATTCTTTTAGAAGAGTGTTTTCATAGTATGTTTACAGATTTGTTGAGGAAGTGAATAGGCCCATTACAGAAAATGAAACAAAATATATAAATTTGGAAAGGACTTACCTAATAAATAGATTTCCCTATTGCAGTAATCATGAGAATTTCTAACATACTAATGTGCCTTATGAACCTCCCAGGGATAGAACATAAGTTGAATAAGACACAGGGAGAATTATAAAGTAGAACATTTCTTAATATACTTGACTTAGAACTCCTTATATAAAACAATTTCTGGGACAAGTATTTCATAACACATGTTTAATAAACCTGCCTTACCATTTTTACATTATAATTATTTGATTAATTATCTTAATTCCATTTGCAATCTTAACTCCATTTGCCAGACAAACTAATTGTAACAGGTTCTAGGATGTGGAGATCTTTTGGAGGAGGACATTATTCTTCCTAATACAAAAAAAAATATGCAGGAACAACAGTTTTCATATACATATATGTGTGTGTGTGTGTGTGTGTGTGTGTGTGTGTATATACCCAAAGACAATCAAATTACATATGTAAGTGTGTGTGCATGTGTGTGTATTATATATACATATATATAAAAAACACTAACACTGTGACTCCCCAGTCATGGGAATTTTGTTGTCTTTGTCACTTTATTTTTAACACCCATTCCAGGGCCTAACACATAGTATACATTTAGTAAACATTTTAAAAATAAGAAATGAAGAAAAAGAGGGAGGTTGGAAGAGAGGAAAGTGAGTTTTAAAACCCTTCATTTTGTAAACACAGCCTTGATATATGCAATCTGACCATTTATGCAATGCCTAATTCATTTGTTAGAACTCAATCCTTCTGTGAAGATTCTTTAGGGAAACTTGTCATGATTTCAGGCTGGCTAAAACTAGGCTGCTCCTGTGTATTTCCATTACAGTATGAAGAATAACATCATCCTAAAAGGTTTCAACAACCTAGAATCAATTATAGTTAATCTGGCAAAGAGAATTAAGTTTGCAGATGGAATTAAGGTTGCTAATCAGTTGTCCTTAGAGAGGGAGGCAGATGACAAACCAGAGCATCATAATGTGAGAAGGACTTGGCCAGATGTTGCTGACTTTGAAAATAAAAGAAAAGAACAATGAGCCAGGAAATGTGGGTGACCTTTAGAGTCTGGAAAAGGCAAATAAGTGGATTTTCTCTTACAGCCTCCAGAAAGAAAACATTCCTACCAATACATTGATGTAAGTCTGGTGGAACCCATTATGGATTTATTACTTCTAGAACTGTAATATAATCAATTTGTGTTGTTTTTAAGCCACTATGTTCATAGCAATGTGTTACAGCAGTCATGGAAAACAAATATATTCATGTATAATTGCCATATTTTTAATTGACCAGCAAATGAAAATAAATTATATAGAAGCAACAATGGTACAACCTTGACTAAACAAATAATTATTTATGTATTTTAATAAATAATTTTAATAAAGTATTAAATATTTTAAATAAATTATTAAATTTTAAATAAATTATTAATATTTATTAAATAATAAATATTATTAAATTTAATAAATTTAATAAATAAATTTAATGAATTCTATGTAGTATGTTAGTAAATACACAATATACAACAGTAAACTTTTTTAAAATTACTAACCTACATTAATAGAGAATCTCGGTATGGTTTTGGTCCTTTGGTAATTCATAAGAAAAGTACTACAGCAAAACATGAATGAGTATTTGAGGACTATGAAAATTATTTAGGCTATATAATTCCAAGAAGAATTATTTCTAAGGATGCTATTCAGCATACAGAAGCACAGTAGAAAATGTTTTATAAGAAAAAAATGCACATTTCAGAATGTGAAAATTTTAATAAGATATAAATAATGTACTCAAAGGATATTCAATTATTTAAACTTCCTTTCTTCAAGTAGCCATTGAGTATCTACTCTGTTATGGTGTAAGATAGGGTAATATACTCATAATTAATACATGGTCTCTTAAGGTTCAGATCTTTTATTGGAGGAAATAGACAAATATTTAATAGGAGTAAATGAGGCTCTAATAATAAGTAAAAAGTAATACAAAATTTCAAATGAGAGTTTATTCAGAATTTTTAAAAAGACTTTAACAATTGGATAATATTGCACTGAGTCTTCAAAGTTTTCAGATGAACATAGAAAAATAGATCCAATGAAGGGGAGAAGACACTCACAAAAGCATTTATACCTCAGAAATGGTTGAGATATGGAAGGTAACTGGTGGCAACTGGATAGAGACTGTGTATGACTGATGGAGGCAAGATGGAAAGGATGGAGCACATTGGAAAATTATCCTGGAAAATCATGTAGGGACTAAGAACATGAAAGTCTTCAGAAACAATATTAAGAAAGTTGTACTTGTTCTGGAAGGAAATGGAAAACAGTTAAAGAACTTTTAAGCTGACATACAACATGACAAATTTGCTTCAGAGTAATTTAAGGGTGAAGACGATTGAGAGATGTTACTATTTAATAAAATGAATGAGGGAGGATAGAAGGTAGGACTAGCTTGCAGATCCCACTTGGACAGATGAGCAGCATGTGGAAACTCGCATGATAAACTCTTGCTCCAAGAACTACCACAGCAACATAATAGGAAAGCTGAGAGATTCCACAGGCCCTTTGAAGAAACTGGTCACTGCTACAGGCTTTCTGAGATGCCAAAAAACTGTGAGTTGGCTTGTTTTCTCAGAGGGGAGGCTGGTGGTTTGGGGCAAGCTCTCAGCCCTGGTCACCAGCTGCCTGGAAATAGACTCAGTGCTGTTTGTGGGGCACAGCAGGAATGAGATTGGCCTTTAGGACTGTGGGCTGCATGGAGGTGGGGTGGGGCCCGTGACAGAGGGCTTTCCCCCATTTCCCTGGTGACTTGTATGACACAGCAGAGGCAGCCATAATCCCCCTTGGAACATAACTCCATTGGTCTGAGAATCACATTCTCATCCTCCACAGCAGCTTCAGCAAGCCCCACCCAAGGAGAGTCTGAGCTCAGACACTCCTAACCCTGGCCCCACCTGGTGACCTTTCTCTACTGGCCCTGGTAGCAAAAGACAAAGGACACAATCCCTTGAGAGTTCCATGGCCTTGTCCACCTCCTGAGAAACCTGAATACTTAACCAGCCCGCCACAGGGCAAGTTTGCTTTCTCCCTATAGTACCACAGTTGATGCACTCTTGAAAACATACGTCCTGGCTGCATGACAATCAACACAAAACTAGCACACTAAACAAAAATACAGTAAAGGACTCTAACAGAGTCCACTTCACGTCCCTGGTGCCTTCACCAGAGCAGGTGCTGATATCCATGGCTGAAAGACCTGAGGAGAGATCACATCACAGGACTCTTTGCAGATACTCCACAGTACCAGCCCAGAGCCTGGTAGCTCTGCTGGGTGGCTAGACCCAGAAGGGAAAAACAATCACTGCAATTTGACTCTCAGGAAGCTCCATTCCTACGGGAAGCGGGAGAGCACCCACATCAAGGGAGCATGCCATGGGACAAAACAATCTGAACAGTAGCCCTTGAGTCCCAGATCTTCCCTCTGACATAGTCTACCCACATGAGAAGGAACCAAAAAACAATTCTGGTAATATGACAAAACAAGGTTCTTTTAACATCCCCAAAAGATCACACCAGATTACCAGCAATGAATGCAAACCAAGATGAAATCTCTGAATTGCCAGAAAAAAAATTCAGAAGGTTAATAATTAAGCTAATCAAGGAGGCATCAGAGAAAAATGAAGTTCAACTTAAAGAAATCAAAAACAAGACGGGCGCGGTGGCCCACACCTGTAATCCTAGCACTTTGGGAGGCTGAGGGGGGCAGATTACGAGGTCAAGAGATTGAGACCATCCTGACCAACATGGTGAAACCCCATCTCTGCCAAAAATAGAAAAATTAGCTGGGTGTGGGGGTGCACGCCTGTAGTACCAGCTATTCAGGAGGCTGAGGCAGAAGAATCACTTGAACCTGGGAGGCAGAGGCTGCAGTGAGCCAAGATTGCGCCATTGCACTCCAGCCTGGGTGATAGAGAGAGACTCCAAAAAAAAAAGAAAAAAAAAGAAAAAGAAAAGAAAAGAAAGAAAGAAAATCAAAAACATGTTACAGGATGTGAGGATACGAGAGAAAAAATCTTCAGTGAAATAGCATAAACAAAAAACAATCACAACTTCTAGAAATGGTGATTTCCAGAAAGGGCACACTTAGAGAAATGAAAAATGCCCTGAAAGTCTCAGCAATAGAATCGAACAAACAGAAGAAAAATTTCAGAGCTCGAGGACAAAGCTTTCAAATTAACCCAGTCCATCAAAGACAAAGAAAAGCCTGGAAAATTTATTTGAAAGAATAATTGAGAAAAACTTCCCTGGCCTTGCTAGAGATCTACAAATTCAAATATAAGAAGCTCAAAGAACATCTGGGAACCTCATCACAAAAAGACAATCACCTAGGCACACATAGTCATCAGGTTATCTAAATGCAAGATGAAGGAAAGATTCTTTATAAAAACTTTTTTTATTTTTTTGAGATGGAGTTTCACTCATGTTGCCCAGGCTGGAATGCAATGCTGTGATCTCGGCTCACTGCAACCTCCACCTCCCAGGTTCAAGTGATTCTCCTGCCTCAGCCTCTTGAGTAGCTGGGATTACAGGCATGCACCACCACTTCTGACTTACTTTGTATTTTTAGTAGAGAGAGGGTTTCTCCATGTTGATCAGGCTGGTCTCAAACTCCTGACCTCATGATCTGCTCACTTCAGCCTCCCAAAGTGCTGGGATTACAGGTGTGAGCCACTGCGCCCAGTTTGAAAGATTCTTAACAGCTATGAAGCAAAAGCATCAGGTAACAGGAAAACCTATTAGAGTAACAGCAGATTTCTCAGCAGAAACCCTACAAGCTGGAAGGAATTGGGGTCCTATTTTTAGCCTCCTTAAACAAAACAATTATCAGCCAAGAATCTGTATCCAGTAAAACTAAGTTTTATAAATGAAGGAAAGATTCTGTTTTCTACAGACAAATACTGAGATAATTTACCATTACCAAGCCAGTACTACAGGAACTGCTAAAAGAAGCTTTATGTCTTGAAACAAATCCTCAGAATACACCATAATAAAACCTCCTTAAACCATAAATCTCACAGGACCAATATAACAATAACACAGTGAAAAAAAAAGATTTTCAGGCAACAAATAGCACAATGAGTAGAGTAGTACCTTACATCTCAGTACTAAGGTTGAATGCAAATGGCCTTAATGATCCACTTAAAAAAATACAGAATGGCAGAATGTATAAGAATTCACCAGCCAAGTTTCTGCTGTCTTCAGGAGACTAACATAAGGACTCACATAAACTTAAGGTAAAGGAGTTGAAAAAGATATTCCATGCAAATGGACACCAAAGGAAAGCAGGAGTAGCTATTCTTATAACAGACAAAGCAAACTTTAAAGCAATGAAAGTTAAAAAAGACAAAGAGGGATATTATATAATAATAAAAGGTCTAGCCTAATAGGAAAATAACAGAATCCTTAAAATCCTAAAAAATCTTAAATATATATATGGATCTAACACTGAGCTCCCATATTTGTAAAACAATTACTACTAGATCTAAGAAATGAGACAGCATTGTAATAATTGTGGAGGAGTTCAATACTCCACTGGCAGTACTAGACAGATCATCAAGACAGAAAGTCAATGAAGAAGCAATGGATTTAAACTACATCCTAAAACAAATGGACTTAACAGATATTTACAGAACATTCTACCCAACAACTGCAGAATATACATTTTATTTATCAGCACATGGTACATTTTCCAAGATTGGGCAGAAAATAAGTTTCAGCAAATTTAAGAAAATCGGGGTTATATCAAGTAATTTCTTAGACCACAGTAAAATAAAATTGAAAATCAACTCCAAAAGGAACCCTCAAAAGTATGCAAATACATGGAAATTAAATAACCTGCTTCTGAGTAATGGTTGGGTCAACAATGAAATCAAGACAATTATTTGAACTTTATGATAATAGTGACACAACTTATCAAAATCTCTGAGATACAGCAAAAGCAGTACTAGGAGGAAAAGTTCATAGCCTGAAATGCCTAAATCAAAAGTCTGAAAGAGTGCAAATAGACAATCTAGGGTCACACCTCATGGAACTGGAGAAACAAGAACAATCCAAAGCCAAACCCAGAAGAAGAAAAGAAATAAAGATCAGAGCAGAACTAAATGAAATTGAAACAAAAAAATACTGATGATAAATGAAACAAAAAGATGTTTTTTGAAAAGACAAATAAAATTGATTGTCATTAGTGAGAGTAATCAAGAAAAGAGAGAAGATCCAAATAAGCTCAATTAAAAATGAAACAGGAGATATTACTACTGGTATACAGAAATACAAAAGATTATTCAAGGCTTCCATGAACACCTTTACATGCATAAACTAGAAAACTTAGAGGAGATGGATAAATTCTTGGAAATATACAGCTCTTCTAGATTAAACCAGGAAGATATGGAAATTCTGAACAGACCAATACTAAGCAGTGAGATTTAAACAGTAAATAAAAACTTGCCAACAGAGAGTCCAGGACCAGAAAGATACACAGCTGAATTTTATCAGACATTCAAAGAATTGATACCAATCCTGTTGACACTATTCCACAGGATAAGAAAGAGGGAATCCTCCCTAAATCATTCTATGAAGCCAGTATCTCCCTAATACCAAAACCAAGGAAGGATATAACAAAAAACTACAGACCAATATCCTTGATAAACATAGATGCAGGAATCCTCAACAAAATACTAGCTAAACAAATCCAATAGCATATCAAAAAGATCATCCACCATGATCAAGTGGGTTTTATTCTAGGGATGCAGGGAGGGTTTAACATTTGCAAGTCAATAAATGTGATACAGATAACATAAAGAGAACAAATACCACATAAATAGAACAAACATCACATGGTCCTTTCAATAGATGCAGAAAGAAACATTTGACACAATCCAGCATACCTTTATGATTAAAACCCTCAATAAAATTGGCAAGGAGGAGACATATAAGATAATAAAAGCCATCTATGACAAGCTCACAGCCAACATTATACTGGACAGGGAAAAGTTGAAAGCATTCCCTCTGAGAACTAGAACAAGACAAGAAGGCCCGCTTTCATCACTTCTATTCAACATAGTATTGGAAGTCCTACCAAGAGCAATCAGACAAGGGAAAGAAATAAAGCGCATCCAAATCAGTAAAGAGGAAGTAATACTCTTGCTATTCGCAGATGATACAGTCATATACCTAGAAAACTCTAAAGATACATTCAAAAATCTCCTAGAATTGGTAAATGATTCAGCAAAGTTTTAGGATAAAAAAATTAATGTACACAAATCAGTAGCTCTGCCATGCACCAACAGTGATCAAGCTGAGAATCAAATTAAAAATTCAACCACATTTACAATAGCTGCAAAAACAAAACTTAGGAATATACCTAAACAAAGAGGTGAAAGACCTCTACAAGGAAAACTACAAAACACTGCTGAAAGAAATCACAGATGACACAAACAAATAGAAACACACCCCATGCTCATGGATGGGTAGAATCAATGTTGTGAAAATAACCATACTGCCAAAAGCAATCTACAAATTCCATGCAATTCCCATCAAAATTTCACCATCATTCTTTGCAGAACTAGAAGAAAACAATTCTAAAATTCATATGGAACCAAAAAAGAGCCTGCATAGCCAAAAAATAAAAATTAAAATTAAATTAAATTTAAAAAGACTAAGCAGAAAGAACAAATCTGGATCATCACATTATCTGACTTCAAACTATACTATAAGGCCCATAATCACCAAACCAGCATGGTACTTGTATAAAAATAGGCACAAAGACCAATGGAACAAAATAGAGAACCCAGAAATAAAGCCAGATAGTTACAGCCAACTGATCTTCAACAAAGCAAACAAAAACATACAGTGGGGGAAACAACACCTTATTCAACAAATGGTGCTAGGATAATTGTCAAGCCACATGTAGAAGAATGAAACTGGATTCTCATCTCTCACCTTATATAAAAATCAACTCAAGATGGATCAGAGACATAAATATAAGACCTGAAACTGTAAAAATTCTAGAAGATAACATTGGAAAAACCCTTCTAGACATTGTTTCAGGTAAATATATCATAACCAAGAAGCCAAAAGTAAAGGCAACAAAAACAAAGATAACTATATGGGACTTAATTAAACAAAAAATCTTCTGCAGAGCAAAAGAAGTAATCAGCAGAGTTAACAGACAACCCACAGAGTGGGAGAAAATCTTCACAATCTGTATTGACAAAGGACTAATATTACTGAGCAATATAAAGAAATGAAATAATGGCATTTGCAGCAACCTGGATAGAATTGGAGACTATTATTCTAAGTGAAGTAACTCAGAAATGGAAAACCAAACATTGTATGTTCTCAGTCATAATTGAGAGCTATGCTATGAGGATGCAAAGGCATAAGAATGATACAATAGACATTGGGGACTCTGAGGGAGGTGAGGGATAAAAGACTACACATTGGGTGCAGTGTACACTGCTTGGGTGATGATGGGTTCACCAAAATCTCAGATATCACCACTAAAGAACTTATTCATGTAACCAAGCACCACCTGCTCCTCAAAAATCCAACGAAATAAAAAAATTTAAAAAATGGAATATATGTGATAAGTAATATATTAAAAATAAAATGTATCAGGATCACATGATGAAAACAGAAATAAGGAAGGTGGTGGTTGGTTGAGACTTCTCTGGAGATTAAGAAAATAGATATTTAAGAGTCAGATTCTGTAGGATTTGGTGACTAGGAAAAGCTGGAATGAAAAAACAACTCTAATGGTTATAGTTTAGGCAACTGGTGAAACTATTTTTTTTTTTTTTTTTGAGACAGAGTTTCACTCTTGTTGCACAGGCTGGAGTGCAATGGCACAATCTCAGCTCATTGCAACCTCTGCCTCCCAGGTTCAAGAAATTCTCTTGTCTCAGCCTCCCTAGTAGCTGGGATTACAAGCATGTGCCACCGCACCTGGCTACTTTTGTATTTTTAGTAGAGATGGGGTTTCTCCATGTTGGTCAAGCTAGTCTCGAACTCCTGACCTCAGGTAATCCACCTGCTTCGGCCTCCCAAACTGCTGGGATTACAGGCATAAGCCATGGAGCCCAGTCTCTCTTTCTTATTCAGATATCAGAATAAGGTAAAATACACACACACACACACACACACACACACACACACACACATATATATATATAGTTTATCATAGTTAGGATTCTTTTTCATGTCAATAATAGAAAATGCAAATCAAATTTGTTGTATAAAATAAGGAAATGCAGAGTTTTATCAATCTGATTGCAATAAGAACTGTAAAGAGGCTTGAGGCAGTGAGTCAAATAATGTGATTCAAAAATAGTTTATATCTTCTTTCAACTCTGCTTCCATGGCTATTCTCTTTACATTCAGAGAACTGCCTCCAACAAATATTTTTACATGTTAAATCTTGCTAAATAATGTCTTAATGATTGTTTTCTATATTCCATAATATTTATATAGCAAAAATCATAGGTCTCAATTCCATTCATTTCTAGAACTGAAAATAAATGAATACAATTTAAAGTAAGAGCCCCCTGAATGTATGCTTTCCAAAATTTAGAATTATACTAAAAAATAATTTTTAAAAAATGTATTACTTTTATACTGATAAAATACACACAACATAAAATTTGCCATCTTCACTATTTTCAAGTACACAGTTCAGTGGTTTTAAATATACATGACGTTGTTCAGCAATCACTAATATCAGTCTCCATAACCCTTTCTTCTTGCAAAACTAAAACTCTGTACCCATTAAACTGTAACTTCCCATTTCCCTGTGCCATCAGCTCCTGGCAACCAATATTCTACTGTATCTCTATGATGTTACTATTCTACTTCATATAAATGCAATCATGCAGTATTGGTCTTTTGGTTCCTGATTTATTTCACTTACCACTAATGTCTCCAAGATTCATCATGGTTATAGAATGTGTCGGAATTTCTTTCCTTCTTAAGGCTGAATAATTTCTTGTTGTACGTATATACCATATTTTCCTTATCCATTCTATGAATGGATACTTAGGTTGCTTTACATTTTAGCTGTAATGAATATTGCTGCTATGAATCTTGGTGTGCAAATATCTCTTTAAGAGCCTGTAATACTTTTGGGTATATACACAAAAGTGGAATTGCTGGATTGTGTGGCAATTTTATTTTTATTTTTTTTAGGTAGCATAATGTTTTCCATAGCAGCTATATTATTTTTATTCCCAGTGTGCAAGTTTTCAAAGTTTTTTACAACATCCTTGCCAACACTCATTTTCTGTTTTTTTTTTTATTTTTTATAATAACCATTGTAATGGGTGTGTGTTGATATTTTATTGTAGTTTTGATTTGTATTTCTATAATGATCATGGGGTTGACCATCTTTCAATTTTCATATGGATCATCTACATATCTTTAGAGAAATGTCCATTCAAGTATTTTGCTCATATTTGAATTGGATTTTGTTACTGGGTTTTAGAAGTTCTCTATATATTCTTGATTTCAATAACTTACCAGATATATGATTTGCAATATTTTGTCCAATTTAGGGTTACCTTTTCACTCCATCAATAGTGTTGTTTGGTTTTTTGATTTTTATGAAATCCACATTTGTCTACATTTTTTTTTTGTTGCCTGTGCCTTTGACGTCATATACAAGACATTACTGCCAAATCCAGTGTTGGAAAGACTTTGACCTAGATTTTCTAAGAGTTTTATAGCGTTATGTCTTCTAAGAGTTATATAGCGTTATGTCTTGAACTTTGATTCATTTTAAGTTTTGCATATGGTGTTAAGGATTCAGCTTCATTTTTTTGTTTTGTTTTGCATGTGAACATCCAGTTTTCCCAGCATCACTTGTTGAAAAACTGTTATTTTCTCATTGAATGGTCTTGGCATTCTTGTTAAAAATCATTTGTTCATATGAGTGGGGGTTTATTTCTGGGTTTTTATTCTATTCCATTGTTCTGTATGTCTGTCTTTATGCCAGTAGCACAGTATTTTAATTACTGTATCTTTGTAGTGAGTTTTGAAATAAGGAATTTTGAGTCCTCCAGCTTTGTTTTCATTCAATATTGCTGTTGCTATTCAGGGTTCCTTGAGATTCCATATAAATTTTGGATGGCCTTTTCTATTTTTGTAAAAAGAAAAAGGTCATTGGAATTGACAGAGCTTACAGTAAATCTGTAAATTACTGTGAGACGTATTGACATCTTTATAATATTGTCTTCCAATTCATAAATGCAAGATACATTTCCATTTACTTATGGCTTTTTAAATTTTTTTTCAGCATTTTTTATAGTTTGAAGTTACAAGTTTTTATCACCTTAATTCCTAAACATCTCATTCTTTTTTAAAAAACAGCTATACTGAGATATAATAAACAGGCAGTACAATTCACATACTTGATATATATAATTCAAGTTTTTAGTATATTTTCAGGGTTTTACATTTGGCCACCATGATTCACTTTTATAATATTTTTGTCTCTCAAAAAACAACAACAACAACAACAACAACAACAAAAACTCTTTCAGGAGTCATTCCCATTTCAATTCAACCCATCTCCCAGCCTTAGGCACCCCTTAATCTACTTTCTAACTCTATTGATTTGTCTCTCTTGGACATTTAATATAAAAGGATCTAAGTATTTTATACTTACTATGATATGGTAAATGAGATTATTTTCACAATTTCTTTTCAGATTTTTCATTCTATATAGTGTATTGTAATACTTTGCCGAATTATTTTCTTCATTAGTTCTAAAATTTTTGTAGAATTTTTAGGATTCTCTACATATAAAATTATATAATCTCCAAACAGACATCATTTTCTGCCTTCCTTTTCAATTTGAATGCTGCTTAGTTTCTTATATTTCAATTTTTTTTCCTAATTGCTTTGGTTAAAACTTCCAGAACAATATGGATTATAAATGGCAAAACCGGGAATCCTGGCCTTGTTTCTGATCTTAGAGAAAAGGTCTTTATCCATCAAGCAGGATGTTTGCTGTGGGTTTTTTATATATGGCTTTTATTAAGATAAAGTAGTTTTCTTGTATTTCTAGTTTGTTGAGTGTTTTTCAATAATAAAACAGTGTTGCATTTTAACAAATGCTTTTTCTGCACCAACTGAAGTCATGTTTTCTCCCCTTTGTTCTGTTAATATGGTGATTACATAGATAGATTAATTTTTATATGTTGAACCATCCTTGCATTCTAGAATGTATACTTCTAATATCATGTATAATCCTGACAATATGTTGTTGAATTTAGTTTGATAGTATTTGTTAAAGATTTTTGCATTAATGTTCATAAAATGGATAGTCTGTAGTTTTATTTTCTTGTACTGCCTTTGACTGACTTTGGTTATCAGAGTAATTTTGGTCTCATAAAATGGCTTTGAAATTTACCTTCTAATATTCTGAAAAAGATTGAGGATTAGCATTAGTCCTAATTTAAATGTTTGGTAGAATTCACTAGTGAAGTCATTAGGTTCAGGGTTTTTGTGTGTGTGTGGAGATTTTTGATTACTGATTTAATCTCCTTACTGGTTATAGATTTATTTAGACTTTCTATCTCTTCATAATTTACTGATGGTAGGTTTTATAAATCTAGAATATTTTAAATTTCACCTAGGTTATCCATTTTGGGGACATACAATTGTTTATAGTACCCTAATAATCAATTTTTTCTTAGAATTAGTAATGTTCCCACTTTCATTTTTGATTTTAGTAATTTGAATCTTTTCTTAGTTCATCTAGCTAAATATTTGTAAATTTTGACTTTTTAAAAAAGCTTTTGATTTTACTGATTTTCTTTATTGTTTTCTAGCATCTATTTCATTTATGTCTGCTTTAATACTTATTATATCCTTTCCAATGCAAGCATGGATTTAGTATGTTCTTCTTTTTCTGGTTTCTTAAATTGTAAAAATTAGGTTAAGTAAAATAAAGATCTTTCTTTTTTATAATATAAGTATTTATAGCTATAAATTCACCACTAGCACTGCTTTTGTATGTGTCATATGCTTTTATGTTATGTTTTCATTTTCTTCCATCTCAAGTATATTCCACTTTCTCTTTTGCTTTCTTATTGATCCATTGGATATCTAAGAGTGTGTTGCTTAATCTCCATAAATTTGTACATTTTACACTTTACTTATTGATTTTTTAACTTTATCCTGTTGTGGTTGAAAACAATATTTTGTATAATTTCTGTCTTATTAAATCTATTGTGACTTGACTTTTGGATTAATATATGGTCTATCCTGGGAAGTCTCCCAAATGCACTTGAGAAAAATATGTGCAGAAGCCCACTCCTTTGTGAGAAAATACTTCCCAAGACCTCCAGTGGATATTTGAAACTGTACACAGATAGTACCAAACCCTTTATACTTGATATGGTTTGGCTCTGTGTCCCCATTCAAATCTCATGTTGAATTGTAACCTCAGTGTTGGAGAAAGGACCTGGTGGGAGGTGATTGGATCATGGGGTCAGTTTCTAATAGTTTAGCATGAGCCCCCTAGTGCTGTCTTGTGATAGAGTTCTGACAAGATCTGATTGCTGTAAAGTATGTGGCACCTTTTCCCTCCCTCTCTCTCTCTCGTCAGTCATGTGGAAAGCATGGCTGCTTCTCCTTCCCCTTCCGCCATCATTGTAAGTTTCCTGAGACCTCCTCAAAAGTGGATGCCTGTACAGCCCTCAAAACTGTGAGCCAATTACACCCCTTTCCTCTGTAAATTACCCAGTCTCAGGTATGTATTTTTAACATTGTGAGAATGTAACTAATACAAAAAATTTGTACTAGAGAAATGGAGCATTGCTATAAAGATACCTGAAAATGTGTAAGCAACTTTGGAACTGGGTAATGAGCAGAGGTTGGAACAGTTTGGAGGAATCAGAAGACAGGAAAATGAGGGAAAGTTTGGAATTTCCTGGAAACTTGAATGGTTGTGACCAAAATGCTAATAGCGATATGAACAGTAATGTCCAAGCTGAGAAGGTCTCAAATGGAGATGAGAAACTTATTGGGAACTATAGTAAAGGTCACTCTTTCTGTGCTTTAGTAAAGAGACTGGCAGCATTGTGCTCCTGATCTAGAAATCTGTGAAACTTTGAACTTGAGAGAGACAATTTAGGGTATCTGGCAGAAGAAATGCATAAGGAGCAAAGTGTTAAAGATGTGGCCTGACTGCTTCTGAGAGTGAATGTTGATATTTATGAGTAAAAAGATTATCTGAAACTGGAAGTTATATTTAAAAGGGACACAGAGGATAAGAGTTTAGAAAATTTGTAGCCTGGCCATGTGGGAGAAAAGAGAAACCCATTTTCTTTTAGAGAATTAGAGCTGCCTGCAGAAATTTGTAAAAGTAAAAAGGAGCCAAATGTTAATAGACAAGACAATGGAAAATAATGCCTCCAGAGCATTTCAGAGACATGCATGACAGCCTCTCCAATCAAAGGCCTGAAGGCATAGGAGGGAAAAATGATTTCATGGACCAGGCCCAGGACACCGCTGCTATGTGCAGTCTGCGGACATGATGCCCTGCATCCCAGCTGTTCCAGCTTCAGCTGTGGCTAAAAGGGCCCCAGACATGTCTCAGGCTTCTGCTCCAGAGGGTGCAAGCCATTAGAAGCCTTGATGGTTTCCACATGTTGTTAAGCCTGCAAGTGCACAGAGGGCAAGAGTTGAGGCTTGGGAGCCTCCATCAGGATTTCAGAAGATGTATGGAAATGCCTGGATGATCCCAGAGATGTCTGCTGCAGGGGCAGACCCCTCACGGAGAACCTCTACTAGGATAGCATAGAGGGAAAATGTGGGGTTGGAGCTCCCACACAAAGTCCCTCTTGGGGCACTGCCTAGTGAAACTGTGAGAAGAGGGCCAACATCCTCCAGATCCCAGAATGGAAGGTCCACTGACAGCTTGCATCATGCACCTTGAAAAGCTGCAAGTACTCAATGCTAGCCAGTGAAATCAGCTACGGCGGCTGTACACTGCAGAGCCAAAGGAGAGGAGCTCCTCAATGCCTTGGAAGCCCATGTTTTGCATCAGTGCAGCCTGGATGTGAGACATGTAGTCAAAGGAGAATATTTTGGAGCTTTAAAATATAAAAACTGCCCTGCTGGAATTTGGACTTCTATGGGGCTTGTAGCCACTTTGTTTTGGCCAATTTCTCCCATTTGGAATTGGAACATTTAGCCAATGCCTGTACCCTCATGATATCTTGGAAGCAACTAACTTATTTTTATTTTACAGGCTCCTAGGCAGAAGGGATTTATCTTGTATCAGATGAGACTTTGGATGTGGACTTTTATGTTAATGCAGGAATGAGTTAAGACTTTAGGGAACTGTTGGGAAGGCATGATTGATTTTGAAATGTGAGAAGGACATGAGATTTGGGAGGGGCCAGGGGTGGAATAATATACTTTGGGTCTATGTCCTCACCCAAGTCTCATGTTGAGTTGTAATCCCTAGTGTTGGAGGTGGAGCCTGGTGGGAGGTAAGCAGATCATGGGGTTTGTTTCTAATGGCTTAGCACCATCCCCCTAGTCCTGTCTTGTTACAGAGTTCTCATGAGATCTGGTTATTTAAAAGTGTTAAAAGTATGTGGTACCTTTCCCTTGTCTCTCTCTCTCTCTCCCTCCCTCCTGCCATCATGAGAAGATTCTTGCTTCCCCTTCACCTTCTGTCATGATTGCAAGTTTCCTGAGGCTTCCTGTTAAGCCTGCAGAACTGGGAGTCAATAAACCCTCTTTTTCCATAAATTACCCAATCTCAGGTAGTTTTTAGCAATGTGAAAATGAACTAACAGAGAACAAAACAGTAGCTCTTTCTATAGTAATTCAACAGGGATTAACTTTTTGAATTTGAATACCTGTAACAAATGAAACAAGTAAATAGTCATATATATCCATAATTATTAAAATCACTTGAATAAAAAAAGCAAGGATTATGAAAAGACTATTCATAGAGGAGAATGCTGAAATGTCATTTTAGTTTGATTGTACTGCTACAACAAAATACCTGAGGCTGGGTAATGTATAAAGAACAGAAATTTATTTTCTCAAATTCCTGGAGTGTTGGAAGGCCAATATTACAGTGCCAGGAGACTTGGTGTCTGGTAAGGAAAACTTCTTGCTGCTTCCACATATGGTGAGAGGGATGGAGGGACAAAAAAGGACAAGTTAGTTCCCTGGAACCCTATTAGAAGGAGCACTCATCTATTTATGAAGGTGGAAGCTCTCATGATCTTATCACCTCCTAGAGTACCCAATTCTTAATACTATTACATTGGGGATTAAATTTTAACATGAAATTTCAGGGACACTGATATAGTTTGAATGTGTGTCTCCACCAAAATCTCATATTGAAATGTAATCTCCAATGTTGGAAGTGGGTCCTGGTGGGAAATGATTGGATTATGGGTACAAATTTCTCATGAATGGTTTAGCAGCATCCCTCTTGGTACTCTCCTAATGATAATGTGTTATTGTGAGATCTGCTCATTTTAAAATGTGTAGCAACCCCTACCTTTCTCTCTCTTGCTCCTGCTCTGGCCATATGATGTGCCTGCTGCACCTTCACCCTCCATCATGACTGTAAGTTTCCTGAGGCCTCCCCAGAAGCCAAGCGAATGCCAGCATCATGCTTCCTGTATAGACTGCATAACTATGAGCCAATTAAACCTCTTTTCTTTATAAATTACCCAGTCTCAGGTATTTCTTTACAGCAATGTGAGGACAAACTAACATAGAAAAACACTCAAAATATAGCATTCATTAAACATATAAAATATTGTTCAACTTCACTAGTCTAGGAATTATAAACATGAGATAAACACAAATGAAATATATAAAATGACCCATTTTATATCCATTAGCTAAGCAAAAATAAAATTTGACAGTAGAATGTATTTTTTGTTTTCATTTTTGTTTTGAGATAGAGTCTCACTCTTTCGCCCAGGCTGGATTGGCATAATCTCAACTCACTGCAACCTCTTCCTCCTGGGTTCAAGCCATTCTCCTGCCTGAGCCTCCCACATAATCACAAAACTTAATTAAACTGGTAATTTGTAAACTCTATGAATGGCAATTGTACTTGATAACATAGTGTAGAAATTTTCTAACACATACAATATTTCTGTCTCAGGATATTTGGGGCAGCATTGTGTTAATAGTGATACAGTAAAAATGGCCAAATTGCTAAATACTGGGAGAATGGAAAAATAAAATGTGATATATTTGTATAATTCAATACTTCATATCAATTAAAAGGAATGAACTAGATTTCTAGAGTCATAGGTAGACTTGAAAACAAATGTCGAGAAAAATACGCAATTTAAAGAATGAGACATAATGTATATGTGAATTTAAGGATAATACTAGACACAAATCCATATAAATAAGTGTGTCTATTTACCTATCATGTATATGTGAATTTAAAGATAATACTATTTGCAAATCTATATAAATGGGTTTGTCTATCTATTTACCTACTAGGAATCTTTACACATTCATGAATCTATTCATCTTTCAATCAACCCATTGCTATATTCATCCATCTAAAATATTTTTAAATGGGCTAGAATAATACACATTGAATTTATGAACATAGTTGCTTGGGGATGGGAATGCAGTTTGCTGAGATGGAACTGGAAAGCAAATTCAACTTCATTTGTAACGTATATGCTTTTATGATTAAAAAATAGACAAAGTAAATTTCACGAAATACTATTATTTGTTTTAGGTGGTACATACAGTTACACATTATACCATCCATGCTATTCTTTTATTTTAATCTTCTAACTTTTATGAAAATACTCCAAATGAAAGAATTTAACATATGTAATGATGAATTTTCAGCCCTTTAAACCTGAATATATCTTTATTGACTAGAGCAGTCAAATATGGTCATCCGTGTGCAACATCTGTAATGTGCTGAGAAACAATTCATAAGGGAATGAAACTGGCATTTTTCCAGAGTACCCAGATCTATGCAAACCTCACCCTGTTAATTACTTCTGCTGTGAGAGAGTTGGTTCCCAGAGATGAAGTAATTACGGAAAATCAGAAATAAAGGAGAACCCAAGAGACTGTCCTAAAAGAGCTTATCATTGGAGGGATGAAGAAACTGAGGTTCATGCAGAAGAAGCAACTTGGCAAAAATTACACATTCTCATTATTGGCAGTAAGTTTCCTTTACTTCTAATTGGACACACTACGTAGAATTACAGGTGCTCTTTATGGGAACCTAAATTACTTTTTCCTGTTTCAATGACTTTTGCTTCTGGGTAAAAGCAATGAAGTCAGAAACACTACCAATTAGTCATTCCATAATCTGCCCTGAGCCAAGTACAGGGTAGAGCACATTTGACAGTGATTTACCCCAAGGTCTAGGTTGCCATCTCTCAGCTGTCAGGTCAACTCATGGGAGCCCCCTCCTTCCTATGTCCCCATTCTGGCTGTGCTTCCTGTGGCTTTGGCTTCCTTCTGATTTCAGGAAGACAAAAAGAGGGTAAACTTCCTTCTTGAAAGTTGCAATTTTGCAGGTTGGAGGCTAGAAAGGTTCTTCTTAATAAAGGCCAGGATTAATTAAGAGAAGGTCAAGAGGGTTTAACTACCTAGTGCTCTGGAAGGACAAGAGGTCACACATGAGTGACTGTTATTGATTAAGCATTTTGATTGCCTGCTTAGATAGTCAATCAATACCAAAGAGTTAGACTCTTCAAAATATTAAACAAAATGAAGACAAGGATTTTAGCTAAGAGACTGAATTTTTAATGCTTCAATAAATTTGGGAGGAAATTTCTGTGCATCCAGGTGAATTTCAGTGGAACAAGCAAAGGTGGAATGATGGATTATTGAGCTGCTTGGAAAGCAATAGTTGCTGCCTGTGGCTCTTGTAATTCACTCTGGAAAGATGCGTCTTGAGGCTTATGGTAAGAGTAGATCAGATGTAATGAGTATATTTTTCAGTATCAGAAAGTAAGGGACATTTTTCTTTCAATTAAGGATAGAAAAAGAAACTCCTTATTGGAGAATCTATTTCAAATGTTAAAGGAAAGTGATGACAATTTGTTGTTTTCATTGTATAACTGAAAATAGCCAAACAGTACAAAAGCAAGATTTTCAAGATGTCTAAAAGAGAGGCCGTGGCAGAACTAAAGGATCATGCCATTTCTTCCCCTAGAGGCAAGAACTAGTGTTTATATGATACTTAGTAGGGGCCAGGAAATGCTGATTCACTTGATTCTCATAATAAGCCTCTAAAGCAGATATTAATGTTATCCTCATTATATAGATTATATCATTATATCGATGCCTAATGTCACTCAGGTGTTAATAGCATAGCTATTATTTGAATTGAGGAAGTCTGTATTCCCTACCACTAGAATAAAATTTTTCAAACATAAACGTACATTGAAATTATGTGGAGAACTTGTCAAAACAGACTGCTGGGTCCCACTTCTAGAACTTTTGATTTAGTAGGGCTTGAGTCGGATCCAATAATTTGAAATCTAACAAGATCCCAATTAATGCAGATACAGATGACCTACGATTCTACTGCCTTTGGTTATCACACTAATAGAACTTGGTATGTCACTATTTTCCTACCTAGGATTCTGCAGCACTCATGCTGCAAATGGCACCACAGAAGTGAGATTATTATACTGTCAGTTCCTTAGGGTCATAATTAATCACCCAACCACACAACCACAGATATGTCAAACTTTTTCATCAATAGACTAGGTAAAAAAAAAAAAAAAAAAAAAAAAAGAAACAAGTGTACTAATGAAAGGGTAAGTGTACCATGTATTTTATTATGTTTTAAGTTTAAATATGACAAACACTATAACTAACGCAAATCATTCATGAATTGAGTTATGAATATAGCTGTGTACCATTTTATATCATTTGATGCTAGTGGCCCTATTCCCAATTATTTGGTGACGGTTCATCATGTATATTTTTATACCCCTAAGCTGTTTCTTTTGACTAGAAAACTCCCTCATTTCTTACTGACAAATAGACATAATATTCACCCTTCAAGGTCCCACTCAATCTCCACTGTAAAGTGTGAAGTTTCCTAGTTTAAAATGAATGTGAAATGATAGATCACTGTTCCCTGTACTAGATTATAGCAAAAACAGGCTGAACTCCAAGTCAGTAGCTTGAAATCATCAAAACACGAGCTTTGTTAATTCCTCTTGTCATATCAAGATGTCTTCATCTCTATCACTGTCCTTTTCCTATGTTTACTAACTTTTTCATTGACCTTAGGTAATGAGTAGCTTGAGTTTAGGAAACAGAATAAAGGAAATAAATGTATAACTGAGGTCTTGACTTTTGTGACATTCTAGGAAACAGTCAATATCACCTTATCAAGGTACTCTAAATTTTCATGAAGTAATTTCCCAGAATTTCAACTAACAGAACGGCCTCACAGCCTTTGAAGTACAAAAACTTGAAAATGATATTCAGTCTAGCAAATTAAAGCCCTTGAAATGTGTAAAACCCAGCCATTCTTTAGTAGAGTTTGCTTTATCCTGGAATTCTCCATGACCCCATTCTTTTAGCCTTACAGAAACACCACCTAGCTTTGGAAGTTAAAATCAAATAAACATGAGGGCAACTTCTCAATCTTATGCAAAAACAATGAATGCTGACAATCTTGCTGTTTTACTCTTATTCAGACAATGAAGGGAAAAGTGAATTCCTCAAGATCGTTCTTCCTTTTTTCTAAGGCACCTGTGATGCTTTGGTGTTGATAGAACTTAGGGTCAAAATCAGAAAGAAATTAGCTACCTCTATACTGTCTGGAATGCAAGTTAGTCTTTCTTGTGTTTTGCAGTTAAAAAGGGAATTAGTAATGAAATACTTGAAATTCAGAGAGCATGAGGCGCCATAGAATCAGTACCTGTCATGATAAGTACTAACCATGTGAACAAAAAACGTGAGTTTTACAGGGGACACTTGAAGCTTCAAGTTCTTGAGAAATCAGAGAAGTGGCAGATCCAAGATGCCAAGTTAGGTTTCATATTCCAGATTCTATGCATATAGATCTCCTTATTGGATGCTTCACATTGCCTGACTTCAAAATACGCTACAAATCTAGACAAAAAACACCATGGCATTGCTATAAACACAGACACATAGACAAATGGAACAGAACAGAATATCCAGAAATAAATCTACATATTTATAGCCAACTGATTTTCAGCAAAAGAAAGGACACCCTCTTCAATAAATGGTGCTGTGAAAACTGGATATTCATATGCACAAGAATACAACCAGACCCCTATCATTTGCTATATAGAAAAAATCAAATCAAAGGGGATTAATGACTTAAATGTGAGACCCCAGACTATAAAACTACCAGAATAAAACATAGGGGAAACACTTCAGGTCATTGGTCTAGGCAAAAATTATATAGGTAAGACTTCAAAAGCTTAGACAACAAAAACAAAAATAGACAAGTGGGATTAATAGTAAATGAAAAAGCTTCCGCACAGCAAATGAAACAATCAACAGAGTGAAGACGCAGCTTGAAAATGGGAGAAAATATTTGCATACTATTTATTCAATAAGTGAGTAATGTCCAGAATATATGAGGAACTCAAATAACTCAACAGCAAAAAAACAAATAATTTGACTGAAAATGGACATAGGATTTCTCAAAGGGAGACATAAATGGCCAACATGTCTATCAAAAAATGTTCAACATCATCAGGAAAATGCAAATCAAAACCATAGTGACACGTCATCTTACTCCAGTTAGAAGGGCTGTCATCAAAAATAAAAAAAAGCAAGCACTGGTGAGGATGTGAAGGAAAGGAAACATTTATACACTGTAGTTGGGAATGTAAATTAGTGCAGCTACTTTGGAAAACAGAATGGAGGTCTCACAGAACACTAAAAATAAAACTGCCATGATATCCAACAATCCTGCCACTGGGTATTTATTCAAAGGAAAGGACATCTCTATATCAAAGGGATACCCACACCACCATGTTTATCACAGCACTATTCACAATAGCCAAGGTTAAGAATCAATCTAAATATTCATCAACAGATGAACAGATGAAGAAAATATGTTATGTATTGTGAAAGGAAAATAAATCTTGGGGCCCCCAAATCACTAAGCTAAAGAAAGTAGTCAAGCTGGGAACTGCTTAAGGCAAACATGCCTTCTATTCAAAGTTACCCCTCTTCTCACTGAGATAAATGCATATCTGCCTCATTTGGAGAGGCTAATCAGAAACTCAAAGAAGGAAACGATATGTGTCCCTACGACCTGGAAACCCCTTCCCAACTTCAAGGTGTCTCGCCTTCACCTTGAGTTGTCTCACTTTTCCAATTGAACCAATGTACATTTTACACATATTGATTGATGTCTCATGTCTTCCTAAAATGTTTAAAACCAAGCTGTACCCCTACCACATTGGGCACATGTCATCAGGACCTCCAGAGGCACTGTCACAGGTGCAGGTCCTGAATCTTGGCAAAATAAAACTTTCTAAATTAACTGAGACCTGACTCAGATTTCCAGGGTTCACAATATGGACAATGGAATAGTATTCAGCCATTTAAAAAAACAATGAAAGTATGTCATTTACAGCAACATAATGAGCCTGGAGGACATTATGTTAAGTGAAGTACATCTGGCTCAGTAAGATAAGTACCACATGTTCTCACTCATATGTGAGAGCTGAGGAAAAAAAAAGTTGTACTTACAGAAGTAGAATGAAGAATTGTGGTTATTTGAGGCTGGGAAATTCAGGGGGAAAGAAAAGATAGAAATATGCTTTTTAATAGACACAAAGTTACAGCTTGTGGGAGGAATAAATCCTAGTGTCTTGTACTGCTGTACGACGATTATATTCAATAATAATTTAGTGTATATTTCCTTTTTTTGAGACAGTTTCACTCTTGTTGCCCAGGCTGCAGTGCAGTGGCACAATCTCAGCTCACTGCAACCTCCACCTTCTGATTTCAAGTGGTTCTCCTGCCTCAGCCTCCCGAGTAGCTGGGATTATAGGTGCCCACCACCACGCCCAGCTAATTTTTGTATTTTTAGTAGTTATGGGGTTTCTCACGTTGGCCAGGCTGATCTTGAACTCCTAACCTGATAATCTGCCCTCCTCGGCCTTCCAAAGTGCTGGGATTACAGGCATGAGCCACCACACCTGGTCTAGTGTATATTTTCAAAAAGTTAAAAGAGGATTTTGAGTGTTCACAACACAAAGAAGTGATATTTAAATGATAGATATGCTAATTACCCTAATTTGAACATTAGTGTATACATGTATAGAAATATCACTCTATTCCATATATATGTGCAATTATTACAAGTCATTTGAAATAGAAAAAAATTATGTAAAAAAAAGTAATGAAAAAGCAACACCAGCAACAACAAAATGAAACTCTACAGCAACAATCATACACATTGTGCTGTGCACACTATATTAACCTCAAAATATTACTAATGTTTTTAAAGATGGTCTTTATTAGTCCATTTTTATGTTGCTGAGAGACATACCCAAAAATGGGAAAAAAATAGATTTAATGAACTCACAGTTTCATGTGACTGGGGAGGCCTCACAGTCATGGTGGAAGAGAAAGGATCTTTTTACATGGTGGCAGCAAGAGGGAATGAAGCAGCAGTGAAAGTGGAAATCCCCTTAATAAAACCATCAGGAGGTATGTTCCAAGATGGCCGAATAAGAACAGCTGTGGTCTGCAGCTCCCAGCGTGATCAACTCAGAAGACAGGTGATTTCTGCATTTCCAACTGAGGTACGTGGTTCACCTCATTGGGACTGGTTGGACAGTGGGTGCAGCCCATGGAGGGTGAGCAGAAGCAGAGCGGGGTGTTGCCTAGCCCAGGAAGTGCAAGGGGTTGGGGGATTTTTCTTTCCTAGCCAAAGGAAGCCATGACAGACTGTACCTGGAAAAACAGGACACTTCCGCCCAATTTCTGTGCTTTTCCCAAGGTCTTAGAAACTGGCAGACAAGGAGATTCTCTCCTGTGCCTGGCTTGGCAGGTCCCATGCCCATGGAGCCTTGCTTACTGCTAGCACAGCAGTCTGAGATGGAATTGCAAAGTAGCAGCCTGGCTGGGGGAGGGGCGTCCACCATTGTTGAGGTGTGAGTACATAAACAAAGCTGCCGGGAAGCTTGAACTGGGCAGAGCCCACCACAGCTCAGCAAGGCCTACTGTCTCTGTAGATTCCACCTCTGTGGGCAGGGCATAGCTGAACAAAAGGCAGCAGGAAACTTCTGCAGACTTAAACAGCCCTGTCTGACAGCTCTAGAGAGAGCAGCAGTCCTCTCAGCATGGCATTTGAGCTCTGAGAACAGACAGACTGCCTCCTCAAGTAGGTCCCTGACCCCGATATAAGCTAACTGGGAGGTATCTCCCAGTAGTGGCCAACAGACACCTCATATACGCAGGTGCCCCTCAGGGAGGGAGCTTCCAGAGGAAGGATCAGGCAGCAATATTTGGTGTTCTGCAGCCTCCACTGGTGATATCCAGGCAAACAGGGTCTGCAGTGGACCTCTGGAAAACTCCAAAAGACCTGCAACTGAGGGACCTGACTGTTAGAAGGAAAACTAACCAACAGAAAGGAGTAGCATCAACATCAACAAAAAGGACATCTATACCAAAACCCCATCTGTAGGTCATCAACATCAAAGACCAAAGGTAGATAAAACCACAAAGATAGGGAGAAACCAGAGCAGAAACGCTGAAAATTCTAAAAACCAGAGCACCTCTTCTCCTCCAAAGGATCGCAGCTCCTCGCCAGCAATGGAACAAAGCTGGATGGAGAATGACTTTGACGAGTTGACAGAAGTAGGCTTCAGAAAGTCAGTAATAACAAACTTTTCTGAGCTAAAGGAACATGTTCTAACCCATCACAAGGAAGCTAAAAACATTGAAAAAATGTTAGATGAATGGCTAACTAGAATAAACAGTGCAGAGATGACCTTTAATGACCGGAAGGAGCTGAAAACCATGGCACGAGAACTTCATGACACACACACAAATTTCAATAGCCAATTCGATCAAGTGTAAGAAAGGGTATCAGTGATTGAAGATCAAATGAACAAAAAAAAGTGAGAACACAAGGTTAGAGAAAAAAACAGTAAAAAGAAACAAAGCCTCCAAGAAATATGGGACTATGTGAAAAGACCAAATCTACATTTGATAGGTGTACCTGAAAGTGACAGGGAAAATGGAACCCAGTTGGAAAACACTCTTCAGGATATTATCTAGAACATCCCCAACCTAGCAAGGCAGGCCAACTTTCAAATTCAGGAAATACAGAGAACACCACAAAGATACTCCTCAAATAGAGCAACTCCAAGACACATAACTGTTAGATTCGCCAAGGTTGAAATTAAGGAAAAAATGTCAAGGGCAGCCAGAGAGAAAGGTCGGGTTACCCACAAAGGGAAGCCCATCAGAATAACAGAGAATAAATCTCTCGGCAGAAACCCTATAAGCCAGAAGAGAGTGGGGGCCAACATTCACCATTCTTAAAAAAAGAATTTTCAACCCAGAATTTCATATCCAGCCAAACTAAGCTTCATAAGTGAAGGAGAAATAAAATTCGTTACAGACAAGCAAATGCTGAAAGATTTTGTCACCACCAGGCCTGCCTTGTAAGAGCTCCTGAAGGAAGCACTAAACATGGAAAGGAACAACCAGTACCAGCCACTGAAAAAACATGTAAAGAACATTGATGCTATGAAGAAACTGCATCAATTAATGGGCAAAATAACCAGCTAATGTCATAATGACAGGATGAAATTCACACATAATATTAAGCTTAAATGTAAATGGGCTAAATGCCCCAATTAAAAGACACAGATTAGCAAATTGGATAAAAAGTCAAGATCCATCAGTGTGCTGTATTCAGGAGACCCATCTCATGGGCAGAGACACACATAGGCTCAAAATAAAGGGATGGAGGAAGATCTAACAAGCAAATGGAAAGCAGAAAAAAAAAAGCAGGGGTTGCAATCCTAGTCTCTGATAAAACAGACTTTAAACCAACAAATATCAAAAGAGACAAAGAAGGCCATTACATAATGGTAAAAGGATCAATTCAACAGGAAGAGCTAACTATCCTAAATATATATGCACCCAATACAGGAGCACCCATATTTATAAAGCAAGTCCTGAGAGACCTACAAAGAGACTTAGACTCCCACACAATAATAATGGGAGATTTTATCACCCCACTGTCGATATTAGACAGATCAATGAGACAGAAGGTTAACAAGGATATCCAGGACTTGAACTCAGCTCTGCATCAAGCAGACATAATAGACATCTACAGAACTCTCCACCCCAAATCAACAGAATATACATTCTTCTCAGCACCACATCACACTCATTCTAAAATTGACCACATAATTGGAAGTAAAGCACTCCTCAGCAAATGTAAAAGAACAGAAATCACAACAAACTGTCTCTCAGACGACAGTGCAATCAAATTAGTACACAGGATTGAGAAACTCACTCAAAACCACTCAACTACATGGAAACTGAACAACCTGCTCCTGAATGACTACTGGGTAAATAACAAAACGAAGGCAGAAATAAAGATGTTCTTTGAAACCATTGAGAACAAAGACACAATGTACCAGCATCTCTGGGACACATTTAAAGCAGTGTGTAGAGAGAAATTTATAGCACTAAATGCCCACAGGAGAAAGCAGGAATGACCTAAAATGGACACCCTAACATCACAATTAAAAGAACTAGATGAATTAATTAAAAGCAAACAAATTCAAAAGCTAGAAGAAAGCAAGAAATAACGAAGATCAGAGCAGAACTGAAATAGATAGAGAGAGAAAAAACCCTTCAAAAAATTAATGAATCCAGCAGCTGGTTTTTTGAAAAGTTCAACAAAATTTATTAGTCTTGCTATCAGTCTATCAAGAAGAAAAGAGAGAAGAATCACATAGATGCAATAAAAACTGATAAAGGGGATATCACCACTGATCCCACTGAAATACAAACTACCATCAGAGAATACTAAAAACACCTCTATGCAAATAAACTAGAAAATCTGGAAGAAATGGATAAATTTCTAGGTACATACACCCTCCCAAGACTAAAACAGGAAGAAGTTGAATCTCTGAAAAGAACAATAACAGGCTCTGAAATTGAGGCAATAATTAATAGCCTACCAACCAAATAAAAAGTCCAGGACCAAAAGGATTCACAGCTGAATTCTACCAGATGTACAAAGAGGAGCTGGTACCATTCCTTCTGAAACTATTCCAATCAATAGAAAAAGACGGCATCCTCCTTAACTCATTTTATGAGACCAGGATTATTCTGATATCAAAGCCTGGCAGAGACACAAGAAAAAAAGAGAATTTTAAAACAATATTCCTGATGAACATCAATGCAAAAATCCTCAACAAAATACTGGAAAACTGAATCCAGCGGCACATCAAAAAGCTTATACACCATGATCATTGGTTATCCCTGGGATGCAAGGATGGTTCAACATATGCAAATCAATAAACGTAATACATCACATACACAGAACCAATGACAAAAACCACATGATTATCTCAATAGATGCAGAAAAGGCTGTCACCAAAATTTAACAGCCTCTCATTGTAAAAACTCTCAAAAAACTAGGTATTGATGGAACGTATCTCAAAATAATAAGTTATTTTTGACAAACCCACAGCCAATATCACACTGAATGGGCAAAAACTAGAAGCATTCCCTTTGAAAACCAGTGCAAGACAAGCATGCCCTCTCTCACCATGACTCCTATTCAACATAGTGTTGGAAGTTCTGGCCAGAGCAATCAGGCAAGGGAAAGAAATAAAGGGTATTCAATTAGGAAAAGAGGAGGTCGAATTGTCCCTGTTTGCAGAAGACATGATTGTATAGTTAGAAAACCTCATTGTTTCAGCTCAAAATATTTTTAAGCTAATAAGCAACTTCAGCAAAGTCTCAGGATACAAAATCAATGTGCAAAAATCACATGCATTCCTATACACCAATAACAGACAAACAGAGAGCCAAATTATAAGTGAACTCCCATTCGCGATTGCTACAAAGTGAATGAAATACCTAGGAATCCAACTTACAAGGGATGTGAAGGAACTCTTCAAGGAGACCTACAAACCACTGCTCAATAAATTAAAAGAGGACACAAAAAAATGGAAGAACATTCCATGCTCATGGATAGGAAGAATCAATATCGTGAAAATGGCCATACTGCCCAAGGTAATTGATAGATTCAATGCCATCCCCATCAAGCTACCAATGACTTTCTTCACTGAATTGGAAAAAACTGCTTTAAAGTTCATATGGAACCAAAAAAGACTCACATTGCCAAGACAATCCTAAGCCAAAAGAACAAAGCTGGAGGCAGCGTGCTACCTGACTTCAAACTATACTACAAGGCTACAGTACCCAAAACAGCAGGGTACTGGCACCAAAACAGATATATATATATACACACACACACACACACACACACACACCCCCCAATGGAACAGAACAGAAGCATCAGAAATACCACCACACATCTACAACCATCTGATCTTTGACAAACCTGACAACAACAAGAAATGGGGAAAGGATTCCCTATTTAATAAATGGTGCTGGGAAAATTGGCTAGCCATATGTAGAAAGCTGAAACTGGATCCCTTCCTTACATCTTATATAAAAATTAACTTGGGATGGATTAAAGACTTAAATGTTAGCCCTAAAAGCAGAAAAAACCCTGGAAGAAAACCCAGGCAATACCATTCAGGACATAGGCATGGACAAGGACTTCATGACTAAAATACCAAAAACAATGGCAACAAAAGCCAAAATAGATAAATGGGATCTAATTAAACTAAAGAGCTTCTGCACAGCAAAAGAACCCACCATCAGTGTTAACAGACATCCTACAGAATGGGAGAAAATTTTTGCAATCTACCCATCTGACAAAGATCTAATTTCCAGAATCTACAAAGAACTCAAACAAATTTACAAGAATAAAACAACCCCATCAAAACGTGGGCAAAGGATATGAACAGACACTTCTCAAAAGGAGATATTTATACAGCCAAGAGACACATGAAAAAATGGTAATCATCACTGGTCATCAGAGGCAAAGCAAAACCACAATGAGATACCATCTCATGCCAGTTAGAATGGCAATCATTAAAGTCAGGAAACAACCAGTGCTAGAGAAGATGTGGAGACAAAGGAATGCTTTTACCCTGTTAGTGGGAGTGTAAATTAGTTCAACCATTGTGGAAGATAGTGTGGTGATTCTTCAAGGATCTAGAACTAGAAATACCATTTGACCCAGCAATCCCATTACTGGGTATATACCCAAAGGATTACAAATCATGTTACTATAAAGATGCATACACACTTATATTTTTTGTGGCACTATTCACAATAGCAAAGACTTGGAACCAACCCAAATGTCCATCAATGATTGACTGGATTAAGAAAATGTGGCACATATACACCATGGAATACTATGCAGCCACAAAAAAGGATGAGTTCATGTCCTTTGTAGGGACATGGATGAAGCTGGAAACCATCATTCTCAGCAAACAATCACAAAGACATAAAACCAAACACTGTATGTTCTCACTCATAAGTGAGAATTGAACAATGAGAACATTTGGACACCTGGTGGGGAACATCACACGCCAGGGTCTGTCAGGGAGTGGGGGCCTGGGGGAAGGATAGCATTAGGAGAAATACCTAATGTAAGTGATGAATCAATGGGTGCAGCAAACCAACCTGCACATTGTGCACATGTACCTTAGAACTTAGAGTATAATAAAAATAAATCCATAAAATTAAAAAAAACCCATCAGATCTCATGAGACTTATTCACTACCATGAGAATGGAATGAGGGAAACCGGCCCCATGATTCAATTATCTCCTACAGAGTCCTTCCCATAACACATGGGAATTATGGGAGTGCCATTCAAGATGAGATTTGGGTGGGGACACAGAGCCAAACCATATCATGGTCCCTGTACTTAGATAACTTTATAAAAAAGTTATATCCAGTAATCTCCAGGGACTTCTCTCTCCAACCTTTACTCATCCATTCAAGAAATGCCCTATCTCTGAATCCCTCTTTTGCTCTGTGCTTCTAGAGATATTACTCCATCACTTCCACGTGCTCTGCACTGTGGCAAGTTTAGAAAGAGGTGCAGTAATGAAAATGACAGGAACTACAGGGCCATACACTCTTGTGTTTCAATTCTCAATCTGCCACTTTGATTAGATTGGGCTAATTACTTCTTCCAGTCAAGCATTCTTTTTCTCAACTGATGTGGTGAGGTGGAAAGGTGAAAATGTATATCAAACTGTTTCATAAATATACTAAAAAAAAAATTATAGATCCTACTTTAGAGGGGCAACACTAGTTATCACTATCAACCAGAAGAGTGAAATCTCTGTTACACTAAGCATTGTATAAGGATGTAAATAGAGTATTAACAGAGGAGGAAATGAACAACTTCTTTAGGCCAGCTCCCTAGAGGTGGCAATTACCAAGAACAATTAAGCAGAGCTTTCATCTTGCTGGCCAGCGAGTTCAGGCCCACAGCTGTTCACTGTCTCTGACACGGATTCTGCTGAGAGGCTTTGGAGAGAAGAGGATTACCTGGCAGATTCCCCACTGGGGACTGGAATATCGAAAACTGCAGCTTTTGCAAATAGTGCTATTAAAACCTTAAGCCACAACTCTCTCTGGTCCTTGCTGAGTGCAGGCAGTAGGCTTTCTTTCCTTCTTATGAATCATGAGACACTGCATGCTTTGGATCTTTTTAGCATCCTTGGTGAACTCAGGTACTTTAACATCCCAGTTCTGGGATAACCAGCCCATGGAGCTCAATTCCTAAATATAGAAGCCAGAAACTGTGTACCTACTACGTGTCTGGCATGACATACCTCAGATAACTTCTGGAATTGTGTAACCTTTTAGCAGTATATTGCAAAGTTTACATATTTTTCGGGCTCCCCATATGAGAGACTTTATGACAACATAGCCTACCACTAAAAAGTACACAAGTTCAAATATTTTCTTTCCTCATCCTCTGTAGTAACACCGTAGGTGCATGAGCTAGGCTTGGCCAATTGGCTATTTCTTACTGCCACTTTGAAGTGGAGCCAGTAGTATAAGGAAACATGAGTAGCATTCAGTAATAGCAGCGAAGATGCGTCAGCATCCATGGTGGCTGTGGCATCTGGGCTGGTGGTAGCTCCCAGGACTGACAACCTTCTTCCCATGGTGGTGTGAACATCATTGCAGTACCCTGACAATTGGGGAGGTTTCCTTAATTATTGACAATTCTTCACTTGATAAACTGTCTATGATGCTTCCAATAAATTACCTTTCTCCCTATGTTAAGCAGGTTTCTGTTATTATTGGCAACTAAGATTTATGTAAATATTATAAGATTGATATTAGAAACCCTAAATTAAAAGAAATAAAAATTACATTCAAAGACATTTAAAAAATGTTTCTATAGACACAGCCTGACAACTAAAATATGTAGATGCTTTCTCTTCTTCCAATTATATTGCATATTTTCACTAAAAATACCTCATTGATTCATAGAATTACAGAGCAGAAAGAACCATAAGAACCATCTTGTCCAAACAGTCCATTGTAAGGTAAGCGTGTGCTGAACTAGGCAGGTTGAGTATAGCAAATGCATGGCGAAGCAAACTCTAAAAAATATCAACCTCTTTTTCCCTAACTATGTACTCTTTCTAATGCAAAATTGTTTCTTGAATATGAGGGTGAGGAAACACATCTTAGATAGAGGTGAAGGGTGACGTTGAGCTTGATAGATTGAAAGGTTGACACGGTACTTTTTTCTGACTCTATGAAACTCAGTTCTGCTTCAGGCATAATGAGAGATGAACAGGTAAAGAGGTAAAGTAAAGGCAATCTGGAAAGTTTAGACTTTAACACCATAAGCCTCAAAGAAAATTCTAAGCCCCCCAACTGACTGAAAAGTCAATCTCTTGGCCAAGGGGACCACAGAGTAACCTTGAAAACTGAGTTTTCAGCCATGACTAAATAGGAGTTCCTTATACCCTTCTCACTCACTACCACTAGGCTTTCTTCCCTACGGACTTACCAGAAACCAACTCTTTCAAAAGACTCCATCTGATATCAACTAACAGCCTGATGCTTCCCCTATTTTATGGTTGATAATAGGCCAGGGACTACCGAGTGCTCCTGGCCAGTCTTTGGATAATGCACAGTAAGGGTTTTCCTGTCCTCTGCTTCACCTTTTGATGTCAGAAGGCCAAAACCTTTATCCTCAGATCACGCTGGTGCCACCACCAATTTTGTACACAAGTCCAGTGAGGGGGCTGTATTTGTCAGGGTTCTCTAGAGGAACAGGACTAATAGGATAGATGTGTATATGAAAGGGAGTTTATTACAGGGAATTGACTCACACCATCACAAGATGTAGTCCCACGATAGACCTTCTGCAAGCTTAGGAGCAAGGAGGCCAGAGTCCCCAAACCTCAAAAGTAGGGACGCTGACAGTGCAGTCTTCCATCTGTGGCTGAAGGCCCAAGAGCCCCTGGCAAACCACTGGTGTAAGTCCAAGATTCCAAAGACTGAAGAATTTGGAGTCCTTTGAAGGCAGGAAGCATCCAGCACAAGAGAAAGACGGAGGCCAGAAGACTTAGCCAGTCTACTTCTACCTTCTTCTGCCTCCTTTTATTCTGGCCGTGCTGGCAGCTGATTAGATGGTGCTCATCCAGATTGAGGGTGGGTCTGCCTCTCTTACACCTGACTCAAATGTTAATCTTTTTTGGTAACACCCTTACAGACACACACAGGAATAATACTTTGCATCCTTCAATCCAATCAAGTTGACACTCAATATTGATTATCACAGGGGGATAAGGCTTGCCAGAATGGCCGCTATGCAGGCTGAAATCCTTTATGAAAAATAAAGCTCTCTGCCAGAGCCAGTCGGTGGCTCACACCTGTAATCCCTGCGCTCTGGGAGGCCGAGGCAGGAGGATCACAAGGTCAGGAATTCAAGATCAACCTGACCAACATGGTGAAACCCCGTCTCTGCTAAAAATACAAAAATTAACTGGTGGGGGTGGGGGGTGGTGGTGTGCACCTGTAATCCCAGCTACTCAGGAGGCTGAGGCAGGAAAATCGCTTGAACCCAGGAGGTGGAGGTTGCAGTGAGCCGAGATTGTGCCACTGCACTCCAGTCTGGGTGACAGAGTGAGACTTTGTCTCAAAAAAAGAAAAAAAAAGGAAAGAAAAGAAAAGAGCTCTTTTTTCCAAATTTATGAACCTCATCATTCTTCAGTTGACAGTGCGTAGGTAGTGGTGATTCATGAAGGAATAGGAGAATGATCCCTTAATAATGCTATTTCACTTTACATTTATGTAGTGCTTTCTAGTTTATTAATGGTAGTATTGGGAAGAAAAAAAAACTGCTTTAATGCCTATGTTTCCCTTTTCTTACTCTCCAATACTGGCTTCAGGGCCTCTCTCTGGTTCCATCACTATGCTACTGTAAATAAAAAATAACATTTCTAAGTTCTCCCCCCAACAGTCATCTGAATACACCCCTCCTTTCAACCAACAGCATTCCAAAGTTAACCATGTGAACCCAAAAGTATCTGAAACTCAATCAATTTATAAGGTTTATCTTGCCAAGGTTAAGCATGCACCAGAGACACAGTCTCAGGAGGTCCTGATGCCAAAGGTGGTTGGGGTGCAGCTTGATTTTATACATTTTAGGGAGACATGAGACATCAATCAATACGTGAATGACATACCTTGGTTTGGTTCGAGAAGGTAGGACAAGTTCAAGTTAGGGAGAGGGCTTCCAAGCCATAGGTAGATAAGAAACAAACTTGCATTTTTTATTTTTGGGTCTCTGGTTAGCCTTTAACTAAATACACAATTTACATTTGAGTGAAAGGTAAAGGAATAGTCATTTATGCCTTAGTCTGGTTTAATGTAACAGTAGGGCAAAGGAAGCAATCAGATATGTGTTTGTCTCAGGTGGGAAGAGGGATGACTTTGAGGTCTGTCCTTTGTCCATAAGGAACTTCCTTGCGGGCAAATTTTGAGGGAGGTATGTGGCTTTAAAAAAAAGTCTTTGTAGCTCTTTTATTTAGGAATAAAATGAAAGGCAGGTTTGCCTGTTGCAGTTCCCAGATTGACTTTACCCTTTGGCTTAGTGATTTGGGGGTCCCAAGATGTATTTTCCTTTCACAACCTGAAAACTATTTCAGGCTGTTACAGGTAGTTAGATAGGGATGGGCGGGGCAGGAGAGGGCTCTTCCCCACCTGCTAGAAATGTCAGGTGATGGTTTGACAATTATCAGACTGCCTCTCTAAAAATGAAAATTTGGCAGCCCTCCCAGGGCCAGGCGGAGACCATTTCCTGATGATCCACAGCTATTAACATTAAAGTGTTAATTGAAAGCAGATGCCAGGGAGAAAAAACTTCCTGGGCATGCGCCCTAAGAGACAAAATGGTGAAATATGACCTTCCGGGTACAGTCCGCTGGAAAAAGGGAAGAAAGCCTCGGATGGGCGTGAGTGCAACTTTCTAAATGCAATGCGCAGCGCTCAGTTCCCAAGGGTAAGAAGGGCACTGGGCATTCAGGAAACCCACCCTAGGGGTCTATAGAATCACGGGAAAGAGGCAAACCTATTAAGCTCTAGGATCAAGGTTAAACATTCTCTTTGTCCTTCAGGAGCCCTCTTGAATCTCTTCCAAGTGAGCTTTCCTTTCTTTCCTGTTCTAAAGCCTTTTTTTTTTTTTTTTGGCTCTTGTTGTCCAGGCTAGAGTGCAATGGTGCAATCTTGGCTCACCGCAACCTCTGCCTTCCGTATTCAAGCAGTTTTCCTGCCTCAGTCTCCTGAGTAGCTGGTATCACAAGTATGCGCCACCACGCCGGGCTAATTTTGTATTTTCAGTAGAGATGTGGTTTCTCCATGTTGGTCAGGCTGATCTCAAACTCCAGACCTCAGGTGATCCATCCGCCTCGGCCTCCCAAAGTGCAGGAATTACAGGCGTGAGCCACTGTGCCCGGCCTTAAAACCTTTTTAAATAAACTTCTACTCTTGCTCTGAAACTTCCCTCAGTATCACTTTCTGCTTTATGCCCCTCAGTCAAAGTCTTTCTTCTGAGGAGGCAAGAAGTTGCCGTGTACCCATGCAGATTCACCGCTGGTAACTCGGGGTAACTCAGATACCTACCACCAGTAACAAGGCCATGATGGGAAAGGGGAGTTGGACATGCCTCGTTATAGTCTCCTGTTTTTTGTAATTCAGGCACAGATGACCAGTATTAACATTAAAATAGATGTAAAGACTGATAAAGTAGACTCTTTGAAGCAATAAGACACCAAATTTTAGCCTGACTCTAGTGTAGCATCACATGGCAGATAGCAGGCCCTGACAGAAATTGAAGTATTTTACCCCAAATTATATTTTTTTCTGACATATATTGAAATGGCCTGGCAAAGCTGTCTCTTGTGAGAAAAATCTACATTCTACAGAGAATCCCCATTAGCTCATTAGTTTCTTTTCCCTGATCCGGGAGAGAATCAACTCTGATAAGAAACATTGACAATCTATTTTTTCTGAAGCTAGCTGCCTGGAGGCTTCCTCTGCATAATAGGAATCTTGGTTTCTGCAACCCCTTATCTTAACCCAAACATTCCCCTCTATTAGTTCTCTGTCTTTGGACAATACCTCACCTCTTTCAACCAATTGCCAATCAAAAAATCTTTGAATCTCTCTGTGAGCTGGAAACACCCCTCACATCGAGTTGTCCTTCCTTTCCAGACTGAACCAATGTACATTTTACACGTATTGATTGATTGATGTCTTTTTTTTTTTTTTTGAGACGGAGTCTTGCTCTGTCACCCAGGCTGGAGTGCAGTGGCACGATCTCGGCTCACTGCAAGCTCCCACTCCCGGGTTCACGCCATTCTCCTGCCTCAGCCTCCCGAGTAGCTGGGACTACAGGTGCCCGACACCACGCCTGGCTAATTTTTTGTATTTTTAGTAGAGATGGGGTTTCGCTGTGTTAGCCTGGATGGTCTTGGTCTCCTGACCTCGCAATCCACCCGCCTCGGCCTCCCGAGGTGCTGGGATTACAGGCATGAGCCACTGTGCCCAGCCTGATTGATATCTTATGTCTCCCTAAAATTTATAAAACCAAGCTGTAGTCTAACCACCTTGGGTACATGTTCTCAGAATCTCTTAAAGGCTGGTCACTCATATTTGGCTCATAAGAAATCTTTTTTTTTTTTTTTTTTGAGACCGAGTCTTGTTCTGTTGCCCAGGCTGGAGTGCAAGTAGGGTGATCTCAGCTCATTTCAACCTCTGCCACCCAGGTTCAGGCGATTCTCCTGCCTCAGCCTCCGGAGTAGCTGGGACTACAGGTCTGTGCCACCACGCCCAGCTAATTTTTGTATTTTTGGTAGAGACAGGGTTTCACTATGTTGGCCAGGATGGTCTCAATCTCTTGACCTCGTGATCCTTCTGCCTTGGCCTCCCAAAGTCCTGAGATTACAGGCATCAGCCACAGTGCCCGGTCTAAATCTCTTCAAATACTTTACAGAGTTTGACTCTTTTCATTGATACCATATACCTGAAAGAACTTACGACAAGACATTACTCTTCCAATTTCTTTTGGGCAGTGTCAACTGTGAACTCCTAAGGCTTTCCTTCCTCTGGTTCCTTTGTCCCAGGCCCCACTGACAATCTCCCGGCTACTATGTTGCAGCCACAAGATAAGCATGTTTTAACTCTTTGTTAAATAAATGAATAAATTAAAGGATGAGGTGAATATTAGGAGATAGATGAGACTGAGGGAGTACGTGCAGCAAGTATATTTTCATCAGCATAAATCAGATGTTCAATAAAAGTAAATCTTATTTTCTCTTGCTGCTCTCTTCTAATTAGAATTCTCTCCTCAGATAATGTCAAGAGTTTAAAGTTGTCAATTAAAAGATAATGCCATCTCTTGACTTAAAAGAGTCTCCTTTGTTTATTTGCTTAGTTTTAAGGGTTTTTTCCTCCCATTTCCTCCCTATTTTCTTCCATTTGAGTAGATGATTCTTACAAGGAGAATATCCAGAAACTATCAATTGGCTACCTTGATCTGATCCTCTTCATGAAGAAGCTTGAACTTCTCCCTGCTTCACAGATGGGTTATGAGATAGTCCTGAGAAGCTGCGTTCTAAGAAGCATTATGACCTGTCTTATTAGAAACAACATGACATCACTTTTAACACATTCTTTTGGTCACAAGGAGAGGGAATTACACACCACCTGGTTTTGGATGCATGCTTGAGGTAAGGCTTAACATTAAGGCCCAAACTTATGTGGAACTGTAGCATAATAAATATATTTGGTCTTTGTTGCTGGTTCCTCGTACAGAGTTTTGAAAACTCTACTACGAATGTCCTGAATGATAGGAATGTCCGTTGTTATTCATGTGGTGGCGTACTTAATGACGCTTTATTTTATGCTAATGAATTGCCTTAAGATGGGGTCCCTAGATAGCATCAGGATAGGGGTGGTCACCAGAAACAGGAAGAAATCAAAGCATTGGAACATTAAGTTCCACCCATATACTTTAGAGAAGAATGTAGGGGGAGGAGTTGAAGATTAAGCTCTATAAAAAAAAAATGTGTAAACAATGAGCACTGATGAGCTTCCAGGTTGGTGAACACATTCATGTAAACGGGAGGGAGGAGAGTCATTCATACCCTAACTCAACAAAGAGGCTCCTGGGCTCAGGACACCTCCAGACCTTGCCCTATGTATCTCTTAATCTGGCTATTTATGGGTATTTTTTATTGTATTCTTTCTAATAAACTGGTAGACATGAGTAGTGTTTCCCTGAGTTCTATGAGCAATTGTAGTAAATTATCGAGCCTGAGGGAGGGTTGTTGGAACCCCCAATTTATTGCCAGTTGGTCAGAAATAAGGAAGATGTGAACTTGTAATTGGAATCTGAAATTACAGGAGTCTTGTGAGACTGAGCCCTTAATTTGTGGGATCTAATGATAACTCTAGGTAGAGAGTATCGAAATTAAATTGAATTATAGGACACTCCGCTGGTATCAGAAAATTGGTCAGTGTTGGGAAAAAAGCAATGTACATCTGATGTCAGAAGTAGAGAGTGTAGAAAAAAATAACCTTTGTTTTTTGAGCTGTCTTGGTATCTGGTGAACTTCAGAAGTCCTTGATTAGACTAATTACAAATTTCTCTCACTACTCTGCTTCCACACATAAGGTCTTCAAACCAAATAACCCTCCTTATCAAGAAGACTAGGCAGTTTCTACCGAGCAATGTGTTTCAGTTCCCCACTAGCCTGCAGAATTATTTAAACAAGCCAATCACATCCTCCTGAAGGAACTGAAATCACATCATCTTCTTGATACTACAAAGACTGCCCTTCAAAGCCCCCCAGTTTTCACTCTGTTCCCAAGGGCAACCCCCATGTGGCAGCACATGGCATGTGGTATCCTCCTTCCCCAGGCTGTGAGTTCACATGTCTAATAAATTGCTATTGATTTCATGTGTCTAGTGTTATGTGTTGTATGTTCAGCCATCTCCATAACCAGTAGGTAGAAATCCCAGACTAACCCATAGGGGCTGATTGAGATAGCATTGCAAAATCACACTGCACAGAGCATGTTAGATATAGGAGGAAATATATTGTTACAGTTATCTTTGGAAAATAAAATCCCCATTGATATTATTTTCTCTTCATAATGGGATAGGAGAACCTCTCTAATACACCCTCAATGAATTTAGAGAACATCATGAAAATTATGTTACTTAGCATTAATTCTTATCACTGTCTTTTTCACCAAACTGCTTTGGATGGATAATCTCTATTCCAAAGCACCATTTTTGGCACTGTAGTACCCATCTTGAAAGATGAAGTGTGTGGGATATTTATTTATAATTTATGTATTTATTTTTATTTTTTATTTTGAGACAGAGTCTCACTCTGTTGCCCAGGCTAGAGTACAGTGGCACGATATCGGCTCACTGCAACCTCTGCCTACTGTTCAAGCAATTCTCTTCCTCAGCCTCCCGAGTGGCTGGGATTACAGGCACCCACCACCACACCCGGTTATTTTTTGTATTTTTAGTAGGGATGGGGTTTCACCATCTAGGCCGGGATGGTCTTGAACTCCTGACCTTGTGATCTACCCGCCTCAGCCTCCCAAAGTGCTGGAATTACAGGTTTGAGCCACCACACCGGACCTGTTTATTCTTTATTCTAGGTGTGCTACTCTACTCACCAGACATCTGAAACTACACCCAGATCATCTGGAAGTTAACATGTTCCAGGTGATGTCCCTATGGAAACCAAGGGTTGGTTTTCAGTGGTAAGTTCTCACTTAGCCTTAGTCTGTTTTAATTACAGGTTTTAAAGTCTTCTCTTCTGTGGCATCTTGACCGTTTCAGGGTTTTTTTTTTTAATTTTAATTTTTTAATGATGGAGTCTCTCTCTGTCACTCAGACTGGAGTGTACTGGCACAATCATGGCTCACTGTAGCCTCAAACTCCTGGGATCAAGTCATCTTCCCACCTCAGCCTTCTGAGCATCTAGGACTACAGGTGTGTGTCACTATACCTTGCTAATTAATTAATTTTTTTTTTTTTAAGAGATGGGGCCTTGCTATGTTACCCAGGCTGGTCTTAAACTCCTGTACTCAAGTAGTCCTCATGCCTCAGCCTCCCAAAGTGCTGGAATTATAGGATGAACCACTGCACCCAGCCTATTTGGAGGTGTTAATAAGTGTTCTGTGCTGTTAAATGGGGCATGTTACTGTGGATCAGTTTGGAAGGGAATCATCAGAGACTTAGAGCAAGCATGGGTGTCACTTGTACTGAAAAACTCATGGGTGTCTCGCAGGCAGCTATACGATGAAGGCAACTGCATGCTAAAAAGCTAGTACGGCAACATGTGTGGCTAAAATTATAACCATTGATTAACAACCATGCAACTTTCTGACCATGGCGATGTTAATGGAAAAACAAAACACAATTAGATATTTTAAAGGGATTTATTCTGAGCCAATATGAGTCACCACAGCCAGAAAAAACGAAGTCTCCAAGAGTCCTAAGAAAACGCACCCGAGGTGGTTAGATTACAGTTTGGTTTTATACCTTTCAGGGAAGCAGGAGTAACAGGCAAAGACATAAATCAATACCTGGAAAATATATGCCCATTTGCTCCAGAAAGCTGGGATATCTTGAAGCAAGGGCTTATAGGTTATTGCTTTTAATGGCAAAAACCACAATTACTTTTGTACTAACCAGATATATGTGTGTTATATGTATTATATATGTGTGTATATACTATGTATATATGTATACATGTGTATGTATATATGTGTATATGTGCATGTGTGTATATATGTGTATATCTGTATGTGTATATGTGTGTATATGCATGCATGTGTATATATGTGTGTATATGTATGTATGTGTGTATATATGTATGTGTGTGTATATGTGTGTGTATATATGTATGTATGTGTGTATATATATTTGTGCAGTCCCCTTAAACCCCAAGATCTACTCTCATGTCCTAGATATCCAAGATCATGCCCATTTATATTTCAGCCTCCTACCTCTTTCCAGACTAATTGATTCTCATTTCAATTACTTTGGATATAATTGTTTCTTTATTTTTTTTCACCTATTTTGAAGGCATATACTCTATATCTTATATCTTATTTCTTATAGGTTTTCTTTTCTGCTTTTCAATAGACTTCTCTTTTCTCAGAACTACCTGCCTCATGAAAATCGATTCCATTGACTTTCAAAGCTGTTTCTTGAGAGTCCACATTAGAAATCAAAAACTTAATATATTTCTCATTGCATTAGTGAATTATTCATTTAATTCTTCTTGAGTTTTATCACTGTATCTAGTACATAAATGCTCAATACATATTGCTTATTATAAGTTTATATTTTTATAACTGATAAAGCATCAAACAAGTATTTAAGAATAGAGGCGAAGTATAAACTCAGGCTTATTGGTTGTAAATCCAGCAATCATCTAAACAAACAACCAAAAAACTCTTTAAAAAAAAGGATCAATTTGTCAAAAGTATGCTACATGAGCTAGAGGAAATAGAGAATGGAAGAAAACTCTTCATATGTTTCCTAATGAGATGTTTTGTAAGCATGGAATGAATAAATAAATGTTTCTTAATGTAGAAAAAATACTAAGGATAATGTTCAATGAATAGACATAGACAAGGTAATAGTATAAACATTTTAGATTCACATGACAGAAAGCAAGTCTCAATTACAGATGATCACAGCTAAATAATAGATGCTGGATTTTAAAGTTTTGGTTTAAAAAAAAGTGGCATAAAGATAAATATCAGACTGGGAAATACTACAAGAAAAACTATATAATGGACTTATTAATTAAATGTCTTTACATAATTTTAATATAATTGTATAAATCATTATTGATCTAGCCCAGGATGTTTGATATTGGTCTTGTTGGAAACTGAAAATAAGTCTCCTGGCCGGGCGCGGTGGCTCAAGCCTGTAATCCCAGCACTTTGGGAGGCCGAGGCGGGTGGATCACGAGGTCAGGAGATCGAGACTATCCTGGCTAACATGGTGAAACCCCGTCTCTACTAAAAATACAAAAAACTAGCCGGGCGTGGTGGCGGGCGCCTGTAGTCTCAGCTACTTGGGAGGCTGAGGTGGGAGAATGGCGTGAACCCGGGAGGCGGAGCTTGCAGTGAGCCGAGATCACGCCACTGCACTCCAGCCTGGGAGACACAGCGAGACTCCGTCTCAAAAAAAAAAAAAAAAAAAAAAAAAAGAAAATAAGTCTCCTTCTGGACCATTTTTTTCAGAAGTCTTTGGCTGGACCTGATACCATAGCTATTTCATTTCCAAAAAAAAAAAAAAAAAAAAAAAATAGGAGAGAATACAGTAGTTGTTAGAGAAAAATCACTGTTCTGTAATTGCCCCCAAAATATTTCCAACTGAGGAACACACATATTTACACACACGTGTATTTATACACACACATAAAAGTCGGTGGTTCACACCTATAATCCCAGCACTTTGGGAGGCCAAGGTGGGCGGATCACGAGGTCAGGAGATGGAGACCATCCTGGCTAACATGGCGAAACCCCGTCTCTACTAAAAGTACAAAAAAGAATTAGCCGAGTGTGGTGGCCTACACCTGTAGTCCCAGCTACTGGGGAGGTTGAGGCAATATAATCGCTTGAACCAGGAAGCGGAGGTTGCAGTGAGCTGAGATTGTGCCACTGCACTCCAGCCTGGGCAACAGACCGAGACGCCATCTCAAAAAAAAAAAAAAAAAAAAAAAAAAAAAGGCTTTATTACAGGCACATCAGCTCTTACTCTCGTAAACATGTAATAAATGAAGAACTGGAGAGAGGAACTATAAAAAGAGAAGCAAAGGGGAAAAAGATGAGAGACAGGGCAGAGGAAAAGAGGAAAAGGAGTGGAAAAAAAGTAAAGAGAGATAGAAAAGGATTGAGATTAAATGATGATTTAGGAAAATCTCCTCAAAAAACAAAATCTCAATTTTGGGTATCAGAACTTCCTAAATTACACAATTCATCTATTTACATGAATGTCTCCTCTTCCGTACTAGAATACAAGCTCCTTGGAACCAAGCAGTAGCTTTGCTAGGTTGACTTTTATAACTTCCTTAATGTGTTGTATAGAATGTGTACTCAATAAATTTAATGAGATTGAATAAATAACTGATTATTAATGAATACATTAAAAAAGCAACAGATTAGACACCCGAAATAATGAACTTTCTTAACAGAAATTATTATATATCAGGGATAGTCACACGAGTAAGACCGAGGCTTCTTAGGTGTGTCCTGAATACCTTCTGCAAAATTCTCCAGCTCAAAAAATTACTCCACTGCCTATCAAAAACCCTGTAGTTTTCTATTAGAATTTATTGCCTTGGCCTCAAGGGCTTTTTTGCCTTTAAGTGTTGTCTGTTAAATTACAGATATCTCTGGGATATATAAAATGTGAAGCTGTTATCAGATGAACCTCAGGAGGGATTAGTTGATGGCTGGTTTGGGTGAAGGTATGTGCCCAGGAAGAAAAGGGAGAAAAGGAAAAGACCTAGATTAACGGAAACCTTAATATGTCAGGTGTTTTACATATGCTGTCTCCTTTATCCTAAAACAAATCCACACTGTGCCATAGCTATTATTATGTCAGTTTGTACTGAGAGGAGTCAAGGTTATAGAGGGTAAATCGCTAGCCTGAGATAATTCAGCCAAAAAGGAGCAGAGCTGGAATTTGAACAGAGATTAGACAGATTCCTTCTTTTCTTCAGGTAGTGCCTACTGACAAAGGCCAGGAGAAAATTTTAGGTCCTGCAAAGCAATAATTTTTATTCAGTGTGGGAAATACTGTGGTATTTTCTGGCTTCTTTTTAGTTGCAAATGGCAACTAACCATTTGTATTAGTTCACTAAAACTGCCATAACAAAGTACCCCAAACGGTTACCATCTCACGGTTCGAAAGGCTAGATTTCCAAAATCTAGGTGTGTCAAAGCCATGCTCCCTCTGAAGCCTCTAGGGAAGGATTTTTTCCTGCCTCTTCCAGCTTCCAATGCCCCAGGAGTTCCTTGATTTGTGGCAGCATGACTTCAGTCTCTTCAGGTCTTCTCTCTGTCTGTGTCCGTTTGGTTCTTCACATGGAGTTTCTTTCCCTGTATATCTGTTTTCTCTCCTTATAGGGACACCAGTCACATTAGATTAGGATCAACCCTAATTACATATGACCTAATTTTAGCCAGATAACATCAGCAAAGAACCTGTGTCCAAATAAGGTCACATTCACAGGTACGGAGCTTAGGATTTCAACGCAGCTTCTTAGGGGACGCAGTTCAACCCATACATAATTTATATCACTTGATTTATTCTGGAAATATAATATATAAAAACATACTTTCACCAAATGGATCATTTCAAAGAAAGGAAGAGAAAGGATGAAATCAAATAGAAAGAAGGGTTGGCGTTTGTTTCTCTTAAAAATGTTATTAGATGTTTTTGTTGGAAGCACGGGCCTCATGCATTTGCATTCACTCTAAACAAAAAGTTCCAGAGGGATTAGTGACTCTGAAAAGCTTGGCTCTGTGTACTATATGAATAAAATGTTGAGCAAGTGCTTCTTGGCTGTATTTCCAAGCAAAGCTACTCAATATATTATCATTTTGGAGATGAGACTGCTTCAAATGAGATTACCTCTGCATTGAATCTCGGTTGCTCTTGGAGGTGATTTATGCTTTCAAATGACCAACATATTTGAAAGACCCTCTAGAGTGATTGACTTTCTATTGCACACGTGCTGTTTTCTTATTTGTAGTAAGCAAAGACTTTAATGATCACAGCTGGAGCAAAAGCACTTTCAGTCTTAGGAGGACCTCAGACTCTTTGAAATTTATTTTTCGGAGTTTAGTTCATTTTTTTGTTTGTTCCTGCATTTGTGGCGTAGAGGTTTCAAAGGCTCTGCCAATCCTGGCTTTATTCTTTTAGGGGCAAATAATTTACACTTGATATCTTTGGGGTATAAATTTGAGGGAATAAGCAATACAGGAGCTATTTGCCAAGTGTTCCTTTTCATAAGTAATCGGTCACAGCAATGGAGCAGTTTCAAAGAGATCTCTCTGTAGGTTCAGCAAGCTGTCCCCATTCTGCCACACCTTTCTCTGCGTCAGTGTTTATTTCTACAGCTGACGCTGGAGAAGACTCTGGAAGGTCTGTCTCCTAACTGAAATATACTCTTGGTATTTCCTTGCAGAATGCCTTGCGTTACTACCTCTTTTAACAGAGCCTTTCTGTGAGCAAATGGCATCTACTTCCATAGAAGTGTCTGTAAAGTGGGGAATTAATGTGGCTTGTCAGCACGTCTTGGGGTCAGAAGATTAAAGTGAGTTCTTCCAAAGATTATTAGAATTCCATCTCTAATACTGCCTGTTATGAAGGGCAAATGAGCGCCTTGAAAGGGATAGTAAATGAATTCACACAGAAACCTAAACACACACACACACACACGTACACACACACTCTTAGCACTGTCTAGTACTTAACTTTGATTTAATTCATGTTCTTTTTCTCCTTTTAATTGCATCACTCCATTCAAGAGGTACAAACAGAGGCAAGGCACATTCCAGGCACTCATGAAGCTCACAATGCAAAACAAGAAATATGGCAGACAGGTACATGTCTTTAAAGGAGATAGGGCACTGACCAAGAAGTCTTCGTCATTTCCCTCAGCTAGACTAAACTTTAATCAGGCTTCTTTTTCACTCTAGGCCTCTGAACTTGCCCTCATCCTGGTCCTTACAGAATCCAGATGGCCTAATCACAGAGATCTCTTCTCTCCCTTTTATTAGAGCATTTACTTTAGAAAACTTGTAACTCTAAACTCTTTTTCTGCTCTTTTATGATGTAAATCTTTAAATACTGTTTTTGCGGCCAGGTGCAGTGGCTCATGCCTGTAATCCCAGCACTTTGGGAGGCCAAGGCAGGTGGATCACAAGGTCAAGAGATGGAGACCATCCTGGCCAACGTGGTGAAAACCCGTCTCTAAAAATACAAAAATTAGCTGGGCTTGGTGGCGCATGCTTGTAGTCCCAGCTACTCGGGAGGCTGAGGCAGGACAATTGCTTGAGCCCAGGAGACAGAGGTTGCAGTGAGCCAAGACTATACCACAGTACTCCAGGCTGGTGACAGAGTGAGACTCTGTGTCAAATTAAAAAAAAAAAAAAAAAGTGTTTTTCCTAGTTTTACAACCCAAAATTATCTTTCTCAAGGACCTGGGAGCCACCCTTTGAAATGTAATCATTAAGGAAGATGCAACCCCTTTCTCCCCTGTCTGTGGGAAGGTAGGAGCTTAACTTAGGTGGGTACTTTGCTCCAAGTTGTAAAATTACCTCCTGTCATGAGGATAGAAGAAAGTTCACTTTTTCTCTGGGTAAGGCCAATTAACAAACACAGGTTACCTGGGATTTAAGGACCCCCTCACCAAACAACATCTCAGATCTTAAAAACTCACCTGCCCTTTCTTTGAGCAGAGTAGAGTTCAGACTACATTCAGGTTTCTCCCCTCTATTGCACTAGTTTTCAATTATATTCTTTCTTCCTGTTTAATTTTTTCCAGTGCAATTTTTGCTTTCACAGAACTAAGATACATATTCTGGAAAGTTCCACATCAGAATAATATACCTCTTCTTGGGAAAGTCATGGAAGGTTTCAAAACACTGGGAAAACATAAGCCAAATCTTTGGATTTTAATGAGTAGTATTTTCGAAAGGAAAACTAAGACAAAAAATAAGCAAATATGAGAAGTAAAATTTACCAGCTGGTCAAAAATCAACTTGACACGTGATTTTCACCCAATTATTAAAACTGAATTTTGAGTTGCTAGTCATTCACAATGGTTGGATGCATGATGACTGTGACTACTAGAATTCCACAAGTGCAAGGCTCTCAGGCTGTCCTGCTTTTCTCATGATTCTCTGTACCTCTCAGTCTGACCATCTCTTTATTTATTTGCCCTTTAGTCTTTCTTCTGTCTCTCCCCTATCTTTATCTCTCTACATCTAGTCTCTTCCTTTGTACCCCTCAGCCTTTCTTTCCACCCCATTTTCTCTTCTTGCAAAAAATGGAAACTGAAACAGAGAGAGGAAGCTAAACTCACAGGCAACTCTCAGTCGCTGCTCTTTAAAAAGGGTGAAAAGTACAGAGCAGAGAAACCAGAGGCCTTGGGACACTGAGGGTCAGAATAAAGTAGAGATAAAAAAAAAAAGATAGCAATTTCAAATTAAGATAATTCAAAAGGTGTGTAAAAGGATATTATTTTAATGTTGTCAATAGAATATAGGAAAACCACACAGAATAGTGCAATACCACTGAACTGCTATTCCAAGAGCAGAAGGCTAACCCTGTTTTTGAAGAATAAGGAGAGGAAGAAGTTTTTGGAGCATGTAGATGAAAAGCTGTATGGAAAATCACCCAAGAAGAGCCATGGCTTTTGGTTTGTGGATGGGGTCAGTCATAGCTACTACATTGGAAAAAATATTTCAGCCTGTTGATCCTCCTTTCTTTCATTTTCTTGCTCGTATTTCCCATTGGCCTAACTCTTCTGAAAGACAGAAGTCAAGAGAGTCCATCAGTGCCATCCCTTCAGGTCAGTCTTGAGGCAGAGAGGGGAATGGAGAAGGGAAACTTCTTGGTTTAGAGGAAGATCAAGGAGTTGAAAACCCAGAGAGGGTGGGGGACACTAAGGAGCTGAGAAAAAGAAGATAAAGGACAGAAAGAAAGAAAACTGGAGTATGGAGGTAAGAGAAGCAGAAGGGCAGAGGTTTCTGAATGCGGAATTCTGACTCTCTGCAGTCCTCCTAGAATCTGTTAAAGCATTAAATAAAAATTCCCATAAACATTATAAATAGAAGCAATGAAGAAATAAGCCTTTAGGGAAATCAGTTTCTTTGGTGAATTTGGCAAATTGTCATTGACAAATGATCTTTTGGCAAGTGGAATAGGCTTTCAATAAATTGATTTTCCTCAATTGGACTGCTTCCAAGAAAAGTTGTTTAATTAGAGAAGTTTGAAGAACATTAGGTTTGGTTTGGCTGAATATGTAGTATCTGATAGGAAATGTTGGTGTATTGTAGAGATTGGAGCTCATATCAGTCAAGAGGCTATCAACCTCTAAGTGTCTAACCCACTCACAGCCTCACCATCATGATAAGAGCTGATTGACCCAAAGATAACTGTAGACTTAATGTAATTTAATTAATAATAATAGTTAACATATATTGAGTATGTACTATATGCCAGGTACTAAACTAAATGCCGTACACAGATTTCCTTTTCACTTAACTATCATAATAACCTGTGTTGGTTATTGTCAATTGGCCTCCTTCTATCCCAGATTCATCCTCTACCTTGTTCTGTTGCCCACATGATTGACTTCTTCAGATTTCATCCCTTGCCCTGACATTTGATTGGGTTTGATTGATGAGAAACACTCACAAGACAGGGGAGAATGAGAGAAGGGTTCAGATAGGCAAGCTTACCTGTGTGTATCCTGCTCCCTCCTGACCTCACTACCAAAATTTCTGGCAGTGGCTGAGTCAATTCTTGTGATGTGACCCTTTTTCCAAACGTTCAAACTTTCAACCCAACTCTGGTAACAACATCCCTTTTAAGCCAAAATGGGCAATGCGGTGGTAAATGAAGACTTGTCACTATCTTTAGTCTCTGGGTACTTGATTATTCTTTATTGCTGCCATTAACCTTGAATACATCTTCTGTAAATAGGCACTTTATTAACTTTTTTTAGTGTGAAATTTACTTCCTGCCAAGAGCATAAGAGATACCATAACTCAATAAGAAAGACATCATACAGGTCTTATTTTACTTTTATTATTATTATTATTATTATTATTATTATTTTGAGATGGAGTCTCATTCTTGTCACCCGGGCTGGAGTGCAATGGTGTGATCTCAGCTCACTGCAACCTCTGTCCCCCAGGTTCAAGCAATTCTCTTTCCTCAGCCTCCTGAGTAGCTGGGATTACAGGTGCCCACCACCACACCTGGCTAATTTTTGTATTTTTAAGTAGAGATGGGGTTTTACCATGTTGGCCAGGCTAGTCTTGAACTCCTGGCCTCAGGTGATCAGCCCACGTTGGCCTCCCAAAGTGCTGGGATTACAGTCGTGAGCCACTGCATCCAGCCCCAAGCCTTATTTTATATATGAGAAAACTAACCGAGGTATAAGGTAGTTTTTTACAAGACTACACTGCTAGTAAGTGATATGGCTAAAATTCAATGATAAGTAAGCATAAGTGGTCTCCAGAATCTTCTATAATAATTATTACCCCATATTTTTTCTCAATAACTGGGTTTTGAAGTATGAGGTTCACCACTATTCTACATAGATCTCAACTGTCAAAATCTGAACTCTCTGATATGGTAGCCACCAGCCACATGTGTCTACTCAGTAATGGAAAAGTAACTAGAGCCACATGTTGAAATGATAATGTTTTAGATGTAATTTAGATATAATATTATATCTATTTTTTCTTCCTTTTAAGAGAATGTGGCTATTAAGTTTTCAAAATTACACATGTGGCTTGCATTGTATTTCCATTAGGTAATTGTAAAGGTCACCCACTGGTCTTTGGGATGGGTTGGCATAAGGAGCTCTCTCAGGATGAATAGTCCAAAGTGGCAGAAATTTGCTCAGCTAGATCGTATCTCAGAGGGTTTTATGTGCCCGACATACAAAACAGCAGAATTCAGAGGCATTAGGTAAAAGTCAAAAGACACACAGAGGGAAGATAGAAAGCAGGTATGAGAGGAGCAGTTGTGATTTACCAGACCCATGAACAAGCATAAACCCATGCAGTAGAGAGAATACAGGCAACTTAGCTGATGGAGTAGAAACAGACGTGGAGAGGAGTTAGTTCCAAAATGGTTAAATAGTGTTGTAATGAAGCACTGAAGAACTTCTTGTTATCCATAAGAGAAAACAAATGTCTTATTAAAATAATCAATTGCATTGTTCACAAAAGCATATTCTGGTTGTCTATAAAGGATGCCCTTTCATGAAGTCAACACTTTGTCATATATTACTTCCAATATATCCTCATGTTGGAACCGAACTGTCGATTCCTTCCTGGGCAGGGGTCGCCGCGAAGGATCACCGACACGAGATTCACAGCAGAGTTATTTATTACTAGCGCGCTAGGGTCCCAAGTTCTAAGTTGGCCCTGGGACCCCGACTGCTTGTTACAGGCTGTTTATATAGGCAAATACAAGTTCAAACACAGCTTAGGGCGCGAAATTCAAACAAAGCTTTAGGCGCGTGGTAATTGGGTCTGTTTATGGCCTGAGCAAGGTGTCTTATGCTAATTGGTTAGAGCAGGACCTTATGAGGTTTTTTTCTTGGAGTTGCTGATTCCGGGAACTTCGAGGCAGGGTGGGACCCCCGGAATTGGCAGGGTGGGACCCCATGAGGTTGTTTCCCGGAATTGGCAGGGTGGGACCCTATCAGGGTGGGACCTTATTGAGGCAGGGTGGGACCCTATCCAGAGCCACCTGGTGTTAATTTTTTCTATATGAGGCCTAGTTTCTAAATTTTATGAGGCCTAGTTTCATTCCCTCCTCTTTTTGTGTCAGAGGCTCAATCTTGAGCCTCTTTTTTTAGTCCTGAGGGTCTGGTATAGTTGGGTCAGAACCATAGCATGTAATCTATTTTTAATAAGGGTGAGTAAGTGGTTGAGTATGCATGGCCTGAAAGTCAGGATGAGCGTGAGCAGGATGAGGGGTCTTAAGATGGTGGAGATTAGGGTGCTAAGCCAAGGGGATTGGTTGTACTAATTTTTAAACTAACTTTGTTGAGATTTTTTCTCTTTTAGTTTTGCCATAGAATCTTTAACTATTTTTGAATGATCTGCATAAAAACAACATTGCTCTTTTAGGGCTGCACAGAGCCCGCCCTTTTTAGAAAGACAATTTCTAGTCCTTGTCGGTTTTGTAATATAATTTCAGACAGAGAAGTCAAGGACTTTTCAAGTTTTGTGATAGATTGTTCTATGGCTTTAAGGTTTTTATTTATGGCTACTTTAAGTTGTTGCAGATGATGGTTACTATGCACTAGGGCTGCTGTCCTGGTCTTAACTCCAGCCGCTACCTTAATTTTTAACATGTCGGCGAGGGTGAGGGAGATTAAGGGCGGGGAAGTGCTTTGAGGAGTTTTTAGTTGGGGCTTCTCCGATATGGAAACCGGGGGCTTCTTAGCTTCTAATAAAACCTGGTCTGGCCTTACTGCAACAGGGGCAGTGTCTGGATTGACTAATAGTCTGATTTGGAGGGGAATTTTAGGCGGGTTGTGCTGGTATAAATAGAGACTTTATATTAATTTTGTTGTTATCTATCTGTTATCAGATTTTGCCGCATCTTTAAACTTGATGTGAACCAGGTTGCAATTTTCTGAATATCGGGTTGTGGTACAGGGCTGGACAAAGGGCATAGTTATATACTAAGGTTTTGTGGCTTATTTTTACTTTTTATTATTAGTAGTTACACAGGACCAGTTTTTGCAATACAAGTGAGTCAGATTTCTACAAGTTTTTTATTGGTTCTGTCTTGCATCCGGGACAGGCATAAAACCTGTTCCGGCTGATGGACATTTTTCTAGCCTGTCTTTTCTATTTTTGTCTATCTTGAGGAGTTCTTAATAGGACTCCTGTGGGACTAGTAAACCGGGGGCCTGTGTCTTTTATTTTTTTTTTGCTATATATTTTTTTTTTTTTTAGGTTGAAATAGAGGTCTGGAAACCAAGTCTTTATAGGAGCATTTTCGGAGGTCTTATTTAAGACCTCTTGATTATTAAAATTAATTGTCAGGTCAGGCTAAATGGCCGGTGGGGGTTAGCGTCAAAAACTACACTAGAGACGGCGCAGGGAAGAAGGGTAAACAATAAGTAAGGAGTTAGATACGAGAGAGTCTTATCTTGAGCGGGTCCGCGGAGCGTTGGAGTTTTCACGTCTTAAGTGGTGTTGATCCGGACGTCTCTGGAGCAGCCTTGGCGTGGGATGCGTGGATCTAAGTGGAGATTCCGTCAACCTTTATGGCTGGAAGGGGTGACTGGTCAGGAGAACAATGTAGGGTTCTTTCCACCGAGGCTCTAGTCCTTGAGTGCGATGCCGTCTAATGTAGACAGAGTTTCTCACCTGGAAGGGGTGACTGGTCTGTGGATGTCTGGGTTGGTACAGTTCTGCCAAGGGGGCCCAGATTTGGGCCTGTACTGCTTGGAGTCCTTGTAGCCGGGCCTGTAGGTTAGTCTTAGGATCGGAGGGGAGAAGGAATTAAGCAAGGTTGACAAAGGGGGAGGTCCTCCGTAGAGGATTTCATATGGAGTGAGCCTAAAACGGTTAGGTGTATTCCGGGCCCTTAACAGAGCTAAGGATAGGAGGCGTCTCCAATCTTTTAAACCAGTCTCTAAGGTCAATTTAATAAGGGTCTCTTTTATTGTTTTATTTATTCTTTTTACCTGTCCTGAGCTCTGGGGTCTATAGGCACAATGTAATTTCCAATTAATCCCCAATATCCTGGCGAGCCCCTGACTTACCTGAGAAACGAAGGCCGGCCCGTTATCTGACCCAATTACCTTGGGAAGTCCGAATCTAGGAAAGATTTCTTTCAAAATTTTCTTGGCTACTATGTGTGCCGTTTCTTGCCGGGTGGGGTAGGCTTCTACCCATCCTGAAAAGGTATCTACAAACACCAGTAGGTACTTATATCCAGCATAGTGAGGTTTTACTTCAGTGAAGTCTATTTCCCAATAGACTCCTGGGCGGTTATCACGAGTTTGTTTCCTTTCTGGCACTCGGGTAGCCCCAGCGTTTACCTGCTGACAGACCTTACAGGCAGATGTCACTTGTTCTACGAGGGTACTTGTCTTTGGGATTAGAAAGTCAGTTTTTTTAATCAGTAATTTTAGCTTTCAATTATTTAAGTGTGTCCAGGCATGCATCTGCTGGATCATTGCCAGGGCCTCCTTGGTCAGCATTGGGGGTTCGTCAGTGCTGCCAGCAGTTATGCCCCCGGGATTTTTTTCTTGGCCCAGCCGTGGGGGCTGAGCCTCTTTAGGGACCCCTTCTGGGGGTCCGGCAGGTGACACAGGGCGGCTGGGCTGGGGGCTGCCCTCAGGACTGGGCTCTGTGCCTTTTTGCAGGGAACTTTCCGAATGGAAACTCTGGTTGCTGTTCTCATCATTGAGATCCAGCAGGATGAGAGGGCCACCCCCTCGGGGACTGGCGCCCCTGCCCCGACGTTCCCGGCCACGGGATCTCTTTGCCCCGCCACCTGCCCGCCTTCGTTCCTCCTCCTGGGGGTCCACCACTGGCACTTACTTGAAGATACGAAGGGAAGTGTCGCCTACAGTCACTCACTGCTTCTTCCATTTTTGGACCTTCTTGATGGTCGCCATTACCTTCTTGATGTTATCTTCGGCCCGGCTCCGGGTCTCGGCCCGTACGGTCCGGCCGGCCATGCTGGCGTGGCTGGGGCCGGAGCCGAGCCCGCGGCGGGGCCGCCTCCCGTCTGGCGGGCTCAGGCTTGGCGCCAGGCCCGGGCGCCGCGCTCTCGGCCTGCCGTTCCTCCGGGAGTTGGCTGCGCCCTCTTTTGTCCTTAACGCCTCCGCGAGTCCCCTGTTCTTTGCAGTAGGCACACTGGTCTTTTTCCACTTTTGGCCGTCTCAGCTTCTTTCCCTCTCTCCCTGGTCCTTTCTTTCTCACAACTGCTGCCAGGATTTTTGTTAAATGCTTATCCTTTAACTCGGTTTTTACGATCCTCTCGCTCTATCTGTTCCTTCGCTAACCTGGCTTCCCTTTCCTTAGGGGTTTCTTTCTTATCTTGGCCAAATTTGTGGGGCGTTTTTCTGCCCCTTTGAGACCCGCCAACAGAGCCTGGCGATAGATTTGGAGACTCTCCCTACCTGGTGCCGTTTCATAGTCCCAGTCTGGGCGGGTGAGGGGAAATCCCTCGTCTATTTTATTGGGAAGTTGGGTTGGGAGGCCTCCTGGTCCTGGCACATTTTTCTGGGCCTCCAAGAGGACTTGCTGCCTTTTTCAGTGGTTAAGAGGACCTGCAGGAGTTGCTGGCAATTATCCTAGGTGGGCTGGTGGGTGAGGAGAATGGATTCTATTAACGAGGTTAGGGCCTGAGAGTCTTGGGAAAAGGAAGGGTTATGGGTCTTCCAGTTATAGAGGTCAGAGGCAGAGAAGGGCCAGTACTGGACTGTGTGACTGACAGTACGGAGGGGAAAAAGGGAGGATTGCTAAGTGGAAGGGCCTTCTGGGTCCTCAGTCCGCCGCAAGCGGAGACGAGGAGGTGTCGGCGGCGGTGTCCGAGGGGTGAGTTTGGGCGGGGCTGGAGGAGGAGACGGGGTGGAGGGAGGGGCCGAGGGAGAAGTTGGAGAAAGGGTAGGGGCCGAGGCGGTAGAGGAAAGAGCTGGGGACAAGACAGGGGGCAAGGGTGAAGCGTAAGGTGGAGGTCCCCGAAGGGGGTTTTGAGGTGGAGGAGGCAGGGGTTCGAGAAGGAGGAGGTCCCTCTGGGGTTTATCTGGGAGGACTGGCTTATGCGGGTCCAGATTCCGATTCTTTGGGGCTTCTAAGGCAAGGAGGGTAGATTGGGATGGGGAAGGGGGATGGAGGAAGGGTTTCACCCAAGAGGGAGGGTTTCGGACCAGATCCTCCCAAGTAATTATGTAAGCCACCTGGTCTGGGTGTCCGTGTGGCCCAGGATCCATCACTGTTGCTTTAACCTGTAAGATAATTGGGAGGTTAAATGTTTCGTCCCGGGGCCACCCAACATGGAGGGTAGGCCACTTGGACGAGCAGAATTTTCGCCATCGTCCCTTACGGAATTCTATGGAGAGGTTGTGGGCTCGAGCCCGAACGTCAGGGAAGTGAGTCAGGGTCAGAGACAAAGGAGTCGTCAACGTCTGTCTTATTTCGTCCACGTATAACAAACAAGGACAAAACAAAAGTAACAAAAACAAAGACCAGACAAGTAAGGAGAAGCCGCGTGGCCAGAGAGTAGCGCCACAAGATTACAAAATATTCAGACGGCAGGGGCGGCCTGCCTACAGATTTGAGGAGGCTGACCGAGTCATTAGCCTTCTCCCAGACTACCGCCAGGGCGTCCCCCAGGGCGAAAAGTGGGAAGGTGCGGGACACGTCTGTCCCCCTTCCCCACTTAATTCAGAAGGAGTACTCTCCAGAGTTCAGAGTTAGCCGGCAAGACAGACAGAACAAAACGAAGGTACCTGGTAGGTCCGTTCAGTCAGCAGTCCGTGGCCCGGGCCAGATAGGTCTCCGCCGGATGGGTCGGGGGTCCTCGGACGACCCCACTTCCCGGCCAACGCACCAAATGTTGGAACCGAACTGTCGATTCCTTCCTGGGCAGGGGTCGCCGCGAAGGATCACCGACACGAGATTCACAGCAGAGAGTTATTTATTACTAGCGCGCTAGGGTCCCAAGTTCTAAGTTGGCCCTGGGACCCCGACTGCTTGTTACAGGCTGTTTATATAGGCAAATACAAGTTCAAACACAGCTTAGGGCGCGAAATTCAAACAAAGCTTTAGGCGCGTGGTAATTGGGTCTGTTTATGGCCTGAGCAAGGTGTCTTATGCTAATTGGTTAGAGCAGGACCTTATGAGGTTTTTTTCTTGGAGTTGCTGATTCCGGGAACTTCGAGGCAGGGTGGGACCCCCGGAATTGGCAGGGTGGGACCCCATGAGGTTGTTTCCCGGAATTGGCAGGGTGGGACCCTATCAGGGTGGGACCTTATTGAGGCAGGGTGGGACCCTATCCAGAGCCACCTGGTGTTAATTTTTTCTATATGAGGCCTAGTTTCTAAATTTTATGAGGCCTAGTTTCACTCACTGTCAAGCCTCAGTGATTAAATGGCCCTCATTTCTTGTTCTTCTGTCTTAAAGAGCCTAAATAATCCAGAACCATACAATGGAAGGACTTCATTAGAATGGCCTATGATTGGATGTGGTGATACAAGTTTAAGGGTCCTCACAACCATCACTTCTGACACCAGTGAAAAGTTTCATGGTTCCCAAGAACCTCTTTACTTCTGACACTAATGACAAGTTTAGGGTTCCTAAAAATCACCTTCAAATTTGATAATTTGTTAAATGAACTCTTAAAACTCATTGAAAGCTATTATACTCAGTTATAGCTTAGTACAGCAAAAGGATACGGATTAAAATCAGATAAAGGTAGAAGAACATAGGGCAGGGTCCTGAAGGGTTCTGAGAATGGAGCTTCCAATTGTCCTCTCCCAGTGGAATTGTGCAGATAGTGCTTACTTTGCCCAGCAATAATGTGTGACAATACATATGGAGTACTGAGTACAACCAACTCAAGTGTTGATATCTAGAATTTTTAATGGGGGCTTGGTCACATTGACAAAATTGACTTCTGATATGACTACCCTTAGCCTCCAGCCTCTGCAGATGTTGAGCTGACAAGCATGGCCCGAGGCCCCCCCACGTAAATCACATTGTAGCATTAGACTATCTAGTATGACCCAAGGCCTTTAGGTAAACAAAGACACTTTTATCAGGCAGGACATACCTAGGGTTTAGAGATGATCTTTTAGGAGCCCTAAGGAAGGGCCAAACAATTCTCCGGGCAAAGTCAATCTTTACTACACAGAGGATCTTGATTTCAGTAATCTATGATGAAGAGCCTTGAATGCAATGAAGTCTCTCTGCGCAAACATTGGTAGGCACAGGGGGATCTTTTGGATACATGCCTTTTATTCAGTGTCAATATTAGATATGAGAAGACAGAAATGCATTTAACCTGCTGTATTTTCTTCTATGTATTTTCTTTTCCCTTCTATTTTTATCCTATTTTTATTGCCCCTCCTCTTTTTCTGCTTTCTGATTGTCGATGCCACATTTCCTTAGTCACCTAAACTGTTGGTGATCACCCAGTAGTTTATGCAGAACAAAGACTATTCTTCCTCTTTCTTGCAGAATATCAGAAAATGCTTTAATCTTGTACTTTTGACTGATATTATACAGAGAGGCAATATTCTAGAGAGAGGCCATATGTGCTTTCAAATACATACATTTTCCAATTTATATTGGTGGATTTCTTTTCTAATAAAAGCAATTTCTTTCCTTCAAAGATTTATGTCATCTCAAGAGATGGTAAAATCTATCTCTCCATTATTATAATATGTTATCAAGAAAAGTATCCAATTATTATTATACCACTTTTGCAAAAATTGTAACAGTGAAAGAAATCTAGCATGGCTGACTCCATCTTGCTTCCATACCTGCATGCTTGGCTATCCTTGCTCATTTCTTGGTGTTGGCCAAGCTAACCATGGGAGTAGTTTAGTTTATTGTTTAACTCAGAAGCAAGGATGATAATAGTCTCTCCCTAAAATTGACTTGATTTCCTTTTAGTTTGGTGACTGAAATCACCTTTGTAAAACTAATTTAAAAACATAACATTAGGATTATGACAGGGGCCTTGATATGGTTTGGCGGTGTCCCCACCCAAATCTCATCTCAAATTATAGTTCCCATAATTTCCACATGTCATGGGAGGGACCTGGTGGTAGGTAATTGAATCATGGGGGGAGGTCTTTCCCATGCCCTTCTCATAATAGAGAATAAGTCTCATGAGATCTGATGTTCTTATGAAGAGGAGTTCCCCTACCTAAGCTCTCTCTTGGCTGCCAACATGTAAGACGTCTCTTTGCTCTTTCTTAATTGTCCAACATGATTGTGAGGCCTCCCCAGCCATGTGGAATTGTAAGTCCATCAAACCTCTTTTTCTTTATAAATTACCCAGCCTTGGGTATGTATTTATTAGCAGTGTGAAAACAGACTAATATGGGCCTGAATTCTAAGATGTAGGCATAGTTAAACAATAGCTCCCATTGATTTTCTGTAATCCCTTACAACTCAAGAGTCATGTGGCAATAGGTCAAAATGTTTGTGACTTCCTCAATTGCTCCTATAGATAACATCACTATTGTAGAATCTATGATTGGTCTTTTGGAATGTTTTTCAGCCTTTTGCATTCTGGTGACTGACTGTCTCCACCCAGGCCTGTGAGTCATTACTCAACTAGTCCTGTGGCTACCACCCATAGGCTATTTAGCGCACAAGGACCATTCTTGACACCTCTATGATTTTATCTCCAATCAGAAGCACCCATTCCCTAGCCCCTTCCTGCCAAATTATTCATAGAAACTCTAGTTTGTGGTGAATTCTTGATGAGGCTGATTTGAGTAGTAAACTCCTGCTCCACTACCTTTCTGTTAATTTAACCTTTCTTTACCACAATGCCACCATCTCCATGAGTTAGTTTTGTCTGTGCAGCAGGCAATAAGGACCTGTCAGGCAATCACAGTCACATGGAAGACTATTCGGCAGGAGATAATCTTTTAAATTCATGTTCTTTTTAATTTTTAGGCACAAGATATTTTGCTCTGAGTCAAAGGTGTCTCCCAAACCCCAAATTTTAGAGACAATAGAAAAGATGACAACCAAAGAAGTTTTCTACATCCTACATAGCAAATAAAAGGAAGAAAAAAACATCAACTCTACCCTACTACAAATGGAGCCTATCACACATTCTAAGATAAAATGTAGTAGACTATCGCCAGGAATTATAGATAATAAGAGGGAGAAACAAATAAAAACAAAGGAGTGTGTAATGATAAAAACCTAACAATAAGGTTGACTGAAATAAGCTCTGCATTGCCAAACTGTATTCCACTGGAGGAGCCCCCATTTGAGGTTTTCTCATCTCTTTATACTTCCTTCCTCTTGAAGTTATAAAGCCTCATGCAATATGGTAGTAATCATTGCTGTGCATTAATCTTTTATACCCCATTACTTCCCAGACACAGATAGGATTATATTTCTTAGACTCCTTTGTTTGGCTGGGGCAAGTGACAGTCCTGGCCAAAGAGTAATGAGCACAAGAAATGTGTGTCACTTCCATTAGAATAATTTAATTGTTCATGCAAAGACTCTCCAGAGCTTTCTCTTCTTTTTTTAATGACAACTTTTGATTTCCAGATAGTGGTTTTTCCATGAGAATGAAATGTAATGACAATGAGCAACATGAGTGCCCAACCAATCAGAGATGGACACGCAATATAAGTGAGGTATAAACCACCGATGTTTTAAGTCAAAGATATTTGGTGATATTCACACAGCATAACCTGGCCCGTTCTCACCTATGCCCGCAGCTATAAGAAATGATAAGCAAAGTCAACCTAGCAGTGATTATAAATAAAATTATCTTCTTTCCCTAAGCTTTGACCCTGAAGAATGGTAATCTAAAACTGGACCCTATCTTCATGACAGATTTAAACCTCTGAAAATGGTTAATTAAATTGTGTTGGCTGGGTGTGGTTGTTCATGCCTGTAATCCTAGCATTTTGGGAGGCCAAGTAGGTGGATCATTCGAGGCCTGGAGTTTGAGACCAGCCTGGCCAACATTTTTACCATCTCTACTGAAAATACAGAAGTTAGCTGGGTGTGTTGGCACATGCCTGTAATCCTAGCTCTTGGGAGGCTGAGGCATGAGAATCACTTGAACTTGAGAGGCAGAGGCTGCAGTGAGCTGAGATTGTACCACTTCACTCCAGCCTGGGCAACAGAGTGAAATTCTGTCCTAAATACTACTACTGCTACTACTAATAATAATACTAAATAAATGGTGTTTACTGTGGTTCATAGTGAAAAATGTAAATTGCATCTCATTCAAATGGACCCAAAATAAAGATAGCTCTCAAATTACATCACTCTGTACATTGCCAATGACTATTGGAAGATGTAGAAATATGGTCAATACATCCATTTGAAACATTTCAAGCATTCAGGAAAGAGTGTCATTTAAGGTGAATATCAGTGTTACTGGACTTCTACATTTACCATAGAATGGGTGTGGATGGGATTGCAGCATTGCCCATCTTTCTTCCAGCAGCTCTGCTCTGCCACTACCTCTATTACATACCAGATGTGGACTTTATTTTACATACACTAATTTCTTTGAAATATAATTTCAAAATATATTTTAAACTAATCTAGTGCTTGACTTATTTGTTTATGCCTTTGACCTGCTGCAAGTAAACAGTTAAGGTGGCAGAAAGTAAACTTGGCAAATAACCATTCTTTTACTCATTTAGTCATTGGTCTTTGATGGCAGGATCCTTACACTTAGAAGCTGGTGTATAAACCTGGAAAGACAACTAGGAGAAGAATGATAATGTGACCACAAATAATACACAGAACTTAATTCCAGATATATTTAGAGTGCCATCAAAACTTTATGCAGGAATAATTATGTGTGTGTGCAAACTGAGATGTGGTTAGATCCGAGGGCCTTTAATATGAATTGATCAACAAGAAAGAATTTATGAAGCTCCTGTGCTGTTTGATCTCAGTAAATGGGAGTGTCCTTTTAACCACTGTAGTCATCTGATGAAATATTTAAATAGCTATATATATATATATATATATATAATACTGTCAAATTTAGAAGGCATCTGTTACCACAGTTACTCCATTTGTAGATGCCAGGGGAAAAATATGCATACGCATTATTGCTAAAATAGGTCTCTTTTAAGGTTTCCAAGGTTTCAATATTGTGACCCCAAATCAGGCAAATGAGTAATAATGAAAAACTGTAGATAAAGCAGGTGAGCTTTGGAATATGCTACATGATTAATGGTAAAATTAATGGGACTGGTAGAAAGTATCATCATTAAATGACTGTCCAGTGGCCCAGAGATCAGACCATACACATATTATCATGTCCTTTGACAGCACTATCCCAAACTCCTGGCGTCAAATGATCCTGTCACCTCTGCCTCCCAAAGCACTGGGATTGTAGGCTGAGCCACAGTTCCCAGCCTTTGACAACACTAGAAACTCACCTTGCATAAATAAAGCAACTATTAGAAGCCTATGAGCAAGAAAAACCACAAAATAATTATTATCGCAAGCTTTCTCATCAGTGACAGAGGCCCCAGCCTCATCACTGTCATTTGCTAATACTACTATGAAGCACCTATAATGTATTGGAGTTTTTGTACTGGGCACTGGGCACACTTGGCAGGACCAAGCAGGCAAACAAGCAAGAGGCATATGCAACTCCTGCCCTCACTAAGCTTATAGACTAAGATAGGGGAGGCAGAAATCAAAGAATCATCAAATAAGTGAAGAGTCTCAATTGTGAAAAACATTACCAAGGACAGCATATTAAAGGAGGAATAGACCTAGTCAGACTCTCTTCTGCACATTGATATTTATACATGTATCTCAGGATTACTGTGAAGATTAACAAAAATAATATATATTAACAGTTCACATAAAATAAGAACTGTACAAATTTTCCCTTTGTTTTCTCTATTCTTCTAAATGCAAGTAAATGCAGTGCATTAATTTCCCTTTCTGTTTTCTCTACTCTTCTAAATGCAGGTAAATGCAGTGCATTAATTTCCAGATAATTTTTCTTGCTTATTGCAGGATTCTGAAGTGTTATGAATGGTCTTTATTAGGAGGAAATGCTAATAGGCATATTTGATCTACACTATACTCTTCACTGTTACCAGTATGGGCACTTTCATTCTTTCCTCTTGACCTATCTCCGAAGCTGTGGGTTTTTTTGCTTGTTTGTTTGTTTTCTGTTTTGTTTTCTTTTTTTTTTGAGACAGAGTTTCACTCTTGTTGCCCAGGCTCTGTTTTGTTTTCCTTTCTTTTTTTTTTGAGACAGAGTTTCACTCTTGTTGCCCAGGCTGGTGTGCAATGGCGTGATCTCGGTGCAACCTGTCTTCTGGGTTCAAGCCATTCTCCTGCTTCAGGCTCCCAAGTAGCTGGGATTACAGGTATGTGCTATTACACCCAGCTAATTTTGTGTTTTTAGAAGAGATGGAATTTCTCCATGTTGGTCAGTCTAGTCTCGAACTCTCGACCTCAGGTGATCCTCCCGCATTGGCGTCTCAAAGTGCTGGGATTACAGGCATGAACCACTGCGTCTGGCCCAAAAACTGTGTTTTAAAAAATTTTAATCAGAAGGCTACCATTTAGCAAACTAATTTTTCTATTCTCTTATGAAGTACAATGAGATCTTGCCTGAAAACATACTTAAGATAAAAAGAATCTTGAAAGTTGTCACGAATACATTTTGCAAATACCAAGGCAAGAGAGAAACTTTATAATAAATTTCAGTGTAGAGACAGGGAAATTGCAACTGTGTCAAAAATATAAGAAATAAAACTGTGAAAGATGAACTGAACCTCAGTGGTGGAAACAGAATTCTCATTTATGCCTTATCTAGTTCTCTTTGAGGTGAATGAATAATGAAACACGGGGAAATTAGAAAATTTAATAACTCACTTTTTAAGAATTCACAGATGTTTCTTGAGAAATCTATCCAAATTTTTTAAAAACCTGCCTTTTTAAAGAGATCTTTTAATTTTGGAATAGGGTAGGGCACACATCATATTGATCTAACAGTGACATTATGAAAACACAGCTAGAATGCTGATGGGTGAGACTAGTACTTGGGAGACACAATGGAATTTAATGTTCTGGGTTTGGGGAGGAGGCAACACCGAGTACCTGTATATCATAACACCTTGCCTCTTACACGGTAATAAAAATAGATATGAAAAGCTGACTGAAACCTAGACATTATCCATAGTTTGCTCAGGCTAACTGAACTAAGGAGATTCTGAAACTTAATAACAACAACAACAAATCCTTAAGCCTTTTGTCAAATGATGCACTTGGGAAATAAGTGAGCCGGAAGGGAATGTCTCTGTTTTTGCTAGGAGAGAAATATAGTAATTAACCCAAAAGAGCCCTAGATAAAGATTTTTAGTTTCTATAGCAGTATTCTATAGCAGTATAGTGATATGCATTAGGGAAGAGATGTGTAATATAAAGCAGGAGAAAAAAGCGTCTTTTCTTAGACCATATGGCTTGAAACATTTAGGCTCCTAAGGGAATCTAACTGTTGGCATGTAGGAAAAACTTGGGGAGAAAACAGTATGAAGTTGTGTGTCATGTACTCCTACCCACTCATTACTCTTTGTCTTTCATATTAGAAAGGACTCTCTAGAATGGTGGAGAAAAATTAGGTTCAGAGAAAGCACGAGAGCAGAGATGTGGGTAGGCCTTAGAGGAAGGGGCCCTGTGCCCACTCCCTAGGCCAAGTCCCAGAAAATGGTGAACTGTCAAATACATTCATAGAATTGAAAAGCAGAGTCCTGTGCCAGCAGTGAGATAGCAAAGGCAATTGAAGGAAAAGAGGGACTGGATTTGCCCTGGACATAGGCGACAAAGGAGTATAATGTCTGACATGAATTGAACAACAGCGATAAAACCAACTAGAAGTCTGCTGCTTTTTTTAAATCATCATTTGCAGGTTATTCTAAATAATGTTGAAAATAAAATGATTCTCCCAGATAAGAATATTTTCTCAGTGTTAAGTTTTAAATAACTGTTGCAGTTAATGTTGAATTTTTAAAATATATACATAAACTAACAATTAGCACGTACGTTTGAAAATTTATCTTTTAATATATATTGTATTCAACATAGAAGTTTTTCAGTGAACTCCTAGTTATTCCATTGGTCTCTGTAGTCAGTTAATGGTAGTTTCCAAAAAGATATATCCATGTCCTAATCCCCCAAACCTGTAAATGTTACCATTATTTCTAAAAGGATCTCTGTAGAAATAATTAAGGATCTTGAGATGAGACTATCCTGGATTACTGGGGGTGGAGGACCCTGAGTTCAATGACAAGTATTCTTAGAAGAGACACACTGGAGAGAGACACGCAGCTAAGTGGAGATTATATAAAGACAGAGGCAGAGATTGCAGTGAGGCAGCTGAATAAGCCTGGTAATGCTGACTAGCACCAGAAGCTGGAAGAGTCAAGAAAAGGATCTTCGCTAGAGTGAGTGGAGGAAATGTAGAGCTCCCAGCACTTTGATTCAAACTTCTGGCCTTCAGAACTGTAAAAGAATTAGTTTCTACTGTCCTAAGCCATCAATTAATTTCATCCAGCCACCCTAGAAAATTAACACAATCCCTAACCCACAAACTCAGCTACAAGAAAAGTCATTCCTACGGTAACGTTAAATGTTGAGAGCTATCCTTGTTCTTCTTTGGATCAGTTGTTGATCTCACATGCTACCTTTAAAAAGAATGTTCAAAATCAGCAGTGATAGCACAATGATTGTAAAATTCTGAAAACAGGACTTGAATTACTTTACTTCTGCCGTAACGAATGATTAATGACATTTTTTATTTGTTCTTTAATATTTAAAACAGTAAAATAGAGCCTGAAGAATAACAATATTTTTGTTTGGTAAGTATATGTTTTCATTTGTAACATAAATATTTTATTGAATTTAGGTAATAGTCTTTATATTTAAATTTTCCATCTTTTTATTTTAATTTTTATTAAATTATAATAGTGTTATAGCAGTAGGGTACAAATTGTTTAAATATTTTTTCCCTTTTCCCCCATAAATTAATGTAATCAAAGAGCATAAATCTACTTTTTTTTGTATTACCATTTTTATTAGTTATTTTTTACTGGCATAATTATATACACAAAGTTCAATAAGGGACAATTTTCACTGCTTTTCTTTTTTAAGCATTATTATTTATGATAATTACTGAATATAATTTTGAAATATAGAGGACAGTTTTTAAAAATGAGCTCTTTGGGATGTAAATATGCTGAGAATGCCCATAGCTAGGCTGTGTTCTGGTTAGAGCCCAGTGTAGGGCAAATTCTTACAGGAGAATTGGCAATTGCTTTACTAAGTAGATGAGACCATAGTGTCACCAGGGTTCTCTTGGCCTGGAACTCTTCGGAATCTGGAGAAGTCTCGTGTGCCCCATGGTGGTAATAATGAAAAAAGAGTCATCAGACCCACAGACTGTGCTACAATAAATTTTGTGTACCAAAGTCTAAAGATAACGCTAAAAAATGCTGGGCTTACCTGATCCAGACAGATATTTAGAATTACTCCTTTTTATTGTTTACCACTAATGTCTTTGTAAGCTTTCTCAAACACCATAACAAAAGGGGTGGGTGGTGGGGCAGCCAATTCAATAAAAATGTATCTCTACCTCCTTTCCATAGTGAGAGGTAAAAATAGAAATTTAGCTAAATTGAAAAAAAATAAAGTTGCCTTTCTTCCTCACCCACATTGTGGAATGGAATGCAAACTGTAACATACATTTCCTAAAAAAGTAAACCGAGATTTAGGTAATGTTACTGACATGATCTAAGGTCTCACAAGTAATTTTAAAAAGTCCTAAAATTCTGACCTACGTCCATCTCATTTAAAGAACACCAGCATTTCTACCATGTCAGACAATCACCCCAGAAACTACTAAAACTTCTGGTCCATAGAAAAATGATAATCTGGGACTATTACAGGGGTAGGACAAATTGTGGGCCTCTAGGTTTTAAGAGGATTAGTTCCTACTAAATTTCTGGTGATATTTATCCTTAGCTTACCTTGGAGAAGCAGGATTTCCCAGTATCAAGCTGGAGTCATATTTCCAAATCTCAGCTCTAACTGTCATCAGCTGTGTGATTTGGGGGAAGTATCTCTAACTATCAGTCTCTCCTATTTTCATCTCTTAGATGAGGAGATAATGAATTCACAAATATTAGGAATTGTAAGTATAAAACACTTGGAATGTAGTAGTGTGTTATAAACTGAAGCTATTTTATACCTTTCTGAAGACATAGCATTCTAGAGTGGTGGTAAACACTACTATGATTCCACACATAACCTCTGGTAACTAGTATTTGAAAAGATGTCTTAACTGAGAATGAATGTTTTTATTTATTCATTGATTATTTTTTGTTTTTGCTGACAACATTGAGTATCCAGGCCTGCCTGATGGATACAGAGAAAGGTTCAACCTAGATAGGGTATTCATTTCCTTAAAATTGTCTTTCTGTTGTAACTTGCTGATCTTCTCAGCATGAAATTGATTAAGAAATTCACATCACTTAATTTTCTTCATAATCACCTAGTGTGAAACTTGCAAGGAAGAACTTTTTTAAAGAAAGGGCAATGAGCCAAGGGAGGCATGCAGAGGGGTTAGAGTTGGGTATTCACATGCAAGATTCTCCCTTCTTATGAAATGTCCAGATAAGCAGTATTCCCTGCTGGGCTTCACAGATGGATCAGAAATCTGGAAGTCTAGTATTTGGTAAAGACAGTGGGTTTAGAGGATAACAAGTAGAGAACAGGCACCAACAAATTGTGACAAACATGAAAATGGACAAAATTAAATAAGTCATCCTGGCTATTTGTGAAAGGAAGTTGTATAATAGGGAGTGAAGAGTACATCTGAGACCAGACTGTGTTAAAAAGAGGTCCTACAAAATAGTTTTATGGGAAAATAAAGGAGAAAAGGATGCAAGCAAGTATCTGTGACAGAAACTTCATTTCTCAGAAGATGGTTACCAGGAAATAGAAAGAACATGGGGTTTTGAAGACGGAAAGTTGTGGGACTGAATCTCTTTGAGGTTAATAATTGTGTGAGGTTTGTCAAGTTACTTAACTTCCCTGCATCAATGTATCTTTTTCTGTTAGGTATTATTTGTTATTTCTTCACTTTTTGATAATTTAGGAGTTAACTTCCCTCCACACACTGTTCTATGCCTTTGATTAAAGCTATTAAATTTGATAGGAATTCCATGTCCCTTCATGTATCAGTTCTGGCTGACTGAGCTCATTTAAGGCCATGGTGACATCTTCCGTCTCTGTGTTACATGAAGACATGTCAAGGTGAGAAGCTAATAATTTTTTCTTGTGCGTTTGCTTGGAGGGTGCATAGAAGGGGAACAGTACCTCTCTTAGACCTTTGCAAAAGGAGGTAGCCTTGTATCTTGTTTTTTAAAATTTTATTTTATTTTTGAGATGAAGTCTCTCTCTGTCTCCCAGGCTGGAGTGCAGTGGCGTGATCTCAGCTCACTGCAACTTCTGCCTCCCAGGTTCACACCATTCTCCTGCCTCAGCTTCCTCAGTAGCTAGAATACAGGTGCCCACCACCACACCTCGCTATTTGTGTGTGTGTGTGTGTGTGTGTGTGTGTGTGTGTTTTAGTAGACACGGGGTTTCACAGTGTTAGGATAGTTTCGATCTCCTGACCTCATGATCCGCCCGCCTCAGCCTCCCAAAGTGCTGGTATTACGGGCGTGAGCTACCGTGCCTGGCCTGTATCTTGTTCTTTAGAGGATTTGCTATGACCCTTCTTTAGGCATATTCTTTCCCATTAGGCAAGAATTCTCTGAGGCTCCAGAAATGTGCCCACACTTAACACATGTCCTCTTCTGGATCATTCTGTGGAGACTCGGAATGCAAGAATTCCCTCCCTTCGTTGACTCTGACGGGGCTTTCAAGGAGGGACCTGTCTGATGGGCTTCTCTGTTGACCTTTAGACCTCAAGTAAGGGTGTTTAGGTGAGGAAACATAAATGGGGTTGGGGACTCTGGGTTGAGGTAGCCCCCATAGCAAGTGAGGCTCCTAAATGCCATAGAGTAAAATATAGCAAAAAAAAAAAAAAAAAAAAGGTTGCTGGACTCAGGCCAACCCTCCTCATGCAGGCAAGTCTGGCTGGGACTCTGAGGTGTCTTAGCATTCTAAAGTCAAACCTGAGCTTCCATGTCATTACATAGGTCAGGAATAGATTTTTTTTCAACAGCTTGATTTATATCTTTTAAATATTTAGATAAATGGCAAACTATTCTCCATTTGTACTCTTGCTGATATTAGGGGAGTACCTGGGGAAATTCATCCTCACCATCCTCCTTTTAATGGCGAAAGAAGGAAGCTGCATTATACAGCATGGATGCTAATTTCTGAATCACTTGGATATCCTTTTTATAGGGCGTTGTCTCGTTCCAGAGTTCCAAGAGCTCCAAAACACAGAACTTCCTCTGTGTTTTGATCCCATGTATCTACCCTGGGCTTCTTTCCTTAGATAGACTTTTATGTTTGCCAATAAATAGATTGCAAAATGGTTGGTGAAACACCATGGTCTATTCCTGTTAAAGTTTTATAGGTAGTAGAGTGGCACTAAAATAAAGAAGTATCAAGGAGTGAAAGAAGTCATGCAAAATTCAAAGTTCTCCCCATCTCCACATATTCCTCAAACAATGCCCAAGAAAAGGAGAAATTAAGCCTCAGCATTCCAAGGCACCTCATGCAAGTCAGCGGGTTAGAAAAACCATTACTATAGAGAAAAGAATGATTCATTAACGATGCTAGAAACTTAGAATATAATTGAATGTGCAGTGGCTTAGACGTGTAATCTCTACAGTTTGGGAGGCCAAGGTAGGAAGCTCACTTAAGCCTAGGAGTTTGAGACCATCCTGGGCTACATAGCAAGCCGATCTCTACAAAACTTTTTTTGAGACAGAGTTTTGCTCTATCATCCATGCTGGATTGTAGTGGTGCTTTCTCGGCTCACTGCAACCTCTCCCTCCCAGGTTCAAGCGATTCTCCTGCCTCAGTCTCCCAAGTAGCGGGGACTGTAGAGGTGTGCCACCATGCCTGGCTAATATTTTTATTTTTAGTAGAGATGGAGTTTCACTGGGTTGCCCAGGCTGGTTGCGAACTCCTGACCACAGGTAATTTACCCGCCTCCGCCTCCAAAGTGCTGGGATTACAGGTGTGAGCCACCGCACCCAGTCACAAAATTAAAAAAAAAAAAAAACCTAGTTGGACATGGTGGCACATGCCTGTAGTCCCAGCTACTTGGGAGGATGAAGTGGGGGAGCACTTGAGCCCAGGAAGCAGAGGTTGCAGTGAGCTGTGAATGTGTCGCTGCATTTCAGCCTGGGTGGCAGCGTAAGACCCTGTAGCAAACAATAAGAAGAAGAAGAAATAAAAATGAATGTAATTGGTACACTTGGGAAGCTGATGTTAAGGTGGGGGCTTGAGTAGGGAAGAATAATTTGTCTTCATTTAACTTAAATTATACTTAATATGGCTCATTAGAAAATACTTTCCTGGGTTTCTAAGCTTGTGGTAGGTCAGGGCCCAATGTCAAACACTTACATTGGGAGTAGAACTTTGTCTAAACCTTCTTCAATGAAGAGGACTTCCTTTATAAAGCCAGAACTAGGAATGGTGCATTCTGGGTTTTGGCCCTTTCAAATGCCCTTGTCATTTGCAGTCAGAAGACCAGGACTCCAATGCCTTGGACAAATCTTTGTACCTCTCTTAGCCTCAGCTTTCTACTTCACAGAATTGCTCTCAAATGGTACACGAATATGGCCTTAATAACCTTCAAAATGTTTTACTTGGTGGCTGTATGCATAACATAATTGGTTCTTACTTAAAAGTTATTATTAAGAATAGTTAGTTTAGGAATTTCTGCTTCAAGACAACTGGTCTACTCTCTTTTCCCTTGGCTCAGTTTGATTTCCCTTAGAACTTTAGAGCACAGCAATGATCATTTTACATATTTCTCAAAGTTATCTGGAAATTAATCTAGTGGGATTGTTATCTCTATTTTTAAAGTAAGAAAACTCACAGAACATCAGTGCTTTCTCATAAGACATACATTTACCAAACATGACAGGGTTGTCTGTAGTCTACAAACATGCCTTCTGCATATTATCTACTTGCTAATTCCTATTAACAAAAGGCTTAAATTGTCTTGTGTTTAGGTTTATTGCTCATGTGCTTTTCTTGTCAAATTCATTCTAGGATAATTCTATACTAAATATTTTTAAAAACAAAATTCATTTCCTAAGCCATTTCTAATTCTATAATTAGATTTCTAAAACATTTTAAAACAAATCTGAAGATCAGTATAACCATGTTGTATCCTAACCCCTCCCAAACTGCTTAGATTTTACATACTTCTGGGTAGAGGAAGGGGTTGTCAATTTCATGACTAAACATTAACAGCAGATCATGGCCAACAGCTGAGGAGGTAGCTGTGTTACATGATGGAAAAAGTTCTGACCCTAAAGACATGAGACCAGTTATCCAGTCATGTTTCTGACATTTGGTAGCTGTGTGCCTTATGAGAAAACACTGATGTTTATTTAATTAATTAATTAATCTTGAGACAGAGTTTTGCTCTTGTCACCCAGGCTGGAGTGCAATGGTGTGTTCTCGGCTTACTGCAACCTCTGCCTCCCAGGTTCAAGTGATTCTCCTGCCCCAGCCTCCCGAGCAGCTGGGATTACAGGCGCCCACCACCACACCTGGCTATTTTTTGTATTTTTAGTAGAAACGGGGTTTCACCACGTTGGCCAGGCTGGTGCACTGATGTTTCTGATTGTGAGTGTTCTTAAAAATAAAGATAATAGCTCACTATATTAATTTTCAGATAGCTTTGAGAAATATATCAGTGATCATTACTGTGCTCTAAAGTGAAGTCTGAAGAAAATCAAATTGAACCAAGGTAAAAGAGTAGCTCAGTTGTAAGCAAATGGTACTTAGTAAATATTTACTGGTTTGCCTAAAACATTACAAAGGAAGAAATTTCTGTGGAATGTAATCCATAGAGCAGTGTAAAGATGTTTTGGTTAGATAGAATTAGAGCATAGTTAGAGAACATGGGAATGAAAGTAAAAATAGATTCCTCTTATTCAAATGCTTTTTTTCCCATACTACACACAGTTACTAGAATAGTTTTCCACAAACACACAGGTGATCATGTTACCCTAGTACTAAAACACACTGACACTTTTGCGTGATAACCTATTGAATAAAGATCTAAGGTCCTTCACAGAATAGATCAAACTCCTTTTTCTGCACTGTCAATAAATGGGTAGTAATAGCTAATCAGTGCAAGATTTCTTTAATTTAGAGTCATGAAAGTGTTCTAAAATTGACTGTGGTAATGATTGTACAACTTTGTGAATATAGTTAAAAACATTGAATTGTACGTTTCGGATGTGAATATTGTGTGGTATTGAATTATAGATCAGTAAAGTTTTTTTGGTTTATTTGGGTTTTTTTTTTGAGATGGAGTCTCTGTTGCCCAGGCTGGAGTGCAATGGTGGTGAGATCTCAGCTCACTGCAACCTCCACCTCCCGGTTCAAGCGATTCTCCTGCCTCAGCCTCCTAAGTAGCTGGGATTAGAGGTGCCCACCATGATTCCTGGCTAATTTTTGTACTTTTAGTAGAGACAGGGTTTTACTGTGTTGGCCAGGCTGGTCTCGAACTCTTAACCTCAGGTAATCCGCCCACCTCGGCTTTCCAAAGTGCTGGGATTATAGGCATGAGCCACTGCGCCTGGCCTAAAGTTCTTATTTTTAAAACCCTCCCTTTTCAGGTATTGTTTTCATAAAAAATATTTCTTATTTTTTATTCTAGTACATAATACTCTACTATAAGCACAGAGGATCACTTATTTTTACCTGAAGATCCACTTTCTTTATGCCTTTATTTGTGGTGTTCCTTCTCTGCTAGTTGTACAAACTCTACCACTTGAATTCCTATATGTTTCTCAAGGCTGGGATTAAGAATTCTCTTTGCCAAAGAACCCTGCTTCAGTGCCACTTACCATGAAATTAAAATCTTCTTTAATGTAGTCAAACATATTTTCTCCCAAAATTCTTATTTTAAAACAAATGTCATTGTGTAAAAATATTGTCTGATTTCAGTTTTTGTTTTGTTTTAAAATAAAAGTGACACCAACATTATAAGAATGTCTTAACATATGTCAGTGGTCCACCTCCCTTGATCTGTAAGGCATGGTAATTTATTTGCTTATGTATCCCTTCAGTTTCCTCTAGCCTTGTGCTTTTTTTTCTTTTTCTTTTTTTTTTTTTTTTTTGAGACGGAGTCTCACTCTGTCACCCAGGCTGGAGTGCCACGATCTTGGCTCACTGCAACCTCCTCCTGGGTCCAAGTGATTTTCCTGCCTTAGCCTCCCAAGTAGCTGGGATTATAGGCATCCACCACCACACCCAGCTAATTTTTGTATTTTTAGTAGAGATGGGGTTACAACAGGTTGGCCAGGCTGGCCTTGAACTCATGACCTCAGGTGAACCACCTGCCTCGGCCTCCCAAAGTGCTGGGATTACAGGCATGAGCCACCACACCCGGCCTTAGCCTTATGCTTTTCATAAAACACTCACATGATAAATGTTTATGAAATTTGATGTAATTGCTGTAACATAGAGAAATTACCTAAGCAAAATATTTACCATGTTCACTACTACATTGGCCTAGAAAAAAATGGGGCAGATGTTAAAAAAGGTGAATATTCATCTCATAAAGCTTCATGTACTGTAATTTAGCACCAAAGTGTGATAAACTTACTAAATACTGAAGAATGTATTTTTTTAACAACACAAGCTAACATTTGGATTCATCACACTTTACTGCTAAATTTCACATTCCTTTTCTTTCCTGCTGTCTCCAATTAGAGCATTCTGTTTATCCTCTAGGATTACGGACATATTATCTAGGACAGATTTTGAATACTATTCTGTATTTGTTTAAAAGTTAATTATTTCTTCTCCTACCTTCATATCTAAAAAAGTGAATTCATTCTAAAAGGAGAAGTAAAAGGCATACTTATTCTTTTAGCTTATTATTCTAAAGAATTTATGTAAATGAGCTTCAAGATGTTACTGACTTTGTATCATACTGTATTTCCTAAAATGGAAAATTATTGGTTTTCAATTTTTGGGGGCACATCATCTTATTTTAGATGATCACTTTCTCATAAATAATATTCACTAGATTTTGTATTTCTTTGCAGTATTCTCTTCTTATATTGACATATTTTCTCAATGCAAAGATGAAATCCCCAACCTTTGGCTACTGATACATTGTGATATACTTTGCAGAGTTTCTCTTGCGTTGCAGGGGCTTCGCAGTCAAAAAAATGTCAGAAGGAAAAGTTGCTCTGAGGGAGATAGACTTTCACAAGGAAGCACATGTTGTGACTTGATACTTGATTACTCCTTTTATGTGTACATAAATTGACATAGTTATAATATTTCCACTTAATGTAAGGTAGATACTATAAATTTGAAGGAAAAAATGGGTTCATAGAAGTTAAATGACCTTCTCAGATTGACACAGCTAGTAACTGGCAGAGTGGGAGTTAAGAAACTCAGATGTATTTGCTTCTAGAACTTGTGCCTCTGTAACTTACACAAAGCTTCAGTGCTCTGCTTAGATGCCTTTTTTTTTTTTTTTTTTTTTTTTTGAGACAGGGTCTCACTCTGTCACCCAGACTGGAGTGCAGTGGTGTGATCTCAGTTCACCGCAACCTCTGCCTCCTGAATTCAAGCGATCCTACTGCCTTAGCCTCCCGAATAGCTGGGATTACAGGTGCGTGCCACTACCACCTGGCTAATTTTTGCATTTTTAGTAGAGATGGGGTTTCACCATGTTGACCAGGCTGGTCTTGAACTCCTCACCTCAAATGATCCACCTGCCTTGACCTCCCAAAGTGCTGGGATTACAGGCATAAGCCACCGCGCCTGGCAGTTAGATGCCTTTCTTAACTTCCAAATCTCAATTAAGTCTGTTCTCTTTCCAAATACTTATCACTTCTACAACTACAAGCTTATTTCGTTTTTTTTTTTTTTCAGCTACTTGTTATAAAATTATTATTGCATTTCAATAGTTGTCATTGAGTCATTTTGACAGCTTCATACTTAAGTTTGCTGATGCTCACAAGTGTTAGTGACAGGTTAAAAATTCATTTTGTGTAAAATTTCAGGATAACTGAAGTATATTAACTGATACATAATAACTCAAACCAAATTGGGATATTACTTGCTGAAATAAAGTCATCTTTCTGGGAAGTCACTTCTTAGAGAATGGTTGTATATTTTATATATAATATCAGTTACTATATTTCCAAATGTTAGAACTAGAGTCCAGAACTTTTAAAAAATATAAGTGGATTTTACAATATGGCCACCACTTCTGACATATCAATATTAGTTAATGTTTCTTACTAAGTAGATAAAAAGTATGAAAAATGTGCGCAATAAAGAAACACTTCCTTTTTTCACTTGTTTTGCAAGCACATCCTACCCAGATGTGCTCTCCTGTGCCATGTTAAGAAACATGGATGAATCGGGTTTCCAACTATTGTAACAAAACCATAATTCATCTATATCTATTTCACTCTTCTTATTGGGTATGTGGCTGCCAATCTAGATTGTATTTCCCACTATCTTTGCAATTAGGTAAAAGTCACATGGCCTAGTTCTTTCCCAGGGGAAAGTGTGCAGAAGCAACGTGTGTTGCTTCTAGACCTGGGTCTAAATATATTGAGTATGTTTTTTCACCTTTTGCTCATGTCTTACACTACTTGGAACCCAAATACTATGTGACCAGCTTTGGCAATAACATCAGACAACACTTACGCATTAGAAAGATGAGCAGTAGACTTGAAAGGAGGTCAGGGCCATAATTGTCAATGAAATGTTGCTGACCTCGGCATTCATATTCAGTTAAAAGTGAGAAATAATCACGGTTTTTAAAGTTATTGTTTTGTTGAGCCTCTGTGTTTTATCATCTCAGCTTTTGCTTAATGAGAAACAAACTCCTTTTTCTTTGTGTTTCACTTGGGTAATTCATACCTATCCTTTACATATAAGATACCAGCAGAAGACAGAGAGCCGAATAAGTTAGAGGTTTGTGGTGGTATTCATTTAGCTGCCTCTCCATCAGGCTGTAATTTATTTCTGGGTTCTAATTACAAGTTCCCCCTACCATTGTCCTCAGGCCTACTAATGGTAGTCTTGTCTTGTCTTTTTTTTTTTTTTTTAAACTCAGTCTCGCTTTTTCACCCAGGCTGGAGTGCAGTGGCGCTATCTTGGCTCACTGCAAGCTCCGCCTCCTGGGTTCACGCCATTCTTCTGCCTCAGCCTCCCAAGTAGCTGGCTAATTTTTTGTATTTGTAGTAGAAATGGGGTTTCACCGTGTTAGCCAGGATGGTCTCCATCTCCTGACCTCATGATCCATCCACCTCTGCCTCCCAAAGTGCTGGGATTACAGGCGTGAGCCACTGCGCCCAGCCAGATTTTTCGTAACCTTTTTAACACCTTCGTAAATATTCCTGCATTAAACTCTGTTTACTTATTCCTTTTGAGTGTGCCTTCTGCAGATCTTCCCTAACATAGGTGTGACAGGACAGGGGAAAATGGAGACACATATAGAATATGCCTAGATACCTTGAGACTGAAATAATTCTATTAAATAAATTATTTTAAATTTTTTCCATTATCCTACACTGGCAAATGCATCATTACAAATGACCTAGCAAACTGGATATGAATATACGATTATTGCATCTCTTGGAGTTGCATGCTAGAACATGGAGCCACCTTGGCTTGCCTCTCTTTCCTCCTTTATGTGCACCCATCCTGCACCCTGAGGGGCCTCATGCACATGTGTGTAGATACTCCAGCCTGTATATTTAAGCTCTGCAGACACACAGTTATCTCTTGACCACCCATTGAGCTTACAGGTTTACATACTTGTGATGTGTTCTACCTTTTTATGAGTTAAATCTTTTGAAAAGGCCAATGAAGAACCTCCAAGTCAGTGTAGGCTGTCAGGGCAGAAAATGTCATATGTAGCAAGTACCTGAAGCATGCTCAAGAAGGGACATGTGTTCCTGGAAGACATAACCCATTGGACTATAGACTCTTTGTCTCATGGGGTGGGATGTGAGTAGAAGAGGACCAGAAAAGAGTCCTCTAGAGCATGGAGTTCCTCTTTGGTAGTCTATGACAGAATAGGTCATCTCTGTCCTTTCTATCCCGGATTACTCTATCACCTCTCATCCAGTAGACTTCGTCACTCAAGAATCACGGAATATTTATTGGCAAAGTCAGTGACTGATGTGATATCTGCATCTTCTGAGCAGACATCTTGATTTACTTCAAGATTTAAAAATCACTATAGACACAGAATTTTTCCTTTTATTTTCTTTGAATTTGGAAGTTTAGCTAATAGCTATCACCATAAATGTCTTGGATTATGCATCACTTGCCACTTGCTGCAAAAGTAATTTTGTGCCAGACAGTTTATTCCTTGCATTTCCAAATAAAGAGCCTCCCTAAGGAGGAAAAAAATTCTACCAGAAACTTCACCAGGACTTTAGATGACAAAGTACCTATCCAACTTCTGGTGATCTATCTTTGGTTGAAGAAAAATGCTAATAAAAGCAAAGCCAGATTTAAATATATATGTAAGTATATAATATTAACATATAATATGTACATTTATATATTATATATTTAAATATAATACATATTTTAAAAATATGTTATATATATTTAAACCTGCGTTTGCTTTCTAAGAAAGCCAGGTTTAAGTATATATTATATATAATATTAATAATTATACATTATATATGATATATAATACATATACATAAATAATATATTTATATGTTAATATATAATATATAACACATATGTTAATATATGTAATATATAACACATATATCTATATAGGTCTATATATATAACATATATATTTATTTTTATATGTATTTATATATAACATATAAATGTAAATATATAATATATAATAGATTATATATGTTTATATATTATATATAATATATAATCTATTATATATGTTAATATATTTTATATAATATGTAATCTGTTATATATGTTAATACATAATTATATATTATATATTATATATTTTATATAATAAATATACAATATATAGTATTAAATAAATTAAATATATAAATATATGTTTATATTTATATATTTAATATATAAATATGATATATATAATATTAAACATATAAATATGTGTTATATATTATATATAATATTAAATATGTAAATATATGTGTTATATATTATATATAATATTAACATATGTAATATATGTGTTATATATTATACATTTATATATTATATATGTAAATATATATTTAAATAAATATATATATTTAAACCTGGTTTTGCTTTCATTAGAATAGCCACATATATATGTCTGTTTCTAAATCTTAGGAATAGATATAGGACTATTTTTAAGATCTAGAATTCTAAGATTCAAACTACTGTGTTTTATAGTTATTATTAGTAATTTGGAGTATTGACTGATAATGTTTTCCCCATCTAAAGAAGTTAATCTATGTGTTCAGTTAGATTTTTTCACCTTTCCTGGAAGAAATAAGACTCCTGCAGTTACTTGTAAGTTAGCAGTCTGGTAGACAAATAATTCATCACTACCACTTTCAGATGGGAGGTGCCCACCTGCATAATCCCTGTAACTCATGGTACCTGATCCAGAAAAATATTAACAGGCTGAGTTGATCCAAGTGGCAGATAACTACTCTGGGCTTACTTTATGGTTCAGGTACTCCCCCTTGAGAAGACCATGAAGTGAGTGGAAAATGAAAAGAGGATGAAAATCTAGCAGTGAACTCCGGTTGAAAAATGTCCAGTGTTCAGGTTGCAGTCTTCTGAGCAAATGAGTAAGTTAAATGGCAATGCTTTACTATGCATGTATTTTTATTTTTTTAAAATAGAGTATAAAAATTCCTTGTCCTGCAAAGAGATCAATTTAGTTTCGTATTTCTTAGGATAACAGAATCACTAAATTAGGGAAAACATAAAGATCGGTGCTATTTAAAGCATGGTCCGTGGGCTGGCATCAGTCAGCAAACTGTTGACTATTGGTTCATGATGACATAAGCATAGAAAGTAAAGGCATTTAAGACTTTTATAGCAATTTGGGTTTAATTTTTCTTTTAATTTCACAAATGATTGAGAAAACAACTAGCCTTTTAACATTGAGAGTTTTAAAAAACTGCTCTAAATTACATACAGCTGATTCATTTATGCAATCATTTATTCTTCAAGTCAAAAACTATTTTGAACACCCACGATGTGGCAGTCATTGTACTAGAGACTGGAGATAGAATGGTGAAAAGGGCCAACTATGTTTTCTTGCACTCGGTAAAGCTCAGAGTCTACTTGAAGGGACAGATATTAATTACATTTTTACATAGATACAGAATTACAGTTCTGAAATGAAGACATACAGAGTAATACAGGGCTGGGGAAGGATTTTCTTAAAAAAAATTATCTGAAGATTATACACACACACACACACACACACATACACACTAGATAAAAGGAGGATGAGAAAACATTCTAAATAGGAGAAATGGTAAAAGAGCCCTGGGCAAGAGGAAGCATGACAAGCAAAAAAACCCCATTTTGTGTATATATGTATTATATATATTTTATATATAATATATATAATATATATTGGGTTTTTATGTATTATATATATATAGTAAATAATATATTTATTATTAATTATTTTATACAATAAATTTTATATATTATCAGTTATATATTATAAAATATATAATATATAATATATAAAATACATAGTATATAATATATAACATATATAATATATAAAATATATAATATATAATATGCATTATATATACTATATGATATATAGTATATATAAAATAGATATGGCATATATTATATAATATATTATATATTATATTATATAATGTTCCGGTCTGAACACAAAGCTGTGAAGGAGTAGGGTGTGGTAGGGCAGGTATGCTAAACCAGACTAAGACCCTTCTGGGTCATATTAAAGGAATGTTGCTTTTATTCTAAGACTAGTAGAACAGCATGAAAGAATTTTAAGGAGAAGAAATAACTGCTAAAGTTATATTTTGAAAAGTCTACTCTTATTTATGAAAAGAAATAGATTACTGGGCATGTAGAGAAAATTTAGAGGGGTTTAGATTATTGATTGATTGATTGATTGATTGATTGAGAGAGGGTCTCATTCTGCTGCCCAGGCTGAACTGCACTGGTTCAATCACAGCTCACTGCTGCTTCGATTGGTTCAAATTATTCTCCCATCTCAGCCTCTGATGTAGCTGGGACCACAGCTATACACCACCATGCCTGGCTAATTTTTTGTATTTTTAGTAAAGACAGGGTTTTGCCATGTTGCCCAGCCTGGTCTCAAACTCCTGGGATCAAGCAATCTGCCTATCGCAGCCTCACAAAATACCAGAATTATAGGTGTGGGCTATCACACCCAGCCTAGACTCTATTAAAGGTTGAATTGTATCCTGCCAAAAACACATGTTGAAATCTTAACCTCCGGAATTTGCACTTTAGAATGTGACCTTACATGGAGAGTAAGAGGTAATCAAGGTAAAATGACGTCAGTCTTTAGGGTGGGCTCTAAATCAATTTCATGAGTTTCCATATAAAAGAGGGAAATTTGAACACAGAGATACACATGTGCAGAGGGCAGATAACTTGAAGACAAAGGGAGAAGACAGCCTTGTGACTGAAGAGATGCATATACCAGCTGAGGAATGCCAAAGATTGCCACCAAACATGAGGAACTAGGAGACAGGCAAGGAAGAGTTCTCCCCTACAGTCATCAGAGAGAGCATTACCCTGTCAACACACAGATTTCCCACTTCTAGCCTCCACACCTGAGACCAATTTCTGTGGTTTTAAGCTACCCAGTTTTTGACAGTTTATTACCATAGCCTTAAGAAATTAAACAGATGCTATTTCAGAGATGACAGACTTGGATGGAAATGGCAATGAAACAGAAAACTGAGTCTTTACTCTCAGAATTCTGATAGATAATTTAGAAGATAAAATGTACAGGGCTAGATAAATGGATGTGGATGTGATATGGCAGATAAGGAAAGGGGAAGGTGTCAGTGATGACACCTAGGGATCTAGCTTTCTCAGCTAGGTGAATCATGGTGCCATTCACCAACTTTGGAAACACTGAAAGGGTATCGGGTTTGTAGGGGAGGATCCCTAACCCATATTGAGTTGTGGTGCCTTTATGCAACTCAAGAGGTAGTAGGATATAAGGTCTGAAGCTCTGCTGAAAGATCTGGGCAAAAAATATAAATTCAAGAGTCATCTTCAGAGAAGTAGAGTGATGAAGGAAAAAAAATATAGAGAAAGAAATAGAAGAGAGCTTTGGACTGAGCCCTTGAGGAATACAAACCATTCACTATATGCAAAAAATATGTATTTATCATCCAAACACGATGAGATCTTAATGAAAAAGCCTGAATATATAATGTGCACATAAGCATGCATGCACACACAAACACACATACCATTATATAATGTGTGTACACATATGCACACACATATATATATATGTATATATATGTATATATATATGTATATATATGTATATATATATGTGTGTGTATATATATGTGTGTGTGTATATATATATATATATATATATATATGAGTGATCTTAAGGGTACTCTATTACCATGGAAGTCGAAAGTTGAAGGTATGGTTCCTCCTGCAGAAAAATATGTGGAAATTCAACAAGATCAGTCAAATCAGAAAAGCAAAGGCTATTTCTTTGGACCTTGCGAGAGCAAGAGAGGAAGCCACTGTCACTTGGATTTTATCAACAACTCCAAGGCAGGCGGAAGAATGAGAAAGCTTTACAGTGGAACACAAAGAGAAGACTTTAGGTGTTCTCTGATTGGTGGCTGCTGGCATGGGGAAGCCGGAAGTAGGCTAACCGGAAGTGGGACATCCTATGTGAGGGTGCATATTTGGCTTTCTTTGGTTGGCCTTAAGTTAGAAGTAGAAACAAAAAATTTGGAAATCTGTAAATTATTCTTCCAGTCCTCGACATTTGGGGCTGATGGTTACAGAAGTTATTATTTAGCTTCCTGAATTGCTACTAGAGATACCAATTCTCTGTTTCTGATCCCTGGTACTGTGATTGTACAAAGTGCCAAAATTAGAGGAAGCTGTCTGAGGGACATATAAAAACTCTCTGAAGTAACAAGTTTTCTGTAGTCTAAAATTTGTTTAAAATAAGAGAAGTGTAAAACAGAGTACACAGTGAATATTTCTAGATAGAAGATTTCAGATGATTTTATTTATGTATGTTTATTTACTTCTATATATTGCTCAAATCAGTAAGCATTTTATTTCTTTGAAATAAAAACAACTTAGAAATTAAGATTTAAGAAACCTAAATGCTGCCCAGACATATGTTTCTTGTGAACTGAACCTCTGGTTTACAAAATAATAGCATAGTCACCTAACTAATCCTGTTAATTTGAGGCTTACGGGTCAAGAAATACAGATTTAAAACCTTGATTATTTTTAAAATGTGATAAGTCTTGAAAAAAATTTGCAGAATATTTCTTGAATAATACTCATAACATTGCCAAATGAGAAAAGAAGGAAACTTTATGGAATGACTGTTTTGTGATAAACTAAAACCCAGATATCAAAATGGACCATAAACTGAATACTCATGAATATTAAAAAGTAATGATAGCTTAACCATTTTTTAAACTTAAAAAGAAAACATTTGATGGCTCTGGAATTTAGAAACAAGCATATAATAAGCATTACTCTGACGTAGCATTGATTAGGACATTATTAGAGAACTGTATACTATTATAGAAACTGTAGTTTTAAAGAACAGAGTTGAAATGCAACGGGGAACAGTACCCAAATAAGTAATATGGAAGAAGTATAAAAGAATTCAGATTTAATGTAACTTAGAATGTTTCCAGAATATGCTAGTTATGGGGCATGAAAGATCTATGGAAAACATAAGGCATTATCCCTGACTTCCGGAAAATTACCAGAAATTTCCGGAAAGTTACCAGATGTGTTAATAAGGCATTATGCTCATGAGACTGGAGGAGAAACTGTGGCGAAGAGATAAATACATTGTGCTAACATATTCTGTACAATTAGTACTATGGGCAGTCAACAAAGTGAGAAATCAGAGTTGAATAGAGTTATCAGGGAAAGTTTCATAAAGAACTAGACAACAATGCATCCACATGTGTCCATGTGTTTCCTCTGGAAAAAATAGACAATGGATGTCCAAAAGTTGGTCTTATACTTTTGGCTTACACATTTCACATCATCATTTATAGGAAACAAATATTATGCTAAAAGTATTCTGCCCCAAATTTCAAAGCATTAGAATCAGTGTGATTATGTACCACAGATATTTTCATTTTAGAATAATAATAATAATAATAATAGTAATTAGCATTGTGGAATATCATTTTGTATTAAATACTATGCAAAAAATGTTACATATATTTTCTTCATCCTGAGAAGAGCCATTCGAAATAGGTATTATTATAATCCCCATTTTAGAGTTAATTTTATTGGCATTTCAAACACATAAAATAACTTATTCAAGTCAATCAACTGATAAGTAGTCAGCATCCATATTTGTTTGTCACTAGCATTTAAACTCTTCTCTAATATTCCATACTGCCTTTCCACTCTTTTGGAACTGCTACAAGAGTGAAGGCATGAACTCAATCCTACATTTGATCAACTAGCAATTAGATGAAGAGCTACCTAATAGAAGTATTTTATTTGTCTCTGCACTGAACTAAATTCTTTAAGCCAAATTGATTTAATCATAGTCAATTCCACCTGTAAAGGTCAGTGTTGTGATTTTCTCTGACTTGATCTTAAGGTCTCTCTTGGGAGAGTGGCTATAAATTTTAGCCCTCTCCTGATGGAGCTCCAGGGGATGGGCCATGGATGTTTACAATGTGCCTTTCATACTGTATTTCTTTATACTGGCAGGGAGCCTAACGCCTAAGTATCCAACTTGTAACCAGGTGTTGCTCTCACAGGAAATTTGTTTATCCTAGAAGACACTCTTGTGGCTCTTGTCTGACCTGTGTCCAGTTTATTATTACCAAAATATCTACTCTCTAGGAGAGACCTGACTGGGAGGAGAGTCAGGTTTGGGTGCGTCTGTGTCATTCATGAGAGACACAGAGAAGGCAGAACAATGAAACACATAAAATAACAAAATCAATTTATTACTCATTGATCCTGATCCGTGAGAGAAGAAGGGTGCCCACAGGGGCCCACAGAGAGTCCTGAGGGAGAACAAAGCTCAACCAGTAGGTAGGTGAGGAGGGAGGGAGGGAGGGAGACAGAGAGAAAGAAAGAGAGAAACCTAGAGGTCTATGGCTTTATTAAGGTCCATGGAAGTGATCTCTTTGCCTTCCCCACGGGACTGTAGATTGGATAGTTTATAGAAAACGTAAGTCTGGTATTAACCATTAAGTTTTATTCTCATTCAGCAGCTCTAAAATGTGTTGAATTTTGGATCAGTAAAATGAAGAATAAACAGGCTATATTGCAAACAACCACAATTAGGGGAAATTTTAACTAGGCCAAAGGTGATGGATATTGCTGGGTTTCAGATAACTTATGCTATACGTAAAAATGGATGCCGAGATAGCATCTGTATTAAATCAATTTGTGACAGTCAGATTTCTGCGCCAGATCTTGTTTCATGTTGTAACCTAAGGCCAATCCCTTGTTTTCACCTTGTCTCTGAGCTCCTGAGAGGTTGTACTCATGTGAGCTCTCAGTGGTCAGGAGAACTTATCTACATCATATGGATTTTTATTTTGACTCACCATAATGGTTGGCTTCTGAAATTCTATATAGGAAGAACTGAGTGATTTTATTTTCAGAGAGTGTGTTTGAGAGAACAAGGGCCAGAGTATCTTGAATCTGCATTTGCATATCATGTGCACTATTTCAGAATTAAAGTAATTTTAGACTAAATGCACAATTTACAGAAGATTACATAAATATTAATGGACTACATTAAAAATTATTATTATTAACCTTTTATATTAGCTCACAATGGAGAAGACTGGTAAATTTACAATGATAAATTGTCACTGCCATTGATTCTATTTTTTGACTCCTTAAGTCTCCCATTTCCATCACGTCCTGCCTGTAATTCTTCAGAACTTAATACAATCCTGGGCCAGGTCTCTAACCAACAAGCCAATTAATTAATCAACATAAAGTACTTTAAGCCTCTCCAACTGAAAAAGCACTATGTAAGCAGCACTTGTGCACTGACAACAATTATTAAGACTGTATTTTGCTTGTTAGGGAAAATTATTAATGCATTTATGAATTCCACACTACTATTTAAGTATCTATATCTGAGAATATTAGTTATGAAAAGTGCTTTCTCATGTCTGCAGTAAAGAAGAATATAAATAAGTAAATAAAGAAGAATTTACATTTCTTTGAGAATTTTTTCCATTTTTGAGATGGACTGTAACATCTACAGAAATGCGAATACACTTTTATTAACCAGTGACTTAACCAATGACCCTTGGGTGATATAAGTGCCAGTGCAGTACTAATTCCTGGACTCATTGTATGCTCAGCTGTAGATAGAATACCTTCTTTGGCCACATTCAAACCATATTTTATAACATTTTTTTTTCTGTTATCTAAGTGTCAAATGTATTTTGAAATTATATCAAATATATACTGGTAAAATGTGTCTTATTTTCTATGTATAGATGTGAATTGAGATGTTTAAGCTCTGTCAATGTATCTTCCCATTAAGGACTGGACAAAGTAAATGAGTATATATATGGAGAGAGAGGTTAGAAAGGTTTATGGAACAAGCTCTTGAGATCCTTTCTTTTGAAAGATTTATGGAAAGAACAATCCTTCCTTTGTCCTTGACTTTTGAGAGTTTGATAATCATATACATTGAAATAGTCTTGTTTGAATTGAATCTGCTTTGTGTTTGTTGACTTTCTTGTACCTCTATATTCATATCCTTTCTCAAGGTTTGAATATTCAAACCTCTCATTCAAACCTTTCTCAAGGTTTGAACGTTCTCTGATATTACTTCTTAGAAAAAACTTTCTATCCCCATCTCTTTCTCTACATCCTATTAAAGGTCAATAATGTTTTGATTTTTCCTTTTGAGGCTATCTTCTAAATCTTTTTTTTTTTTTTAATTTATTTATTATTATTATACTTTAAGTTGTAGGGTACATGTGCATAACGTGCAGGTTTGTTACATATGTATACTTGTGCCATGTTGCTGTGCTGCACCCATCAACTCGTCATTTACATCAGGTATAACTCCCAATGCAATCCCTCCCCCCTCCCCCCTCCCCATGATAGGCCCCGGTGTGTGATGTTCCCCTTCCTGAGTCCGAGTGATCCCATTGTTCAGTTCCCACCTATGAGTGAGAACATGCGGCGTTTGGTTTTCTGTTCTTGTGATAGTTTGCTAAGAATGATGGATTCCAGCTGCATCCAAGTCCCTACAAAGGACTCAAACTCATCCTTTTTTATGGCTGCATAGTATTCCATGGTGTATATGTGCCACATTTTCTTAATCCAATCTGTCACTGACGGACATTTGGGTTGATTCCAAGTCTTTGCTATTGTGAATAGTGCCGCAATAAACATACGTGTGCATGTGTCTTTATAGCAGCATAATTTATAATCCTTTGGGTATATACCCAGTAATGGGATGGCTGGGTCATATGGTACATCTAGTTCTAGATCCTTGAGGAATCGCCATACTGTTTTCCATACTGGTTGAACTAGTTTACAATTCCACCAACAGTGTAAAAGTGTTCCTATTTCTCCACATCCTCTCCAGCACCTGTTGTTTCCTGACTTTTGAATGATCGCCATTCTAACTGGTATGAGATGGTATCTCATTGTGGTTTTGATTTGCATTTCTCTGATGGCCAGTGATGATGAGCATTTTTTCATGTGTCTGTTGGCTGTATGAATGTCTTCTTTTGAGAAATGTCTGTTCATATTCTTTGCCCACTTTTTGATGGGGTTGTTTGTTTTTTTCTTGTAAATTTGTTTGAGTTCTTTGTAGGTTCTGGATATTAGCCCTTTGTCAGGTGAGTAGATTGCAAAAATTTTCTCCCATTCTGTAGGTTGCCTGTTCACTCTGATGGTAGTTTCTTTTGCTGTGCAGAAGCTCTTTAGTTTAATGAGATCCCATTTGTCAATTTTGGCTTTTGCTGCCGTTGCTTTTGGTGTTTTAGACATGAAGTCTTTGCCCATGCCTATGTCCTGAATGGTACTACCTAGGTTTTCCTCTAGGATTTTTATGGTATTAGGTCTAACATTTAAGTCTCTAATCCATCTTGAATTAATTTTCGTATAAGGAGTAAGGAAAGGATCCAGTTTCAGCTTTCTACTTATGGCTAGCCAATTTTCCCAGCACCATTTATTAAATAGGGAATCCTTTCCCCATTTCTTGTTTCTCTCAGGTTTGTCAAAGATCAAATGGCTGTAGATGTGTGGTATTATTTCTGAGGACTCTGTTCTGTTCCATTGGTCTATATCTCTGTTTTGGTACCAGTACCATGCTGTTTTGGTTACTGTAGCCTTGTAGTATAGTTTGAAGTTAGGTAGCGTGATGCCTCCAGCTTTGTTCTTTTGACTTAGGATTGTCTTGGAGATGCGGGCTCTTTTTTGGTTCCATATGAACTTTAAAGCAGTTTTTTCCAATTCTGTGAAGAAACTCATTGGTAGCTTGATGGGGATGGCATTGAATCTATAAATTACCTTGGGCAGTATGGCCATTTTCACGATATTGATTCTTCCTATCCATGAGCATGGTATGTTCTTCCATTTGTTTGTGTCCTCTTTTATTTCACTGAGCAGTGGTTTGTAGTTCTCCTTGAAGAGGTCCTTTACATCCCTTGTAAGTTGGATTCCTAGGTATTTTATTCTCTTTGAAGCAATTGTGAATGGAAGTTCATTCCTGATTTGGCTCTCTGTTTGTCTGTTACTGGTGTATAAGAATGCTTGTGATTTTTGCACATTAATTTTGTATCCTGAGACTTTGCTGAAGTTGCTTATCAGCTTAAGGAGAATTTGGGCTGAGACAATGGGGTTTTCTAAATATACAATCATGTCATCTGCAAAGAGGGACAATTTGACTTCTTCTTTTCCTAACTGAATACCCTTGATTTCCTTCTCTTGCCTGATTGCCCTAGCCAGAACTTCCAACACTATGTTGAATAGGAGTGGTGAGAGAGGGCATCCCTGTCTTGTGCCAGTTTTCAAAGGGAATTTTTCCAGTTTTTGCCCATTCAGTATGATATTGGCTGTGGGTTTGTCATAAATAGCTCTTATTATTTTGAGGTACGTTCCATCAATACCGAATTTATTGAGCGTTTTTAGCATGAAGGGCTGTTGAATTTTGTCAAAAGCCTTTTCTGCATCAATTGAGATAATCATGTGGTTCTTGTCTTTGGTTCTGTTTATATGCTGGATGATGTTTATTGATTTGCGAATGTTGAACCAGCCTTGCATCCCAGGGATGAAGCCCACTTGATCATGGTGGATAAGCTTTTTGATGTGTTGCTGAATCCGGTTTGCCAGTATTTTATTGAGGATTTTTGCATCGATGTTCATCAGGGATATTGGTCTAAAATTCTCTTTTTTTGTTGTGTCTCTGCCAGGCTTTGGTATCAGGATGATGTTGGCCTCATAAAATGAGTTAGGGAGGATTCCCTCTTTTTCTATTGATTGGAATAGTTTCAGAAGGAATGGTACCAACTCCTCCTTGTACCTCTGGTAGAATTCAGCTGTGAATCCATCTGGTCCTGGACTTTTTTTGGTTGGTAGGCTATTAATTATTAGGCCGGGTGCGGTGGCTCAAGCCTGTAATCCCAGCACTTTGGGAGGCCGAGACGGGCGGATCACGAGGTCAGGAGATGGAGACCATCCTGGCTAACACGGTGAAACCCCGTCTCTACTAAAAAAATACAAAAAAACTAGCCGGGCGAGGTGGCGGGCACCTGTAGTTCCAGCTACTCGGGAGGCTGAGGCAGGAGAATGGCGTGAACCTGGGGGGCGGAGCTTGCAGTGAGCTGAGATCCGGCCACTGCACTCCAGCCTGGGTGACAGAGCAAGACTCTGTCTCAAAAAAAAAAAATAAATAAATAAATAAATAAAAAAAATTATTGCCTCAATTTCAGAGCCTGCTATTGGTCTATTCAGGGATTCAACTTCTTCCTGGTTTAGTCTTGGAAGAGTGTAAGTGTCCAGGAAATTATCCATTTCTTCTACATTTTCCAGTTTATTTGCATAGAGGTGTTTATAGTATTCTCTGATGGTAGTTTGTATTTCTGTGGGGTCGGTAGTGATATCCCCTTTATCATTTTTTATTGCGTCAATTTGATTCTTCTCTCTTCTCTTCTTTATTAGTCTTGCTAGCGGTCTGTCAATTTTGTTGATCTTTTCAAAAAACCAACTCCTGGATTCATTGATTTTTTGGAGGGTTTTTTGTGTCTCTATCTCCTTCAGTTCTGCTCTGATCTTAGTTATTTCTTGCCTTCTGCTAGCTTTCGAATGTGTTTGCTCTTGCTTCTCTAGTTCTTTTAATTGTGATGTTAGAGTGTCAATTTTAGATCTTTCCTGCTTTCTCTTGTGGGCATTTAGTGCTATAAATTTCCCTCTACACACTGCTTTAAATGTGTCCCAGAGATTCTGGTATGTTGTATCTTTGTTCTCATTGGTTTCAAAGAACATCTTTATTTCTGCCTTCATTTCGTTATGTACCCAGTAGTCATTCAGGAGCAGGTTGTTCAGTTTCCATGTAGTTGAGCGGTTTTGATTGAGTTACTTAGTCCTGAGTTCTAGTTTGATTGCACTGTGGTCTGAGAGACAGTTTGTTATAATTTCTGTTCTTGTACATTTGCTGAGGAGTGCTTTACTTCTAATTATGTGGTCAATTTTGGAGTAAGTGCGATGTGGTGCTGAGAAGAATGTATATTCTGTTGATTTGGGGTGGAGAGTTCTATAGATGTCTATTAGGTCTGCTTGCTGCAGAGATGAGTTCAATTCCTGGATATCCTTGTTAACTTTCTGTCTCGTTGATCTGTCTAATGTTGACAGTGGAGTGTTGAAGTCTCCCATTATTATTGTATGGGAGTCTAAGTCTCTTTGTAAGTCTCTAAGGACTTGCTTTATGAATCTGGGTGCTCCTGTATTGGGTGCATATATATTTAGGATAGTTAGCTCTTCCTGTTGAATTGATCCCTTTACCATTATGTAATGGCCTTCTTTGTCTCTTTTGATCTTTGATGGCTTAAAGTCTGTTTTATCAGAGACTAGGATTGCAACCCCTGCTTTTTTTTGTTCTCCATTTGCTTGGTAAATCTTCCTCCATCCCTTTATTTTGAGCCTATGTATGTCTCTGCGTGTGAGATGGGTCTCCTGAATAAAGCAGACTGATGGGTCTTGACTCTTTATCCAGTTTGCCAGTCTGTGTCTTTTAATTGGAGCATTTAGTCCATTTACATTTAAGGTTAATATTGTTATGTGTGAACTTGATCCTGCCATTATGATATTAACTGGTTATTTTGCTCGTTAGTTGATGCAGTTTCTTCCTAGCCTCAATGGTCTTTACATTTTGGCATGTGTTTGCAATGGCTGGTACCGGTTGTTCCTTTCCATGTTTAGTGCTTCCTTCAGGGTCTCTTGTAAGGCAGGCCTAGTGGTGACAAAATCTCTAAGCATTTGCTTATCTGTAAAGGATTTTATTTCTCCTTCACTTATGAAACTTAGTTTGGCTGGATATGAAATTCTGGGTTTAAAATTCTTTTCTTTAAGAACGTTGAATATTGGCCCCCACTCTCTTCTGGCTTGTAGAGTTTCTGCCGAGAGATCTGCTGTTAGTCTGATGGGCTTCCCTTTGTGGGTAACCTGACCTTTCTCTCTGGCTGCCCTTAAGATTTTTTCCTTCATTTCAACTTTGGTGAATCTGGCAATTATGTGTCTTGGAGTTGCTCTTCTCGAGGAGTATCTTTGTGGCGTTCTCTGTATTTCCTGGATTTGAATGTTGGCCTGCCCTACTAGGTTGGGGAAGTTCTCCTGGATGATATCCTGAAGAGTGTTTTCCAACTTGGTTCCATTTTCCCCCTCACTTTCAGGCACCCCAATCAGACGTAGATTTGGTCTTTTTACATAATCCCATACTTCTTGCAGGCTTTGTTCATTTCTTTTTCTTCTTTTTTCTTTTGGTTTCTCTTCTCGCTTCATTTCATTCATTTGATCCTCAATCGCAGATACTCTTTCTTCCAGTTGATCGAGTCGGTTACTGAAGCTTGTGCATTTGTCACGTATTTCTCGTGTCATGGTTTTCATCTCTTTCATTTCGTTTAGGACCTTCTCTGCATTAATTACTCTAGCCATCAATTCTTCCACTTTTTTTTCAAGATTTTTAGTTTCTTTGCGCTGGGTACGTAATTCCTCCTTTAGCTCTGAGAAATTTGATGGACTGAAGCTTTCTTCTCTCATCTCGTCAAAGTCATTCTCCGTCCAGCTTTGATCCGTTGCTGGCGATGAGCTGCGCTCCTTTGCCGGGGGAGATGCGCTCTTATTTTTTGAATTTCCAGCTTTTCTGCCCTGCTTTTTCCCCATCTTTGTGGTTTTATCTGCCTCTGGTCTTTGATGATGGTGACGTACTGATGGGGTTTTGGTGTAGGTGTCCTTCCTGTTTGATAGTTTTCCTTCTAACAGTCAGGACCCTCAGCTGTAGGTCTGTTGGAGATTGCTTGAGGTCCACTCCAGACCCTGTTTGCCTGGGTATCAGCAGCAGAGGCTGCAGAAGATAGAATATTTCTGAACAGCGAGTGTACCTGTCTGATTCTTGCTTTGGAAGCTTCCTCTCAGGGGTGTACTCCTCCCTGTGAGGTGTGGGGTGTCAGACTGCCCCTAGTGGGGGATGTCTCCCAGTTAGGCTACTCAGGGGTCAGGGACCCACTTGAGCAGGGAGTCTGTCCCTTCTCAGATCTCAACCTCCGTGTTGGGAGATCCACTGCTCTCTTCAAAGCTGTCAGACAGAGTCCTTTGCGTCTGCAGAGGTTTCTGCTGCTTTTGTTGTTGTTTAGTTATGCCCTGTCCCCAGAGGTGGAGTCTACAGAGACAGGCAGGTTTCCTTGAGCTGCTGTGAGCTCCACCCAGTTCGAGCTTCCCAGCAGCTTTGTTTACCTACTTAAGCCTCAGCAATGGCGGGCGCCCCTCCCCCAGCCTCGCTGCTGCCTTGCCAGTAGATCACAGACTGCTGCGCTAGCAATGAGGGAGGCTCCGTGGGTGTGGGACCCTCCCGGCCAGGTGTGGGATATGATCTCCTGGTGTGCCTGTTTGCTTAAAGCGCAGTATTGGGGTGGGAGTTACCCAATTTTCCAGGTGTTGTGTGTCTCAGTTCCCCTGGCTAGGAAAAGGGATTCCCTTCCCCCTTGCGCTTCCCAGGTGAGGCAACGCCTCGCCCTGCTTCAGCTCTCGTTGGTCGGGCTGCAGCAGCTCACCAGCACCGATCGTCCGGCACTCCCCAGTGAGATGAACCCAGTACCTCAGTTGAAAATGCAGAAATCACCGGTCTTCTGTGTCGCTCGCGCTGGGAGTTGGAGACTGGAGCTGCTCCTATTCGGCCATCTTGCTCCGCCCCTCTTCTAAATCTTTTAGGCATTTTTTTTCTTTTTTTCTCTTTTCTCCTTTGATTGTGTATTTTCATGCAGGTTGATTTTCAGCTTGTTGAATTTTTTCTTTTGCTTGATCAGTTCTGCTGTTGAGAGACTCTGATGCATATTTTAGTTTGTCAGTTTCTCAGTTCCATAATTTGTGCTTGATTTTAAAAATTATTTTAATCTTGTTTGTTCAATTTCTCTGCTATAATTCTGAATTTGTTTTCTGTGTTATCTTGTAGTTCATTGAGCTTCCTCAAGACAGCTGTTTCTAATTCCCTGAGAGGTCACATGTATCCACCACTCCAGGATTCATCACAGCATCTTATTTAGTCTGTTGGTGAAGTCATATTTTCCTGGAAGTTCTTGATGCTTGTGGACATTGCTGTTCATTGATGTCTGGGCATTGAAGAGTGAGGCGTTTATGCTCATCTCACTAAGTCTGTACTTGTTTGTAACCATCTTTCCAGAGAGGGCTTTTGAAAAATTCAAAGGGGATTCGGGATTGTGACCTAAGCCTGTGGTCACTGTAGCATTTCAGTACTGGTGGGTTCCCTAAGCTCAGTAATGCCGAGACTCTTGCAGACTCCTAGATACACAGTCTTGGTGGATTTCGGGAAGATAAGGGAGATTTCCCTGCGTTCCCAAATGAAGTCTCTCATTCTCTTCCCTCACTTTCTCTGAAGTAGCAGTCTTTCTTCTGGAGTAGAGGTACTAAGGGGACTCCTGTGACCATCACAGCTGGCACTGCAGTAGGTCATACCTGGAGCTCACAACCTCTCAAACCAGCACAGTAGCGGGGTTTGCCAAATGCTTGCAGCCAGTATTGCCAGGTTGCTGCTGATATTTATTCAAGGCCCTAGGCTACTTTAGTCAGAAGATGGTGAATTCTGCTGGGACTGGGTCTGTCCCACCAGGGAAGTGAATTATCTCCTGGCCCTGGGATGGGTCTAGAAATGCTATCCAGGAGCAAAGGCCTGGAACTGGGGCTTTAGGAATCTGCCCAGTGCTTTATTTTACTGTGGCTGAGCTTATCCTCAAGGTGCAAGACAACATTTTCTGTACTCTTCTCTCTCCTTCTCCTGAGCCGAAGGGGTCTCTCCGGGAGCTTCACTGCCTGGAGTTTGAGGAGGGATGATACAGGCACCAATGGGGCTGCGGCAGCTGGTATCTCTCTGGGTTGTGCCCTGAGTCCACTGCCTCTAAGACCAGTGAAGCACTGGGGTTTACCCAAGGACTGTAGTCACTGTAACTTGACTGATAGTCAAATTTATTTGTGGCCTCAGGCCACTTTAGTCAGCCAGTGGTGAAGCTGGTGGAGACTTGGACTTCTCCCACTGGGATGAGAAATTTTCCTCTGATCCGGGGGTGGTCTAAATGCCTCCTCCATGGGCACTAGTGTTCTGCCTGTGTTTTGCTTCGCTGTGACAAGGCAGCACTGAGTTCCAACGCAAAGTTCCACACTCATCTTGCTCTCAGTCCCCAAAGCACACAGATTCTCTCCCCATGCTGTGTTGTCTGGGATTGAAAGAGATGTAGTGCAGGCAGTGCCAGACTTTTCTCCCCTCTTCAGTGCTTCATTTCTTGTTATTACGCTAAAGCCAGGAACTGTGATTGCTCATTTCATTTTTTGGTTCTTACATGGATAGTTGTTGAGTTTAGTGTTCCTGTGAGGGAACGATCACTGGAGGTTTCTATTTGGCCATCTTGCTCTACCTTCCTCCTCTATCTCATTTTAATACTAGATATTATGTCAGGATAAGAGGAGACAAACTGGATGATAAGGCAAGTAACAGCAAGTGTCAATGCACAAGGTTCCATAAGAAAAGGTGAAAGACATAGGGTCAAGATTTCACAATTTTGAGAGGAGACAGGTTGAAAAGTGTTACTTAAAAAAGTATTTCTAAATAATATCAACATTATCTAGCAAAGTCTAGTGTGAAAGCTAATCTGTAATAACAAAAATATGAAGCATATATTACATAATATCAAAATATAAGACATTCCATTATGTGGTATTATATTACATTATGTCCCACTATTATATTGTAGTATTATAATCTAGTTTTGCAGAACTATTGCCTATAAAATGTTTGTCCACTTCCTCCCACTGTTCACTTCACTCCCACCCCCAAAACTGCCTTATCTGAGAACTAGTTTCCCTTTAGTGAGGATTTATGATCATTGCTCTAATGCCGTCCAGAGGGGAGCCCTGGAAGCTCATTTTCCTCAACACATCGCATATGTACATGCCACAAAATCAGCTACCTAGTGAGTTAAAACCCCGTAATTGCAATAGCAAAAGGAAAATTACGCAAACAGATTTGGTTAGTCACAGTAACAAGACTTATAACCTTTATGAAGGCCTTTGGGCCCTAATTATTCAGCAGCTGCTGCCGGGGCTAAAACGTACCCATGTCTGTAGCAGTTAATTTGCATTTCCCCTCCCCGTAAGCAGGCTGTCTTTTTCTGTTATGGTGCCTGACCTATTTTTGAGGCTTTCTGCCCCTACCGATAACAAAGTCTCTCTCTTGTTCTCCAACTTAAAAAAAAACAAAAAAGATTAATAACATTTAACAAATCCAAGGGCCTGAAAAAATAAGATTTATAAGTGATGTAGAAGGACAAGCTCTAGCCAGTTTCTAGCTGAGTAGCAGATATATTATGTCACCAGCCAATTCCCTAAAGGGCCAAGTTTTTAGAGGCTCTCAAGAAGTCACTGCCATAAGAGAAGCTGCCATGATAAATGATTCATCAAAGATGATTATCCATACATTTTGGTTACAATCATTGCCATCTGTTTGTTACTGCTTGTTGTGGGACTGTCAGAGCTGGGGATAGGTCTCTGTCTGTTGTCATCTTGATTAGACCTCAAATAATGAGGTTTTGAGTTGAGCAATTCTGAAACCATTTCTTTTTTTTTTTTTTTTTTTTTACCTTGGGGGTGTGGGGGGGATCAGTGGTGACTGAAGGCTAGATCATCATGGAAATTATTGCAGAGATGTTTCCTTGAGTGATATAAACTATTGCCCAAGGTTAACAGCATTGTCGATTCCCATTGGTACTAAAACAATGATTGGTGTATTATGGACCGTAGAGAAGTATCCATAGTCAGGAGATGGCTGGAGTACAAGTATAACGTATCTCTTTCTTCTCAGACATTTCCTCAAAACACAGATATTCCATTTCCACTCAATAACATCGTTGTTGTTGTTGCTGTTGTTGTTGTTGTTGTTGTTTTCGACCAGAGGAAATGAGAAGAAAAAAAAAAGCTTGTTTGCTGTGTTTGTTGTTTGTTTCCTCTTGTGGAGAAGCAGCAATGAGTATGTGTGGATGTATACACTGACATATATCTCACTTAACCCTCTCATCTATATATCTTCATAGATATAGAAACATACAGAGATAGAAATATAGAGATCTACAGGTATAAATATAGATATCTATGGAGAGAGACAGAGAGTGTGAGACAGATTGAGGAAGAAATTATATTACTACTTTTTACATTTATTGGTAAGACTGGATACATAATTTATGAGGTCCAAAGCAAAATGAAAATGTGAGGCCCCTTGCTTTAAAAAAGGAAAGCTAGTAAGAATTTCGAGATAATGACAACAGTGCATTAAACCAAGCACCGAGCCCTGTGTGACTGCACTGGTCACAAGACCATGGAGCCAGCTCTACTGGGTTCTCAGTAGATACCAGTTAAAGAGACTGGATCAGATCCAACCTATTTCTCTTCTTTAGCTTACTGAGATAAATAGGAGGAGTTAAAGAAAAGATCTATAGCAATGCAGCTTATACTAACATTAAACTAGGGTATTTGAAGATGGGGGGAAAGGGCCGTTTTCTAAGTTGCAATGAGAATCTTTTTTTTTTTTTTTTTTTTTTTTTGATGATTGCAAATTGAACGCAAGAAGAGGGAAAATAAGTCTGGTGCTGCCTTGTGAGTGACTTAATTATTTTCCCATCTACACTTGTTTTTGAAGCTTATCAGAGCAAAGTACGGTGTGGGCAGCCCAGCTGTCACTGTTATCATTGTGGCTTGGAGTGTTGTAGTCCCAATTCCCATTGTAATGCAATTAATCTTTTGCTATGCACTAATGGATGAACAAGCATATTTACTGCAGCATAAAATCCTAATTATTTTTTGAACAGATGCATAAAGGGAATGTAAATTAATGGTAAGTGACAATTGTGATAAATGCGTACTATATCTTTAAATGTCAGGGTTCTTGTGGTGTAGATTAAACCCACGCTTGGATATAAAAGCTGCACCAGGCCGGGAGCAATGGCTCACGGCGGGTGCCTATAATTCCAGCTACTTGGGAGGCTGAGGCAGGAGAATCGCTTGAACCCAGGAGGAGGAGGTTGCAGAGAGCTGAGATCATGCCACGGCACTCCAGCCTGGGTGACAGAACAAGACTCCATCTCAAAAAAAAAACAAAAAAAAAAGAAAAGCTGCACCACTTCCATTTACCTGTGTGAGGACACCTAGTCATCATGCTCCAAATCACTTCATAAAGGGTGACTAGCACTTTTAGAACACATTGATTAGAAATTATAATTTGTTGACAGGGCTGTCCTCAATACAATGGCATTCTTCATGGGTTACTCTTGAGCTATTGGTACTACTACTTAAACAAAAGTTAATTCTTATTACTTGTTAGTATTTAATACCTAAAGCAACAGCAATACATATTAAATTATTTCTTTATTTTAGCACTGTCTGGGCCACTTTCACAAAAATTTGTTTACTAAATCCTTCACAATTGCAATATGAAAAAATTTGACAAACTTTGAACAGCAGAAGCCAAATAAAAAGTAGTACATATTGTAGAATTCCATTTATATAATGTTTGATTATAGTAAAAACTGTTTTTTTTTCTTTTGAGATACCTGTTTCCTTTAGAGTAGGGAGTGATTGAAAGGGATGCTTCTGGAGTGACGGTAATGATCTGCTGTTTGATATGGGTGCCAGTTACATAGATGTTTTCAGTCTGTAAATATTTACTGAATTATGCAATTGAATATGTTCACGTTTACTTATGAATATTGTACTTCAATAACAACTTTAAAGACAAACTTTCACTCTTTCTATGTTTTATCAATAATACTGATTTTAAAACAGATGTAGGATAGTTAAGCAACAGAGCATGCATAGAAGTTGCAAAGGGGCAGAACAATGATCTGGATCAATGTCTGCTTTAATTTTAAGTATCATCTTCTGCCACCATAAAATTGACCTCCAGTCTTTTCTGGCCTTTCATATACAATGATGAGCAGTACCAGAAGAAAGGCATCATGTGGCCTGGCACGGTGGCTCACGCCTGTAATCCCAGCACTTCGGAAGGCTGAGGCGGGTGGATCACGAGGTCAGGAAATCGAGACCATCCTGGCTAATACGGTGAAACTCCGTCTGTACTAAAAAATACAAACAATTAGCCGCGCGTGGTGGGGGTTGCCTGTAGTCCCAGCTACTCGGGAGGCTGAGGCAGGAGAATGGCGGAAACCCGGGAGGCGGAGCTTGCAGTGAGCGGAGATCAGGCCACTGCACTCCAGCCTGGGTGACAGAGCAAGACTCCGTCTCAAACAAACAAACAAACAAACAAAAAAAGGCATCATGTGTTTTGCTATGGAGAAAAGTGATGACGCAGTTGTGGGGGAGTTGAGACTACAATACCCCCACTTGGCCTTTTAAATTGTATTTACAATATTATTTCCAACAAGGGGAAGATAAATGGATCTATGAAAGGGAACACTGCTCCCATTTGCAAGATCACTTCACTGGTTCATTGTGACTGGAGTGAAATGCTTCCCATTCATTATTGCTCTGTCTTCTATAGATGGTAGTTTGTGTGCTAAATAGTCGTGATGCACTTGTGTGATGCACCAGTAGAGTTGTAAAATATTTTGTTGGAAGCAACCCAATTAAAGTTATTCTCTTACGTGTACTACATCGAATTTCTTTAACATGCCCCAACATGCCACACTGAGGGATCACGTCTCGTCCTTATCCTTTCACTGTTGTTTCATCTAATATCATTATATGTCTTCCTTTCTAGATGCCTCTACTGACTTTTGATGACCTTAGTCCAGATTTAGTCTAGGAGTAAAGATAGGGATGATGTGAGGATTGTTTGTGGTCTGTTCTTGTTAACCCCTTTAATAGTTCCTTGTATTTCACACCAAAAACTTGAGAAACTCAACAAACCTACCATTGATTAACTTACCCTGAATTTCCAGAAATTCCTCTGGACTGTCTTTCTATCTACCTAAATCCTCTTCAGATACTTTCTACTCCGAGTCCCTGACACCTAAGCCTGCTGTTTTCCCCTTCTTCCTGTTTATTTTGTTTCATTTGAAGGTAGTCATTCAGTTTGCACATATATGTGAACACATGTCACCTACATGGGAACATTGCTGTCTCTAGCATGCTTCATTGCAAACTCAAAAAAGGACACTTCCTATCTTCTCTGCAACAGACACATGAACAAATGAAATACCACAAATGAGGGTTTCTAGAATGGTAATAACAGATTCTTAATAGTATGTATTTTTTTATTCCTTGTTTCAATTTCAGAGAATCCTAGCACCATTACAGTAGAATAGCAGGTCCTGTTCATGAAAAACCACAGAACTTCTAGAGAAGCTGGATCCTATTCATGCCTTAGTACTAAGTAGAAATCATTGAGGACTAACTGTTTCTTCTATATGGATAGACTATTCCATTTGGAGAAATGAACCAAGCAGAGTCAAATAAATTGCAGAAGGTCTAATAATTCTCTGATAAAAAGAGCAAAATAAAGTACTACACTGGAATGAAAGCCATTTCACAAATAAAATGGCTTTATTACTTTTCAGAGAGTCCTTGACTTTTCAGCCTTTCTACTGAGAACTCACAAGAGTAAAAATAAATTATTTTATCTGATATATTTTAACAGTGTTTCAAATGAATTTAGGACTGCTGAAGAGAAATAAAAATCTTCTTAGTTTGAAAATCTCTGAATTGTAACCCTTTTTACCTTTGCTGTCTCATATCAATTAAAAAACATCACAACTAATGTATATTCCATAAATTTTATATTATTTGATATATTTGTGTTTTGGTTATATAATTTAAATATAAAACTTGCTGGTATTTTAGTTAAAATAATTCATGTGAAACTGTTTATTCAGAAAATTAGAACACTAATACACATTGGTGTTAGAAAAATTAGGTGCATAAAATAATGTTTATAAAGAGTTTTAATAATGTGGGAAATCCTAAAATATAATACTAAGTTTAAAAATAACAGTAGAAAACTTTTGCATGTAATTTGAACTCAATTTGTAGAACATAGGCACAGTGAAGTAGACTAAAAGGAAATACACTAAATAGTAGATTACCTTGTGTAGTGTGATAATGCAGTGAGATTTTTCCCTCCAATATTCTTTTGGTTTTTCTATACTTTCTAAACTTCTACAATAAAAATATATTACATTGTTAATAAACAACCAAAGCAACAACAGCAAGGAAAAAAACAAGCAAAAATCATTGCTTCTAATGTGCAGAAATAAAAATGATATTTGCTGATTGTTATCCTGTCACCACACAAAAAGAATGGACTGTGTTTTGATAGTAAATTATGTAAAATATTTCAGATTTTGCAAATAATTTATAGGTACACATGTCAGAGTGACTCCCCCCTATTTTTCCTGTCCTCTTTTAAAATACAAGTCAAAGTAATGAATTGCTATCCCCACTTAAACAGGGGACTCTCTCAGTACCCAATCACAGGGCCAGGACTTAGTGGAGAATCCAGTGCTTCTCTCAAATAAATTCACGTAACGAAATACTCTCTCTCTCTCTCTCTCTCTCTCTCTCTCTCTCTCTCTATATATATATATATATATATATATATTTTTTTTTTTTTTTTTTTTTTTGAGACGGAGTCTGGCTCTGTCGCCCGGGCTGGAGTGCAGTAGCCGGATCTCAGCTCACTGCAAGCTCCGCCCCCCGGGTTTACGCCATTCTCCTGCCTCAGCCTCCCGAGTAGCTGGGACTACAGGCGCCCGCCGCCTCGCCCGGCTAGTTTTTTGTATTTTTTAGTAGAGACGGGGTTTCACCGTGTTAGCCAGGATGGTCTCGATCTCCTGACCTAGTGATCCGCCCGTCTCGGCCTCCCAAAGTGCTGGGATTACAGGCTTGAGCCACCGCGCCCGGCCAATACTCTCTATATTTTTAGAAACATAAATCAAACACTGTTTCTAAGACTTAAGCTCTTGTCTGCCACATTTAGCTGGAGTCTAACCTGGATCAGTTTAGAGAGGAGGAGCTGAGAAGTTAATGCTACACAACTGTGGACAAAAATCTCAGCTGGATTTCCTGTAATTTCCTAAGAACTTAGGCAAAATATATGGTTATACTTCGCTGGAGTAATTACACTTGGTGGTTATATTTTGATGGAGTCTTCCCAAGAGTTTAATGGGAAGGACACCTGTGTTCCTTTATTAGTTATTTTCCAGAAATAGATGTCTTGCCTAAATTAGACATAAGTGCAATTTGGAGGATGAAATTTAGTTCTACATTTGAATGCGAAACCACCTGCATTTCCAAATAGGGGTCTTCTACCGGTGGTTAAACTCAGATTGTCAAAATGAACTGGTCCTTCTGTGTGAAAGAGAAGCTCATGTTCTTTTTATTTGTGTTGAGTTGAGGTGCTCAGTTTCTGAACAAAGAGGATGAATATTAGAAGGTTTGGTAAGAAATAATTTTATTGTTAGATCAGTCTGTTCTCAGTTTTCTTTTGCAGAGTAGAGTCCTTTGCAATGGTAAGAACTAGTTACTACATAGATTTTATGGTGAAGCCTGACAGATTCTATTATGGCCAGACTTTAATATAAAGCCCTCAGTGATTCCTTTTGGGTCACCAATAAACTATGCCTTAGGAAATTAAGGGTATCTTTTATTTACAACACTAAATCTAAAATAACGACTGTGAAGAAACAGTGTGGATGGTGGTCTTTCTGTGACATTTTCTTGCAGGTCAAAGTATGTTGAAGTAATTTGACTACAAGAGTGGTTTGTACATTAGAGATTTATGTGTCATGCTTGGCTGTGATTGTCTAATCATTTAGGAGTCAAAAGGAAGCTGACTTAGACACTAGACCCTAGATAATTAAAAAAATGGAAAATAAGGTTTTTCATATAATTTTAAAAAGCATGTGATTCAGCTTAGAAGAGTAAATAGTAACTGAGAAAAGAAATTTATTTTTGAATGTTTTATGATGAATGAGGAACATGTGAAAAAGCCCTAAGCTGAAGGAACCACGAGCCGCCTGCTGTCCTGACCTTGCAGCCCTTCTCCTGCAGGGGGTGCCCTCCCTCCCACTCCTCTCTAGATGGGAGCGGAAGGGAAGAGGTGAATCTGAGCTCAGAACAACAACAAAAGAATCTGGCCCGGGTGTGGTGGCTCACGCCTGTAATCCCAACACTTTGGGAAGTTGAGGCGGATGGATCACGTGAGTTCAGGAGTTCAAGACCAGCCTGGCCAACACGGTGAAACTCCATCTCTACAAATGGTGGTGTTGTGGTGTGGGCCTGTAATCCCAGCTACACAGGAGGCTGAGGCAGGAGAACTGCTTGAATCCAGGAGTGGGAGGTTGCAGTGAGCCAAGATCGTGCCACCACACCGCAGCCTAGGTGACAGAGTGAGACTCGGTCTCAAAAAAAAAACAAAGCAAACAAAAAAAAAATTCTGGAAACTCAGACGCTGATGGGGACAGCCAGAGCCAGAAAGGTTCCCAGACATCAGCTTGGCAGGCGCTATCAGGGGTAAAGGTTTGACATAGTGGCTTCCACGCTGAGGGAAAACCCCAGCAGCAGTCAGATAGGCAGCATCTGCAGGAGGGATGAAGTCTGGGATATCACACCTGCGCTGACAGTATGCCTGTGCGGCAGCGACTAGAGCAAGCTGGCTTTCCCTCTAACCTGGCGCAGGTCCCAGATTTTCACTGTTTGATCTAAGGAGGCTGTGGCCAGGAACCAATCACAGCATGGGTTCGGGGCGACTTGCGTCACTTTCCTTTTGTGCATTCTGAGATTCCAAAGCTGCAGAGAAGAGCTTGGTTCCCGTGAGGACATAGAACCGAGGTGGAGTGAGGGAGGGGAAGGCAGGACCTGGGAGAACGTACCCCTTTGCTGTCCGTGTTCAGCAGGATCACGTTCCCCAAGTTGTCTCCTGTGACCACCATTTGGCTACTGGCAGACGCATCCAGTCTACGAAACCAGATGCTGGAGGGAGAGACTGTGTTGTAAGATTCTTGAGGACAGAGATAGGCCTATTTACTCACCGTTGCAGCTCCAGTGACTAATGCTCAGTGGGCGTTCAATAAGTATTTGTTGAATTAAAAAAACAAAAAAAACAAAAAAAAACCATGCCAGGCACTGTGGCTCGTGCCTGTAATCCCAGCACTTTAAGAGGCTGAGGTGGGTGAATCACCTGAGGTCAGGAGTTTGAGACCAACCTGGCTAATATGATGAAACCCCTTCTCTACTAAAAACAAATACAAAAAAAAAAAAAAAAAAAAAAAAAGCGTAAGCGTATTTTTCTAGTTAAATGCATGTAAGCATATTTTTCTAGTTAAATGCCAATTGTTTGACATGAAATTAGTACAGTGTGCTTAGTGTGATGATTAAATAGAGTGGTACCTGAATGAATCAGTTGTGAAGTAGCTACACATTTTATCATATAGGCTGAGTTATTGTACTGGTTTTCAAACAAATCAGCCTTTATTACACAAATACCTAGCTTTTCATGTCTCAAAGAAAATTCTCAAAAGTATGAAAGAGTAATAGGTTTGTTGACCACTGTGATGATTTATCAAATAAAGTAGATCATTTTCTTAGAAACAAGCAAGAAAAAGTAGAAACTGGGCATTCTCTATAGATTGAATGAAAATGTATTCATTGTATCACATACATTTATTTATTCTACAGATGGCCATGGGGGCCCATGCCAAGTTAAAACAGCCATATTTGGCAATTTGGTTAAATTAAACAAATCACTTTCATTGAGCACCAACTTTTTGTCTGCAACTGAGTGAAATGCCAGGGATTCCATTAATGATTAAAATAGGTCTCTTGACTTAGATAAGAGCTTATACCCTGTAGTGCCAAAACCTGCAGCAAAGGCTTAAGAATAACGTGTTTACCTAATTGTTTCTGACTTTATATAGACTACATTTTCAAGTAGTAAATATACAAATATGTTGTAAAGCAACCCTCAGTATTCATTATGCTACTTGCAGAAACATATAGGTAATCTTCAAATGTATACCTATCAATAGATAAGGCAATGTTATAATATGAATCATATAAAGAATATTTGTTACAATCTTTAGGGTCTGCTAGTAACTAATCAATACTTATAAGTAGATGTGGTTGTGATATGTTGAAAACAAAGACACCTTGGGCTGAGCAAAGATTACTACTATTTAATTGCATTTTCCTGATTATTTAACACAAACTATGCCCATAGTTTCCAGTAGTTAAATGCTGAATAATAATCTTCATTCTTTCACAGATCAGCTCTAATAAGATACAAATTTCAGATGAATTCTTTCTTCTTTTCTAAACTGTATTTTTTTAAATTGTGTAGAATGTTACATCTGTATAAATGATTGTTCGGAAAATGCCTTCTTTATTTTTTCACATACAATTCATATGTTCCAACTTCATGGAACCTAGTAGGATATGTATGTTATAAAGACTATGGCAATATCAAAACACCTGTATTTCACCCATCCCGTACATTTAAGATAGAGGTTCTAAAATATAACCTCCAGAGCAGATGTCAAATACCAAGGCCTAACCTCAATTTCATATAATAGAATGACTGTCAATGGACTATGTTAGGGGAACAGAATCTGTTTCTATTTTTGTGACACTATGATTTCAGAAGAATTCTTTTGCTCTCCTTCTATAATATTTTGTCATTTACTATCTCTCCTTGGGGCTTTGTGTAAAGAAGAAATATTTTTGCCTTATAGATATTTTTACCTGTCTCACTCTCAGCCATGCTTAGAAAACTAACATGCAAAAAAGAGGTTAAAGAATTTAACTATGAATTTAGTAGATGTGTGTTCATATAGGAATCTTATAACACTCTTCTAGATTATTTTATTATTGTGGGGTTTGGAGCTTTTGATATGCATTTCAGACATAGAGATAAAATATTAAGAAATCATTTATGAAGCATTATTGAGTTATTAAGGGAATAACAGTAGGTTGGCCATTTGGAAGACTAGTAAGTAAAGTGAAATATACAGATTAGCCTTCAATAGAGGCCTTCAGATTTGGTTTACTGACACTTGTCTCATGAAAAAGCTCTCTCTTTTTATTTCTATCTCATAAACAATTACAGATACACAATAAAATTATTTAAGGCATTTGGAAAAAATCTATATAGGTAACTCACAAACAAGTTCACTATTCAGCTGCTGAAATGGTTCATGAAAAAAGTTATGCAGCAAAAGTTATGTTAATGTAATTAGAAAAGATGTGTAATTCAAAAATGTTGAAATCAGAGAGAAAAATTTGACATTAGTGGGAAGGAAAATTGGATAAATTTTGTTCATGTAGCATATGCAACAGATATGTGCTATCATTCACAATATGTTGACTATTATCTTTTTATTAGTTTTTTAATATTCATTCATTTAGTCAACAAATTTTATTGATATCTACTGTGTACTTGAGGACTGTGCTAAGTGCTGGAAATACCTGTGAACCATAAGTCAAACCCAACATGGTTATTTCACACAACTTTTAATCTATGACCAATGGTTTCACATAAGAAATGGAAGAGTCAAAAATATTGTTCTTACTGTGTTATAGAGGGGGAAAACTCAATAATGCTAAAGTGAAACAATGATAGAGAGACATAACAGATAGCGTGAGAGTCTTTTGTAGGGGATTATCTCAGTTTAGAGATTTCATAGAAACCTCTCTGGAGAAGATGAGACCTGTGTCTTAAAATAATCTTGAAAGCCTATACCATACATTCATTAATTTAAACATTAAACATTCATTGATTTAAACAAAACAACCATTGCCTATCAAGTTCAAACTATTTGGCCAGGCACAAAAGAACATAGAAAGGAATAAGGCAAAGCATGTGCCCTGAGGAGTTTCATAATTTAATATGTCTAGTTTGTGGAGGCAGTAATAAAAAGAAAGAAAAAAGTTACAGTAAAAGTGCCTGGGAAACTAAAAAGAAAGGAGGATCATCGTCAAGGGAAGTAAAGTAGTTGGGAAGATTCACTGGTAAAGTATTTATATTTTGATCTTAAAAGAAAATAGATACTTTTAGTCTGGGAAGATGAAGAGATGGAGTAAATGTCTTCTTCTATGTTTCTTACACTATTGGGATCATACATAAAACAACAATAATAATAATCTAAACTAATCTAAAAAGTTTAAATAAGAAGGCAAGCTAGAGCCTTCAGGCCTCAAGAAATGGCACAATGGTGAGTTTACTGGGTATTCTTTTTTTTTCTCATATAATCCAAGCTTGAAGGTGAAGAAGCTGGCACCCAGAAACACTAACAGGTTCCTACGAAAGCAAAACCCTAAAAATCCATGCTAATAAGACCAAAATCTTTAAGACAATAAGTGGTCTATTCCAATGAAATGCCACATAAAACAATATGTCTCCTCTCCAGTCACATAAGCAAGGCTTGAGAGTGGAGCCAAAGCTTGAGAGTGGAGCCAAGAGTTCCACACTTACCATGTTGTAACATGTGTACCAACCCATCCACCACGGTAGTATCAGAGAAGGTTGAGTAGAAAGCCATAACATTCTATCCCTCCTCACCCTGCTAGGAGTAGTAGTGTCAAAGGAAGCCTAGCAGACAGCCAGGGCCTTTACCACTGCCCAGCAGTAATAAAGCCACTTCTATGAGGTCAGTGAATGCTACAAGGGTAACAATAATACTGCATTCATGCTTTTTCCAAGCCCCTTCCTCTAAGCAAAGATCTACTGGTTAGCCAGAACTCTGAACCACATAAGAAGAAGGAAATAATCCTCAGATGTCAATGAAATCTGAGTGGGGAAAGTTAGTTTGTATCTCCACCTGAATATGACCCACTCTTCCTCTGTCAGAGCAATGTCAGAAAAAAAAACAGTGCAATTTCAAGGAGATATGCAAAGCTGGAAGGCTATAACTGACTAAAAATATTTTTGGGGGGCCATTTAAAACAATTGAATGTGTAAAAATTTAAGTTAGGACCTGATAGGGTTTTGAACAAACAGGTCCAAGCCTGTTGTAAAAAAAAAAAAAAAAATAGGGCCAATTTACAAGGGGGTATTTTTAACCTGTTAATATGACAAAATGCACAATGAGCAGCCAAAAAAAAAAAAAAAAAAAAAAAAGCTTGCAGCCATGGGAAAATAGAAAGTGTCTACAAAGAAAACAAGATATAAGGAAGAATCAATAGAAATTGTAAAGTAGAAAATAATTATAACCACAATAAATAACTGTATGGATGAGGATAAAGGCAGAATAGAAGGACAAAGGAAATAAACAATGAACTTGAAGGTAGAACAATATAAATTAATCACCTTTTAAAAAAGACAAAAAATAAACAGAAAAAAAAAGAGAAATAGAGCCTCAGGGACCTATAGCACAATAACAAATAATCTAAGTTTCATGTCACTGAAGTTTTGAAAGGAGATGAGAAAGAGGGTTGACTGAAAAAATACTTGAAGATATAATGACTAGAAACTTTCAAATATTAGGCCAAAAATAGAAACCTGGAGTTAAGAACCCAAGTATACTTTGTAGTAGATAAACCCAAATAATTCAATGCCAAAACAACATAGACAAAATGTGGAACACTGAAACAAAGAAAAAATTTGAACCAGGAAAAAAGGAATACCTTACACAGAAAGCAAAAAAAGACAGAAGGGAAAGAGAGAGAGAGAGAGAGAGAGAGAGAATAGAGAAAAAGAGAGAAAAAAGAAAGAAGAAAGAAAGAAAGAGAAAGAAGAAAGAAAGAAAGAATTTGGATGGCAGTGGATTTCTCACCATAAATCATGGAGGCCAAAAAGAAGTGGCATAGTATATTTTAAGTGCCTAAAGAAAAGAACTACTGCTGAACGTGGTGGCTCATGCCTGTAATCCCAGCACTTTGGGGGGCCAAGGCGGGCAGATCACTAGGTCAGGAGATCGAAACCATCCTGGCTAACACGATGAAACCCCGACTCTACTAAAAAATATAAAAAATTAGCAGGGTGTGGTGGCAGGTGCCTGTAGTCCCAGGAGGCTGAGGCAGGAGAATGGCATGAACCCAGGAGGTGGAGCTTGCAGTGAGCCGAGATGGTGCCACTGCACTCCAGCCTGGGCAACAGAGCAAGACTCTGTCTCCAAAAAAAAAAAAAAAAAAAAAAAAAGAACTACTAACCCGAATTCCACATGCAGTAAAAATATTCTTCAGGAATAGAAAGGAAATCAAGTTATTCTCAGATGAAGAAAAAACTAAGGGAATTTATCATCAAATGCCTATGTTTAAGAAAGACTAAAAACATTTTTGAAACATAAAGGAAAAGATAGAGAAAGGAAGCTTAAAGCATCAAATAGGAAGAGAACAACAGAAAGAATAAAAATATGAGTAAGCACAGTTTTCTTCTCTTGAGTTTTTAAAATTATTTTTAGCACTTGAAACAAAAACACCTTTTATTGTGGTTCTCAATGTCTGTACAAAAAATATTTAAGACAATTATATTATAAATGTTAAAGGTAAAGCTATATAAAATGAGTTAAGATTTTCATACATCACTTGAATTGTAAAACAGCAATACCGGAAGTTCATAATTTATGTATGTGTGGTGTAATATAGAAAACAACCACTAACAAAGCTTAACAAAGAGATATACTATAATATACTATATAAAACCATGATGTAACTCTTAAGAAATATTTAAGTAATTCACAGGAAGATAAGATAAATGCAACAGAGAAACCAGCCAAAAAATCAAATGGCTGACTTAAGCTCTTATAGTTCAATAATTACATTAAATATCAACAGTCTAAATACAGTACTTAAGAAAAAAATGGGTAGATTGTATTTTTAAAAAATTAAGCCCAAAGATATGTTGTCTACAAAAACTTCATATCAAATATAGAAAATTCAAAATGTAATTATTGAAAAAGATATGTCATACAAACATTAAAGAAAAAAGTAGATATATTAATGTTGAATAAAAAAGATGTTCAAGCACAGAAAATTACCAGAGACAGGTAAGAATATTACATAATTATAAAGGAATCAACCTACCAAAAAAGACATATTTTAAATATATATGGTCCAAACAACATAGCTACAAAATATATGAAGCAAAATTGATAGAACTTGGAAGACAAATAGGCAAATCCATAATTATGTTTGAAGGCTTCATTATTACTCCCTTAATAGTTGGTAGAAAAACTAGACAATAAAAACATTAAAGATACAAAAAATTCATCAACTCACTGGATCTAATCAACACTTATAGAAAACTCACTCAGCATAGTGGAATACAGAATCTCTTCAAGCACCTATAAAAAATGTACCAAGATAGACAGTTTCCTTGGCCATAAAATATCCCTTGACAAATTAAAATAAAATTGAAATCACACTGAGTATTCTGCAATTGCATTAGAATTAAACTTCAAATAAATAACAGGAAAATAGCAGAATAATTTTCCAGCACTCAGAAGCTAAATAACACACTTATAAATAATATATAAATCAAGCAGAAAGTCTCCAAGGAAATTTTTAAAATAATTAAAATGAGTAACAGTGAAAACACACCATATCAAAATTTGGGGGCACAGCTTCTGAATGCTAAGAGCTCTAAATGCTTATATTGTACAGCACTAAATGCTTACATTAGAAAATGAGGAAACATGGCTCAAATCAATAAGCTCCCACTGGCAGAATTTAGATGAAAAAGAAGAAGGATGAAAAAAACACAGGACAAGCAGAAAGAAAGAAGAAAATAATAAAGAGCATAAATTAAGAAGTTGAAAAATCAAGCATATGTTACAACGTGGATGAATCTTGATGACATTATGTTAAGTGAAAAAAGCCAGTCAGAGAAGGACAAACATTGTATGATTCCCTTTATATTAATTGCTTTGAGTTATCAAATTTATAGAGACAGAAAGTAATATGGTAATTTCCATATTACTAGGGGAGAAAGAATGAGATGATATTCTTTATTAGGTATGAAGATTCACTTTGGAAAAACGAAAAAGTTCTGAAGATGGATGTGGTAATGGTTGCACAATAATGTTGATGCACTTAGTGCCATGAACTGTATACTTACAAATGATTAAAATGATAAATTTTAGGTTATTTATGATTTACCACAATAAAAACAAAACAGCCACAAAAACAAGGAAGTTGAAAAAAACAGAAAATAAATAATACAAAGAGCTAGGTTTTTTTTTAATTTAGTACAATTGAAAAACCTCTAAGTTAGGTGTATAGATTCTGATTTTCTCCCATTCTGTGGGTTGTCTATTAACTATACTTATTATTTATTTATTTTTCTGTGCAGAAGCTTTTTAATTTAATTGAGTCCCATCTAATTTATCTTTGTTTTTGTTACATTTACTTTAGGATTCTTGGTCATGAAGTCTTTCCTAAGACAATGTCTGGAAGGGTTTTTCCAATGTCATCTTCTAGAATCTTTATGGTTTCAGGTCTTAGATTTAAGTCTTTGATCCATCTTGAGTTGATTTTTGTATAAGGTGAGAGATGAGAATTCAGTTTCATTCCTCTCCATGTGGCTTGTCAGTTATCCTAGCACCATTTGTTGAATAGGGTGTCCTTTCCCCACTTTGTGTTTTTGTTTGCTTTGTCACAGATCATTGGCTGTAAGGATTTGACTTTATTTCTGGGTTTGCTGTTCTGTTCCATTGGTCTATGTGCCTATTTTTATATTAGTACCATGCCGTTTTGGTGACTATGGCCTTATAGTATAGTTTGAAGTTGAGTTGATGCCTCCAGATTTGTTCTTTTTTGATTTGTCTTGCTTTGACTATTCAGGCACTTTTTAGGCTCCATATGGATTTTAGGATTATTTTTCCTAGTTCTGTGAAGAATGATGGTGGTAGTTTGATGAGAATTGCATTGAATTTGAAGAGTGCTTTTGGCAGTATGGTTATTTTCACAATATTAATTCTACTCATAACTGTACAAGCGATATGTTACCATTTGTTTGTATCATCCATGATTTCTTTTCAGCAGTGTTTTGTAGTTTTCGTTGTAGAGGTCTTTTACATTCCTGGTTAGGTATATTTCTAATTATTTTACTTTATTTTTTTCTTGCAGCTATTGTGAAAGGGATTGAGTTCTTGATTTGATACTCAGCTTGGTTGCTGTTGGTGTTAAGCAGAGCTATTTGTTTGCATGCAGTAATTTTGTATCTTGAAACTGTGCTGAATTAATTTACCAGTTCTAGGAGCTTTTTAGATGAGTCTTTATGGTTTTCTAGGTATATGATCATATCATCAACAAATATTGATAGTTTGACTTCATCTTTACTGATTTGGATACCATCCACAAAAAAAACTCAAACAAATAAACAAGCAAAAAAAATAATTCCATCAAAAAGTGTGCTCAGGACAGACAGTTATCAAAAGGAGATGTACAAATGGCCAGCAAGCATATGGAAAAATGCTCAACATCACTAATTATCAGGGAAATGCAAATCAAAACTGAAATGTGATACCCCCTCACTTCTGCAAGAATGGCCATAATCAAAAAATGAAAAGTTCGGGCAAGATGGCCAAATAGGAACAGCTCTGGTCTGCAGCTCCCAGCAAGACCAATGCAGAAGGCAGGTGATTTCTGCATTTCCAACTGAGGTATCCAGTTTATCTCATTGGGACTAGCTAGACGATGGGTGCAGCCCATGGAGGGTGAGCAGAAGCAGGGTGGGGCATTGCCTCACCCAGGAAGTGCAAGAGGTCAGGAAACTCTCTCCTTTAGCCAAGGGAAGCTGTGAGGGACCAGCCAGGAGGGACTGTGCTATCTGGCCAAGATACTACTCCTTTCCCACAGTGTTTGCAACCCAAAGACCAGAAGATTCCCCTGCATACTTATACCACAAAGACCCTGGGTTTCAAGCACAAAACTGGGCAGCCATTTGGGCAGACACAAAGCTAGCTACAGGAGTTTTGTTTTTTTTTTTGTTTTTTGTTTTTTGTTTTTGTTTTTTTTTTTTTTTTTTCATACCCCAGAAGTGCCTGGAACACCAGTGAGACAGAACCATTCACTCCCCTGGAAAGGGGGCTGAAGCCAGGGAGCCAAGTGGTCTTGCTCAGTGGATCCCACCCACATGGAGCCCAGCAAGCTAAGATCACTGGCTTGAAATTCTTGCTGCCAGGCACAGCAGCTCTGAAGTCGACCTGGGATGCTCAAGCTTGGTGAGGGGAAGGATGCCCACCATTACTGAGGCTTGAGTAGGTGGTTTTCCCCTCACAGTGTAAACAAGGCTACTGGGAGGTTGGGACTGGGTGGAGCCCACCGCAGTGCAGCAAAGTCACTGTAGCCAGACTTCCTCTTTAGATTTCTCCTCACTGGACAGGGAGTCTCTGAAAAAAAGGCATCATCCCGAGGGGATTATAAATAAAACTCCCATCTTCCTGAGACTGAGCACTTGCGGGGAGGAGTGGCTGTGGGCGCAGCTTCAGCAGACTTAAACATTCCTGCCTGCCTACTCTGAAGAGAGCAGCAGATCTCCCAGCACAGTGCTTGAGCTCTGCTAAGGGACAGACTTTCTCCTCAAGTGGGTCCCTGACCCCTGTGCCTCCTGATGGGGAGATACCTCCCAGCAGGGGTCAACAGATACCTCATACCAAAGAGTTCTATCTGGCATATGGCAGGTGCCCCTCTGGGACAAAGCCTCCAGAGAAAGGAGCAGGCAGCAATCTTTGCTGTTCTGCATCCTTTGCTGTTCTGCATCCTTTGCTGGTGATACCCAGGCAAACAGGGTCTGGAGTGCACCCCCAGCAAACTCTAGCAGACCTGCAGAAGAGGAGCCTGACTGTTAGAAGGGAAACTAAGAAACAGAAAAGCATCAACATCAACATCATCAAAAAGGATGACCACAGAAAAACTCCATCCGAAGGTCACCAACAGCAAAAATCAAAGGTAGATAATGCACGAAGATGAGGAAAAACCAATACAGAAAAGGTAAAAATTCAAAAAACCAGAATGTCTTTTTTCCTCAAAAGGATCACAACTCCTCATGAGCAAGAGAACAAAACTGGACAGAGAATAAGTTTGACAAATTGACAGAAGTAGGCTTCAGCAGGTGGGTAATAACAGACTCCTCTGAGCTAAAGGAGCATGTTCTATCCCAATGCAAGAAAACTAAGAACCTTGAAAAAAGGTTAGAGGAATTGCTAACTAGACTAACCAGTTTATAGAAGAACATAAATGACCTGATGGAACTGAAAAACATAGTACGAGAACTTCATGAAGCATACACAAGTAGCAACAGCTGAATCAATCAAGCAGAAGAAAGGGTATCAGAGACTGAAGATCAACTTAATGAAATAAAGCATGAAGAAAATATTAGAGAAAAAAGAGTTAAAAGGAACAAATAAAGCCTCCAAGAGATATGGGACTATGTGAAAAGACCAAACCTATGTTTCATTGGTGTACCTAAAAGTGACAAGGAGAATGGAACCAATTTGGAAAACATACTTTAGAATATTATCCAGGAGAACCTCCCCAAACTAGCAAGACAGGCCAACATTCAAATTCAGGGAATACAGAGAACATCACAAAGATATTCCTCAAGAAGAGCAACACCAAGAAACATAATCATCAGATTCACCAAGGTAGAAATGAAGGAAAAAATGTTAAGGGCAGCCAAAGAGAAAGACTGGGTTACCCACAAAGATTGGGCTACTCACAAAGGGAAGCCCATCAGACTAACAGTGGATCTGTCTGCAGAAACCCTACAAGCTAGAGGAGAATGGGGGCCAATATTCAACATTCTTAAAGATAAGAATTTTCAAACCAGAATTTCATATCCATCCAAACTAAACTTTGTAAGTGAAGGATAAATAAAATCCTTTATAGTCAAACAAATGTTGATGAATTTTGTCACCACCAGGCCTGCCTTACAAGAACTCCTGAAAGAAGCACTAAATATGGAAAGAAAAAACTGGTACCAGCCACTGCAAAAACAAACCAAGATGTAAAGGCCATTGACACAGTGAAGAAACCACATCAACTAATGGGCAAAATAACCAGCTAGCATCATAATGACAGGATCAAATTCACACATAACAATGTTAACCTTAAATGTAAACAGGCTAAATGCCCTAATTAAAAGGCACAGACTGGCAAATTGGATAAAGAGTCAAGACCCATCGGTGTGCTGTATTCAGGAGACCCATCTCTGGTGCAAAGATACATAAAGGCTCAAAATAAAAGGATGGAGGAATATTTGCCAAGCAAATGGATAGCAAAAAGAAGGAGGAGTTGCAATCTTAGTCTCTGATAAAACAGACTTTAAACAAACAAATATCAAAAAAGACAAAGAAGGGCATTACATAATGGTAAAGGGATCAATTTAACATGAAGAGCTAACTGTCCTAAATATATATGCACCCAATACAGGAGCACCCAGATTCATACAGCAAATTCTTAGGGACCCACAAAAAGACTTAATTACCACACAATAATAGTGGAGGCTTTAACAACCCACTGTCAATATTAGACATATCAACAAGACAGAAAATTAACAAGGATATTCAGGACTTGAACTCAACTCTGGACCAAGGGGACCTAATAGATGTTTACAGAACTCTCCACCCCAAATCAACAGAATATACATTCTTCTCAGCACTACATAGCACTTATTTTAAAATTGACCACATCATTGGAAGTAAAACACACCTCAGCAAATGCTAAAGAATATAAATCATAACAAACAGACCACAGTGCAATAAAATTAGGACATAGGATGAAGAAACTCACTAAAAGCTGCACAACTACATGGAAATTAAACAACCTACTCCTGAATGATTACTGGATAAACAACAAAATTAAGGCAGAAATAAATAAGTTCTTTGAAATCAGTGACAACAAAGACACAACATACAAGAATCACTGGCACACAGCTAAAGCAGTGTTTGGAGAAAAATTTATAGCATTAAATGCCCACAGAAGAAAGTGGGAAAGATGTAAAATTGACACCCTAACATCACAATTAAAAGAACTAGAGAAGCAAGAGCAAACAAATTCAAAAGCTAGCAGAAGACAAGAAATAACTAAGATCAGAGAAGAACTGAAGGAGATACAGACATGAAAAAACCTTCAGAAAATCAATTAATAGTGGTTTTTAAAAAAGATTAACAAAATAAATTGACCACTAGCCAGACTAATAGAGAAGAGAGAAGAATCAAATAGACACAATAAAAAATGATAAAGGGAAGATCACCACTGATCCCACAGAAATACAAACTACCATCAGAGAATGCTATAAACACCTGTATGCAAATAAACTAAAAAATCTGGAAGAAATGGATAATTCCTGGACACATACACCCTCTCAAGACTAAATCAGGAAGAAGTCAAATTGCTGAATACACTAATAACAAGTTCTGAAATTGAGATAGTAATTAATAGCCTATTAACCAAAACAAACAAACAAACAAAAAACCCAGGACCAGACACATTCACAGCCAAATTTTACCGGAGGTACAAAGAGGAGCTGGTACCATTTCTTCTGAAACTATTCCAAACAATAGAAAACAAGGGACTCCTCCCTAACTCTTTTTATGGGGGCAGCATCATTCTGATACCAAAACCTGGCAGAGACACAAAAGAAAAAGAAAATTTCAGGCCAATATTCCTGATGAACATTGATGCAAAAATACGCAATAAAATACTGGCAAACTGAGTCCAGCAGCATATTAAAAAGCTTATCCACCATGGTCAAGTTGGCTTCATCCTGGGGATGCAAGGCTGGTTTAACATATGCAAATCAATAAACGTAATCCATCACATAAACCGAACCAATGGCCAAAACCACATAATTATCTCAATAGATGGAGAAAAGACCTTCAATAAAATTCAACACCCCTTCAAGCTAAAAACACTCAATAAGCTAGGTATTGATGGAACATATCTCAAAATAATAAGAGCTATTTATGACAAACCCACTGCCAATATCATACCAAATGGACAGCAGCTGGAAGCATTCCCTTTGAACACTGGCATAAGACAAGGATGCCCTCTCTCACCACTCCTATTCAACATAGTGTTGAAAGTTCTGGCCAGGGCAATCTGGCAAGAAAAAGAAATAAAGATACTCAAATAGGAAGAGAAGAAGTCAAATGATCTCTGTTTGCAGATGACATGATTGTGTATTTAGAAAACGCTGTTGTCTTAGCCCAAAATCTCCTTCAGCTGATAAGCAATTTCAGGAAAGTCTCGGGACACAAAATCAATGTGCAAAATCACAAGCATTCATATACACCAATAATGGACAAACAGAGAGCCAAATAATGAGCAAATTCTGATTCAGAATTGCTACAAAGAGAATAAGATACCTAGGAATACAACTTACAAGGGATGCGAAGGACCTCTTCAAAAAGTACAAATCACTGCTCAAGGAAATATGAGAAGACACAAACATGGAAAAACATTCTGTGCTCATGGATAGGAAGAATCATTATCATGGAAATGACCATACTGCCCAAAGTAATTTATAGATTCAATGCTATTCCCATCAAGCTGCAATTGACATTCTTCACAGAATTGGAAAAAACTACTTTAAATTTCATGTGGAACCAAAAAAGAGCCCACATAGCCAAGACAATCCTAAGTAAAAAGAACAAAGCTGGAGACATCATACTATCTGACTTCAAACTATACTACAAGGCTACATTAACCAAAACAGCATGGTATTGTTACCAAAACAGATATATAGACCAATGAAGCAAAACAGAGGACTCAGAAATAACACCACACATCAACAACCATCTGATCTTTGACAAACCTGACAAAAACAAGTAATGGTGAAAGGATCCCCTATTTAATAAATGGTGTTGGAAAAATTGGACAGTCATATGCAGAAAACTGAAACTGGACCCCTTCCTTATATCTTATACAAAAATTAACTCAAGATGGATTAAAGATTTAAACATTAGACCTAAACCCATTAAAACCCTAGAAGCAAACCTAGGCAATACCATTCAGGACATACGCAAAGACTTCATGACTAAAAAGCAATCAACAAAGCCAAAATTGACAAATGGGATCTAATTAAACTAAAGAGCTTCTGCACAGCAAAAGAAACTTTTGTCAGAGTGAAAAGACCACCTACAGAATGGGAGATGATTTTTGCAATCTATCCATCTGACAAAGGGATAATATTCAGAATCTATAAGAAACTTAAATTTATAAGAAAAACAACTCCATCAAAAAGTGAGTGAAGGATATGAACAGATACTTTTCAAAAGAAGACGTTTATGTGGCCAAGAAACATGAAAAAACACTCATCACCACTGGTCATTAGAAAAATGCAAATCAAAACCACAATGAAATGCCATCTCATGCCAGTAAGAATGGCAGTCATTAAAAAGTCAGGAAATAACAGATGCTGGAGAGGATGTGGAGAAATAGGAACACTTTTATACTGTTGGTGGGAGTATAAATTAGTTCAACCATTGTGGAAGACAGTATGGCAATTCCTCAAGGATCTAGAACTAAAAATACCATTTGACCCAGCAGCCCCATTACTGGGTATATACCCAAAGGATTATAAATCATTCTATTATAATGTTACTTGCACACATATGTTTATTGCAGCACTGTTCACAATAGCAAAGACTTGGAATCAGCCCAAATGCCCATCAATGTTAGACTGTATAAATAAAATTTGGCAAATATATGTCATGGAATACTATGCAACCATGAAAAAGAATGAGTTCATATTCTTTGCAGGGTCATGGATGAAGCTGGAAACCATCATTCTCAGCAAACTAACACAGGAACAGAAAACCAAACACTGCATGTTGTCACTCATAAGTGGGAGTTAAAAAAATGACATATGGGCACAGGGAGGGGAACATCACACATTGGGGCCTGTCAGGGGTTGGGGGACAAGCAGAGGGATGGTATTAGGAGGAATACCTAATGTCGATGACGAGTTGATGGGTGCAGCAAACCACCATGGCACATGTATACCTATGTAACAAACCTGCAGATTCTGCACATGTATCCCAGAACTTAAAGTGTGTGTATATATATATATATACTTATATATACTTTATGTGTGTGTGTGTGTGTGTGTATATGGAATTAAGAGATAAGTCAATTAAAAGGCAATTAAACCTTGAAAAAAATAGCAGATATTGGTATGGATGCAGTTAAAAAGGAACACTTTTACATTGTTAGTGGAAATGTAAACTAGTGCAACCAGTATGAGAAACATTGTGGAGATTCCTTAAAGAAGTAACGGTAGATCTACCATTTGATCCAGCAATCCCACTACCTGGCATCTACCCAGAGAAAGGAGAAATCTTTATATGAAAAAGACTTGAAGAGCTAAAAGTAGATCTCCCATTTGATCCAGCAATCCCATTACCTGGTATCTACCCAGAGGAAAAGAAGTCATTATATGAAAGAGATACTTGAACAACCACGTTTATAGCAGCACAATTTGTAATTGCAAAAATATGGAACCAATCCCATTGCCCATCAATTAATGAGTGAATAAAGATAATGTGGACTATTACTACTACTACTATCATGAAAATACTACTCAGCCATAAAAAGAAATAAAATAATGAAAATAATGACACTTGCAGCAACCTGGATGGAATTGGAAACTATCATTCTAAGTGAAGTAACTCAGGAATGGAAAACCAAACATTGTATATTCTCACTTATATGTGGGAGTCAAGCTATGAGGATGCAAAAGCATAAGAATGATACGTTGAACTTTGGGGACTCGGGCAAAAGGCTGGTAGTTGATGAGAGATAAAATACTGCACATTGGGTACAGTGTACACTGCTTGGGAGATAGGTTCACCAAAATCTTAGAAATCACCACTAAAGAACTTATTCATGTAACCAAACACAACCTATTCCCCCAAAACCTATTGAAATAAAGGAATAAAAAAATTAAAAATTTTTAAATAAGAACTACCAAAAAATACAGAAAAGACATAAACATATAATATCAAAAATGCAACAAAATATATAAGCACAGATCCCACAAATATATTATATTAACAGAATGAAGGACAAAGGCAATATGATCATCTCATTAGATGCAGAAAGAGCATTTGACAATATTTAACTTATTTTCATGATATAAACTCTCACCAAACTTTGTATAGAAAAAAAATCTATGTACAGAAGAAATTATATATAGAAGAAATAGAAGTTTGTATCAAATTACGTATGGAAAGACTCTACCTTAACACAGTAATGGTCACATAAGATAATCACACAGTTAACACTTACTAAACAGTGAAGAATTGAAAGCCTTTAAGATCTGGAGCAAAACAAGAATGCTCTCTCTTGTTTCTTCTATTCAACATAGTATAGAAGTTCTTGCCAGAATAATGAGGCAAGAAAATAAAATAAAAGGCATTCAAATAGAAAATGATAAGGTGAAATTGTCAGTTTTTGCTGGTGATGTAATCTTATACACAAAAAAATCCTACAACTGCCACCAAAAAACTGATAGATCTAATAAACTAACACAGTAAATGTGTAGGGTACAAAATATACACACAATAATTAACAGTGTTTTCATACATGAACAAAAAACTATTTGAAAAAGAAATCAAGAGAACAATTCTGTTTACAACACTTAAAAAATTAAATACTTAGGAATAAATTTAACCAAGGACATAAAGACCTGTACACTAAAATATACAAGATCCTGATAAAAGAAATTGAAGAAGACATAAATAAAAAGAAAGATATCCCATGTTCATGGATCAGATAAATTAATATTGTTGAAACATTTATTCTACTCAAAGCAATCTACAGATTCAATGCAATCCTTATCAAAATTCTAATATTATTTTCATAGAAATAGAAAAAGAAATCCTAAAATTTATATTGAACCACAAAAATTCCCAAATAGTTGAGACAATTATGAACAAAAATAACATAGCTGGAAGAATCACACTACCTGATTTCAAACTATGATACAAAGCTATAGTAACTAAAACAGCATGGCAAAAAAAAATGGCAAAATGGCAAAAAAATAAAAATGAAAAACCACTTCAATCTATGGAACAAAATAGCCCAGAAATAAACCTATACATATAGTCAAATTTCAACAAAAATGTCAAGAATATACAAGGGGAAAAGGAGAGTCTTTTCAATAAATGGTGATTGAAAAACTAAACTTCCAGAAGCAGAAGAATGAAATTGGCTCTTTATTTAACACCATGTGCAAATATTAACTCAAACGGGATTAAAAGCTTGAAAGTAAGACCAGACATTCTAGAACTACTAGAAGAAAATACGGGAAAAAATGCATGACATTGGTGTACTCCATTTTTTTTTTTTAAATTTGGCCCCAAAAGTACACACAACAAAAGCAAAGATAGGCAAATAGGATTACATCAAACTGAAAAGCTATGCACAGTAAAAGAAATTATTAACTGTTTGCAAAGACAACCTATGGATAGGGAAAATATATTTGCAAGTCATACATAAAATGAGTTAATATTTATAATAACAATTAAATAGCAAAGAGTTCAAATAACTCAATAGCAAGAAAACAAAAGAAAACAAGAATGAAAAGAAAAAATATTTTAAAATATGCAAGGGATCTGAATAAATAATTCTGAAAATAAAACATACAAAGGTTCAGCAAATATTTTTTAAAATGCTCAACATTTACAATCCCTAAGGAAATACAAATTAAACTGTAATGAGATATCATCTCATACTTGCCAGATATTGACAAAAAACTGAAAGATAAGTGTTGGCAAGGATATGGAGAAAAGGTAACGTTGCATGTTGTTGATTGGAATAAAATTAGTATAGCCATTATGGAAAATATTAAGGAAGTTTCTCAAAAAACTGAAAATAGACTTGCCATATGACCCAGAAATCTCACTCCTGGAATTTACCCAAAACACTTGAACTCAGTTTCTCAAAAAAATATCTACATGCTCATGTTAATTGCAGCACTATTTACAGTAGCCAAGTTTTGTCTATCAACAGATAATTGCATAAATAAAATACAGGATGGGAAATATCTGCAGATGACTGAGGTGGCTACTGGCCCACATGGTGGCTGTGGCAGAGACTGGCAGACATAGCAGCTGCAATAGGCACGGACAAATGGCTATCATGGCGACTGGCATACGATGGGTGCAGAAGTGGCAGAGGTGCCATGGCTTATGACAGTCTTTCTGCTTGTGAACAGATATACACTTAGAGCCAATGTGTATGTACCCTTCAGTGCTGTCATGGCTGTTGGCAATATGTGAGCAAGCATGTGTCTTGCTGCCACTGTCCCAATAGAGTGCTTTGGCTGGAAGCACCCATCAGAGTGTGGTGGCCAAGAGACTGGGAACAACTCAGTCCTTCCAGTACAGCAGGTTCCTAATGGGGCTAGATAACAAAGCTGGGGGTCTGGTACCAGCCTCCCAGAGTTAGTGCACACAGACCAGGTGGGCCAAGTTGAGCGTTAGCCCCTAAAATCTTCCAGAAATAAACAGTCAACTGAACCCACCTTATACCACAATGAAATCCCTCAGGGCGTCAAAGAAAACAGAAGCAAAAATAAAAACAAAACAAAACCAAACAAACAAAGGATAGCAATTTCAAAGATTGAAGGCACTTCAACCCACACAAATGACAAAGAACCAACACAAGAACACTGGCAACTCAACAAGCCAGAGTGTTTTCCTACTTTCAAACATTCACAGTAGTTTCCCAGCAATGGTTCTTAACTGGGCTGAAATGACTGAAATAATAGAAATTGAATTCATAATATTAGTAGAAACAAAGATTATCTGCATCCAGGAGAAGGTCAAAACCCAATACAAGGAATATAAAGAACATATTAAAATGATGAAGGAGATAAAGGACAAAATGGCTTTTTAAAAAAAGAACAAAACTGATATGATAAAGCTAAAAAACACACTTCAAGAATTCCATAATATAATCACACATATTGACAGTAGAATTGACCAAGCTAAAGAAAGAATCTCAGAGCTTGCACGTTGGTTCTCCAGAATAACTCAGGCAGAAAAAGTGAAGAAGCAGCAATAAAGGAAAATTAATAAAACTTGTGAGAAATATGGAATTATATAAAGAGAACAAATGTATGACTTATTGATGTCCCTGAAAGAGAGGGAGGAAAAGCAAGCAACTTGGAAAATATATTTAAAGGTATAATCCATGAAAATTCCCCCCGACCTCACTAGAGAGGCCTGAATTCTAATTCAGGAAATGTAGAGGACACTATCCAAGGTGGCCATCCCCAAGACACGTAGTCACCAGATTCTGCAAGTTTAAAAAGAAAGAAAAAATGTTAAAGGCAGTGAGAAACAGGGAGCAGATCATCTACAAAGGGAACACCATCAGACTAACAATGGAATTTTCAGCAGAAACCCCACAAGAGATTGGGGGCCTATATTCAGCATTCTCAAAGAAAAGAAATTCCAATTTAAAAATTTATATCCAGCCAAACTAATCTTCGTAAGTAAAGGAGAAATAAGATCCTTTTCAGACAAATGCTAAGGAAATATATTACTGGCCACAGAAAAAACATACTTAACTATATAGACCATTGATAATATTAAATATAAAGCAACTACACAATTAAATTTGCATAATAATCAGCTAACAACACAATGTCAGGATCAAATCCACACAAATCAATACTAACCTTGAATGTAAATTGCTTCAATGTCCCAATTAAAAGGCACAGAGTGGCAATATGGATAAAGAAACAAGAGCCAATGCTATACTGTCTTTAAGAGATCCATCTCATATACAATGGCACCCATCAACTCAAAGGAGAAAAATCTACTGAGCAAATGGAAAATAGAAAAAAGCAAGAGTTGCTCTTCTAATTTCAGACAAAACACACTTTAATTTTGATACCAAAAATTATCAAAAAAGACAAAGAAGAGCATTACATAATGGCAAGGCTTCAGTTAAAAAAGAACACCTAAATATATATGTACTCAACATAAGAGCACCTAGATTCATAAAGCAAGTTCTTAGAGACCTACAGAAAGGCTAAGATAGACACACAATAATAGTGGGAGATTTTAACAACCGAGTGGCAGATCATTGAGACATACAACTATTGAAGATATCTGGAACCTCAACTTGACACATGACCAAATGGGCTTAAGAGACATCTATATAACTCCTCACAGCAAAACAATAGAATATACATTCTTCTCATCTGCACATGATACATAATCTAAAATCATCCAGACAATCACCCATAAAATAACCCTCAGCAAATTCAGAAAAACTGAAATCATACCAAACACATTCACTGACCCCAGTGAAATACAAATAGAAATCAATACAAAAAAAGAAATCACTCAAAACCATATTTACATGGAAATTAGATAACCTGCTCCTACATGACTTTAGGGTAAACAATGAAATTAAGGCAGAAATCAGTAAATTCCTTGACATTAATGAGAACAAAGATATAACATACCAAAATATCTGGAAAACAGGAAAAGCAGTGTTAAGAGGAAAGTTTACAGCACTAAGTGCCCACATCAAAAAGTTGGAAAGATCTCAGATTAACAACCTAACGTCACAGCTAGAATGCTATGGTTTGTCTGTGTCCCCACCCAAATCTCATCTTGAATTGTCGCTCCCACAATTCCCATGTGTCACAGCAGCAACATGGTGGGAGATAGTTGAACGATGGAGGGGGTCTTTATTGTGTTGTTCTCATAATAATTAATAAGTCTCACAAGATCTGATAGGGCAGTACATGAAGGAAAATATGGGGTTGAAGTCCCAATCCAGAGTCCCCACTGGGGCACTTCCTAGTGGAACTGTGAATAGAAGGCCACCATCTTCCAGACCCAGAATTATAGGTCCAATGACAGGTTGCACCATGCACCTGGAAAAGTTGCAGACCCTCAATGCTGGCTCATGAAAGCTGCTGGGAGGGAGGTTGTACCTGGCAAAGTCGCAGGGGTGGACCCACCTCATGCATCAGCATGACCTGGATGTGAGACATGGAGTCAAAAAAGATCATTTTGGAGCTTTAAGAATTGACTGCGCCACTGGATTTTGGACTTGCATGGAGCCTGTAGCCCCTTTGCTTTGGCCACTTTCTCCCATTTGGAATGGCTGTATTTACCCAATGCCTGTAACCACATTGTATCTAGGAAGTAACTAACTTGCTTTTCATTTTACAGGCTCATAGGTAGAAGGGACTTGCCTTATCTCAGATGAGACTTTGGACTGTGGACTTTTGAGTTAATGCTAAAATGAGTTAAGACTTTGGGGGACTGTTGGGAAGGCATAATTGGTTTTTAAATGTGAGGACATGAGATTTGGGAGGGCTCAAGGGCAGAATGATATGGTTTGGCTGTGTCCCCAAATCTCATCTTGAATTGTTGCTCCCACAATTCCCATGTGTCATTGAAGGGACCTGGTGGGAGGTAATTGAATCATGGGCACAGGTCCTTCATATGCTGTTCTCAAGATAGTGAATAAGTCTCATGAGATTGATGGTTTTTATAAAGGAAAGATTCCCTGCACAAGTTCTCTCTTGTTTGCCCCCATGTAAGTCGTGCCTTTTTCCTTCTTCCATGATTGTGAGGCTTCCACAGTCACATGGAACTTTGAGTCCATGAAATCTTTTCTTCTTTATAAATTACCCAGTCTTGTGTATGTCTTTATCAGCAGCATGAAAACAGACTAATACATAGAGTAACTAGAGAAGCAAAAGAAAACCCCTCCCAAAGATAGCAAAAGAAAAGAAATAACCAAAACCAGAGCTGAACTGATGGAAATTGAGATACAAGAAGCCATAGAAAAGATCAACACATTGGTAGTTTTTGAAAGAAGAAATAAGATTGACTAAGAAGACCATTAGCTACATTAATAAAGAAAAAAAGAAAGAAGATCCAAATAAACACAATTAGAAATGACAAGGACATTCCCACCAACCACACAGAAAAAAAAAAAAAAAAAAAAAAAAAAACCTCAGTGATGACTATGAACACCTTTATGCACACAGACTAGTAAACCTAGAGGAAATTGATAAATTCCTGGAAATATACAACCTGTCAAGATTGAAACCAAAAGAAATTAAATCCCTCAACAGGCTGATAATGAGTATCAAAATTGAATCACTAATAAATAGTCTATTAACCAAAAAAAAGTCAATCAACAGATTCACAGCTGAATTATACTAGAAGTACAAAGAAGAGCTGGTATTATTCCTACTGAAACTATTCCAAAACACTGAAGTGGAGGGAGATACTCCTCCCTAACTCATTCTATGAGTCCATCATCATCCTGATACTAAAACCTGGCAGAGACATAACATAAAAAGAAAATTTCAGGCCAATATCCCTGATGCGCATAGATGCAAAAATCCTCAACAAAATACTAGCAAATGGAATCCAGAAGCACATCAAAAAGTTAATCCACCATAATCAAGTAGACCTTATCATTGGGATGCAAGTTTGGTTCAATGTATGCAAATCAGCAAATGTGATTCATCACATAAACAGAACTAAAAATGAAAAACACATGATCATCTCAATAGATACAAGAAGGACTTTCAATAAAATTCAAAACCTTTTCAGGTTAAAACCCTCAACAAACTAGGCACTGAAGGAGTATATCTCAAAGTAATAAGAATCATTTGTGACAAACTCACAGCCAATATAATACTAAATGGGAAAAAGCTGAAAGCATTTCCCTTGAGAACTGAAACCATGTAAGGATGCCCACTCTTAGCACTAATATTCCACATAGTGTTGAAAGTCCTGGCTAGAGCAATCAGTCAAGAGAAAGAAATAAAAGTCATCCAAATAGGAAGAGAGGAGGTTAAACTATCTCTATTTGCAGATGATATTATTCTATACCTAGAAAACCCCATAGTCTCTGCCCAAAAGCTCCTAGATCTGAAGAACAACTTAATAATGTTCCAAGATACAAAATCGATGTACAAAAATCAATAGCATTTCTACACACCAACAATATCCAAGCTGAAAACCAAATGAAGAATACAGTCCCATTCACAAAAGAATAAAATACCTATAAGTAGAGCTAACTAGAGAGGGGAAAGGCCTCTACAATCATAATTACAAGGCACTACTTAAGGAAATCAGAGATGATACAAACAGAAAAGCATTCCATGCTCATGGATAGGAAGAATTACGTTGTTAAAATGTCCACACTTCCCCAAGCAATCTACAGATTAAGTGCTAATCCTATCAAACTACCAATGACATTCTTTACACAATTAGAAGTAACAATTCTAAAACTCTTATGGAATCAAAAAAGAGCCTGAATAGCCAAGTCAATTCTAGGCAAACAGAACAAAGCTGAAGGTGTCACATTATTCAACCTCAAACTATGCTACAAGGCTACAATGACTCAAACAGCAATATACTGGCACAAAGACAAACACATTGACCAATGGAACAGAATAAAGACTAGAATAAGATAACATACTTACAACTATCTGATCTGCAACAAAGTCAACAAAAACAAGCAATGGGGAAAGGATTCCCTATTCACTAAATGGTGCTGGGATAAATGGCTAACCATATGCAGACTATCAACACTGGACCCCTTTCTTACACCATGTACAAAAATCTACTCAAGATGAATTAAAGACTTAAATGTAAAACTCAAAACTGTAAAAATTCCGGGAGATAACCTAGTCAATATCATTCTGGAAATGGACTCTGGCAAAAATTTCAAGATAAAGAAGTCAAAAACAATTGCAACAGAAACAAAAATTGATAAATGGGACCTAATTAAAGAGCTTCTGCACAGCAAAAGAAACTATCAACAGAGTAAACAGACAACCTATAAAATGGGATAAAATATTTGCAAACTATGCATCTGACAAAGGTCTAATGTCCAGAATCTATAAAGAGTTTAAACAAATTTACAAGAAAGAAAACAACCCCATTAGAAAGGAGGCAAAGTACATGTTCTCATTTATATGTAGAATGTAAAACAATCAGTCTCATAGTAGCAGAGGGTAGAATGGTTGTTATGGAGGCTAGAGGTGATGGGAGTGCACACTATGGTCGAAGGGTATAAAATGTCCATTAGGTTGTAGAAATATATTTTTATTTTTTGAGTCACATTGTATAGCATCTTGAATGCAATTAATAACAACATATGATAAATTTTAAAATTGCTAGGAGAGTAAATTTCAAAAATTTTCACAACAAAACCTGTTAAGTATGTGAGGTGATAGTTATGTTAATGAGTATGATTTAATTATTGCACATGGTATTCATAAATTGAACATTATTTTGTACCCCATACATTTCTACATTTATAAATTGTCAATTTACAATAAAAATAGAAATGTGCAAAATGACTCATATATACATTTCTAACAGCATTACTTTCTAAATAATTTATTGAGGAATAATTTACTTATGAGAAAATGCACATATTTTAAGGGTGCAGTTCAGTGTTTTAATAATGTACATATTTGTGCTAACAACTCCATAATAAAAATATACACATTAACAAAAACCCGAGAAATTGCCTTGTATCCCTTCGTAGATCATCTTTTCTCCCCAGCAAAACATTGATTTGATTTCTATCACCATAGTAGTTTTATCTGTTGTATAATTTATATAAATAAAATCAACCAGTAAGATAAAGATTATTTAAAAATTCCATAAACAACTCTACAGCTCTACACACACACACACACAAAGTGAATTATACAAAATGGACCAATTTCCTGAAATACATAAACTATTAAAACTATATGATATAAAATAGATCATTGGAATAGCCCTACAACTATTGAGGAAATTGTGTTGTAATTGAAAAACTGTCACAAAAGAAATATCTAGGCCCTGATTATTTCACCAAATAATTGTTCAAAATATTTAAAGAATTAAAACGAAGTATACACAATATTTTCCACAAAATATGAAAGAAGACAATACTTTCTAGTTTATTTTATAAAGGTATTATTACCCTGATGCCAGATCCAGACAAAGACATTACCAAAAAAAGATAAAACTGTAGCTCAATAGTTTTATAAATAAAAATGTGGAAATATTTAACAAAACAGTAGTAAATGAATTTATCAGTTTATCAAAGAATTATACACCATGACCAAGCAAAGTTTATTACAGCAATTCAAGACTGGTTTAATATCCAAAAATTGATTATTATAATCCATCCTAATAGCAAGCTAAAAAAGGAAAAATCTCGCAAGCACGTCATTTAGTGCAGAAGTGTATTTGAGAAAATTCAATAATTTTTAATAATGAGAAGTTTAGGAATATAGTAATAGAGGAAAACTTTTATAATGTGATAAAGAGTGCTCATAAAAAGTACATAGTTCATATTATATTTAATGGTATAATAATGAATTATTTCCCCCTGAGGTCAGTCACCAGGCAAGGTGACTCATCACTGTTATTCAATATTGGGCTGGAAATTCTTTAAGTGCAAGAAAATAACAAAAGGAAATGAAAAGCATAAAAATAACAAAGGAAAAAATAAAACTCTCTCCATTTACAGATGAAATGACTCTCTATTGGTGTAGAAAACACCAAGAAATCTACAATAAAACTTTTAGATATGAGGTAAAAGCTGAGTTCATCATTATCATAGGATGCAAGATAAATTTACAAAAAATGTATTCCCATATACTAGCAATAAACATGGGGAAACTCAAATTTTAAAAAATCATACTCTTTATAATTGGTGAAAAAATGGAATACTTAACTGTAAAGATTAAAAAAATAGAATTTTTATGCTAAAATGTTGCTGAAAGAAATCAAAATCTAAATGAAAAGAGACACATACCATGTTCATTAGTTGGTAGATACAACATAGAAAATATGTGAATTCTCCCCAAATTGATATTCAGGTTTAACACAATCCTATCAAAATTCTTGCAGTTATAGACAATATTGTTATAATAAGATATCTTGTAGTTATAGACAATATTCTTATAAAATTTACATGGAAAGATGAAAGAACTAGAATAATGAGGACAATTTTGAAAAATGAAGAAATAAGCAGAGGGAATCAATCAACCTTACTTCAATATTTATTATACAATTAGAGAAATCAAGACTATGGAGAGATAGACACATAGTTCAATAGAACTGAATAGAAAACCCAGAAATCAATCCACACAAATATGCCCAGCTGATTTTTGACAAAGGTGAAAATCCAATTCAATGGAGAAATGATAGCCTTTTCAACTAATTCTGTGAGAACAATTGGATGGCCAAGAAACAAACCACACACACACACACACACAACCTTGACTGAAAAAAAATGCCTGAGAAATACAGTAAAAAATGAAATATAAGCTTAAATGTAAAATTCTAAAACTTTTGGAAAAAAAAATTTTGGGGAAAATGTTTTGTGTTTAGGTCTAGGCAAAAAGACTTTCTACCAAAAGCATGATCCATAAAAGAAAAACATTTATGGCAGAGCGCGGTGGCTCATGACTGTAATCCCAGCACTTTGGGAGGCCTAGGCCAGTGGATCATGAGGTCAGGAGTTCAAGACCAGCCTGGGCAACATGGCCTGTGTCTATGAAAAATATAAAATTAGCCAGGCATGGTGGTGGGAACCTGTAATCCCAGCTACTCAGGAGGCTGAGGCAGGATAATCATTTGAACCCGGGAGGTGGAGGTTGCAGTGAGCTGAGATTGTGCCATTGCACTCCAGCCTGGACAACAAGAAGGAAATTCCGGCTTATAAATAAATAAGTAAATAAATAAACTTTGCTTTCTGAAAAACCCCAGTAAGAGGACGAAAAGAAAAACTATAACCTCAGAGAAAATATTGGCAAATGGCATATCTAACAAAAGGCTAGTATATAGGTTGGGCACAGTGGCTCACTCCTGTCACCCCAGCACTTTGGGAGGCCAAGGTGGGCAGATTGCTTGAGCTCAGGAGTTCGAGATCAGCCTGGGCAACATGGTGAAAACCTGTCTCTACAAACAACGGCAACAAAAACCCAGAAGACTAGTATATACAATATATAAAGAACTCTTAAAACTCGAAAATAGAAAAGTAAAATTTAAACAACTTAATCAGAAAATGGGCAAAGACACAGACATATATTTCAGTAATTCACCAAAGGACATAGAGATGGCATAAAATATATAAAAAGATGTTCAACATCATTAGCCGTTAGGGAAATTTAAACTAAAGCTGTAATAGATATTATTGCATATTTATCAGAATGGCTAAAATGAAAAAATAGTGACAGTGGTCATGCATAATGGCTCATGCCTGTATTCCCAGCTACTAGGGAGTATTGTTTGAGCTCAGTTCAAGTCCAGCTTGTACAACATAGTGAGGACCTGTCCTTAAAAAACAAAAATAAAACTAAAACACCATAGCAACAACACCAAATGCTAGTATGGATTCAGAGAAGCTGTTGGGTTGTTGATAGGAATACAGAATGGTACAGGTTCTATGTAAAGCAACTTTTCAGTTGCTTTGAAAAAACTAAGCATGCAACTGTTATATCATCCAACAATTAGACTCCTGGGCATATATTTCAGACACACAAAAACTTACATCCACACAAAAACTTACAGGCAAATGTTCACAGCAGTGTTTTGTTTGTTTTTTTTTCTTTGGAATCTTGCTCTGTTGCCCAGGCTGGAGTTCAATGGCATGATCTTGGCTCACTGCAGCCTCCACCTCCTAGGTTCAAGCGATTCTCCTGCCTCAGCCTCCTTCCCGAGTAGCTAGGATTATAGGCACCCGCCATCATGCCCGGCTAATTTGTGGATTTTTGCAGAGATGGGGTTTCACCTGTTGGCGAGGCTGGTCTGGAACCCCTGCCCTCAGGTGATCTGCTTACCTTGGCCTCCCAAATCGCTGGTATTATAGGCATGAGCCACCATGTCTGGCCTCATACCAGTTTTATTCACAATAATTCCAAGGTGAAATTAACCCATACACCTTGAAACTGGTGAAAGGATAAACATTCTGTAGTAATAAACATCAAGCGTATACTCAACAATATAAAGAACAAAGCATTGATACATACCACAACTTATATGTCTCCAGAGAGCTATTTTGAATGAAAAAAAAGCAAATTATCAAAGATTACACACTGCATGATTCAATTTATATGTTACATTCTTGAAATGACAAAATTGTCAAAATGAAGAACATACAAATAATTCCTAGGTGGAAGAGAGGAGCAAAGTGGTCATGGCTGTAAAAAGAAGCATAAAAGATCCTTTTGATGGTATTTTCCATATCTTGCCTCTATCAATGTCATGATTTTGGTTGTGGTATTGTACTAAAGCTTTGAAAGATGTTTTGCAAGATTGGGAGAACTTGGTAAAAGGTACATGAGATCTCTCTGTACTATTTCATAGAGCTACATGTGAATCTACAATTATGTCAAGATAAAAAAATTAGTAAAAAACAATAAGGAAAATGTAGCTGGCAGAAAAGGGCATTCCAGATAGAGGTGAAACAAAAGTTCATGACATTTTTGAAAGGATTTGAAAGTTGATACACCATGTGGGATATCTATGTGATATAAAATGTGGGAGTATGATTTCAGGTTAAAATTAGGAAAATGTGGTGTCACTTCATTGTAATAATGCACTCTGCAGCAATGGACAGCAAGTTGCACATATAGGCTAAATAATTTTGAGGTCTAAGTAAGTTTTTAAAATTTATAACTGAAAATTAAAATAAAGATCAGCAAAGCATTGTGGCATTGTTTTGATAGCCTTCAAATTGATCAAATTTTAGAATAATTGAATATTGGTAAAACCTGCTGTGTTAAAATCAGTATTTAGTTATTTCTATTATGTCATTCTCAAGAGAGTGTACAACACTTTGCTATCATTTTGTATCATTTTTGAACCAAGATATGGAGTATGAGCCCATTATCTAATTATTTTATCTGGCAACAGTTAAATTAATGATGCATAAAAAGGATATATGAAATTATTTACACTAAACTGTGATAATCAAAGATTGTGACTGATGACTTTTTAAAATGTGTTTTTAAATGCATTTTCTGGTTTCAAAAAGTGCAAATAAAAATGATGACATTGACTTTATGTACATTGAATCAGAAGCATCCATCTACCCTTAATGAGCTGAGTTTGCAATCCAAAAATCAGTCTTCCTAAGCTACACAGTTCTCTACTTCACAGTGAAGCAATGAGTACTTTTCGTCAAGTTGCAGAGATTCAGCCATCAGAACTGTGCTGACAATTCTAATTCACAATGGAATTTGGTGTTACCAGTCCATTGCTCATTAGAATTTGCAGTGCTAGCAGGAGAACAATGTATTTTTATAGGTAAAGTCAGCAATTGTAGCACTAAACTACAGTTTGGAACAAATAGGAGAGTGGCACTTTTGAGACTATAACTGCATTGTAATGACACAACTTTCTGCACTCTAAGCATAGGTCAAATGTGAGACTCAAAACTAGATGGAAATATGAAGAGAAGAGATAGTAGCATCCCTAAATCTCATGCCTACCTGACAATGACCTTTAAATCAAATATCATTTTGTCTATAAAAAAGGAACCTAAGAATTATATCTCACTCTCTGTATATATTACATTCATACATTATAATCACATACACCACTACTATGTAAGATAAATGTTCTATTTGTGTTTTACACCTAATAATACTTATAATAAGTACAAAATAGCGTCGCAGAAGATAGTGGTACAAAATTATTACTTCAATAAAACATTATGGTAGGTATAAGCACGTGAACTGAATAGTAATTTGCTGTGGGGAAAAATGGAATATACTATCAGAATACCTGAGAGTAATTTGTGGACCCTCTTTTTAATATTAATATTAAATCCAAAGTGTAGTCTCCAGGCCAGCAACCCTCAGTGTATCTGGGAGGATATTTGAAATGCAAATTCTCAGATCTGGCCTCAGACTTCCTGAATGTGAATTGGAATATTTATAGATGTGGTTTGTAATGTTTGTACATTGGTGAAGTATTTATCTGACTTGTGTATTCCTGATCCATATATTGGAAACGATACCTTTATGGTGGGATAATTATAAATGACCATGTGGCAAAATTTGTGAAAGTGCCTTTTTAACTGAAGGGGGATTATATGGTTTGGCTATGTCCCCACTCAAATCTCATCTTGAGTTGTAATCCCGATGTTATGGGAGAGATATGGTGGGAGGTGATAGGATCATGTGGGCAGTTCTTTCCATGCTGTTATCATAGTGAGTGAGTTCTTATGAGATCTGATGGTTTATAAGAATTTAGCATTTCCCCTGCTTGCACTTCTCTCTCCTGCAGCCATGTGAAGAAGGTCCTTGCTTCCCCTTCACCTTCTTTTATAATTATAAGTCTCCTGAGGCTTCCTTAGCCATGTAGAACTGTTAAGCCAATTAAACCTCTTTCCTTTATAAATTACTTGGTCTTGGATATTTCTTTATAGCTGTTGTGAAAATTAACTAACACAGTAAATTGGTACCAGAGTGAGTGGGATATTTCCATAAAGATACCCAAAAATGTGGAAGCAGTTTTGGAACTGGTTAACAGTCAGAATTTGGAACCATTCGGAGGGTTCAGAAGAAGATGGGAAGATGTGCATCTAGGCCTAGGAACTTCCTAGAGACTTCTTGAATGATTTTGACCAACATGCTGATAGTGATGTGGATGATAAAGTCCTAGCTGAGGTGGTCTTAGATGGAGATGAGGAATTTATTGGGAACAGCAGCAAAGGTCATTCCTGATATGCTTTATAAAAGAGACTGGTGGCATTTTGTCCCTGCCCTGGAGATCTGTGGAAGTTTGAACTTGAGAGAGATAATCTGAAATTGCAACTTACGTTTAAAAGGGAAGCAGAGCATAAGAGTTTGGAAATTTTGCAGCCCAATGATGCAACAAAAAAGAAACCCATTTTCTGGGGAGAAATTCAAGCCTGCTGTAGAAATTTGCATAAATAGTGAGGAGCCAAATGTTAAACACCAAGACAATGGGGAAAATGTCTCCAGGGCATGTCAGAGATCTTGGTGGCAGCCACTCTCATCACAGGCCTGGAGGTCTAGGAGGAAAAAATGGTTTTATAGGCCAGGTCCAGGGACCCCTTGCAGTGTGCAGCCTCAAGATTGGTGCCCTGCATCCTAGTTGCTCCAGGTGTAGCTAAAAGGGACAAAGATACAGCTTTGGCCATTGTTTCAGAAGGTGCAAACCCCAACCCTTGGCAGCTGCCATGTGGTGTTCATCCTGCAAGTGCACAGAAGAACTGAGGTTTGGGAACCTCTGCCTAGATTTCAGAGAATGTATAGAAATGTCTGGATGTCCAGGCAGAGGTGTGCTGCAGGGCCAGAGCCCTCGTGGAGAACCTCTGCTAGGGCAGTGCAGAAGGGAAATGTGGGATTGGAGCCCCTACACAGAATCCCCACTGGGGCAGTGCCTAGTGGGGCTGTGAGAAGAGGGCCACCATCATTCAGACCCCAGAATGATAGATCCATTGACAGCTTACACAGTGTGCCTGGAAAAGCCACAAACACTCAATGCCAGCCATGAAGGCAGCCAGGATGGTGGGCAGTACCCTACAAATCACAGGGCAGAGCTGCCCAAGGCTATGGGAGCCCACCCTTTGCGTCGGCATGCCCTGCATATGGGACATGGAGTCAAAGGAGATTATTTTGGAACTTCAAGATGTAATGACAACCCTGGTGGATTTTGGACCTGTATGAGGTCTGTAACCCTTTGTTTTGTCCAATTTCTCCCCCCTTGGAATGGGAGCATTTATCCAATGCCTATACCCCCATTGTATCGTGGAAGTAACTAACTTACTTTTAATTTTACAGGCTTCTAGGTGGAAAGGAGTTGTCTTGTCTAAGATGAGACTTTGAACTGTGGGCTTTTGGGTTAATGCTGGGATGAGTTAAGACTTTGGTGGACTGTTGGCCAGGTGTGACTGCATTTTGAAATGTGAGGTCATTAGATTTGGGAGGGGCCAGGGATGGAGTGATATGGTCTGGCTGTGTTCCCACTCAAACCTCATCTTGAATTGTAATCCCCATAATCCCAACCTGTTGAGGGAGGGACCCAGTTGGAGGTGATTGGATCATGGGGGCAGTTTCCCTCATGTTGTTCTCATAATAGTGAGTTCTCATGAGATCTGATGGTTTTATAAGCATCTGGCATTTCCCTGTTTGTACTTCTTCCTACCACCATGTGAAGAAGGTCCTTGCTTCCCCTTTGCCTTCCACCATGATTGTAAGTTTCCTGAGGCCTCCCCAGCCATGTGGAACTGCGAGTCTATTAAATCTCTTTCCTTTATAAACTACCCAGTCTCAGGTGTTTGTAACGGTGAGAAAATGAGGAAGTCAGGACTGAAATGAAAAATAGAGAACAAAACAAAACCAAGTTAAGTTTGTTTCTGTTTTTAAAGGAGCAGGACAGATATAATCCTGTTTTATCTATTTTGTGGATGAAGAAACTGAGGCATGTGTAGGTTAAGAAACACATGTATTAGTCATACAGGTTGTAAAAGCAGTACAGACACTGCTCTCAAACACTACTTACTTTCCAGAACAATATTATCCCTAAGTATAGGACAGGGTCACAGTAAGTACTGAACAATCTAAGAGAGGGAAGATCGTACATTTCCTGGACTGGTAGCTACATGTATTTTGGGGCAACTTTGGGGAATAAGGAAATCTTTCCTGAGATACTTGCTTCATCCGCTTTTACCCTGCCTCTACAGTCTCTATATTACTCTTGCACTACTATAAAGGCATACCTGAGACTAGGTAATTTATGACGAAAAGAGGTTTAATTGACTCACAGTTTCACAGGCTGTACAGAAAGCATGGTTGGGGACCCCTCAGGAAACTTGCAATCATGGCAGAAGGGTGAAGGGGAAGCAAGCATTTACTTCACATGGCAGAGTGAGAGAGAGAGCTACACACTTTGAAGCAACCAGATCTCAGTCACTATCATGAGAACAGCAAGGGAAAAATCTGTCCCCATGATACAATCACCTGCCATCAGTTCCCTCCCCCTACATTGGTAATTACAATTTGACATGAGATTTGGGTGGGCACACAGAGCCAAACCATATCAGCCTCTTTGCTTCCAAAGATTATGTATACTTGTCTAATTAAATTCAGAACAAAACCTAACTTTAAAAAGTATTATGAATATGTGTGTGTGAGTGTGACCCATGTATACCAGAAATACTGCACTTCAATCAACTGGTCAGGCTGAGCTGTGCTCTTTTCCCAACAAACATGACACTTCCTCTTCTCTGTTAGCCTTACTACACTGTTCTGCTACAGTATGATTCAGGTAGGCTCTTTCTCTTACGAGAAGTAGCAGCCAACTTTGGCTATCTTATGAAAAAAGAAGTTAATTATACAGATTTAGTTCAAATGTTGGTAAAATGGAAAAGCCTCTACCTCACTTCTGTTCTCTGTACCCACCACTGTGCTCTCTCATTCTCACTTGGTGCGTTCTTTCTGTATTTGAATGCACCTCCTTTCTACGGAAGACAAACACAATGATTGACAAGCATAGTACAACTTGAATTGTCCTCCCAGATGCATATAAGAAAATTTCATTTCTTCCTTATGATTCCACTCAAATACCACTTCTATGAAGATGCTTGGGGAATAGGACAGTGTGGAATCTTTTTGTTTCATAGAAAAAGCCTGAACACAATGTTTGTATTATGAGATCTTGGGAGTGACTATGATATTTTTGGTAATCCAAAACTATTTGTTAATTTTAAAAAGTGAGTGCAATTTCTTGAGTTGGCTTGGTTGATTTATGTTAATGTGCTATGTGAAGGTTTAGAGAGCGCTGTCTCATCTTAACTTCTGTGACATTATTAGAGAATCCATTTTGAGTATCCATCCATTTCAATGTTTCAACAAAAGGAAAACAACATTTGTTTGGGAGTAGGTATCCTGGCGAATGCATGCTGACCGCAAATAATCATTTCTCTATTTCCTAGTTGTATACAAACTATTGAATTAATAATTCATTTAGAAGTTTTCCATGGTCCAATATCAAACTGTCATTTATAGCAGGATTATCCGACTCTTTTCCGATTGCAGAGTATTGTGAGTGATAATATGCATAAGGCACATGGTGGTAAACAGAAGAGGCTTCAGGCAGTAACTAACCCTTGACCCTGCTTGGCTGCCCCAGGGGATGAGGTAAACAGAGTATCAACTGATACACTGTTACCTCCTCCCCCTTGCACCAGTATGCTGGACATCCAGCTGGGAAGCTTTGATTATGCTATGACAATTCAGAAACCTGCTGTATTAGTCCATTTTCATGCTGCTGATAAAGACATACCTGAGACTGGGTAATTTATAAAGAGGTTTGATGAACTCACAGTTCCACACAGCTGGGGAGGCCTCACAATCATAGCAGAAGACGAAGGAAGAGAAAAGGGACTTCTTACATAGCAGCAGGCAGAAAGAGAGAATGAGAGCCAGTTGAAAGGGGAGTGCCTTATAAAACCCGCTCCCTTATTTAACCATCAGATCTTGTGAGACCTATTCACTACTACAAGAACAGTATAGAGAAAACTACCCCCATGATTCAATTACCTCCCACCATGTCCATCCCACAACATGTGGGGATTATGGGAGCTGCAATTCAAGATGAGATTTGGGCAGGGACACAGCCAAACCATATCACCTGCCTTCTCACTTTTTAAAACAATTTTAATCAGGGACTATTTAGCCACCTTTAAATAATGTTGTCTCAAAACTCAGATACATTCTTTCCTATATATATTGAATGAGTTTTTGGAAATCAAGAGCAACAGAGGGAGCAAAATACAAGAGAAAGACAGATTTCTGAATGGTCCTCATTGACTAGCAAAAAGTTTTACAAGTAATAAGTGCTCAGTAAATGCCAGTTGATTTAAAGTGTACCTTCTGCCCTAGTGATAAATAGTTCTATTCTTTCTTTCCTTCTGTATTTATGTGGTTGAAAATGCCCTTCAAACACTGACCCTGTCACATTGCAGATGCCTTCAGGTAGGGACCACTTACCTGTTTTAATGTACGCCTTCCTTGTCATTTATACCTGCCATTTACAAGTTGATTTTTATCAGATATGTACCATCTCATTTGTTTCTATGCCTAGTTCCTTTTCCTTTTGCTAAGGATCTGTGGCCAGCACTATTTGTTTCACATCCTTAAAAAATCTCTCTTCTGTCTTATTTCCTAAAACAGCCTTTTTTTTTTTTTTTTTTTTTTTTTTTTGCAGAAGAGGTAGGCTGGGCTACTGGTTTAAAGGCAGTCAGATAGCCAAATTCTGAGCAATGAGACATAATAGCAGTCTGATGGGATATGGGGTCTGTGGGGGAGGGGTGCTGGGAGAGGCTTTTGCTCAAAGAAAGTGAGAAGAGGGGAGTGAATTTTGGTATTTTGAACCAGCTCTGGTTTCCTGTCTTGAGTGTAGTGTGAAGATGAGATGTAGAGCTGCTTCAATCATTTTCAATCATAAGGGAAAGGCCAAGAAAATTACAGATATGCCACTGGAGGCTCCAACCTTGTTGAGCCAATGAACCTTCACCTTAAACTATTGACCTCCATTTTTTTTTTTTTTTTTAGATGAAGAAAAAAGAAAGAAATCCATATTTCTAAAGCTCTGTCAGGTTTTATGTTACTTGGAGTCAAACCCTATGATGATTAATGGATGATGTGTGGTTATCTAGTCATAATGCCATTTCTCTACGGTCTCCCATGGCTTGCAATACTTTTTCATTTCAGAATTTTTCAGGTTGAGATTTCCTGAAGTGCAGTGATCATAAATTTGTCAATTCAACTCAACAAATCTTTACTATCTCATTCTTCTATTAAACTGTGGGCTGATGAAGGACAATGTTTTATTTATCTTTGCATGTCTAGTATTTTGATGAAACATATAATAGATATTCAATAAATTTGTCTGGAATAAATTAATTTACATTTTTCTTACTGTGCCAGGAATTGTGTTAGATGCCAGAGAAACATATAACATGCTAATTTCACACAGTGATATATTTCATAACTTAGATGATATTTACGTGCTTTTTTTTCTTTCCAAAACACTGTAAAACTTTGAGGGCAGGACCTATGTCTGCTTTGTTCTTTCTTATTGCTCATAAAGTTTTAGCAAGCAGTTTCAAACGTCTAAGACCTTAAAAGTCTAATGAAATTTAATAAATATGTATCAGATAAATGTGTTCATAACTTCCCACCTCAGGGTTGTATCTGAACTCTGTGAAAGTTACCTTAGGAAATTAATGTCCTCATGCTTTTTGGTTTGTATCTTAGTCCATTTGTGCTGGTATAACAAGTACTACAGACTGGGCAATTTATACATAATAGAAATTTTTTTTACAACTCTGAAGGCTGGGAAGTTTAAAGTCAAGGACCACCAGGTTTGGTGTCTGGTGAAGGCTGCTCTCTCGGCTTTTGAGATGTTGTCCTGTTTCTGTGTCCTCCTGAAGGAATGAATACTTTGTCCTCACATGGTTGGCAGAATCAGAAGGGGAAAAGGGACTTAAGCTAGCTCCCTCCAGCCCATTCATAAGGCATTTAGTCATTTCTCTAAAAGGCTAACCTCTTAATACTACCACAATCAGGACGAAGTTTCAATGTGCATCTGGGAGGGGACACACATTCAAACTATAGTCCACGGGTTACTTTAATCAAATTCCAACTTTTAAAATATTTTCTCCCCTCTTAGTTAATTTAGAATCTTGTCACCGTGTTCTGTACACAGTTTTAATTTTGTCTCTTTCTCTTTTTCTTTTGATAAGGGTAAACTCTTTTGTACATATAATGAGTCTATTCTTTAAAGTCTTGACAATTTTATGTATGTAATATTTCATAAAATTTCACAAGTACTTTATTATACCTATCTTTTGAAACCAGTACGAGAAAATCTAATAAGATGATTTTTTTATTATCCTCTTTCTTGAATTTTTACTTCAACTCCACACCTCTTTCATATGTATTTTTCTTTTTACCCAAATCTATTGCCCTTCACAGCTGTTAAGAAGTGAAACTAGAAGTTATTGGTCCTATGCTGGAGATTGACCAGAAGTGGTTTGAAATGGCATTTGATTGCACTTGTCTATGATAATAAAAATGAAAATAAGTTGTTCCAACAAAAAGATGATTGTACCTGAGAAGCAAAGCTGGTGACTTATTAATAATTTAAAAATATTTCTGTGTTCTGCCACTGATGGAATATTTAATCGCTTTTTCAGTCAATACCAATGTACCATTTATTATTCATTAAAGATAAATGTAGTGTAATGGCTATGAATTGCAATGTGTTACATTGAGATTATAAAGGGCATGAAAAGTTGATTTATTATTTAGAAATTGATTAAACTCTTCTACTGATCTCAATGACTGGGATAACCCATCAGATTTCCACAGTTAAACAGAGTTTTAACAATTTTAAAAAAAGATTGGTGGCAATATTTAACTAACTAAGGGTAGAATGCTCATGACAATAACTAAAGTGAAGGCTCTGCTTCAAGGTTTAATATGAGTTTCTTAGAGAAGAAAGAGTATGACATCCAGGAATGATTTCCATATTTTCCAAAAGCATTTTCTTCCATTTCTAGTATGAAGATGTCATAGGCTCTTGCTTTTAGCACAGCCAAATTGCATTCAAGAACTTTAGATCTGAATCACTTTTTTCCCTTCTCAGGTAGAGTTGAGTTTTTAGAGAGCTTTAAGAATGATTCATTTTCCTTTCTTTCTAGGCCTTTTGAATCTTTTACCCACATTAGGGCCAAATATTAAAAAAAGGCTTTTCTTTAATTCTTGTTTTAAGTTTTTCCTACCCTCTGCGCCACTAGAAGTGAAACTCTCAGCTGAGAAATCATTTCTCTTTTTGAGACCTCAACAGTCTTTCCATTATAGACTATGGATGTTACCTACATAAGTTAAAAGGACTTTCATTTCTTTCTATTAAAGTGATGTCAGAAAAAGTTGGGAGAGAAGGGAGGAAAAATGTTTGTTCTAAGAAAAGGAGGTTTCCAGGATTTCTCCAATGAATTCACATCTTGTGCATGGCTCAACTAAGAAGACTAAGTTTTAATTTGGGACAAGTTGGTATTTTCTTTGAGAAAGATGGACTTGAGCCATAGCATGCAGTAGAGAGAGCATCTCAGTATCCCAGGGCATTTAAAAGTCATTCATACAGCCAACAGACACATGAAAAAATGCTCATCATCACTGGCCATCAGAGAAATGCAAATCAAAACCACAATGAGATACCATCTCACACCAGTTAGAATGGCGATCATTAAAAAGTCAGGAAACAACAGGTGCTGGAGAGGATGTGGAGAAATAGGAACACTTTTATACTGTTGGTGGGATTATAAACTAGTTCAACCATTATGGAAAACAGTATGGCGATTCCTCAAGGATCTAGAACTAGATGTACCATATGACCCAGCCATCCCATTACTGGGTATATACCCAAAGGATTATAAATCATGCTGCTATAAAGACACATGCACACGTATGTTTATTGCGGCACTATTCACAATAGCAAAGACTTGGAATCAACCCAAATGTCCATTAGTGACAAACTGGATTAAGAAAATGTGGCACATATACACCATGGAATACTATGCAGCCATAAAAAAGGATGAGTTTGTGTCCTTTGTAGGGACATGGACGCAGCTGGAAACCATCATTCTTAGCAAACTATCACAAGAACAGAAAACCAAACACCGTATGTTCTCACTCACAGGTGGGAGCTGAACAATGAGATCACTTGGACTCTGGAAGGGGAACATCACACACCGGGGCCTATCATGGGGAGGGGGGAGGGGGGCGGGATTGCATTGGGAGTTATACCTGATGTAAATGACGAGTTGTTGGGTGCTGACGAGTTGATGGGTGCAGCACAGCAACATGGCACAAGTATACATATGTAACAAACCTGCACGTTATGTACATGTACCCTAGAACTTAAAGTATAATAATAATAAAAAATAAAAATATACATATAAAAAAAAAGTCACAGTTCCATCTGAATTCAAGAAGCTTATGTTTTGATGCACAAATGATTATATGCTTCTTTCTTGCTATAGGAAATTATTTATGTGTTTTTGAAAAGAAGTTCAAATAGCATCCTGATACAGAAAGATGATATTATGGGAGGGAATTAAAATGGCAATCCGCAGCCTGTCCCTTGGTAGCTACTAAGATTTTAATGTTTGTGTTCCTTCAAAATTCATATGCTGAAACCTGACACCTAAGGTGATAGTGTTAAGAGAGGGAGTCTTTGGGAGGCTATTACAGCATGAGGGGTCCACTTTAATGAGCTTGTTTGTTGTTTTGCCATATGAGGACAAAGTAAGAAGATGCCATTTGTAAGAAATAGAGCTGGCGGGGCACAGTGGCTCATGCCTGTATTCCCAGCACTTTGGGAGGCCAAGGTGGGCAGATCATGAGGTCAGATGTTCGAGACCAGTCTGACCAACATGATGAAACCCCGTCTCTACTAAAAATACAGAAATTAGCCAGGTGTGGTGGTGCTCGCCTGTAATCCCAGCTACTCAGGAGGCTCAGGCAGGAGAATTGCTTGAACCAAGGAAGCAGAGGTTGCAATAAGCCGAGATTGCACCACTGCACTCCAGCCTGGGTGACAGAGCAAGACTCCATCTCAAAAAAAAAAAAAAAAAAAAAAAAAGAAAAGAAAGAAAAGAAATAGAGCCCTTGTCAGACATTAAATCTGCCAGTGCCTTAATCTTAGACTTTCCCCCTCTAGAACTGTGAGAAATACATTTCTATGCTTTAGAAGCTACTCAGTCTATAGAACTTTGTTGTAGCAACAAACACAGCCTAAGACAGTAGCAACGGTGCACCAAATCAAAAGCTGCCTGAGGACTTCTTGATTTTAGAAGCATGGACTGAGTGACTGCTGTGTATCAGGCACAATGTTAAACTTAAAGCCAATTATGTGATAAAACAGTCTAATTTGATGAACATAAGGAAGCAAAGGATAAAGGCATGATCTCATTGATAATGGGGCAGACTCTCTGACAATTCTCCAGTGTTAGAATGTAAACTATTCTAAAATGAGGCAACATGAAAATATTTTGATTTTTGTTGGATGTTTAATTTGTTACATTAAAAAAGTTAATGGGCAATCTGTACTCTATATCATCCTCTATTGTGTAAACCTAAGATAAAGCGTGGGTCCCAGGAGCAGATTTGGAAGAAAAGTCCCTTATGCCACTTCGAGTTGCAATTAATTATCCTCATTTTCCTAGAATTTTATTTCTCAAAGGCATAGTGGATACCTGATCATAGCTCAGCTCTCATCAAAGGGAGAGGGATATGAACTTACAAAGTATAAGTTCTTAAAGTGTTTCTCTGAAAGTGATCAGATTTTTGGATTTATTTCACAACAGTTATCTAGTATGTCCAAATGCGAACTAGGATGCATTTAATTGGTTCAGAAAGCTTTTAATACTTTAAACATGAAGCTACTTCTTCTTCTCCTTGTATTCACATATTCACTCCAGTATAAATAGGTTAACACAATTGGCTAGCCTTCTTATTATGCAGATTACCAATTAGGTACTCCAATTGTTGACCCAATTTCGTTAAAAGCTTTTTAAAAAACTGTATCTCTTTTAGTTTCCAAATATTTTCTGGCCATTTTGGGAACTCAGTGTAGATCTAGCTGTACCTGTGCCCATCTCAGAAACAATCATTCTGTTTTCCAAAGATAAACTTCATTTTCTACCTGTTTTACATTCTTCCTTTGATTATGATTCACTGAAACTGATTGAGCCAACATGAAGATGTGTTATACAGCTGACTAATAGGAGTGATTTCTAGTTAACTAGGTTTTTCTAGTTAACTGAGTGCATCAGGAAGCTTGGTGGACATGGTTCCTTTCATGTGGAGCTAACAATCTACTGGGACTTCACCAAAGGCAGTGGCAAGAGAGAGAATAACAAAGCAACTAAATGCAGCAATCAGAATTTTTATAGTACTAAGAGCTATGAAAGTAAGTAAACCTGGTAATATATACAGAATAGTAGGGCATTTGTTTAGATTTCGTTTGTCTAGATTTAGTCAGGGAATGCTTTTCTGAGGTGGTGATATTTGAGCTGAGGTCTGAATGACATAAAACAGCCATCCATGCAAAGACCTGGGTGCAGATAGAACAGTAAGTACAAAGGCCCTACGATAGGAACAAGCTTCCAAGTTCCAGTGAAAACAAAAGGGTGGTGTGGCTACAAAAGCAAGAGTGAGATGTGGTACCTCAGTCTGTGCTCCCAAATGCCAGGCCCTAGGCAAACGTTTGTAAGAGTGAAAGAAAAAGGAAAGAAACATGAAACATGGCTTGACAGTCAAAGACAGGTTTATTTTAGATTAAAAACCTGAGAGGGGCTTCTGCCTGATTTTAGTCAGCAGTGCTTTCTCTTACAGACTAAGAGTATATATTGGTTTCAGGGTAAGGAGGCTTACTGTAAGCTTGGAATGTTTCTGTGTGGAGGAGAAGTTTTATGATGGGATTGGAATGTCTCTGGGCAGAGGGGAGGATATTTTGGGGCTCACAACTTTCTGGCCAAAGGACATTATCTTGAGGCTAGCATGTCTCTGGTGAGGGAGGAGTTTGGAATGCTTCTGGTTGGAGATGTTATATGTGATTTATGGTTATGCTGACCTTGGCCATTAGGCTCATGCCCTTTGGATTTAGGCAGTTTTTGATTAAGGTGAATTTTAGAATGAGGTGCTTGTCCATGATGGCGATGCTCCTGCCCTGTGAAGGCTATGTGTCACTATTGAAAACTAAAAACCCAGAGAGCAGAAGTAGGCACAAGGAGGGTGAAACCCAGCAGGGCCAATATGAGGATATGTTATCAAGCTAACTCTTATCAGGTAAGAGTGACTGTTGGCTTGCTCTTTAGGAATTCTCTGAGAAATCATATAAACTGTCTCAAGAAGAAGAAGTGAGAAAATTTACCCACCAGCTACCATTGCCCATTGATCAAGTGTTTAAACCACAATGTATTACTCATCTGCACATCTGGAATATGCATGTTTTTGCAACAAATGAGAGTCTTGTTTTCCCACACTGCAGCATCAATAAAGAAGCCCAGGACAGGGGAGGTGTGGGGCACACTAGGAAGCATGAAGGGAATTATCAAGTTGCAACTGTGTGAGTACAGTCAGAGCCTACCAAGAATGGGCATCCACAATGATGACTAGAACAAGAAACCATAAGTCATTTATTGCAGAGAGAGCGACATTCAAAATGGCTTAGAAAAATTAAACAGGTCTCAGAACTTATTCGGTTTTAGGGGTCATGATACAAGGTCTTGATTTTGTTCTAAGTATGTTGGAAAGACCCAGGAAGTTATTAAGCAGAATAAAATTTGATTTGTTTTATATTTTAAATAGATTACTGTGGATTTTAGTGGGGAACTACATGTCAAGGGGTAAGAGTGGAGTAGTTTTGTCAGAGCAATAGCTGGCAAACTATGACTTGTGGATAGCCCATCTCCTGTTTTTGAAAAAAAAAAAATAATTATTGGAACACAGTCACCCTTATTCATTCCATATTGTCTGTGGTTCTTTTAGCACTACTGAGACAGAGTTTAGTCATTGCAACAGACACCATATGTCCTACAAAGCCTAAAATATTTACTATCTGACCATTCACAGAATAAGTTTGCTGAACTTGAGTAATTTTTCTACAACATAGTCCGATTGTATTATTATCTAGCCTACTATCCTTCAGTGGTTATCTGCTCTCTCTCTTTTATTCTGGGTTATCTGCTCTCTTTATGATGTATTATTACATTAACATTAATATATAATAAAGCCTTATTTAGAATTCAAATCTTTCTTCTTTCAAAATGCATGTTACTTTTTATATGCCATGTTGTTTATCTAATTCACAGTTAAGTGATATACTAAGAACTATAACCAGTGCTTTATATATGTTAAGTGTATTAGTCAGCTTTGTTGCAGTTTTTAAAACAGGCAGAATCTCAGTTGCTTACCAGAGCAAACATTTCTTTTCTTTTGCATTACTTGCTAGCAGTTGTGAGTGAGCTGTGAAATCTCTTCCCCAAGAGTTTTCTCGTTTTGGAATCTAAGCTGAAGAAATAGTTATTATTTGGGATATACTATTTTTCTGGCAGAGGGAAACAATAATAACTTGTGGAAATTAACGAGTCTTCTTAAAGCTTTTGCTTTAAGGATGCACACATTACATCTGCTCGTATACTATTAATCAATGCAAGTCAGATGGCCAAACTCAAAATCAACGGAGTGAGGATGTTCATTATTCTGTGGTGGAGTGGATACAGCAAATCACCTGTTAAGGAGAAAGTAAATTACAGTTTTCTGACAGGAAAGGTTGGAGGAGGGGAATCATTGATGTACTGACCCAGCCCAAAATCATTTTATTGCCTTGCCGTGTGATACTGGAGCTGGACCCTGGAAACATTTCTCTTTAGTCAGCTCAATATTGGTCAGTAGAGGGTGCTGGAGGGACACTGCAAAGCCAGAGCAGGAACAAAGGGTTTTTCTTCCTGATTAAAGTTGCAGGATTTCACAAACAAAATAAAGGATTCCCAGTTAAATTTGAATTTTGGATAAATAATGATTAGTTTCTTTATACTATATACCCCAAATATTGCATGAGACATACTAAAAGTTATTCATTGGTTAATTCATGTGTAGTTGAATGTCTTGTGCTTTATCTAGTAAGCATATCATGGTTCCAGTGAGGTTTTTTTAAATTTAAATTTAAATTTTTTATTTTATTTATTTATTTATATTGTACTTTAAGTTCTAGGGTACATGTACACAATGTGCAGGTTTGTTACATATGTATACATGTGCCATGTTGGTGTGCTGCACCCATTCACTCATCATTTACATTAGGTATAGCTCCTAATGCTATCTCTCCCCCACTCCCCCCACCCCATGGTGCAGCAGTCAGAAGCTCATTGTGTAGGAGGCATGGTAGCAGTCACATCAGAGGTCCACTGGTTAGCTGCAGTCTTATCCCCCAGCAAGTTTCTCTGCATACAAGCTTGAAAGCAGACCAACAGGATGCATACTCCTGTGGTAAGGTAGATACACCTTCTCCAAGGCATTTGAATCTCACCCTTGAGGGGACAGTCTTCTAAGCAGTTTGTCACTTCCTTGTTCTCTGTCATTTTGGTGGCAGCTGCTATCTGGATTTGCTATGTGTGTGCCCATTAGAGTCCAATTTTATCTTTTTTTCAATTTAACCACCTTATGTCAGTTTATGGTTAGATATCCTAAAATTTGCATGTTCAAATTACTGATGTGCTTTTTGTCCTGACTAGACCCTGACTAATACAATTGGGCACAATAATACAACCTATCACACAAGATAGTAAGTACCTATGAGAAGCTGTGTGATCCCATTTCACAGATAAGAACCTGTCCTAAGGAATTCATACAGTGAGTGAAAAGATACATACCTAGTAAATAATAGAAGGTTGATGCAAAAGTAGGTCTAGATGTTTGTACTTTCATGTACTTAATTTGTCCCTGACTATCTTTCTAGCCACTAAATGGAAGGTAATTTCAACATTTACTCTATATAATTAATAAATACCCTTGTAATTATCAGCCGGAAGAGTGAGTGATGCCTTCTTCTGCTGTTTATGCCTGCTGAATGTAATTACTTCATTGTTTCCATAGCATATTTTTCCCCTTTTACAGGTAAGAGATTTGGGCAGAATGACACAGAATTGGGGGAAATTCTGTTATGGGTGACATTGTGTTCACCTCAAATTTCAAAAGTTAGGCTGGGCACATTGGCTCACGCCTGTAATCCCAGCACTTTGGGAGGCTGAGGCAGGTGGGATCACCTGAGGTCAGGAGTTAAAGACCAGCCTGGCCAACAAGGTGAATCCCCATCTCTACCAAAAATACAACAATTAGCTGGGCATGATGGCAGGTGCCTGTAATCCAGCTACTCAGGAGGCTGAGGCAGGAGAATCTTTGAACTCAGCAGGCGGAGGTTGCAGTGATCAGAGATGGTACCATTTTACTCCAGCTTGGGCGACAGAGTGAGACTCCATCTCAAAAAAAAAAAAAAAAAAAGAAAGAAAGAAAAGAAAAGAAAAAGAAAAATGTCATAAGTTTAAGTCCTAAACCCCAATACTTGGAAACGTGACTATATTTGGAGATACGGCCTTTACAGAAGTAATCAACATGACTGATGTCCTTATAAAAAGGTGAAATTTGGACACAGACATATACACAGAGAAGAGATGATGTGAAGAGACAATGAAAGAAAACAGCATCTATAAACCCTAAAGAGAGGCCTAGAAAATTCTTTTCTCAAAGCCCTCAGAAAAAGTGAAAGCTGCCAAGACCTTGATTTGAACTTTTAGCCTAGAACTATAGGAAAACTTCTGTTGTTTAACAACCCAGTCTATTAAAGGTAATGGCAAAAAACACAATTCCTTTTGCACCAACATAATACTTCCTTATGGTAGCCCTACCAAACTAATATAATCGCTAGCAGGTATTATCTTTTCGTAGGAAGATGCTGTGAATTTTCTCTCTGATATTTTTCTAATAATAGGGAGAGGTGGTAAAGTTGTTCTGTTTTTCTGTTCTTCTTATGAAAATAGCATGGATTATAGTTGAACTTGTAATAACCTCTTGCTCCATGAACTTCATGCATGCAACTAGAGGTTATAGCACCACAGTACCCTCCAAGTCTTATATAGGGATTAAAGTGTTACCAACTTGGATAGTATTTCTCTTCTCTATACCTTTATGTGGTTCACGAGCCAGCAGCATTGATATCACCTTGCAGTTTGCTCAAAAGGCAGAATTTCAGGCCTTACCGCAGAATTACTGAATCAGAATTTCCATTTTAACCAAGCCCTTAGGTGATTATTGTGCATATTACTGGTCAGAATTACCCTCTTCCTCTACAACAACAACAACAACAACAACAAAAAACACCAAACAACAACAACAACAAAACAACCTATCATAATTTACCTTTCTTCTTATTTTTGTACATTCCTGAAGTGGTGTTTTAGACTACTAGAGTTAGCTTCTTGGAGGCACTGGAAATGTTTAGTTGTTTACAAGCACATCTATTTGATTCACAGCTGGTTTGGAATCAATTACCTGAAACTGAAATACCTCTCCAAACTCAATAATGTAATAATTGTTCTTAATTATTTCACTGTGAATTTTTCCTGCCTGATTGTTACTTGGATCATAATAAGTAGATTCTCAAAATCAGAAAGAGTCTTTTGTTTTACTATTGCTAGATGCAAGAAGTCTTGCCACATACATTCATTTTGTAGCTCTTTAATATGTGAATATTTCAACATTTTAGATAAATAGATGAAACCAAACGTGACTCAAAGAAAACCACAAAGCATGCAAAAAACATAACATAAGTAATTTCTGGCGATATTAATCGATTTTTATCATCCTCACATTCAACTTTGGTAACATTAGTCATCAGCAGAATTTTCACAAATGAAAACACTTAACAAATATTATCTGCTGGATTTGTAACTGAAAGAAAATTCCGCTGGAATCCACTTTATTTATGTCTTTCTTTTATATCTTTTTTTCCTAACAAAAGGAAGAACAATTCTTCCTTTTGTTATTGAAGTTTTATGTTTTTGTTTTTATTGGGGACATAGAAGAGTTTTCATTTATCTTCAGGTTGAGAAACACATTCAGGAAGAGAATGAAAACCTCACCAATTTTACCTGTGGGATTTGGAGGCCCAAAGTATGGAAGACACTCTCATTCGCAGCTAGGGAGAGTGTAAATTTTTGAAATAAATAAAAAAGGGGGTACTCTGGCAATATTTACTGGATTTATAATTGTTCATGTATTTTAATTCTACAATTAGACTTCCTAATTTTATTCTAGAGCTATACTTGCATAAGCTCAAAATTACAGGTAACAAAGTTATTTATTTATTTATTTATTTATTTATTTTTTAATGAATAAATATTTATTTAGGGTTAGATTATGTCCTCTATACCAACATGGATGCCAGAAGAAATACAAAGAAATTATATGACAGTCTGTGACCTAGAAGTTGGAGAAACAAGACATGCACACATGAAATGATAGCAAGTACAAAAACTGTACCATAATTCAAACACTTATTGAGGATTTACATTCCAGATACTGTATCCACACTGAGGATAAAACAATAATGAACAAAATACTATCCCTCCTTTTAAAAACTTCAAAAACTATCAGAGGTGACTAATATAAACAACTACATAATGCAATGTCACTGGTACTATGTTGATGATTTTTATTAAATGCTATGAGAAATGCATTACTTAAGATGGTCTACTATGTGTGAAATGCTGTGCTCAGCACTGAGTGCATCAGTAAATAAGACAGACATGGCGATTGCCCTAGTAGAGTATATAGACTACTTGTCAGCCCATTTTCCATACTATTGCCATAAACTTACAAAAAAATCCAGATCAGATCTTTGCTGGTTCTTTTTTGCCTACCATGTAGGCTCTTTATAGTCAGGTTTTAGCATACCCTAACAGTTCAAATAACTTCTTCAATGAGGGCAGTTTTGGTATTTCTGTAGAAGCAGAAACAATTATTTTCTTGATCAAAGTTATTTATTGCAATATTATTTGTAAAGGCAAACATTTTGAGACATCCTAAATCACTTAAAACTGGATAAACATAAAAATTTTATATAGTGTGTTTTATATACCACTATTGTATAGAAAGAGGAAAAGATTGTGTAGTTTTAGCTGTTCATATTTCCATAAAATGTATCTGGAAATATATACAAGAAATAAAAGCATATGAGGAGGAGATGTGGATGGAGATGATAATTTTTACTGTATAATCCAATTTCCTTTCTGACTTTGGGAACATTCAAGTAAAAATTCAATTGAAAAATAATAAAAGCAAAAAAAAAAAAAAAAAAAAAGATTATGTCCCAGTGCAATAGCAACAAAATCAACTGTAAAATTCTGTGGCATTGGATCAGTATTGGAAGGGTCTAGAAAAACAATCTGGTTACTACTATAAAGTCTAGTAAAGTCAATCCAAGAAATCCTCTGACTTAAGTTTAGTATCGAGACTAAGCAAGTATTTGTTTTAATCTTGTGCCTGGAGAAGGTACATATTGTAAAATGTTCTGGGATGACTTTACACTTGTTCTGAATTGTAATGAACACAGCTGTCTTAATCTATTTTGCTTGTTTGGTTCTCCTAGTGTTCAGTGTTTGCATGACCAAGCTGTGCTAGGCAAATTCTGATGAAATAAACTGCATGAATGATGAGAGATTCCCACTGTACCAAAGAATCTAAACCTGGCTCTGTCTATTTCATGCATCAAGGTCTCTTGGCCACTCCCTACTCTCCGGTAATTAATTTCCTAACATGCTTCCTTTTCAGTATGGCAAGCTGCAGGTGCTGGTCACCCACAGGACACCCTCCTGCTGGTTATTAGCCATCACTAGTTTCCTGTAAGAATACTCTCCATAGACAATGCAGGTTACTAATCAAGACTGTAATACTAGATTTTCACCTGAAAAAATGATTTTGGAATATTAGGAGAAGTAAATCAAAGTACAGAACAGAGACAATGTAATAAATAGGCTTTTGAGAAGGTGCTAGAGAGCTTTATGCTTATTCTCTTACAGGACTATATAAATCACTTTTCCCTCTCTCCACATTTATCGAGACATAATATACAGATATCAACTATTTGCTCTCATCCAAACATACCTCACTCTTTAACCATTTTAAGCCTTTGAGCGTTTTGTTTCCTCTAACAGGAATCCCTTTGTCTTGCCATCTGTCTTCTGAATTACAATGTATCCTTCCAAATAGACAGTGCCTTTTCAGTGAACTTTCTGGGATTTGCTTCTTTGTGTCTCCCATAGAATTAATCCCTCCTTCATCTGGGCTGTTCCTTTTTGTATATACTCCTGTTCCTACAATGGCGGAATAGTGTTGAAATCATTGTTTATATACCTTGGGAACACATTTTATTAAATCTGTTCCTGTATTCTAATAAGAGACATAATTTTCAATGTATACATTTGATTTTTTAAAAAAGGCTATAAATATAAAATCACATTAAATTATACATTTTATGGTTCATTCTTGTTAAAAAATATGCTTACATAATATTAGGACTGTCTCACAAAATATGTGGCCATTGATGTATAATTATAAAATAAATATATTTACATATATATTTATATGTATGCATATGTAAATATATATGTAGTACATTTGCCTTGTATTTTAGAGAGTCCGTGAAGTGGCATTCATAGCTAAAGAAAGGTGTGCCTTCAAGACCTCCTTTATATGCTCCCGTCTTCTCTTGTCCTCTAGAGGAAGAACCATGATTTTGATGGGAGAGATTCCAGAACATTTGCTGGGCAGTGTTTATAAGAGAGTGAGATCACTGGGCTGCAAAGGTTCAGCACATGGCAGTGGATTCCTGTTTCTGTCTCTTTTCCTGCTGGATCTGGCATGTGATGTGTACCTAGATTCTAAGCTGCATTTAGCTACTGTACTCATTAACTTGGTCTAATCTGGCTCACTGGAGATTTTCATTGATTTGTCAAGCTTAAAGACAACTTATGAATTGACATTTATTTGCTGTAATTTCTTATGTTTTATGTTCTTTGAGAACTTTGTGAGGCAGAGAAGCAACATATCCTGAGGCAAGAATCGAGGTTTCCTAGCTTCCTCACCATAATATCTCTACTAGTATCCCAATCCCAACATTGCTTCTGAAATCTGGATAATTATTTCATCCCTTCAATGTGTTACAATAAACTTCTATTATACTTGTTTCTTCTTTAAAATGCTTTTATGGCATCTACTTGAATATATATATTTAGACACTATGGAAAGTTTGAATTGACATAGACACCTTTAGGCCAGTATGGTTAATGGAGACTATTGCTATTCATTGGTGTATGGGTAGAAATTCCAGGATTTATAAGTTCAGATATCTTGAGTTATAGTATCAGTATTAGTGTGTTCAGCATGATGTTTGTGATAGGAGTGAGGAAGAGACCCTTCTGGTATACATTTATCCACTTAAGGAACTTTTTCAACCTTTTCTTTCTCGAGGGTTCAAGGCTTCAGAGTTGACGACATGAATGATGTAATAGATTGTAGCACAAAGCTGAGCACAGATTAATCATTCAAAAAAAAATTGTTGGTGAATTACTGAGTTGAATGTTGTATCTTTTTAATGCCTGGCACTAGTATAAGGAGGGTACCATAGTTTATAAAGTTTCATGTGTTTTTCCCTCAAGGAAATGAAAACAGGACCAAATATTTTGCCAAGAAATCTAGAGAGTTTTATTACAAGACCTTAATGACAATTTGTTACCACAAAAATTCATGTTTACTAATGTTCAAAGAAACATATTTCATCAATGAGACCCTGCATGGAATATAGAACTTGGTTGAATATGAACGAAACAGTTGTTAAGACTTTGGTCTTATACTCAATCCCAGAGGCTTTAGTAATAGCAGTGTTTTATCAACCAAATATATAAAGTCTGAAAAAAGCCTCTCAAAGTGACTTTAACAACACCCAAGCTGATCCATGTAATGCATTTTAATGTCAAGCTATAGTCATAAAAGGAAAGTCTTAAGCAAACATCTAACAACAAGGCACTTACAAGCAAGTCAACATGCAAGATAGATAATAAAAATATTCCTTCATCAAGAAGCAATGTTATGCAGTATTCAGAAAAATACAAATACTGCAGGATTCCTTAAAGACAGAATGTCATTGCCTTTGGCATGCATGTGCCTGGGTTTATAATTTAAAGTTGTGATGTTTTTTCCAGAAATATATGTTTGTGTGTACATGTAAATGTATATTTAAAAATTATAAACTGAATCGAGCCCACATGATCTTTAATAGGGCTATACAGGATTAATCTACCCAACAATTATTAAAAGAGAAGGAATTTCTAATTAACTGCCACAGTTCTAGAATTCAAAATTATACATATATATTTTAAAAACAACAATATTTTGGGCTACTTTTAGAAAAATATTGAGATCTGGCCACCCAGAACCTGCATTTCCCTTAAGATACCTTGATTTCATATTTCTAGCCTCCAGAAATATGAGAGAATAAATTTCTATTGATTTAATCCACACAGTTTTATGTAGTACGTTGTTACAATACCCCTAGGAACCTGATGCAGTCATAAAATCTTTTCTAAACTCAAAGGCTAGACAGATACAAAATACACTGACTCCTATTCTAATAGCTTTCAATCTTATGTTAATCTGTTTACATATCTGTCTTCACACTTGGTACACTAGGCTGCTTACCTTTGAAACCATGTCCAAAAAATTGTGTACTTGAAAAGTCTGTACTTGTCTTTAGTATTATTATTATTATTATTATACTTGAAGTTATAGGGTGCATGTGCAGAATGTGCAGTTTTGTTACATAGGTATACATGTGGCATGTTGATTTGCTGGACCCATCAACTGGTCATTTGCACTAGGCATTTCTCCCAATGCTATCCTTCCCCCAACCTCCACCCCCTCCCACCCTCTGAGAGGCCCCAGTGTGTGATGTTTCCGGCCCTGTCTGCATGTGTTCTCATTGTTCAGTTCCCACCTATGAGTGAGAACATGCAGTGTTTGATTTTCTGTCCTGGTGATAGTTTGCTCAGAATGATGGTTTCCAGCTTCATCCATGTCCATGCAAAGGACGTGAACTCAGCTTTTTTTTTTTTTTTTTTTTTCGAGACAGAAAAAAAATAAACGTAATCTATATAAATGTAATCTATACACAGCCAGCTCTGTCGCCTAGGCTGGAGTGCAGTGGTACAATCTCGGCTCACTACAAGCTCTGTCTCCCGGGCTCAGTCTCCCGAGTAGCTGGGACTACAGGCACCCGCGACCACGCCTGGCTAAGTTTTGTATTTTTAGTAGAGATGGGGTTTCACTGTGTTATCCAGGATGGTCTGATCTCCTGACCTCATGATCCGCCTGCCACAGCCTCCCAAAGTGCTGGGATTACAAGCGTGAGCCACCGTGCCCAGCCGAACTCATCCTTTTTTATGGCTGCATAGTATTCCATGGTGTATATGTGCCACATTTTCTTAATCCAGTCTATCACTGATGGATATTTGGGTTCCAAGTCTTTGCTATTGTGAATAGTGCCGCAATAAACATATGTGTGCATGTGTCTTTATAGTAGCATGATTTATAATCCTTTGGGTATATACCCAGTAATAGGATCTCTGGGTCAAATGGTATTTCAAGTTCTAGATCCTTGAGGAATTGCCACACTGTCTTCCACAATGATTGAACTAATTTACACTCCCACCAACAGTGTAAAAGCATTCCTATTTCTCCACATCCTCTCCAGCATCTGTTGTTTCCTGACTTTTTAATGATTGCCATTTTAACTGGTGTGAGATGGTATCTCATTGTGGTTTTGATTTGCATTTCTCTGATGACCAGTGATGATGAAAAGTTTTCATGTGTCTGTTGGCTACATAAATGTCTTCTTTGGGGAAGTGTCTGTTCATATCCTTTGCCCACTTTTTGATGTTTTTTTTTCTTGTAAATTTGTTTAAATTCTTTGTAGATTCTGGGTATTAGCCCTTTGTCAGATGAGTAGATTGTAAAAATTTTCTCCCATTCTGTAGGTTGACTGTTCACTCTGATGATAGTTTCTATTGCTGTGCAGAAGCTCTTTAGTTTAGTTAGATCCCATTTGTCTATTTTGGCTTTTGTTGCCATTGCTTTTGGTGTTTTAGTCATGAAGTCTTTGCCCATGCCTATGTCCTGAATGGTATTGCCTAGGTTTTCTTCTAGGGTTTTTCTGGTTTTAGGTATAACATTTAAGTCTTTAATCCATCCTAAGTTAATTTTTGTATAAGATGTAAGGAAGGGATCCACTTTCAGCTTTCTACATATGGCTAGCCAGTTTTCCCAGCACCATTTATTAAATAGGGAATCCTTTCCCCATTTCTTGTTTTTGTCAGGTTTGTCAAAGATCAGATGGTTGTAGATATGTGGTGCTATTTCCAAGGCCTCTTTTCTGTTCCATTGGTATATATATATCTGATTTGGTACCAGTACCATGCTGTTTTGGTTACTGTAGCCTTGTAGTATAGTTTGAAGGCATGTAGTGTGATGCCTCCAGCTTTGTCCTTTTGGCTTAGGATCGTCTTGGCAATGTGGGCTCTTTTTTGGTTCCATATGAACTTTAAAGTAGTTTTTTCCAATTCTGTGAAGAAAGTCGTTGGTAGCTTGATGGGGATAGCATTGAATTTATAAGTTACCTTGGGCAGTATGGCCATTTTCACGATATTGATTCTTCCTATCCATGAGCATGGTATGTTCTTCCATTTGTTTGTGTCCTCTTTTATTTTGTTGAGCAGTGGTTTGTAGTTCTCCTTGAAGAGGTCCTTCACATCCCTTGTAAGTTGGATTCCTAGGTATTTTATTCTCTTTGTAGCAATTATGAATGGGAGTTCACTCATGATTTGGCTCTTTGTTTGTCTGTTATTGGTGTATAAGAACGCTTGTGATTTTTGCACATTGATTTTGTATCCTGAGACTTTGCTGAAGTTGCTTATCAGCTTAAGCGGATTTGGGGCTGAGGCAATGGGGTTTTCTAAATATACAATCATGTCATCTGCAAAGAGGGACAATTTGACTTCTTCTTTTCCTAACTGAATACCCTTGATTTCTTTCTCTTGCCTGATTGCCCTAGCCAGAACTTCCAACACTATGTTGAATAGGAGTGGTGAGAGAGGGCATCCTTGTCTTGTGCTGGTTTTCAAAGGAATGTTTCCAGTTTTTGCCCATTAAGTATAATTTTGGTTGTGGATTTGTCATAAATAGCTCTTATTATTTTGAGATATGTTCTATGAATACCTAGTTTCTTGAGAGTTTCTGCAATGAGGGGCTGTTGAATTTTGTCAAAGGCCTTTTCTGCATCTATTGAGATAATTATGTGGTTTTTGTCATTGGTTGTGTTTATGTTATAGATTACATTTATTGCTTTGCATATGTTGAACCAGCCTTGTATTCCAGGGATGAAACTGACTTGATCATGTTGGATAAGCTTTTTGATGTGCTACTGGATTTGGTTTGTTAGTATTATATAGAGGATTTTTGCACTGATGTTCATCAGGGATGTTGGCCAAAAATTCTCTTTTTTTGTTGTGTTTCTGCCAGGCTTTGGTATCAGGATGATGCTGGCCTCATAAAAAGAGTTAGGGAAGATTCCCTCTTTTTCTATTGATTGGAATAGTTTCAGAAAGAATGGTACCAGCTCCTCTTTGTACCTCTGGTAGAATTCAGCTGTGAATCCATCTGGTCCTGGCCTTTTTTTGGTTGGTAGGCTATAAATTATTTCCTCAATCTCAGAACCTGTTATTTGTCTATTCAAAGATTCAACTTCTTCCTGCTTTAGTCCTGGGAGGGTGTATGTTTCCAGGAATTTATCCATTTCTTCTAGATTTTCTAGTTTATTTGTGTAGAGGTGTTTATAGTATTCTCTTATGGTAGTTTGTATTTCTGTGGAATCAGAAATACAATAAATGTGATATCCCATTTATCATTTTTTATTGTGTCTATTTGATTCTTCTCTCTTTTCTTCTTTATTAGTCTTGCTAGCAGTCTATCTATTTTGTTGATCTATTCAAAAAGCTAGCTTCTGGATTCCTTGATTTTTTTGAAGGGTTTTTGTGTCTCTTATCTCCTTCAGTTCTGCCCCGATCTTAGTTATTTCTTGCCTTCTGCTAACTTTTGAATTAGCTTGCTCTTGCTTGTCTAGTTCTTTTAGTTGTTATGTTAGGGTGTCAATTTTAGATGTTTTCTGCTTTCTCTTGTGGGCATTTCATGCTATGAATGTCCCTCTACACACTGCTTTAAATGTGTCCCAGAGATTCTGGTATGTTGTGTCTTTGTTCTTATTGGTTTCAAAGAACATCTTTATTTCTGCCTCCATTTTGTTATTTACCCAGTAGTCATTCAGGAGCAGGTTGTTCAGTTTCCATGTAGTTATGCAGTTTTGAGTGACTTTCTTAATCCTGAGTTCTAATTTGTTTGTACTGTGATCTGAGAGACAGTTTATTGTGGTTTCTGGTTTTTCACGTTTGCTGAGGAGTGGTTTACTTTCAATTATGTGGTCCATTTTAGAATAAGTATGATGTGGTGCTGAGAAGAATGTATATTCTGTTGATTTGGGGTGAAGAGTTCTGCAGATGTCTATTAGATACTCTTGGTGCAGAGCTGAGTTCAAGTCCTGCATGTCCTTGTTAACCTTCTGTCTCATTGATCTGTCTAATATTGACAGTGGGTTGTTAAAATCTCCCATTTTTATTGTTTGGGAGTCTACATCTCTTTGTAGGTCTCTAAGGACTTACTTTATGAATCTGGGTGCTCCTGTACTGGGTGCATATGTCTTTAGGATAGTTAGCTCTTCTTGTTGAATTAATCCCTTTACCCTTATGTAATAGCCTTCTTTGTCTCTTTGGATCTTTGTTGGTTTAAAATCTGTTTTATCAGAGACTAGGATTGTAACCCCTGCTTTTTGTTTTTTTCTTTCCATTTGCTTGGTAGATCTTCCTCTGTCCCTTTATTTTAAGCCTGTATGTGTCTCTGCACATGAGATGGGTTTCCTGAATACAGCACACTGATGGGTCTTGACTCTTTATCCAGTTTTCCAGCCTGTGTCTTTTACTTGGGGCATTTAGCTCATTTACATTTAAGGTTAATATTATATGTGAATTTGATCCTGTCATTATGATGTTAGCTGGTTATTTTGCCCGTTAATTGATGCAGTTTCTTCATAGCATCGATGGTCTTTCTAATTTGGCATGTTTTTGCAATGGCTGTTACTGCTTGTTCCTTTCCATGTTTAGTGCTTCCTTCAGGAGCTCTTGTAAGGCAGGCATCTTGGTGACAGAATTTCTCAGCATTTGCTTGTTTGTAAAGGGTTGTATTTCTGCTTCACTTATGAAGCTTAGTTTGGCTGGATATGAAATTCTGGGTTGAAAATTCTTTCCTTTAGGAATGTTGAATATTGGCCTCTACTCTCTTCTGACTTGTAGGGTTTCTGTCGAGAGATCTGCTGTTAGTCTGATGGTCTTCCCTTTGTGTGTAGCCCGACCTTTCTCTCTGGTGCCCTTAACATTTTTTTCTTCATTCTAACCTTGATGAATCTGACAATTACGTGTCTTGGATTTGCTCTTCTCGATGAGTATCTTTGTGGCGTTCTCTGTATTTTCTGAATTTGAATGTTGGCCTGCCTTGCTAGGTTGGGGAAGTTCTGCTGGATATTATCCTGAGGAGTGTTTTCTAACTTGGTTCCATTCTCCTGATTCCTTTCAGGTACACCAATCTAATGTAGATTTGGTCTTTTCACCTAGTCCCATATTTCTTGGAGGCTTTGTTCGTTTCTTTTTACTTTTTTCTCTAATCTTGTCTTCTTGCTTTATTTCATTAATTTTATCTTCAATTAGTGATAACATTTCTTCCACTTGATCAAATCGGCTATTGAAGCTTGTGTATGTGTCACGAAGTTCTTGTACTATGGTTCTCAGCTCCATCAGGTCATTTAAGATCTTCTCTACACTGTTTATTATAGTTAGCCATTCATCTAACCTTTTTTCAAGGTTTTTAGCCTCCTCATGATGGGTTAGAACGTTCTCCTTTAGCTTGGAAAAGTTTGTAATTACCGATCCTCTGAAGCCTCCTTCTGTCAACTCATCAAAGTCTCTCTCTATACAGTTTTTCTCTGTTGCTGGCGAGGAGCTTCAATCCTTTGGAGGAGAAAGGGTGCTCTGGTTTTTGGAATTTTCAGCTTTTCTGCTCTGGTTTCTCCCTATCTTTGTGGTTTTATATACCTTTGGTCTTTGATGTTGGTGACCTACAGATGGGGTTTTGGTGTGGATGTCCTTTTTGTTGATATTGATGCTATTCTATTCTGTTTGTTAGTTTTCCTTCTAACAGGACCCTCAGCTGTAGGTCTATTGGAGTTTACTGGAGGTCCACTCTAGACCCTGTTTTCCTGGGTATCACCAGTGGAGGCTCAATTGGAAATGCAGAAATTACCTGTCTTCTGTGTGCGTCTTGCTGGGAGCTGCAGACTGGAGATGTTCCTATTCAGCCATCTTAGAAGCAACTGGGACTTTTCATTTAATATATGATCATTGAAAACATGTCTAGTAATTTTATTATAATTGATGCATTTTAAATGATATGGTTTTCATTTTGTAAAGATGCATAACTAAGTCATTGATAAATTTTGCTTTCAATTTTTAAGGAAACTTGTAAATTCGGAGTAACATTCACACCACTGACACTAAAGAAAGGTATTGACTAACAATTTGCTTTGAAACTGGTTTCTTTAAACTTCAGTGGCAAGATCTGCTCATTGCTTCTCCAATAACCATTCTATATCTCTTTATTCATAGTACCATACATGTTGGCCATACAGCAAAATTTTGACTAATGAAGTATAGTCAGTGGTCTGGACTTCTGGGAGATCTTAAAAGTGCTTCATCTAAACTACCTTACTGTAGAGTTTTGCCCTTTCCCTTCCTCCAGCCTGGAATGTGAACTAGATTGCTGGAATCCTAGCAGACATCTCGTGACCATAAGATGACCGGGACCCTTTAAAAGGATACCAAAATCCTGGGTTGCTCACTTTATATCAACTCTGAACTGATTGTCTCTAGTTTCCTTATTATATGAAAGAAAAAAACTTTCTAAAAGCCATTGTTATTATAGATAACAGTTTGTTGCAGCTAAACTCAAACCCTTGATAGATACTCTCATCTAGCCTCAGGTTAATTTTATCAGCTTAAGAATTAATACTGATTAAATTTTTACCATATGCCACACAATTTAGGTGCCACTAAGTAGTCCTTAAAATGTAGGACTATTATTATACACAGTTCATGAAAAAAAAAAAAAGTGAGACTCTAAAGAAGATATAATGACTGGTCTTATGTAAGACATTGGGCAAAGTATTTTATCTTTTCATGACTTGATTTCCTTAACCTGAAAAAGGAATATAATAATGCTAAACTACATTCTAGGGTTTTGGTGCGGATTAAATAATCTGGGAACGCTGTGAGGTAATGAGGGCTACATAAATGTCAGCCATTATTGAAATTTTAATGGATACCTGCTCTGACTACATAACATTTTAAAGGCAATGTGATACAATGTTCTCTTTTCAACATTTTTCATAAAAGTGAATATCCTAATTTATAATGAGTATCTGACCTCTTCTGTCTTTTAGAACATCAGAGATCACATAATCTCATTTTCTGAAGTAAAGATATAGAAACTGCCATTGCAATTAACCAGGTGCCTCTCAAATACTTCTAAGGAGAACAAAATAGACATTATCGTCTCTATTTGTTGTAAAACAAAGAACATATAGTTCTATGATTTGTCTAATTGCTAATAATAAGGGATAAATATAATTCTCAAACTAAGGTATTTTAATTCTGAGTTCAGTGATTTATCCCACAACACCACAGCTGCCTCAGCTTCTGTGCATTAAACATGAGTGTGTGTGGATGTATGTGTGTAATTTAAAGAGACCATATTTTGGAATTGTATCCCTATTGTTCCAATTTTTAAGGCAGCCAGTATTTAAATTGCCTCAATTAAAATTTCTACAACCATAAAATTGTTTTATGTTTTGAATTTATGTTGGTAATATCTTCATACCTCTTTTTGCAATCATAATTCCAAATAATTTTACGTTTGAACATCTTGAATCATCTTGCCATTTTAAATTTCTACTTATAACTTATTTGTCATATAGTATATACATAAGAAATCTCTTATTTTACCTGTGGAACATGTCACACGATAATATGTATACAATTTTCCTTCTACATTTTTCTTTTTCTAGTCAAGCTATGTAGCCTGTATAAGAAATACCAGCATTTTGTTTAGAAAAGTAGGATTTTACAGTTTATCAAGAAAGAACACAGGCATTGGCTGTGGTCTGACCAGCATATACTGGTGCTGGTATCACAGATAACACACCATACAGAAAAGAATACCCTCTTACCCATCACCTCTGCATTCCCTCAAGGACCATGTGTCTGGGAGAAGACCAAGGAGCAACTTAAATATCAATGTCAGTATAACCTTGCGAGCTCTCTGAAATTTCACTGACAACTAGCTTTCCATTTGTAATTGGAGAGAGGTCTAGCTGTCATGCTCTGCAGGCAGAATCCATGGAGAATTGCTGTTCAAATTGGAAAGGAGTTTCCTCTCATTAAAACCAAAAGAAATCGAGTGTAAATAGCATGGCTGTTAAGAACAACCACATGATATTGCCTCTTCTAATCCCAAGAGCTATTCTCTAATTCCAAGAGGGACAGTGGATGGAACTGGAAGAATCGCTTTTTTCTTAGGCTGTTAATATCCAACTCATGGGGGGCCCTAAAAATGCAATGCTCAAAACAGAGATCTTAATGACAAGACAACAGTGTACTAGAATGAAAAAACAATTTGGATTAAGATAATATGGGAAATAAATCAGAAGTCACCTTTCCTTTACAATAATTCTTCATCCTTTCTGTGTTTTTCTATAAATACAGCTATTAATGGAGAACCTTTCATGTTCTTGTCACTTTATAACCATTGTTACATTTTAATCACAACCAGAGTAGGTCAGAAACATGTTAAAATATTGAACATCTTAAGCTTTAGAAACAAACTTCTGAGGTTCAAATATCTGGGAGATCTTGGCAACTACTTATCCACCTCGCTCTTCATTTTCCTCCTTAGCAAAGTTTTCTTACTAACAAAAATGGTAGTATTTGCCTTAGAAGGTTACACAAAATAATTCCCGTAAATACAGGATGGTGTCTAGCATAGATTAATCACTCAAGTACTATTATTGTTGGGATCTGTTTTACAGATGAGGAAACTGTACCAACGCTCTCCCAAAATAAGACAGTGGTTGGTTGTGATACACAGGGATTTGAACATAGCCAATCTTACTCAGATATTTTAAAATCTGTTTTAAATTTTCATAGGATTATTGTGAAAATTAGAAGACATAATGTACACTCTAAGTGCCCTCTACAGTGTACTTCCATTACTTTTCTAGCTGATTTGAGATTGATTCTGCCTTCTAAGTTAAAATACTTTTTCACCTCAAAACTTTGTATGTCTTTATATTTGCCTCAGTTGCATTAGTAGTAGGATGCCAAATCCAACCTTTCCTGTGATTTTAGCAGACACAAGGTCAATAAAACAATAAGTACCAAGTCCCTCCACATTCTACAGTGACGCGATATAACATCCATTAAGAACTTGTAAAGGAGATGGGTCAAAAGTAGATCTGCCAGTATTAGGCGTTTATACATTTCAGGTGTATATGACAACGAAGGGTGCAATTTACTTATTAGCTAAACACCAGAAAAGATTTGGGACCACTCAGATATTTCAATGGTGAGGACAAAAATAACTAGGCTAGAATGGCGTGAACCCGGGAGGCGGAGTTTGTGGTGAGCCAAGATCTCGCCACTGCACTCCAGCCTGGGCGACAGAGCGAGACTCCGCCTCAATAAAAAAAACAAAAAAAACAACAGCAAAAAAACTAGCCTACAGTACCAATGTGTAGGAACAATGAGAGAAAGAATGAAATTGTTTTCTGCTAAGATTCCTTTGGAGTTAGCCTGCGTGAGAAATCAGTAACATATTAGTGTATATGTTTGGATTTTCTGCACTATATTGTGAGTTTTCTGGGTGCAAGAACATGCCTTCTTTTCTTATGGGTCCTTACGGTTATGCCAGAGTTTGTGATCCACCAATATTGTTGGTAGATTGAAGTTGCAATTACTTAGAGTTGTTCAGACAACGTCATTAAACTCAATGATTTTGATGACCACTGATGAAAAAGGGGGACTTTGATATGGATTATATACTACCATGTACATATCATAATTTCTGTTTCAGCAACTCTTTGCACCACCTGTATACACTCACAAACAACTCCCAGTAATTTGCAAGTATGTGCACAAGACTGAGGGCAGAGTGTTGCCTTCAAGGTCATTAACTCAATATTATGTATTCCATGCATTCCATCCTTAGATATTCATTCTATCATCTAATTATGTAAGCTTGGAGAAAAATTAAATTGATGGGTGATTATATCATAATTACCTTTCAGATAGTTAGAAGTAAATTGACATAATGAGACAAACTGAACTCTGCAGAGAAGGGCATATCTGAAAGCTTGTGGCTTCACAGTAGTACAACTAACATAGTAAAAAAAAAAAAAAAAAAAAAAAAAAAAAAAAAAGGGTCAATGTAGACTAGGTGCGGTGGCTCATGTCTGTAATCCTAGCACTTTGGGAGGCTGAGGCGGGCAGATTGTTTGAGCCCAGGAGTTTGTGACCAGCCTAGCCATCATGGTGAAACCTCATCTATACTAAAAATACAAAAACAAACAAACAAACAAACAAAAACATTAGCCAAGCCTGGTGGTGCACACCTGTAATCTCAGCTACTTAGGAGGGTGAGGTATAAGAATCGCTTGAACTGGGGAGGCAGAGATTGTAGTGAGCTGAGATGGCACCACTGCACTCCAGCCTGGGCAACAGAGCAAGACTCCATCTCAAAAAAAAAATACAGTAGTTGTACCTTTGCAAATGATCCAATGTTTAAAATGTGGAAAATTTCACATAAAATTGAAATATTCAGCTTCTATTGAAAAATTATTATACCTGGTAACACTGGATGTGTATCTTACAGGGACACCATTTTCTTTAGCCTAGGAACATCTGAGTACTTTAGACTAAGATTTGTATCCTTCAGACTGGAACAGTTTGCTCTAGTCACAACCCCTCATACAATATATGGATAAACACTTACACATAGCCTGTATCACCCAGGTACCTTTCCTCCTCAGTCACTTTACAGCTTTTTTCCTACAGCATTGATCTTCAGTACACGAGATGACATATGGAAACAAATTTCACTTGTTCTTTCTGGTCTCAAAGTGTATATGTGGGTAGGATAAATTATTTTTTTATTTTTTTATTTTTTTTGAGACGGAGTCTCACGCTGTTGCCCAGGCTGGAGTGCAGTGGCGCGATCTCGGCTCACTGCAAGCTCCGCCTCCCGGGTTCCCGCCATTCTCCTGCCTCAGCCTCCTGAGTGGCTGGGACTACAGGCGCCCGCCACCGCGCCCGGCTAATTTTTTTTTTTTTTTGTATTTTTAGTAGAGACGGGGTTTCACTGTGGTCTCGATCTCGTGACCTTGTGATCCGCCCGCCTCGGCCTCCCAAAGTGCTGGGATTACAGTCTTGAGCCACCGCGCCCGGCCAGGATAAATTATTAATGTCAAGTGTACTGCTTCTCATAACCAGTCTCACTGCAAACATCACTACTTATGGCACTTATTCTTAAAGTTCAAATGTGGCTGCAGAATCTTTCTTAATCTTAGTAATCCAGGACATCTAAGTAAATGCTCAGAGTTGGCATATGAGGTGTATTAGTTATTTATTGGTGTATAACCATATTATTAATACCACAAACTTAGTGACTTATAGCAACACATGTATTATCACACAGTTTCTGTGGCTCAGGAGCCTGAACACAACTCAGCTGTATCTTCTTCAGGCTCTCACAAGACTTCAATCCAGATGTTGGCTGGGGCTGGATTCTCAATCTGTTTCTTATGGATTGTTGGACTGAGGTCGTCAACTTCTTGATGACTGTTGAAGGCCAGTTCTCAGTTCTCTGCCATGTGGGACCTCCAATGTGCTGATATGAACAGGATACAGGAAAATATTGGGTAGAAGAGGGAGGTTCCCTGGCAAAGGCCCCACCCTCAAGCCTGGAAACCTGCTGCACTAAATGGAAACAGGCATTCCTGTGTTCATGCCCAAAAGTTGCCTTTTGGTCCACTGTGCCCCTCTATTCTGTACCCATATAAACACCAGACCCCAGGTTCCAGAAGCAGACAAGGAGACTAAGAGAAGAACAGAAGAAAGGCAAAACAGTATGGCAGAGAAGGAAAGAAGAGAAGGGGCATTTGAATGCCAAGAGGAATTTGGCTGGGGATATTTAGAGAGGAGATTGGCCACTGGATGGCCAAACTCCAGGGGAAGATCATCTTCCCACTCCCTCCCCTTCCCAGCTCCCCATCTATCCTGCTGAGAGCTACTTCTACCACAAAATAAAACCCATGCATTCATCATCCTCAAGTCTATGTGGAACCTTATTCTTCCTGGATGTCAGACAAGGACCTGGGTACCAAGAAGGCACTGGGCTGGTTAACACTTAAGCCATCTGTGGACAGCAAGGCTAAAATTACAAACTGTGACACATGCCCACTTGGACTTTGGGAGTTGCAGCTTCCCAGCCCTGGACGCTGCCACGGGATCAGAGCTCAGGGGCTCTTGCCCCAGCTCCTGCACCTGCCTGTCTGCATGTGTCCCCTCATAAGAAGTTTGAATAGGCATGGCAGCCAAACAGATGAGCCACAGCCCTGTCACACATCCTGAGTGGAGTGTCAGGGAAATTTCCTGTTTCATTGGCAGCTTCTTTATTCAAAGGCAGCAAAGGAAAGAGACTCTCCATGCAATATGTGGTACCCATCTTATATAATAAGATAACATACACATAATAACATATATTCTGTCACTTTTGCCATATTCTATTGGTTAGAAGCAAGTCATAGGTCACAACATGCCTAAAGGAAGGGGATTACAAGGGAGTAAATATCAGAAAGGAGGGATTATAGGAACCACCTTAAAGTCTATTGACCACATGAGGTGAAACTATTTACCATCCCTGACAAAGGCTCATCAGTATTAGTTACAGAGAGGAGAATTTTGATTTTGCTTAAGAAAAATACATTTAACAATTAGAGCAACTTGTGATGTAAGTATGATGGCAGGGATAGTTCAAATAGAAGTTTGTAGCAGGAGATGGAAACATTTAATACAATGGAATGGGGCTAAAATTTGGCTACTGGAAATTTCCTTAAAGGCCTAAAATTCTGTGCTACTTCATTGTATTATAAAAAGTCATAATATTGTGTGTTTTACATGAAAAGAGAAGAGAATGTTTGATAAGTGCCTTAGTCCATTTGTGCTTCTGTAACAAAGTACCTGAGAATGGGTAACTTACAAAGAATAGAAATTTCTTTCTCACAATTCTGCAGGCTGGGCAATTCAGGATCAAGATGCCAGTAGATTTGGTGTCTGCTGATGGCTGTCTTCTGCTTCCAGAATGGAATCTTGTCACTGTTTCCTGCAGAGGGGATGAACACTGTGTCCTCACAAGGCAGAAAGTAAAACAGCAAAAATGGCCTAGCTAGTTTCCTCCAGCCATTTTATAACATTGCTTATCTTATCCAGGAGGGCTGCACCTTTGTGACTTAATCACCACATAAACGTCCAACCTTTTAATATTATTACATTGGGGTTTAAGTTTCAACATGATTTTTGAAGAGGGCACAAACATTCAAACCATAGCAGTAGATATTTCAAATTCATAGTTTTTGGGTTCACTATAAAAACTGCATAATTTCATTTGATAAAATATGCATAATTATAATTATAGAATTGTAAGAATATCCAAATAGAAAATATTTCCCAAAAGTATTGATATGGACAGGAGACAGGGAAATACTGGGTAGAAGATGGAGGTTCTTCCGCAAAGGCCCCACCTTCAAGCCTGGATACCTTGGCTGGCCCTAAATGAAGACAGACATTCCTGTTTTCATGCCCCAACAGTTGTTTTTTGGCTCCCCATTTGGGGTTTGTACCCACATAAACCTCAAAACCCAGGATCCAGAGGCAGATGAGCAGACAAGGAGATGAGGAAATGAAGAGATGAGGAGAGAACCAGACAAACAGCAGAACAGCATGGCAGATAAAGAAGAGAAGGAACATCTGAACACAGAGAAGAGTTCAGCTGGGGGGCAGTTGGAGAGGAGTTTGGCCGCTGGACAGATGAACTCCAGGGAAAGATAACCTTCCCACTCCATCCCCCTTCCAGCTCCTTATCCATCCCACTGGGAGCCACCTCCACCACTCAGTAAAACCCCTGCATCCTTCAAGTCAATATGTGACCTGATTCTTCTAGGACACTGGACAAGAGCTTGGGATACAGAAAGCTGTCACATTGGCCCACTGCCCTTGCAGAAAGGCAGAGGAGTCATTGAGCTGGTTAACACTTCAGCCAGGCTAAAAGGGCTTTGTAACACTGGGGTCACAGGCACTCACCTTTAGGCACTACCATGGAGCCAGAACCCAAAGCACTCACCCAGCTTCTGCACCTGCTCGTCTGCATGCTCCCCCTCCCATAAGGGGTTTGAACTCACTGCAGCTGAACAGAGAGCCACATCTCTGTCACACACCCTGAGAGGGAGGCCAGGGAACTCTCCTGTTTCAGTATTTATCTCCTGTTCAGTATTTATTGAGTATCTACTGAATGTTTGAGGCTGTTCTTTCACTGAACGATACAGAAATAGCTGATGACATATCTTCTTGACTTTATAGAGTTTACAATTGATGCTAGAGAAATGGGATTCAAAATAATGGCAAAATAGGGTAAAATAAAACATTAAATCAAATGTCACACTGTAATAGATACACAGTGATCTGCCTCAGTCTTTTTCTTTCTGACTGGAAAAGCAAGAAATGTGTAGAAATGAAACTCCAACATTATAAATATTTTCCACTACTGTTGATACTTAAATAGGGAGTTGCTGAAATAGTTGGGAGAGATGGTTTTAAAGCTACACTTGAGAAAGAGAGCATTTCATTGTGTCTTGGAGAATAGTAGAAAAAGACAATGGTGTTCTTTATTTCTATTGGCCATTTTTTTTTTGTTTTTTGTTAGAAGCCATGTAACTTTTGAGATTCACACACAGAAACACAAAGATATTAAATGGTTTTCACACTATAAAACATTTTAACCGTTATGCATTTTGATTGCAGGTAAAAATTCAATTAACCACTGATGGGCAACATCCAAAATTAAGAGCAGAAACAGAAAAATAAAAGACCACTCAGCAAAGACAAGTAGAGTATAAGCATCACATAGGCTGGAAACTTTGCTCTTTTCTGTTTGTTTTTGTCCGTTCTCTTATGTATCCCAAGCATCTGGAATGAGGACCGGCACATAGCTATTGTTCAATAAATGCTTGTTGATAAATTAAAAATGCTGGAATTATTTGACTTCTCTTTATCAACTGTAGGCAACACTAACCTGTATGCAGGAAAAAAAGATACAGGATTAATGAAGAATTTGGGGGTGGTTTACTCTAACAGTATTATCTAGACTCTCATTTAGGATCTATATTTGCATTGAAAGGTGCAGGAAATATGATTTACTTCTGTACAGAATGTACTGAAACCTGTGTTTCTGAGTCTGTAATTAAATGTGGCCCTTATCTTAATGAGCACATGCCATCCTTCTCTCTAGGCAGAGCCTCTTAACACAACTGAAATAGCCCAGCAATTGCACAGAGCATACTGCAGAGTTCTGTCATATCCCATGATACAATTAGTCTCTGTGATTAGGTGGATTTAAACAAAAAGGTATGTGTTTATCTTCATGATGCACAGAGTGGCAGTGGCAGGTGGCTCCATTTCCTAGAATATGGTTCCAATCCAAGATGTCATTTGGAGAGATATCAGTTGCCACAGAGAAGTTAAGTCTTGTGTGAAGCTGAAGAAGGTGAAGTTGATCATAGGAGTTTCCTTGCACTTCTCTTTGGAACAGCTTAAATCCTAGGCACCCACCTTTGCCTCAGAATTCAGCTGGTGTCTGATGTGGAATAATTTGTGTCCCCTGCCCAGAAAGATATGTTGAAGTGCTAACCCTGGTACCTGTGACTATGACCTTCTTTGGAAGTAGGATATTTGCAGATGTAATCAAGTTAAAATGAGTCATCCTACATCTAGTTAATGGTGTCCTTATAAACAGGCTGAGATTTGAAAACCCAGAGGGCAGAGGGAAATAGGGCACTTGATGACCAAGGCGGAGATTGCAATGATTCAACTGCAAGCCAAAAAATGCCAAGGATTGGCCAGGCATGGTGGCTCACGCCTGTAATCCCAGCACTTTGGGAGTCCGAGGCAGGTGGATTGTGAGATCAGGAGATCGAGACCACCCTGGCTAACATGGTGAAACCCCGTCTCTACTAAAAATACAAAAATTATCTGGGCATGGTGGTGGGCACCTGTAGTCCCAGCTATTCGGGAGACTGGCATGAACCTGGGAGGCGGAGCTTGCAGTGAGCTGAGATGGCATCATGGCACTCCAGACTGGGAGAGAGAGCGAGACTCCATCTTAAAAAAAAAAAAAAAAAAAGCCAAGGATTACTGGCAACAAGCAAAAGCTAGGAAGACACAAGGAAACATATTTTCCCACAATCCTCAGAGGGAACATATCTCTGTAGATGCCTTGATTTTGGACATCTGGCCTCCAGAGTTATGAGGCAATTAATTTTTCTTAAGGCTGTGTAGTTTGTGGTAACTTGATATGGCAGCACTAGGACATTTATATGATGCCTCAGGTGGAAAACATAGGCCCTGTAGTTAGAAGTTTCCTTGACTAATCTCTCTCACCTCAGTGCCTCATTTCTACTTTCTTTCAGGGAGCATGAGCTCTGACTTAGGGAAGGAATATTCTAAGCTTCCTTTCAGAGCCAGTAATTTTCTTCCAGTTAAAATTGTTTAAGCTAAACTAACCCTTTTTGTTCATTCAGGCTGTGTGACAAAGATACCATAGACTGCGTGACTGAAAAAACAAACATTTCTTTCTTACAGTTCTGGAGGCTGGGACGTCCAAAGTCAAGATGCAGACAGATGGATTGTCCCTGGAAGGCCTGCTTCATAGATGACTGTCTTCTCCCTGTGTTCTTAGGAGTGAGGGTACCTTTCTGGTGCCTCTTTTTCATAAGGACTGTTGGAACCGAACTGTCGATTCCCTCCTGGGCAGGGGTCGCCGCGAAGGATCACCGAAACGAGATTCACAGCAGAGAGTTATTTATTACTAGCGCGCTAGGGTCCCAAGCTCTAAGTTGGCCCTGGGACCCCAACTGCTTGTTACAGGCTGTTTATATAGGCAAACACAAGTTCAAACACAGCTTAGGGCGCGAAATTCAAACAAAGCTTTAGGCGCGTGGTAATTGGGTCTGTCTATGGCCTGAGCAAGGTGTCTTGTTCTAATTGGTTAGAGCAGGACCTTATGAGGTTTTTTTCCTGGAGTTGTTGATTCCGGGAACTTCGAGGCAGGGTGGGACCCCCGGAATTGGCAGGGTGGGACCTCATGAGGTTGTTTCCCGGAATTGGCAGGGTGGGACCCTATCAGGGTGGGACCTTATCGAGGCAGGGTGGGACCCTATCCAGAGCCACCTGGTGTTAATTTTTTTTAAGTTCTTTTTTCTATGAGGCCTAGTTTCTAAGTTTTATGTGGCCTAGTTTCATTCCCTCCTCTTTTTGTGTCAGAGGCTCAATCTTGAGCCTCTTCTTCAGTCCTGAGGGTCTGGTATTGTTGGGTCAGAACCATAGCATGTACTATGTTTAATCTATTTTTAATAAGGGTGAGTAAGTGGTTGAGTATGCATGGCCCGAAAGTCAGGATGAGCGTGAGCAGGATGAGGGGTCCTAAGATGGTGGAGATTAGGGTGCTAAGCCAAGGGGATTGGTTGTACCAATTTTTAAACTAACTTTGTTGAGATTTTCTCTCTTTTTTTCTCTTGTCTAATCTTTTTCTTAGTTTTGCCATAGAATCTTTAACTATTCCTGAATGATCTGCATAAAAACAACATTGCTCTTTCAGGGCTGCACAGAGCCCGCCCTCTTTCAGAAAGACAATTTCTAGTCCTTGTCGGTTTTGTAATACAACTTCAGACAGAGAAGTCAAGGACTCTTCAAGTTTTGTGATAGATTGTTCTATGGCTCTAAGGTCTTCATCTATGGCTACTCTAAGTTGTTGCAGATGATGGTTACCATGCACTAGGGCTGCTGTCCCGGTCTCAACTCTAGCCGCTACCTTAATTCCTAACATGTCGGCGAGGGTGAGGGAGATTAAGGGCGGGGAGGTGCTTTGAGGAGCTTTTAGTTGGGGCTTCTCCGATATGGAAACCGGGGGCTTCCTAGCTTCTAATAAAACCTGGTTTGGCCTTACTGCAACAGGGGCAGTGTCTGGATTGACTAATAGTCTGATTTGGAGGGGAATTTTAGGCGGGTTGTGCTGGTATAAATAGAGACCCTATATTAACCTTGTTGTTATCTATCTGTTATCAGATTTTGCCGCATCTTCAAACTTGATGCGAACCAGGTTGCAATTTTCCGAATATCGGGTTGTGGTACAGGGCTGGACAAAGGACATGGTTATATACCAAGGTTTTGTGGCTTATTTTTACTTTCCATTATTAGTAGTCACACAGGACCAGCTTTTGCAATACAAGTGAGTCAGATTTTCACAAGTTTTTCTTATTTGTCCTGTCCTGAATCTGGGACAGGCATAAAACCTGTTCCGGCTGATGGACACCTTTCTAGCCTGTCCTTTCCATTCTTGTCCATCCTGAGGAGTCCTTAATAGGACTCCTGTGGGACCAGTAAACCGGGGGCCTGTGTTTTTTATCTTTCCTGCTTTTTTTTTTTTTTTTTTTTTTTAGGTTGAAATAGAGGTCTGGAAACCAAGTCTTTATAGGAGCATTCTCGGAGGTCTTATTTAAGACCTCTTGATTATTAAAATTAATTATCTGTCAGGTCAGGCTAAATGGCCGGTGGGGGTTAGCATCAAAAACTACACTAGAGACGGCGCAGGGAAGAAGGGCAAACAATAAGCAAGGAGTTAGATACGAGAGAGTCTTATCTTGAGCGGGTCCGCGGAGCGTCGGAGTTTCCATGTCTCAAGTGGTGTTGGTCCGGACGTCTCTGGAGCAGCCTTGGCGTGGGATGCGTGGATCCAAGTGGAGATTCCGTCAACCTTTATGGCTGTGGGCGTGGTCAGGAGAACAATGTAGGGTCCTTTCCACCGAGGCTCTAGTCCTTGAGTGCGGTGCCTTCTAACGTAGACAGAGTCTCCCACCTGGAAGGGGTGACTGGTCTGTGGATGTCCTGGTTGGTACAGTTCTGCCAAGGGGGCCCAGATTTGGACCTGTACTGCTTGGAGTCCTTTTAGCCGAGCCTGTAGGTCAGTTTTAGGATCGGAGGGGGAGAAGGAGTTAAGCAAGGTTGACAAAGGGGGAGGTCCTCCGTAGAGGATTTCATATGGAGTGAGCCTAAAATGGTTAGGCGTATTTCGGGCCCTTAACAGAGCTAAGGATAGGAGGCGTCTCCAATCTTTTAAACCAGTCTCTAAGGTCAATTTAGTAAGGGTCTCTTTTATTGTTCTATTCATTCTTTCTACCTGTCCTGAGCTCTGGGGTCTATAGGCACAATGTAATTTCCAATTAATCCCCAATATCCTGGCGAGCCCCTGACTTACCTGAGAAACGGAGGCCGGCCCGTTATCTGACCTAATTACCTTGGGAAGTCTGAATCTAGGAAAGATTTCTTCCAGAATTTTCTTGGCTACCATGTGTGCCGTTTCTTGCCGGGTGGGGTAGGCTTCTACCCATCCTGAAAAGATATCTATAAACACTAGTAAGTACTTATATCCAGCATAGTGAGGTTTTACTTCAGTGAAGTCTATTTCCCAATAGACTCCTGGGCGATTACCACGAGTTCGTTTCCTTTCTGGCACTCGGGTAGCCCCAGCGTTTACCTGCTGACAGACCTTACAGGCAGATGTCACTTGTTCTACGAGGGTACTTGCCTTTGGGATTAGAAAGTCAGTTTTTTCAATCAGTAATTTTAGCTTTTCGACTACTCAAGTGTGTCCAGGCATGCATCTGCTGGATCATTGCCAAGGCCTCCTTTTGGGGAAGGACTATTTTTCCTCCTTTTTCTCAGTTTTTAGTGTCTTTGTTCTCTATAGCCCCTGTGGCTTTTGCTTCTTCCTGGTCTCCCGGGGTTTAAGTATGTTTAATAGTTATGTGGCTGGTTTCGTCAGGTTCTGTGGCTAGGGTTAGTACTTCCGCCATGGCGGCTTGCCTGGCCACTTGGTCGGCCTGTCTGTTTCTTACTGCGACTGGATCTTGTCCTTTTTGATGCCCGGGGCAGTGAATTATAGCCACTTCTTGAGGAAGAAAAAGGGCTTTTAATAAGGCAATTATTTCAACTTTGTTCTTGATTTCCTTTCCTTCTGAGGTTAGGAGACCTCTTCTTTCATAGATACTTCTATGAGTATGAGCCGTTGCAAAGGCATACCGGCTATCAGTATAAATGTTAGCTTTCTTTCCCTTGGACAGCTCTAGGGCCTTGGTTAGTGCTATTAACTCAGCCTTCTGTGCAGACGTGCCAGGGGGTAGTGATTGTGCTTAAATGGTGTTGTGGCTATCTACTACCACCGCTCCCGCCCTCCGGGTACCTGAGTCAAGGTAACTGCTGCCGTCTGTGTACCAGGTGTGATCCGCGTCTGGGAGTTCTTGGTCTTTAAGGTCTTCCCGTGTTCCATGGGTCTCAGCCAGTACTTGCCGACAATCGTGTGGGCTTGGTTGGTCTTCTGGTACCGGCAGCAGCGTAGCAGGGTTTAGGGTGACCGGAGGGCCAAACTGGACACGGTCCATGTCCAGTAGGAGGGCCTGGTAGTGGGTTAGGCGTGCGTTGGTTATCCACCGGTCCGGGGGCTGCCGCACTATGGCCTCTAGAGCATGTGGGGTAATAATAGTTAGTGGCTGCCCAAGGGTTAACTTAGCAGAGTCCTTGACCAGCATAGCAGTGGCTGCCATGATGCGAAGACACGGGGGCCAGCTGGCCGCCTCCACTTCTCTCCCTCTCTCCCTGGTCCTTTTTCTCTCACAACTGCCACCAGGATTTTTGTTAAATGCTTATCCCTCACTTGGTCCTTACGATCCTCTCGCTCCATCTGTTCCTTCGCTAACCTGGCTTCCCTTTCCTCAGGGGTTTCTCTCTTATTATACACTTTTTCTGCCTCCTTAACCAATTCCTGTAATCCATAGGTTTGGATTCCATCTAGTCTTTGGAGTTTTCCTTTGATACCTAATGCAGCTTGGTCTATGAATGCCATAGCTACGGTAGCCTTATGTTCTAGGGCCTCTGGGTCTAATGGGGTATACATTTGGAACCCTTCCAGAAGCCTTTCCATGAAGGCTGCCGGGCTTTCATCCCTTTCCTGAGTTATGGTCCTTACCTTGGTCAAATTTGTGGGGCGCTTTCCTGCCCCTTTGAGACCTGCCAACAGAGCCTGGCGATAGATTTGGAGACTCTCCTTACCTGGTGCCGTTTCATAGTCCCAGTCTGGGCAGGTGAGGGGAAATCCCTCATCTATTTTATTGGGAAGTTGGGTTGGGAGGCCTCCTGGTCCTGGCACATTTTTCCGGGCCTCCAGGAGGACTTGCTGCCTTTCTTCAGTGGTTAGGAGGACCTGCAAGAGTTGCTGGCAATCATCCCAAGTGGGCTGGTGAGTGAGGAGAATGGATTCTATTAACGAGGTTAGGGCCTGGGGGTCTTGGGAAAAGGAAGGGTTATGGGTTTTCCAGTTGTAGAGGTCAGAGGCAGAGAAGGGCCAGTACTGGACCGTGCGATTGACAGTACGGAGGGGAAAAAGGGAGGATTGCCAAGTGGAAGGGCCATCTGGGTCCTCAGTCCGCCACAAGCGGAGACGAGGAGGTGTCGGTGGCGGCGTCCGAGGGGTGAGTTTGGGCGGGGCTGGCGAAGGAGACGGGGTGGAGGGAGGGGCCGAGGGAGAAGTTGGAGAAAGGGTAGGGGCCGAGGCGGTAGAGGAAAGAGCTGGGGACAAGACAGGGGGCAAGGGTGAAGTGTAAGGTGGAGGTCTTAGAAGGGGGTTTTGAGGTGGAGGAGGCAGGGGGTCAAGAAGGAGGAGATCCCTCTGGGGTTCATCTGGGAGGACTGGCTTATGTGGGTCCGGTTTCCGATTTTTTTTTTTTGGGGGGGGCTTCTAAGGCAAGAAGGGTAGACTGGGGTGGGGAAGGGGAATGGAGGAAGGGTTTCACCCAAGAGGGAGGGTTTCGGACCAGATCCTCCCAAGTAATTATGTAGGCCACCTGGTCTGGGTGTCCGTGTGGCCCAGGATCCATCACTGTTGCTTTAACCTGTAAGATAATTGGGAGGTCAAATGTTCCGTCCCGGGGCCACCCAACATGGAGGGTAGGCCACTCGGACGAGCAGAATTTTTGCCATTGTCCCTTACGGACTTCTATGGCGAGGTTGTGGGCTCGAGCCCGAATGTCAGGGAAGTGAGTCAGGGTCAGAGACAAAGGAGTCGTCAACGTCTGTCTTATTTCGTCCACGTATAACAAGGACAAAACGAAAGTAACAAAAACAAAGACCAGACAAGTAAGGAGAAGCCGCGCGGCCAGAGAGTGGCGCCACAAGATCATAAAATACTCAGACGGCAGGGGCGACCTGCCTACAGATTTAAGGAGGCTGACTGAGTCGTCAGCCTTCTCCCAGACTACCGCCAGGGCGTCCCCCGGGGCGTAAGTGGGAAGGTGCTGGACACGTCTGTCCCCCTTCCCCACTTAATTCAGAAGGAGTACTCCCCAGAGTTCAGAGTTAGCCGGCAAGACAGACAGAACAAAACAAAAGTACCTGGTAGGTCCGTTCAGTCAGCAGTCCGTGGCCCGGGCCAGATGGGTCTCCGCTGGATGGGTCGGGGGTCCTCGGACGACCCCACTTCCCAGCCAATGCACCAAATGTTGGAACCGAACTGTCGATTCCCTCCTGGGCAGGGGTCGCCGCGAAGGATCACCGAAACGAGATTCACAGCAGAGAGTTATTTATTACTAGCGCGCTAGGGTCCCAAGCTCTAAGTTGGCCCTGGGACCCCGACTGCTTGTTACAGGCTGTTTATATAGGCAAACACAAGTTCAAACACAGCTTAGGGCGCGAAATTCAAACAAAGCTTTAGGCACGTGGTAATTGGGTCTGTCTATGGCCTGAGCAAGGTGTCTTGTTCTAATTGGTTAGAGCAGGACCTTATGAGGTTTTTTTCCTGGCGTTGTTGATTCCGGGAACTTCGAGGCAGGGTGGGACCCCCGGAATTGGCAGGGTGGGACCTCATGAGGTTGTTTCCCGGAATTGGCAGGGTGGGACCCTATCAGGGTGGGACCTTATCGAGGCAGGGTGGGACCCTATCCAGAGCCACCTGGTGTTAATTTTTTTTAAGTTCTTTTTATGAGGCCTAGTTTCTAAGTTTTATGCGGCCTAGTTTCAAGGACACTAATCCCATTCCTGAAGGCTCCACTCTCATAACATCCAGAAGGTCCTACATTCTAATATCATCACACTGCAGGTTAGAATTTCAGCGTATTAATTTTGGTATGACACATTCAGTCTATAGTAGCAACCTTCCCTTGAAACTCAATGATCTGTGATAAGGTTCAGCTAAACCTAAAAGTATATGATATAAAGCTGAAAAGAAAATAAACTGTGACAACTGTTTTTGGAGGGGAAGCAATTTAGCATAATATGCTAACATGTAAGTATTTAAAAACATTTTCGTTTTTGGAAAATATTGCTAAAGGAATTACGAAATATGTACACAAAAACTTAACTACATGGGTGTTAAGCACCATATTGTTTGCAATAGGGAAAAGATTTAAAAATGGAAATATCTAAGAATATCAGATTATTAAATAAATTATGTTTTTCCCATATGAGGATATACTACATAGGTATTGAAAAATGAAGCTATGGAATAGTCACTTTATTTTATTAAGTGTTAGTTGTATTTTATTTATAATTCACACATAACAGTTATACGTATTTATGGAATACAGTGATGTTTCCATGCATGTATAAATTATATAACAATTAAATCAGGGTAATTAGCATACTTTAAACATGTATCATGTTGTGGTGAAAACATTCAAAATTCTACCAGCTATTTTGAAATATACAATATATTATTAGCTGTATTCACCCTATTATGGAATAAAGTATGAATAGTCATTTTAAAACTATGCTCTGAAGAGGATGCAAATATCTCAGGAACATTTCAGTGAGTTTTTTAAGAGGTGAGACAAAGTCAAGATCCTCTGAGCTTTGCCCCATTACCTTCACTTAACCAAATCTGCTCTATTTCATCTCTTTAATATGAGTAAAATGCCATCTGAAAAAAAAAATTATGTATTGTTTTCTGTCCCCGCAAAAGTTGTCGAGGTCCTAACACCCACAAACTGTAAATGTGACATGATTTGGAAATAGAGGCTTACAGGTGATCAAGTTAATCATTATAGTGGGCACTAACCCAATACAACTTTGTTTTTTAAAAAATGAGAATTTTGGAAACAGAAGCAAACACACAAGGAGAAGGCCATGTGAAGATAGAGGCAGGGTTCAGGGTAATGCACCATAAGTCACAGAAAACGAAAGATTGCCAGCAAACCAGCAGAATCTAGGAGAAAATGGTATAAAACAGATTTTTCTCATATCCTCAAGAAAGAATCAACTTTACCAACACCTTGGTTTTGGACTTCCAGCCTCCAGAGCTGTGAAAGAACACATTTCTGTTGTGTAAGCCACCTTAGTTAAGATTGTGGTACTTTGTTGCAGTAGCAGTTAGAAACTAGTGCATTTCTAGGTTAAAAGAAAGTTGGATGCTTCTTTGTTACAAAGAGATATACATATTAAATATATACACAAATTATTTGTGAACTCTTAAGTCAATGAGTTTTTCTCTTAATATTTTCTTGCTCTTGGTTTTCTCTCTGTTATCCACCTATTGAAGAAATTGTGTTCATTGTTTCAGGAGGAGCTATGATAATGGTAAAATGAAAGGATTGTTCTTGAGCTCTGAGTTTGAATCAGTATTTTCTAGTCCATAGCAGAGGTCAGAATGTAAACCTTCCACAAATTATTTATCATCCCACTCCATCAAAACTCAGGGTGAATACGAACAGACTCATATGGATTAGGGGAAATTCCAGAACAAGAAGCATGATCCCCTTTACCCTAAGTGCAGATTAGAAGGACTTAATTGTCTCTAGAAGCTTGTTGGGCAGGGAACATGAGGTTCAACGTGGGGTTACAGGTGAGTAGTCAAGCCACATCATTAGATCATAAGACATAAGAATCCGGGCTGCTCTAGGTTAATTGCTTTATTCTTTCTTTCCTTTTTTTTTTTTTTTTTTTTTTTTTCAGACAGAGTTTTGCTCTTATTGCCCAGGCTGGAGTGCAGTGGCACCATCTCGGCTCACGGCAACCTCCGCCTCCAAGGTTCAAGCGATTCTCCTGCCTCAGCCTCCCGAGTGGCTGGGCTTACAGGCATGCATCATCACGTCAGGCTAATTTTGTACTTTTAGTAGAGATGGGGTTTTGCCACGTTGGTCAGGCTGGTCTTGAACTACAGACCTCAGGTTATCCGCCCACCTCAGCCTCCCGAAGTGCTGGGATTACAGGCGTGATCCACCATGCCCGGCCAGCTTTATCTCTTGAAGCCTGTAAAGCTCTGTCTTCTGTGGCATTTAAGTTGTTTGTGAGCATTGTTGGGTATGGTAGCATGTATTACTGAGCAACAAATATTCCCTCCCGCTTACCCTCAGCCATGAGAAGCATGGATTTCCTGCCTCATCTATCGTGATTTTTTTCCATGAAAAGTAATGGCAAAATTATTTTAATTGCCATCACTTTTGATGGCAAAACCATGATTACTTTTGAACCAACCTAATACATTGGGCTAGACCCTGTGATTTGCCACAGTCAGTGAAATATGCTGAGACATGAGGGCACATTTGAGCAAAAACTTTAAATATATGTGAACTCTTTGTTCTTCTGCCTTCTGCCATGAGAAGAATATTTCCCAAGCAACCATTCCTCTTTCAGCTTGGGTCCTGATATGAGAGATGTATGGGGAAAATACCTAAATCTACCTTATAACCTGGAGCAGAGCCTCCACAGCCTCAGACATGTAACAATTATGGTGTTTACTCTCTTGCATAATTTTATTTTACTGATTCAGAAACCTCAGCAAATAAAAATCTTTTTGGAAAACTTCTCTTGACAATTGTGTGAAATTTTCCAGCACATTTTTTTTTCCATGCACATGGAAACCCTCTTATCATCCTGTGTCTCAAGGATAATTTTGTTTTGATTTAACTATGCAAGCCACAATTTCTCTGCCAATAAAGAATTTACCAAACTACAATCACAAATCCAGGGGTCCTTTTTTGCCTGGAATCACTTACAGCAGCTGTAACAATGATGTGCATGCTTACTTCTTCATCGGGGGCAGAAGATTTCCTTCCATGTATTTTGAGATGCCCTACTTTTTTTTTAATGATAATATTTTATGCAGTGTTTCCTCTCTATGGTGGTTCATACCAACTTGGTCAGCTGTTTTACCTTTTGGCACCTCATGATAAGATTTTTTTAATTACCTATTTATTTGTTTTTAATTAGAGTTTCTCAGCCATAGTTGCTACTCAGCACCCCTCTCCAAAAGCATTTGGAAAATAGAGGAGGCATTTTATACTTTACAGTGAGTGGTGAGTGCCATTGACATGTAATGCCCAAAGTCCTGTGAGGCTAACTGTCCTGTACTGTACAGTAGAGTCCCATAAAACCCGAATTTTTCCAAACTAATTCTCCTAGTGCCTTTTGAGAAATTTTGTTTTAACATAGCATCAACTATTGGCTTGTGAAATTGGTGACTGTATTAGTCTGTCCTCATGATGCTAATAAAGACATATGCAAGACTGGCTCATTTACGAAGGAAAAAGGTTTAATTGACTCACAGTTCAGCATGGCTGGGGAGGCTTCAGGAAACTTACAGTCGTGGTGGAAGGGGAAGCAAACATGTCTGTCTTCACGTGGAGGCAGGAGAGAGAAGATTGAGTGCCCAGTGAAGGGGGAAACACCTTATAAAACCATCAGATCACATGAAAAATAATTCACTATCACTAGAACAGGATGAGGAAAGCTGCCCACATGAGTCAATTATCTCCAACTAGTTCCTCCCACAACATGTGGGAATTTGGGGAACTACAATTCAAGATGATATTTGGGTGGGGACACAGAGAAATCATAGAAGTTGCGGTATCCATGAAAATCCCCAATTATGATCCACTGGAGTGCTTCCTCGCTTATGAGAGGCAAAAACCAGAGAAACCTAGGACAGAAATAATAAGGTGAGAATTTTTCAGAAAATTATTGTCATAGACATCAGCAGACAACCAGTGAGAAAGCTAATTTTGATACTACTTTAGAGTAACTTTACAAGATCTTCCCTGGCCCTCAAGACTCATGTTACGTGGATGAGCCAAGTCTTTCCTATGCATAAGGTTCCAAAAGAGTAGGAATTGGGGAGCCTTCTCCTTGGGAGCTGCCTTCTATGCCACTCAAAATGGGAGATTTAACAGTTTGTTCCCACAACACCAGCCATCCAATCACTGGGAAACCACTACCTCATAAGATATGACAATAAGCAGACCTACTACTGATGAGCCATGATGATATTTCTGCCAAAGCAGATGAGTTAAATAAATAGAAAGTTAAATAGAACACTGAACAAGAAAGAGAGATAAGCAGATCAACAAAAGGTATAGTGATGTTTATATGCTGTGCAAAAGCCATGATTTCTAATGATACATTCATGGTCTGGAAGATAAAATAAGAGAAATATCTTACATACAAAGCAAAATTATTGTATAAAGACATATAAATAATGAATGAAAATGTAAGAGGCTGGCAGGAGAGCTCTAGGAGACCCAGCAGACCAAGCTTGCAAATTCAAGGACACTCAAAAGGGTGGGGGTCCCAGAAAGGGAGATGAAAAGAGGCAGTTTTGAAATACATAAAAATTACTCTAAGCTTGAATTATTATCAAATTGTCAAAATTACCCTAAGTTAAAAGAAAATTAAATCTGATTCATTACAATAAAAGAGTTCACATTGCAATTTGAGTTGGTGATTTTTTTTTTTTTTTAAAGACATCTGATCAGAGCTTCATACATTTCTGAACTATAGGGATAAAGAGAAACTCTTTCAAGCTTTTAGGCACAAAGAATACCTTATCCCTAAAGGTGGAAGCAATCAAGTAAATGTCATTCTTCTCATCTGGACGCTAAAAGTTGTAACATAATATCCATGTCCTTTTGAGAGAAAGAGACATCTACCCAATAATACTTTGTCCTGCTGATGAATAATTCAACTGTCAAGAAGAAGAAAAAAAAACAAACACATTATGGTTGCACAGAAATCCCTAGTTACCATCAATGTTCCCTGTGTGGTAAAAATATCGAGAAAGAACTCTGAAGTGTTGATGTCCATATGTTGTAGTTGTCCATCGGTTTGTGAACATTATTTCTGTTTGGAAAATGTTATTTGATTTATCAGAATCTTTTGCAGCCCAAGCAAAGCAAATAAACTATGTTTCACCAACCATGTGTTCCGGAGCAGTTGGATTCTGTAGAGAATGATGTGTAAAAAGGAGGTGTTGCATGGAGTTTGCATGGCAGGGAAGATGAAGAGGTAGCCACTTTCAGAGGTGACTGTGACAGGTACCTGATCTATGGTTCCTGTGCTCTGCTGTGGCAACATGAGAGGCTTGGCTGGAGCAGTCTCATGGGTTCATATAAGCATGGAATCTGGTATGTGTCCCTCAAGTCTGATTTTCTGGACATCCCTCCAATATGTAACATTTTTTCTCTTATGTCCACAAAACTTGTGTACATTATAGGCCACAGGGTAAAGCTTAAAACATTAAAGCAGTAGAGTCTTTATAGGCCCGTTCTCCAATTACAATCCAAAAGAAATGAAAATAGCTGGGCACAGTGGCTACTGAATTATGCCTAGTGTTCCATTATTGGAACGCTAAGCATGTGGGAGTTATTTATATCCTACCGCTCAAGATCATCGCCAAGGTCTCTTTGCAAAAATTCCAAAAAAAAAAAAAAAATGCCACCTCAGCCATAAATGAGTTAATATCCTTATTTTTTGTTTGTTTTAATTAAGAATGTGCTTTAGTATTTACATTTAAGGATCCTGACTTATAGAGACTCTTACCAGGCTTGAAACAAATCAGAACAGAGACTTCAAGATAGGTGAGGGGCAGGCACCTGAAGTCCCAGCTACTTGGGAGGCTGAGGCAGGAGAACAACTTGAACCTGGGAGGTAGAGGTTGCAGCAGTGAGCTGAGATTGCGCCACTGCACTCCCTGGGCTAAAGAGTGAGACTCAAAAAAAAGATAGGTGAGAGAAGATAAAAATGAGTAAGTTTGGTGCACAGTTAATAGTTAAATGTTAAGGAATACTTATACATTGTCTGAGAGTGTATAATACAAATCCATATCAGAACTCATGACTATCAGGCAAGAGATAATCTGTAACAGTCTACTACTACAAGTATTAGACTGTCTCAAAAAAACTCAGGCAACTGGGGAGAGTTGAAATAATTTAAAAATTTTCAGGTTATTTTACTGTTGTGGTGTGTTAGTGAGGGTCCTCCAAGAAAGAGATGCCAAGATAAGATTGAACATGCAACGATTTTATTTAAAAAAACAAACAAACAAACAAAAAAAACCAAAAAAACCCCAAAAACACTTGTGAAGGAAAATGAAGAGAAATCAGGGAAGATGAGGAGAGACATCAGACCTTCATGCACATGTGATTCCTAAGTGAGGGAGAAAAGGAAAGGAGTTGGTTTGGGGGCGATTTAACCTGCCGTACAATCCAAGGAAGGTGTGGCAAGTCCTCTGAGGAGTCTTTAAACCAAAGTCAGACATCAGAGGAGTCTACTGTTTTCCAGAAACAGGCTATAGTACCTCTGCTAAGCTAAGCCATTTACTGGGAGCAATCTGCAATGAGCATTGTCTCAACAAAACACATTGATATACTTCTGAACACAACAAGGTGAGACTTACATCAATTCTACTACCTGTAGTTAGACATCTGCAAGGTGCATTCTTGTGGCCAACATGTGTGCATATGTGAGTAGGATAGAAAAAAATATTTCTTCATGGAAGAAGTACTTAGAATCTTATTTAAAATAAATAATAGAGAAATATAAGTTTGAAAAGGGATGGTAACAATGAATTGAAAAATAAAATAGAACATCTGTTCTTTAAAAACATAGACAATATGAAATGAATAGAAACTTTATTAAACCAATAAATCTAAAAAATGAATAGTGAACATCAAGGTAAAATAATATGTGGAAGATTAGAATGAATAAATGAGTATTTCATTAATAACACTGAACGTGAGCAGACTGAGTTCTTCTTTGAAAAAGACAAAGACCATCAGATTTTTTAGGTTGTATTATATTTATGGTATACCAATTTTAAAAATAAGTATGACTGAAAATAAAAAAATGGGCTAGCAAATACCAGTCAAATGAAAACTAAAGGAAATTGGGATTGGCAACATTCAGGAAAAGAAGTATTTTTTATTTTAAAACCCTGTAGTGGATGGTGCTGTGTCCCTTTAAAAAGGTGAATTTAAGTCCTAATCCCAGTACCTATGAAAGTGGCATTATTTGGAAGTAGGCATTTTGCAAATGTAATCAAATTAAGGTGGGGTCATACTGGATTAAGGTGGACTCTAAACCTATGGATTGGTGTTCTTAGAAGAGAGCAGGAGATTTGGGCAAAGAGACACAGGGAAGAGGACCATGTGAACACAGACGCAGAAATGGGAGTGATTCAGCTACAATCCTAGGAATGCAAAGGTGGTGGGCAACCACCGGAAGCTGGAAGACTCAGGGAAAATTGTTTCCCTAGAGCCTCCATGGGAAGCATGGCCCTGCCAATGCCTTGATTTTAGACTTCTAGCCTCCAGAACAGTGAGAAAGACACCTTTGCGGTGTTTAGCCACCCATTTCATGACAATGTGCCATAGCAATCAAAGGAAACTAATACAAACCTTGAACAAGACAAACAAATAATTTTTAATAATAAAAGTTTAAATAGAAGATATTACAACTATGCTGTCTCATAAGGTATTCACTAGTCATGTATGGCTATATAAATTTAAATTGAAATAAATTTAAATAAAATTTAAAATTTTGTTGCACCAACCACATTTCAAGTATTCAATAGCCACATGTGATTGTGGTAACCATATGGGACAGCACAGACGCAGAATACTTCCATCACAGGAAGTCCTACCAGACAGCTCTGTGTTACAGTTATAGATAAGTAGTGGTATCAAATTGTAGCTAAATATATGAAGCAAAACCTATTACAATGCAAGAAGAACTTGATAGAAAAAAAAGGGAGCTTTCAATATATTCCTTGAAGAATTAGAAAGATGCATACAGAAAAACATCAAGTCAGGTAACTGAATAACTCAATCAGTCTACCTAAATATGCATCCCTCAGATATGTAACATTTTTCTCTCATGTTCACAAAACTTGTATACATTATAGGCCACCGGGTAAAGCTTAAAACACTAAAGCAGTAGAGTCTTTATAGACCTGTTCTCTAATTATGACCTAACAGAAATTAAAATAACTGCATGAGGTGGCTCACACCTGTAATCTCAGCACTTTGGGAGGCTGAGGCCAGTGGATCACCTGAGGTCAGGAGTTCAAGACCAGCCTGACCAATATGGTCTCTACTACAAAAACAAAATTAGCTGGGCATGGCGGTGCGTGCCTGTAATCCCAGCTACCTGGGAGGCTGAGGCAGTAGAATTGCATGAACCCAGGAGGCGGAGGTTGCAGTGAGCTGAGATTGCACCATTGCACTCCAGCCTGGTCAACAAGAACAAAACTCCCTCTCAAAAAAAAAAAAAAAAGTAATGAAAATGATTAGTGTAAATAGAGTTTTTAAAAATTCACTCAACTGTTTGTAAATGAAAATTATGTCCCTAGAAATTCCTTTAATTAAAGAATATTTACAAAGAGAAATTTCAAAATATTTCAATAGAAGGGAAGCAAAACATAAATACTACACGGCAGAACTTATAGATCTCACCAAAAAATTGTACTGAGTGGAAAGTGTATAAGCCTACTGATGATGGAAGATTTTTCAGAAATTGAAAAGAAACTTACTACCAATCTTGATGAATAATAAAGTTCAGCCAACAGATATGAAAAGTAGGAATTATACAGCTAAAATTAATTTTTTTTTGTAGAAACTGATTTTTACCCCCGAATGCCAATACAAGGCGTTATTGAGAGCAAAAATATATAAGGTCAGGAATGATAAAGAAAAGGAATCTTTCTCTCACACGCACACAGAGGAGATAGTAGCAGGATTATAAGATAATACTGTAAGAAAGTTTATGGCAATATTCTTGAAAACCATGTACAGGAATTTGTGTTTTTCAAAAAAAAAATTACCAAAATTTACCTTTAAAAGATTCTACTATTAAAAAGTCCCTGGAAACAGGTGGGTTCAGCTAAATTGTACATAATTTTAAAAGACAGAGAAGAATTTAAGGTAGCTTAAACACTTCTAGAATATATGAAAAGATTAAGGAATAATGCTTTATAAATTTAATATCAATAAAAATTAATTTTAAAAATTCAATATAAAATTAATGTCAAAACTGACAAAGATGAAAGAAACAAAAAGAAATTATTGATTTTTCTACCTTGTGAATTCAAATGCCAAAATTATTCTTTAAAAATTTAGCAAGTAGAATCAATAAAATAATTATATATGGTATGATAAAGCTGAATTTACCCTAGGAATTAAAGAGTGGTTCAATATTTAGATCTATTAAGATAACTCATTATATGGACACTTAAAGGTTTTCCTCTAATCTCATTACCTTTCCATCTCAGTTTGCTTTATTGGTTGTTTCTCTTCTGCCCTACCTATGAATATTTGAATGCCAAAGATAATTGAATTCAAAGTGTGGTTTGTGGATCAGTATCACCAGGAAACTTGATAGAAATGCCAGAATCTCAGGCTCACCACTGGACCTACAGAATCAGACTCTCCATTTTAACAAGCTGTCCAATTGACTGGTATAGACATCAACAACTGACGACCGCTGACCTAGGGATGGATCAAGACCAGCTCAGTTGGGGAGACCCTAACCCAGTGGCGCTAGAGGAATTAAAGACACACAGACAGAAATATAGAGGTGTGAAGTGGGAAATCAGGGGTCTCACAGCCTTCAGAGCTGAGAGCCCCAAACAGAGATTTACCCACATATTTATTAATATCTAACCAGTTATTAGCATTGTTTCTATAGATATTAAATTAACTAAAAGTATCCCTTATGGGAAACGAAGGGATGGGCCGAATTAAATGAATAGGTTGGGCTAGTTAACTGCAGCAGTAACATGTCTTTAAGGGATAAATTGCTTATGCTATTTTTGTGGCTTATGAATGCCTTTAAGCAGTTTTCCGCACTGGGTCGGCCAGGTGTTCCTTGCCCTCATTCCCGTAAACCTACAACCTTCCAGCTTGGATGTTAGGGCCATTATGAACATGTTACAGTGCTGCAGAGATTTTGTTTATGGTCAGTCTTGAGGCCAGTTTATGGCCAGATTTTGGGGGCTTCCTCCCAACATGTCTCCCTTTTTTGATTTGCAAAGAGATAAAAGCAAGGGCAGCTTCGTCACAGTGAGCTACTTCTCGCAGGAGTCGGGATCTGCATCTGCAGACTATACAGAGATAAACGACGTAGATTAAAAGCACCATCATCATTGAAATCACAGAGCTTCCAAGTGTTTTTATCCATTTTAATCGGTTACTAGCTGCTAATTTCTCTGCAGCTCCTTTAAGCACTCCAGTTCCTGGCATTAAGGTCAGGCGTGCCTGGGATGCTTTAAATATTTGCTTTTTAAATTTTGCTATATTCAAAAACAAGTGTGTAGAGTGTCCTTTTGGATGCTTTTTTATTCTTTCTCAAATTTTTATCTTATTAAGAGCATTTAATAGTTTCCACAAATTCTTATGTTAAGCTCCTAGAGCAGGCAATATCATTTGAGGTTGAGGTGCCACTACGCCTCCATGGTTCCAGATAATAGGAACTTTTGCCATACTTCTTATCATTTCTACCGTCCGACCGTTTTGTTCAGATCCTCCGAACATAGTATGGGCATGGCAGGCAGACTGAGAGGTGCAATTCAAGCTAAACATCCCCTTAGGGGACCAATTAATAATGATTCCAAGGGAATCGTTGTACAGCACCTCTGCCTGTTCTGCAAAGCAATCTTCCTAAACAAATACGTTCATTTTTTCTAACAGGGTCCAATCCTGTTTACAAATAGTTTTTTGAGAGCAGTATGCCTCAATTATAGGAGCAGATTTATTATGGTAAATACTGAGCTCAGAAAGCATATGTAACTGTGTCACAGAGTGATTGCATCCAGGCATTATTACCAGCCCTTATTGAAGGAATACTCACAGCAGTGGTGATAACCGCTATCATAGCTACCATTACATTATTTATTGTGACTGATTGTCCCGCTTTCCTCAGGTTTTCTTCCGCCATCTGTGACACCTTGATTTGTCCCCAGGTGGGTCGCTGTGTTCGACGGGTGTTGCTCGTGACAGTTAGGGTCCTCCTCAGCATCAGTCTCGACATAGCTGCCACCGGGGGATCCTCTAGATCCTCCTGGAGTCTCTTCCTTGGCATTTGGCTCATGATAAGCTTTCAGGTGTCTTGATGGTATCCAAATTGGCTGTTGATTTTGGCCTGGAGAAATATGAACATAACCTCTACCCCAAGTTATTATTTTACCTATTTCCCAACTATTTGTTAATCGGATCTCCCCACCAAATCAGTTGTTCTGTTTCTGTCTTTGCAGCTGGTTTCTGTAGATGCTGTTCAGCTGCTGATAACATTTCTCCTTTGGGCAGGCTCAAAAAATTTAAAGTTAATAATGCTAGGTTCAGTTATGTCTCTGGGGTTCTATATAGTCTATCTCCCCTTTTCTGCTTTTGCAACTGCTGTTTTAGGGAGAGACTAATTTTTTCCACTATGGCTTGTCCTTGAGAATTGTATGGGATACCAGTAATGTGTTTAATATTACACATGGAGAAAAATGTAGCTAGAGCTTGCCTAGTATAGCCTGGGGCATTATCTGTTTTAATGGAAGCTGGAATGCCCGTCACCACAAAACACTGCAAAATGTGATGTTTAACACAGGCAGAAGACTCTCCTGTTTGGCATGTAGCCCAGACAAAGTGAGAAAAGGTGTCCACACATACATGTACCTAAGTTAGTCTCCCAAATGAGGGAACATGTGTGGCATCCATTTGCCAAATAGAGTTAGGTTCCAGTCCTCGAGGATTAACTTCTGCAAAAGATGAGGAATGTACCATTTGGCAAGTTGGGCATCACTGGATAATAGCTTTAGCTTCTTTCCAGGTAATGCTGTATCTGCATTTGAGACCAGAGGCATTAACATGGGTTAAATTGTGAAAGTGTCTAGCATTAGATATTGCATTAGCAACTAGACGATCTGCCATTTGATTCTCTTTAGTCAAAGGTCCTGGAAGAGGTGTATGAGCTCTAATGTTAGTGATGTAAAAAGGGTGCATTCTACTCCTAACTGCTGTTTGCAACTGGGTAAATAAAGTCATCAGTTGTTCATCGGTATGAAATCATAACTGAGCATTTTCAATTAACTGTGTGGAATGAACCATGTATGAAGAATCAGAAATCGCATGAATAGGCATATCAAAAGCAGTCAATACCTGAATTACAGCTACAAGCTCTTCTTTTTGAGCTGAAGTATAGGGCATAGGGAAAACTTTACTTTTCAAGCCAGAATAAGAAGCTTTACCATTACTAGATCCATCTGTAAAAACATTCTCAGCAACTTCAATTGGTTTAAATTTCGTTATTTTAGGGAGAATCCAAATAGTTAATTTCAAAAATTGAAACAGCTTCGTTTTAGGAAAATAATTATCAATACCCACAAAGTCAGCTAACTGGGTTTGCCAAGTAAGACCATTTGTAGAAACTTGACGTATTTGTGCCTTCGTGAGAGGCACCAGCTCGGTCGGGGAGACCCTAACCCAGCAGCACCAAAGGAATTAAAGACACACACACAAAAATATAGAGGTGTGAAGTGGGAAATAAGGGGTCTCACAGCATTCAGAGCTGAGAGCACCAAACAGATTTACCCACATATTTAGTAACAGAAAACCAGTCATTAACATCGTTTCTATAGATATTAAATTAACTAAAAGTATCCCTTATGGGAAACAAAGGGATGGGCCGAATTAAATGAATAGGTTGGGCTAGCTAACTGCAGCAGGAACATGCCCTTAAGGCATAAATTGCTCATGCTATTGTTTGTGGCTTAAGAATGCCTTTAAGCAGTTTCCCGCCCTGGGTGGGCCAGGTGTTCCTTGCCCTCATTCCCGTAAACCCATAACCTTCCAGCTTGGGCATTAGGGCCATAATGAACATGTCACAGTGCTGCAGAGATTTTGTTTATGGCCAGTCTTGGGGGCAGTTTATGGCCAGATTTTGGGGGGCTTGCTCCCAACTGGGTAGTAGGCCTTGTCTGTAGCTACATTTCCTGCCTAACCTATATGAACTTATTTATTTATATGTCTTAACGTGTCGCAGTAATCTCACTGATAATGCTAATGACTAATAGACATACGTCATCACAATTCCCTTTGAGGTTCCTACTTACTATTGAACTCTCCATTACCCTTAGTCTGATCAAACCTGATCTTCCCTCAATAAGCAGTGTTTACCTATTCGCTCAAGCCCAAATCTTGGAGATATTTTCATAACTCTTCTTTATATCATATCTTATCTTCTATCTATTATCAAACCTTGTTGACTGTGTTCAAATTTTATCTCAAATCCAACCTTTTCACATGACTTTCAGACTTCCACTAAGGTTGGCTTAACTCTTACTAGCCACCCTCCATGGACTTTACTGCATGAAGAGGGTTGTAACTTTTGAGATTGGTAAAGGTACTCAAAGGCAAACTTTTTATCTGGGGAATGACAGGTTTTAAGGATTAAGTTCACTATGTGTTTGAACGTTATAAATTTAATGTTCAGTGATTTCTTCCAAAAGTAAATACAGTAGACCCCTTTACTCATGGAGGATACATTCCAAGATGCCTGGTAGATGTCTGAAATGACAGGTAGTGCTGAACCCTATGTACACTATGATTTTTCCTATACTTGCACACCTATGATAAAGTTTATGAATTAGGCATAGTGAGGGATTAATAACAATAACTATGGTAAAATAGAACAATTATAACAATACGCCAGCATTGCTACTCTTGCACTTTGGGGCCATTATTAAGTAAAATAAGACTTACTTGAACTCAAGTACCTCAATACTATGACAGAGATCTAATAACTCAGATGGCTACTAAATCACTAATGGACGGATAGCTTAGGCAGTGTAAATACACTGCACAAAAGGATGATTCATGTCTCAGGTGGGACAAAGTGAGACAGTGCGCAATTTCATCACGCTACTCAGAAGAGTGACCAATTTGAAACTTATGAGTTGTTTATTTCTAGATCATTTTCATTTAATATTTTTGAACTGTGATTTGACTCAGGTCACTAAAACCTTGGAAAGTGAAACCACAGATATAGGGGAGACTACTTCAGCTGCTTTTACAGAGAAAGAAACTTAAACAAAGGAGGTTAGGCCTTGTATGAAGTTGCTCAGGCTATGGCAAAAGTCCCATTGGTCGTCTCAGCAAAAGGGAGGAGGTGCTTTGGTCTAGGCGGTAGTAGGAGGAGATTTAATAAACACAAACCAGCTCTACAGATTCAGCAAATGAACAGGACGGAAGGGCCTTTCACAGTCACGGCAGCAACCGGAAAGCTACTACTGTATCTTATTAAAAACACACAGCCTCTTCTGAGCAGCAATTGTTAGGGCATGAATTTATAGGAAATTCTTCTCATTTATATACCTTTGGTTCTTCTTATGGTGTTTGTCAGCCATAAGAAGTTCTGCAGAAAATTGTTTCTTTCAGACATAGTCTGTCCAAAATTCTGTTCAGAGTTATTGTTATTTTGAGTTGTCACCAGTGCCTTGGAAGTAAACTTTGGAATAATTAACCTTGAATTCATGTGGCTTGCCGTGGGCTCAAGCCATTCACAAGGTCAACTTGAACATAAATGCTCTGATAATAACTTTAGAATCCTCACACTTAAATTTTGGTTTCACCCATAGAAGGTAGGTAAATTTTATTGATAAACAAAGAAAAGATTTAGAGTACTTTTTGCAAATGTTATTAAGATGATATGGCATTTTCTTGGATTGAGTCTGAAGAAACAAAAACTATGAAATACTGTAAGCCTAAAGGCTAAGAAGACTCCTAAAGTGTCCTATCTGTATCACTGTCTCTAGAAACTGAGTTCACTCACAATGTCAGGCAGATATTATAATGTTTAAAAAACTGTTTTCATCATTTGTTTTATCATTAGAGCTGGAAAAGTTAAAAAGACTGCAAAAAAAAAATAATAAAGACAGCTGATTAAACTGAAGAGATAATTTTCTTTAGGCTATGGGTGAGAAATTTAGTGGCAAGATTAGACATATAAAAAGAGAGGATAATTCTATCTTAAGATTCTAGATTGACAGATTTAAATAGATAAAGAAACCTCCAGTTTTAACTCTTTTTCAAAAAGAGATGAGAAAAATGCACTGCTAGATCTCATCTGATAATAGATCTGAAACAGGTGAAAACAAAATAACAGGGAAAAGAAGCAGCACTAGAAGACAGGACTCTGTGATGATTCTCCCAGAGACAGACAAGAGTCAAAAAATTATTGCAAGTTGTCCTTTTAAAGTCGTATTTAGAGGTCCTGTAGTAAGGATCACTGGGAAAACACCTCTCATAGATTCATAGCAATGTGAAAACGTGCATAGGAAAACTATGCTAAAAATAGGATACAGGATGGCTACTACGATGGGCAAAAGTACTCAACTAATTTCTGAGTCACTCAGCTACCATTTTTTTTTTCAGGTGAAGATAGTAGAATTGCCTGATTGTGCCCTGAGGAAAGTGCTCCAGAAATTTAAAGAAGTGGGATGTTAATGAAAGGCGTAGCCAAGATGAGGCATACTTTAGAGAACCCAGAAAGGACCATGATAGATTGAGTCCAGGTTTGGGTTAGATATTAGTCAAATAACAAAGTGTTTCTGGGGTAGGATTGTTCTCTCAGGGAAGTGCAAGTAGACAAAATTGAACAATGACTGATTCTGGCAGATACAGAATGCACCTATTTTTTATAATGAAGGAATGTGCTAAAAAATTCCAGAGGAAGATGTCAGCAAAACAAACATCTGGGCCAGGAAGCAAAGGGAGAGGGAAGGGAAAGCAGGCGCTCAATGACTGCAAAACCTCAACTAACCGTGCACGTGGTAGCAAAGAAAAATAACAGACTTAGAAGCAAGTTACACTGTTAGGAATATAATGGAACTTCCTACAGGGAGGCAGGGAACACAGAGAACTGAAATTTCAGAAGCACACATGAGGGACCTCCTGGTGAGATAACACAGCAGATTCCTTAACCCTACACTCTCCTCAAAGCTTCTAATTTTCCTGGCACTTAGTATTATTAGTTTCCCTTCACTCTCTTCTAATAGGTGTGTAGTGGTATCTCCATAAAGTTTTAACTTGTATTTCAGTAATGGCTAGTGACATTGAGCTTATTTCATATCCATATATTTTTGTTGATGAAGTTTCTGTTCAATTCTGTGGCCTGCTTTTTCATTTTCTCAATGCACCTTTAGAAGAAAAGTTTTAAATGTTTATGAAATCTATCGTTTTTATTATAGATCATGACCTTGGCGTTATATATAAGAATGCCTTACTTATTCCAAAATCACAAAGATTTCCTTTGTGTTTAAGTTTTCTGTTGTTGCTGTTGTTTTAGGTTTATAGCTTTTAGTTTCAGATTATAGGTCTATGTTATTAGTGTGCAGTTTTAGATATTATCCTTAGGTTCATGAGATGGATTGAGATCTGGTTAAGATTTATTTTTGTATGTAGGGTTGTCCCATTTTTCCAGCACTATTTTTTGAAAAAACTCTCTTTCCACCAATTATTTGCTTTTATAATTTTGTTTTAAATCAGTGGACTACATATGTTTGGATCTGTTTCTGGACATTCTATTCTGTTCCACTGACCTATGGTAGTGATATTTTACCAGTACCATACTGTCTTGATTACTGCAGCTTTATAGCAAATTTTGAGATCAGATAATGTTAGTTGTCAAGCTTTGTTTTTCTTTTCCACTTTGTTTGACTATTTAACATCCTTTCCTTTCCATATGAATTTTAGAGCCAGCTTATTGACTTCAATGAAAAAATATCTGTGGATATTTTGCTTGGAATTCCAAAAAATCTGTAGACAGATTCGTGGGGAATAGAAATCTATGCTACAGTGAGTCTTCCAATTAATCTTCGTATTGCTTTCAATTTATTTAGATCTTTGAATTCTTTTTCAGCGTTTTGTCATTTTCGTCATCACATTCAGTACATGTTCTGTTAGATGTATATTTAAGTATTTCATTTTTGAAGTTACTAAAAATTATATTGGTGTTAAAAATAGCTGCCTTCAAATAATTTTAAACTGCTTCATGTGCTATACAAGAGCTTTATAACAATATATTCCGAAGTTCTTCCTCTCATCCAATATGTTACTCTTCTCATGTATATAACTTTGCATAGTCTATAAATTCAAATACATTGTTAATTTTTTTTATCTTTAGAAAACCAATTATTTTTAGGGCAACTAAAATGAGACCAAAACACACATATTTATCTAAATTTTAACCATTTCTATAAATAGTTTTTGTGTATGCATGTGTGTGTAGAATTGTGTTTCTGCTTGATATCAGATAGAAGAAACATTTTTTATATTTTTAAATACAGATCTGTTGGTAATAAATTATTTTAGAATTTGTTAGTCTGAATAAGTCTCTTCTTTCACTTTACAAGCACATTTTCAGTGGGTATAAAATTTAGTTTGACAAATTTTATCTTTCAGCACCTTAAAAATGCCAATTTTTATCTTCTTTCTTACAAAGTTTCTGGCAAAATCTGCTGTAACACTTATTTTTGTTCTCTCCATAGAATGTGTTTTGTTTCTAGCTTCTTTCATGATTTTTCTATTTATCTTTCACTGTACCCAGTTTGACTATGAAGTGTTTAGGACCGTGCTTGTGTGTGTGTGTGTGTGTGTATGCATGCACGCGCATGCGTGTGCATGTGTGTATGTATGTAATAGTTACATTGCTTTAGGTTCTGAGTTTTTCAAATTTGGAGTTTGACTTAGTTCATTATTTTTAGAAAATTATTGACCACTTTTTGGATATTTTATCTTTCCAATTCTCTGTCTCTTCTTCTGTTATTCCAATTAAAAAAAAAAAAAAAAAAGCAAACAGTTTCTATCATTCACAGAGCTCTGGCAGAGAAAGCCAGCACTCACATTTTGTCTCACCTTTGAGGTCCTATCTGTTCTTAAAGTTTGAGCTGGCTGGGTGTGGTGGCTCACACCTGTAATCCCAGCACTTTGGGAGGCTGCAGCAGGTGGATCACGAGGTCAGGAGTTCAAGATCAGCCTGGCCAAGATGGTGAAACCCCATCTGTACTAAAAAATATAAAAATTAGCCAGGCATGGTGGTGGGCACTTGTAATCCCAGCTACTCGGGAGGCTGAAGCAGAGAATTGCTTGAACCTGGGAACTTGAGGTTGCAGTGAGCCAAGATCTCGCCACTGCACTCCAGCCTGAGTGACAGAACGAGACTCTGTCTCAAAGGAAAAAAAAAAAGTTTGAGCTAATTGTGCTGCATCCTCAGCTCATTAATAGGTTCAAGAAGAGTAATAATTTTGTAGATTATGTGATTTTCCATGTTGTTATAACAACCCTGTTTCTTTCTGTATACATATTAATCATAAAATGAGAGTGATAACTACAGTATTATACTTTCTTGTATAGACCCTTCAGAGATACCAGTGCATATATATCATCATTTTATTTAAATCAGTGTTTCAGTTTTAACTTCCTATAATCATGCAAATATTATTCATAGCAGGATGAATATTATTTTCAGAATATATATCTTTCTTATGCAATATTTTGGGTTTTTTAGGAGCTCAGAGCTTCCTTATTTTTACTTTGCTTGCTTTTATTTTATATATAACTAATTCATCTACAGACTGTCAGACAGAAAAGTAAATATAATCACAAAATAGTGATATGCTTATCATCTGGCTCTTTGAAGGCAAAGGGGTAGCACTGATTGTAGTGCTTGTTAATTTACATAGTGTAGATACTCTTGCCATGGAAAATTTCAAATTATTAATATTTTAAAAGGGGATGGCGAAAGCTTTAAATATTTAACCATGGACTCTTAAGAATCAGTATGAACTAGTATCTTATACTGCTCAGGTTTCCATAACAAAATACCGTAGATTGAGTGGCTTCAACAACAGAAATTTATTTCTGACAATTCTGAAGGTTTAAAAAGTCTCAGATCAAAGTCTGGCAGGGTTTAGTTTCTGGTGAGGACTCTCTTTCTAGCTCTCAGATGGGCAGGCTTCTCAATGCATCCTCACAAGGCTTTTCCTCTGAATGTGGGGAAAGAAGAGCAATCGCTCTCATTTCTCCTTTGATAAGGACACTAATCCTATCAGATCAGGTCCCACCCTTATGACCTAATCTAACATTGTCTCTTTATATCCTTTATATCCAAATACAGTCACATTGGGGATTAGAGTTTCAATGTGAATTTTGTCGGGACAAAAATTCAGTCCATAGCAACTGGCTTCAGCACACCACTGACAGCAGTAATATGAAAGTTTTATATTTTTCCTTGAAGTCCTGTCATTTTGAACCTACCACTCTCCTGCTTGAAAGTGGAATAGATACTCCCTAGCACTGTTGAACTGTCATCTTCAGGCCCATTCTTCATGATCCTGAGATTCACCTGTTATGTTAGATGGCCTCTTCTTGGATCAGTGTCTTCTTCTTTCTTGATTTACTCTCAAAATTCAAGTTGTTTCCTGAGAAAGAAAGCAAAGGAGGCAATTTTTAAAGGACCACTATTTTTATTTTACTTTGATACTTTAATGGGATGTTGCTGGATAGAGTTCTAGGCTGGAAATATTTTTCTTCAGAATTTCAATAACACCTTTGTTTTTTTGGTTTTCAGTGTTGCTCTCCAAAAGTATGGTACTATTCTGATTTTAACTATTTTGTTTGTCACATTATTTTTTTCCTAGAAGCTTTTAGAATATACTTTTTATCAGCTACATTCTCATATTTCATGATGATGTACGTAACAGGCCTTGAGTTGTGTGAAAAAAGCCGACAAGGACAAACAAAACATGCAAAAAAATAAAAGCAACATAATTTCTTTTAACATGGAAAGTATGATTGTCCTAGAAAACAAGAGACACTAAAACCTGCTTTTTCCTTCTGAAAAGTTTGTTATTAAGATAATAGACTAATAATTGAAATTTCATATTCTTAAATATTTTCATCCACTTATTCTTTGTTTACTTATTGGGATATGTCTTTAACTTTATCTTCAATACCTTCTACAAAATATTTTTAAAGGCAAACTTTAAAATGTTAGATTTCCAGTGGCTCATTTTTATTCGCTGAATGTTGTACAGAGGTATATTGTGTCCTACTCTGGTTTATATGGGAGCAATGACATCTCATATTTCTGAGATGTATAAATAATTTTTCTGAAGTTGTTTCCCTCTCTGGCTTCATAATTTTTGTTTCCTCTAATTGTTTTTATTCCGTTTGTTTAGATCTTTGTTTTGATGGTAGATGGTTCTCCTCAAATGTCAAATGATCTGTCACTCACTGTTTTCAAAATGCTATTTGTACTTTAAAGGTATAAAATATAGATGACACAAACAAGTGGAAAATCACTTCACACTCATGGGTCAGAATAATCAATATTATTAAAATGATTATACTGCTCAAAGCAATCTTCAGATTCAATGCAATCCCTATCAAAATATTAAAATTGTTTTTTATATAATTATAATAAACAATTCTAAATTTCAAATGGAACAAAAAAAGAGCCCAAATAGCTAACAAAACCGTAAGCAAAAAGAACAAAGTGGGAGACATCACATTACCTAACCCCAGATTATACTACAATACTATACTAACCCAAAGAGCATGATACTGGTATGAATATAGACACATAGATCAATAGAACAGTATAGAAAGCCCAGAAATAAAGCCAAATATTTACAACCAACTGATCTATGACAAAGTTGACAAAACATACACAGGGGAAAGGACACATTTTTTTCAATAGATGGTGCTGGGAAAATTGGATTGCCATATACAAAAGAATGAAACTGGACCCCTATCTCTCACCATATACAAAAATCAACTCAAGATAATCAAAGACTTAAATATAAGACCTGAAACTATAAAAGTACTAGAAGAAAACCTAGGGAAATCTTTTCAGGACATTGGTTTAGGCAAATAATTCATGACTAAGGCCTCAAAACCACGAACAAGAAAAATGAAAATAGACAAGTGGGACTTAATTAAACTAAAAACTTCTGCACAGTAAAATAAATAATCAACAGAATGAACAGACAACTGACAGAATGGGAAAAAATATTTGCAACCTATGCATCTGACAGGGAACTGATATCCAGAATTTACAAGAAACTCAAACAACAGCAACAACAAAAATACATAACCCCATTATGGGCAAGGGACATGAGTAGACATGTTTTAAAAGAAGACATACAAATGGTGAAAAAACATATTAAAAGATACTCATCATCACTAATCATTCAGAGAAATGTAAATTAAAACCATGATGGGATGCCATCTTACACCAGTAAGAATGGCTATTACTAAAAAGTAAAAAAAAAAAAAAAAAAAATCAAAAGATGGTGGCCAGGATGCAGAGGAAAGGCAATACGAATACCCTATTGGTGGGCATGTAAATTAGTATAACCTCTATGAAAAACAGTATGGCATAATATATGTGTGTGTTTGTATACACACACACAATAGTATAGTATATGATTCAGCCATAAAAAATGAAATGATATCTTTTGCAGCAACAAGAAGTGAGCTGAAGGCCATTATTTTAAGTGAAACAACTCAAAAACAAAGTCAAATATCACATTATAACTTATAAGTGGATGCTAAATAATGTTTACACATGGACATAGAGTACGTAATAACGAACATTGGAGACTCAGAAAAGTGGGAGGGTGGGAAAGGGGAGAGAGATGATAAATTAATTCATAGGTACATGTACATTATTCTAGTAAAGGTACCCTAAAAGGCCAAGCTTCACTCTGCAATATAGCTAGGTGACAAAACTGCACTTATACACATTAAGTTAATACAAATAATATAAATAAATAGATGTTGAGGGTTTTGGCTTCAGGGTATGATTTCTTGTTACATATCTAATTTTGAGTCTTTTTTCATGGGATGATTATTTTTTCTAAATAAAATCCTGGAACTCAGACCTCAGAAACGATTACTTTAGATGCCATTCTTCTGAAATATGAGTTGAACAGAAGAAGGAACTTGGTGATCTTCCAATTACATAAATAGAATTTTAATATCTGCTTTTGATCTAGATTCTTCCTACTGCACCCCCATACCTGTGTCCTAATCACTAGAGTTCCTGAGATTCAATTTATTCAGAGTAAACTGTGAGGCTTCTTGATTTTGCAATCATTTCACAGAATAAACTTAAGTTTTAAAGAAGTTTTAAAAGGAGACTCATCTATTCAAATTGGATTTTTTACTTTTGGATTTTCCTCAGAAGCAGAAATGTGCAGTGAAAGTAGTGTTCCACTCCTTTGTCATTCCTCATCTAAGGAGCAGATCTGTGACTCAAACTCCAGTTTTGCCTTACAAAGACTTTGACTTTCCCAGAGTTGCTGTCTACACAATTTTGCTGTTCGTCTAGTCTATTGATGCAGGATATGAGCAAGGGTCCAAGCCTTAACAGCTGTACCAAATCCCACAAGGCATATAGGCAGATGTTGGAGTTGAAAAATAATGCAGCTTGAAGGAGAGAATAGAAAAAAAGTCTGAGAACAAACATCTCAGAATTACAAGCAAATTCTAGTTTTGTACTCATAATTTACAGGTTCCCCTCCCTTACCCCTCTACTCCACCAACACACACACACACACACACACACACACACTCTGTCAGTGACTTAATTGATGCTGAAATTTGGAGATGATTTTTAAATGTTGCATGTAAAAGGGATTTCTATGGCCATTACAAGTCCTCGATAAAACTTTTCTGCTTTGTGACAAGCTGTGGATGTCACATTGCTTTGCCATCATTAGGCACATTAATTTCATGAGGCCAATAAGTTCACCCAAGTTCTACCTATTGATTTTCATAATCCTCGTCACAAGATTTGTTGAATACAGGACCATCACTATTAAAAGGAAGTCTTAATATGGATAAGTATTATCTCAACCAATAGTCTCTTCCTTATTTTGAAGTTTTCAAATATTTATACAGTGAAAATCCAGGATGTTTATAAGCATTCGTACTGCATTTACTATCTTGGATAGGTTGTTCAAAAATGTTAAATCTTGATTTAGTCTTCTTCATCAAAGGGTAGTATCATTTGAAATATTGTTTATGTAGTTTTTAATTTATTACAGAATATTTTATACAGAAAGTGTCAAGGATGAAAGTCCCATAGGACCTTTCCTTTTTATTGCCTTTTTTATTTTTGTAGAGATGAGGTCTCACTATGTTGCCCAGGCTGGGATTGAACTCCTAGCCTGAAGCAATACTCTTTCCTTGGCCTCCCAAAGCATTAGGATTGCAGATGTGATCTGGAACACCCTGCCAAGTCCTTTCTTTGATTGACTTTGACTACTCTCTACAATAGAGATTATTAAAATTTATTGTTCAAAAACATGAGATAGCAGAGACTCGTCAACAGCACAGTGGAATGGGAAGTACTGGACCTTCATTTCCTTCACAAACACAATGATTTTACAACAATTCATGGACAGATTGCCTTTGTGAGTAATCAGCAACTAATTGAAAGTCTCCTGCTTCCTGGGGATTGGGAAGGGGGTGGTGCAAAAGCAGACTCAGTGAAGCCAGTAGAAGGATTGAGGACAACTTTTCACCAGAGACCTTGCCCCTGGTGCAATGCCATATAATCAGAAGGAGACTCCCTAGCTCCCAGCTTTACCCAGAAAAGCGAATGGGTTGATTTGCAAATCCAGCTCTCTGAGGAGGTTCCTTAGAGGACTGGCTTTTGTCTTTTCAGCCTTGGAGTTCTGATGATCTAGCATAGTCTATCTACTCAGGGTAGAATGGAGGCAGCAGCTTGGACTGGCAAATGTCATTGATTTCTCTACCCTGCTCAGCAGAAAGCAAAAGGATAAAAAACAAATCCTAGATTTTAACTTCCTCCTGGGATTGGAAAGAGTTGATCCGTGAGTCCAGCACCCCACTTTCCCTAGGGCTTCTCCCAAAACTAACATGTGTCTCACTAGTCTTAAAAATCACATAGATCTAGCACCATCTGCCCAGGAAAGAATGGAGATAATGACTTGCATCAGTAAATGCTATATGACTCCCACCCTGGCTCAGCGCAGAGTGAATTAACAAAAACCACAGCTGCCTTCAGCTCCCTGAGGAGGAAAAGAGATAGTAAAGAATGTCAGAACATCTGTTCAGGCTGAGGGTGGTGATCTTCTGCTGTGTAAGTCCAGTCTGTCATGATTAGGAGAAGTTTCGCTTTGTCTAATCTACAGACACCAACACAGGGACTGAAAAAAAGAGAAAGAAAAAAGAAAGAAGAATAATGAGCCACATATTTTCCAAATAAAGAGATCAATAAAAATTTCCAAAATGGACTCTATTAAAATGGAATTGTATAGTGTACCTAACAGAAAATCAGAAATAATTATCATAAAAATGTTCACAGAAATAATTGTCATAAGGATGTCAAGAGAACAATGCATGGACAAAGTGATAGTTTCAAGAAATATACAAAAAATATTAAAAAGTACCAAAAGGAAATTATGAAGATGAAGAACAAAATAATTCAACTAAGAAAAATTAGTAGAGGTGTTCAGCAGACTACATCAAACACAAGAAAGAGTTAGTGAATTCGAAAACAGATAACTAGAAATAATTTAGCCAGAGGAGAATAAAGAAAAAAAGAATGAATAAGAGTAAAGAAATCTCAATAAAATTATGAGACATCATCAAGCAGACCCTTATATTTATTATGAAAGGCCCAGAAGAAGAGAGAAAAAACCTAAAAGCATATTCAAAGAAATAATGGCTGAGGCCAGGAGTGGTGGCTTACGCCTGTAATCCCAGCACTTGGGGAGACTGAGGTGGGCGGATCACTTGAGGCACAAGTTCAAGACCAGCCTGGCCAACATGGTGAAACTCTGTCTCTCCTAAAAATATGAAAACTAGCTTGGTGTGGTGGTGGTTGCCTATAATCCCAGTTACTTGCGAGGTTGAGGCAGGAGAATCATCTGAACCTAGGGGCAGAGTTTGCAGTGAGCCGAGATCTCACCACTGCACTGAAGCTTGGGTGACAGAGAGAGACTCTGTCTCAAGAAAAAAAAAAAAAAAAAAGAGAGAGAGAGAGAGAGAAAGGAAAGAAAAAAGAAATAATGGCTGAAAACTTCCCGAATCTGAGGAAGAAAATAGATGTTCAGATCCCAAAACCCAAAGGACATCAAATAAAATAAATCTACACTAGACACATTTTAATTAAAATGTCAAAAGTCAGTGACAAGCAGAAAATTTTGAAAGCAGCAAGAAAAAAGTGACTGTTCAGATATAAGGGACACTTCCCTGCTCCCTTCCTCCTGCCATAAAACTATCAGCAGATTTTTCAGCAGAAACTTTTATTTCAGGCAAGAAAGGTATGAGGTGATATATTTAAAGTGCTGAAAGAAAAAAAAAAAACTGTTAACTAAAAATACTGTATCTGGATATATGTGTGTGTGTGTGTATATATATATAAAATAAAGGAGAGATAAGCTTTTTCTCAGACAAACAAATGCTAAGGGAGTTCATTACCACTAAACCTGCTTTACAAGCAGTGCTGAAGGATTAGGTTGAAATGAAAGAATGCTGACCAGCAATCTCACAGCTTAAGAAAGTATGAAACTCATCGGTAAAGGAAAATATACAAACAAATACAGGATACTATATTACTATAATGGTGATGGGTTAATAACTTTCAATTATAGCATTAAAAGTAATTATAACTAAATAGATATTAAAAGATATGCAGTATTAATATATACAACATGATATTAACATAAAATGTGTGTGAGAGGAAAAGTTAAAGTGTAAAAAGCTTTTGCATGTGATATAACTTGTTATATGTTTAGAACATACTGTTAAAAAATCTTTTTTATGTAAGCTCTAAAGGTAAGAACTTCAAGAAGAAAAGCTCAATAATTTAGAGGAAAATAAGGTAAAAGAAATTTCAAAGAAAAAAAATAAGACTAATAGAAAACAACTAACAGTATGTCAATAATAAATCCTTCCCTGTCAATAATTATTTTAAACATAAACAGATGGAATTTCCCAATCCAATTACATAAAGGGCTGAATGGATTAAAAAACTAAGACCTAACGATATGCTGTCTACAAGAAATTCACTTTAGATTTAAGGACACACATAGACTGAATGTGAAGGGATGGGAAAAGACATATTGAATATCTATTCAATGTGTTACCTTTTGGTAACATATTGTTACATATTGCTAACATTTTGGTTACCTATTAGTAGGCTATTGGTAACATTTTGGTTACCTTTTGGTAACCAAAAGGGACCATGGGTGGTTATACCTATATCCAACAGAATGGATTTTAAGTCAAAATTTGTCACAGACGGCAAAGAACATTAAACATTGATAAAAAGGTTAATCTATTAGGAAGATATAATAAGTATATGTGCACTCCCTTACAGATCTCCTAGATATGTAAAGCAAACATTTACAGATCTGAATGGAGAAATGGACAGCAATACAGTAATAGTAAAAGACTCAATCCCTCACTTTCAATGATGGAAAGAACGTCTACACAGAAAATAAATAAGAAAACAGAGGACTTGAATAATGCTATAGATCAAATTGATCTGACAGACATACACAAAACATTCTAACCAACAGCAGCAAAAGACACATTCTAATGAAGTGCACCTTTCTCAAGGATAGATCACATGTTAGGTCACAAAACAAGGGTTAAAAATTTAAGATGACTGAAATCATACCAAATATATTTTCTTACCACAATGGAATAAAATTAGAAGTAATAAATAACATAAGAAAAACTGGAAAATTCAAACATAAGTGGAAATTAAACAACAATGTTGAACAACCATTCAAGTGGCCAAAAAAACACCACATTTTAAAAAAATAAAAATTACTTTGAAAGAAATGAAAATAAAAACATGGCATAACAAAAATTATGTGCTGCATTAAAAAGAGTAATAAAAGGGAAGATTATAACAATACTTATGTTAAAAACATCTCAAATAGGTAACCTAAATTTCCATCTCATGAAAATAGAAAAAGAAGAACAAAGTAGCCCATAGTTAACAGAAAGAAGTAAATAACAAAAATTAGAACAGAAATAAATAAAATAGAAAATAGAAAAATAATACAAAAAGATCAATGAAACCAAAAGTTGAGTTTTGAAAAGATAAACAAAATGGAAAAACCCTTAGCTAGACTAAGAAAAAATGGTAGAAGACACAAATAAATAATATCTAAAATGAAAGAAGAGACATTACGACTGATGTCATATAAATAAAAAGGATTACAAGAGAGTACCATGAACAATTATATGTCAAAAAACTGAATAATCTGGAAAAAAATGTATACTTTTCTAGAAATTACTTAGGCACATGGTGAAGGTATAGAGGTTTCTCAAAAAGTAAAAACTACAGCTATCATATGATCTAGCAATACAACTGCTAGGTATTTTATTCAAAATAATATCAAGATTTCAAAGAGATTTTAGCACTCGTATGTTAACTGTAGCACTATTCACAATAGCCAAGAGGCGGAAATACTCTAAATGGCCTTTCAAAGATGAATATAGTACATACATCCAATAAAATAGTATTTAGCCTTAAAAAAGAAGGAAATTCTGTAAGGCATAACACCGTAGATGAACCTTGAGGACATTATGCTCAAAGAAGCACACCAGTCACAGAAAGAGAAACACTACATTATTCTACTTATATGAAATCTCTAAGTAGTCAAATTCATAGAATCAAAGAGTGAAATGGTGGTTAACATGGGCTGGGGGAGCAGAAAAGGAGGAGTTGCTCGTCAGCAGGAATAAAGGTTTGGTAAAACAAGATGAATAAGCTCCAGAGATCTGCTGTACAACACTGCATCTATAGTTAACAATAATGTATCATACAATTAAAAATTTAAGGGAGTAGATCTCATGTCTTAACATGAGATTGGTATTTCTTAACAAACTAATATAAAATATATAAAATAAATCATATAGAACATTGTTAATAACATAGGCTCTCAGTGGAACTCCAGAGTATCTAATTTTGAGCAAACCCTGGAAACATGCATTTTTAAGCAAATGAGTGATGATTGCAGGTGGCTGCTATACCTAACTTTGTGGTTTACTTCTAGAAAGAAAATGCTGTAGACCTAACGTATAAATCGAATGAGGTAGATATCCCTTTCTTCTTTCACAATCTTCATATTCACTTGTCACACTCTTCACTACTCAAATAACTGACCTTTTTTTTTTTTTTTTTTAATCTCTTCTGACCCTTTGGAATCTTCATGTTAGGTGTCTTGTTTGTGGATTTCTTTCTTTCTTTCACAGTCTTTAAAGCTCATGTATCTACTTGAATAAACTGGTGGTTGATAAGTCTTTGTATATGCCTTTCATCTTTTCTAGGATGCATTGGCATGAAGTACCCTTGCAACCACAGCATCCACTACAAAGTCAGAAAGTAAGCATGTCATATTCCATTCTAGCCCTCAGAATGTTTTCCTCAAATGTAGCCCTCAGAATGTCATATTCCATTCTAGCCCTCAGAATGTTTTCCTATAAAACACTCTGTCTTGGTCTCACTACTCTTTTGGGCATCCAATACATATTCATTATGCATTGAATATCTTGAAAATTTCTGACATGTGTCACCATCCTAACAATTACTTTGATCTCTTTTTGGACAGTGGAAAAGCACTTCAATTTCAGAAAGCATATTTGAACTCTAATGCTTACGTTGCTCTTCAGGGGCCTGAAAATCCCTTGGCAGATCCCCAGCAATTATGTCTATTCCACCAGCTTTAGGTTTTAATAACAGAATTCCTAATTAGCTAAATATTAAATTAACTAAATATATAGCTCACCTGCCCCATATAACTGGGAGTGATATTTGTTTACATATATTTATGAGTATTTTTAAACACTAGTCTTTCACTTTTATTTTCTATGAACATTGTCGTGTCAAATTCCAAGAAAGTAGAGGTTAAAAAAATAATATTTATGCTGGCAGACAAAAAAGCTAACACTTCTATACATTCAAATGAATTTATCAACCTGCCTTATACCATAAGAGAGGTAAAGAGGTGATATTAATTTTTTCATGAATGTTCATGTACTACAGAAAGGATATAAGGGAAATACAGGGAAGACTTTAAGCTTTATTCTCTGAGGGAATATGTTATAGTCTGTTTTCCTTTTTTAAAAATTAAATATTTCAGCCAGGCACCCTTGGAAGGTTGAGGTGGGCGAATCGCCTGAGCTCAGGAGTTGGAGACCATCCTGGGCAAAATGGTGAAACCCCATCTCTACAAAAAATTTAAAAAAATTAGCCAGACATGATGGCATGCACCTATAGTCTCAGCTACTTAGGAGGCTGAGGCGGGAGGATCCCTTGAGCCCAGGCTGCAGTGAACCATGATTGTACCACTGTGCTCGTCTAGGCAACAGAGTGAGACTCTGTCTCCAAAAACAAAACAAAAAGTTTTAAAGAAAGTATATAAGAACGAAGTGTTTCAAAGGGATACCCTATAAGCAGAATAGGACTAACCTGTTAGTCCTGTTGAATGTGATTGATGTGGGTCATATCCACAGGCCTGCATTCCCAATGGTAGGACATGCATTCCATAATAGAGTGAATTCTACTGACAGGGAATGGTGGAAATTGAACAGGGTTGTTTATGTCTCCATAGGAATGCTCTGAGTCTACCTGGTCACTGCAAAACACCATATTGACTTTGTATAAGTAATGAGGAACTTTATTTTTTGTTTTTATTTTTTAATGAATTATTAGCAAAGTTTACTCCTGTGAAAAAGAGATGGAGATAGCCAGATGCTTACATACCATAGTTTAGGAGTATTACTAAAATATTTCTATCATAAAATGTTACCTCCTGATATCCAGATTTACTCTTTGGTCATTTCTTGCCTTGAAAATTTACAGTAATAGTTCTAACTGGTTTGTGTGACTCTGATCTCTCTATTCTACAGTTCTTCCCACAGGCAAGTAGAGGTAGATTTCTGAAGCAAAGTTGTAATCAGGTTTAAAAGCTGCAGGGAAACCCCATTGTCAGATTGAGAAAATAAAATGTCCAAATTGAGTTAAGTGATTTTTTAATATGTGTCTTCTATTATTCATTAACTTATTCATAAGTGTTTCTAAGTACCCGATATGTCCTAGTCCGTGCATCACCAAAGCTACTAGCTATAAAACCACTTCAATTTTAATGCAATGCGTATTTTGCAATCCTTCCGTCTTTCCTGACACAGTCCCTCTTTCTGAAAAGTTCTCTTTCACTTCCATTGTTCATCATTTTCACATTAGACATATATCTTATTTGCAAAGCTCAAAATAATGTAATCTATGTATGTTTGAATCAATTTCTTTTCTTCACCTAAGAAAAAATGTATTAGTCTTACTAATTAATTTTGTTTTTAAATTATAAGGTAATATATTTTGTTGCAAAAACAGGGGAGGTAGCATATAAAAGAGTAATAGAATGTCCTCCACTATTAATTGTCCCACAGTCCTTTTAATGTGCATTTTGCTTATGAATAGCATACATACATAAAATACATAGATCATGAACCTACGGCTTTGTAAAGTTTCACAAATTGAGCACACACAGAAATCAGGACCCATATCAAGGAAGAGTCTAGTAGCACCAAACCAACAGTCCCTTATTTCTTCTGATTGTCAGTCCTCCTCAAGAGTAACCACTACCCTGATTCTTATTTGCTTGGCTTAATTTTGTCTCTTTTGAGCTTTTTGGAATAAAAATACTACTAATTGCCTTGTGTCTGCCTTCTTTTTCTCAGCATTATTATGATGAAGTTCAATACCCTGCATGCATTTGTGTATATATAAATACATACATACATACATATTTCTTTGAAGTCTAGACAATGAAATAGAAATGCTAGGTATACATAAGGTGAGTTTTAGTGGATATTGTCACTTAAAAGTGATTCAATCAATTTACATTCACAATAGCTGTTTTGAGTTTCCTTTGCTGAAGGTTGGTTGAATACAGGTCTGTTGTACATATTTCTCATCCTTATGGGATCATTGGGCTATCTAGCGCCTTTACTTCTTATGGCATTGGAAGAAATGCAAAAGGAATGAATGGAACCATACATTGTCTCCTCAGGCTGTGGTTGAGAGTGGTCATACTATCACTTCTGTTCATATTTCATTGTCCAAATCAAATCACATAGTCAAATCCCAACGTCAATAAGTGCCACATCGTTAGTGGAAAGAGCTGCAAAGTCATGTAACAAATGTGAATACAGAGAAACATTGGGAATAACAATGCACTATAGAATAGTTTGCTCTCTTGATAACACTTATTTATATTCCTTCCACATACAGAATGCCCTTATACCCCAAGACATTCCAAATTCCTATCTAATCCCTTTATTAAGCACAAAGGCTAGAATTCTATACTTTATAACAGGTCAGTATTTTTCTCCCCCTGATTGAAATCTTTGGGGAAAAAAGTTTACTCTTACGTACCTAGCGCAGGGACAAAATGATCACAATAAACAATTACATTTAAAAGACAGATGAGGCTGGGCGTGGTGGTTTACGCCTGTAATCCTCACACTTTGGAAGGCTGAGGTGGGTGGATCATGAAGTCAGGAGTTCAAGACCAGCCTGGCCAACATAGTGAAACCCTGTCTCTACTAAAAATACAAAAACTAGCCAGCCATGGTGATGCATGCCTGTAGTCCCAGTTACTCAGGAGGCTGAGGCAGGAGAATCACTTGAACCCAAGAGTTGGAGGTTGCAGTGAGCGGAGATCATACCACTGCACTCCCCCTTGGGCAACAGAGTGACACTTTGTTTCAAAAAAAAAAAAAAAAAAAAAAAAAAGACGAATAGGAGATTTATAACAATCACTGTTTTTTATAAATTCCAGAATCTCAGTGGACAAATGTTGAGTCTGGCTGTTCTTTGGCTATGAAACGTTCCTTGAATAGACTCTGAATCTGCTCACTGAGGTGGCTCCCTAGTCCATTTGTCTCTATAACTCTTGGATCAACCTCTGGGAGATCCTTTCCCCACCCCCACTGTTTTTGTTGTTCATTTGCAAAAAAAGCATTATAAAATATTTTATTGTTGGAAATTGAAGTGGTTTCTCAGGCTATTTCATGGCTATAGAAATGTAGGAGTCAAAATATGTTACACTTGAATAGTTTTAGTCTTCACAGTCCAACTAGGTATGCTTTTGCTGATACAATTCCTTTCAATTTTGGGGGGTTTTCTTTGCAAATTTACACAGCAAAAACAATTAATAATTATTATATCTTTCAACTGAAATTTGTTTATGGGTATATTAGGCATATCAGGCTTCTCTTTATCTTTTTAGCAAAAGCAATCTACTGGTGACTCCCTTAATTCTCTGAGAGGTCTTAATAAAGGATGTGAGGGCTGTGGCCTTGTCCTGGTTTATGCTTCCATGCTGCATCCTAAGAAAGCATGCCTTATCTTTCCATCTAGGATATATCTTAATTTCACAGAGTTTTGTTGTCTGTGGAGACAGAAGATGACGAAAAAAAAAAGGTTATTTTTCAACTGAGCAAGTTCCAGAATGTTTTGGCTCTCTATGGACCCCCTCAATTCTATTTATAAGCAACCAATTATTCTCTGGGCTCATCTTTTTCTCAGAGCACTTTGTCATAGCTGGCAAAATTTAGCTCATTTGTTTTTTTTTTTAGCTTTCTGTGGAGAATCCTCTTTACACAAGGCCAAACGTCCTTTAGGTGAACTAACTTCTAAGTTATCACAGACAAGAGCTACAAATGGTTTTTTTCCTTTAAATAACACGGGTTTCCATTTTGTCTTTCTTTCTGTCACAGTTTCCTTACCATTTTCCCAGACTCATGCAATAGTTTCCTTAAAACCTTTTTCCTGAATCCAAAGTTAACTGTCATTTTTTTTTTTACAGCTGTATTATACTTCCAGGTACATCATTCTGTATCAGCTAAATATTGATGTAATTATATTGCATAATGAATCACCCCAAATATCAGAAGTCTATAACAATAATTATTTATTCTTCCTTATATGTCTGTGAGTCAGCTGGAAGTTCAAGAGTCTAAGCAGAGTTTTACTAGGCTTGCTCCCAAAGTGTACCTTGGCTTTGGGCATACTTGTACATGTCTATTAGTTTTCTGTACCAGTGGGACAGCTGAGTCATGTTCTTATGACACAAACAGAAATGTAATAGAGTAAGAGAAACATGTGATATGCCTTAATCCTAGAATCCAAATCCACATGCTGTCAGTTCTGACAACATTCAATAAGCCAAAGAAAGTCAGAGTCCAATCTCAGCATCAGTGGGACCAAAAAATATATTTTGGCATTAACAAAAAGACGTGCAAAGTCATAGGATGAATAAAGCACATGAAGCAATAATACAATTTTATCCATTTTATCTTTTTATTAAGAGAAGTTCTTAATTTCAATGCAGTCTATTTTATTCTTCCTTATTCTTCAGTTGCTACTGCTTTTTATTCCCTGTTCTGGAAGCCTGCCCATCCCCAGTTCATGAAACTATTGTCCTATAATTTCTTCTAAAAGCTTTGTAGTTTTATGTTTTGTATTTAGCTCTTAAATCCAAGTGGAACTGATTTTACTGTTTGACATAAAATAAAGGTCTAAATGTATTTATTTTTTTCATATGGATAGTCAATTGACCCAACATCGTGAATATGCAAGACTATCCTTCATCCAGCGCACTACAGTGTTATGTATATTAATAAATAAACTAAAAATAGGTGACTGTATGTGAATCTGTTTCTGAGTTCTCTTCTCTATTCCAAAATTATAATTTGTAATGCTTATGCCAATATCACATTGTCTTCATAACTATAGATCTGAATGTCTTATTACATAGTATGTAGGTCCTCTAGTTTTACTCTTTGTCAATATTGCCTTTGCTGTTCTTGATCCTCAATATAAATTTTAGAATCCTTGTATCAATAATCATGGCCCCCCCCAACATATACATGCAACCTCTGGAGTTTTAAATGGGTTAACATTAAATTTATAAAAAAGAAAGTTGATATATTTACCATATGTGAGTCTTCCAATGCATAAACATGGTATGTTTAATTCATTTATATAGTCTTTAATGTGCCTTGGGAGTTATCGTAGTTTTCAGTATAAAATTATTATATAGTCTTCTTTAGTTTTATCCCTAAGCATTTGATAATTTTGTTATGTTATAGAAATGACATTTTTATAAGATATCATTTTTAATTTTTGTATTACTAATTTATAAACATACAGTTTCATACTTTTTCTATCTATTATTAATACATTCATAATATTTTATCAAATCCCTATTAGATTCTAGGCTGTGTATAATTTAGCCTTCAGCTATGTTTTCTCCACTTTTTTCTTACTAATGTAAAACTTATACCTAACATATTTTAATAAAATCTTATTTTCAACAGTTATATTACTTATTTAAAAAATATACTAGTCTATTCTCATGCTGCTATAAAGACATACCAAATACTTGTTATTTAGAAAGGAAAGAAGTTTAATTGACCCACAGTTCCACAGGGCTAGGGAGGCCACAGGAAACTTACAATCATGGCAGAAAAACAAACATGTCCTTCTTCACAAGGTGGCAAGAGAGAGAATAATGAGAGAAGGTGGGGAAAGCCCCCTAGAAACCATGAAACCATCAGCTCTCATGAGAATTTACTCACTATCACAAGAACAGCATGAGGGTAGTCACCCTCATGATTCAATTACCTCCCACCAGGTCCCTCCTACTACACGTGGGGATTATGGGAACTATAATTCAAGCTGAGAATTGGGTGGAGACACAGTTAAATCACATCAAAAGATAAATTCGATTTTTTTAAATAGACCAATTTTCAAATGATCTTATAATCACAAATTAATGCTAATTGTATGACTGTTGATTATTTCAGCATTTCTACTTATTTCGTCATGTTATCTTGAAATGATGGCAGTTTTATTTATTCTATTCAAGTGCTTAGGAATTCAAAATGTTTCTTGCATTAATTTCTATTTTGTTTAATAGTGCTATATCAGCTTTATACCATGAATAGCATCTAATTTTCCTTATTGTTGCATTCAATCTTTATATGTACTTATATTTAAAGACTCCTTGTCATTTGCATTTCACAGTCCTCACCAGTTTTTATTAAGTCTGACAACCTTAGCCCTTAAATTGGAGCACTTAATAAATTTACATTTAATTTAATGCTGGCTTTAGTTGAATTTATATGGTAGCCATGAGAATGTGCCTCTAGGTACTCTTACTACAAGGAGTGTAATTGACCAGGGGCAAAGCTTTTGCACTCTGAAATAAACATATATGCATAGAGGAAAATCTCTCATGAGCTTTTCCCAGGGAGCAACAGAGTGTGGTTAAGTCGGGCTCACTCCTGGGAGATGTGGGACTCCTCTGGCATGTGACTTGACTTGAGCATTCCTCAATGACCTTGACAAATTTTCGATCTAAGATGCTTTCTCACAGATTCTCTTACTTCTTTTCTTCTCTTCTTCACTTGAGATCAGACTTGCCCCATGATCTGATGGTATTCTCAAATTCTCCAACCCCTCTCCCCTACCCCAGTTTCTTTCTCAGGTGTGTTTCTCGTGGTAAATTTCTTGCCATTTAATTCTCTCTTGGCAGCTGCTTCTTAGAGAACCTGAACTGTCTATTTTATCTACTATCATTCTATTTCTCTTTTATTTGGCCACCTGTTTTTATGTTCTTTATCATACTTGTATCATACTTGCATACTTTGGATTACAAAAATTATTATTCCATTCAATGATTACAACTTAATACATATAAATTATTTGCTATAATCTAAGTAGTTAACCATATGGCTTATGACATGAATCCCTGATTTATCTTGACTTAATATAATCCAATGCAAATAATTACATTGAACACTATTGATAATATTAAAATTTTAGTAACTTTTAACTTCATCTACAACCCATCTCCATTTCTGCGTGATTGTTGCACAATATTTTACCTAGTTAATATTTAATAAGCTTTATCGAGATATAATTTATATACAATAAAATTTACCAGTGGTAGGTTTGCAATGAGACATGTTTTGACAAGTGTCAGCAATCATATAACCACCATCACATTTGGGTTATAAAAGATTCTTATCAGTCCTCTAATTTTTTTTTTTGCTATAAATCCTCTCTTCCTGCCTCGAATTCCTTGTGGTTACTGATCTGCTTTTTTGTCAATCAAATTGCCTTTATTTATTTATTTATTTATTTATTTATTCATTTATTTATTTATTTTGCATTTCACATAAATGGAATCATAAAATACATAGTCTTGGTCCTCTGGCTTTTCTTCTTTTAGGAAAATACCTTTGATATTTATTCATGTTATTAAGTGTAATGGTGGGTTTTTTTGTGTATTTTCTTAGTCTTTAATCTTCTCTACTGAAAAATCAAATCACAGTCTCACACTTGCTCCTTTGATGGTAATACATTTTTTTCTTTTCTGAAAGATTTTAAGATTTACTCTTTGCCTTTGATTTTTAGTGGTCATCTTATGATGAGCCTATGGTTTTGTTTGTTTCATTTTTGTTGTTTTGTTTGTTGTCTTTGTAGTTATTCATGTTGAAATTTTCAAAGATTCTTAAACCTGTACATTGATATATGTTAGAGTTTTGGAAAATTATTGGCCATTATCTCTTTAAATAGTGCTTCTGACCCATTTTACTGTACCATTCTCCTGGGAGTCCAATTATATAGATAGTATGGGTATTCTTTGAGTTTCATGAGTCTCTAAAGGGATTTTTTTTTTTTTCTGTATTCTTATTGTATTGTATAGTTTAAGTTTGGATTATATAATAAATATGTCTTCCAATTTACTTATCCTGGAACTAATTACTCTAACCTAGTATTATAGCATCCAATGAATTACAAATTTTAGATATTATTCATCAGTTCTAGACTCTTGATTTGATTATCTTTTAAGGACTCCAGTTGTCTTGTGGAATTATTTATTGCTGTCTGTTTTCTTCATCTTTTTCTTGATTGAGTTAAACGTATTATTTCAAAGTTATTGTCCATTAACTCCAATATGTTGATCTTCTGAGTCTACTTTTATAGTCCTTTTTTTTTTCTTTCTGGTTTGAGCCCTGTGCTTCTTTCGGTCTATTGGTTTGTCTCATACTTTTAAAAATAGGATCCCAAACACTAGTTTAAAAATTGTAAAGGTTTTGATGATCCTACCTTTCTTAAAAGTGGATTCACTCATTTCTACACTAGGCAGACAGGGTGAAGAATGATCATAGTAATCAATGTGTGGGTGGTGCTGAGTCAAAGCCAGATTGAAGCCCTAGTGAAACTGAATCCTCTTTAGTTTTGCTATTTTCTTTCTAAATTTTTTACTAAGAGCCTTTTGTGTTCTGTGGGGCCCAGTCTTTTGCCACATGGCAAGCCAATCTTTCGGTTTTGCTTTTCAGCTGAGTTCTGTTTAAATTGTGGCTCCTGTATTAGTCTGTTTTCACATTGCTGATAAAAACATACCTGAGACTGGGAAGAAAAAGAGGTTTAATTGGACTTATAGTTTCATATGGTTGGGGAGGCCTCAGAATCATGGCTGTAGGTGAAATCCACTTCTTACATGGTGGCAGCAAGAGAAAAACGAGAAAGATGCAAAAGTGGAAATACCCAATAAAACCATCAGATCTTGTAAGACTTATTCAATACCACAGGAACAGTATGACAGAAACCTCCCCCATGAATAAATTATCTCCCACTGAGTTCCTCCCACAATATGTAGGAATTAGGGGAGTACAATTCAAGATAAGATTTGGGTAGGGACAGCCAAACCATATCATTTCACCCCTGGCCCCTCCAAATCTCATGTCCTCACATTTCAAAACCAATCATGCCTTCCCAACAGTCTCACAGAGTCTTAACTCATTTTGATATCAACCCAAAAGTCCACAGTCCAAAGTCCCATCTGAGACAAGGCAAGTCCCTTCTGCCTATGAGCCTGTTAAATCAAAAGCAAGCTAGTTACTTCCTAGATACAATGGGGGTACAGGTATTGGGTAAATACAGCCATTCCAAGTGGGAGAAATTGGCCAAAACAAAAGGGGTTATAGGGTCCATGCAAGTCTGAAATTCAGCAGGGCAGTCAAATCTTTTTTTTTTTTTTTTTTTTTTTTTTGAGACGGAGTCTCGCTCTGTCGCCCAGGCTGGAGTGCAGTGGCGCGATCTCGGCTCACTGCAAGCTCCGCCTCCCGGGTTCACGCCATTCTCCTGCCTCAGCCTCCCGAGTAGCTGGGACTACAGGCGCCCACAACCGCCCCCGGCTAATTTTTTTTTGTATTTTTAGTAGAGACGGGGTTTCACCGTGGTCTCGATCTCCTGACCTTGTGATCCGCCCGCCTCGGCCTCCCAAAGTGCTGGGATTACAGGCGTGAGCCACCGCGCCTGGCCGGCAGTCAAATCTTAAAGCTCCAAAATGATCTCCTTTGACTCCAGGTCATATCCAGGTCATGCTGATGCAAGAGGTGGGTTCCCGTGGTCTTCATCAACTCAACCCCTGTGGCTTGGCAAGGTATAGATAGCCCCCCAGTCCTGGCTGCTTTCATGGGCTGGTGTTGAGTGTCTGCAGTTTTTCCAGATGCACAGTGCAAGCTGTCATTGGATCTATCATTCTGGGGTCTGGAGAACGGTGGCCCTCTTCTCACAGCTCCACTAGGCAATGCCCCAGTAGGGACTCTGTGTAGCTGTTCCCACCCCACATTTCTCTTCTGCATTACCTTAGCAGAGGTTCTTCAAAAGGGCCCCACCCCTGCAGCAAACTTTTGCCTGGGCATCCAAGCATTTCCATACATCTTCTGAAATCTAGGTGGAGGTTCCCAAACTCCAATTATTGACTTCTGTGCAACTTCAGGCCCAACACCACATAGAAGCTGCCAAGGCTTGGGGCTTCCACCTTCTGAAGTAACAGGTTGATCTGTACCTTGGTCCCTTTTAGTCACGGCTGGAGCAACTGGGACACAGGGCACCAAGTCCCTAGGCTGCACAAAGAACAGGGACCCTTGACCCAGCCCATGAAATTATTTTCTCCTGGGCCTCCAGGCCTGCGATGGGAGGGGCTGCCCTGAAGACCTCTGACACGCCCTAGAGACATTTCCCCCATTGTCTTGGGGATTAACATTTAACTCCTCATTACTTATGCAAATTTCTCCAGCTAGCTTGAATTTCTCATCAAAAACATGGGGTTTTCTTTTCTACTCAATGGTGAGGCAGCAAATTTTCTGAACTTTTACGCTCTGTTTCTCTTTTAAAATAGAATGCTTTTAACAGCATCCACATCACCTCTTGAATGCTTTTCTGCTTAGAAATTTCTTCCTGCAGATATCCTAAATCATCTCTCTCAAGTTCAAAGTTCCACAAATCTCTAGGGCAGGGGCAAAATGCCACCAGTCTCTTTACCCTAAATTATCTCTCTCAAGTTCAAATTTCCATAAATCTCCAGGGCAAGGGCAAAATGCCACAAGTCTCTTTGCTAAAACATAGTAAGAGTTGCCTTTTCTCCAGTTCCCAACAAGTTCCTCATCTCTATCTGAGACCACCTTAGCTTGAACCTTATTGTTTTTGTCACTATCAGCATTTTTGTCAAATCCATTCAACAAATCTCTAAGAGGTTCCAAACTTTCCCACATTTTCCTGTCTTCTTCTGAGCCTTCCAAACTGTTCCAACCTCTGCCTGTTACCCAGTTACAAAGTTACTTCCACATTTTCAGGTATCTTTTCAGCAACATCCCACTCCCAGTACCAATTTACTGTATTTGACCATTTTCACGCTGTTGATAAAGACATACCTGACACTGGAAAGAAAAGGAGGTTTCATTGGACTTACAGTTCCACATGGACAGGGAGGGCCTCAGAATCATGGCAGCAGGTGAAAGGCACTTCTTACAAGGCAGTGGCAAGAGAAAAATGAGGAAGATGCAAAAGCAGAAACCTCTGATAAACCCATCAGATCTCATGACACTTATTCACTACCATGAGAAGAGTATGGGGGAAACCTATTCCATGATTCAAATAATCTCCCACTGTGTCCCTCCCACAACACATGGGAATCATGGGAGTAAAATTCAAACTGAGATTTGGGTGGGGACACAGCCAAATCATATCAGTCCCCTACTCTTCAAACAAAACTAGACTTCAGCAAATATACTGAGAAGATAATTAACCATGGAAATCAGGTCTCTAATATCTGCCAAAGCTCTACCATTTCTGTACCTGTCAGCAAAGGCCTTTTGAGTTCTAACTCCTGTATTTTCGGCCTTCTTCCTGTAGGCCAAATTATTAAATGTCTCCTGGGTAAAAGCAATTTCAGGGGGATAAGTTTATCTCTGATGGCCCTTCTCCACTGAGTCCTTCTTGTTCATGTTGTTGCCTGTTCACTGTATTCAGACAGATGATTTTCATATTTTATTCAATTATTTTATTGCTATAGATGAGGATACTAGTTTGATATGTTACATTTTTCCATTCACAAGTGGAAAACTTTTCTTCTATATAATTGAGTTTTAAAATCTATTTTCTTATACTTTATGGGAGTTTTTCTATATGTGGTTATTTCCTTGAAGAGACTGTGAAACCATGAACATCTTGAGGGAAGAAATCATCATTAATTGAATATTTTAAAAATATGTACAGTTTTATACTTTCAGAGTTGGATTATAGCAGATTCCTTTGGTCATCTAATAAATCATGTGAACTATGATGAGAAAAAAATTTTCACATGCAAACACACACTGAAATATTTGGCTATCATTGTGGATTCAATAACATATCCATCTCATGAATTTTTTGTCTAAGTTTTGGAGACCCTGGTCAAAAACCCCTACAATGAAGTTATCAGGAAATGACTGACTTATGTAATTTCTACTGTCACACTTTTAGAGTAATATATTATGACAAAGCATTATATTTCTACAACTATTATTTTAATTTAAATATCAAATAACTAGTAACAATACATTTAATGAGCATTTGTGAATTTTGGTTGGCCTACATTTAATTTTATATGCTGAAATCAGTTTAATTTTAAGAAAATTTTATCTTTACTTTTTAGTGAATCAAGATGCTTCATGTTACCATTACAAAAGTCAACAGATATCATGGAGGTATCTTCTACCCCACAGGTGTTTTCTTTAGTCAGTGCTTTCAAGAGGTTGGGCAACAACCTTAGTTTTATTGGTTGAATCTTCTCTTCCAGGACTCTGATATTAAATTGAACAAGGCAAGAATAGAATTTATAGAGTGTGTAAACTCTGGTATCAATGCCTGCAAGAGATTGAAGAACAATTCCTGTTACTGAGACTTTTTGAGTTTCCCGGTAGAATTTACTCCATGACTCTTTTAGAAGCTCTTCACTCTATCTTTTCAATAAGCTCTCCTATTTGCATATTAAAGAGTCAACTAACATGCCCAAGTAAACATATTAACACATAATCAGGTATTAAGCCCCATCTTAACATAATTTATTATTGTTCACTTCGAGAGTAAGCAGGTCTTTGCTCTTTCTTTCTCTTTTTCTTTCTTTCTTTCTCTTTCTTTCTTTCCCTTTTTTTTTCTCTCTTTTTTTTTTTTTTTTAGCTATACTTTAAGTTCTTGGATACATGTGCACAACATGCAGGTTTATTACATAGGTATACATGTGCTGTGTTGGTTTGCTGCACCCATCAACTCATCATTTACACTAGGCATTCTCCTAATGCTGTCCCTCCCCCTAACAGGCCCCAGTGTGTGATGTTCCCTGCCCTGTGTCCAAGTGTTCTCATTGTTCAATTCCCACCCATGAGTGAGAAAATGTAGTGTTTGGTTTTCTGTCCTTGTGATAGTTTGCTGAGAATGATGGCTACCAGTTTCATCCATGTCCCTGAAAAGGACAAGAACTCATCTTTTTTATGGCTGTATAGTATTCCATAGTGTATATGAGCCACATTTTCTTTATCCAGTCTATCATTGATGGATATTTGGGTTGGTTCCTAGTCTTTGCTATTGTGAATAGTGCCACAACAAACATATGTGTGCATGTGTCTTTATAGTAGCATGATTTGCAATTCTTTGGTTATATACCCAGTAATGGGATGGCTGGGTCAAATGGTATTTCTAGGTCTAGGTCCTTGAGGAATTGCCACACTGTCTTCCACAATGGTTGAACTAATTTACACTCCTACCAACAGTGTTAGAGCATTCCTATTTATCCACATCCTCTCCAGCATCTGTTGTTTCCTGACTTTTTAATGATCACCATTCTAACCGGTGTGAGATGGTATATCTCACTGTGGTTTTGATTTGCATTTGTCTGATGGCCAGTGATAAAGAGCTGTTTTTCATTTATCTGTTGACTGCATAAATGTCTTCTTTTGAGAAGTGTCTGTTCATATCCTTTGCCCACGTTTTGATGGGGTTGTTTGTTTTTTTTCTTGTAAATTTGTTTAAGTTCTTTGTAGATTGTAGATATTAGCCCTTTGCCAGATGGGTAGATTGCAAAGATTTTCTCCCAATCTGTAGGTTTCCTGTTCACTCTGATGGTAGTTTCTTTTGACATGCAGAAGCTCTTTAGTTTAATTAGATCCCACTTGTCTATTTTGGCTTTTGTTGCCATTGATTTTGGTGTTTTAGTCATGAAGTACTTGCCCTTGCCTATATCCTGAATAGTACTGCCTAGGTTTTCGTCTAGGGTTTTTATGGTTTTAGGTCTAACATTTAAGTCTCTAATCCATCTTGAATTAATTTTCGTTTAAGGATTAAGGAAAGGATCCAGTTTCAACTTTCTACTTATGGCTAGCCAATTTTCCCAGTACCATTTATTAAATAGGGAATCCTTTCCCCATTTCTTGTTTTTGTCAGGTTTGTCAAAGATCAGATGGCTGTAGATGTGTGGTATTGTTTCTGAGGGCTCTGTTCTGTTCCATTGGTCTATATTTCTGTTTTGGTACCAGTACCATGCTGTTTTGGTTACTGTAGCCTTGTGGTATAGCTTGAAGTCAGGTAGCATGATGCCTCCAGCTTTGTTCTTTTGGCTTAGGATTGTCTTGGCAATGCGGGTCTTTTTTGGTTCCATATAAACTTTAAAGTAGATATTTCCTATTCTGTGAAGAAAGTCATTGGTAGCTTGATGGGGATGGCATTGAATCTGTAAATTACCTTTGACAATATGACCATTTTCATGATATTGATTCTTCCTATCCATGAGCATGGTATGTTCTTCCATTTGTTTGTGTCCTCTTTTAATTCACTGAGCGGTGGTTTGTAGTTCTCCTTGAAGAGGTCCTTTACATCCCTTGCAAGTTGGATTCCTAGGTATTTTACTCTCTTTGTAGCAGTTATAGCAGTTGTGAATGGGAGCTCACTCATGATTTGGTTCTCTGTTTGTCTGTTATTGGTTTATAAGAATGTTTTTTATTTTTGCACATCGATTTTGAATCCTGCAACTTTGCTGAAGTTGCTTATCAGCTTAAGGAGATTTTGGGCTGAGATGATTAGGTTTTCTAAATATACAATCATGTCATCTGCAAACAGGGACAGTTTGACTTCCTCTTTTCCTAATTGAATACCATTTATGTATTCCTCTTGCCTGATTTCCCTGGACAGAACTTCGAACACTTTGTTAAATAGGGATGGTGAGAGAGGACATCCATGTCTTGTGCTGGTTTTCAAATAGAATGCTTCCACTTTTTGCCCATTCAGTACGATATTGGCTGTGAATTTGTCATAAATAGCTCTTACTATTTTGAGATATGTTCCAACAATACTTAGTTTTTTGAGAGTTTTTAGCATGAAGTCTGTTGAATTTTGTCAAAGGCCTTTTCTGCATCTATTGAGATAATCCTGTGGTTTTGTCATTGGTTCTGTTTATGTGATGAATTATGTTTATTAATTTGCACATGTTGAACCAGCCTTGCATCCCAGGGATGAAGTCATCTTGATCGTGGCAGATAAGTTTTCTGATGTGCTGCTGCTGGATTTGGTTTGCCAGTATTTGTTGAGGATTTTCACATCAATGTTCATCAGGGATATTGCTCTAATGCTTTGTCTCTGCCAGGCTTTGGTATCAGGATGATGCTGGCCTCATAAAATGAGTTAGGGAGGATTCCCTCTTTTTCTATTGATTGGAATGGTTTCAGAAGGAATGGAAACAGCTCCTCTTTGTACCTGTGGTAGAATTCGGCTGTGAATCCATCTGGTCCTGGACTTTTTTTGGTTGGTAGACTATTAATTATTGCCTCAATTTCAGAGTCTGTTATTGGTGTATTCAGCGATTCAACTTCTTCCTGGTTTAGTCTTGGGAGGGTGTATGTGTCCAGGAATTTATCCTTTTCATCTAGATTTTCTAGTTTATTTGCACAGCGGTGTTCTAGCTTATTTGCATGGATGTTAGTTTGTATTTCTGTGGAATCGGCGGTGATATCCCCTTTATCATTTTGTATTATGTCTATTTGATTCTTCTCTCTCTTTTTCTTTATTAGTCTTGCTAGTGGTCTTTCAATTCTGTTGATCTTTTCATAAAACCAGCTCCTGGATTCATGGATTTTTTGAAGGGATTTTTGTGTCTCTATCTCCTTCAGTTCTGCTCTGATCTTAGTTATTTCTTGCCTTCTGCTAGCTTTTGAATTTGTTTGCTCTTTCTTCTCCAGTTCTTTTAATTGTGATGTTAGGGTGTTGATTTCAGATCTTTTCTGCTTTCTTTTGTGGGTATCTAGTGCTATAAATTTCCCTGTACACACTGCTCTAAATGTGTCCCAGAGATTCTGATATGTCATGTCTTTGTTCTCATTGGTTTCAAATAACATCTTTATTTCTGCCTTCATTTTATTTTTTACCCAGTAGTCATTCAGGAGCAGGTTGTTCAGTTTCCATATTTGTGCAGTTTTGAGGGAGTTTCTTAATCCTGAATTCTAATTTGATTGCACTGTGATCTGAGAGACAGTTTGTTGTGATTTCTGTTCTTTTACATTTGCTGAGGAGTGCTTTACCTCCTATTATGTGGTCCATTTTAGAATAAGTGTGATGTGGTGCTGAGAAAAAGGTATATTCTGTTGATTTTGGATGGAGAGTTCTGTAGATATCTATTAGGTCTGCTTGGTTCAGTGGTGTGTTCAAGTCCTGGATATCTTTGTTAACCTTCTGTCTCATTAATCTGTGTAATATTGACAGTGAAGTGTTAAAGTCTCCCATTATTACTTTATGGGAGTCTAAGTCTCTTTGTAGGTCTCTCAGGACTTGCTTTATAAATCTGGGTGCTCCTGTATTGGGTACATACATCTTTAGGATAGTTAGCTCTTCTTGTTGAATTGATCCCTTCACCATTATGTAATGGCCTTCTTTGTCTCCTTTGATCTTTGTTGGTTTAAAGTTTGTTGTATCAGAGTCTAGGATTGCAACCCCTGCTTTTTTTTTTTTTTTTTTTTTTTTGGCTTTTCATTTCCTTGGTAGATCTTCTTCTATCCCTTTATTTTGAGCCTATGTGTGTCTCTGCATGTGAGATGGGTCTCTTGAATACAGCACACTGATGTGTCTTGACTCTATCCATTTTGCCAGTCTGTGTCTTTTAAATGGGACATTTAGCCCATTTACATTTAAGGTTAATATTATTATGTGTGAATTTGATCCTGTCATTATTATATTAGCTGGTTATTTTGCTCATTAATTGATGCAGTTTCTTCATAGCATCGATGGTCTTTAGAATTTGGCATGTTTTTGCAGTAGCTGGTACCAGTTGTTCCTTTCCATGCTTAGTGATTCCTTCAGGAGCTCTTGTAAGGCCAGCCTGGTGGTGACAAAATCTCACAGCATTTGCTTGTCTGTAAAGGATTTTATTTCTCCTTCACTTATGGTGCTTAGTTTCGCTGGATATGAAATTCTGGGTTGAAAATTCTTATCTTTAAGAATGTTCAATATTGCCCCCTACTCTCTTCTGACTTGTAGAGTTTCTGCTGAGAAATCTGTTGTTAGTCTGATGGGCTTCCTTTTGTGGGTAACCCAACCTTTCTCTCTGGCTGCCCTTACCATTTTTTCCTTCATTTCAACCTTGGTGAATCTGACAATTATGTGTCTTGGGATTGCTCTTCTCAAGGAATATCTTTGTGGTGTTCTCTGTATTTTCTGAATTTGAATGTTGGCCTGCCTTGCTAGGTTGGGGAAGTTCTCCTGGATAATATCCTGAAGTGTGTTTTCCAACTTGGTTTCATTTTCCCTGTCACTTTCAAGTACATTAATCAAATGTAGATTTCATCTTTTCACATAGTCTCATATTTCTTGGATACTTTGTTCATTTCTTTTCACTCTTTTTTCTCTAAACTTGTCTTCTCGCTTTATTGCATTAATTTTATATTCAATCACTGATATCCTTTTTTCCACTTGACTGAATTGGCTATTGAAGCTTGTGCATGCATCACGAAATTCTCATGCCATGGTTTTCAGCTCCATCAGGTCATTTAAGGTCTTCTCTACATTGTTTATCTAGTTAGCCATTCATCTAACCTTTTTTCAAGGCTTTTCACTTCCTTGCAATGGGATAGAACATGCTCCTTTAGCTCAGAGAAGTTCGTTATTACTGACCTTCTGAAGCCTACTTCTGTCAACTTGTCAAAGTTATTCTCCATTCAGCTTTGTTCCATTGCTGACAAGGAGCCGCAATCCTTTAGAGGAGAAGAGACACTTTGGTGTTTAGAGTTTTCATCTTTTCTGCTCTAGGTTTTTCCTGGTTTTATCTACCTTTGGTCTTTGATGTTGGTGACCTACAGATGGGGTTTTGGTGTGGATGTCCTTTTTGTTGATATTGATGCTATTCCTTCCTGTTTGTTAGTTTCCCTTCTAACAGTCAGATCCCTCAGCTGCAGGTCTGTTGGATTTTGCTGGAGGTCCACTCCAGACCCTTTTTGCCTGGGTATCACCAGTGGAGGCTGCAAAACCACAAATATTACAGAACAGCAAATACTGCTGCCTGATCCTTCCTCGGGAAGCTTCGTCCCAGAGGGGCACCTGCCTGTATGAGGTCTGTTGGCCCCTACTGGATGATGTCTCCAAATTAGGCTACATGGGGGTCAGGGACCCACTTGAGGAGGCAGTCTGTACATTCTCAGGGCTCAAACAGAGCCACTGCTCTCTTGAGAGCTGTCAGACAGGGACTTTTAACTTTACAGGAGTTTCTGCTGCCTTTTGTTCAGCTATGCCCTACCCACAGAGATGGAGTCTATAGAGTCAGTAGGCCTTGCTGTGCTGCGGTTGGCTCTGCCCAGTTCGAGCTTCCTGGCTGCTTTGTTTACCTACTCAAGCCTCATCAACGGCGGATACCCCTCCCCTGCAACAGGCTGCAACCTGTCAGGTCAATCTCAGACTGCTGCGTTAGCAGTGAGCAAGGCTCTGGGCATGTGGGACCCACTGAGCCAGGCATGGGAGATAATCTCCTGGTCTGCTGGTTGCTAAGACCATGGGAAAGTGCAGTATTTGGGCAGGAGTGTCCCATTTTTCCAGGTACAGCCTGGCACCAATTCCCTTGGCTAGGAAAGGGAAATCCCCTGACATCTTGCGCTTCCTAGGTGAGGCAAAGCTCTGCCCTGCTTTGGCTTGCCCTCCATGTGTTGCACCCACTGTCCAACCAGTCCCAATGAGATGAACCATGTACCTCAGTTGGAAATGCAGAAATCACCTGACTTCTGCATTGATTACTCTGGGAGCTGCAGACTGGAGCTGTTCCTATTTGGCCATCTTGGAACAGACTAGCAAGCAGGTCTTAAGATGGGAATATTTTAATTAAGGTAAGGGGAGAGGAGCAAAGAGATAGTGCAGCCATATAGCACACCACATGGGGGCAGCACATATTACTACAAATTGATGAGCTTCCCACATTCTGTAAATTTACCATTTTTCCTCTAAAGTTAATTCTGAGGTTGACCTTCTCAACAGTATCACCATTTATATTATCTTTATCATTTCCACCGTCATATCTGAATATAGCATAGTAGTTTTTAAAGCAAATTTTCTTTTTTTTTTCTCCGAGATGGGATCTTGCTCTGTTGCCCAGGCCTGAGTGCAGTGGCATAATCATGCCTCACTGCAGCCTTGACCTTCTAGGCTCAAGAGATCCTCTCAGCTCAGCTTCCCACATAGCCGGGGCCACAGGCATGCACCACTGCGCCTGGCTTTTTTTGTTTGTTTGTTTGTTTTCCTATTTATAGAGACAGGGTTTCACTATGCTGCTCTGGTTGATCTCAAAGTCTTGAGCTCAAGTGATCCTCCCGTTCAGCCTCCCAAAGTCCTGGGATTAGAGGAGTAAGCCACCACACCCACCATAAAGCAATTTCTTTTACATTATCATGGTGTTTCTACTCTATGAGGATAGAAATCAGTATGTTTACAGTATACTAAAATATGGATTTCAGAGTCTAACAGTCATGTAAAGTTTCAGAATCTCTGCTCTGTCCCTTACTAGCTCTATGACCTTGAGCTTACCTTCTCTAAATTTCAGATGCTTCAACTTTTAAAAGATATTTATATAGCAGCATTTTGAAGAGTAAATGAAATGGTATATGTAATGTGATTGGCACAATGCCTATATTGTGATAAGAACTAAAAACAAAAAATGCTTGGTATGACTATTTTTTTCCATTCTTTCCAGTTGACAGGTAAATAAACCAAGTCTTCAAAATGTGAAAGACCTGCCCAAATACACAAATGGGGTAGGTAATAAAATAAGATTATGTGTTTTTACTTTGACTTCAGAATTCTACCATTATGTGCATACCAATTAATTCACTATCTTTAGTGCAAAGGGGAAAAGAGCAAAATTATATTAAAGGATGGAATATTTTTCTAAGAGAATAATAATACTAATAATTATTATATAATAATATTTAATTATATACTACTAATAATAATACTAATAATAATGCTATTATTATTCTCTTAGAATATTATTATTATTCTCAAATGGAAAGTAATCTAAGAGAAATGAATCTTTATTAGAGACATCAGTCTTTATATCTTTACTCTAAATATTCTCCAGAAATCAAAGTCTTCTAGAATAACTGTATGTTCTTGGAAATATGAGACAAGTCAGACAGTCCCATTGTGAATCAATGGTTTTGAAAATGCTTGAGAAACCACAAAACAGAAAAGGATTTCTAAGTATGAAGAGGGAAATGTGACTAGTACATAGAAACCATACATTCGATTTACTGTAGAGAATAAAATTTTAAAGAAGCTAACTTCGTGATTTGAATTGACTCTATTTGTTCATTTCAATGAAGCCATTTGAAAAGTAATAGTCCCATATAATGAAAATAGAAAAACAGCATGAATAGGTGAGATACAGAATGTGCATTAAAAAGGGAAAGGAGAAGCTCCGAGTTTGTTTAAAATGAATAATATTTTCACAAAATTTTAGAGAGAGAGATAACTTTAGAGGTGTTAGTCCATTATTTTCCTTTTAGAGATGAGGAAATGGACAATCAGAATGCTTTAACGGTTTTAAAGTCCATTAAGTTAGGTAGAAGCAAACCCAAGTTCAGATATTCTGATTCTTGTACCATTATTTTGCATTTTTCAACAGAGATTTCTCTTTCCAGCTGCTTATCTGTTAACTTTCAATACAAGCTGTAAAAACTCAGTAGCTTTTGATAACTTTTTCATGGATTCAAAACGTTTAGTGAATATTTATTGGGATCTGGCTCCAAAGATGACACCACATGCATCGCATATCCAAATATTTTCCTGTTTCTAACAAATAAAAACAATTGTAATAACAATTTCAAGTGTATTTGAAAGCACATAGACAATATTTAGAATACCACCAGTGCAGTCTAGCAGAGTATGAAACACAAAATTTAAAATTCCGAGACAGTCAGCACAATGGTACTTAATGGCAGCAGTTAATTCCACTGCCACTTGAATCCATTTACCCATAGTTTTTTCTTCTGCATAAAATAATAGTGGAATTGGTGACAGGTCTGTATCTAAATGTTATCTATACCCTCCCAGGGATGGGTGAGGAATAACTGAGAAAATATTATGTGGGGAGAATTGAGCAATGAAGTTCTCTTCTCCCATCACCTCCAGAGTTCAAGTCCCCATGATGCTTCATTTGGCTCTCTAGTCATTATTCTTCCTCCTTCCCCTTATTGTGTCCCTGTCTAGAGTCATTATTTAAATATTCACGTGTGACCATGCCTCATCTTGGTAAAAACCATTTAGAGGTTCCTGTTGTTTTTCCAATTGCGCGTCTACTACTCTTACTACCTAAAACTTTTTATCATTTGATCAACATGTGGCTAAATTTTTCTAATTGTTTAGGTATCAACTCAGATGTTTCTCCCACCACCCAACTACCCACTGTACCCTATAGCAGACATTCTGTCCCATAGCCTGCTGTATTTTCTATATCACTTTGTACTGTCTTATATTATCTTATTTACTTCTAAATTTACACATATTTTACCTTTCCCCCACAGCAAAGTATAATGCTTCATGAAGCAAGAAACTTTCTATTTTTTATAGTTATATTCTTTATACCAAAATATGTCTCTCAGATAATAAGGAGCTCAATAATATTTATTGCAAGAGTGAATATATTAATACATATTTGAGTACCTAAACCTGTCCTATCCTTCCAGTTTCTTTTTGGGATATTTAACTTATAATTCTGCAACTTTTTAGAGCCTTGACTGGCTTACTTAAAGAATTATAGGAGTCTGATTAACAGTTGCCTAAGGAGAACTTTCTTTCCATAGGCGCTATATATTTGGAGAGGAAATTGAGACACCAATGGGGTTTAACTACCTCCTGCAATCTCCCTGATTACATAATTACCAACTCCTTGGGTTTTCCATTCTGTTAAATTTATTTCCTTTTGTATCGTCTACTGGCAATTAGACTAAGGGACAATTTTAATTAAGATAATGTATCTATAAGGAAATACAGAAAACAGGAAAGAGTGAGTGGGATTTGATTGCTGTAACTCCATCTTTAGTTAGATAATTCATACCTATAGTGTCCTTTGGAATTCTGGACATGAGTGTATTAGTTTCCTGTGGTTGCTGTGACAAATAACCACAAACTAGATGACTTAAAACAACAGAAATTTATTTCCTCACTGTTCTGGAAGCCAGAAATCCAAAATCATAGGATAGTCAGGGATGTACTCCCTTTGGAGGCTCTAGAAGAGAATACAAGTTTTTGCTTCTTCCGGGTTCTGATGACTGTTGGCATTTTCTGACTTGTGACTGACTCTCTGTACTTCATCTTTACATTACACTTCTCTCTCTCTCTTTCTCTCTTCTTCTGTCTGTAAGATTCCTCTGCCTTCTATTTATTTATTTGTTTATTTAGAGACAGAGTCTCACTTGGTCGCTCAGGCTGGAGTGCAGTGGCATGATCTCGGCTCACTGCAACCTCTGCCTCCTGGGTTCAAGAGCTTCTCCTGCCTCAGCCTCCTGATTAGCTGGGATTACAGGTGCCCACCACCACACCTTGCTAATTTTTGTATTTTTAGTAGAGATGGGGTTTCCCCCACGTTGGCCAGACTGGTCTGGAGCTCCTGACCTCAGGTGATCTGCCCGCCTCAGTCTCCCAAAGTCCTGGGATTAGAGGTGAAAGCCACCGCTCCTGGCTCTCTACCTTCTTTTTAAAGGAATACATATGATAACATTTAAGACCAACTCAGAAAATCCAGGATAACCTCCTCATCTCAAGATCTTTTAGCTTAATTATTTATAGCTACCAAAAAAAAAAAAAAAAAAACAACCTGACTAGATAAGGTAACACAACAGCCACATGTTCCAGGGAAGAAGACCTGATATTTTTGATGTTTGTCATTCAACCCACTGCATGCAGTTAGGAGGAATGTTGTTATAAGCCTACTGGATCCCTTCATGATAGATGAATATTCACAATTGCCTTGCCAATAAGTGGCCTTTCAATCTCTTTCAAATTTCCAGGAACAGGGTGCTCAGTACCTCCCCAACAATTTTCTCTGTTCATTCTTATTGTTAAAAAATAAATACATTCCCAACGATGAGGCAGATCTCCCTAATGTCTCTGTCTCAGTTCAGTCCTAATCACATATAGCCTTTGCTATGTATCTACTGTTACCCAGATCCAGTCGTCAATTTAGTCAGAGCTGCAAGAACCCAAGGAGACTAAGTATCATATGAAGATAAAATCTGGAAAGTTTCTGGAAGCCATTATGGCAAGTAAGTTTGCCTCTGTTGGACTAAAGTGGCTAGGTTTCTGGTTTGGTTTCTGTAGTTGGGACTAGAGCCCAATCTGAACCCTAGTTTACTGAGATAATATCCTGACACCTCTCTGAGTTTGTTCTTTAATCTTCTCCAGATTGAATGTTGTTTCCCATATCTACCCTCCCATATACTTCTTAGCTGTTGACTTGGATCCTGTTCTGAATGGACAAATCAGTTGCAAGTATACACTTTTGCTATGCGACATGTTTTAACTAGCAGATTGATCACCTTCAGTACCAGAGTGACCCTGGAACAAGTAGGACAGCCTTCTGTGCTTTTGCCATGCTAGGATCCAGCCCCAAACTACAGCTAATTTCCCCAGCCTTGTCCATTCACTTATTTCATCAAATTTATTTTAGCTAATCCTCACACTATTTTGAAGGACATGCTTTTAATATTTCCACTTTACAGAAGACATACCTAAGGCACAAGGAGGTATAACTTGATTTAGTTGGCATGACCAGCAAGAGGAAAAGACCAGTTGTCTTGAGTCCAGACTTGGCCAAATTGTGATTTCTGCCCTCTGAAGCTACAAAGAAGTCTCAACTTCCTTCTGTATGGAAGTCCATCTCTTAAATATATTCCTATGCTTTTCCTTCTCCAGGTTAAACAACAATTCCTAGAAACACTTCATCTTGTAATATATTTTCTATCTTCTTCTTTTCGTCTTCTTTCCTATTTTTAAAAAATTACCTATAATACAAATTATCATTCTCAATCTCACTCTCTCTCCCTCCCTGTTGCCGCCCCTCTTTCTTCCCTCTTTCCTTGCTCAAAAAAAGGCCTTGCCTGTCCCTAACTCTGATGCCTCAGATCTGTCTGAGCACATAACCAAATCATACCCCCAGATTTCCTTGTATATCTATCATTTCTTCAGGGCTTGAAGAGCCACTTTTCTTCCCTTTAGAGAGGTATCAAATTTGGTTACCATTATTTTATGTGCCACTTAAAGCCATTGATAGAATGTTTGACTCTTTTCAGAAGTGTAACATCATAGTAGCACTGCAAAACATGTCAAACTGGACATCTTTCAGGCTGAGGGAATTCTGAGGCAGCATTCAATGTGAACTGTTATCCATCTTCTGTAGCAATATTTCTCTTTTCTTACAGAAACCCCACTCTTTTTTCTTCATAGCTCTTTTTATATCTCCTCTAATTAACATAATGCCATTCTAATCGCTTTGATGAAATTAGTAGGTTTGTTATTTCGATATCTTTTTGTATGATTGAAAAATAATCTTCTCTTTGCTTGAGTTTTTTTTTTTAAGAAAACATCTCAAATCAATAGTTTTTTTTTTTTTTTTTAATTCCATCAATAAAGTATTGCAAATAGGTCTTAGAAATCACCTGGCATCTTGTTTCTGAAGCTGGACAACTCTTAGGTCTTATTCATCAGACTGCTGAACTGTTCCTTTTTCAGAGACATGGATAGTATCCAAAAAGATTCTGATATTCTTGTTTTTAACTGTTACAGCTTTCTCAATCAAAGTAGCGGAACTTGAAACAAGCCCAGTGTCATTTACTTCAAGGATTAACTCATCTTTCTGGGACTGAGATACTGAACAACCAGCACCTGGCCTCTGCAGATGTATTTTTCACCCAAGACATTTCTAATTCAACCAGATCCCGTTTGTCATGGGTAATGATGTTGATGGAGAAGTGAGCTCACATGGACCTCATGTTGCAATGGAAGCCCAGTGCAACTCCCTTGCTCATGTTCTATTCATGACTACAAAGAGCGCAAACAATAGTCAGCTCCTTCGTATTTCCCCACTACTTGCCAACCCAGAGCCTCTTCTTTCTCTTTCCAAGGAGACTGAGATCTACACTGATGTGGTTGAAGTCCCTCTGCAAGGTCTCTCTGGGGCCCTTAACAATATTTGTTTGTCCTTTCAGAGTGATGTTGACATTTTCTGGAATGTTGACAGTTGGCTGAGAATGTCTTTATTCTTGCAGTAGATGCAGCAAGAAGCTACTTCGCTTGATTTTTAAGAACGGTTCTTTGTTAAACAAACAAACAAACAAAAAACAAGTGTCACGTTTCTTTCACAGCCCTCAAAGGAACCTAATATAATTAGAGACTTATAAAAGTCAGTAGTTCTGATATAAGAGGGATTGAAAATTAAAAGAAGGCTGGAGACAGATGAAAAGGGCATGTAACTGAATTTGTCTGTCTTCAGATCTGTTGTATCCCCAGCCCAAACTCTAGTCTATTATGTTCAACATGATTCAGAAGTATAACAGTTATCTCAAACATAACTGAGCTCTTGATTAGTCCCCATGCCCCCATGACATGACTGTTACTCTTTCAGTGTTCTCCTTCTAGTAATGGGGATATTTTTCTTCTAGTTGCCCAAACTGAAAAATTGAAGTCATCTTAACTCTTCTCCTTACACCACACATACAATCCGTCCATAAATTCTTCATACTCTATCTTTAACTATATCCTGGATTTAAGCACTTCTTATTGCCTTCACTGCAACAACTCTGCTCCCTTCTACCACAATCTTACCTAGATTATTGCAGATGTCTCTTAATTGGTGTCTCTGTTTCCATCACTGATCTTCCACAGTTTATTGTCTACATAGCAGCAGTACACATAAGTCATACTTTGTCGTGTCTGTGCTTAAAACCAGTAGCCTCCCGTTACGCTCAAAGTAATTTCCAAATCCCTTAACATGATATATAAGACCTTAGTTTATTTGACCTTCAGATATTTCATTGTTCTCATTTTTACTATTTCACCATCTCTCACTGTACTCCAGATTCCACAGTCACTTTGCTATTTCGAGAAACTCAAACATTTGAGATACACTGCCTCTTAGGGTCTTTGCTGCTGCTTTAAAATGTTCTTTTCTTTCCTTCCTTCCCTCCCTCCTTCCTTCCTTCCTTCCCTCCCTCCCTCCCTCCCTCCTTCTTTCTTTCTTTCTTTCTTTCTTTCTTTCTTTCTTTCTTTCTTTCTTTCTTTCTTTCTTTCTTTCTTTCTTTCTTTCTTTCTTTCTTTCTTTCTTTCTTCTCTTTTCTTTCTTTCTCTCTTTCTCTCTCTCTCTTTCTCTCCTTCTCTCCTTCTCTCTCTCTCTTTCTCTCTTTCTCTCTTTCTTTTTTTCTTAGATGAGGTCTTGCTCTGTCACCCAGGCTGCAGTGTCGTGGTGTGATCTCAGCTCACTGCAGCCTCTGCCTCCTGGGTTCCAGCGATTCTCCTGCCTCAGCCTCCTGGATAGCTGGGATTACAGGTGCCCGCCACCATACCTGGATAATTTTTGTATTGTTAGTAGCGACAGGGTTTTACCATGTTGGCCAGGCTAGTCTGGAACTCCTGACCTCAGGTGATCTGTGCGCCTTAGTCTCTGAAAGTGTTGGGGTTACAGGCATGAGGCACTGAGCCCGGCCCATAAAATGTTCTTATGCCCATATGTGTATGGCTCATAAATAGCCATGAATCCTCTCACACTCTGCTGATGCTACTCCATCAACCAAGACCTTCCGTCACTACCTTACTGAAAATAATAAGCCTTATCACTCTCTATGCACTAGACATTGCTTTTTTTTTTTTTTTTTTTCCATGGCAGTTACGACCACCAGACCTATTGCCCATTGGTATTCATTTATTTTGTTTTCCGTCTCCCCCATGAGGGTAAGAATGAGGTATATTTTATGTTCCATTGGCTTCCCAGTTCCTGGAATAGTGCTTGGCACATGTTAGGTACACAATCTATTTTCTTCCAGTGAATGACTGAAACTACAGCAAGCCATGGTTTGAAATTGGGGTAAAGTAGGGTAAGAACAAGTTATAGAACCAGGGAGAACTTGAGTCTGAATCTTTTTCTGGCTCTGCCCACCCTAATTTTGGCAAGTTGGTTAACTCCTATATGGATAACATATAGAATAACATATATGGATAACATATGTATGTGGGAGACAGAGAGAGAGAATGACACATATAAATTACCTGGCACAGTACATGGTCGTCGGAACTCATTAAAGGTCACTTTCTGACCCTTCCTATTAGGCCCTTCCTTCTCTAAGCAACTCACTCACCTTTCCTGGATGACGTCTTGGCTGGTGTCTTAGACTTCCTTGCTATCAGAAAGAACTCAGTTGAGACCCATAAGGCTCCCACCACTAAAATAATTGGGGTGTCTGTGCCTGTGCTTGTTTGTAAACTTGGCTTGTTACAACCTGTAGACGTGTTTTTCGACAGATGTTTGACATCGTGTGTCTTCCAGCACAGACAGTACCTTGATTTGTGGTGCAATGTACATTCAGGTTGAAAACTGCCATCTAAATTAGTGCTGCATGAGGCAGTTTACCCAGAGCCTCATGCTGCTACCGCTAAAGGACGACTCAAATCCTCTAGCTGTGTGTGGGAGGGAACATGACAGTTCAATTTAAATACCTCTGCAGATGCACTAAGTTCTGAAAGACACATTCTCTGCAGCGCACTGTGTTTCTGTACTGTCATTCTGTCTACTCAGTCTCAGCTGCAGTCTAACAGAGAGGGGAAGAGGTGGCCTGTGTTCTGAATCAACAAGTCGTATCATCAGCATAATAGTTAACAGGTTGACTTCTGGACGAAGACTGCCTACATTCAAATACTGACTTCACAACTCCTTAGCTATATGGTCTGAGCAATCCAACAGCCTCAATTTCCTCATCTGTAATATTGGGATGATCCATAATAGTACTCATCTTTTTGAGTCATTGTGAGAATTAAATAATATCTTTCAAGTAAATCACTTAGAACATTTTCTGGAAAGTTATAAGTTTTAATGCTAAGTACAGATGATTATCATTATGCATGGAATAAGGTGGAAGAGGAGCAATAGTACAAAGATTAATCAGAAACGGCCACTTAATAAACCTGGTTGAATCCCCTAATAAAGACAGGGATGTAACTAACTCTAATACAGAGCAACGTAGAAACAGAAACGAAATGTACTTAAGCCAGTGGGTTACAGGGTAAGGAAGAATTCACTGGAGGCTGAGGATGGAAGTGAGGCATGTATAGGGAGGAAGGAGCTGATTTACTTGTGATCTAGAAACTGGTCCTATTTAAATAGACGTAAGCAATATTTGATACTAAGGAAAGACACAGGCATGATTAAAACTACTTATCTTAATGTGAGAAACTTTGAGCTCAGACTCTTTTATCACATGTTTTTCAGCTTTTAAGTGAGGAAATAGTATTCACATTGGCCAAAGTCGATGAGCAAGGTGTCAGGGAGCCTTTATTATGCACCAGGAGCAAAGCAATTAGCTTTTCAGCCCATCCTAAGCTTCCCAGAAAGGGAGTTCCTGTCTCCATTTTACAGATGAGAAAACAGAACTCGGGTGGGTTAAGTAAATTAAACTTCCGTTAGCTAGTAGAATCTGGCTGTAAACCCAGATTTACATTGTTGTAGATCCTACATTCTTTCCACACTGTCGTGCTACCCGCTAATAGATGCTGAAATGTATTCTTTCTGAATGAATGCAGAATGAATGAATCACTAAGAGGCATTCCTGAATCCCTCTTGGTGATTAGCTCTATGTGACACACCTTTCTTCATGCCATAGCACACAAAAAAAATGGCAATATTTGTCAGACATGCTGAGAAAACTAGATAGGGTTGTCCCTGGCATCTGGCTGCCCTAAGCCTTGCCTGGACTGAGGAAATAAAGCATCTAAAAATATCTTTGATCTTGGTACACTTACATGTTACATACCTGGGCTAGAGGAGGATAATCCATTAACTCAACCCTATTAGCTGCTCCTGCCCCTGTCAGTTTCTCTGGGTTTCACTCAACCACAGGAGAACAGATGGTACAAGGAGATCAGTGGCACAAAGAGCCCCACCACGAGTCCTGCTTAGGACGCCACCAGCAATTCTCCTTTACCACATGATTGAAAGCTCTGTGCAGAATGCATTTCAGAAAACGAGCATCCTCTCCAACACCATTCCTCATTTTCACTGTGCCATGAAACACCATATGTATTTATATCACACGAGTGGCAATGTTTAAAAGAAAAACCTTTTAAATCAGTTTTCACTTTATTCCAAATGATGGGAAAAGATCATTTTGTTTCTCTCTTAGGGATAGGAAGGCAGTGGTTTTTTTTCTTTTTTTTTTTTTTTGTTTTGTTTTGTTTTTGTTTTTTTTTTAAATTTCTTCCCAGCCATCCAAAGGATCTGGTGTTTCCACACCTGTGACAAGTATCCTTTAAGATGTGCAGTGTCTGGGACACATCTGGTTAGATCGGCAGTTCTTGTATAACTGGACTTAAAATGGTGTGGGCTTCTCCTTCCTGACTGAGCAAATTTAACATCCCTCCCGTCTTCAATTTGAGTGTATTTATAATCCTGTATCCAACTGCATCTGGGAATCATTTCATTGTCTGCTTCCTGAACCTGTTTGTGTCATCGGGGCTATTCTGTAGGGTCAGCCCTGTACTTTGAATCCAATTGTTTGTCTTGGACACATTAGTACTTCAAACTGAGCCTTATGTGCTGCGCCTTCTTTCATTCCAAATTGGGAATTCTATTTCGTTCCATGACCTTCAGACATCTACAGACACATGCCAACATACACACTTGTATGCCAAGCAAGGTTCCTTGACAACCAGCCTGGGCAGAGCTCCAGGTCTCCTGCTTACCTGGGTGAGTAACACAGGAAGTAGCAGGGGGTACAATGCAGAGAGGACAAGAATAGCTTCAGTAGTGGCAGCTGAGAAGAAATTGTAGGAGGCAAGTGGGTTGATTCCCTATATATTACAGTTTCTGACTCGGAAAGCAAAGATAAGTTAACTTTTATGTGACATGTTATAGTTTTTGCAATGTTTCTTACATCCTGCTATCTGTTTTTAACTCAAAGCAGTGGGTTTCATATCCATATGTCGGGACTTCAAGAAGAACACTTTCTTTATTGCACTGATTTTGTTAATTTTAAATACCAACCATTGGCTACAGTCCTTTAAAAGGCCACCTTTTTATAAGCATTAGTATTGCCTCATGCATTATCATGTGCTTCTAGAAGGGGATTTGTTTTCTAAGCCAAGAGAATTCAGAGACTTCAGCTCCACTCATTCAGGTTGCAATATGGCAATTTCAAGTTACGGGAGAGGTTGAAACGATGTTGTAGTGATAGCTGAGGGATGGAAAGGAACGAAGAGCCTAAGGGGAGTATGAAAGAGTGAAAGTGAAGTTTAATTGGACAGTGAATGGGGAAAGTGGAGAAAATCCTTTGGTGTTCTTGTCAAAAAACTGGACAGTGGGTTTAATTATATCTATTTATTAATAAGGGGTATATAAAGGGAGCAAATGTCTGGGATTATAGTTTATAACATAAAAATATGGAATTAGAAATTTCAATATTTCAATATCCAGCATTGACTAATGATTTGGTAAGTGGCAGAGTTCTTGCAGAGAGAAAAGAAACACTAGCCATTCTGGAAGGCCATCCTCACACACACTTTCTGAGTGAAGAGAAAGAATAAGACAGGGATTTACAGGAACATAAACCACTGCTCTGTGCAGTCTACGTCTCACAGGAGGATCTGTGAAGTAGAGAAGGCAGGAGTAGGGGTGGAGAGGAGATTCATCATTATCAGCTATTTTTGGCTAGAGGCTAAAAACCGTAAGCTTGTAGTCTCATTAAAAGAGTCTCTCCATTCACTCAACTCTTCATCACTCCGGAAATAGAATATAGTTTTGTGAGAAGACATTTTCTGGCTTTCTGTTCTCCATGAATTCACATACACACAAACACACCCCACACAACACATACACACTACAAATACACCATACACACAAAACGCATATGTACCATACACACCTCACATATATTACACATACACACCACCACACACACACTACACACACCACACACACGCCACACACACACTACACACACCACATGCACACACTACACATATCACACACACCACATACACCACACATGCACCACATATGCACCACACACAGACCACATGCCACATACCACACACACACACCCCACACGTACACCACATACACCACACACACACACACATCAAACACCACACACCACACACAAAAACATTATTTTTGCGCACATAGACATCTGTAGATACCCTCCTATTTCTGGAGGGAGAGCTTTCAATCTTTAGACTCTCTGACCTCTCACGTGGATTCAAGGTGAGAAAAAAAAGGGACTTCAATACCCCCCAAATCTTAGATTTGTTAGAACTGGGAAGAATGTGCTAAAGGTAGATGCACCTTAAAATTAGAATACCTAGCCCAGTTAACTCATCATAAACACATGACCCCACTATGTGATGAGGCAAAAGTTCTGGGTTCTCAGAAGAACTAGTAAGAATTACCAATTTCTTATATTGCCCTTTTTCTCCCACATTTAAATCTCTATAAACTTCACACATTCCCTATCATCCATTGATGTCCAGTTTTTGAAACTTTCAGTGTGTCCTCTGGAATTAACATTCTATTAGCAGCAGAATTGCCTATATTCTCAGAACGTTTTCTGAGCATTTCCTTCATCTTTCCCCTGTTATCCTCTTTAGTGTGGCTATCTTTTCCCCCCCACAACTCCTCAACCACTAGTCCTGGAAGAAGAGCAGCTATCTTCCTTCTCTCCATGTAAGCTTCCAGAGCTTTCCTCTGAAAGCCCTAGCTTGAAATCTCATATCACCATTATATGTCATCTACTTACCACTCCTTGCCAATATTCTTGCTTATCAATCTTTGAGTTACTTCTCTTGATACATAAATGATATTAGTTATTGATTCAATGTTTCTTTCTCTATCACAACTCTACTCTTTATTCTTGGTAATTTCAATGTATATGAAAATAATCTTTCCAGTCATTCTTGGCCTCAATTCCTTGAGCTCCTCTCCTCTCATGATCTGGGTGTCTATGCCACTTTAATTCACAACCTAATTTAACTTCAATCCATCCTAAATTTCAACTGTATATGAACCATGCTCACAATGCAGTGATTACCTTTCTTTTTCCAGATCAATAATTTTATTACTGCAATTTCAATAATCAGTAGACCCTACTGGACATCCATTCTTTTATCCTGCCAATTTTTCTTGGCCCTCAAATCTCTGGTTTGCTTCCACTGCTTTTCCAGCTTAAATTCAATGGTGAATCATTATAATCAGTTTCTTCTTCCATTCCTCTTCAATTCCCTTGCCTCTCTCTCATTTATTAATATTCTTTCATGAAACATTGGTGAAATTCAACTCCCCATCTACCCGGTGTCTCTGGCCATGCAGTTTACTACCTGCAACAGAAAGTCTTGATCTTACTGGCAGGTTCCATATAAATTGATGATGGCAAACAAAAACGCAGGCCTAAATCATGCTATAAATTGTTAGTCAATTCACTCTTTCATTCTTCTACCTCAACAATCTGCTGATGACCTTGTTTCTCACTTCACTGAGAAAAATGACACAATCAGAGAATGATTTACACTCACATCAACCACCCCTATGGAGTCAACCAAAATATAAATTTTGTTGCTCTAGTTGAGCTATCTACACAAAAACCAATATCTTGACCAGGCGTGGTGGCTCACACCTGTAATCCCAGCACTTTGGAAGGCCATGGCGGGTGGATCACGAGGTCAGGAGTTTGAGACCAGCCTGACCAACATGGTGAAACCCCGTCTCTACTAAAAATACAAAAATTAGCTGGGCGTGGTGGCATGTGCCTGTAATCCCAGCTACTCGGGAGGCTGAGGCAGGAGAATTGCTTGAACCAGAGGGGTAGAGGTTGCAGTGAGTTGAGATCGTGCCACTGCACTCCAGCTTGGGTGAGAGAGAGAGATTCTGTCTAAAAAAAAAAAATCTAAAAAACACCAAAAAAACAATCTCTCTATTTGTACACTGAACTCTATCTCTTCTTGCCTACTTAAAAAACAAAAACAAAAAAATCAAAAAATTATCTTCCCTCTCTCATGTGTAAGGCATTGTTTTCCTCTTTACTGGCACCATTCCCATCCATAGTCAAACGTGCTCCAGATTTTTCCCTTTTGAAGAAAAATCTTATGCCATTTTCCCCACCTCCCAGCTTATGTACCATTTCCTCTCTTCTCTTTGCAGCTCGTATCCTTAAAGAAAAGTCCATTTTGTCTGCTGCTGATTCCTCTCTTCTCATTTTCTTTAAAACCTACTAACTCAGGTTTCCATCACTTTCAATGAAAGTGTTGGAAAGTTGCTATATGGTAGAGGCAATGGGCCCTTCTCAATCTTCATCCTATTTAACTACATGTGTTTGACAAATCGTAGTCACTACTTCCTTCTTAAAACACTCCACTCATTTGTCTACCAGAACCTTATATTCTTGGCTTTTTTTATCTCACTTGTCACTCCTTCCTAACCTTCCTTTGCTGGTTCTTCCTGCTTTTCCTGGACTCTTAGAGTTATCTACCCCAGAGATCAGTCTTTAATTCTGTTATATTCTCAGCCTATACTCACTCCCTTGATAGTCTCATCTGATCTCCATGCTATTTGCCAGTCTACCAGAGTTACACCTCTAAAACACACCGAGATTCTCACCTACGGGCTAGTAGATACGACAGCCTGTTCAACATCACCAAGTGGATGCATAGAGAACATCTCAAAGTTAACATGTCCAACTTCTGATCTTCCTCCCAAACTAAACTCTATCTGCAGACCCCACCAACTCAGTTATAAATGTTCTTTCCTACTAGTTTCTGATACCAAAAATCTTGGATGCTCTTGGATTTTAGTTATTTGCTCTCAAACTCTACATTTGATCTCAATGGAGATTCTATTGGCTCTACCTTTACAATATATCCAGAATTTTTAACACTTCTTATCACTCTGTGTGAGCCTTCTAACAGGTCTCTGAAAATAAAATTTCCACTTTGGTTTGGTCCTTTAAACTGTATTCTCAGTATAGCAGCCAGAGGGGGTCTGTCTAAAAATATGTCAGTAAATAGTATAGTATTTCTTTGTTCCAGTCCTTACAGTGCCTCCTATCTCATGCAAAGGAAAACTCAAATGCCTTCCATTAGCCTACAAAGTTGTTAATTTTCCAAGCTCAACTATTGGCTCCCTCCATGCATTTTCCTCCAAATATATCTGGCACTTCACCATTGTTCAGACATACAAAACATCCCCCAGCTTATTGTCTTTGCATGAGCTGCTCCCCTTCTTTTAAGCAGTCTTCCTCCAATTTTCCACTTATCAAATGCCCTTGCCTTCTTCCAATGTTTGCTTAAATGTTTTCGTTACTGTGGGGCTTCTTCTGTTTACTCAATGTAGAATTATGTCCAGCCCCCCACCCACCACACACATGTGCCCTCATACCCCAATTCTCTTACTCTTCTTTTTCTTCCCATATCACTTGTAATTTTCTAACATGGTATATATCCTACTTTTAAAAATTATATGAATGTGGATTATTTAATCTTTATCTCCCTTCTCTATGATGCAGGCACCAAAAGGAGAGAAATCATTATTTTTTTTCAGTAATGTATCCCAATATTCTGAAATAATGCATGGAACATAATATGTGCTCAAAAAATATCTATAGGAAAAAATAGATGATTGAAAGAATAGATGAGCTGGCTGTTCTCAGTTTTGTCCTAAGCCACTTAGACAAACATGTACTTAGAGAGGTAATACAGTCTTTGACATCCAACACAGTTATTTATTTATAATATATTATTTATTGAGAGTATGAGCTTGTATATGTTATTGAATGCCATCAAAGAGATTGGCATAACAGATACTCATCTTTGTTTTGAGGGGGAAAACGGAAATAAATTAAGTCAAACACTTATCATAGTGCTTGGTACATAATAAGTATTCAATAAATGCTGGCAATTACAGTGTGCTTTGTAAATAGTTGCTGTTTTCATTTTCCATCTTCCTCTTGCTTCAGAGGGAAGTAGATAGTAACTATTTTCTTTTGTGACACAAGTCAGTATTTCTGAGCATCTGTGGCTTATAGCTTCCGATCAGATTGTGTCAATAGTGTGCCTGAGTTTAATGAATTTAATCGGCAAGCATATTGTTTGTGCAGGAAAAAAAGCAATTGTCTCTGTGTGATATTTGTTTCTGATTAGCAACAACAATTGCCTCTCCATTTTCAAGCTCTGGTTCATATCAGAGTAATGTTTCTGCAGTGCATACTAGATGAAAATGAGATTAGATTTTCTTTCACTGACAGCCTGACTACAAGCCTTTTAAAGGTAAAAACAAAATACTCCTACACAGGGCACGAGTTCTATTTCTTTTAAATAGGATGTCATATTGCAAATAGCATAATGCAGCTGCAGTAAATAAACAGCATTTGTTATTTTTAGATTGGCAGCGTATGGACGGAAGTGGAGAAAAATGTTCCAGGTTGGTTGTGCAAGACTTTCAAAACGAAAAGTGAGCCAAACTGAGGGAACCCTAATACAATTCCTAACAATGGAAACAGCATCTCTTCTACAGTCTCCTCTCTCTCTCTCTTTTTAAATTATAATTTAGAGACTAATTAAAAAAGAGTAAAAAAGATGGTGGGAATTTTAAGAAAATTAAATGAACAAAATCTTATGCAAGGTTTTTATCATACTAATATAGGAAGACAAATTATAAATGAAATGAGAACTTGACAGAGACTCATATACATTTATACCTCTGAGTTTGGCAAAGACATCTTGTTGAAACATGATTGGCTGGAGAGAATAGCAGAAAAAGATTATTAAGAAATCTCTTTTTTCACGGAATCTTAAAATATTGGGATGAGAAGGGATCTTTTGAATCATATTATTTTTCACCATTTTTAGGTGAAAATACTGAGAGTCAGCAATTTTAAATGTCTTGCCCAGTGTCACATGGGAGGTGAACTAAGCAGCAATATCCCTGGACATTGAGTCCCATACATTTGTACTCCATTCACACTACCTCTTCTGTCATATCACATCAGAGATGGTGACGCTAACTTATTGACTTAAACTAAACAAAAAATGACTTAAAGGGAGAAGGTCTTTTAAATAGCATTAGTCATGAAACATCAATTTTAGAACTTAAAAGGAGAATGAAATTCTATTCAGAAGGATTTTTGGCATAATTAGACTAGCATCTAGATATTAAGAAGTGTTACAGTATAATGGAAAATATATCGATGCAATGGAGAGGAAGATATCTATTTCAGACGATTGCTAAAATGACTCATGCAAAATCTTTTAACCTTGTGCCTGATGCTTAGTAGATGCTCAACAAATGCTATGTATGCCCCTAACCTTCACTTAAATTTTCTTTCATCTACATCGTAACTTTTACATGGTAACTTTTGCTCTTAGAAAAACTGAAAAGCATCATGAACCAGCTGAAGGACAAGCCAGGTGAAAAGAATATTTACATTATATCATTGAAAGTCTCATCAGAAAACAGAGGTAGTAATGGCTTCATAAATGGGATATTAACAAAGGTAAAGACAGGATTAGTGGAAATCAACAAAGAATGGTATAAAACATCCAGGATTCATAAAATACTATGCAGCCATAAAAAAGAATCAGATAATGTCCTTTGCAGGGACTTTGATGGAGCTAGAAGCTATTATCCTCAGCAAACTATGCAGGAACGGAAAAGCAAACACTGCATGTTTTCGCTTATACGTGGGAGCTGAATGATGAGAACAGATGGAAACATGGGGGGAACAACCAACACTGGGGCCTGTCCTTGGTAGGGTGAGGGGAGGGAGAGCATCAGGAGGGATGCTGGGCTTCATACCTGGGTGATGGGTTGATCTGTTCAGCAAACCACTGTGACATATGTTTATCTATGGGACAAACCTGCATATGTACACTGGAACTTAAAATAAAAACTGAAGAGCAAAAAAATAAATAATACAAATGAATAAATATAAATGTACAATATTAGCAACAGCATGGAATTGCTACCAGCTCTAGGCCCAAAGCAGCAGAGAAGGAAGAGTTATCATAATCCTTAGGAAGAGGAGCTATAGCAATAAAGAAGAGCTGACCAATAGGAGATGCACATTGTAATTTTGAGATAATTGCAGATTCATATTCAGTTATAAGAAACAATACACACAAATCCCACGTGTCCTATACCTAGTTTCTTCCAATGGTAACATCTTGAAAAATGAGTACAATATCACAACAAGGATATTGACATTTACAATGTCAAAGTATGGGACAGACAGTTCCATCAGCATGAGGAACTTCCGCTCGTGTTGCACGTTAATAGCTACACCCATGGGTAAGTATATCCACAAGCAACCACTAATCTGCTCTCAATTTTTGTAATTTTGTCACTTAAAGAACAAAATGTAAATGGAATTTTGCAGCAGATAAACTTTTGGGATTGACTTTTTCATCCAATAATTATCTGGAGATTCATCTGAATTGTTGGGTATATCAATAGTTTGTTCCTTTTTGTTTCAGAGTAGTGTTCCATGGTATGCATATAGTACAATTTGTTTAACCATGACCATTCACAGTTTTTTAGTCATTCAATGGTTTGACTACTGAAAAACATCTGAGCTTTTTCTAGTTTTTGGCTATTTGTGTATAAAACTGCTGTGAAACAAAGAAACTATCAACAGAGTGATCAGACACCCTGCAGAATGGAAGAAAATATTTGCCAACGAGCACATGAAAAAACGCTCAATATCAGTAACCATTAGAGAAATGCAAATTAAAACCACAATAGAGTACCAACTCATACCAGCCAGAATGATTATTATTAAAAAGTTAAAAAATAACAGATGCTGACAAGATTACAGAGAAAAGGGAATACTTATACACTGCTGGTGGGAGTGCAAATTAGTTCAGCCACTGTGGAAAGCAGTTTGGCAATTTCTGAAATAACTCAAAACAGAATTACCGATCGATCCAGCAATCTCATTATTGGCTATATACCCAAAGGAATATAAATCATTCTCCCATAAAGACACGTGCACACGTATGTTCATCACAGCACTATCTGCAATAGCAAAGATATGGAATCAACCTACATTACTACTAATGGTAGACTGGATTTTTAAAAATGTGCTACATAGACACCATGGAATACTATGCCGCCATGGTATTAAAAAAATGTGTGGTATGTAAACACCATGGAACACTATGCAGTTCATTAAAATGAACGCGATCACATCCTTTGCAGCAACATGGATGGAGCTTAAGGCCACTACCCTATTCTGGTGTTAGTTTTAACACCAAAATAGAAAACCAAATACTGCATCTTTTTATTTGTAAGTGGGAGCCAAACATCAACTGCATAGGGACACAAAGAAGGGAGCAACAGACTGGGGCCTACCAGAGGGTGGAGGTTGGGAAGAGGGTGAGGATTGAAAATCTACCTGTCAGGTACTATGCTTTTTACATAAGTGATGAAATAATCTGCACACTAAACCTCACGACATACAATTTACCTATATAAGAAACCTGCACTTGTACCCCTCAACTTAAAATAAAGAGGAAAAAAACTGCTGTGAGCACCCAGCATAACTATTGTGTGAACATAATTGTTTGTATCTCTGGGATAATGCCCAGGAGTGCAATTGTTGAGTTTTAAGGTAGTTGTTTGATTTGTTTTTGAAGAAACTGTTAATCGGTCTTCCAGAGAGGTGATACCATTTTACATTTCTGCCAACAATGTATGACTGATATAGTTTATCCACATCCTTGCCAGAATTTTGTATTGTCGGGTTTATTTTGTTTTGTTTTTCAGCCATTCTTAAAGGTGTGAATTGGTCTCATTGTGGTTTTTATTTGCATTCTTCTCATGGTTAATACCGTTGAATGTCTTCCAGTGTGCTTATTTGGCATCTGTACATTCTTCTCATGAAATGTCTCTTCATAGTCTTTTGCCCATTTTTAAATTAGACTGTTTGTTTTAAATAGAAAATGCATATATTTGCACATCAAATCCTCACATGAACTGGAATCTAGATCCTTTGATTTCATAGCTGTCAGACACCAACTCAAAATGTGAGTCTATCTACTTGGTGGGAGTTCTTAAGCTCTTATTTTCTGGAATATTCAACTTGGCATTTCTGAAAGTGATAACATGAATCAATCTCTATTCACTTCTAATGGAACAAGAGTACAATTCACATAAATGGAGGTATCCCCACAAATGAAGCACCTGAGAAGGTGGAAGCTTCTTTTCAATTTGGTAGTTTAGTGAGAGTCTTACAAATTTAATATGAATTTCAAAATGTTCCTACTGAAATAAGAATGTTCCTTGCTATTGCTTAAGTCTATTTCAAATGTTGGTTACTCCTTCTTGATTGGGAAAGACAGACCCTGTAAAATCTTCCAGTTAGTTTTCCATTTTATTTTTCATTGCCTTAAGGAAAGACATGGAGTAACACCTCTGGTGACACAAGTGTTTAATAATGCAAGACCATTGCTTCGTTTCTGTGATTCTTTAGAAATGAAGCCATTTAAGGACTTAATTATATGAAACTTTGTTTTTGTAAATGCAGTGGAGAATACTGGGTATTTAAAAGAAGGTCATGGCACTTATTAAAATCATAGTAATAATAAAGATCCCCAAGAGAAGGGTAGAGTGATTTCCCTTATCTTACAGAAAGGAATTCTGACACTGAAAAAAATGTTTGGTAGTGGCTGCTCAATCTATTCTTAATAAAGGTGATTCAGTTATTATGCTAATTCAAAGATTTTTAAAAAAATAATAGAAAATTACTCTGCTCACAGATCTAAGTGATTATAACTTGTCCTCAGGGTGCAATTCCATGCTTTTATAAGGGCATTTGAAGACTACAAATTGAGACTATTCTGCCTTTTAAGTGTCTGGTCAAAGAGCACCTCTGTATGCTCCCTATGTCTGAACACATGGAAACACTTGTCATCTACACCTCTGTGCATTTGGTCTTTGTCATGTGTATTGTCAATAGCATCCTCAAGATCCAGGGATCTATGGTCATAAGGAGAGATCCTTCAAGTTGCATTTATTATTCCACTATTAAGATACTCTTTGGATATATAGTTTGTTTTACATTTCTATTTGTATCTTGCAAATGTCCAAAGTAAATCATAAATTAAGCAGAATTTAAATCAGGACCAGAAAGTATAACTATGCTCACTTATTTGTCACTGCCTAAATTTCTACTATTTTAAGGAACCAAAGAATGTTTCCCTTGACTCTGGAATCTTTATCCATATGGAAGTTAGCTCAGATTAAAAAGGGAGAACCTAAATCTTTTTTCCTTCTTTGTAAGCAAATACGTTCCTTGAAAAAGCTAACATGTCAGAACACTTATCTTAGTTTTCATCTAGAATAAACACTGTTGTGGAAAACAAACAAAAAACGGTATCTGGTAGAGATGCTTTGGGAGTTTGTGATTGAGTTTGATTTGTGAAAGTTCTTTTCCTCATTAATTAGTAAGTTATTTTCTTGAACTTCATTGAAGAAAAGATGCTGTACAGTATAGCATGTGGTGCAATAATTGAAGCACTACTGAAAACTTGCATGTAGATAGTTAGATGAGATAGATAATAGATAGATAGATACAGAGATAGATAGATAGTGATCTGCCCAGGAAGGAAAATGTAGGGAGATGATTCTTGCTTTGTAGGATAAGATTCCCTGTCTTTAGCTTGAGGCCTCTGCATGGAAGAGAAAAAAGATGATAGGTTTTGTTTGTTTGTTTTTGTTTTGTTTTGTTTTTTTGAGACAGCGTCTTACTCAGTCACCCAGACTGGAGTGCAGTGGTACAACCATAGCTCACTGTAGCCTCAGCCTCCTGGCTCAAGTAATCCTCCCACCTCAGGCACCGCCCCCAAACCCCCAAGTAGCTGGGATGAAAGGCATACACCACCATGCCTGGTTAATTTTTTTAAATTTTTGTAGAAATTGCTACTTTTGCCCAGGCTGGTCTCTAACTCCTGGGCTCAAGTGATCCTCCCACCTCAGCTCCCAAAGTGCAGGCAAGAGCCACCACACCTTGCCTGATGCACTTTTTGGTAAGATGAACCTGAGTTCAAATTCCTTCTCTGATTTAGGATAAGTTTTTAAGCCATTTTCCTCTGTTCCAGTTGTAAAGAAGGCATTCTGCTCTTGGAAATCTAGCTCTAGGAGAAGCCAAGGCTCCGTTTAAGGCATTTGACTCCCCAAAGACTGCCAAGTTGTGAAGAAGCCCAAGATAGCCATAGCAATAGAGCATTTGGAGAGAAATGCTTGACCAGAATCAGCTGTACTTGTCATCCCGCCCAGGTGGAGAGTGTGAATAAAGAAGCCTTCAGATGACTATTTCAGTTGTCACAGATTGCAACCATGAATGAAAGGCCTCAAACAAAAACTGCCACTAAGCTCAATAAGCCTGCTAAACTGAGAAAAATTAATCTTTATTTCTTTAAAGACTAGAAATAGGATATATGAAATCCAGTGATATGGTTTGGCTGTGTCTCCATCCAAATCTCATCTTGAATTGCCACATGTTGTGGGAGGGACCTGGTGTGAGGTAATTGAATCATGGGGGCAAGTCTTGCCCCTGCTGTTCTCGTGATAGTGAATTAATCTCATGAGATTTGGTGGTTTTAAAAACGAGAGTTTTCCTGCACAAGTTCTCCAGTTTTGCCTGCCACCATCCGTAAGACATGAGTTTTTCCTCCTTGCCTTCCCCGATGATTGTGAGGCCTCTCCATCCACATGGAACTGTAAGTCCATTAAACCCCTTTCTTTTGTAAATTGCCCAGTCTTGTGTATGTTTTTATCAGCAGTGTGAAAATGGACTAATACATCCAGGAATATAAGAGCTTAATAAATGATAACTGTTCAAATGATGTGCAAAATAAACATAGAACACAAATTATTTAAATGGCACATAAATTAATATATATCAAGATACAATGAAAACAAAAAATATTAAAATATTTTCTAAAACAAAGCTCTGTAATTAATATTAGCTCTTTTAGCAAACTGACAAAAATGTTTACCAGTTCCATATTCTGTTCCGAGATTCAAAATCCCAAGTTTAGTATTCTATGCTTTTGTTTTTTTATTTGTCATGTGGGAACAATAATAGTATCCACCTCACAGAGTTACTGTGAATAGCAAATGAGTTCTGCAGAACAATGCCTAGCATATAGTAAGTGCTTCGTAAGTGTTTAATAGTATTTGTATCTGTGTTTTTGAGAGTCTCTTTGATCTCATTAAGTAATCCACAGTCATTCACTGGGCCTAGAAGCTACAAGCGTTAAAGTTCCATCCTCTCCTCTAAGGCAGAAACCAGGACAGAATTTTTTCCTTACTCATACTGACAGATTCAAGTCCTGCCTACCCAGGAAACTATCTTCCTTACTAAGGACGTGAGGCTGAACATTTCCCTTCCTAAGTATTTAGGAAATGAATATTTTCTTATTCCATTTTCATTGCAAATGGGGAAGCCCATAATCCCATGAAAATTAAGGTAACCACTCCATTTGAATATTATTCTGACTTCAGTTTTTCCAAAATGACATAAGTCATCTTTCTTACTAAATCTATTTTCCCACTAAAACTACATCAAAATACTGCTTTTGGAAACAGATTCTACCTTCTCTGAGAAATTATTCTGGGGCATGCCCTCCTTTTTTCCCTTCTACACCACTCCCCAAAACACACAGTGCACTGTGGTCATATAGCTTCCAGAATCTGCAATGAACATCTCCTCATAGGACAATTTATCTCTTTATAATAAATGTGTTTCCTTGATTAATCATCAGCTTTGTGAGAGCGTGGACCATGTGTGTAGGCTTTAGAGTTAACACCAAGTTAATATAGCAGCCTCATAAGCAACCAGCTGTATAAATTAGGCTTAACTTGTATTAGTTAAGCTAGACTAAGTTAACACTAGACTTAACTAAGCTTGTCATGTAAAAGAAATGACTCCCAGTTGAATTTGAATTTCAGATGAAGACTTTTTTTAAAAAAAAACTTAGTATAAATGTGCCAAATGTTGAATGGGATATCATCTAAAATTCAAATTTACCTGGGAATCCTATTATTGATAAGTCTGGCAACCTTAGACTTTACTAGACTCAGTTTCCTTAACTGTAAAATAGGAAAATAATACTGGCTTCACAGGGTTGTTTGGTATTTTAAGTTCATGATACAAAATAGCAAGCTGTTTACCTTACCTTAGGTCTTTGCTAAAATGCTTCTTGAGGTCACCTGTGGCTAACTCGTCTTAAATATTAACAATCTTCACATGACCCCGTATATCCCTTTTTTTTTCTTAACATTTCTCCTTAATCATTTACTATCTACCATGCTATATATTTTATGCATTTTATATACCATTTCTCTGCCCCAACTAAGACGTATCTCCACAAGAGCAGGGAATTTTGTCTGCTTTGTTCACTGGTAAATCTCTGGTGCCCAGAAAGTGGCTGGCACGTGAAGAAATAATTGTTCCTTGAATAAATGAATGGATCAATCAATGTGCATGTTGCTGTTATAATCTTTTTATACCACACAGTAGAGAACATAAAAGTCCTGGTTGAATGAATGTAAAAATTGGTTTTGTGAACCACTGAAGGTTTGTGGGCAGGACAGCAATGAGTTAATAGACTGATAGCCCGGGCATGAACAAGAGTAGTTGGTAAGGGAGATGAAAGGTATGACTATGAAGTCAAGAATGTGGAATAATTTAAATAACCAGGAGCAAAACTAGCTGCAATTTTAGACATGGTCAATTGATCTTATGGCTCCTCTGTTCTCAATGGTGAAACATTCCCTTGGAGACAGGATTAAAATACACAAACTATTTATCAGTTGAAGAAACAGGGGCTAAGACTGAATTAAGAGATTTAACCAAGTTTATAACATAAACAGGCTCCAAGTCCACCTTTCTTTCTACTTCAGTACAGCCGCTTAAGCCTTATGAAAAACTCTGAAACAATTTTTCTCTAGCCTTGGGCAGATTCACAGGCCTGCGTTTTATGGAGTCCTGACCCGTAAAATGGGATAATGCCACAATCTCCCTCCAGGGGCTATTAGAGGGATTTATAGGTCAGGATTGCCAAACACTTTGGGGAGGGAAAACACAATTGTGCTTAGTCACAAGTCCTCATTTTGCATAACCTAACACCTGAAATCCTCAGGTTTCAGTAATTTATTTTATACTCGTTTGACCAATGAGCAGTGAGCTAATTTTTTTTCTGTCTCGTGGCAAAAGCAGGTCTCAGAAACTCAGTATTATTTATAACAAACTTAGCTCTGAGTTTCTTAATGATATAAATCATTGTTATATATTCATGTTTATAATTATATATTCAACATACAGTAATTTCTTTGGGTTCTCAATTTATAATCTTTGGGCAGGTTTACAAATGTCTCTAACTTTTTGGAATGGAGAGCCTTCTGGGGACAATTCCTTGTTGCTGAGATTTTCTACTGACTCAGTCCTCTGTTACTGGCATGCAGGTCTGACCACCTTATTGTTTAATATCTAATCAGAATGAAATTCCTTTTATATGGGTGCAGCTACAACAAAATATGATATTCATGACTGTGTGAAGAGTCAGAAGGAGACTGAAAGGCTGAGACTGTGTGGTCAGGCAATAGGAAAGAAAGGTCACATCTGCATACCTATGATAATATAATTAAATAAGAGATAAGGATTTACATTCCAGGTTCATTTGCCAGAATTTCAATCTCCTTCTCTTTCTCTTTTCTATCAAAACGCAGAAATTTGGCCTCTTGTTTGGAGAAGAAAAAGTGTTACGTCTGCCTCAAATACAGATATTCCTATTTATATGAAAATAAATAACAGGGAACTTAACCTTCTACTTGTCATAATCTACCGAGTACATCCATTGCCGGGGAGTTGTACAGCACATTTTATTGTAAGGAAGGGAATGTATTTACCCTGAACGAATTTGAAATGCTCAGATAAACCAAGTAGGTAGACATAATATTAGAAGCTAACACTTATATGGTGTTAACTTTATCTCATACAAGCCCTGAGGACTTTCATTCATTAAATTATTTATTCCTCAGAACATCCCTAAAAGGCAGAAATTTATAATTTCTTCCATTTTGCATATTAGAAATTTATTTCACAGAGCAGTTAAGTAACTTGTTCAAAGTTGTACATCTAGTAAGTAGGAGAGCTGAGATTTGAACTCAGGCTCTTCAGTTTCCTAATCTCTGCTCTCCTTCACTGTAATGTACTGCTTATGCCATTAACAGATACTGGCAAATAAATTCCTTATTGCCTTACCTAAGGTCAATCTGAAAGTCATCACATTATCTTTTTTTGTTTTGTTTTGTTTTTGAGAGATGATCTTAACTGCCAGTGGCTGTCACCAGCTGAAATTTTGAGTTATGGGCAGCCACTCACTGATTTGGTAACTGCATTTAAAAAATTAAATAAAAACTACCAATGAAATTGAGTCAACCTACTTGATTTGGATTTTTAATTTTTTTTTTTACAATACAGCAGTGGAAATAATTTTCTTAAATCACTACTTTAGATAATCCACTAAGCATCTTCATAAGAGTGTGGAATATAATTGTCATAAAAAACTTCTGAGTAAGATACATAAAACTTAGTTAATTTTCCGAAAACCACACACCAAAAACATGACAGAATTGGCCTCCAAACCATGTTTTCTTGGCTCAAAACTCATGGGACTTACAATATGTCATGCTATTAGAAAACTACGGAGAACTACATGCATGTGTAAGCATGAATATAGATTTTTGTAATAGAAACTAAAACATAAGACAAAATGTGTAGGAATGTAATACAATGGTTTATATACCTTAAATGTGGGCAGTCTTTGGGTCTGTTTCACATCAATATTTTTCTTCATTCACCATTTTTTTCACAGGTGTTTCAGATTTGAAGCTACAGGACAGTAACAACACGAAGGCTGGCCACTTTGTTTCATGCCTCCTTGACCCGTGTGTTCCATGTATGAAAATCTTTAGATTTATGTTTTCTAATTACTTTAACTAGGACCTCTGTATTCCTGTGGCTTATAATCATAGAAACTTGTCAGGGCTCAAAGAAGTGAGCTAACTTGCAAGCAACTATTGTTTGGCTATATGATGTCATGAATCCTGTTTAGTTTGTGATTACTTTGGAAGAGAATAAAACTGAAAAGTCAATGTAACCATTCCAGTATTCTCTCTAGAGTAGTGTCACTTTAAACTGCGATATCTTCTAAAATTATGTCAGTGAATTTTGCATTCTCTCTGTTCAGTTTTATTAAGTTTATACTTATTCTTAGTCATGATAATCAATGATTAGTATATGTCTAATTGAAATGACCTCTCATCTGTTGCTTTGCATTTTCCTCTAAAATCCCTTTCAAAAGGGGTTGCACCTCCTTTCTACTAAATATTTAAAAGGGCAGCAGGTGAGAATATTTTTTGCATTATATAGCAATTCCTTCTCCATCTGCTGAAGGTTTTTAATTTTTTTTCTTGCTCCTTTTTCTTTTCTTCTTCCTTTTCCCCAACCAGGGTATAAAGTGTAACTAAATTAGTCCAGAGATCCTAGGGTTTAACATCTTTAAAAACTTTATTATTGATAGTTCAGCTTTCTTAGAATGCCTTATGCTAAAAGGATAATGAAGTTTTGTAACTGTGCTTTATTATATCAAAGGAAAGCATATTTGTTAATAAAATACTAAATGCCAGTGTCTATATCTGAGCCTTCAGAGACCTCTTTGCAGGCACAAAGTTTTCATCTCATGGGCTTACTCTGACGTATTGGTAATATCTGACTGAAGTGCACATTGAGAATAATTCTGTCGCCATACCTGAGCAAAGCAGAAGTTCCAAGATATATTAGTGAAAGTGAAGTCTCTCATGATTAGGGAACTAGGGAATGGAGACATGTAGGCCAGATAGTTGCCCCGTTCAGGACTAACACTCTCTGTAGTTATTTTTTTCTGTATTTTCTTCAATTCACTTCTGAAATTTTCTTCAATTCACTTCTAAAATTTCCTTCAATTCACTTCTAAAAGTAGCCTGGATAGTCCTATACTGTCATAACATTTATCCGTGTTCCACAAGCATTTTATTGTTTGAGAGTTCTTACTAATGTCTAACCTGCATAGATTTGGTATAATTTAGAGCTATTTCCTCCTGTTCAGCCCTATTCAGAAGCAGAGTTTCCATACAATGACTCATCTTATACATGAAGGGTGTTGTTAAAGAATGGTCTCAAGGATTGTCTGGGGAAGGATGGAGGCTGCATATTGGGAAAACGGCAATTGAGATGTACCTTGTGTTATATCTCTGGGCTGAAAGGTCTTCTGTTTTCAGGGAAAAAAAACCAGACATTCCTGTTTCATCACAGCAGGAACAAGAGGAGCTTTCTAAACAGAATACAGAAGTAACAATAGCCCCAACTTACACAATGCAGACTCATAACAGAAAACAAATTTGACCCATTTTATAACAAAAAGCCCACTCATTTGGTGTGTCCATGGTTCCATTAACTGTCTTTGGGCTCACAGAAATTAACTGCACCCATACTGTCCAGTTATTCTTCATTCTCTTTCATCAAGGCCTGTTTGGAGAGGCGAGAGTTGACACAAACCTTATCAGTTGGGCCCAGATTATGTAGATGTACAGAGAGCTATGTAAAAGAACACTCAAGGAGCTTGTCAGAAGATAATTTATGTGTTATTTTAGCCTGAAGAAGTGAAATATCATAGGAGTAGAAAAGTGCTTGATTGTCACATATAGTTGAATAATCTTTAAATCATATGTTAGGGGGCTCTAGAAGAAAATGTGACCTGTGAATCTCTATAGTAGATGTTTCACCTTAAAAGGTAAGCGAATTCAGATGTATTAATTGCCTGCCCCGTGCCAGGCAATGCCACATATTTTCTTTCTATTATTGTTGAGGCTCAAGGGTCCCTCTTTTCCTCACTTTCAGCAGCAGTTGAGAGACAGATGCATGGAAATCACAGATGAAGATGAAAATGCCATCTTCATGGCCAGTCATGTGTTGAAGAATGTGATTTAGCTGCAGCCAATGATACCTACAATTACATTCCACCAAAGTGGAACTCACTTCAAACTAAGGGCCCATTCCATGGAGGCAAGGAGAATGAGAATGTAGAATAGTCAAAGAGAAAAGTAGAGAAAGGAAGAATCCCAGCCAATGCTTGAAGCTGAGCTTTAAATCCAGCTTGTTCCTAAACACTCAGCAACCAGGAGTGTGACTAATCTTCAGGAGGGGAAGAATAAGTTCAGAAACTGGTGGTTTTACTTTACTTGCCTTGAAAACAGGCCCAAAATTTGGAAGGGGAGTTACAAGGGGAAAAATCATTCCTTGCTAATATTTTTCATTTTACTGTCACAATATGAAGATATGTCTGTTGGAGGAAAAAATGTTGTATTTCCCAAAGACTGGTTTCTATACATGGGAGAGATACATGCCATGGGAGAGAAAATTGTGAGAATATTTCTGGACCTTCTTCTTCCTACTCCCCAGTTCTTCCCTAAAGAAGATGCAACTTATCTAATTGGTGAATTTGGAGCAAGAACGAAGCAAGCTTCGTTTAACCTCCTCTGGCTCTTCCCTTTGTATCTGATTCTCTTCTGAGAAGGTGTTCATCTTGGAAGTCAATGCACTTCAGTGGGATCTGCCTTTTAGAAAAGCGGGAGGCTCTCCTCTGGTGCTAAAGACAAGTAGGTTAGGCTTAAAAATTCAGGGTGAAGCATGAGAAAGTGCACTGTGTCTGTTGGAACCGAACTGTCGATTCCCTCCTGGGCAGGGGTCGCCACGAAGGATCACCGACACGAGATTCACAGCAGAGAGTTATTTATTACTAGCGCGCTAGGGTCCCAAGCTCTAAGTTGGCCCTGGGACCCCGACTGCTTGTTACAGGCTGTTTATATAGGCAAATACAAGTTCAAACACAGCTTAGGGCGCGAAATTCAAACAAAGCTTTAGGCGCGTGGTAATTGGGTCTGTCTATGGCCTGAGCAAGGTGTCTTGTGCTAATTGGTTAGAGCAGGACCTTATGAGGTTTTTTTTCCTGGAGTTGTTGATTCCGGGAACTTCGAGGCAGGGTGGGACCCCCGGAATTGGCAGGGTGGGACCCCATGAGGTTGTTTCCCGGAATTGGCAGGGTGGGACCCTATCAGGGTGGGACCCTATTGAGGCAGGGTGGGACCCTATCCAGAGCCACCTGGTGTTAATGTTTTCTATATGAGGCCTAGTTTCTAAATTTTATGAGGCCTAGTTTCATGTCTACATATCTAAGCATACCTCCATTCAACTTTAACAGTCACACAGCTGGCATTTTTCACATTTTAGCATCGTTCTGGCTGTCCTAACTCTCAATCAATCCCAACTCAGGAGGAAAGAAATGAAAACTCACCACCTTGGACCTTAGTCTGCAGCCTCAGGAAACTGGCATTTCACTAGCAACACAGCACAGATTTCAAGATGACAGATATGACCTACATTGGTGGTTTTAGGCCTTAGGCATAGATGATACAAGACCACCCACTCTGACAAGTAGCAGCTGCTAATTGTGTCCAGGTTTTATAGATGAAAAGATAGTTTTATTGGGAAACTAGGCTTCCTGGTCCTTAGAAGCAGCAAAGTATGGAAGAATAAACTGCTGTAGGTTACACTAATGGACTTGCACAGGAACACATTTTATCGTAGCAAATGAAGCTCAAGATTGGAATGAGGAGATGAGCAAGACTTTCAATATTTGTCAAAACAGTTTCAGACTGGCAGAATTTTAATGTATAGATCTCCTGGTTTGGCCTCTTAGTATGAAGAAAGACTGAACAATATTCATTGTGGTGGCTGTGTCTGCAGGCTGGAATAAGATACTGAAAAAGGGAGCTGGCTTCCACAAAGCACCAGTGTGTTGTTCCTGCCAGGCATGGTAGGGAAATCTAGATCCCATGTCACAAGTGCTGTTTCTTTCTATTTCTTTGGACAGCTCTTAGAGCCAATGAAAAGGACTGGAATGGGGCTAAGCTCTTTGATTCCTGAGGTTTGTCATAAATCAAGGATTCGGTCTTCACCAAATAGTTTCAAATTGGCTCCAAGGAGTTTAATTGAATAGTATTTGAATATGAGCTAAAATATCAGAGTCCTAGACAGGCTACTGGAGTTTTTGGTTTGAACCTAAAAAGCAACTATATTTTTATTCCAAATCCAATGTCTAATCAACTAATAAAGGTCAGAAAGGCCTGTCATTGGAAAGGTCTCTTGAAAACTTGGTTTTGCTCAGGAAATCAAGAAGACACTAGATCACCAAGGGAAGACATCTACATGTCACTCTAAGTACTAAAATCAAAACAATTGGATAAAAAGACAAAAACAATGGCTCATGCCTGTAATCCCAGCACTTTGGGAGGCCGAGGTGGGTGGATCACGAGGTCAGGAGATCGAGACCATCCTGGCTAACACGGTGAAACCCCATCTCCACTAAAAATAGAAAAAATTAGCCGGGCATGGTGGTGGGGCCTGTAGTCCCAGCTACTCAGGAGGCTGAGGTGGGAGAATGGTGTGAACCCAGGAGGTGGAGCTTGCGGTGAGCCGAGATCTCGCCACTGCACTCCAGCCTGAGCAACAGAGCAGACTCCGTCTCAAAAAAAAAAAGGAAAAAAAAAAAAAGACCAAAAACACATGATGTATATAAGCTGAAAAAACTTATTTCATTAGGAGAAAGGTTAACAAGTAGACTAAATAGAGATATACACAGCATATTAGATCTTGGAGACCAGGCCAGACACATTTGAAAGGGAAAAGAGATTCACCTAGATTGAATTGCTTTTAAAAGGAAGACTAGAAAAAGTATGGCAATAGTTGTCATTAGATAAGAAAGGATGGATATGATCAAACTAAATCTCACAGCCCAAGAGGGACAATATCTCAGTGAGAGACAGAAACGGCTCCCCAAGAAGTCCTAGATAAAATATTCAGAGGGATCCTCTCAAAGTTGTAGATAGAAGCTATAATAACAGCTATTGTAACCATTCTTTGAAGAATAGTTAAAAGGAATTGGAAAAAAAGGGGCCGGGCACAGTGGCTTCTTCCTGTAATCCCACCATTTTGGGAAGCTGAGGTGGGTGGATTACCTGAGGTCAGCAGTTCGAAACCAGCATGGCCAGCATGGCAAAACCCCATCTCTCCTAAAAATACAAAAATTAGCCGGGTGTAATGGCACACACCTGTAATTCCAGCTACTCAGGAGGCTGAGGCAGGAGAATCACTTGAATCTGGGAGGCAGAGGTTGCAGTGAGCCGAGATTGTGCCACCACCCCAGCCTGGGTGACAGAGCAAGACTCTGTCTCAAAAAAAAAAAAAAAAAAAAAAGGAAGAAAATGCTGAGATTTGAGAGTGAAATAACAGGATGATCATTGTAGGTGATTTCAAGTTCTATAAGGTGACAACCAAGTTGATATAGTTATCAGAAGAAAAAATGAAGAATTTTTTTGCATACTGAAGAAATAAGTTTAAGAAATTTATGGAGTTGGAACTCTATAGAAATGCCAAAGAATGAAATATACTAAATGAGAGCCAGACTGGACAGGAATTGGCCATGTTAAATTTAGGTTATTTGAGGTTGTTTTCATCCAAGGAGAATGATTTCCTACCTGAGTTTTTCCTACTCAAAGTTAAATTTGGATGGTTTTTTTTTTTAAACAGTAAATTCTTTTGGCAGACCTTAAATTATCAATATCACATCTCTTCAAAATAGTGGAAAAAATAGCGGGGCATGGTGGCTCACGCCTGTAATCTCAGCACTTTGTGAGTCTGAGGTGGGTGGATTGCTTGAGGCCAGGAGTTCAAAACCAGTCTGGCCAACATGGTGAAACACCATCTCTACTAAAATATATAAATTAGCTGGGAGTAGTTGTGCACACCTGTAATCCCAGCTACTCAGGAGGCTGAGGCATGAGAATTGCTTGAATCTGGGAGGCAGAGGTTGCAGTGAGCTGAGATTGTGCCACCGCACTCTAGCTTGGGAAACAGAGTGAGATTCTGTCCCCCAACCCTAAAAAAAAAAAAAAAAAAAGGAGAAAACAGGACACAAGCTACAGCTAAAGAAATAAGTTACTAACAAATACAAATAATTTTAAAATGAGGGCCAGAAGGCAATACAAAATCAAGAAAGAAGAAAGGCCCTCAAATGCAGCAATCACTACCAGCTCTACATGTGGGAGAGAAGGAAGAAGGAAGGATAGAATGTGAGAATCTCCACTGAAGTTCCTAGAAAATGAAAGAAGACTGCCAGAGGGAAAGAAAACCCTAGAACATACCCGTATCCCACTACTGTGGACAAATGTATTGGACATATCCCAGCAACCATTGATGCAGCATAAGTTATTCAGGGCCAGGACATTTAAAAGTTGAAGAAGGTCAAGGTACTAAAAAATAGAACACGACAAAGGTATTCACTCTTATGATGTCACCAGGGGTGTAAATATTAGAATCATCAACAGCATCTATTGAAGGTGATTCTTTAGGAAACTCTAATGTGAGAATCAAGTGGAAACTTTCCTGGGAGGGAGGCTTTATAAGCTGAGGCAATGCCTCAGCAGGAGATAGTGGCAGTAACCCCTTTAGTACCAGACTAAAATATGTTTGCTTACAAGCAATAGTGGAGACTATGGCAGTAGGTATAGCCCATACTCATTCTAATTTGGTGTAAAAAACTCAGGCTTCCAGAAAATAAAGGAATATAGAGTCTGGAATGTCCTGGATAAGACAGAAAGGCAACTCAAAGAAGATGGGGCAATTGTGAATGTCTTTAAATGAGTAAGGAAATAGTGAACACTGTGTATAGGTAGACGGGTATTTTGTGTCTGTGTGTTTTGTTATAGAGCTCATGTTAAACTGTAATTAAGCTTTTTACTTGCTCATGCTATATTCAATGTTTTTAAAAATTTGTTTATTTTTTGAGATCAGATCTATTCTCTGTCACCCAGGCTGGAGTGCAGTGGCCCAGTCATGGCTCTTTGCAGCCTCAAACTCCTGAGCTCAAGTGATCCTCCCACCTCTGCCTCCCAAAATGCTGCAATTGCATGTGTGAGTCACCATGCCTGGCCCAATTAATCTCTTTAATAGAAGTTTCTGCAAACTAAGTTTAAATTCACATGTCAGGAATAAATGCCATAGGCTGATTGGCACCCTAGAGAAACCAAGGTTCACTTCATCTACCCAACTTGCCTCAAGTGGAATGGAATCTCTGCTTGATCTTTGGCAAAAGGTGAGTTTAGATTATATAAATGTCTGGGTCATGACAATATCATCGTCCTTGGAGAGCTTTACTAGGGGATGAGTATTTGTTTATGTTTCTAAATATGATAGGGATAATTCTGGTGCTGTGATAAACTTGTGTTTTCTATTATCATTCCCATTATTATTAAAAAGCGAACTACCCCAATATGATGCACTGAGAAACATAGAACATCATTTTTGTAGGATTCTTGCCAAAAATGTGTAATTTTAATATAACCATGTGGAAACATCAGGCAAACCTAAATCGAGGAGGAGTTTACTAAATCACTGGCCCATAATCTTTTTTTTTTTTTTTAAGTTCAGGGATGCAAGTGCAGGTTTGTTACATAGGTAAACTTGTGTCATGAAGGTTTTTTGTACAAATTATTTCATCACCCAGGTATTGAACCTAGTATACATTAATTATATTTCCTGATTCTCTCCCCCATCCCAACCTCTGCCCTCTTAAAGGCCCCAGTGTGCATTGTTCCCTTCTATATGTCCATGTGTTCCCGTCCTTCGGCTCCTACTTATAAGTGAAAACATGCAGTATTTGGTTGTCTGTTGCCGTGTTTGTTAAGGATGGTGGCCTCCAGCTCCATTTTTGTCCCTGCAAAGGACATGGTCTCATTCGTTTTTATGATTACATAGTATTCCATTGTGTATATGGGTCTAATATGAAGCATCTATATGGAAATTATACAAGTTTACAAGAAAAAATAACCCCATAAAAAATGGGCAAAGGACATGAACAGACACTTTTCAAAAGAACACATATATGTAGTCAACAATCATGAAAAAAAGCCCAACATCACTGATCACTAGAGAAATGCAAATCAAAACCACAATGAGATACCATGGAACACCAATCAGAATGGCTACTATTAAAAAGTCAAAAAACAATAGATGCTGGCGAGATTGTGGAGAAAAAGAAACATGTTGCTGGCAAGAATGTAAATTAGTTCCGTGATTGTGGAAAACAGTGTGGCCATATCTCAATGTGAAACAGAATTACCATTTGACCCAGCAGTCTCATTATTGAGTATATACCCAAAGAAATAGAAATCATTCTACCATAAAGATACATGCCACTTATGTCCATTAATCACAATAACAAAGACATGGGATCCACCTAAAGGCCTATCAATGATAGACTAGATAAAGAAAATGTGGTACATATACACCATGGAGTACCATTCAGCCCATAATCTTTAAAACTGCCAAGGTCATGAAAGCCAAAGGAAACCTGAGACACTACCAGGCTGAAGGGGACAAAAAGAGACATGGCATCTCAACAAAATGTGTGACCCTGAATCTAATATGGGAAAAAGTATTTTGGTGAGGAAGTCTAAAAAGGGGCCATACATTAAATATTACCATTGTACCAATATGAATTTCTTGATGCGAAAATTGTACTGTGGTTGTGTAAGAGAATGTCTTTTTCATACAAGGTAAAGAAACATTATGTTTACTTAATGTTTACGTTTACTTATACTCATTTTTTTTTTCTGAGAGAGTGTCTTAGTACCCTTTTTGTTGCTATAACAGAGTATCACAAAATGAGTAACTTTTTTTTTTTTTGAGGTGGAGTTTTGCTCTTGTTGCCCAGGCTGGAGTGCAATGGCACAATCTCGGGTCACTGCAACCTCTGCCTCCTGGGTTCAAGCGATCCTCCTGCCTCAGCTTTTCAAGTAGCTGGGATTACAGATGCCCGCCACCACGCCCAGCTAATTTTTTTTACTTTCAGTAGAGACGGGATTTCACCATGTCAGCCAGTTTGGTCTCCTCCTGACCTCAGGTCATCCACCTGCCTCAGCCTTCCAAAGTGCTGAGATTACAGGCATGAGCCACTGCACCTGGCTTGGGATGGGTAACTTACAAAAAAACAGTTTATTTGGCTCACTGTTTAGGAGACTGTGGAGTCCAAGTGCATAGTTCTTGAATCTGGCTAGTGTCGTCCCATGGTGGAAGACCAAAAGAAGAAGCATGTGTTTGAGACAGACTGAAGCACTAGGAGCTAGCCTAGCTTTATAATAACCCACTCTCCAGATAACTAACCCTCTCCCTTGATAATGACCTTAATCCATTCATGAGGGCAGAGCCCTTATGACTCAATCACCTCTTTTAGGTCCCAGCTCCCAATACTGTTGCATTGGGGATATAAGTTTCCAACATATGAACTTTTAGGGGACTTATTCAAACCATAGCAAAAGGAAAACAATGAGAAATCAAGTGTGCTAAAATACTGACATTTGGGGAATATGAGTGAAGGGACACAGGTAGAGTTTACAGATTTTGCAAACAGAAATATACAATACTCAGTTAAATTTAAATTTCAGATAAATAATAATTTTATTATATATCTGTATCAAATATTGCATAAGATATATTAAACATTGATATTTATCTCGGTTTCCTGTACTTCATTTGTCATACTTAGGATATATTTATACTAAAACAATTATTCATTGTTTACATAAAATTCAAATTTAACTGGATGTCTAGTGTTTCTCTGACAACCTTATATAAATCTTATAATCCTATGTACTACATTTGCCACCTTCTAATATCTTTATTTTTTTAATAGAAAGTTAAAAAATTAAATTACATAAGAGACTTGGAGTCTAATTCACTTCATTTTAGAGGTTTTAAGGGACTTGAACCCATGTAGTAAAAAAACCTAGGTTACCACACTGGAAGAACCATCCTTTTATCCAGAAATTTTAGTGAGTGTGAAAGATAGAAATAGAAAATAGAAACTGGGAAGGATAATACAGCATGTGGGGTTGAATTTACTTGGATCTTACCATATAGCTTTTTGTATTTTTAAGAAATCTTCCTTAGAAGTTTGATAAGGGGAAGAAGGTTATATTCAATTTAAAGGAAATTTTTAGTTTGCTGAAATTGTTTTACTTAAATTTATTTATGCTATCACTTAAAGTCGTGGCCTAACCTCTGATCAGAGATGTATTGGACAACCTAACTGCACGTTTTGAGATGGGAAATAGAACCAAGTGTTAATTTTCAGCCTAGGGTACAAGCAGAGACTTGGAGTTAAGTAATATGCGGTTCTGAAATATTTCTGAGCTTTCTGATGGCAGGTGGGGTGAAAATTGCTGTCTGTTAATGGTCTCAGGAGAATCGCCAGAGGAGCAGTGACTGATATTAGGGGACTCCTAAAGTTGTTGTACATGACTGGGCAGGCAAATTTGTCTCATTCAGGGGTGAAATGTTAACAAGTCAATTATAGCATCTTATTTAAGCTGCCTCCTCCAATCCACTTTGTCACTACAAAATATTCATCTTTACCTTCCAAATTACATTTTTTATCTTTCAGTCCTAAGCTGAGGATACGGAATAAAAAAAGGTTTTCTTTTTCCTTTGCCTCCCAAATATTTAAACAATGATTATATATGATGGAAGATTCAGTTTGGTTAAATATCTTTCCCCAAGTTATAGAAATAGAAAGGCTTAAACCCAAGTTAAATGACTGATCTACCCTACTTCACTGTTCATTGTTTTTTGCATCTCTGTGACCACAATTAGGAATGCAATTATATAATACTTATATAATTATTATAACATTCATATGCAGTATCATGTAATAATTTTACATTCAGTATCAATACCAATTTTTCCCTATATTACATTGTCTCTCTATAGTCAATGTGTGTTGGGCTACACACATGTACAATATTTCATGACAGAATCAATAATTGAATGAGAAGCTAAGTGCTTGATATTTCATGGATGGCTGTTGTCTTATTCTGCTGACAAATGAAATCTATGATTTTAAATGAATATAGTTTATCTCAACCTTACAAATAAGCATTGTACAAGCCTCATTTTACCCATGCAGCTTCCAATTCATTTAGTTCTTCTATGCCAAATTATCCTAAGTTTTCCTCTCAATCATGTACCACAGGGCAGACTCCCTATTACTTATCAAACCACTGTACTTTATGTGATAGATGATAGAGTCTCACTGAGCACAAACTCACCTGCAGACTGAAGCAAAAACATCTCAATCAACTTGCAGTTTTTTGAAAGAGCGAATAAAAGGCTTGTTATCATGAGTCACTGAGATTTGGGGTGATTTGTTATATAGTATTATTGTATATCTGACTTTTACAAATTAGTCACAATCTTGTTTGAGAAGCCATTAACTAGAACTATCTAAGTAACTGGAGGAGAATGCCTTCTGTAGGGAGCCTACACTAATCCATTCCCACCCTGTGGTCTAACGTTCCTAAATGTTATGTATTGCAGACTGACTACGCCCTGGTGTGGGGTGGGGTAGAGTGAGGGGCTGGTTACCTAGGGCAGCAGTTCTCAACTCTCTCCTGTGGAGAAATGCATGATGGATGGTGTTTATCTGAGCGGCCCACTCCCGTGAGGGTCCCTAGGACTTCTTGGCAAGCAAGTTGTAACACTACCAGTCCTTTCTCTTTAACTCTAGAGATAACATATTGTAATAGATGTAAAAGTGAGAGTGACACTTTTTCAGACACACGATTGAATCCACTTTAGATGTATATAAAACAACTGTTTGTGAACATTTTAATATTTGTGAATATTTTAATATTGATCTACCTAATAGCCAATCATGTCTTGAACTATCTCAGATTATATTAGAGAATTGTCTACTCCAAACCTCATCCCTCTCTTACTCCTCTCTTATTCCTCTTATTCTATACAAGCTTGTTATCTTCTACTTCAAGAATTGAAATCATTGTATTCCATGATAAACTGCATACTATTATAGCGGGCATACTACACACTCGATAATTTCCAATTCCTTCCTCCTCCTTCTCCTCTTATTCTTCTCTTCAGTGCTCTTCTAAGGAAAAAGACCTTATAATTTTCAGTCATCTATATTTGATATGCAAAACACTGATTTTGACCTCTGAAACTACTTTTGTTTCATTTGATCTCATAACTTGTTAGATTTTGTAAAGAAAAAAAATGCAGAGCTGCCACTAACGGCTCTGTCATTCTTTTACTTGTTGCACAGTGTGCCTCTTAATGACATATCTTTTCCCAATATCATAACGTTACAGGCACATATAGTTATTAAAACTGACTCATTTCAACTACCATGACTGACTTAGTCCTGTCCATTGTAACATTTTTTCTCCAATGTTACCTGAAGCTCCTCTATTTACCCAGCTGTAGATTGGACCTGTGGTTCTAGCCAAGGGCTTGGGATGGAGAAGGGCTATGTAAATCTCATTTATTTTCCTAGCTTTTATTTATTTATTTATTTATTTATTTATTTATTTATTTATGACAGAGTCTAGCTCTATCACCCAGGCTGGAGTGCAGTGGCGCGATCTCGGCTCGCTTCCAGCTCCATTTCCCGGGTTCATGCCATTCTCCTGCCTCAGCCTCTTGAGTAGCTGGGACTATAGGCGCCCGCCACCACACCCAGCTAATTTGTTGTATTTTTAGTAGAGACGGGGTTTCAGCGTGTTAGCCAGGATGCTTTCGATCTCCTGACCTCGTGATCCGCCCGTCTCGGCCTCTCAAAGTGCTGGGATTACAGGTGTAGCCACTGAACCTGGCCTATTTTCCTACGTTCTATAAGTTCATCCTCCTTTTTGTGTTACCCATGTAGTGTAAAAAACAAGAGGGAAGATGAGGGGAAAAAAATGGAATTATCTAATGGAAGGTAAACTGTCTCATCCTTTCTCAGTAGTAATTGATGTTCACTTCTGCGGCTATCGTTTGTACTTTGAGGTCTGTTGATACCACACTCACTCACCTGCTAGCTTTGTCTTTGCACAGGAAGTGCTCAACTACTCACTCCTACATGGGGGTTTATTTGTTGGCTCTTTTGCATAACTCTCTGGTGATCTTTCCCTACTCAGTCCCTTGGCATAAAATATCTGACTGGGACTCAGTTTCTTCCTCTCTAATTCTCCTTATCCTTGATTCCAGTTGGTGATTTTTCTAACCTCTTGTTTCAGTCTCCTAATCCAAAAGATGCCCCTTCGTTGGGGGTGGAAGGAGTAGTGCAGTGCAAACTCTAGCTAGCTGGAGATCTAGGTAACTTGTCATGTCAAATGGTGCAAAAGTAGGTTGCTTCTTTAAATCTCTCATTTTCACTATGCCTTTGTCATGCTCTTCTCCCTGATGCAGACATGTCTGGGTATGTTCACAAACTGTGGTTTTAATGGACATTATATTGGTCAATAAAATATTAGTCTGTCTTTCTTGTAAGATTTATCTCACTTTTCTTATCTGTCTCCTAAAGGTCTCCATTTCTTAGCTTCGGAGAGGGGAAACAGATTACCTTTCTTGGGTTGCATTTCTCCTTTGAAGGCTATTTTTTTCTCTCTCTTGGTCCCTGTCTCTTTACTATCCTTAGAATAGGCCAGAAATCCAGTTTGATGTTTTTAGCATGTGGCAAACCTGGACTTTCAAGCAAAGAATCAAACTCTTGCCAAACACTGATTTGATTGTTTAATAATTAGGTTTTCAACAGAGCAACATCTCACTTGTGGTAGACTATATCACGATTGAGCAAATATTTCCCTTTTCCTCTTCCGTGGAATTGGGATTCTCAACCTCACCCCAACAACCTTGAGCTTGGACATGTTATTTTGCTTGGCCATTGTATTATTCTGTTCTCACACTGCTAATGAGACATACCCAAGACAGAGTAATTTATAAAGTAAAGAGGTTTAATTGACTCACAGTTCCACATGTCTGGAGAGGCCTCATAATCATGGCAGAAGGCGAAGGAGGAGCAAAGTCACATCTTATATGGCGGCAGGTAAGAAAACATGTGCAGGGAAATTCTCCTTTATAAAACCATCAGATCTGGTGAGACTTATTCACAATCATGAGAACAGCATGGGAAAGACCTGCCCCCATGATTCAATCAACTCTCACCAGGTCCCTCCCATGAAATGTGGGAATTATAGGAGCCACAATTCAAGATGAGATTTGGGTGGAGACACAGACAAACCATATCAGCCATTAAATGTGTACAGATGTGATTTAATAGTGTTTTAAATGCACTTGTGTTGTTTGAGTTCTACTTTGCCATGGCCATGAGAAGACTATGCACCAGGTAGCTGCTGCTCTTTCAGGCTTGGTTTCAAAATGGGGGACCAAAGAATAGGCTTGAATGCAAGCTTAGGCAAGCCACTGCTGACATTGACCAAGGAGTGAGGAGTGACTGTTGTTTTATGCTCCTGCGATTTGGGTATAGTTTTCTAGCATAATAGAGCAAATTAATACATCAAGTTGAATCTCTATACTCTTCTATTATTTCAGTGCCTTACACCAAACTGGCTATGCAAGGAGGTTTGTCTTTGGATTTGTGACCTGTTCAGTCACACATGGCTTGTCACTTCGTTTAATTCTCTGATCTGTCTTAATACTTTTTTTAAATAAGTGGCCCTGTATTTTAATTTTTTACAGGATCCTATTAAATTTCATAGGCAGTCCTCTACCTAATTTAGATATTTCAAAGAAAATTTGATAGAAAGCAAAGAGCAGTCTTCAGCTAGCAGCACAATAACTCAGATGTATGCTCTATTATGTAGCATGTACATGCATGAGTGCATATACACATGCACATGTAACATTGGCTTTGTTTGCTGGCATGATTCTCAAACTGAATTAGTAGCTGTTGAATCTTGAAATGTTGCTTATATTCTCTTAGCTAAAGTTATTAAATGGTTTTCGTAACAATATCTATGTGGTGGAGATGTTGTAAGAGTTAAATTATTTATCAGCAATAAAGCATCTACCACTTTGCATTATATTAGGTGATCAGTTAATTTTCTTGTCTTATTCTTTTTATCCAGTGTTTTAATTGAAAGAAAGCTCTTGAAAACCATTATCAGATAAAGATGAATGAGTTAACAAATTAAAAGCAAAGTTGATAAAATAACAGTTGGAGAACATAAATGCATTAGCTTCTGCTTTTTAAATGTGAACAAGTTGGGGAGACATGATGTGACATGACTCCCCAACTTTTTGTTTTGTTTTTTCTAAGTCTTCCCAACTTTTTAATGCAAAATAACTTTCTAATTTTCTTTGAGGGAGTAACCCTCTTAGTCATCAGGACGTTTACTATTTTTGCTGTTGTTTCTATATTTTTGTGTGTCTATTTGTGCCAGGAGTGAGGTTTGAATTATTGCACTCCACGGATAAAGAGCACTTTGTGTTAGAGTAACTCAGAGAAAAATGCCCAAGATTCAGCCTAACAGCCAGGTCTTTGATGAATATGATCAAAGAGATCCATTGCTTGAAAAGCAACTAAAATCAAAAGCATGATGTTTTGTCTTGGTATTTACTCACTATTGCATTGCAGCCAAAATAATGGACTAGAAATCACTTAAAACTTTTCAGCAGAATTACTCCTGCAACATTTTAATAGGTTTAGAAGATAATCTATAAAAATACATATAATTGAAATTTCTCCCAATCCACTGTCTAAGGAGCATGTTTACAAAACAAAACAAAAAACATCTTTTAGGGAAGTAAGCAACAAATTCAGGTTGTTATACCCAGTTTTACCAGTGATTGGGAAAGTGTGTGCACAAAAATGCCTTTTGCTTTACTCAGTATTCAGCTGGGCCACTTAGTTTATTTAAGAGCTGCTGAGATCATTGTGAGTGAGAGAGGCTTTTTATGCCCTTTCTGCTGCAAGTGCCATTAAAGATTGCTGGAAATTTGGGGGCGGGTGAAAATCTTGTTTAGAGCTCTATCCATCTTACAGTTATCTCCTCTGAGATATAAGCACCAATTGAGCAAAATAATTGAAGTTCAACGCTAAAGGATTGAGTACTGAGCTAAGAGACTAAGAAAAGGGTCTTCAGAGATACACATAGTTCATCTACATATAACACATTCAGAGGAATCTGTTTCTGACTTTGGATTCATTCAATCTACAGATAGTTACTTAGTGGCAGGCACTATGGTAAGCACCACTGCTATGTGGTAAGAAAAACTGGGTCCCTGCTTTATGGAGCTTAATCCCGTAGTTGATTTGGAAAGGAAAAGGAGGGGAATACTTAGCCTGGAATGAGAGAAGGAAAGCTGGTTATCAACTGTCAGCTAGTGGAAAAAACATTTACTCAGCTCTTACTATAAATGGTTTGCAACATTATAGTTTACATTTTACAAGGTATATGCATACATATTTGAACATGATCTTCTGTGTATCTCTTTCAATTGCCTTGAGAGATGAGAAAATCAAGGCTGGCTATGCAACAAATAAAAAGCTGTTACTGGAAGGAAAATTAAATTTACCCTCTTAGGTAACAGGAATCAAAAGAAAGGGTGGAAGCTACACAGAAACAGGAAGGGCTGCCTTAGAATAAATGCGTTGTCATATTCAAAATAACTAAGATATGGGAACAACCCGAGTGCCTGTGGGCAGATGACTGTGTAAAAAAAATGTGAGATACATACACACAACACACACACACATACACACACACACACACACACACACACACACACACACAGATGAATATTATTCAGCTATTAACAAAAAAAAAAAAAGAAGGCCGGGCACGGTGGCTCACGCCTCTAATCCCGGCACTTTAGGAGGCCAAGGTGGGTAGATTATTTGAGGTCAGGAGTTTGAGACCAGCCTGGCCAACATGGTGAAACTCCATCTCTATTAAAAATACAAAATTAGCCGGGTGTGGTGGCAGGCGCCTGTAATCCCAGCTACTAGAGAGGATGAGGCAGCAGAATCACTTGAATCCGGGAGGCGGAGGTTGCAGTGAGCCGAGATTGTGCCATTGCACTCCGGCCTGGGCAACAAGAGTGAAATTCCATCTGAAAATTAAAAAAAAAGAAGAAGGAAATCCTGCCACTTACAATAACTTTGATGAATGTGGAGGCCCTCGTGCTAAACAAAATAAGCCAGAACTTATATGTGAAAACTTAACTTTAAAAAAAACTTTTAAAAAGTCATACTCATTGAAACGGAGAGTAGAATGGGGTCAGAAAGGGTTGGGGGTGGGGAAATTGAGAGATACTGGTCAAAGGCTACGAGCTTTCAATTACAAGATGAATAAATTCTGAGGATCTAATGTACAGCATGGTGACTATAATATCAATACTGTATTGTATACTTGCAGTTTGTTAAGAGAGTCGATCCTAAGTTTTCTTATTTAAAAAAAGTAGTTATATGGGATGATGGATACGCTAATTAGTTTCATTGTGGTCATCATTTTACAATTATATGTATATCAATTCATTGCATTGTACACTTAAACATACACAATTTTATTAGTCAATTATACGTCAATAAAGCGAAAAAAAAATGTGAGAGGAGAAGACCTAGGATAAGACTTGTGGTAAAAAATTCAAGGGTCTTCCAAAAGGTTACACAGCACAGCAATTTAAAACATGAAAATATGTGTTTGATCTCACCATTACACAGTAGATCCATGTTAACAAACCTGCACATGTACACCCTCAAATCTAAAATAAAATGACCAACAACAAAAAAAGGCAAACAAGGATTTGATATCCCAGAATAAAAGGGAACTAGTCAGTGGGTAACAACCATTCCATTTAGAATGATACCTTAAAAAATGTAAATATTTTGAGCTTCTGCACAGCAAAGGAAACAACAAAAATAATGGATTTTTTTCCTTGTCTTAGGAGGATTTCCAAGTAGAGGGTGCATATTCAAACATCGGGGAGGGTGACAATTTCAAACTCCTTCCAGCTGTAGTACTCCATTTCTATATGTGCCCTTTCCTCTATCCCAGTGGTTTTCAAATGTTCATGTGCTTCACGATGACCTAGGAAGCTCAATGAAAATAGACATGCCTGGGCTGAACCTCAACCTAATGAATGAGAATCTGCTGCAATAGGATCGGTATTTTCATCAATCAGCTCTTCCTGATATGAACCAATGTTTGGAACAACTGTACTACACCAGACATTTTAACTTGGGCTTTAAGGAGCATTTTAAATTAGTGGATTTCGAACATTTTTATGACTGGGAAGCACAATAAGTAAATGCTTATGTATTGTTGGATAACAATTGAAGAATGATTTGCCTTAGCAATACTGTCTTTACTATATATATAAAAACTTAATAATCTCTTTTGAATTTTGTAAGTGCAGGTTGTGACTCAATAAATTAATGTTGCTCTTCTCTAATGGGACTGTGACCCACAGTTTGAAGAACACAACTTTAGAATTGTGTTCTTCGTAAGCTCTTGTGAGCTTCCCCAAGCTCAATTGTGTACGTCTGTGGGTACGGGAGAGATGGATGGAAATTTCGCAGATCTCATTTAAACCACAGCAGGAGCAGGGTGTGCACTTTCTCTCTCTCTCATATTCCATTCTTCCTAAGAATCTATGTATAAAGAGAGTTTTTCTTGGGTAAAAAATAAATACATCAATAAATAAACTCCTTTAGCAATTGCAAGCTGTCTATTATAGACTTGGCACTGAAGGAGGTTAAAAAAAAAAGGTGAGTAAAACATTATCTCTTCTCTTAAGTTGCTTATCATGCAATTGATGAGCTATGACTAATTCATATGAAGCAAATAGTAGGTAATGAAGTACTAGGGTGATATGATGAAATACCAGAATATCTCAGGCCTAGGAGTTAGAAGATTGGCATCTGATTCAAAATGTTAATGAACTTTCACTCTGTGCCAGACTTTGTTCTAGGAATTCGGACTATATTGCTGAATAAGATATAGTTTCTACCTTCAGTGAGCTAAAAATCCAGAGGAAAAAAGAAAAATCAGAGGCTTTTACACTCAGATGTCTATATATTAACAAAAGTACATGGGAACACAACTGAAGAACCCTAAGCCAGTCAAAAGAGTGAATAGGAGGTGACTTCTTTGGAAATATAAACATATGCTAAGAACATAAGAGATACCTAGGCAGAAAGAGCAAAATGCCAGGTAATGTCAGGTAATGCCAGGCTCAGGAGCAAGAAGTCTGGCTTGCTGGGGAACTGCCTGTAGTTCAGGGAGGCTGAAGGGGATAGAAGAGTGGTTTTGGGGAAGAAGTTAACAGAACATGCAATGCATGTGACCTTAAATGTCATGTTAAATAATATTGACTATACATTGAGTATTTTGGGGGAGTCATTCAAGTGTTTCTACCAATCAGAGGGTCAAGATTAGATATGTACTTAAGAAAAGCATTTGAACTCATGGGTGGACCCCAGAAAGAAAAGTGGGTTACAGGGAGTTAAGATAGGACTGTGATGCAGTATTCAAGCAAGAGGAGATTAAGATGTACACCAGGCCTGCCAGGCGTGGTGACTCATGCCTGTAATCCCAGCACTTTGGGAGGCCGAGGTGGGAAGATCACCAGGTCAGGAGATCGAGATCATCTTGGCCAAAATAGTGAAACCCCGTCTCTACTAAAAATACAAAAAATTAGCTAGGCGTGGTGGCGTGTGCCTGTAATCCCAGCTACTTGGGAGGCTGAGGCAGGGGAATCACTTGAACCCGGAAGGTGGAGGTTGCAATGAGCTGAGATCGCACCATTGCACTCCAGCCTGGGTGACAGAGCGAGACTCCGTCTCAAAAAAAAAAAAAAAAAGACATACACCAGGCCATGGGCAAAAGTTTATGGGAAAAATTAACTAATGGTAGGCATAAGTTTGATAAGTCATTTAACCAGGTTTCTTTGTGTTCAAAATGAAAATATTAGAAAATATAATTTCAAAGTGTTTTCTCCCTGATTCAAATCTCTAAAATCATAAAATTTTCTAATAAATCCTTTACACTGGCTAAGGAGATGAGTCGGTAGTGATGACTAGGGCAGTATTGTTGGTTGTTTGGTTCTGAAAAATACTGTCTTGTATATTAAGCTTTTATTAAGATGGGTGTGAAACCTGAAAAACTACCAGACTCGAAATGTATTAAACTTATTAATTTATTGAATAAATTTCGATATGTCACTTTATATAAAAATATAGATAGGACTGTTATATTAGGTAGTCAGGCATGAGCAGGGCAGGAGAGAGCTCCCTGCAACGCCCCCATCAGGAAAGTCAGGCGGCTATCAGGTGATGGTCAGGCAGTTGTCAAACCGTCTCTCTAAAATAATTGGTTGCAGCTGGCACCAGGGAAAGGCCGTCTTCCACACCTGAAACTGACAATCAGCAGTTTCCCGATATAGACTTCAGGAATTGGGCGAGCGGGCTCACGCATGCACACTAAGAAGCAAAATGGTGGAGTTTAAGAGGTACGTGACCTCCTAGGGACATTTGACTGGTAAGGGAAGAACGCCTAAAGCGAGCGTGCGGATAACTCCAGTAAACACATTGCACATGGTCACCTCCTCTGTGCCAGCAGGCCACTATGCATGCAGACAGCCCACCCCAACGCAAGAATCAAGGCAGAAGGAATGCCAAGACCCCAGAAGTAAGCCAATGTGTAAGACCCCAAGTCAAAAGGTCCAAATGCACACTTCTCTTTCAAGTTGCCCCCTTGGCCCTTTTCCAAGTGTACTTTCCTCTTTTTCTTGTTCCTGCTTTAAAACTTTTAATTAAACTTTCACTCCTGTTCTAAAACTTGCCTTAGTCTCTCCCTCTGCCCCTCAGTCAAATTCTTTCTTCCGAGGAGGCAAGAATTGAGGTTACCTCAGAACTGTACAGATTCCTCGCCGATAACATACTTTGGGGCCGTGTCTCAGATATGATCTACCACTAACAGGAAAGAGAAAATACTTACCCCGCTTCCCAGCTCCTTTCCCAGAGCAATCTGAGTCCAGCCTTCTCCTGAGTCGTCAAGGAAAACTAACTGGAGCTTGAGCCTTGCACCATTAAAGTCTGATTTTCTTTCCTCTGTTATTTTCCTCTAAAACATGTGTTGTGGCTGTTAGATAGTTCGTAGCTTGCTGTAGAGATTAACATTGCTTGTCTCTGGTAGCTGACTAATGTGCTTATTTTAGGTAGCTCATTCCTTTGATGGTAAAGATTATGTGCTGAGAGATATTGAGTGCCAATTTTGTAGCGAGATATTGCTTATGCTAATTCCTATGCCTGGGCATTTAATTTGGTACATTTACAGTTCTGCAAAATGACTTGGTTTTTCTTTTGTGGTGCAAGGGGAAATAGATTTATATAGAGTTTTGACTATTATTAAGGGTTATAGGAGCTAGAATCTAATAATAATAATAATAATCACTACCATTCATCAAGCACTTACTGTGTGTGAGGAGTTATTCTAAGTGTGTGTGTGTGTGTGTGTGTGTGTGTGAGATATTCTTGCATAGGTTTTCTCATATAATACTTCCAGTCACTCTTGAGGGTAAGTAGATTACAAGTCCAAGTTTAGAGATGAGAAAACCCAGGCTGGGAGTGGTGACTCACACCTGTAATCCTAGCACTTTGGGAGGTTGAGACAGGAGGATCATTTAAGGTCAGGAATTCGAAACCAGCCTGGCCAACATGGTGAAACCCCGTCTCTACTAAAAATACAAAAAAAAATTATTTGTTCCTGGTGGAGCTTGCTTGTAATCCCAGCTACTTAGGAGGCTGAGGCAAAAGAATTGCTTGAACCCAGGAGGCAGAGGTTACAGTGAGCTGAGATTGCGCCATTGCATTCTAGCCTGGGCAACAGAGAGAGATTCTGTCTCAAAAAAAAAGAAAGAAAAAAAAAGAAAAGAAATGAGAAAACCCAAACATTTCAGCTCACATTTCAATCTAAGTTGTTTTATTCTGGGATTCCAAAGGACTGTTTCTCCTTTGTGCTTCCCCTTCTCCTCCTCTTCTTCTCCTATCTTACTCATTTCTCCTCTCCCCACCCACCCCCATTCTCTCATCCCATCTTCCCTTTCAGCCTTTCCTTTTTCCTCCACCCCACTCTCACTTCATAATTAAGATAAACAAAAACAATATGCAATGGCATAGAACAGTTATGGTAAAATAAATAAAAGACATAATTAAAAATGAAAGGAATTCAATAACCCATTTCTGTGCCTTCAACTCTCAGTGTATGTAGTGTTGATGAGACCACACAAGTGCCTGTCTCTCTCTCTCTCTCTCTCTGTTCCTCTCTCTTGTTTTCTCTCTTGTTATCTCTCTCTCTCTTTACTGCTGGCTTTATCTTTGGGAGTATCCGCATTGCCTTATATGGCCATCACCCAACACATCATTGTATAATGCCTGTCACACAGAGCAGAAGATCAATTAACTGTAATGCTGGAACTCTGAAGTATTGACTAAAGACGAGTGGGTGCATTTTGGATACAGAGCACAACCAGGATTCCAGTTTATCAGAGTTTCATGAACAACATTGACTAATTTCCAACCACTGTTACATCCATGTCAGAATTTATCTTTGTACAGGCGCTTTATAGGAAATAGATGGTTCTTACCTGTAGATTCCACAACTAGACCCTGTAGTAAAGCTCTCCATCTTGTTTCTAAAGTTGTAAGAACAAAGGATCCGATCTGGATATATGGTTTCATCAGTACCAGCCTTATAATAATCAGAATATTAGCCACCCATACCAAGAAACTCCTCTATTTGTCCCCCTCTTCCATCCTCACCATTCCAACTAAAATCCTGCCATCTGATAAGATTCTTTGCCCAAAAATGTCAAGGGATTGGTCTTTCTTCAAATGCAAATATGCCAGACAAGAATGACATTAAAAGCTGAAAATTAATATATCAGGTCCAGGCAAGCTGGCAGTTAACTAAACGTCATTCTAATACAAGGAAATGGGGAGTGAGCAGGAGGACACACCACACTACTGCTAAGAATAGGAGCTGCAAGGGTGGAGCACAGCACTGCAGACGAGATAGAAAAAGGAGCGAAACCACAAACTTCACAGTTACCCATAGCAGGCCCTGTGTTCAGGGTTAACTTTACATTGGGTTTGTCCTTGCTTTTAAATGCAATTCTTAAAATAGTCATGCCAGACTCAGTAAAGACAGAAAAGGATTAATTTGTTTCTAGGATTTAAGACTGAAGCCCTAAAAAGTAGGTCATTTTACTTGATAGCATTGCAAAGATGATATGACCATTATTATGCTGCAAGAAGTATTGCAACAGATAAGAGTGTAGATTTTGGCGTCCAAATGCTTACATTTAAAATCAAGTGCTGTGATTTACAGCTGTGTTAACACTGCCCGTGACTTAATGTCTCCCAAGTTTCTCCATCTGCAAAATGGGAGCAATAATAGAACCTCAATGGTGTAGATTTAAACAAAGATTAGTAATGTAAAGTAGCAGATATAATGACTGAATACATGTGGATTCTTACTGTTTTTATTAAACAGTTGGGTTCAGAAAAAAAGAGTCGAGGTGTGTTGGCTGAAATGGATATAAAACACAGTTGCCACATTGTGTAATGTGCCCCATTCTGATTCAGCCATGATCTCTTAAAACTAGCTGTACCTAACATGTTTTCATTTTTTTCTGAAATGGAATTTCAGATCTTAATTCAAAGAAACTTTTTTTAATGCAAATATGGTCCTATATGCAGCATCTTCTGCCCTCTTCTGGCTTCTGTAAGAAATTCAAGTGAATGTATAAACTAAATCGTATATTGTTTTTATTTTATTTTTCAGTGGACATCACAGTTTACCGTTTTTCTAGTTCCCAATGAGAAAGATACAGCTGTAATATTTTGCATAAGATGGGAAATGTAGGAAGTTTTTAAGATTTTTTTTAAACAATTTGCTTTTGAAATAGAGATTTCATTCTACTAGTTTCTTCAATAGTCTTCCAGTAACAACTCTTAATATTTTAAATACTAAGTAAATAATTAAACAGGGTCACATATTATTGCAGAGACTAAAATCTGAGGTTATTATAATTCCTGAGCTAATTAATTAGAAGTTTAAAATAGAACCGGCATGTGAGAACATTTGATTACAGAAAAAGCCTAGAGATAAAGGTCCTATTTCTTTTAGAGATTGTATTGGATTTTTGCTCTTTTTCCCTAACCTTCAGAAATTAAATAAAAGCATCATTTTTCAAGATAGACAATTCAAAAGAATGGCGCTTATTTTGGTTTTCAGATACAGTTGAATTGAGCATCAGTTTGCTATGCTTTCAAAGACACAGAATTTGAAGTTATCTGCCAAAGATTCCATGGCATGGCAAAAGCATTTCTGTTAGAATGCAACAACAACAACAACAACAACAAAACAGAAGTTTGTGTTGGCAAATACAAAGGAGCCAGAAGACAGCTTGCTGGGACCTGGCGGGCTGCAGTCAGCAGAGATCAACTTGCTAGGGGCAGTCGTACACATCTCTGCGCTTCCTGCAGTTGGAAAGGATTAGCCAAATTGGAATGAAAGGGACTTTGGAGGGGAAGCCCAGTTGGCAGGAAACAAAAAGAGGAACAAATAACTTAAGATGAAAGGAACAAAGCATTTGCGATGTCAGTTGCAGATTTTCCATTTACATCTTAGATTGTGTAATGCGGATGTCTTCAATGTTGAAGGGTCATAATTCAAATGATCGTTTTCTGACTAATCCTGAGTTATTCATGCCTAGAATTTATATGGTTTCCTAGATTACTCCACTCACAGAAGGTTAAATGCTTTTACAGAAAGAAACCTGCGTAGTCATTAAAACACATTACTATGCATAAGAATAAGGCTGTAAAAATAGTCTATGTGGTTTGGACAAGAGAGAATTATGGGAGCTTTTCCTTCACCAAATATTAAAATGTATTAAAAGGGCATAATGCTTAAAAGTGTTATAGTGATTCCAAAAGCTATAGACAGAATAATAAAATAAGATACTAGGCTGATAAACAAATGCTACCCTCTAATGAATATGATATAAATTCAGGAGGAAGAATCACTATTTAATGACTGTGATTGACATAATTGTTTAAATATTTGGGAGAAAACAGAGTAGTCTCCTTTTATCCTTGGGGATAGGTTCCAAGGCTCCCCGTGAAACCACAGATAGCACTGAAACTTGTACACACTGATTTTTTTAAATTTATTTTTATTTTTTTATTTTTCTGATAACCTAGGTGGCTGCTAAGTGACTAATATAGCAGATACAATGTGGATACAGATGATTCCTGCCCCAGGAGGGATGGAGCAGGATGGTGCCAGGTTTCATCACACTACTCAGAAAGGTATGCATTTTAAAACTTATGAATTGTTTATTTCTGCATGTTTTCTTCATTTAACATTTTCACACCATGATTGGCCATGGGTAACTAAAACCATGAAAAGTGAAACTGCGGATAACCAGAGACTCCTGCATACATTTTAATTGACATCACTTACCAAAATACATTACAGGAAGATCACAGAGTTAAATGTATTTTAAAAATAAAATAATGAAAGGACACTTAAATGTATATTGCAATATGTGTATGATGGTATTTTTTTTTTTGCCTCTCAAGTGACATTTTTAATGACAATTTATTGGCAAAGGAATATAGTTTTGTCATTCTAAGTTTTAGTTACAAAACACAGAAATCTTTCCAGCTATTTTATGTAGAAATTCACTAAAGATTATCTGCTCAAATATTCCCTAGAAGAGTCAGATAATTATGATTTAACATCATGCAGGAAAATGCCCAATCCATACTTTGTCATTAGTGCAGGCACAATCGCAACATTCCCCAGCACAAGAACAGAAGGTTCTTCATTAGATTTTGAGAGTGGACCCTTCCATGAAGCTAATGCCACTAATATTCCTGAAAGCTCTATGCTTCTTGGCTAGGCTATATCAAGAAAAATATTCCACATGAGGTTTCTTTCTTTATGTCATCCATTTCCAAATTGAACACTGAAGCAGCTTACATATATTATTGATGAAGTCTACATCACCTAGGCCATGTCCTAACTGTTAAAGAGGCTGGAAAATTGAGACTGCTTTTACCTTGAGATGGCAGGACTCATGGTACAAGAGTTTCCTAAACTATAGTTAAGGCGTATAAAAGATGATGTGTGACAATAAATGACATACATACTCTATATGCTCAGGGTATAAATAATGGATATAAAAACTTCATAAACCATATGAACCCTAATTGTTCAAAGGAAATTATAAATGCATACAGATTTTCTTTAAAAAAAAAAAAAGGACTCTAAAGACTAAAACACAAAATGATAATATTAGGTTGGGGAGAAGCTAGCAGGTAGAATTTGGCTTATTTTTTACATTACATTTATAGCTCTGTGTTTTCTAAATTCTCTGCAATATATATTTATATATAACTTTTTAAAAAAGTAATAAACAGAGCTTGACATGCTCAAACTGATTCTATAGCCAGCGTAGTACAATATCTGACTTAGAATTGAAAGGTGTAATTGAAAATTTTGAATTCAAATTTTTCTCTTTTCATAAGAAAACTGAGTATAAGCTACTACCTACAAGCCCACAAAGAGGCTCACACAGGTCATATATGTAGAAGATACTAAAGATACTAAAACCAGAAGATACTAGAAAATACTAAAGATACTAAAACCAGGCTGGGAAACCATATTTACTGTGTTTTAAAACCACTAATACTCATCCTGAGTATTTGTGTTTTATTGATGACAATTGGACAACATGATGCAGGCAGTTTTTTGTTTTCTTTTGTTTTGTTTTTGAGACAGGGTCTCATTCTGTTACCCAGGCTGGAGTGCACTAGCATGATCATGGCTCACGCCAGCCTCAACCTCCCAGGCTCAGGTGATCCTCTTGCCTCAGCCTCCCAAGTAGCTGAAACTATAGACATGCCACCACTATGCCTATCTGATTTTTTTTTGTATTTTTTGTATTTTTTTTTTTTTGTTTAGTGATGGGGTTTTGTCATGCTGCCCAGGTTGGTCTCAAACTCCTGGGTTCAAGTAATCCACCTGTCTCAGCCTTTCGAAGTACCAGAATTACAGACATGAGCCACCACAACCAGCCTTGCAGTTTGTTTTATGCTTTATGGTTAATGGATATATCATGCTTATTATATGATAATTTTCAAGTACTTTGTGATTTATCATAGGGAATTCCTATTATGTAGAGAAGGCAATGTGATACCAGCCAGCCTAGTCATTTGTCTTGTCAGTAAGAACCACATTTGATTCCCTTTTTGATTCATTTTCCCAGTTGTGTGATGTGGACCCTCAACAATAATGCTCACATTGAAAGCCATTTGAGATGTTTTTTACCAAAAGATTCATGAGCATGAGAACTGCTACCAATTGGTGTGCTTACCTGTCTGGAATTATGGAGTTAATTTACTGTGAAAATTGCATAGGAAGACTATCTCTTTTGAGTTCCAAAACATAGGAAAATTATCATATCTTGAAGAGAGAAATCCTTTCATAAAGGACAATGTTTGGGGGAGTTCAGGAGAGATGAACAAGATATAGTCACTCTCTTCCATGTAACAGAAAACTTCCTAGTGACTGAGACCAGAGTAACTTCACTATTTCCAGGAAAAGCCCAATGTCTAAATTGTCACATAGACCTCAATGAAAGCTGATTCAATGATGACATAGATGAAAATTATGTTTAGATTTTACTTGTAAAATAATTGTGGCCTCTTATCTCATGCTTGCCATTTGCCAGGCATTATGTCATACCTTTACATATCTTACTTCTGTCTTAAATGCTCTGTAGATAAAAACTTAGAGATTGACTAATAGCTTACAGTGTGTCGTCCCAGTTCACAGTGATTTCCCATCTGGGAAGTTCTTTCCTGCCTGATTTATAATTCCCCCAATATTCACTTTTGTAATAGTGAGCCTGTCCTCTGGTCACTGCAAGTTAGGCCAGGATGAATATCTTACTAAACCTAGGACTTTGAGGATTTCCTCTCCCATAAATTTGGAAATGAACATAAGACTCAGAGACTGCTAGTAATTCTTTGGAAGTGACCGGAAGAGTCATATGCAAACTCCAGAACTCTGAATCTCTAGAAAAAGGAAGTGGATTATGAAGCAGGTGCAGAGAAAGAGGAAGAGATCACAGGTAGAGTCTTGACATTTATTCCTAGTATCTGTCTTTACATAAAACCTAGCTTCAAACCCCTGAATTCTAACTCTAACCTCTCTTTGTTTAAACTACCTAGAATTGTTTCTTGAAACTTAGAATCAGGAATCTTGGCTAACACAGGGTATGAGTAAAACATGTACATTCATATCTGCATCCATAGAAACATATTATCCCTTATCTACAAAACAAATTCAAGCGTGTATGTTAACATCCCCATGTTATAGGTGAGGAAACAGGCTCAGAGAGTGGAAGCAATTTTCTCAAAACAACCTACCTAGAATTATTTAGAACTCTTTATAAATCTGAGGTTAGAATAGCTTCAAATCCTGCGAGCTTCCTAGTCTGTGTATCATGCCACATCAAGATTTACTCATTTTTTAGCATGAATTTATGGAGATCCTCCTAAGCCACAGGCACTGTGTTTTAATGGTTTCCTAAGGGTTACTGAGTAGTTGTATGTATTTACATGGTGTTGCATCCATAGGTGTCTACATATACTGCCAAAGATGGGAGACTCAGTTAAAGGTTAAGTAAAAAATTTCTTGAGACTCATTATGTATAAACTATGCTGTCAGTAAACATAAAATTAAGAAGAAACCAGCTTTCAAAGGACACAGGAGGTGTCAGAGGCTTTTCGGATTGCTAAAATCTGGGATTAATATTGGTAAAAATCTGCCAAGAACAGGCACTTACCAAGCTACATGTATAGTTTAACGGAAGCAGATGCCCCCTGGTATGATTTGTCTCTGATCTTCAGATGGAACGTGACTGGCGTTGTCTGTGGACAGCTATAAGCACCTCGTTTTAGAGGTTTTCCTTGTTTTTAATGATTTTTTTTGTTTGTTTCATATGCTATAATAAGATATGTTTGAGACCATACCCAGGCACACTTTTATATAGCATCTTGAAGAATATATGATGGTTTGATGGCCCAATAATGTCTCAAATTTCTTTTTAAACCCGGAAAGGTCATGTAATTTGCTCAAAGTCACTGAGCTACTTAGTTGCAGAGATGAGGTTTGCCAGCTAGAATACACAACCAACAAAAATCATTTAAGATAATTTAGTTTATGTATGTCTTATTTCTTCAAATAACAATACACATTAATTAGATTCATATCAGAACTCACTTTGCATTCTGTCCCTATAATCTGTCTTTCTTTGAATTAATGAAATGTAAGATGGGAAAATTATAGGTCTTATAGTTAGCACCTATAGTGCGTGGGGTACAGCATAAAGGCCCCTATATTGATTACATACATTTTGGCTTACTATTTAATTCTGTCCTTTTGCTTTAGAACTTGAAATTGCCTTAAATGTGGAGAATTTAAAAAATACATAATCACTGTCACTTTTAGATGTAATTATATTCTCAAAAACTAAATGAGTGATATGTCATAGCACCTTAGTTTATATGAGATTTATGCTTGCTATCTTTTGTAACATACAAAATGGGTAAATAAAATGTAAATAATATGGCTGATTACTCTGAAGATGAAAATTATTCAGGCTTGTGAATGCTCAGGAGAGTGTATGGGCATTATCTCAAATTACCTCAAAGATAATAACAGCTAACACCTATAGAATATTTATCCAGGCACTGTTGTGAGTGCTTCATATTCATCACCTCAGTCTTCACAATCACCTGTGAGGCAGGATGATCTTTTACAGATGAGGAAAATTAGGCCCAGAGATTATCACTCCATCTGGTCTCAGAATTTCTCAACCACTTTTTAAATTTTTTATTTTATAAGACAGGGTCTCACTCTGTCGCTCAGGCTGGAGTGCAGTGGTGTGATCTCAGCTCACTGCAACCTCCACCTCCTGGGCTCAAGTGATCCACCCACCTCAGCCTCCTGAGTAGGTGGGACTAGAGGTGCACACCACCACACCTTGCTAATTTTTGTATTTTTAGTAGACATGTGTTTGACCATGTTTGCTGGGCTGACTTCAAACTCCTGACCTCAAGTAATCCACCTGCCTCGGCCTCCCAAAATGCTGGAATTATAAGCATGGACCACCGTACCAGAGATAGTTCTGTCCCATTCTTTCTTTCTTTCTTTCTTTTTATTTATTTATTTATTTATTTAAATGCAGCCCGTGTGTATATTACTTGTACATGTTTTTGGACAACTTTCTAACACTTAAATGGTTACACAGTTTTACATGACCTGGCTACACCTGTGCTTGGCTTGGATCCTTTTCTTCTTTTTGCCTTCTTAAGACTCATAAGAAATACACTTTCTTTTTAGTCTTTTTTCCTAATAAGATGTCATTAACCATCATCCATGTTCTGCTGACAGATTTTACTTTTTTGTGTGTGTGACATGGAGTCTCGCTCTGTTGCCCAGGCTGGAGTGCAGTGGTGCTATCTTGGTTAGTCACTGCCCACCTCCTGGGTTCACGCCATTCTCCTGCCTCGGCCGCCCAAGTAGCAGGGACTACAGGTGCCTGCCACTACACTCGGCTAATTTTTTTTTTTTTTTGTATTTTTAGTAGAGATGGGGTTTCACCGTGTAAGCCAGGATGGTCTCGATCTCCTGACCTTGTGATCCACCCGCCTCGGCCTCCCAAAGTGCTGGAATTACAGGCATGAGCCACTGCGCCTGGCCCCAGATTTCACTTTTATTTTTATTTTAGATTTCAGGGGTACATGTGCATGTTTGTTACGTGGGTATATTGCATAATGGTGGGGATTGGGCTTCTAATATATCCATCACTCGAATATTGAACGGTGTATGCAATAGGTAATTTTTCAAACTTTGGCCCTTTCCAAACCTCTCCCCTTTTGGAGTCACCAGAGCCTATTATCTCCATCTTTTGTATCCATTATTTAGCCTCCATTTATAAGTGAGAACATGTCATATTTGATTTTTTGCTTCTGAGTTAGTTCATTTAGGATAATGGCCTTCAGCCTCATTCATATTATTGCAACTGACATGTTTTCATTCCTTTTATGACTAAATAGTATTCCATGGTGTATATATACCAATGAACCATTGGTGGACATTTAGATTGGTTCCATAACTTTGCTGAATAGTGCTGCAATAAAAATATGAGCACATATGTCTTTTGAAATATAATGATTTATTTTTCTTTAGTGTAGATACCAAGCAGTGGGATTGGGGGGTCTAATGGTAGTTTTATTTTCAGCTCTTTGAGAAATCTCCATACTGTTTTACATAGAGGTTGTACTTACCTACATTCCCACCAACAGTGTGTAAGTTTTCTTTTTGAATACACACTGACATCTGTTGTTTTTTTACTTTTTAATAATGGCCATTCTGACTGGTGAAACATATCTTCATGTGGTGTTAATTTGCAGTTATCTGATGATTAGTGATGCTGAGCATTTTTTCATGTTTGTTGGCTGCTTTTTTTCCCTTCGTTTGAGAAATATTTGTTCCTGCCTTTTCCCCAGTTTGTAATGGGATTTTTCATTTTTTTTCTTTGTTGAATTCCTTGTAGATTATGGATATTATTCTTTGTTGGTGGCATAATTTGGAAACACTTTTTTCCATTCTATGCGTTACCTGTTTATTCTGTTGATTATTTCTTTTGCTGTGCATATGATTTTTAGTTTAATTAAGTTCCATTTTTTCTATTTTTGTTATTGTTGCATTTGCTCCTGGGGTCTTTGCCATAAATTCTTTACCTAAGCTATGTCAGAAGAGTTTTTCCTAGCTTTTCTTCTAGGGTTTTTATAGTGTCATGTCTTAAGTATAGATCTTTAATTCATCTTGAATTAATTTTTATATATGGTGAGAAATAGGGGTCCAGCTTCATTTTTCTGCATATGATTAGCCAGTTTTCCTAGCACCACTTATTGAATAGGGTGACTTTTCCCCCATTGTTTATTGTTGTCAACTTTATCAAAGATCAGTTGGCTGTAGGTATGTGGCTTTATTTCTGGGTTCTCTATACTGTTCCCAATTGATCTATGTGTCTATTTTTGTACTACTACTGTGCTGTTTTAATTTCCATAGCCTTACAATATAATTTGAAGTCAGAAAACATGGTGTTTCAGGATTTTTTCTTTTTACTTAGGAGTGCTTTGACTGATTGGACATTTTTGTTTTTGATTTGGGTCCCCAAAATGAGCTTTAGGATTTTTTTTTTAATTCTTTGAAAAATGACATTGGTAATTTGACAGAAATTGCATTGAATCTGTAGATTTCTTTGGGCAATATGGTCATTTTAATGATATTGATTCTTCCAATTTATGAGCATGAGATGTTTTTCCATTTGTTTGTGCCCTGACCTTTCAAAAAATGATTCTGCTATTCTAACTTAGAGCCTCATTGACTTCTTGACCTATCCAAAGAGCAATTTTTACTTATTAAATTATTCATCTTTCTGTAATATTTGATACTCTTAACCACCCCTCCTTCTTGAAACTTTTTATTTCTAAACTTTTATGACGCCATTTTCCATAGCCCCTTTTTGATCATTCCAGGATCGTCATGATTATCTTCCCTCTTTTCTTTGTTCATTAAATAATTTAAGTCAGTGGCCTAGATCCTAAAACCAGATCTAGCATCCAGAAATGAATCTGGCATATTGAATGATCTCAATAAATATTAGCTGAATAGTTTGTCCTTATGAAATGTAGCCAATGCCTATTACTTAGACTATTCATGAACTAGCAAATATGAACTTCAGAGCTCAGGTTTAGGAGGTTTAGGTCCAGATCTAATGCTATGCTTTCCCTTACTACACGATTTTTTTGGTCTCATTTTTTAAAATCTGATGATTCATTCTTTACTGGTTAACACATACACACATACTCACATTGAGGCTAATTGGGTTTTGGACATTAGCTAAGTGCTGTGTCTTGGTGATGAACTTCTTGTTTTCACGATAGTTATTATGTAGGTAAGGACACCAGCTCACTGTACTGTATTCTCTGTCCTCTGTTCTTCACCCTTCATTTCATTTTTCAAACTCATGCCTGACTATTCTTTGGAAAATGTCTAACACTCATTTAAAATTCTTCAGTGGCTCAACATTACACATACAATGGAGTTCCATCCTTCTTGATATTTCGTAGAAGGCCCTTTATAATTTGATCTCTGACTATATACCCTCAGCTCCTCCACTTGCCCACTTGTATGTTGTATTCCAAATGGAGTGGGTTCTTTGGTATTCCTGAATAATGTAATGGGTTTGTTCATCTAAGTGTTTTCTATACATATCATCTTGTTGGAATTTGGTAGGAAGTTGTTGTGGGGAGCAATAGGTAACACTTCCCTTGCCTGCTTGGGTTATGAGTTCACTTAGAGATATACATAAAGCCAGATAGGTATAATGCAAAATGCAACCTTCACCCTGATAGTGTGTATATTAGACTATGAAGTTTATATGGTTAGGCAAGTGGGTGTCCCTAAATCTCAGAATAGACAGCCTTATGCTGTCTTTCAGTCAAAAACAACACTGAAAAATTGCAGCTTCACCATGGGGGAAGACGGACTTTCGTGATAAGTTTTCTGTATGGCCCAAAGAAAGATTATTGACTCTCTGAGAGAAGGAGAGCTATCCACAGTAGCCAAGATATGGGAACAACCCAAGTGTCTGTCAACAGGTGAGCGAATAAAGGAAATGAGGTGTGTGTGTGTGTGTGAATATTATTAAATCTTTAAAAAGAAGGAAATCCTGCCAGTTGTGATAATGTGGAAGAAACTGAAGGGCATCATGTTGAGTAAAATAAACCAGACACAGAAAGACAACTATTGCATGTATGTAAAATAGTTGAACTCATAGTAATAGTTAGTGGAATTCTGTTTACCAGGGGCTGTGGGTGGGGAACTAGGGAAAATGTTAGTCAAAGGATTCAAAGTTGCAGTTACAAGATAAATAAGTTCCGGAGACCTAATGTTGAGAATAGCAACTATAGTTAGTCGTAATATATTGTGCATTTTCCATTTGCTAATACAGTAGATCTCAAGTGTTCTCATATGCATAAAACAATGGCAACTAAGTGAGATGATGGATATGTTAGTTGGCTTGATTGTGTAATCATTTCACAACATATACTTATATCAAAACATCCTATTGTTATATGAGTTTAAACATTCTATTTTTATTTTCCAACTCTACCTTAATAAAGCTGGAAAGTAGGCTTAAAAGTGTTTTCACCCTTTGACCCATCAATTCTTCTAGAATATCTAGGAGAATTCTCCTCCTAGGTATTCTAGGGAAGTTGGGGTTGATGGACAGAGATTAATGCACAAGGTTGTCATCCTAATATTATCTCTAGTTGTAAGAAAACTGGTTACCATAAATGTCTCACAATTGAAAGTTAATTAAATAAATGATGAGACAGTCATTAAAGAAAAAAAAAAAAACAGAGAATACACAACTCTGTACTCCGTGCAAAATCACCAGTCACATTAAGCTGCTCATCTTTGCCTATGGGGGAGGGGGAGTTAGTGATAGAACAGAGAATGCCAAGAAATACTATGAAAGTAATGTTCCCTCAAGCTCTAATTATTTTTGGATGAGTAATGATTATATGGATTAAATATACAAATATAACCTGATTTTATCAGGAACTTTTCTATTTTGCATCAAAACAAAACAAAAAATTTTCACTTTGCCTTAAATCAAGTTGATGAGCTCACATAACCGAAAAGTATGGTGACAGAATTTTCTTTGGATGTGGTTGAATGAGTCCCAGTACCCAAGCAATGTCATCAGATTTGGTCTGTCTTCATCTCTGCTTTCTTCTATCCCAATTCCAAACTCATGCAGGCTCTTTTCTTACTAAGATAGTAAGATTACCATCAACATCTGGCAACTATCCCGTAAATGCTGCTCACCAGGTAGAAGGAGGGCTTCATGTTCCCCAAAATTCTAGCAAAAGGCCTGAGGTTATCATTGGATGACCTAGGCTTTGAAGTAAAAGAATATACTTTTTTTGCTAAGCCTGATTCTGTGTCCCCACAGAACTGTGGTTAAAGTTAGTAGCTGAAGGACTGAGATGAGGGAGGAGTGGCTCACCAAAGGGATAGCAGAGTGTTGTTTCAGAAGAAAGAGGATCTATTTGGAACATGCAGAAACAATGGATGTCCACGTATTCACTGTTCCTTACGTAAAAGGAGTGATAAAGCAAAGTAGAACAGATTTTGAGTATCCGTGAAGCTGAGGCTAGGTAAAAATGTCTTTTCTAGATTATGCTTATTGTTAAATTTTACTTCTCCATGATTCTACTGCAGCCAGCCGAGAGATTGTACTCATTTTTTGTTAGCCTAGAAATCACTTTCTTTAAATAGGTGAACTGGGAAATCTTTTTGCTATACAGAAAATATTGTTGCTGTGACAATTGCGGTAGTAGAGGCATGTTGGAAATGAGTCGGGAAATAGATAGAAGAAACAGAAACCCCAGTCTCCTCTGTCGAATGAAACAGGGTATAAGCAGCTGTAAATTTTTCTGTTCTAGTTTCCCCTAGAATCACACAGAAATATACACACACACACACACAGAAACACACATATACAAACACACAAAAACAGGCCAAATCATCATCTAACCCAAAAACAATGAAACAACAACAACAAAAAACATATACGCCAACTTTCATCTAACAGAAATAAAAATACCTCCAAAATTTCAACTTAATGGTATGTGTCAGATTGTATTGACTCACTTGTGAAAGAAAAATTGCAGTATTACTCATTCTTATTTAAAAGAACATGTTTAGAGGTCTCAGGGATTCGTGATGATCAGCGAAAACAGACCCTTTGTGCTCTGTCGTACACTGGCAGGGATGTGTCTATGTTAGCTTTGCCAAGGCCCCAGTTGTGCTCATTCTAATATGGACTAATTTTATTTTCCTTTCTCTCTCTCTCTTTCTTTCTCTGTGTGTCTCTCTCTCTCTTCCTCTTTTCCTCTCTCTCTGTTTTTAATGTTTTAAAAATACAATAGGATTGTTTCTGCAGCATGTGGATATCTGCATGTGTTAAAATTACTTCTATTTTAAACTCACGCTCTTTTTAATTTAACAGGACATGTCAGAACATGCAGTCTCTTTTCTTTTCACCCTCCTAGGAAATAGGAAATATACAAACTGATCTTGATGGAGGCAAAAAGCCAAATTGTAGGGGAAACAAACAAATAATAATTAAGCATACAAACAAATATAAAAAAAGAAACAACATTTGAAGGTCTGGGTGATTTGATTTGAGTTGAAATCCCACAGGATTTGATGTGAAGAACTGCCGTACAAAAGAATAACAGCAAGGACGTAGGGAAAAATACGGACAATCTTCTTGTCTGGATATTAATAGGCAAGGCATTAACTTTGCCTTACCTCAGTTTCCCAGAAGACATTAAAATGAAACTTCTCAATTATGAATATCCATACATAGGCTTACTCTATGAAAAATAATAAGAAAAATATCTCACATTTATTGAGAGTTCATTTTTGTGTGAGATAATATGTTTAGAATATATAATATATTATATATAACATATATAATATGTATATCTAAATATATACATATCCCAAAATAAAAAAATTACCCTCTATGAGGCTGACTTGGATCATTATCTCCTTTTTATAGGTGAGAAGACATGTTGATTTAAGGCACTGTCATAAATGTTGTGGTACACCCTTCAGATCCTTATTCAGGATTAGGTATTGCTGTGGTTTGAATGTTTGTCCCCTTTAAAACTCATGTTGAATTGCTGTTGTTGTTGTTGTTGTTTTTATTTGTTTGCTTTTGAGACAGGTCTCATTCTGTTGCCCAGGTTGGAGTGCAGTGGTGCGATCTTGGCTCATTGCAACCTGCACCTCCCTGGCTGAAGTGATCCTTCCACTTTAGCCTCTTGAGTAGCTGGGACCGCAGGCACACACAACTATGCCCAGCTAATTTTTGTATTTCTTTTAGAGATGGGATTTTTCCATGTTGCCCAGGTTGGTCTCGAACTCCTGGACTCAAGCGATCCACCCACCTTGGCCTCCCAAAGTGCTGGGATTATAGGCATGAACCTCTGTACCTGACTTATGTTGACATTTAAACCCCAATGTGGCAGTACTGCCTGAGTGTGGGGCCAGTAAGATGTCACTGGATCATGAAGACTCTGCTTTCATGGCTGGAGTATTCCATTCATTGATTAATACATTAATCATTAATACTAATATTAAGTATTAATACATTAATACTCCGTCTCAAAAAAAAAAAAGAAAAAAAGAAAATAAAAAAAATTTAGAAAGCATTAATGAATTAATGGGTTAATGGGTTATCATTGGAGTGGGGTTGGTGGCTTTATTAAAAGAGGAGGAGAGACCTGAGCTAGCATGCTCAGCCTCCTCTCTATGTGATTACCTGTGCCATCTTGGGACTCTTCAAAGTTTCCACCAGCAAGAAGGCTCGAAATTATATATATATATATAATTTTCAAGTATCCTGCTATAAGAAATGGAAAACTGACTAATACACAGGTGCGTATTTCCCTAGATGTCTGAAATGTTGGCTTCAAAAGTGCACAGCTGAATTCCACTTGGGGAATTCCTCTGCCAAGGAAAACTCCCTTGTCCCGAGTTACACTTAGTCCCTTTGGACAATCTCCTTCCACTCACCAGTCTGGAAGAGAGTACAAAGGCCCACTCCTTGCCTCAATGTGGGACATCTCTGAAAGACCATCTTAGCTCCAGAGTTCCCTGAGGGATTGCGGGGGCTTTGGTAGCAATCGCATTGCTGTTCAATTCCCTCTAGCCAGTACTATTACTATCACTCCTCATGGGTGTTGATTAAGAGCACACCTCAGTAAACATTCTTCATATAAATTTTGTCTCATAGTCTATTTCTGGCAACCACAGCCTAAGGCAGGCATCTAGAATAGGTGCCAATTCAATATCTGATATTACAGTTATTTATCAGAAGCACCTATATTAACAATAGATTATCCTAAAACGTCAGTTAAGTAATAGAGAAAGTGTAAAGGCTTTGTATTTTATCCAAATACTTACTACATTTATTGTTACACATAGATATCACTATGTAATGCTTCATAAATTAATCTCTGGCCATATTACCTGAGAGATATATCCATGTAGCATAAAGTCAGCCCTGCCCCAAATGCTGTTGGCTCACAATAAGTAGGACCAGTAATTTTATTGGTCTTTTTTCTTATGTTATGCAATGCATAATAAGGAAATGTGTGGTCGTCAGTGCCTGAATGCCACTTTCAGTAATAGAAACGCCTTCTGGGGAAATAAGATTGGTGCCAGGACAAGAATATGGAAGCAAGCTTGAAATTATTTCACTTCTATTTCAGAATGGTTTTTAAAAAAAGAGAAAAAAAAAAAGGCAGCAGCAAGACCATTTTGAGGGCTGCCACCACACTTAGGCATTTCAATGAAAATACTTCTATAGCTTTCTGTAACCTACTAAATAGAAATCCAGGGATCTTAAGTGGGCCTGTCAGCAGTGCCAACCTACCTTTGCACGTCATCATTCACAGGCTCCCTTCATGGACACTTAATATTTTTTTCCAAAGTGGACCTAGTTATTCCCTGTACAGAAATAAAAACAAATATGTATAAAAAATAACGAAATATAAACTTTCTGGCTAAGATAGCGCAAACCCCTACAGATATTCTCTCCTGGTGATTACAGCCCATTTTTTAGACAACATTTTTTCAAGAGCAACTTATTAAACATTAAACAAAAACAGACAGACTAGGGAGGGGAGTCAAAAACTGAAGACGTGCCCTGAAAAGGCATGAGGCCCCATTGCTTTATTTATTTATTCATTTTCTCTTGAGAGACCGCAGTTGAATTTTTGCAGTAGTGGAAAGAGCATTACAACAGAAAGAATCCCTTATTTTTGGCTACAGACACCCCTTTCCCCCAAAAAAATCCCTAAAACCTGAAGGATGAGGATAAATATCAGAGAGAAGACATCTGTATAATAGGAACCCGTAAGGCTGTGTGTGGACCTGCAAAAGTCCTGGCCTTAACGCTAAGCTTTTTGTGTAAGACAGATGCAGAGTAGCATAGAAACGATTTTGAAAACTAATCTGACATTAGAAATATCATGTAGAGAAGAAAGATAGAAGTTAAAATTTGAACCAAACTGTGTTGATTGCCTGCCAAAACAACAACAAAGTTCCATATTCTCCAGAAGATTTTAACAGGGCCTAGTATCCATGCAGCATAACACATTTTCAATTAAAAGTGATTCAGTATACAAAGAACCAGAAAGAAAATGTTATAGGTTATCTAGAGAAAAGACTAACAGATGACACCTGTGAGATGACCCAGATGTTGAAATTACTAGACAAAAACTTAAAGCAGCTACTATAGCTATACTCTATAATATAAAGATAAACACAATTGAAATAAATGGAAAGATAACTGTTTTCAGCAGAGAAATAGAAATTATTAAACCAAAACTTTAACCAGCTACTATAGCTATACTCTGTAATATAAAGATAAACACAATTGAAATAAATGGAAAGATAACTGTTTTCAGCAAAGAAAGAGAAACTAAAAAATAACCAGGTAGGGCTGGGAGCAGTGACTCATGCCTGTAATCCCAGCACTTTGGGAGGTCCAGGCAGGTGGATCACCCGAGGTCAGGAGTTAACGACCAGCCAGACCAACATGGTGAAACCCCGTCTCTACTAAAAATAAAATAAAATAAAATAAAATAAAATAAAATAAAATAAAATAAAATAACCGAATGGGATGGCATGCACCTTTAATCCCAGGTACTTAAGAGGCTGAGGCAGGAGAATCCCTTGAACCTGAGTGGTAGAGGTTGCAGTGAGCCAAGATGGTGTCACTGCACTCCAGCCTGGCAACAAAGCGAGACTCCGTCTCAAAAAAAAAAAAAAAAAAAAAAGAGAAAAAGAAAAGAAAAAAAATTTAGAAAGCAAAAATGAAATATCTGAAATAATTTTTTCACTAATAGAGCTCAATAGCAGATGAAGATGACAGAGGAAAAAGTCAGTGGACTTAAAGATAGACTAAAATAAATTTTTAAATCTGCAAAATCATACACTTACAGATTCAACAACCATGAACTCCCCATCCCCAAATAAATTAAAAACTAAAAGACCATCTAGACACATAACAATGTAACTGATGAAAACTAAAGATAAAGAAAACATCTTGAAAGCAAATGGAAAACACTAACATATTACATAGGGGGGACAAAATGTAAATTACTTTCTATTTCTTGTCAGAAACCATGTAGGCCATAAGACAGTGAAACAACAAATTTAAAATGCTAAGAGAGAAGAGCTATCAACAAAAACTTCTATATACATTGAAAATATCCTTCATGAAAGAAGATGAAATAGAAACATTCACAGATGAAAGGAAACAGAGTATTTGTCACCAGCAAATCTGCTCTAAAAGAAATGCTAAGGCAAGTTTTCCAGGCTGATGGGAAATTATACTAAACAGAAACTTCAAAGTTTAGAAATGAAGAAAGAGCATGAAAAATAGTGACTATCTGGGTTAATATAAAAGACATTTCTCCCTTGAATTCTATAAAATACACATGACTATTGAAAGCAAAAATTATTGCAGTGTCCACTGAAGTTGTTTGTATATGTATGTATGGCAACTACAAGATAAAGGAGGAGCCTAAATACTTGTAAGATTTCTAAATTTTATTGGTATCACAAAATGTTATCTCTACATATATAGAGTATGAAAGGGAAGCTGTATACATTGTAGTCTCTGATGCAACCACAAGAAAAAAAATAGTACAATAAAATATAAGCTAAAAGACAATAGATGAGTAAATACTAAGTGCAGAAAAAATTATATTAAAAATTATATAAGAAATTATAATTCTCAGAAAATTAGCAAAAGAAAATAATATCTCCAATGTGGTAAAGGTTATCTACAAAACTATGTACATAGGACTGAATTCATTCCACAAAGATCAGGAATAGGGCAAGGGTGGCAGCTCCTGTCACTCCTATTCAGCATTATACTGGAATACTAGTGATTGCAATAAAACAAGGAAAATAAATAAAAGACATATGGGCTAAAAATGAAGGAATAAAAATATTTCTCTTTGTAGATGATATGATTATTTGTGTAGAAAATCCCAAAGACCCTATAAAAATTATCTTAGAACTAGTAAGTAAGCTTTTGTGATTATGGAACAAAATTATACCAAAATCAATTGTCTTTCTATATACTAGCATTAAATAGAAATCAATACTTAAAAGTAGTATTTTTTTTATCATAGCACCAAACAACATTAAAAATGTATAAACAACATGAAATAGGTATAAATCTTTAAAATTAAGTGCAAAACTTGTTTACAGTAAGTCCTCACTTAACATTGTCAGTAGGTTCTTGGTGACTGTGACTTTAAGTAAAACAATGTACAGCAGGTTCTCAAATAACATTGTTTTCTTCAATGTTTCGTTATGATGTTGATGAGAAAAAATGAGTTTTGTTTTACATCATTTTGCTTAAAATCGCAGTTAGTAAGCTATACTGAAAATGACAAAGCACTAACAAAAGGGCTAAGACTGAAATAATTAGAAAGATATACTATGTTCATTATTAAGATGTCAGTTCTCCCTTTGTTGATTTATAGATTTAATGCAATTTTGAACAAAATTCTAGCAGGATTTTTAAATAGAAATCAACAAGCTAATTATAAAATATACTTGAATGTCAAAGGAAATAGAATAGTCAAACCATTCTGAAAATGAGGAATAATGCTGTAAGACTTGCTTTAAGTGACTTCAAACTTATTATATCTAAAGCTACAGTAATCATAATTGTGTTTTTTGTGGAAAGATTGATATGTAGAAAAATGGAGTATATACACACACACACACATATATATATACACACAATTGATTTTTGACGAAGGTGCTAATATAATTCAAAGAAAAAAGATAATCTTTTCAACAAATGATGCTAGAAAAACTGGATGACTCTAAGCAAGAAAGCAAAAATTAACCTCAACTCATACTTCAGATCTTTCAAAATATTCACTCAATATGTATAACACCTTTCACTCTAAAACCTAAAACCATAAAACTTCTGTAAGAAAACAAAAGAGAAAATCTCTGTGATTTTTAGATTGCACAACATGTCCTTAGATAAGTCACCAAAATCGCTGCTAAAAAAAGCAAAAAAATAAGATAATTAAATTGTATTCAAATTTAAACATAATCTGTGAAAAATACCATTGAGAAAGTAAAAAGACAAGTCACAGACTGGAAGACAGGGTTTTAAAATTATATAGCTGATAAAGAATTTGTGTCTGAAACTATACCAAATTGTAAAACCCAATAATAAGAAAACAAGCATCCAAGTTGGGGGGAAAGGCAGAAGAACTATAGAGACATTTCACCAAAGAAGATATTCAGATTGCAAGCATATGTAAAAGTGCTTATATCATTATTAGGTGGATTAGTTTCCTAAGACTGCCGTCACAAATTGCCACAAACTGGGTGTATATTAGTTAGTTTTCAGGCTGCTGATAAACACATACTTAAGACTGTGTAATTTATAAAGAAAAAGAGGTTTAATGGACTCACAGTTCCACGTGACTGGGGAGGCCTCACAATCACGGCAGAAGGCAAAAGGCACGTCTTATCTCATGTCAGGCAAGAGAGAATGAGAGCCAAGCAAAAGGGAAAACCCCATATAAAACCATCAGATCTTGTGAGACTTATGCACTACCACGAGAACAGTGTGGGGGAACCGCCTCCATGATTCAATTATCTCCTACTGCGTCTCTCCCACAACACGTGGCAATTATGGGAGCTACAAATGAAGATGAGATTTGGATGGAGACACAGCCAAACCATATCAGGGTGACTGGGAAATAAAACCAAAAACCAGAAATTTATTCTCTGAAGATGGGGAACAGTTTGGCAGCATTTCACATAGTTAAACATACTTATGTTAACATTTTAATATTTACTCAAGAGAAATCCAAATTTATGTTCACACAAAAACTTACACTCAGATACTGATGGTGGCTTTATTAATCATTGTTAAAAAGCAGAAGCAACCCAAATAATCTAGTAGTTAGTGGATAATGAAACTATGGTACATCCACACAATGGAATACTACTCAGCAGTAGAAAGGAATTAACTGTTGATACATAAAATAATATGAATGCAACTCAAATGCATCATGCATTATCCTAAGCAGCGTATCAACACAACTCCCCCAGGTCAAGTTCTTCCCCAGAGGGAATTCTGTTGTAAAGTGTTATGATAGCAATATTTATGCATTGTTATAATCTATTATACCACTTATCACTAAAACGTTAACATCTATTTTCTTGTCTGTTTCTCCCACTGGTCTGTGAAATCAAGGGTCGATTTCATCATTTCTAAGCTGAGCACAGTGGTGGTTATGCAGTGAATACTCAACAAATAAATGAAAAAATAGCCAGACTGTCTGTTGCACTATGATTACATCATTTCTTATATCTGCTATATTATTTCCTACAATGCCCCTCTTATTTTGTTATATCCTCGAAGTCCTTCCACCCATACACAGATACATCTATGACACATTTCCTTACCTCTCCAGATTTCAGTCCTCTAAATTCTGAACTTTAATGGTTTCTTTGTTTCACTTCTTTTCTGAAGGCAAGAGGTGTGTTTCATATATTTTCATATAGTCCTAAGTGTAGTGTCCTCTAATGGGCAGTTAGTCTTTAACTGATTCAACCAGTATTTATTGAGTGCCTATAATTTTCCAGTTTCTGTTCTACAAGCTGGGCACATAGTAGGGACTCAAATAGACAAATGTCCCTCCTCTCAAAGAGCTTATGTTCCAGTGAGGAAAGTTCCAGAATAGACATAAAACAAATAAATACATAACATGTAAGCTGGCGGTAAGTACCAGGGAAATAAGAAAGGATTAGGAGATAGGCAGTGGGCACACATGTGGTGGTGGGAGGAAAGTCACATACAAGGAGGGATTGCTATTTTGTGTAGAGTGATTGGGCAAGATCTAATAAAATAAAGATTAAATAGAGACTGAAGAAAGATAGGGACTGGGTCATGCAGAGTTATGGAGGGAAAAATCACTGTAGCATCCCATTTATTCCTGGATGAGCACCTTAAAAGTTCACAAAGGGAAAAAAGAGGGGGCATGTTCATGCAGATGGAGAGAAATATTTGAAATCTTCCAAATGCAACAGAACATCTTTTTCATGAGTAAAACCTATAATTTAATGGGATCTGATAATTGAGGGTGGAGAATTGTTTGAGAGCACAAGGCAATGTTTCTTTTACCTGTTGTTAAAACCAAGCAGGCTGACATGTATTAAAGTGTAGGGTGCAGGTAGCAAGGCTGAATGACTCTTCTAAATTCAGTCCTTAAAAATATGTCCTCCACATACTATCATGTCACCCTCTATCTTCTTTGTCTCAATGGCAGTTTTAGGGGCAAAATCTATCATTTAAGATTTAGTTTTGAAAAGGGGAAATATCAAAATTGTCAGGAGATTTGATTAATGTAGGATCACAGTTTAGTGAGAAACAATACTTGACTTCCTATTTAATCAAAGTGACAATGTAATATTTTAAAAGTAAATATAGGTGGTAATATAATTGTTAAATGTCTTAGTGCTTTCAAAAGTGAGAATATTGGTTATCTTAAAAAGTCAAGGACATGATAAAATCAAGATTAAAACATAAGAACTTATTCTGAGAAGACACAATTTTTATTTTCCAGGCAGATTACTCAGAAAAAAAAAAAAACAAAAAAAACTTTAGAACCTCTTAAAGAGATCAGTGTATTAAAAAGAAAAAAAGAAAATACAAACTTTTTTTGAAAATCTTATACATTGACCAATACAAATTCCCTTTTCTTGACCTTTTTACAAATTTCTACATTGAAATTTTTTTTTTCTTAAACTTCCCTCCTCCTCATTCTGTAACAGTCATTTTACATTAAGACAAAGCTCTACTCTCTTTTTTCTTTAAAACAAAAATAATTTCTTGCAGTTTAATTTCTCAAAATGGCAAAAATGAACACATTTATTAACACAAATGTGTATAGCCTCTCAGCACCATATTAAGAGGCAAAAAATATGAACTTAAAATTATGCTTTATAACTAATGTTTTAGTATTTCTATCTTAGAAATTCTACCTAGATACCTAATGAATCTTCTATCTGGTTACTTAATGAATGCCCATTAATTACCTCAATTTAGTAACAGTTGAAGGTTTTTAATTATCTAAAGATCTTGGAAATTCTCTTCAAACTTATATACCAGAAAATATAATTACTGTTGAAATACAGTTTGTTAGAATAATTACTCAACCTTGTTAAACCCAAAGTAAAATTTTTTGTAATATTATACCTTAAGTAGAAATAATACTAGCTTATTTGATCAGTAAACCTATAAGTTTAGAAATAACATACCAAAGTAGAAGAAAAATGTATATGGACCGGGTGCGGTGGCTCACACCTGTAATTCCAGCACTTTGGGAGGCCAAGGTGGGCGGATCATGAGGTCAGGAGATCGAGACCATCCTGGCTAACATGGTGAAACCCCGTCTCTACTTAAAAAAGAAAAAAAAAAAGAAGCCTCTCTAAAAAAATAGTCTCTACTAAAAAATTAGCTGGGTGTGGTGGCAGGCACTTGTAGTCCCAGCTACTCGGGAGGCTGAGGCAGGAGAATGGTGTGAACCCGGGAGGCGGAGCTTGCAGTGAGCAGAGATAGCACCACTGCACTCCAGCCTGGGCGACAAAGCGAGACTCTGTCTCAAAAAAGAAAAAAAAATGTATATGATATGGTTAGCCTTTGTGTTTCTGGCCACTATCTCATCTTAAATTATAATCCCTATAATCCCCATGTGTTGACAGAGAGACTAGGTGGAGGTAACTGAATCATGGGGGCAGTTTCTCTCATGCTGTTGTCTTGATAGTGAGTGAGTTCTCACGAGATCTAATGGTTTTGATAAGGAGCTCTTCTCTCTTCGCTCAGCACTTCTCCTTCCTGCTGCCTTGTGAAGAAGACGCCTTGCTTCCCCTTTGCCTTCGGCCATGATTGTAAGTTTCCTGAGGCCTCTCCATACATGCTGAACTGTGAGTCAATTAAGCCTCTTTCCTTTATAAATTACCCAGTCTTGGACAGTTCTTTATAGTAGTATGAAAATGGACTAATACCATATACTTGCATTATACTGATAACAATGACAATTCAGAGAAAACATAATTATTTGTATTAAGCCAAAATTATTTAGTCTTGTTTGCTGACATTTTACCTAAATTATGTGAATATTAATTCTTGAAATATTTTTGAGTTAGTTTCTCTAAGAATACCTCTTTTTTTCACCTTGAAATTATTTGAGATTGTTTTCTTAATTTCTGGTAATATTAGGATTGGTCAATTGTATAGATGCTTCTTTATCCCAAAGCCAATCATGGTAGAACTTCTTTGATGCAAGGAATTTCAAATTGTAGTAATAGTAATTACTACTAATTAATTAGTAATATCCGGAGGTAAGAAATACATTGTATATTCACATAGTTGAAGTGAAAGACTTTTTGGAATTGTAGACATATAAATATATGGACAGATACAGATAGCTTAGCGTCTCAATTATATAATTGCAGCCATGAGTCAATCATAAACACACAAATACACAATTCACAGGTACATATCAGAGACCTGGTCTCTACTCAGTGGGTGTAGATTCTTAATAATTTGAGCTCAAAATAGATACATCAATAAACAGCACAGACTAACAAACCAACTTCTGTGTCTTCTTTGCACCCAACAAAGACATGTTCTCTGTAAATCATTAATCCCATTACAAGGATCAACAAATGATCAGACTAAGTTAAAAAAAGAAAGTCATCCAGTAGTCCTCTTGGAGTTATGGGGAAGGATGGAGTTGCATCTTATCTCAGAATATGGAGGGCAGAGTCCTTTGAGATTAGCATGAAAGGATGGAAAGATTTCTTAACCACTGCAGCTTTCTAATGGCCCAGGGCTCAGGTGAAGTTTAACATCATCACAGTTCTTTTAAGTAGATACTATTATAATTCTCATATTCTTGATGAGAAAACTAGGGAATAAAGAGGATAAGTAACTTGCCCAAATTCACGTAGTTGCTAAGTGATAGAGATGGGAATCAAACTCCTGAAGTCTCACACTAGAGTTTATGCTATCCGTCAACATGTTCACCTATAATATACTCTAAGTAGAGTTTTCTATGAGGTTCAGGATCTTTTCTACCTAGTACATGCTTGTTTCCCCATAGACTATCACTCAGTAAATATTTGATGGAAGAATAAATAAAAGAAGAGAGAGTTATAAATAGTGAAATGAAGAAGAAAGAGAGGCAGAAAAAGAAACATATAGAGATGAAGAAGAGAATGAATAAATATCTCCTCTTTTTATTCGCAGCTATAAATAAATATACATATATAAAAATATATATATACACAGGCACATATGTTGTTCTAACTCTTATAGACACAAGAGAAAAAGGCCTCACTTAAGCCATTTTAATTGTCAGTGTACTCCTAGGAAAACTTTTAATCATCTAGAGACATGCATCAATTGCCCCTGAGGAAGGAGAATGTAAATAATCTGACGTTGCTAGTAATAAAAACTGGAAAGCATTGACCAATTTCAAAGTGTAATCACCTATTTTCCTCTCAATAATTATTTGATACAAAAATTTTCCTTCTTGATTTGAAGCTTCTTAAAAGCAGAAATTCTATCATAGCCATATCTGAATTTTCATCATTTTGCATAGTATCTGATGGATATGGTAGATATCCCATAAAATTGGATAGGAAAAATTAAACTTTGTGAAGCTGCCTCTCCCTTTTGGAATAATGAGAAATGATAAATAATTCCAGTTGATGTAATCTAACAACAGTCTGCATTTTATCTCTGGGTCCTACATGCGTGGATTCATCCAACCTTGAGTAAAACCAACCTGGATCAAAAATGTAGTTAGGTCTCTGATGGTTGAGTCTGCACATGTTTTTTCTTGTCGTTATTCCCTAAACAGTACAGTATAACAATGATTTACATAACATTTATATTGTGTTAGGTCTTATAAGTAATCTAGAAATTATTTAAAGCACAGCAGGCCTTTGAGTAATGTAATTTCCTTCAGCATCATTTCATTATAATGTTGACAAGAAAAATAATAATTGCTTCCTGGCCAGTGCTACTTTCTGTGTATAATGTATGTTTTCCCCAAGTCTGCCTGGGTTTTCCCTGGGTCCTCAAGTTTCTGCTCAAAGATGTGCATATTAGGATACTTGCCATGTCTGAATGGTTGTACTGTGTAGGGGGAAGATGTGTGAGTGTGGATGTGAGTGCTCCCTGCAGTGGAATAGTGTCTTCTCTGGGGTGGGTTGTCTCTTTGCTCCCTGAGCTGCTGGGACAGGCTCTGGCCACCCAAGACTCTGAACTGAAATAAGCAGGTTGAAAAATGAATAAATGGATACAAATTATTGTCAAATAAAAATTTGTAAAGTAGATAATAACCATACAAATATACAAAAATACAAAAATGTGGTACAAAAACAGTCAGCAAGCTTGCCATGTTTGTGGTTGTTTTTGAACTGTTTTGTGGGAGAAGGTGATCTTTTCAATTTTCACTCTGCAAGCATTGATTATTTGGTTTACCCCACCACCACCACTTCAACTGCTGTCACTCACTGATTCACTCAAAATTGGGTAAACAATTATCTTACTTTTTATTCATCTTTCTTTCTTTTTCTTCTTTAAGACAGGGTCTTACTCTGTTGCCCAGGTGGAGTACAGCAGCGTGATCACAGCTCATAGCTCATAGCAGCCTTGACCTCCTGGGTTCAAGCAATCCTCCCACCTTAGCTTCTTGAGTAGCTAGGACTACAGGCATGTACCACCATGCTCAGCTTTTTTTTTTTTTTTTTTTTTTTTTTTTGTAGAGATGGAGTTTCACTATGTTGCCCAGGCTGGTAACAAATTCCTGGCCTCAAGCGATCCTCCTGCCTCAGCCCCCAGAATGCTAGGATTACATGTGTGAGTCACTGAGCTGGACTGATCTTTCTTAAATGTGTGTTTAGTGATCATTTATTTCAGTGTTTAATATTGCTAGTGTTTGGGTCTTTGTTTAGAAGTTTGATGATGATCTTGTGACTAGAAATATGCTATAAGACCTTTACTCTTGTTTACATCAATTGGCCTATGGTGAAATTTGTTTTATATGCCATTTAACTTAAAGTCGGTTTCCAAGAACCTGTCAAAGTGAGGACTTGCTGTATATGAGAGGATTTGTGTAGGCTATATGCAAATACTGAATCATTTTATATTAAGGAATTGAGTGTTTTCAGATTTTGATATTCACAGGAGGTCCTGAAATGGATACCCAATGGATACCAAGGGATGATTGTACAACTGAAATACACTCTGACAAAATGGTATATTTGTTAAAACTTCCCAAAGAAAGTTTGCAATGACTTCCAATTTGGGATCAGTATTTATGCTTGAGACTGTATTATAACCCATACAATACACGAACACACATACACAGGGAGGTCAACCTGGATCAAGCTGATGTAATATTTTGATACTGTTGACCTCAACTATTCTCATGTGGACAGATTCTTGCACATTGGATCAGAGAAAAGATTCAGTTAAGTCTTGCTTAAAAAAAATATTGCAATGTTGGGCTTTTTATGATTATCACATTCAAAAAAATAGTTTCATGATAACAATTTTTAGATATTCTTGATACACTGGGATGGCCTAGTTATTTCTAACCCTTATTCTTGTCCTGGCTATCCACTACGGTAGTTATGAAATCTTTTTGCTCAGATTCCCAAATGAGTTTGCTATACCTTAGGTTTATTCATACAGTTTACTTCAATGTGAAAATGGTTCTGTTAGTAATAATAATTTTCATATAATTTTTGTCATCATATTAATAGTAATATTTATAATGGTATTTGTAGTATTTATAATGGTATAATAAATCTTTTATATGCATCATCATGTTTGATTCCTACCATAAGCCTGTGATATAAGTAGTTCATTACAGGCAGTTAGCTTTTGATAAGGAAATGAGATACACAAAGAGAGAGATTTGCCTAGTGTCTCACAGCTCTTCACCCTTAGAGATTCCTAGTTTAATGATCATATAAATATAATGACTCAGTTGGCTTATACTCATCCTTATAAAAAGCCTCAAAATAACCAAACCGGTGAGAGATTGTTCTGGCATAAAGCGCATAACGTTGATAGAGGATATTATTTTTAACTGATGGAGGCTTAGCTACTTATACCTGTTGAGGGTGTGTATGTGTGGGGGATCTTTTCTCAGATTGTTCAAACATTACCACCAAAAGTATGTGAAAATCACATATTCTAACCTGTGAAATTTTCTTCCAATTCCTCTTTAGCTTGAAATGTCCCCCAAAAGCAGTGGTATGTTTAGAATTTCTTGTTCTACTATATCACAGAGAAGTCTAAATGCCTTATACTTCCAGTAGAAATTATTGGCCAAATTTTGATAAGAAAAATCTACCTTTCTATCATTTAAAAATAATGTGAAGATGGCAATCATAGCACCAAAAATTGACCTTGGAAGAAAAGGTTTTGGCAGTAGTAAACTTTTGGAGCATAGGATCGAATGGGGTCTTTAGAATTAGCTGAGGGAAAACAGTTGCCTAGCTAATTGTCTGGACAAAACAAAGGTAGATAAAAGATGCCCCAAATTCTTTTCCACAGCCACACCACAGGATGATCAAGGAAGCCATACAGAAGCGGTTTTTTCTCCTCACCAGGACGAAAAGTACACTTTTGTGATGTACAGACCTTGAGTCATTCAAGCCATCACAGTTTTTCACAGGCACTAGTTTTGAAGCTGAAAGTGAAGGACAATACAATATAATGTACATATGGTTCTGGAAACTGCATTTGATGGAAGGTGACTGATGAGCATTACTAAATTAATGAGCATCATTCCCTATGGGTGTTCATGGTTATATAGGAGAATTAACCTCTTCTTATATGGGTGGATGCAACAGTTTGTGTTTGTGTGTACACAGACATAACTCAATCTTCTTGAGGTAAAGGCAAATATTTCCTACTAGTTTTTCCTAACTCCTGAAGTTATATATTAGCATATGTATTTTTATTGGTCAATATGACAGGGCTGTTCAAATTATCGAAGAAAGAGCCAGAAGTATAATTAAATTAGAATTCATATCTAATATTCATGATACTGATGAAGACCAAAAGCTCTGCCACTTCCCTCATCTGACACGACTTCAACTTATGTTGTACTTTTGAATTAGAAGTAAATGCAGGAAAATCTCCAAGAAAATTGAACTCCCTGCTTACAATTACTACTATTTAATGTCAGAATCCTTGAGTAATCTCCCCAAGCCTTGGTGGGGAGATTGAATCAAATGAATGATTTATTTGGCCCTTTTCTTATGGTAAGGAGAAGCCACAAAAAGAGATCCAATGAAAAGAATGCCAAGAAAAAGCATACATTACCCTCTATTGCCTTGAAAAACCTGATGTAAGACAACTACCCAAGGCCTGGAGTGGTATGAGGAGGGTAGATGGTGGAGGGTAGATGGTGGTGGACAATTTATACATAAATGTCATTTATATAAAAAATATAAATCCAAAACACTGGAAAGCTAAAAAATGCTATCATTTACATACATAAAAGCTCCTAGCATCATAGCTAGGTTCTTGGATTTAAGTGCATATATTTTTTTCTTTTTCTTTCTTTCTTTCTTGACGAAAAGTAAATGTGAAGTTACCCTGGACTGTAGTAGTTGGAGACAGTACTCGGGAAAATGACATTTTTTTGTCTACTTCAGTGTTTAATTATTCCCCAGATCCATTTTGTCTTTTCTCTCAGATGGGTATTCTTGTGGAAGCAGTTCAATTTACGATAGAATCCTGAAACTTTTTAATACTGCCTTCTTGTAAAGGTTGCTTCTCAAAATTAGAGATAGCTTTTAAATGTAGAACTTTGTTCTCAAAGTTGCTGAAACTTTTCTTGGAGTAAGTTACCACTTTTAAACTCTCTCATAGGGAAAAAAAAAATACTGGTAGACCACTTTACTAATTGGAATTCGAAGATAGTAAGGAAAATTCAGAATATATGTGAGTGTGTGCCTAATACTTGATCTTCTATTCTGTGAATGGTGCTTTCATACTGAATTTGATTAAATAAGGGGTAATTTCTAGTTTTATTCAAGGCATGAATATACAGATTCCTTGATAGAGGGTGTGGCCTTCATTAGCAATATAATAAAATATTTCTTTCTCTCTACTTTCAACACATATGGTAGAATTGCGCTTCCCTGCTCTTTCTTCTTTTCGACTTCTTTCTTTTCTTTTCTTTTTTTTTTTTTTTTTTTTTTTTGAGACAGGGTCACACTCTGTTGCCCAGGCTAGAGTGCAGTGGAATGGTCATTGCTCACTGTAGCCTAGACCTACCTGAGCTCAGGTGATCTTCCCACCTCATTCTCCCAACTAGCTGGGACCACAGGTTCACACCACCATACCTAGCTAATTTTGTATTTTTTGTCGAGATGGGATTTCACCATGTTAGCCAGGCTGGTCTGAAACTCCTGGGCTCAAGAAACCTACGCACTTATGCCCCCAAATTCTTGGGATTACAGGCATGAACCACCATGCCCAGCCTTCTCTACCCTTTCAAAGTTAGGTGTGCTATATTAATTTGTTTCTATAAACAATATGAGTGGAAACAATATGAACCATTTCTTGAAACTTTTGAATACAGTGTGTTACTTGCCATATATTCTTGTCCATTAGAAAATGATTATGAAAGCATCAGTCAAGATGAAGTTTTGTCAGCCTGAGATCCTAAGTAACTACAATGAATTGAGCCCTTTTATCAACTGTCAACTCCAGTGGAGGTTAAGGTCTGATGAATCTGTGTTAACAAGAAATTGTTTTGATTGTTTGGTTGGAATTTGTTATTGTTATTGTTTTTGTTACTAAAACAAAAACTGGTTTACCCTGACTGATTATAGCAGAAAAGGATTTTAAAACGTTTATTCAGTTTTCTAGCCTCACGTTAAGTTGGTAGAGTTGTCAAAAGTAATCTCTGTAGTGTAAAATGTTTGCTTTGGACTTTTATCCATGATTAACAATAAACCATGTTACTGAGCTTTTATATTTTGCCTCTCCATACACCACATAATGGAGACATAAATGTATAAAAGACAATCATCTAGCATCAAGTCCTCTTTCTTGGTGGGAAAAGCTTTGTTTCTGACTTCAGTCCTTGTGTTTGCACTCCCCTCTGCCTAAAATGTACTTATCCCAGGTCTTTGCATGGCTAATTTTTCATCATTTAGATATTTATACGCCAACCCTTTAGAGATTTGTTGATCAACCTAACTAAAATAGCCTATTCCATTATTCTCTATCACTGTATTAGTCTGTTCTCACATGCTAATAAAGACATACCTCAGACTGGGTAATTTATAAGGAAAAGGGTTTTGATTGACTCACAGTTACATATGGTTGGGGAGGCCTCACAATCATGGCAGAAGGTGAGTGAGGAGCAAAGTCACCTCTTACATGGGGGCAGGCAAGAGAGAGAACATGTACAGGGGAACTTCCCTTCATAAAACCATCAGATCTCATGAAACTTATCCACTATCACGAGAACAGCATGGGAAAGACCTGCCTCCACGATTTAATTACCTCCCACCAGGTACCTCTCACAACAGAGGGGAATTATGGAACTACAACTCGAGATTTGGGTGGGGACACAGCCAAACCATATCAATCATGTTACATCTTCTATTCACAACTCTTAAACTCTCTAAGATATTTTTATGCATATTTGCTTAACTGATTTACTAATTATAAGACTCCACTAGAATGGAGACCACATGATTGGAAAAATGTGATCTGTTTGATTCAACACTGTGCTCCCGGCTAAATGAATAGTAACTTGTATAAAATAAATTGTGGGCTGAGCATGGTGGTTCACGCCTGTAATCCTCGCACTTTGGGAGGCCAAGACTGGCAAATTGCTTGAACCCAAGAGTTAGAGATCAACCTGGGCAACATAATGAAACCCCATCTCTACAAAAAAAAAAAAAAAATACTAGACAGGTGTGGTGGTGCACACCTGTAGTCTAAGCTACTCAGGAGGTTGAGATGGGAGTATTACCTAAGCCCAGGAAGTGGAGTCTGCAGTCAACTGGGTTCATGCCACTGCACTCCAGCCTGGGCGACAGGGCAAGATGCAGTCTCAAAAATAAACAAACAAACAGACAATAAATTCAGTTATGATATCAATTTTTGTTTGAATGGGTAACTAGAGACTTCTGTTTCCAGCCAAACCAGAGTAACAGGGAACAGACCCATTCTCACCCTTTAATAAACTAAAACAAATTGGACAAAGTATTTGAAACTGCAACTCTACTGGACAAAAGTCAGCACTGAATAGTAAACCCTGAGGGTAGAGAAACAAATGAGATAAGCCCTGTGATTGACCCAGTTTACTGCTGGAGAGAGTTTCCAGACTGTACAGTGGGGAGGAGACTTTCGGTGGGCCCAGAGTCTGCCTGAGTGGAAGCAAGAGAGGCTGTAGTCTGTTGTGGCCAAACCAGCCGGAGTTCACAGGACAGAGTACCAAAAGGAGTACACCGTGGAGTGAGATAGCTTTTACGATCTGCAGAATTAGTCTTCATGTTAGTCTTCATCAGAGGACTAATCAGAGGATGACGGAGAGGAAACTACCAGTACTAGGGAAATAACTACCTAAGAAAGCAAGAGGAACAATTCCAAAAGTTCATAAGAAGCCAGAAATACTTTCTGTTCCCACTAGTCAGAGAGGGAAAACTTCATAAGACATGAGCATCAGGTAGAGTATGCAGTGTTGCTTTGCCTCAGTAGTGGGGAAACATTAGCCTTAGACTAAGGGTTCTGTGGTCTTGCCTCACAAAGTTTAAATTCAAACAATTAGAAATCTCAAACTTCTTTCAAATAACTGTGTTCCAGAAAAACTGTAAGAATCATATTTTGATCTGGCCAACATGGTGAAACCCTGTCTCTAATAAAAATACAACAACAACAACAACAAAATTAGCCAAATGTGGTGGCATGTACCTGTAATCCCAGCTACTCAGGAGGTAGAGGAAGGGGAATTGCTTGAACCAGGGAGGTGGAGGTTGCAGTGAGCTGAGGTCATACCACTGCACTCCAGCCTGGATGATAGAGTGAGACTCCATCTCAAAAAAAAAAAAAAAAAAAATCAGCCTCCAATAACATAAAATTAAAATTTGTTAACATACAACCAGAATTACCAGACAGGCTTGGAAATAATAATTGATAACCCACAGTGATGGAGAAAGATAATTAACTACAACCAATTGAGAAATAATGGAGATAAAAGATTTAATAGAGAAGAACATTAAACTATATAAATATGTTTTGTGTTTTCAAGAAAGTAGATGAAAACATAAGTAAGTTAAAGAGAGGAATGGAAGACTTAAAGATCCAAAATAATCTTCTTTAGATGAAAACTGTAATATGTGAGATTTAGCCAGGTGTGGTGGCTCATGCCTGTAATCCCAGCACTTTGGGAGGCCAAGGCGGGCTGATCACCTGAGGTCAGGAGTTCAAGACCGGCCTGACCAACATGGAGAAACCCTGTCTCTACTAAAAATACAAAGTTAGGCGAGTTAGTGCATGCCTGTAATCCCAGCTACTCCGGAGGCTGAGGCAGGAGAATCCCTTGAACCTGGGAGGTGGAGGTTGCAGTGAGCTGAGATCGTGCTATTGCACTCCAGCCAAAATAAGTAAATAAATAAATAAAATAAAATTGAGATTTAAAATAAACACAACGAAATTAATAGCATATTTGTTACTACAGCAGAAAATATAAATATTAAAGATTTAGCAATAGAAAATATCTAAAATGAAACACAGAAAAAGACATGAAGAAGAGAAGAGATTATCAGATTATCAATGAGATGTAAGACAACATTAAGTGATAAGCTGCCTACTATGCATGTAAACTGGAGTCATCAAAAAGACGGAATAGGGACAGGTAAATGATATGAAGAAATAATGTCTAAATTTTTTTAAATGTTGATAAAAATTATAAACTCAAAGATTCAGAAAGCTCATTGAAATCTAAGTAATATAAACCTGAAGAAAACCACAATAAAGAACATCATTAAATTACTTAAGAAAATGCAGAGTAAAACAGAAAAAAATCAAAACGTCCTCAGAGTAAATAGAGCCATTATGTACAGAGGAACAATAGCAGCAGAACCTTTCTTTTTTTCTTTTTTAAATTTTTCTTTTATTTATTTATTTATTTATTTAGAGATGGGATCTCGCCCTGTTGCCCAGGCTGGAGTGCAATGGCACCATCTTGGCTCACTGCAACCTCTGCCTCCCGGGTTCAAGTGATTCTCCTGCCTCAGCCTCCGGAATAGCTGGCATTACAGGTGTCTGCCACCATTCCCAGCTAATTTTTTTGTGTGTGTATTATTAGTAGAGATGGAGTTTCACCATGTTTGCCAGGCTGGTCTCGAACTCCTGACCTTGTGATCCATCCTCCTCAGGATCCCAAAGTGTTGGGATTACAGGCATAAGCCAACGCACCCGGCCTTTTTTTTTTTTTTTTTAAATAATGAAACAAGACAATGGACCCAGTGCTTTTTCAGACACACAAAAGCTGAAAAAATTCATTGCCAGCAGTTCCAAAGTCTGTTAAAGGAGGTCCTTCAGGCAGAAGAAACGTGATAACAGATGAGAATCTATATGTATATATATGAATGAAGAGCATAGGGAATTGTAATTATGATATGTGAATAAATGTCAATTATTTTTCTTATTTTTAAGTCATCTTAAAAGGTCTATTGACCAAAGAAAAATAATATCAATATATTATTGGGTTCATAACAAATGTGGAAGACAGACATATGACAATAATACACAAAGTCCAGAGGAGAGGAACATGATAAATACTGTTGCATACTTACATTCTACATGAAATGGTATTATATTACTGGAAGGTAGGCTATAACTTAAAGGTATATACTGTAAATCCTACAGCAATCTTCCCCACTAAAGAAAGAAAAGAATAGGCCTGATGCAGTGACTCACTCCTGTAATCCCAGCACTTTGGGAGGCCGAGGTGGTTGGATCACTTGAGGTCAGACATTCGAGACCAGCTTGGCCAACATGGTGAAACCCTGTCTCTACTAAAAATACAAAAATTAGCTGGGTTTGGTGGCACACGCCTGTAATTCCAGCTACTTGGGTGGCTGAGGCACAAGAATCGCTTGAACTCAGGAGGTAAAAGTTGCAGTGAACTGAGATCATGCCACTGCACTCCAGCCTGGTAGACAGAGTGAGACTCTGTCTCAAAAAAAAAAAAAAAAAAAAAAAAAAGGAAAGGAGTGAAGGAGGAGGGGGAGAGAGGAAGGAAGGATACCGCCAAATAAACCAATGAATGAGATAAAATCACATTTTAAAAATACTCGATCCTAACAAAAGTAGAAAAAGAAGTAAATAGGAACAAAGGGTAGATCAGTCGAAGTGGCCGTACGTAGATTCTAACCCAGCTTTATCAGTAATTACAACAAACTTAAATGATATAATCATTCCTAATTAAATATCAGATATTGTAATATTGTGTAAAAAAGTAAGACACAACTATATGTTGATCAAAAGAAACTTTAAATAAAGATGCACGTAGGTTGAAAGTAAAAAGATGCAAAAAGAGATAGGCTACTACTAGTAATCCAAAAAAAAGATGTGGCTATATCAATGCCAGATAAAGTAAATTTTGTTTAAAAAATTACCAGTGACAAAAAGGGTAATTTCATAATGATTTCATAATAAGTATTCAATCCTCAACATGTATGTGTCTAGTAACAGAGCTTCAAAATTTCCAAAGCAAAACCAGGTAAAACTGATAAATCCACAATTACAGTGAAGGGTTTTGATAATAAGTAGATAGAAAATCATTTAAGAGTATAGAGACACTAAACCACATTACCCACCAACTTTTGTAATTGACATTTATGGAATGCTTCACTTAACCACAGTGGAACACATGTTATTTTTAAGACCACAAGGAACATTTACCAAGTTATGCCATATTTTGGGTCACAAAACAAATCTTTATAAATTTAACAGAAATCAATTCATACAAAGAATGATCTCTGATCACAATGGAATTAATATGAGAAATCCATAACAGAAAGATAAATGGAAAATTCTCAAATATTTGGAAATTAAATAACACACTTATAAATAAACCATGGTATAAACAAGAGACCAAATGAAAAATTAAAAAGTATATTTAACCAAATGAAAATGTAAACACAACATAATAGAATTTGTTATGTGCAGCCTATACAGTTTTAAGAGGAAAATTTATTGCAATAAAAGCTCACATTAGAAAAGAATGGTCTCACATCAATGTCCAAAGCCTGTATTTAACAAAGTAGAAGAACAAGAGGAAATAGAAACCAAAATAAACAGAAGAAAAAAACATTAATAAAGGCAGAAGAAGTCAGTTAAATGAAAAACAGAAAAATAAATTAAAGAGTTGGCTCTCTGATATCTTTAAAATTTATAAACCTCTAGCCAGGCTGACAAAGAGAATGTACATGTTTCCAATATCAGGAATGAGAGAGAGGGGATCACTATAGATTTTACAGATATTGAAAGAATAATACAAAATTATTATGAATTGGCAAATAACTAATGAAGTTGTAGGTTTCAACTGCAGGTAATCTACACCCCAACTATTATTATCCTATTTAGAGCCTGAAGTTGAAAGAAGAGCCATGGTCCATGACATGCTATATAAAGCTTCTAAATTGAATTATGTCTAGCATGTTTTTTATTAGTAAAAACTATAAAAAATTATCCATTACCTGAGGTTTGGAGGGAGCTATGTTAGGCTCTCTCTAGGAAATAAAAAGATGTAAGACATAAAAAAAAGTTTTTTAAAGATCTATATTATGCATATAAAATAATAAATGTTAAGTGAAGATGGATTAAATGAATATGCTTTAGATTTATGAGAGGAAGTAATTATAAAGTTCAAGGCCAACTTCATGGAGAAATTGATCCAAATAGCTCAACATTTATGCTGCACTTATCTAAGCTTGCGATTTCTGGATATAAATAGGAAGGTTAAATAATTTGAGAAACATAATAAATGTCCAACCCTCAGTAACTGGTTAAAACACTTTAAATAAAAGAGCCAAGCTTAATTCAATATGTAGTTAATGAAAATTTCAAGAGATGAAATAATAGAATATAATCTTTTAGGCTATTAAATGAATTCAGAAAACTTGAATTTCAGGCAAACTGATTTGACAATAAGCCAAGGAGGGAACAAATACTAAATTAAGTTTCTGTTTTAGGCTTATGTCTTAGCCTATAATATAGGTCTCAAACAGAAGCATGAGTGGCATGTTGTAAACTGTGCTGAGAGAAGCTATGAAATTGCAGTTTTCACATATAAATTGGAAGAGGAATCTGTTCATATTGATGGTGGTGGGATCTTTCATACTCACTATTTACTCCCCCCAAATAAAACATATTCATATTAAAGCCATACATAAATCTGCTGTCTGTAGTAGGTGATCACTTATTATCTCAGAAAACTTTAGAATTTTTCAATAATGTGGATATAGATGCATTATTTCTTCCTTAATTCAAACATACTGTCCAGAAGTCGCAGATTATCTGGGCTTTTTTTTTTTTTTTTCCAAACTCGAGGTTTTCTATTACTAGAAAAGAAGTTTTTGATTGGGTGCAGTGGCTCACGCCTGTAATCCCAGCACTTTGGGAGGCCAAGGCAGATGGACACAAGATCAGGAGTTCAAGACCAGCCTGGCCAATATGGAGAAACCCTGTCTCAACTAAAAATACAAAAATTAGCCGGGCATGGTGGTGTGCACCTGTAATCCCAGCTACTTGGGAGGCTAAGGCAGGAGAATCGCTTGAATCCAGGAGGCGGAGGTTGCAGTGAGCCGAGAGTGTGCCACTGCACTCTAGCCTGGGTGACAGAGTAAGACTCCATCCCCTCCCCCTCAAAAAAGGAAGTTTTAAAAATTTTTTATTATTTTAATTTTTAATATTTTGCATATGAGGAAATAAAAAAAAAGCACTCACCAGTGTTCTTCCTTCATGGAACAATATATTACCATTACGTACACTCTTAGTAATATACTTAGAGGACTATTGATAACACTAAGCTTTCTTGGAATGAGGGAGGAGATGTATTTAATCTTACATAGCAATGTGATTTCAAAGAAACTTTTTTTCAACTTTACAGATTATTCAACCCACCCTAGAGTTTTAGGATGCTGGGTGAAGAACAATAGGCTTACCGATAAACTGTTTAATTTTGTAACACACATTTTTAATCTAATGAATTTCTTCAAGCGACCCAGAAGGAATTTACATGTAACTGATGCCCTGTAGCCACCTTCTTGGTATGCCTTTCTCTCAAAAAGCACTTACTGTTTAGCTAATAATTGTCCAGTGATCAGTAGCCAAAAGATTCAATATCCAAGCATCCATTTAAAAATGATAATCTGCTGTAGTCTGTCATTGAATTTCTGATTAATAAACTGTAACTATTTTTATTTTATTTTATTTTTTATTTTATTTCATTTTACCTTGTGTCTTAGCTGAGCAGCTTAAACAACAGAAATTTATTTCTCGTAATTCTGGAGGCTGGAAATTCAAAGATCAAGGTATCACCTGCTGATTTGCCTTCTGGTGAGGGTTCTCTTCCTGGTTTATGAATAGACACCTTCTTGTTGCATTCTAACATGACAAAGAGAGAGATTTTCTCTCTCACATCCCTTATTAAGAGGGCACTAATCCTACTTAAGAGGGCTCCACCCTCGTGATCTAATTAACTCCTAAAGGCCCTTGTAGGGAAGAAAAAGTAGTATGTTTTCCTCACTCATCACAAAGTTTATGGCTGAGGTCCTTATATCACATTACAAATTAACAAGATGAAAACATACAAATGTATTTAACACATTTCAGGTGACATGGGGTCCTTCAGAAATGAAGACCCAAATGGACAAATTTGTGTATATTTATGCTTATATTTGATGAATGGTATACAGTCATGTAGAAGAACAATTAGAGAAAAAGGGTAAGATTTAAAGGTAATAAAGTGGAGAGAACTTAGCCAGGCCCATTTGTTCAGATTCTTCTTGGCATCTCTGTGTTTGCAAGGACAAGAATTTCTCAGAATTTCTCTTTTCTCAGTGTATGGGGAGGGCCTCCGCTGGAATGAAGGTTTTATAACCTTACTTTAGTAAGACTAGCTAGATTTTATGGCCAGTTTCAGGGGAGAAGGGAAGAACAAAGTGAGAGTGACCTTTCTGCTTCTGTCATTTTCTTAAATGTCAAGGTGCCATATTTTGGAATAGTTTGTCTTGAATCTCATCACCCCATTTCCAAATATCATAGTATTAGGAATTAGGGCAATATAAATTTGGGGGGACATAAACATAAGCACCTAGCACTTTGTTAAATACCAACACTTTAGTGTTTGGTGACACTATTGGCTTCAAAGCAAGTCTTGATGAGGAAGCAGTGTTTGCTATTAGACTTCCTTCCAAATACTCTGTCTGAGTCAAAATATCAGACAATCAAGAAAGTGATTTCCCTTTCCTATTGAGTCTTAGGACACATATATAAAGCAAGAATGCATGTACAGTCATTCCTAGATATTCATGGGGAGTTGGTTCCAGGACCCCTCTGTGTATCAAAATCCATGATTGCTCAAGTACCTTATATTAAATGGTGTAGTATTTGCATGTAACTTAAGCACATCCTTCATGAATCATCTCTACATAACTTATAATGCCTAATACAATGTAAATGTTTGTTATATTGCTTTTTAAAATTTGTATTCTTTTTATTATTGTATCGTTATTTTTAAAAATTATTTTATGAATATGGGATCATGGATGCCGAGGGCTGACTGGGATGCATATAATAAACTTTTAAAGAGTGGCGCATGTTATATAACTATAGGTTTATTACAAAAACAAGATCAAACCAACTCTTCGTAAAAATAAATTTAAAAGCACATCTTCAATACCAAAAGGATTGATTAAATAATTTCTCTTCTTTAACTTGGTAGTCCACAAAGCCAGACTAACATAGTACAAATCAAATATCTACTTTATTTATAAGACATTTGTAGCACTGATAGATCGCTTACTATGTATCAGGAGATATGGTAAGCACATAATAAATATTAATTCATTCCAATCCTAACAATAATCCTATTGGGTACATATTAGTGTCCTGCTTTCAAGTGACATAGCAACCTGATTTCAAAGAAATTTTTTTAAAAGTTAAAAATTAAAAAAAGGAGAGAGAGACAGAGACAAAGCACAACCCCACTCCAATAAAAGACACAGATATATGACTTGTAGAGACTAACTATGCTATACAAGGAAAAACTAAAATTTGAACCTAGATCTATCTAAATTCCAAAGGCCAATTTTTAATACTGTATTTTACTTACAATTTTGCCAATTAGTGTTGCGAGCTGGTGTGTACCCATTAGTTATACTTAAGTAAATGAAGGCTAAGATGATATGCTAGATTCTTTTAAACATTTCACACATTAGCATAAATAGAATTGATAAAGACCAGTCAAAATTCTTTGTACATCCTACATATGTGTTACTTTTTTAAATGTTTGAGTCCTAAACATGAGTAATTCTTTCACACTAATTTTTATAAACTGTATTCCTCCAATTTACAAACTGTTTTGTAGTTTAATCTAGTAGCTGCTTTATTACATATAATATGTTGATGCTATACTTTATAGAACAAAATAAAATCACTAATAGAAATAGTATTATATGCAAGTCTAATCTTAGTTAATGGCACACTATTTTTTCCAATATTAATAATAGAAAATCTACCAGGGTTATGAAAAATGGTGATTTGAGAGGGATATTTGGAAAAATATAAAAGGCAAGTTATACTCTAAGCTCTTATTTGCACCTTAAAATTTTATAAAAATTCAGTATTTCATATTAGTCCCATCAATTTTATTAAGATATGTGTTTAGTAAATAAGATTAAATGCTTGCCGTTCTTGGAAGAATTATTTTACCGGTGTTTTCTTTTGTGACATCTGCTGGCAATACCTGGTATTACACTGCTCTATAATTAGCCTTTATCTACCTTCTCCAACTGTCCAACTTTTCCAGATAATACCAGTTAATTCAACTTAAAGAATAGAGTGAGTGTCCCGAACTAACGAAAAGGTATTTTAATATGAAACTGAATCAGAGGAGCAGAAAATTTAGCCCTCTAGAGGCTGATAACTTATTTAGCATATTACACATGTATTTTTAATTTCATTGTTTGGTACTAAAAGAGATGTATACTTTTTTTCTGAAAACTTTAAGCTCGTTCCAGGTAAAAATGTTATGTATTATAATGCTCATGATGGACAATTGTTAACCAATCCCTCTAGTGAAACTGTCCCACACAGATGTTCTCTGCAATTTGATAGCTATGTGATTTAAAAGTGTACATTAAAGTAAAATTGCAAGTGTCAAGTCTAAACTCATGTTTAAAAATGAATGAACTGTACCTAAATTGCTGCATACATCGGATCCATGGCTATGAAGCAGAATGCATGAGCAAACTTTTTATATTACCAAGAATCCATTTATCTATGGTCCCATCAGTCAAATTCAGATACTTGTTGCCAGCTCCAAGATTTATAGTCTGGAGCTGGTTTTTGAAATTGCTTTGTATTTCCATTTAACAGCCAGGGAAGCAGCATGTTAAAATTTTGCCTCGGTCTCCTTGGATCCTATTTATAAAGCTAATTTGTCTCCCTAGACATTTTTTTTCTCTCTTTTAAATGCCAGCTCTAGGCTTCTAAACCATTAAACCCCCTTCTTTATCCCAAGCATAATACTGTCATAGACAGCGCCGTTGCAGGACAGTGATGATTCCGATGATGATATAATTCTCCCAGGCAGGATGCAAACCATTTCGTCTTCTGGCCGGAGATGGATTCACTGCCCTCCCTGCAGACACGCAGGCTCACACGCGGAGCACTGGGAAGTACACATTTACTGTACTGCATGCCGACTGCCTTGAAGAAACTGTAGCTAACCACCTTATTAGTATTCTTGCCTCCACCGTGTCTCACTTGCAGCATCAGAGGGCTGAGCAAATGCAGTAGAACAGGGACAGACACAGCTCTGGCAATCATCTCAATGCAGGCTGCCGAACGTTGGGTGTGGGGGATGCAGCGCATCAAGATTAATAACCTTGCCATAATCCGGGGCACCCTGCAAGCAGACACCTCTGCTGATTGACCTGCTCCTGGCTTGATGCATCTCCTGGGGGAGAGGGATCCGGAATCTACCCAGTCCTGGGGCCCCCCTGATTTTGGATGTTCATTTGATCCTTCACAGATCTGGGAAGGTAACAGTGAGCTGTGCCATCTGCAGCACACAGCAGCTCTTGGAGGTTACTACTGACAGTTTTCATTACACTGGTTTGTGTGAGTGCCTGTGTTTGTATGTGTTTGTGAGTGTGGGTGCCTGCTTTGCATGAAAGAGAATGTGTGAGTGTCCGTGTGTGTGTACGTGTTAGTGTGACAACCAAAGCAGGTATTTCGTACAGTAGGAGATTTCAACAGCGTGACAATATTCTCCGGGCACTTGGGCTCACAGTCTGTAGCCCCCACCCCCCGCCTTTCGCCACCTCCTTGCTTCCCCACTCCCCCTTCTGCTTTTGCCTTTGATGAGTTTTTGGCTTACTTTTTGGCGGAGTCTCTTGGACACGTTTTTGCTGGTGCTGGAAGATCAGATACATGGAACCTTTGAAAACTGATTATTTTTCTCCGATATGACTTAAAAAAATAAAAAGAAGAAAAGAAAATAGAGTAGTGCACGGCAAGCTAGAGGATTGTAAATTTTCCTTGGTGAACTTTGAGGATCCATAAAGAAGGTAAGTCACGGGACTCCTCAGATCTCGGTCCTTGTTGTCTTGCAATGTTTGTGTTTTCCTGCTTGTTTTCGGAAATCCATATGCAGTTTATACGCTCATTTCTAGAGACTGGAATGCTCAGAAGAACTCAGTGTGTGGCATTTTGGGGCTATTTTTATGCCAAGGAGGTTATTTCCATTTGTATAACCATCCCCCCTTTCCTCTTACCATTTTTATACCTCTCTTGTTTATCTAACATTTTCACAGGGAATTCTGAATATATGAAATCTGGAAAAAAATAATTCCAGCTTTCTCCTGCCTTGAAATACTGTCTAAATTTGAGGAAAAGCATTAATCAGAAAAGCGACTGGCACAGGCTCTGAGTTAGAGGCAAAGTGTGTCTGCTCAGAGACTGGGGGCTGGGGAGGTGGGGGTGTAATCCGGACTTTCATGATAACTTAATAGTAGACTTCCCCCTCCCCATAGCTCTATTTTTTTTTCTCCTTGAATAGTTAGTTATATCTGCTCTAGAGAGTAGCGAATGTGTGGAATACAGAAAAGCTGCTTCACCAGCTCTTAATTGGAGGAAATGAGAACAAAGTGGAAATTGTTTAGTATTTTGAACCTCTCTCTTTTTGCACTGATTCTCTCGCTATTGCATCTCATTAACCTTTCCGAATGCAGTGTTCCCTGATTAAGACTAGTGTCGCTCATTTTGGAACATCCTCTCGCCCTATGTGGTTCCCCCCGAGAAGGGGATGTGTTTGAAAATTGCTCTTAATTGTCTATTCTTGGCTGTAAAAGCAAGTGGCATCAGGAATTCAGGTGACTTTACTCAAACATCTTGCCTAACTCAGTCTCTTGAGTTTCCTGGTAGTTAACTGTGCCTTTCTTCACCCCCACCTCCAAGCTTTTCCTTCAGAGTGAAATGCAGACAATATTTCACCTGTTTCAATCCCAAGGTTACTTAATTAAAGCAAAATATCATTTCATTGTGATAACATCTGTGTTCCCGTGTCTTGCAGGATTTGTATCTCTGCATTGGTATCAATTAGCTTCTCCCCAGGAGTAAGAATCACTTGTAAATAGGTTTCTAAAACGCTGAGACCTCACAGGCAGGCAGCAGAACCTTACTCTTCATCTGCCAGTGCATGTGGATGGTTTGTCCCGAAAAGAATAGTGTTAGTTCATGGAATGTTAGCCAACTTGAACTGTTACTGTGGACACGTTCATGGAAGAGATGACAGGTGTGGTAACTAGGTAGAGAAGAGCACACCTAAGTGATTCTCTCCAGGTGTTGATGTCTACGTATAGAAAGAAGATGAAAATTGTAGCATAATAGATTTATTCAGACGCTACGTGGCCTGGGTCAAAGATTTATGAGAGCACCCAAGTTGAGAGATGTCAGGCATCATACTCAAAACATTGATTTTATATATATATTTAAAAGGAGTTCCAAAAAGAAAACAAGCAAACAAACAAACAAAAAACTTAAAGATGAGATTATACTCTGGTATTACCCTAGGCTATCCTAGCCTTTCATCTATCTAATATTTTTTGCATAACGATTTTAGAGAAGCAGGTAAAAGAGGAAAACTGTGAGAAGCTGCCCCTTCTCCACCCCTGGCCCAACCTTGTACCTGGTACTCCAGGCAGTACTCTCAGTAAAAATTACCATGGGAAAACTCCTGTCAGTATAATTTATAATGTGTCTTTCATGTCAATGATTTATGATCATGATATTTTTATCTGTGACCCATAATGTCCAGGTACATTTTTCTTATCTAGAAAGGAGGTTTGTTGTTTTGTTTTTTTAATTTTTAAGTGGCTTGAACCTAGGAGAAATCCTAAATAAAATTTTATTTTCTTTGTGGAAAAAACAATCTGAGGTTCATAAACCCTGAAAGTGAGAATAATATGTGAATAAGAAACACAAAGTTTCTGTTGTAAGGAGAAGGATCCTGATACTCCAAGTGCCAAAGGGTCATGGCAGGGTATTGGAGGCTCCCCAAGCTCTGCCTGGACAATCAGCATTCCTTAAGTTTGTCAGCTCTTTATTATCCTGCATCTTTTGGCAACTAGTCCCAGGTATGGAGGACAGCATTTTAGGTCATCTATTTAGTGTTAGGACTGCTCTGAATAGAGAGAGGTCCTTTGAAAATGTCTTTCTGGAATCCGGCAAATTAGTACCTCTCTCCATTGAGGTTATCTAATGTTGACTGTTCTCTTATTCATATTCTCACCAAGTACTGGTATATTTAGATGTGTGGTGTTGGTAAAAATTAATTGCATAGATTATTCTCAATACTACCTCAAAACAAAACAAAACAAAAAAACAACAACAAAAGATACCAGCTTGGCTTTTGTGTATTAAAGATTTAATAATTGTAATGAGTGAATCTTTTAGCGATAGCAACACTTTGATCACTTATTTTAGGCTAATAATGGAAGTGGGGTACAGTCAACTCAGGCTTTTCTGATTACAGCTTATGCAATGTGCAAAGCATCTCTCCCATATCTCAAGGGTTCCTGATGGTGTTTGCACAACTGTAACTTTGCATCTTTATTTTCAGCTCAGGCCAGAGCAATAATAAACAGCTTTTGATCAGAACCAACTCCAGGTCCATGGCTTTTTCAGTTTTATTTTGTGGTAGAGAGGGTTTTGAGGTTTACTAGGGTTTGTTTTATTGCTTAGAGAATTCAGAAAAGAAAGGTAAATGGGGGTAGGGAGCCTTCCATTTCAGTAGGAGTAACATGTCAGAGTTGCTAAAGAAAAGGCTAAAGTTCCCTAGAAGCAGCATATGCAGGGTTATATTTTTAAAAGAATGAATTGGTGAAGGGTTTCTCTGAGTTTATTGGGGAGAATAAAGGACATTCCAGTTTCTTTCTGTATTTAACTCTATTTAGACTTGGAAGTCCTTTCCCTGGGACTCTGCTGAAGTCAGACAAGGAGGCCCAACATTCTCCAGTGTGTTCCTGTGTTTTTAAGACCCAGGGCACTTAACACATGAATAGCTCTTTCCCTCTGTAACAAACAGGGTTGACAGCTGGAAAGTCAGCTACTGAGAACCTTTAAGAAGGAGCCAGGAACATCCCCTAGTAAGTTCAAGAGCAGAGAGGAGCTTTTGCAGCCCCGGCCCTGGAGGTGGATAAGGACCAGGTGGATTGAACTTGAAATTTTGATTGCTGAGTCATTACAACAGCCTAGAGCTGTTTGTTAGCTCAAAGAGCTGAGCTGATGCTGGAACTGGGGCTAATAGGAATAGGCTAAGAGCATCAGCCTACAACAGAAAATGAAGACTCTTGAGAAGAAGAAGATACAGTCTCTGATGACAAATGCTATTTTGTATGTCCTTGATACTGTTCTCCATCACTTCAGAACAACCTCTCAGGGACCCCACTAAATTACAGGATAAAAGATGGATTAATTGATGTGTGAATAGAGCAGGGGCTTTGCAATAAATTAAGCCAACTCACTCAATTATCTGCATCTCCATTTGGGGCTACTCAGCAGTCACAGATAAAATGGGGAATGGTGGAGGCTGGGGTTAAAATCAGAAGCAAAAAGAAAACCCTCTGGGTTGAGAATCAGAAGATGTCAGTCAAACATTGCAAGTATTGCTTAATGGTTGGTAGGTCGTTCAAAGTTTGGAACCTTGATTTCTTCCTATATAATTTGGAAATAACTATTCTTAACTCATAGTGTTGTTGTGAAGGCTATGATGAAATATTGTAGGAAAAAAGATCTACAGATATACTCTTCTGTAGAAAAGTAATGTGTTATAGTAATGATGACTTTCTGTATTGTCCGAGACATAAAATGATTCCTCCAATATAATTTCAAGTTAAAGTGTTAAGCAGAACTGACCTATTCTTAATGATTGGTATTAACATTTATGTTGTTATAGTTCTGGTGTTTTTCCAAATGTGTTGACTTTGCCTCTTCTCAGTAATTTTTGTGGTACATTCTTAGTTACTTGTGAATATGTGTATGTGTTGTGTGTATGTACATGTGCATGCATACATGCATAAATAATTAGCCAATTCATATGAGGCATAATTTTAGTTTCATGAAAAATAGAAAATATATAATGACCTGAATTCATTTTCACTGGATATCCAGAAAACATAAGAAAAACTTGACTTTCCCAGACTTGGACATACACAGACTACTAGCAAGTTTGCAGTCAGCAGATAACTCCAGTCCACAATGAGGTTGTTGATTAGAATTTGAGTTACACTTGAGAATTATATAAATAAAATATACATTTTTTAGTAATAGCACAGCAAACAATGATTTTCACAGTGAGCTGCATTTGGTGGACAGATAGACCAGAATTAAAAAGCTGACTTGGAAGTTATGACAGCAAGAGAAGATGGTAGTGAGAACAGACTTTGGAGTTGAATAGAATAAGATCAGATACCTAATCTCTTAAAGCCTCAGTTGTCTCATCTGTAAAATAGGGACAATCAGTTATAAGCGATTCTGTGATGAGTGAATGAATAATTTTATGTAAAGCACTTAGTAAAATCCTTGACACAAAATTGGACTTCTCTAGGTAGCTCACATATATTCTCTCATTCCTGTTCAACTAGTTTAAGAATAGGAAGACCATACTAATCCAGTGTTTTTATATTTTTATACAGGGGGCAAAATCCCCAAATGTAATCTGAGTGCTAAGTAAAACTGGAGACAGAAAGCGACATTCTGAAAGCTGTATTTCTGTAAATTAGCTCATTTCATGTACCATGGTTTCATCACACCCTTTTTCTGAGCAGCCTAAGCACCATTTTCAGATGTCATTTCACTTATACTCAGAACTTTCAAAATGATACCGAATATAAGGAGGAAGAATCACGTGCATCCTTCCATATGTGGTTGCAGAAACACAATTCAGATGTCACCAAGAGGTGTTAACATTGCTCTTTACGTAAAATCTCGTTTTGTTCACAGTTAATGAAAGGATGCATATTTATCAAGCACCTACCAGGTACGAGCACTACAATCATTGCTGTGGGGTGTATTAGAAGGACTTTCTACTCATAGCTATTTGCTGCAATTCCTGTATTTGGACAGGGAATGCTGCAGTCTTAAAGGCTGCCCCTTGGAATTTTGACTTGATAGTTAAAAAGAATTAAGATTCCTCTGCCAGAATCTGACCTATGTGGGGCTCTGTCATTGTGTATGACCTTTATTTTGTTCAAGAACATATCAGAAAAGATGTAAAAAGCCTTGTTCCTACTAATGTAGCTGAACTGAGCTGTCAGTGATGAGTCCAATTCTGCTTTGCTAACTCTGCACGGCTGGTACCACTTGACCCAGGTATTTCTGTACTGCAAAGTCAGCTTTTGCCTGTGCATGGAGGGAACAGGGTTTTGTCCTTCAGATTGTGGGTTCTTTCTATCCTTAAAATGAATGGATGAAGTCTGTTTTATGACTTTGTGAGAAGAAAGACAAGATCTATGCTCCCTGCATTTTAAAGCTTCATGCCATAAAATTTGATTCTAGGAGAGTTAGAAAGGAAAGAGGGATGTCAATTGGTCAAAATAGCAAACACAAGTTCGTTGCCCTCTATCACAGCCTTAAGCATCAGAATTTGTGGTTGAAGTTTTGCACTGAACTAAGGAAACTCCTTTTGTGGCATACTGCAAAACATATTACCAGCACACACCAAGAAAACATAATGTGATAATCAGTTATCTCATAGAGTCAGCAAAGGTATTGTATGTGCCAGGCACTGCGCTAGGTATGTTAGATTATTTATTTATACTTCTCACATGCAAACACACACACAAAATAAGCAAGGTAACATGATTATTCCCATACTACAGATAAGGCAAAAAAGGATTTATTTGCCCCAAATTCTGACTCACTCCAAAGCCCATGTCTATTCTTTTACACCATGGTTTCTTTTATTTGTAGGATGCAAACCCAATGCTTCTTCACATAATTATAGACAGTCCAGAGCAAGCCTTCTGTACATGCAAATCAAATAATCACATTCCCATAATAGGGCCGACTCTATCAGTGGAAAGATGTGATGTTAGTATCTCTAAGGGGCCTCTGAAGGGCGCCTCTCTGAACCAATGGGTCCCTAATATAGTACATCATCAGTACCATATTCTTGTGGTCTTTAGCAGAAGCCATAAGTTGAGGCAGATCTCTACTTAACTTTGACAATTACTTAGATCTTATTAAAATGTCTGATACCATGTGGATAATTGTACTGAAGTTACAGGGCTCAGAGGAAAGTAAAGAAGTGAAAGTCTTCTCTGTAACACTAAATCTTCAGTGGCATTAAGGAGCATTTGCAGAATTTACTTTATGGGTGGCATCTCCCAATTTGTTATGTCTCATTAGTAATGTACCTTTGGGAAGGTTACTTTTGTAGCTATATTTCCATATCTTACCTTGTAGTGCTGTAAAAAGATTAAGAAAAATAATGCTCACAAAGTATCTAGAACAGAGATTAGAATTTAATTGGTGCTCAATAAAAGGTATCTCATTATAATAATAATTAAATTTGCTTATAATCATTGGTAGTAATAGTAATTATGATAATAACTTAGCAGTTTCAGTTTGTATAAATGTTGTTGTACTCTGCAGTGCCAGAGATGATACAAATTATTACAGCACATGAATAAACAGAGAAGCAAATATTCATGTTTGTCTACCTATAAAACTGTAAAAGAGAGGAGGGAAATTATCTTTCAACATATTGATGTCAATGGGGGACATGATGGAAAAAGAGTGACTGGTACAGAACATGCAAGGAGACCAGAGAAAGGGAACTGAGTCAGAATTTCATAAACTGGGGAATTCTTTCTAAAGTCAGGTTCTGAAGTGTGGGCCATGAAACTCATTGCTTGGCTGTAAACAGGGGAAAAGGTCATATTATGAAAGCTTTCTTGATAAAGAGAGGAAGTAGCAATCTTTCCTCAACTTAAAACTGTCAAGGGACAAAGAAAATTTTAACACCACCTTTTCTCTAATCCCTGTAAAAACGCTCTAGCTTTTTTACATAACGTAGATATTCAATTATATTTTTAACTGTTTTTGAAGTTCTAGCTGTTCCTTTACATATATATTGAGCAAACAAATTAGCATGTTGAATGTTTGATAATAAGTTACTTAAAGATGAGAGATTTCAATTCCTTGTGTAGGTCGTTTGAATTTGTACCTTCATGATTTAGGTAACAAGTCACAGAAACAAAGGCCAAGTAAACACACAATGGTGCAGGGTGTACTTTTTTTTCAACCATATGATTGGAATTAAAACCTGTGACCATATATACCTTGACCCCAGTAGATACTCCATATAGAAGAAGAAAATAATCCACATAAATTGAGACACATGTTTGAATAACATAGTAAAAAAATGTGTGAAGTGAAAACATTTAGAAAAAAAATTAATAACAGCATACTCTTTCCTGAAAACAAGCAAATGATTAATGACAGTGGATGGGTTTGCTAATTTTTTCTGTTGGAGACATCCACCATGCATAGTGACAGTAGTCTGAATATAGATACATACAAGGAAAAAACTCCAGTCTCCCTTCTTCAAAAGGAAAACCATGTTTATATGTGACTTTTGCTCAGGGTCATTTTCCCTACCAAGGTACCTGGACTACTATTAAGCATTAAACATATTATCAGTCAACCTGTTCTGATTCCACTGCCCAAGTAAGAGCAGATATAAAAGTAGTTTAACATTTTACTGAGTGTTCCCCCTGGCTGCCAGCACTTTCATGAAACAGGTCTGTTTTGCTCACGAATAGCTAAATTCTTCCTGGGTTCATCTGGTTGATGCTATTTCCTGTTTTCCCTTTCTTTACCCTTGACCTGTCATGCCTCACTGCCATGACTCTCCTGGATGTGTTTTTACTGCTTCAAGTTTGATTTTCATCTCTTCCATCACTATAAGCACTGCTACATTTTTTTCAAGCTTTTGCTAAATGAAATTCTGTTCTTCCTATCTAATACATATTTTTCTCCAAGACTCATTTGTCCAGCACCATACACACACACACACACACACACACACACACACACACACACAAATCTATATCTATGTCTATATATGTCTATGTGTGTGGGGGGAGTGGGTCGGGGTGTTTATTTTTTAAAATAACCCTATTCCTATTCCTGAACCTCAGAACGATGTCATGGATCTAGGTCAAGAACACTTTTGCATAAGTCAGTCAGAATTCTCAATGAATATTCTTGTGGGTAACAGTACATTCTTTTGCTTCTGTAGTCATTTTGATGGTGTCATTTATTCAAACTTTGTTTATTAAATACCTACTAGATTCACTATTCTATCACAGTTATGATGTGGAACACAAAGTTGTAAGCAATGTGATTTTCCCCTCAAATATGTTCATATATTATTTTTGACGTTCTATTGACAGAGGAGCAATTAACTTGCTAAACAAGGCAGCACAGGATTCAGAACCAAAAAATAAAGTCAGTATGTAAAACTCAGAGAAGGGAGTTATCCCTGAGGAATTTGTGGTTGGGGAAGCTTAAAGAAGGAAGGGGAATTTGAGGTTTGTCCTAAATATCTATATTGTGAAGCAGTGATAATGTTTCCAAGGAGAAATCAGAAGAAATTATAACTTTGCATACATCAGTGCTAATAGAGTAAGGAAATACATCAAAAAGTATTTGGTAGGAAGGAATGTGGATATGGGTTGGAGCCCTGTAGACAGCCTTGTAAACACCCACAAAATTGACACAACGGCTATGACACATTTAATTCCATGGTGTTTCAGACGAGGTGTTAAAAGCTTTATAGTTGCATAAAGAGGGCATCATTATTCTCAGGATAAAGATGAGGAAACTGAACTACAGATGATTTGTGATTGGCCCAGGGTAAAACATCGTTAAAAGCAGTGTCTACCTGAATGTCTGCCTAGTTGCATCTGTCTCAAAGCCCTGGTGCCTTGACTCCTCTCAGTTTGGGCATTAGCTTACCTAACACTTAATGCCAGCAACAGCTACTTTTCTCTATTACTTTTTAAATATTTCTGTGGTTGCTTGTATGAAAATTATTTTCTGCATTTGCTATAACTTTTTTTAACCTTAAACAATTTTCCTGGCCTCCTTTTTCTCTTCTACCGATTATTGCCAGAGGGATTAGAAAACAAAGACACAGAGACTCACCTATTTAGTGTCCTCAGTTTCTCTTCTATTTTCTGGAAGGGGTGCCAGTGCCTGGTACAGATGGTCTGTCGGACAGACAGATGGTCCAAGCATCTCTAGTGGTATGTTCTAGAGGGAAACATGTCTAAGAACAGCCAGCTCAGAATGGAATGGCACTTAACACAACCATGAAGAGTTGACAATAAGGTCGCTCTCTGACCTTCTCGTCTTCAGTCTAATTTTTTTCTTTTCAGATTTTTAGTTTTCAGAGATGAGAGAGACAGTTTGTCTGCTTTGAGTAGATGCCAGTTTCTCTTTCTCTGAAGCTAGAGGGATGACAGTTTCACAGTGATACATTTAGAAATTTGCCAGGTAGTTTCATAGGATGTTTACTTTTCTTGGCTTAGAATCTGGATCCAAGATAAAGGTCCAGGAAAGGCAAAAGGGAGACTATTTGAAGAGAGTCAGCTCTAATTCTGACCACATCTACTTGAAGAAGAAACAGAGCTTCCCCCACTCCCAAATCAAGAGGAAACTAACTGCTCAGATTGAATCTTTGGTCATTACTATCATCCTTTGGTGGGGGTGCGGGGAGGCCAGTAGAGAGTCACTTACGAGGTGCCTGTTTGAATAACACCTTGACCTTCTTCCCTGATGAGAGCAGAGATAGGAGGTTGAGAAACAGAGAAAGAGCTAATTTGCTCTCCTGTCTGGGCCTGGGTGTGGTTCCAGAAAAACTTACCTTTCTGTCCATTTTACTCACCCCTCACAGTAGTTAGTGATTTGCAGGGCCAGAATGTAGGGACATTGTTTTTTTTTTTGCTCCTTCCATCATCTTTTTTCCTACCCTTCTTACCCAGTGGAAGCCACAGAAGATACAAAATCAAGCCAGTATTAGGCAACACCTCCTATCTTTGACATTTATTCAGATTGTTCTCTCCCCGATGGCTTGCTAGAGTTTCTTGGTTTCTTGCTTCCTTCTTCCTGGATTTTTATTTCAACCTCATATTTAGCTCCAACTTTTCCAACACCTGCCTAAGCCCCCAGGCCCACTTTCTGTTTTGGCGCCATCTTTGAACCTTTTCAAATCTACCTCCTTCACTCTAGCCTCTGTTCTGTACACTCACACAGTTTTAAGTAGCCTAGGGCTTCAAATCAGAGGCAATGCTTCTGCTAGCTCCAGCCTTGCAATATTGGCGACCCAACTCTGCAGCTTCCTTGCTAGAAGTGAAGAATGGAGACTACCTTTGCATAATTAACTCAAATCTTCCCAATCTGCAAACCCTGGTTATATATTTGACAGCTATCTCTTTTCTCTGTCATTAAATGTAAGTATCTTTTAAAAAGTACAATATTCTTATCTGTCAAATCAAGATCATGATAACAACAAGCATATATTCAGCCCTTACTATGTGTTTAAAAGTTTATATTTATTATAAAAATATTTGATCTTTTCCCCAAAAAACTATGAAGTAGGTATTATACCGATTTTAAAGATGGTTAAGTAAATGGCCAAAATTATGTAGCAAATGTCTGGACAAATCAAATATCTATATTTAGAAATATTATGAAATGCTGTTTTCTAAGTCATTTAAAAATATGTATAATACCTTTCTTCACAAGAGAATACATAGGGTTTCTGTGTTTGGATGTATAAGAATAAGATTTAAACCTTAAAGCTCTATGTAGGCCAGGTGCGGTGGCTCATACCTGTAATGGCAGCACTTTGGGAGTCTGAGGCATGCTGATCACCTGAGGTCAGGAGTTCGAGACCAGCTTGGCAAACATGGTGAAACCCCATCTCTACTAAAACTACAAAAATTAGCCAGGCATGGTGGCGGGTGCCTGTAATCCCAGCTACTCAGGAGGCTGAGGCAGGAGAACTGCTTGAATCCGGGAGGTGAAGTTGCAGTGAGCTGAGATTACACCATTATACTCCAACCTGGGCAACAGAGTGAAACTCTGTCTCAAAAAAAAAAAAAAAAAAAAAAAAAAAAAAAAAAAACAACAACAACAACAACAAAAAAACTCTATGTGAATGTTAATTGTTGCTAAGTTCTATCCTAAAATTATTTATTAATGATACCACATATATTTCTGTAGCCCAGTATAACAAATAGCTGATTAAGGGGCAATCATTTCTTAATTTTAAAGCAGAAATACTGTGGATGCTGATGAAGTAAAGCTCCAAAAAATACCAGACGTGTGCAGCAGCCTCATTTGTGCATCTGCTGAAATACAGTAGAACCTTACTAAATTACATTAATGAGTTGGAGACCCATTACAAATTATCACATTTGCCCAATTAGTGAAGGGACAACATAAAGGAAAAAGACTATTAAGCAAGCCAAGCTGATATAAAACTTCAAGCAAGCCTTAAAGATGTTCAAAACATACCATACACACAAACACCCACAAATGTACCTCTACATAGGTGAGGCTGCTAAGATTATTATGAAACACACAAGTATTTGTACAATATATTTGCATGGATTTTTTTTTCCTTCTGTTTCTTACAGGATAGAAGAATGAATAGCAGTTCATTGTAACTATTTTATGTTTTAACTGAATCAGGATTTGAGTGAATGTTGGAACATTTTTGTGTTGTAGATTGTGGTGCTATATTTAGTTAAATTGTATTATACATTTTCAGGGTTGTCCTACAATTGTAAGCACATTAATGGGTATTACTACGTTGGAATCTTGTCAGTTATGGTACTTTTATCTACTAAGTTGTTCTTCATATATTCTCAGAAGGTAGGACACTTGCTGATCAAATTATCTCAATAAACTTACTTTGGGGACAAAAATGAAAGGCAAATTATCCACCATCTTCCATGGGATTGTAAATTCTCACCCTTTAGAACTCAAGTTATCATACTGTTTTTAAATAATTGAGATTGGATTATTTTTCATGCGGTTTTAATAGCTTCAAAATAGAGCTTAGTAGAATTTGTAATTGGAAACCGGGAAATTTCTTAGTTACATATTTCATGTATTCTGTGATGGGGATGCACATAAATCTTGTTTAATTCTTAGTATAAACATATGCAGGTAATATTATTATTATGTCTAGTTTACAGATGAGGAAAATGAGGCTTAGGAAGCTTAAGTAACTTGCAAAGATAATACAGCTAATAATTGTTAGAGCTGGGACGTGAGAAGATGCAGTCCTGTTTTAAAGCAGCTTATACTCTCCCAGACATATGGTCACATTCGTAGCATGCTTTATGCTAAAAATGTGTCTTCCAAGCCCAGATCTTCTGCATAATTAAAAAGATGGCCTACTCTATCTGCTTCCTTTTCTCTATTTCTCTTGATTACTGTGTTTTGATCAGATGTTCAATATGACATCGTTTTTGCTTTAGTTTTGTGATTTCAGAACTCCTTTGCTCTTTACTCTGTAAGGACTTTACTTGTTAAACTTAAAACAGATGATCTTTTGGTGCACACAGTCTAGCAACAATGAACTGCAGTCCTCTTGGTAAGGAAAGGGGCCACATGTGGCCTCCATTCTCTGAGGTAAATAGAAAAATAAGGCCACAAATCCCACATATCCATTCTTTTGCAATATGACACCCCATTAAAGTGTGGATTCTGTTTCTTTACCCCTAGAATCTGACTTTGTGGCTTACTTTGATGGAATGTGGAAGAAATAACATTACATAACCTACAAGGATAGGCCTTATAAAGCCTTGTAGCTTCCATTTTCCTCCGTTGGAGAGCTGCTCTGGGACCACCAAGAAAGAAAGCCCATCCAGCCTAATGGAGGTCACATATAGGAAACCTGACCCACAATTCTGTCAGTCCCCCGCAGTGCATGTCACTAACAGCCAGCATAAGCTGCCAGTGAGGCTATCTTGGGCCTTCCAGCCCAGCCTGTTCTCTAGCTGAATGCAGGTGCATGAGTGAGTAAAGGCAAAACAAGCAGAGCAATCACCCATCCAAGGCAGAGAATGGTTAGATATGCAAAACTTTTGTTTTAAGTCTCTCCATATTGAGGTGGTTTATTACAAAGAATGGTTAACTAGAACAGGCTTATATATTACACAAGCATTATTCATTTCCTAGAATTTAAGCTGGGGCGGGAATAGATCTATGAGTTTCAAGTTGTTGTCTACTATGTTTTCTTGAAAAAGAGTAACCTGGTAGAGTGAATACTATCTTTGCAACTGCAGAACAGCTTTTATTAAATGTCTATACTTTGCTAATTTTGAGCTTGACCTTCATTTTGTTTCATTTAACGTTATTTTTGAGTCATTACTTATTTATTCAACAAATGTGTAGAACCTACTGTGTGCCTGACATTGAATTTTATAAGTAATGTCATTTAAATGATGAACAGCTTCAATATAAAAAGGAAACACATTTTCCCCAAATATCTAAGGCAGTAAGTTTTACATAACATGTACACACACACACACACACACACACACGCAGTTACCCATTCATACACACTGTGGGTTCTGTCTTCCTGCATGGATCTTTATTTGAAGAAAGAAAAAAATGTTCTTCTTTTGTTATAAAATAATTTTTATGTTTTATTCACAAGTTTCATTTAATTCCTCCAGTAACTCTTTAAGAAAAATGTAATTATTGTTCACATTTTACACATGGGAAGGCTGAGGATTAAAAGATTAAGTGATGGATTCAACATTATGCAACCAATAGGTAGGGAACTCAAGATTTAAACATGGGTCCTCTGATTTACCCTTCTGGGAACTTTTCATTGTACCATTCAATCTGTCTCCAAACAGAACTGTGATGCCAGCCTCAGTGCCTTCTACTTCGCCTCCTTTACTTTCTCTCTTCCATTTTCTCCTTTCGTCTCCCAGTGACTCCCTTTTACAGCCTGCTCCATCCCTTAAAAATCACTCGCTGTCTCATGTGGGGCAGGGACATTCAGGTTGCCTCTGGATGTCCTTGTGGGGCAACATGGATCTTGATATGCTTTTATGATCCCTTTATTCAGAATTAAAATGCGAGATAAATAAGCTCTGGGGAGAAGGGATTTTCTCATGTACTCTTTATATTTCTTGAGAAATTACAGTGTTTTCTTTATGCAGAATCTTCTGACACATGTGAAGGAAGAGATATGGTGAAGTGAAGGTTGCATGTTAAATTTTCCTTTCTTCTAGTTTTGAGGTGCAGTTTACTGCCAGAGCCAAGGGGAGAGGAATAGAAATTAAGTTAGATGCCAGGCGTGGTGGCTCATGCCTGTAATCCCAGCACTTTGGGAGACCGAGGCAGGCGGATCACCTGAGGTCGGGAGTTGGAGACCAGCCTGGCCTACTACTCTACTAAAAATACAAATTAGCCAGGCGTGGTGATGCATGCTCATAATCCCAGCTACTCAGGAGGCTGAGGCAGGAGAATCACTTGAACCAGGGAGGTGGAGGTTGCAGTGAGCTGAGATCATGCCATTGCACTCCATCCTGGCAACAAGAGCAAAACTCTGTCTCAAAAAAAAAAAAAAAAAAAAAAAAAAAAAAAAAAGAAAAGAAAGAAAGAAAGAAATTAAGTTAGATTTCCTGCCCCAATACTAATATGACTCAATTTTATGACTCAATTTTATTTTCTCTCTACTTTTCTATACTTAATCATTGTATCCTCTAAAATCTCATTTCCTTACCCAATTTTGTACTCAAGCTTATTATGTAGCCAATGTCTTTTTCCATAAACACTTCAGTTCATGCAGAGCAACTATTAAATGCCCATTGAGATCTGTCACCTAGAAGCTTGCAAGACATATCTTCATCTATATAGCATCTCTGGTTCAATGATTACTGGAAGACCAAGGAGCCAGTGCATACAAGCTAACAGTCGTCCCTTGGTATTCATGAAGGATTGGTTCTAGCACTCACCCGTGAATACAAAAATCCATGGATGCTCAAGTTCCTTATATAAAATCATTTAGTACTTTCATACAACATAAACACATCCTTCCATACACTTAAATAATCTCAAGATTATCTATAAACTGTAATACAACATAAATGCTATATAGTTAGTTGTTATACCGTATTATTTAGGGAATACTGACAAGAAAAGAAGTCTGTATGAGTTCAGTATAGACACAACTGTGCATATTTTAAAAATATTTTCCATCTGTGGTTGGCTGAATCCACTGGTTCAGAACCCACACATACAGAGAGCCAATGGTACTCATTATTATTACTTTTTTCCTCTTCAAAGCCACCATGTTTTATAGCTACTGGCTTGTCTGTTTTTATAAATATTTCAAAGCATTAGAGGTTCTGAAATTCCTTTGCATCTGTGGAATTTACCTGTGCTCCACTAATATCAGACTGCTCTGAGGCTACCCTTAGCTCTTCTATGGTGTTTCACATTGTGGCCACATGTGCTCATAATACATACTCAGTGAACAGAGGAAAAGGTAATATGAAATTGAGGCTCCTGGCTGGGCATGGTGGCTCACACCTGTAATCCCAGTACTTTGGGAGGCTGAGGTGGGTGTGATCACCTGAGGTCAGGGGTTCGAGACCAGCCTGGCCAACATGGTGAAACCCCATCTCTGCTAAAAATACAAAAAAAAAAAAAAAAAAATTAGGTGTGGTGGTGGGCACCTGTAATCCCAGCTACTCCGGAGGCTGAGGCAGGACAATCACTTTAACCTGGCAGGTGGATGTTGCAGTGAGCCGAGATTGCACCATTGTACTCCAGCCTGGGTGACAAGAGTGAAACTCAGGAAAAAAAAAAAAAAGCAAAAAAAGAAGAAGAATAAAAGAGAGAGAGAGAGAAAGAAAGAAAAAGAAAGAAGAAAAGAAAAAAAAGAAAAAGAAAGAAAGACTCCCTCTATTACATTTGTTTCCTTATTTTATTTTGTTTGAAGACAAAGTCTTGCTCTGTTGCCTAGGATAGAATGCAGTGGCATGATGAGGGCTCACTGTAGCCATAACTTCCCAGGCTCAAGGGATCCTCCCACCTCCTCTCCCCAAGTTGGTGGGACTACAGGCATGCACCACCACGCCCAGCTAAATTTTTTGGATTTTAGTGGAAATGAGGTCGTGCTGTGTTACCCAGGCTGGTCTCGAACTCCTGAGCTCAAGTGATCCTCTTGCCTTAACTTCCCAAACTGCTGGGTTTACAGGTGTGAGACACTGTGCCTGGCCTAAATTTGTTTCCTTCAGCTAATTTGTTTCTTCTAGGCCTTTGTTAATTCTTTTTGGTATTTGTCTTTCAAGTCAGTGTTAATATTATGAGGTTGAATTTGCACCTATGTTGAAGGCAAAAAAATATGAAAGAAACATAAAAGTAAATAAATAAATAAATTGAAGGAGTCTTGGACTAGAAATCAAAAGTATGAGCTCTACCATTTCATAGCAATACACTTTTGCTTTCTGAAATCAGCTTTATGCTTTGTTAAATGAGAATCATACCTGCCTCAAAAGCATTTTCTGCAATGCAGAACATTCTGCATACATAAGTCATTATAATTGTTAGGCAGAAATTTGAAGATAGATGAACTATTTCAGATTATACAGTATAAGAAGCTAATGGCTGTTTTTATAGCAAGAAAGAAGCAACAAAGAGAGAGAACTGTGTCTTGAATTAAAATCATTTTTAAAAGTTCTTATTTGTTGAAATTAGCCATTGCTTTTTCATATTAATACTTAATGTAGGAAAAAATATGTTGATACATGGTATGTTTATATGTTTTTGGTAGCAATGGATATTGCAATAACACTTTTTTAGAAAGCAGTTTGACTTCGTATTACGGGTCATAGAATATTTTATTTACTTTGATCCTGTTCTAGAAATCTATCTTAAGGAAATATGAAAAATACAGTATGCACAAATATGCTAATAAAATTATTTATAAAGGTAAAAAATGGCATTAGCCTACACGTCAAACAAAAGAAAGATATGAATAAATTAATTATGCATAGTTATAAGGCAGCTTCAAAAATTTATGACCTGGAAGGTTTTGTATAATGACAACTATATAAAGAAAATATTAATGCATATGTAAATTTAAAAGACTGAACAGTAATATACTGAAATACTAATGATGATTGCATTATTATAATTTTTTTAAACCTTCCTAAATTTATGTTTTATTTCTGAGGGCAGAAGATGTTTGGACCAGTTAATGTAACTCTTGGCTATAAGTAATAATAATTTGACTCAAGAAACCTAAATGAATTGGAGTTCATTTTTCCCACTTCACAAGAAGTCCAGAAATTGTAGGTCATGGTTCTGTGACTTAACAGTGTCAAGGTTGGGAACTCTGTTGGCCTTTATTTCTTTGTTGCCAGATAATTGCTGAAGTTCTTGCCGTCTTCTCTACATCTGAGGCAGAAAGAATGAAATAGAAGAAAGAGACATGCCAGTTACATCTATCTATTTTTTTTTTAACTGGAAAAAAGTAAGTTTTCTCAGAGGCCCCCAGCTTAAGTCTCTGAATGAAGATTGAGTCAAGTCGGACATCTTTACTTGGAATGGAAGCTGAGAAAACTTACGAGATTCATGGTTCTGTGACTTAACAGTGTCAAGGGTGGGAGCCCTGTTGGCCTTTATTTCTTTGTTGCCAGATAATTGCTGAAGTTCTTGCCATCTTCTCTACACTCAAGGCAGAAGAAATGAAATAGAAGGAAGAGACATGCCAGTTACTCTTTTTTTTTTTTTTTTAACTGGAAAAATGTTAGTTTTCTCGGAGGCCCCCATCTTAAGTCTCTGAATGAAGATTGAGTCGATTTGGGTATCTTTACTTGGAATGGAGGCTGAGAAAACATATGAGATGTAGAAAAAAAAAAAAAAGTGTTGAAAATAACTTTGGGATGGCTGATAAACCCTCTAGCCCACCATGATAAACTATGGCATGGGATCCTGGAAGATCTCCATATGCCTCATCTCCAGAGGCATTCCCTATTGTTCCTATCTCAGTCACCCTGACTGCTAATGATTCTACTTTTCTCCTTCCACTTTTGCCTCTACCTTCCACCTTTGTCTATCACACCAACACAAAAAAAATATAAACGCTAGGAGGGGAAGTGAGGGTGAGCCTCAGTACCTCATTCAGGATTCTTGACTCTGCTTAAGACATTCAAATTCCCTTAGCACATTCAGTTACAGTCCTGGCAAAAACAAACACAGCTGACGTAGGTCTGAATTTCTATGCAGGTCCAGTGTTGCATTTCTTTAGTCATGCATATCAAATAGTCTTAAAAACAGAAGAGAGGGTGTTGTCTCTTCCCCCTCTCTACCCTTGAGAAGACTGGCTTGGCTCTTCATGACTCATTTATTGTCTCAGCATTATTATAATAAATGAGTTCTCTAGTACTGCTCTAAAGATACTACCTGAGATTGGGTAATTTACAAAGAAAAGAGGCTTGACTGACTCACAGTTCCTCATAGCTGCAGAGGCCTCAGGAAAACTACAATTATGGTAGAAGGCAAAAGGAAGCAAGGACAATCTTACATGGTGGCAGGAGAGAGAGAGTAAGAAGGAGGGAGCTCTGGACACTTATCAAACTACCAGATCTCGTGAGAACTCACTCACTGTCATGAGAACAGCAAGGGGGAAATCCGCCCCCATGATCCAGTCACCTCCCAGCAGATCCCTCCCTTGACACATGGGGATTACAATTTGAGATGAGATTTCGGTGAGGACATAGAACCAAACCATATCAGTCCATTAGAGGGAATCTTTAAGCTGGAGACAGTTTTATTAGACTATACTTTTAAAAAAAATTATGTAGTTGGCCAGGCATGGTGGCTCACGCCTGTAATCCCAGCACTTTGGGAGGCAGAGGCTGAGGTGGGCAGATCACGAGGTCAGGAAATCGAGACCATCCTGGCTAACACAGTGAAACCCCATCTCTACAGAAAATACAAAAAATTAGCCGGGCGAGGTGGCGGGCGCCTGTAGTCCCAGCTACTCGGGAGGCTGAGGCAGGAGAATGGCGTGAACCCGGGAGGCGGAGCTTGCAGTGAGCCGAGATCACGCCACTGCACTCCAACCTGGGTGACAGAGCGAGACTCTGTCTCAAAAAATAAAATAAAATAAAATAAAATAAAATAAAATATGCAGTGTGTTACTCTCTGGTAACTGTCATTTGACTTGTTATTTAAAAAAAAAAAAAAAAAGTTTACATAGTTCTCTTGATGCTGAGAAAATTAAAATTTTAAGTAAAAATTAGCAGGAGATATTTTATCTATATTTTATAGATAAAACCTATAAAATATATCTGGATCTGTTTCTTTTAAAATTGTAACTGACCCCAATTCACCATTGTGATTGGATTACACTATGTCAATAATGTTTCTCCCCCTTTCACTCTAGTTGTCTTATAACCTATTCTCTCTAGAGTGGACAGAAAGACTCCTTTTATCCAAAAATATTAATCATAGATAGCTACAGGCAAAAAAATGAAACTGGACCCATGTCTCTCGCCATATGCAAAAATTAACTCAATATGAATTAAAGTCTCAAATATAAGACCTGAAACTATAAAAATCTTAAAAAAAAAAACCTAAAAAAAAAACCAAACAAAACAAAACTGAAAAACAAACAAACAAACAAGAACTCTTCTGGACATTGGCCTAGGCAAAGAATTTACAACTAAGACTGCAAAAACAAAGGCCAGTAAAATAAAAAGACAAATGGGACTGAAACTAAAAATTTGCACAGGAAAAGAAATAACAGAGTAAACACACAACTTACTGAATGAGAGAAGTATTTGCAAACTATGCATCCAACTGAGGACTAATATCCAGAATCTACAAGGAACTCAAACAATTTAGCAATTAAAAAACCTCATCAAAACAAAACCCATCACCCCCATCAAAACCCTATTCCTTTCAGAGATGCTTTCTCCACCCGTACTAACTAAACTGGAGCTTTCCACACAGCCAGCATCTCTGTGTGGTCTTCCATGAGTTGCCACAAGATGGGCAAAAACAGGAACAGATGTTTTTCAAAAGATATACAAGCTGCTAACAAACATATGAAAAAATTCTCAACATCAATGCAAATTAGTTATTATAATAAAAGTGAAAATAAAAACCACAATGAAATACCATCTTCCACTAGTCAGAATGCTTATTATTGAAAAGTCAAAAAACACTGGATGTTGGCAAGGATATGGAGAGAAAGGAATGCTTATACGAATTGGTGGGAATGTAAATTAGTACAGCCTCTATGAAAAACACTATGGAGATTTCTCAAAGAGCTAAAAATAGAGCTACCATTTGATCCAGCAAGTCCACTGTTAAATACCTACCCAAAGGAAAACAAATCCTTGTGTAAAAAAGACACCTACAATTGTATGTATATTGCAGCATTATTCACAATAGTAAAGTAATGGAATCAACCTAAATGTTCATCAATGGGTGATAGGATAAAGAAAATTTGGCATATATATACCATGGACTACTACTTAGCCATAAGAGAGAATGAAATCATGTTATTTGCAGCAACATGGATGCAGCTGGAGACCATTATCCTACGTGAGATAAATCAGAAATTTGTAAGTGGGAGCTAAAAAATGGATGCTCATAGATATACAGAGTGGCATAATAGACATTGGAGACTCCAAAAGGGAAGAGGGTCAGAGGAATTTAAGGGATGAAAAATTACTGTTGGATACAATGTACGCTATTCAGGTTATGATTACAGACTTCACCACTACACAATATATCCATGTAACAAAATGGCACTCATATTCCCAAAATCTACAAAAATAAAAACAAATGAATCAGTTGCTAAAACAAAAAAATTAAAAACACCTACCAGTTTATCTAATGCATACTTTGCATTTAGAATCCAATCAGTTTCCTTACTTGTGATCCTCAGGTGTTCATTCAATATATATTAAATGAATGAATGAAGAAGTAATGAGAACAAGTAGTTCTGTGTCTAAAAAGTGAATTATTAAAGGTTGGTGATGAGATTGAAAAAGTTGACATGGAACCAAAATTAAGACCTTGAGTGGTATGCTAACTGGTTTGACATTTACTTGTTTTACTCCATCTCATGTCATTCTCTCTTTACTCACAGTGCTCCAGCATCAATATTCTGAGAGGGGCTCCAGGGATAGTATGCCCTGATACTGTTTTCATTGCTGTTTCTATCTCATCGTTTATATCCCGATTTCCTTTTACCCATTCAGAGATGCTTTCTCCACTCATACTAACTGAACTAGGACTTTCGACACGGTCACCATCTCAGTGTTTTCTTCCATCTCAGCTTTTTGTTGGATTATTTTTGAAAATTTGTGTTATTATATTTGTTAATTATCTTGTATTTGGTAAATCTACATCATTAGAATGTAAGACTTTTAAGAGCAGAGATCTTTTTCATCTAGCATCTAGTCAGTTCCTGAACAATAATAGATTTACTATAGATATCTGTTTAATAGATAATGTTGATATGAAGACCACACAATAAAACAAATCTAGGCAACAAGTACAGTGTATGCCACATGTCATTTGCATAAAAATTGTTGATCTCTTTTTTCTACATCCAGTTCCCCAAGGCTGTAACCTCCTCTAAGATAGGTACCATATCGTAATTAGCTTTCTTTTTTTCTTTTTTTCTTTTTTTTTTTGAGATGGAGTTTCATTCTTGTCAGCCAGGTTGGAGTGTGACAGTGTGATCTCGGCTCACTGCAGCCTCTGCCTCATGGGTTCAAGTGATTCTCCTGCCTCAGGCTCCCACATGGCTGGGATTACAGGTATCCACCACCATGCCCAGCTAATTTTTGTATTTTTCGTAGAGATGGGGTTTCACCATGTTGGCCAGGCTAGTCTCGAACTTCTGACCTCAGGTGACCCAGCCACCTCATCTTTCCAAACTGCTGGGATTATAGGCGTAAGCCAGAGCACCCAGCCCATATTGTAATTATGTTTTACCCCAGGTCCAACATACTCTTTAGCACAAAAAAGAAGATTTTTATAGTTAACAACAACAGAAAGAACAAACATATAATGAGTGAATAAGGAAAATTTTAACAAACCCAAAGATATTGGAATATGGCAGAAGCATTCTGGGAAACAAGGGTTAGAAAAATCGACAAAAGCCTGGGGATGAATTTACAAAAATGCTTGTAGGTTCTGTGAAGACATGAACTGTTCCTATCTTTTAAGCACTAAATCCCCATTAAATCCTTGGTGTACAGGAATGTTCCTGCAACTGAGGGGGTGTTAGTGTGTGTGTGTGTCTTAATGAGAGAGAGAGAGGTTTTGTGGCTGGAAAAGAAGACAGTGAAAGTTTGGAGTTAATATTGGAAAAGGTAAATGATAGCAAGATTTCAGGGAGACTAGACTGTACAACTAACTACTTTGAGACCATTCTTGTCAGCAATGGTTTACCTTTGAACATTTGTACTATATTTTCAGAGGCAAATCAATTCAGGAAGCTGAAGTAGGATGGAGAAGATAAGAGTTCATTGTCACGTCCAATAAAGTCTAATCCCTAATGATACCTGTTTCTAGAAACACAGCTAGGGTTTGTATTTGGTGTTATGTTACATTTAGTAACAGTATCTTTTCTGTGGTCAGATTGAAAAGGACTGAGTATGTTAGGGCAGAATGGAGATACTAACAAAAAATTTGCAGGTCACATGGTTTTTTCATCTGTTCATTTATCAGAGTTTGAGATGTATCAGATTTATTGGATTATCAAATCAAAACCCATTGTAGGAAAAATATTGGTGATTGTTTCTTTCCCCTTCTTGAATGTAGGGTGTTGAAATCTCATTTCAGGACGTTAAAAGTACTAGTTTTAGGGACTCTTGAAAGATGAGAAGAGTTTTCTATTCAGCTTTTGAGAAACATTGGTATAGGTTATTTGAAGCTACGTTGTGGTCTGCAAGGAAAAATGATTTGGAGAAGTGGCATTGTATAACCTGAATTCAACTGGATTTGCTTTCAGAAGTAGAAGTGAATGTTGTAAAATAGGCTCTCTGTGATGATTATGCCACATGTAAGATTTCTGTACATCATCAGACAGTGGAGGCTGGTCACTCATTTCTATAAAAGGTTCTCTGGTTTTGATAACTAACTCCATAGACATTATTGCCACTGTGGGACTTTTAGCCTCTTTGAAATCAGTTTTCTTCCCTGGTCCTCCTTAGTCTTGACAAAAATTCCAGTTTTGTCCTGAATGCCTGTCAAACAACAGGAAAACTAGGGATATTAAATGAATTATAAAAATATCTTGAGAAATAACATGGTCCTGCCACTTTTAATGTCTTTTAAAGGGTGTATGCTTATCTTAACAGAGTTGTCATGAAATACATCTAATATATATTCAAAAAGCAAAGTATTACTAATTACTGTGTATTCAGTGAAAAAACTGTTCCTGGGTCTATATATTTGGGAATTTTTGTTTTTTTTGTTTTTTGTTTGTTTTTGTTTTTGAGACAGAGTCTTGCTCTGCATGATCTCAGCTCACTGCAACCTGCATCTCCTGGGTTCAAGCCATTCTCCTGCCTCAGCCTTCTCAGTAGCTGGGATTACAGGCATCCACCACCACACCCAGCTAATTTTTATATTTTTAGTAGAGACGAGATTTCACCATGTTGGTCAGGCTGGTCTCGAACTCCTGACCTCATGGTCTGCCCGCCTCAGCCACCCAAAGTGCTGGGATTATAGGCGTGAGCCACCACTCCCAGCCAGGAAATGTTTATACTATTTTTCTTTTACAGAGATATGTAAAAATTATTGTTTGAAGAATTCAAGAAGTCTTGTGTTAAACAATCATGTTTAATTGCATTCAATTCAATGTTTTCTAAACCTATTTGAATATAGAACACTATTTTTATGGAACATCTGTTAACACTTTGCAAATTAATAGTGCTATATGAAACCCACTTGGGAAATTATGACCTACATAATTACTGTACCATGAATGGAAAAATATTTCTTGACAAATAAACATGTGATTCTCATGAGAGCATGTGAAGATAATTTATTTCCTTATGATATAAATTTCTGAGGGACATATAAGCTTTTGGTAATAAGTCATTTTAAATTATGTGTGTAAGGCACATAGTGAAATGCTTGTTCCTTAGTAGGTACTTAATAAATGTTAACCATTATTAAATTAGTAAATTCACATTGAGAAACCAGCATCTTATTGTATTGGTATTGATCAATTAGTTCTCTTTAGTAATAGATTATGAGACCTTCTAGGGTCTAATAATTTTTGTCAAAGCACAAGAAGATTGCACTTCTGATTTGTATCTATCAATTGTTTTTCATACGTACTGATGTTTTCTGTAGTAACAGTAGTTGTGTCTCCATAAAATATTGCTGGAATCATATTCTAATATTGTTCTAACATGAATGCTCTCTTGCACATACATCGTATGGTATGCAATAATGTCCTGTTAGATTTCTTTCATTATCTTCAGTCCTGCAACTCTGTATTACTCTCAGTAATTGTGATTGCAATAAAAGGAAACATCAGTATCCTATCTATGTAAAAATCCAGGAGCAAGGACCTTGTGGACTTTTAATTTTCACTCAGTCTTTCAGATGTTGGTTGCTTCCCTAACAAATGGGGCCATTCTCTTTATTGCTGAGGTTGGCTGAAAGGAGCTCTGGATTATAAAATGCAGGATAACTGCATCCTTAACTGTAAAATGCATCCAGATACTGCTCCTTTCCCTCACACCTCAGCCTGAAAACAAAATAAAACAAAAAGCAAGCAAGAATAGAAAGAGTATTCTTAGCTGAGCCAGCATGATATAAATGCTGTATTACCAGCTGCTCACTGAGCCACAGCTGAACAGATCTGCAGACGTCAAGCTGCCCCACATCCTCCTCTTAATACTGATGGGAGAAAATCCCTGTGGACATCCCAAGCAGGAAGTCTTGCTTATCCATACTGATACCCTAAAAGAAGGGTGCTCTTCTTTCTAGTCTTTGTAGTGTGAAAACTTCCAGGACATACTTCCTAAGGAAGTATCCTTAGGCACATCAGAATAGTAATGAATTCTTCTATTTGTAGACTTTGATGTGCATGAAGTCCTTCCCTGTCCTTTGTATCATGGGACGTATGTCCTTCCCTGTACGTCGTATTATGGGGGCTTAAACAACCTGCGAAGGTTATTTTGCAGATACAAAAACGAGACTTATGGAAGCAAGGTGACTTGACCAAAGATTTTGACCATACATCATCAAAGTCTAAGGTTGTTCCAGATAAGCAAATATAAGGTACTAAATATGGTTTGCAAATTTTCTTACATTCTTTAAAAAAAAAAAAGATCTGAAAAGTCTATTAAACAAAGAGATTCCCAGATGTCTTTTTCTTCCCTTGACCCCACTAAGGATGGGGACTTTGCAGGTTTCAGCGTGAGAGGAAACCAAAGGATGTGGCAGTGCTTTTCAAATTTTTAATGTGTTTACAAATAAATTGGGAATCTGTGGAGGGGCCTGAAGATGTGCATTTCTTGGAAGATCTCAGGTGAGGGTTGCCACTGCTGAACGTCTGTGGACCATGATTTGGGTAACTCGGTCTAAGTGATTCTGATGGAAGTGGACTTGAATGCAAGGAAACTATGTTAAAGATCCCTCCATCTGACAATTATTTAATAAGTTCTATAATTGGAATCACGCTTGAATCGGGTTTGCCTTTTAGACTGAGAAAGCTATCATGAATGTAAAATTATGAGTTAGTGGGAACAACTTTTAGAAAAGAGAACAATAACTGTATGTATTAGGGTTCTCTGGAGGGACAGAATTAATAAGATATATGTATGTATATACAATATATATACACACACATATAAAAAACTCCCATATATATAGGATATATATATATATATAGATATCAGAGAAAGATATGTAGGATATATAATATATAATATATATACTTAAAATATATATTTATATACTATATACTATGTATTATATATAAACTATATATTATATATTATATACACATGTAGATATATATGTATATAATATATAATATATGTACATATACATATATTACATGTATAATATATAGTTATATATACTATATATACATATAGTATATATTATATAATATATAAGTATATTTCATATACAATGTATATGTAATATATAGTTCATATATAATGTATGTATAATATATGATATATAATTTACATAATTCATGCTACATATTATATAATATACATACATATATATATGTATATGTATGTGGGAGTTTATTAATTAGTGTTAACGCACACGATCACAAAGTCCCACAATAGGCCGTCTGTAAGCTGAGGAGCAAGGAAGCCAGTCCAAGTCCCAAAGTTGAAGAACCTGGAGTCCGACATTTGAGGGCACGAAATATCCAGCACAGGAGAAAGATGTAAGCTGGAGTCTAAGCCAGTCTAGCCTTTTCATGTGTTTCTGTCTGCTTTATATTAGCGACAGCTGACTAGATGGTGCCCACCCAGATTAAGGGTGGGTCTGCTTTCCCCAGCCCACTGACTCTGATGTTAATCTGCTTTAGCAACACCCTCACAGACACATCCAGGATCAATACTTTGCATCCTTCAGTGCAATCAAGTTAACACTCAGTATTAACCATCATACTGTAGAAGCCCAATGTGGAATTCATGTTGAATTTCTTCTTTCAGGATCACTGGTTTTGATTTAAGCATATCAAGAAAATTGCATAGAGATCAAAAGGGGCAGAGTATGATGAAAATTACTGAGGGAAAGAGGAGTGTTATATATGCTTTGGTAGTAGTTATTTTTTTCTAAAAACAAAAGCTAAAACTTATATTGCTGATAAGTAAATCATACCAGGACATAGATTTCACAACTAAATAATTTCATAAACTCGTGTTTCACATGCTATTTTCTGAAAGTTTGTATTTGTTTCCTTCTTGGGATATTGTGATGTTGGGCTATTATTTGGGGTCATCCAGGTATTTTACTGGGGCATTGAGAGAAGACGACACAGCGCGACCTTATGTGTAATCCCTCCTTTTCCCATAGCCAAACACCTTTGTCTCTATGCAACATTTTGTCTTCTAAAACAATTGAGATATATACCTGATACTCCACTGTTGTCTCTAATTTGAAGGATCAAAGTTTCAGACAAAAGTGGAAAACTTCCTGCAGACCATAAAGTGCTTTGAGGGATATTTCTGGAGACAAGATTTATTATAATACTTCTCCATCACAGGGGGGAAAAATGATGCCAGCCCTCATTTTGGTCTCATTATACCAGGATTTGATTTTAATGAAGGAAAATGATTTAATTATAAAATGTCTCTAGAGCATTGGTCATGATGACAGTATCATATAGGGAGACTCCATGTCTGTGTGCCTGTGCGTGTGTGTGTATGTTTGCTGTGCATTTCCTCTGTACATCTTTCCTTAATTTTTCTTTATTTTCCTACTATTTTCTCCACTTTGAGAATCATAAAAGAGCCCCTAAACCACTTGTTTATTCAGAACTTTGATACCTACAATATTATTTTATTAATTAAAATCACATGATATCTAATGTTAATATAACCTATGACACTGGCATCCTTTTTTCTACCCAGGAAAGCATTGCTTTAATCCTCCTCACCTAGATTTGTCAACTTCTACTCTTATTCACTCCCAGACTTTGACTAACTGCTTCACACTCAAGTGGTAATGACTGATACAAGCTATTGTGTTACCTCTCCCACCGAAACCTGTATTTTAATGTACAAATACAGCCTTAAGCTAAAGTTTCCACTGTTTAATATGGCATTTCAGATATGATAAATTGGTGAGTCAAACTGAGTAAAGCAAGAACCCTGAAGCCATACCCATAGGTAGGTATGTACTTAATTCACCTCGTTTTGAATTTTTGTTTTGCTATTATTATCTACTGTCTCCTTTTTTTTAGTCTCAAATTTTCCAAGCTCTAAAAACAGTAGATTACTACCAATTATGCATAATGTACCACTTCAGCCTAACTTGTCTCGCTGGTGACAACGCTTCCTGGCACACGGCCAATGGCCCCTCTGGCGGAAATGCATCCATTTTTGCAGTTCCTTTAGATGACGTACTCCTAGACCTGACCACTAGATGTCTCTGTAACTACATGCTGGACCAAATCAGAGAGCATGGCCCACCACAAAACCTAAGGTGGGCCATAAGGATTTATCCCCAAATCGCAAATACCTATTGGCATTATAATGGAATTCTCTTAAATAAACATAAGGTACTGCCACTAAGTAATGAGTTATTTGGTTATCTGCATGTGTTTATGTGTCTTAATATTTGTCAGCGGTAGTTCTAGCAATCCTCAAGATAAGCTCTGAATAAGAAATTTAACTGGGCATGTGTGTATACACATACACGCACACACACACCACACACACACACTCTTAGAAATCTTGCTTCTTGCGGGTAGGAGAGACAAAATCCAATATCCAATCTTAGAGCCCTATAGTCATATATGGAAACATTTATTTGGATGACTAGTTTACTTTTCAAAATAGAATATGATGACCAAGGGGGAAAATTGTCCAAAGCTCTCTGGATACAGTTGTTGATCATATTATACCTACATTGGTGGACCAGTCAGGCTCAGAATACGACTCCCTTCCTTCCTTCCTTCCTCCCTCCCTCCCTCCCTCCCTCCCTTCCTCCCTTCCTTCCTTCCTGCCTTCCTGCCTTCCTGCCTTCCTGCCTTCCTTCCTTCCTTTTCTTCCTTTTCTTCCTTCCTTCCTTTCTCCTGGAAGAAAGGAAGGAAGATCTCTTTCTCCATCTCTTTTATTCACAATTAACATTCTCTCAGTAAGTGTCTGAGATTATGAGACTGTTGACATTTTTCCTAATGTATTTTATGTTGGAGATTGTGAGTGCAAGATTGTATTTCAGATCTTGGTTATTACTGTTTTAACCTTAGTTCTTCAATACTACCTCATTTAATAGATTCTCAATGAATGTTTTTAAAAGGTAAATGGATGAAGCAAATGGTGTTTTTACAGTAGATACATGAAAATTCAGGTTAATGTACAATTAATATGAATAAATAATTAAATATATGGATATAAAAATAAATGTTTTTAGTCATTGAAAAATAATATAAGTTTTGCACTTAAGCTTATTGAGTAATTCAAATTTGTCTGACAATACACACTCTGATTAGGTGAGAGAAGTGCCACAACAATGCATTAAACTTTAAAAGATTTTGTGTATTACTTCATCTATCAGAATATATTCCTCATGTAAATTCCATATATTATAGTGGTAGGGGGAAAAATAAGATGAGAACAACTAGTAAGTAAATGCCATTAATGACCTACTCTCATGAGAAAATAAAGATATATATATATACACACACATACACACACACACAAATATAGGTACACTCAAAGTGCTTTACAATAACATATTTTTATATTAAGGTAGCATATCCTCACTGTAGTGATATTCTTTCTAGTTATTTATGAACAAGTTATTTTCTCCAAAAGAACATAAAACCAAAATTGAGCTCTTTTCCTGTCCAGCTTAAATGATTATAGATTCCACATGAGTAGAGGGGAATAAAACATTTCCTGTTTATCTGGTCTTTTATATTGATGATTTCCCATGCATTTGGTGAGCATCTCAGTATGTTGCCACAATCCCCTTTGAATTCCTGAAATACAGTCATTTCCTGAGGGCAAGTATAATAGTTGTCTAGGAACTGGCACAACAGTTTGAGTTCATTCTCTAGCTATTTGAGCATGTCCAAAAACTTCTAAAAAGTCCATTACTTTCCTCATTTTCTTTCCTAGTATGAGGAAAAAACCTAAGGAGAAGCCTAGTATTTTCAATTCTGGAGGCATAAAAATGGCTATAATAGCTGACATTTACCAATCACTTACCATGCATTGTAAATTGTGAGGTAATGCATTAAAAAAAGTTAGCATGTATTAAGTACCTATTATATACCAGCTACTGTTCTTTGTTCTTCCCAGTAATTAAGTCATTTACTCTTCAAAATCAACCCTAAAACTCTTACTGAAAATTGATACATAAAGGTTAAAATCATGTTAATACTCATAGAAATGGAACTTGAAGCCAGACAGTTTAGCTCTAGAGGTTGTACTCTATGTCTTGTGCAACAATTGCTTCCTAACATACTCTTGAAATGTTTGTTGTGTATTGTTGGTGTAGTTTCTTTAATTGGCATGATTGATCCTCTCTAACTACTTATTACACAAGTACCATCATCTGTCCAACTTAGTCGGAATGCCATTATCTCGCTTGGAAGCTTCTCCTCTCCTCCTGTCTAACCTCACCAGGGACTTTTTTATTTTTTATTTTTTTGTTTTAAAGGTTGATTGAGTTTCAAACACCAGACGGCTAGAGAATGAGAGTCTTCTGAATACACTGCTGCAATTTCTTTGCCATTCTGCAGAGTATTTCTTTCATAGTTGGCTCTGCTTATTCACTGCAGTGGCTGTGTTCTTGCTATTTGCCTCAGGAACAAAAGTGATGCCCCAAATTTAAGCACCAAGGTAACAGGCCGGGTTTTCACATGCACATCCTCAGCCATTGTTCCCACAGTGCAAAATTTTACCTGAGTTTCTAGACCTGGCTATAAACTGTAATAACACCTGTCTTTTTCGCCAAACCTATTACAGTTTGGATTTCCCATTCTGTAATGGTAAGCTGGCACAATTGCTTTCTTCTCTTTCTTTTAAACTCTGAAGACTACTCAATCCCATGAAGTTTCCATAGTTTAAACCACCAAAGGATATGTTTGACATCAGTCCCCGTATTAGTCTGTTCTCATGCCTCTAATAAAGACATACCCAATACTGCGTAATTTATGAAAGAAAGAGGTTTAATTGACTGACAGTTCCCCTTGGCTAGGGAGGCCTTAGGAAACTCACAATCATGGTGGAAGGGGAAACAAACAGGTCTTTCTTCACATGGTGGCAGCAAGGAGAAGTGCCAACCAAAAGGGGAAAAAGCCCCTTATACCTTATAAAAACCACCAGACCTCATGAGAATTCACTCACTATCAAGAGAACAGCATGAGGGTAGCTGCCCCCAGATCAAATTACAACCCACTGATTCCCTCCCACGACATGTAGGGATTACAGGAACTACAATTCAAGATGAGATTTGGGTGGGGACACAGCCAAACCATATTCAGTCCTTTTTCTCTAAGAAGACTCATTGAACTCTGTGTAGATGTTTTACCTTCTCCCCAGAGGCCTTCATACCAAGGGTTGAAGTGATCTTTGCTTAGTCACGTACATCTCCGGTTGTGGCCTTTTAGGGACTATTTAATTACATCTGTCTCCTCAACTAGACTACAAGCTAGTGTATTCAATGTCTAGATCAGTATCTGTTATAAAATGGTGATTAAATACTTGTGGGGAATGTGGGGAAAAGAAAGTAAGAGAGAAAAGGAGAGCAAAAAAGCACTGCCTCTAGTATGTTGGTTATACTCTTTCCCAGGAAAGAATCTAACCAGCAAAGGTGACAACATATGACAACAGATACAACATATACCAACAATACCTACAAGCAGCCACTCAAACCTTACTGTGACTTTTCATGAAACTCCAAGGTAACTTTTGTTCTAACAACAATGATAACTTCACCTTGCTGGGGATTTCATTATTGTTAGGCAGAAAGTTGAAACTCCACAAGGATATTAGTAAACATTTGAAACTTACATGACAAAAAAGATGCCTTTTTTTGGTCCATATGGGCCTGTGCGTTCTCTAACATACTTAAATGCAGTAAATAGTACATTATCTACTTGGTTGTTTAAATAAGACTCTGAGAGTTAACCTTAATTACTTTTTTGTCACCTCCCACATGCACACCATTAGCTAATTCTCAGAGTTGACCTCAGAAATAAAAATTAGAAACATTCTTAAAAATTCTCTGATGGCTTTCTTGAGACTGGGAATAGAAACCAAACTCTTGAAAACTGCCTCCGGAGCCCTTCATAATCACATTACTTTATAATCAGCTACTCCTCTGCTCTCTTTCTCACCACTTTCCTTTTTTGCTTTTGTATTTAAACAGCACCTGGCTTCCTGTTGTTTCTAAAACATATCAAGCTTGTCATTCCCTTAAATCTTCACACTAGCTATTGCCTTTCCTATCACTCGGCTCTTGGCTTAAATATCTCTTCTTCATAGAACCCTAACTCAACTTTCCAATCAACATTAGAAAATTAGTCATGCTCTATTACATAACACACATTCTGTGGAAAGCACATTTCATGGTCAGACTCTTTGTTGTTTATTTATTGACTTTTTATTGTCTATCTCTTGATGACAGAATATAATTTCCATAGAAGAAGGAATTTCATCTCTCTTCTTCACTGCTATGTCCCCATGTCCTCAAAGAGTGTCAGGCAAAGAGTGGATACTTAAAAAGTAAACCAGCAAACAAGAAGTAGAATAAAATCTCTGCCAAATGAACAAATTAATAAACTTCAGGAACTCTAAGAACACTTTTCACACCAAAACTAAAAATAAGTCTCCCAATTTCAAATGCTTACAGAAAGTCATGTATATGTACAATAGATCATCACCTAAGTCATCACCTACCATAAATTCCTTCCCTTCCTGCACATCTATACCATTTCTCAAATAGATAAGATATATTTTCATTCTCCTTGAAATCATCAAGTTGGTTCTGTAAATTGCTTTGACTAAACAACTGCAGTAAGAATTGATGTTCTGGGACTTTAATCTCAGTATTGAAGAAGACTGAATGTTACCACTTCTCTTTTGTGGTCACCAGCAGCCATGCTTGGGGAAGCTTGTGATAGTCTATTCAATGATTAGAGACCATGTGAAGAGAGGCCTGGGAAGACAACCAGCTATTCTGGGTGTTCCAACCCCAGCAGTGTCTAGCTGACTCTAGTTATATGAGTAACTTCAGTCAATATAACGAGGAGCAAATAACTGCCAAGATAAGTCCCGACCAAGAGAACCTTGGAAATTATTGCTGTTTTAAGCCACTAAGTTTCAGTGTGGTTTGCTATATATTAATAGAAAACTGAAACATTTAGCTAATACTAAACAATAGAACAGGAATAGGTTAGGGAAATAGGCAGTGAGTCTGCTTGTTTTTAGAGGAACATAACTCTTGCCTAATCACAATGCCTTTGCAAACATGGTGTGGACTGTACAAGCAACCAAAACATGAGCACAAGCTATACGTTGCTGTCAGTTTGCTGCTGTGGTTATAAAATATAAGACTACTTTGGGGACCATTTGCATGGTGATGTTTCAGCACAGAACTGAGCTGGCAGGAGGAATTCCAGGTGGAGACAGTGTCAGCTCCAGAAATCAGCAAGGAGGTAATAATTGTTCTCAGTCAGAGTTCAGGATGCCAGCTCATGGAAGCAGCCTGAGAAGTCCCAAGGGGACATGAGGCATCAAAAGCTATAGTTTATGTTAGAAGCTGTGGAACAAGAAAGAGAAAAGGAAGTCAACGTAGTTAAGTGGCAGAGATCTGGGAAGATGTCACTAGTGTGTTCTGCCTGGATTCTGCGTAGTGCTGTCTTCATTCCATGATTCCTATAACTGTCCTGAAGGAACCATCCATATGTTGTCCCTTGTTCTATACACATATCCCAAAAGGTGGCCCCAGTTTCACAAATTCTGAAGTCACAAATCTATCAATATATGGTCTAAAACAACATTTCAGTTTTAGAACAGTATTTTTGATTCACTGAGCTTTCTACAATATGTGACTGAATTATCTGAAGACTCGAAAAGCTGGAGACTGGAAAAAAAATTGGGCTCTATCTAAAAGGCAGTCTATCCCTTACCCACGTGCTCACTCCTGATTCCACTCATGGAAACAGCTGCTTGAAACCCAGTTACCATTCTTTCTAGAGTGGCCTTGTACACTTGAGCACATCGCCCTTCCCGTAGCTCAGCTACCCCATTTAGAAAACCAGAGTAGAAATCCCTTCTTCATGATGCTAGAATGTAAATTAAATAATTACTAATTTGTTAAACACTTTGAAAATGAAAATGCTAAGTATTGTTATTATTTCAAGGGTAATTTACTTCTTCTGATTCATTTGTAATTATTTCATCAAAACACTGTTCAGTGAGAGCTGTTTGATGTGTAAAATGCCTTATGGGCCTTTCCTATAAGACTTTTGTTATCAAAATTAGATGGAGGCCTTGCCAACTAGAACTCATTGGCAACCAAAGGTTTATAATAGTGTAAATGTCAAGTCACTTCTTTACTCAGCCAGAGGCCCATTGGAAAACAAGACCCAAAACAGTAAGTCATCTCCATACTTGTCTGTAATAGTCCCTTACCAGAAAATCAAGTAAGTTCCAAAGAGAGGCCCAGGTAGCAACTGGGAAACTGACCAATTTGATTTTGGCCCTTCCCCTGCCCTTCGCACCTTTCTGGGAACTCCTGCTTTCTCAGGTTCGGGTGCCTAAATCAGTCTTTCTGGTATTTACAGACAGCCATATGTCGTATTAGAAGATTAATCTGATGCACCAAGCCCCTTAATGAAATTAATCATGATGACTCCTGAACAATATATTTTCAAAGTACCCCTGGGAAAAGTGAGGATTTAATAGTTAACCCTTGATGGTCATGAAGCATAACCTGAAGCAGTCAATGATAAATGAGAAACCTTTTTGAAGTCTAGACTTCAATTTTTAAATAATCTTGTAAATTTTAATTTTTATCTGTACCAATCCTATTTATTTCTGCATAAAATTAATGTTTAATATTATATTTGGCTATATGATTCATTAATATGAATCATTTCATTCATTCTCAACATCATTTACTGGTTTTAGACATTAGTATTTTGCTACTATCTGTATAAATTTTCAAAAAAAATACTCCAGAAGTATCTATATTCCATGGGGAAGCATGACACTAAGTATTACCAATCTAAAGGACTCTCAAGATAGCTTTTTGACCTTTCTTCAGGGTTGTAAATTGATTAAAATAAATATCTATTATATTACTCCCTGACTAACCTCAAAGCACATAAATTATACAATTAAAAACCCAAATTGGTATCTTCTGTCAAATCTCTATTTGCTTTTGCTTTATCAATATACTCCATCTTGGCACTTGGTAACTGCCCCAAACAAGCCACAAACCGTGTCATCCTGAGCTCTGTCCTCACACTCAACCCCCAATTTAGCCACTCAGTGATACTGATATTTACCTTATTTTAAATCCTTTTATTTTTCATTCCTTAATGCCCTGTATTACTTGAGGTTCTTCCAATTGTAAAACAGAGAACTCTCAACCCAAAGTGCTTGAAATGGTAATATAAACCTAGTGGTTCAAATAAATGAAAAATCTAAAGGTTGTGAGAATTTCCTGTGAGGTATGATACCATGACTTGATATTGTCAAAACCCCAGATTATTTATGTCTATCCTTTTCCCTTCCATGGTTCTCTTTCATTTTCTGTTTGTCTCCTCTCTTAGTTATAAGATGTCCTGCTTCAGCATCTAGGGCTAAATGTTTATATGCTTGCATCCTATGGGAATGGGATAGTTTCTTCTAGTAGCTCTCAATAAAATGAAGAAAGTTTTCTTCATCTGAGAAGTGAAGACTTGCTGATTGGCTTAATTCAGTGAGACTGTATTAGTCCAGTTTGTCACTGCTGATTAAAGACATACCTGAGACTGGGAAATTTACAAAAGAGAGAGGTATTTTGGACTTACAGTTCCAGGTGGCTGGGGAGGTCTCACAATCATGCCTCCATGATTCAATTACCTCCCACCAGGTCCCTCCCACAACACATAGGAATTCAAGATGAGATTTGGGTGGGGACACAGCCAAACCATATCAGAGACCCTACCTGTGGCTGACATTGGCATCTATAAAGGGACACAGCAATCCCACTGTCTCCCCCAACCTCTTTGAAAATATTATTTCCATAAAGGAGAAGGAATGGCAAATCATATCCTGACTCACTGCCACTATCTTAGTCTGGGCATTTGCTATGTCCTGTATGGACTGTTCTGAGAGGTTTGAGAAGGATTTTGCTACTCAGTATCCAGTTCTCTTTTTCTTAATTGAAGTTACTGCTTCCATTTCTTTCTCAAACCATCTGTCGTCTGTGATGTCTCCAGAATAATCTTTCTCAGACATCATTATTTTTATGTCACTTCTATAGTTAAAAACCATTAAATGACACCCCATCATCCACAAAGAGTGGCTTTTACAATGTGCTTTATGTGTTCAACCAGAAAAGTCTTCTTTTATCTGCTTTAATACTTTTAGATATGGTTTTTTTTTTTGAAGGAAAAGGTTAAGGATCAAGAAAAGTTTAAAAACCAGAGATCAACAGAATAAAGTTCAAGTTCTCTAGCATGATATACAGGAGCTACTATTACCTGAATTCTTACCACCTTTCTGAATCACCTCCCAACTACTCCTACCTACTCCATAATTCATATGCCAGTGTTAGCCAATTACCCATGGGTCTCCAAATAATCCACACCCAGATTTCTGGCCCTCCACCAACCCTGTTAAATCTCCTTATCGTATTTATGTTCATTCTTAAAAATCCATCTTAGTCATTGTGACCTGAAGCCCCAGTGTTTGTCACTATTACTGGCTATCATTACACTATGTTGTACCTATTAACAGACATGTTATCATCATTTGTATAATATTTGCATCTCTAGCATTTAGGATCTAAGAACTGACAAGTGAAATTAAATAGAAATGAATATATTTCCAATGCTGAAACTAGCAGTATGGCATAGTGTAGAAAGTGCTTTTTAAAAATCATTCACCCATTGGTATTTATTCTACCAATGCTACTAATTCAGTGGGTCTCTGCTGACAAATCACTTATGTGAGTTTCTGATTTTTGTGTTTCTTGTTTCTTTATTAACTTATAAAGATAAAGAAAAATATCTACTTGAGAAAGCTGTTTTAAGTATAAATTAAAATAATGTGAAATTCCTTTTAGATGAGTTGTATGTTGGTTAAGATGTTTTAGATGCAACTAACAGAAAACTGACTAAAACTGCTTTGAAAATGAGAAATTATTATATATATAATAAAACCTCCTGGGGGCAGAGTCATTCCAGGGTTTGGTGTTTCAGTGGATCAAAGGTATCATGAAAGACTCAGGTCCTTCCATCTTTTTGCTCTGCCATTTTCAGCATTTTGACTTTTAATCCAGTGGGTGCTCTCATGACTACAAAATAGTGGCAGTAATTCCAAGTATTATCTTAGCACACAATTATTTCCTCAAATCCATCTCTTTTGAAAAATGAGAAAACCTTTGTTAGACCTGCCACTGACAGATCTCCCTACAGGTCTTATGGGTAGCAACAGTCACAAGGCTTTTTCTAAACCAAGTACTGACAAGGAGAAGGGATTGTCATAGGTGGTTCAGGCCAATCATGATTAGCCCAGGCTGGGGTTGGGAAGAGCTCAGCCCCTTGAGAAGACAATGGCTATCAGATACTGGAAAAAAAAAATTAGAGTCACATCACTGTGGAAAAGGCAGAACAATGACAATAGGCAGCAGCTAATCATGACCTCTTCCTCCAAGATTTTAGTTATTACTCTAATCACTCCTATGTAGGAAAGAGAACACTGTACCTTCTCATGAAAGCAGTTTTCTTCTACTGATCCACTATATTACTTACGGTTTATTTTATTATCTTCCTTTAAGTATCATTTTGTGGTCATATGATTGGAATATATATTTCATGAAAAACACACAGCTAAAGATACAACCAGGGACAAAAGTCTCCTGCATAGTGGAACACTTATCCGTCTCAATCTGCGCTGTCCTACACCCTTGAACTCCTTCCTGCTTAATTAAAACTGCAGGAGGAAACATGACTCCAAGTCAGTTCAGCTTCCCGGATCAACAATGATGCTGATTCCACATTCATAATTAATTCTCCTCAGTTTTAAGAATGAAGCCTTGGCTGATTAAAGATTCTTGGTGGATTATTGCTGATGTCTGAATTGCTGAAACAATGGGCAGCCATGCAGTGTCTTTTTGATCTACATGAACTTGGGATGTGGAAAAAGAAAAGAGGCATTTTTCTTTCCCCTCCAGAAATCTCACTTGACATTTAGCAAGGGACATTTGTTAGAATGTCAGTTTGATAAAACTGTTTGCTGAAGTCAGCCCGCATTTGCTACTGAGCTATAACAATAGTTAAGCACCATAATTACTCTGGGCAGTTTTAAGGAAAAAATGTTATCAGAAGATTTGAGAAAAATAAATCCAAACAAGTAACCATGCTTCTTCCATCATCATGTTGAATTCATGTTTTCCTGACACACTCCCACTGAATCTGAACGCTGAATTGGTAGCAAAGTTACCAACAGTTGCTATGGCAGATGGAAATGTAGTAGTCCATATCAGAGGGGTAAGTAGTACAGCTGTAGAAATATCTCCAAATATAGAAGACATAAAGCCTACAGTTGGGATTTTCTATCTGGATGTCATTACATTAAGTAATAATAATAGCTAACAACTGTTTTTATTATGCTTACTGTGAACCATTAACCCAAGAGCTTTACATATAGAAATTCATTTCAAAATTCTAATCCTGTAGAATGAAGACTATTAGTATCTCCATTTTACAGATGAGGGAACTGAGGCACAGAGAGGTAAAGAAACTTACCTGAAGTCATACTAAGATTTGAACTCTAAAATATTAATTCCAGAATATCATTCATAACTATTACATTATATTATCTTCTTATATATCCCAAACATTCATATACTTTATAGTGTAACTATGAGCAACCTTTTTCCTCATCTATTGAATAGTTGTAACAAAAAGGTGAATATGTATTGAGAACCTACTCTGTACCAGGCACTATTTATTGTTTTAGTTAATCCTCAAAGTGACTTCATACAGCAGGTGTAATTATTAATTCTTTAGAGAATCTCTTAATCTGGGAAACTAAGAAGATAAATGTTAACTAACCAGCTTGTAATTAGTGGGGCCATGACCGAAAGCCAAGAAATCTGGCTCTGGATCCTGGATTTAGTGCTGCTTCTCTCACTGAATAATGGTAAGAATAGCAAAATATATTTGTGAATTTTTCATAGGACCAAAAGCACCAATGAAATTAAAAAGTGTTTATATTTTTGTTTGGGGAAGGAAAATATGCACTAGCAATGTATGCTTTGTTCTTTCTATTTTTCTTTCATTCATTTATTAAAAGCCATTTAAAAAATCATTTTCCACATGCAGACTTTTATGGGGCACTGTGTGTAGAAAAGTAAAAATGGCATAGACCTTCCTCTTTAAAAGCCTTACATTTGAGGTGGAAAAGATGATCATGGAATCACACAACTTACAATATAGTGGATACCGAGTTCAACATCTATTATTTTTTCAGAAGTCTTCCTGTGAACTGCGTTTCCTCTATTTGTGGCATGGTGAGGAGGGGAAGGCTGCATTGCCCCTGGATCTCTTTGGAGAAATGTTGTAGACATTCATAAGAGGGTTCCTGTGGTGCATTTGGAAGGTTGTAAGAAAAAGGGCTTCATTATGATTTCAAGGTTCTATTATCCAAAAATGCCACCTCAAAAACTATCAAAGGCTGCTCTTCAGAAGTTCAGTACTGCTCTGTACACAAAGCAGGATGTTCCCCGAGAAGAAAAAGCACTTCTCCCATCGCATCGAAGGCTTACGGTATTACTGACCTCCCACATCGTTTATTGGAAGCTGAGGCCTTCTAAGGGTACAAAGGTGCTGCTTCAGTTTAGATTTTTCTCTTTGAATGATGGAGAGGCTCATTTAGGCCATCTTAAGACAGGGAAGTTTCAGAGTATGGCAGCAATGGAGGCTCTGAAGCTTGGGTATCAGATGGCTTGAGTTTGAATCCTTGTTGCAATAAGCAGCAGCCCTGAAACCTTCATATGTGACTTTACCTCTGTGTTTCCATTTTTACATGTGGTACATCAGAAACATAACAGTAGTTTATGGATGATTACAGGAGTTAATAAATACAATATACATTACTATACGAATAATTAGGGCAGAATAAGTGCTCAGTAAGTGGTAGCTTTTATTATTGTCGTTAGAAACTTGAAACTCTTGGCATTAGTTACAGTCTCTGGGTTTCACCATCATGACCTTTCTGATTTTCCCCATATATTTCTACTTGGCCATTTGTCTGGTGTCTTATAATCTCAGTATAGACATGGCCCCTCACAGTCTCAACCCTACCTGGCGTGTCCTTCTACTTCCAGCTTGTGTTGCTAATTGTATCAATCTCTCCATGTTTCTTAGTTTAAATTCCTGAGAGACAAAATCTCCTGGCCAAATTCACTTTCTTGAGGAAGGACATTTAGCCTATGTCATGGAAGTCATTGTAGATTTGATCCCTATGACTATCCAAATTGACCATATCATGAGTCAGGGTTATTTAGATGTGCTTCTTCATCAGGAGCTCTATGGATCAGTGTCCTTTAGAAGGGAACATTTTGAGGCACAACCTCTTTGTTACAAACATAGTCAAGTGGAAGTGTGGAGTTCAGGGACAGGAAGTTTGTATTTAGTAATGTTACACTGTAAATTTTTGTTCCATCTGTACTTTGGGTATTTCTTAATTACAACTTCTCAATTTCAGTTTAAGACCAGGACTGGTTCAACTTTGTATCTTCTCAACCAAGTATAATACAACACTGGGCATATTAGATATCTAAACATATTTTTACTAAACATTTTTGAAATGAATGAACGAACACATACCAGTTTTCCTCTACTTTCGTTTGTGAAGGTAATATTTAAAATTCATACACTACTTTCCACCTTAATTATTTCAACCATTGCATTCTAGACTCTGTATTATGACCTTGATTTATGCTATATGACTTAATTTTTCCAATGACCCAATCAGTAGAATTCATCGTCCCAATTTAACATATGAGCAAACTGAGAGATTTAGTAAGTAATTTAGCTGGACTCCCCTAAGCATGAAGCAGGGATTTAAATACATTTATTTTGCGTTAGAGCTCAGCTCAAGTATTTCACACGTTATTATCTTATGTTTGTGATAGTTCATATTGCTGATTTTTCACCAACCACCCCCCCAGCTGGCAGGGTCTCTTTGAATATCTGTTCTATCATGCGACATGTTATCTGCCTTTCCATTTTTGTGTCATGGGCGCTTTTACAGGCTTTGCTTTCTGTTTAATATTACAGGCTTAAGTATAGAACATAGCGACCCTTCTAAACAGGAAGAAGGTTGTGAGAGACTCTGTTAATTCCTCGAGGAAATGCATTTATACCTGCACAAAATTATACTTCCCTGCAACCATACCAGAGGTGATACTTACTTCTATAGCACACCTATTCCCCATCACCTTGTTTTAAGTGTGGGGGTAATATTTCCTATGAATGGCTAATTTCATGAGAAGGACTGACTGGAAACAGTGGAATATTTTCTCGTAGTTTTGAAAAAGTTTGTATTTATGTCTCAGGGGTATACATATCAGATTTCAGATATGTCTATATAAATCTGATAATTCTTGGTAAAAGTCTATTGCTTAAGATGGAAGTATTACGTTTTTCAGTGCAGGTTATGGCAGACATGAAGCTGGGATTAAGTAGAAAGGAATATTTGAACTAGCCAGGTAATTTTCTAATAAAGAGCTGAGATCCAGCATGTGTGTGTGTGTGTGTGTATACATATATATACACACACACATATAGATACACACACATACACCATATATATGGTGTTCGTTGGGAAAATAAATGTTAGCTAGGATAGCAACAGCAATGAATAGAAAAAATAGGGATTAAAGCATAATATGTATAGTGGACAGAAAAATGAGCATCAGGGACACTTTTTTAGGCAAATAAAAATCTATATATAGTACTGACGTGCCTAGTATAGTTGTTATTTGATAGAAAATCTAGATAATTGGAGATTAAGGGAGCTGGATGTTGGTAAAACTCAAACAATATATTCCATTTGAAAAAACTGGAAACCTTTTAGGGTTGGGCTGATTAACTTTAGTTCCTGGTCCTGAGGGCCTGTGCTAATTTGCTGATTCGCAGATTTGCATGATTGCTAGTCATGACTGAGAAAGCAAGCTTAGAGCTATGCCAAACTCTTGCATAGTGGTTTTTGGTAAGAAACTTGCTTTTTCAGGGGTCACTACATGTAATCAGAGGCATGGGATACATTGTCATGCACAGCATTCAAGGACCTTTCTGCTTTTAGATCGAGGACTATAAAAGAAAAGTGATGTTTTTGTTTCCACAGTCAACTTTTATTTAGGTCAGCTAGTTTAAACTCATGTTGTTGGTTCACTCTCAGGACCCTATGGCTGATTCTTATGTCACTTTTTTTCTAGCCATTGCTACAACTTTTCCTAGTATCCTGCAGCCATAATTCACTGTTTTTCATTTATATCCTTTTTCTGGGTATTAAGGGTTGTCACTGAGTATGCCCTGTGATTGCCAGTATCGCAGGAACAGTCAATAGTATTGATGGCATTTCCTCACAATTTCCTGGATAATTGTGCTATTTTAATTAGAGTGTGGATAGGTCTATAAATGAGTTGCTAGACTTCTCCTCAGTAAGGAGCATCTATTTCTATTTTAATTCACTGCTGGTATTCTCTAAGGAAATGCCAAAATGCTTTCCATCTGGAATTAGGAATCCTTTATTTTCATTGGGGAAATCTGTGCTCCTGTGAAACTCTTTAGTTTGGCTCATTACTCAGTTGCCACGCCAGAAGAGATGGAAAACATCAGAAATGAAAACACCTCAAATGACACCAGGGGTATGTAGAGAATTTTAGAGTAATTTTGATGCGTTTTCACACATAGTATGTAAAAAGTCTCATAGTATCGCTATGAAGTAGTTAGGTAGATATTATAATATTTACACTTTCTAAAATAAGAAACCAGTTAGACACATCATGGTTATGTGTGCGACTTTAGTGAAGTCACTTGGTACATTAATTTCAGAGCCAGCTGCCCTGACTTCAAACCCATACTCCTTCCCTGGCATGCACTGTCCCCCAACCATGAGATTCAGAAAAGAAAATGTAGTAAAGTGTCTGTAACATCAAGTACAGGAAGCAAGATTTGCTTTACTTTGTTTAGACCGGGAGTTCTATGTTAATGCTACAATACAGAAGTGGCTCAGTGATGGGAGAAGCACAAGAACTGAAGTCAGAGGGCCTGATGTTCCTTTTTTGGTTTTGCCAACCAAGTTTTAGGACTTTTTGCATTTACCCTTTTGGCCTCAATTTCTTCACTGTACTATTAAGATTAATAATATGGTTTATAGTGATAGATGAACTACTCAACAGATCAGTTTGTTGAAGTTCACTGTCCTAGCTCCCATGTAAAACAGTGGGAAGTGTGAGTAGGGGTGGATGGAATTATTTGCCCCGGTCGTTCCACTTTTTCCTCTTCCCCTCTGAGATTCTGTATTATAGAGTACACATACTCACAAACTGGAGAAATGGAACAAATTAACAGCTTTATATGACTCTCTGAAAAATGGTAATACTAGGGAATATAATGTAGCTTCCTATCTCCTTCCCCAAACCTAGACCTAGAGCCCCAGATGAGCAGAATCAACCACCCAGTATCAAGCAAAGAAGCTCAAAGAGAGAGAGAGAGAGCGCAGCAACCTGGCAGAGTTCTCTGCTAACATCTACCACACCTGGACTTGGACAAGTCAGAAACAATCCTTCTTACCTCTGACTTACAGTGGACAGAAAGAGCTCAAAACAGTCTATATTCTCATTCTTCCTCTGATTCAAGAGTTAGCTTAATGAAAGTTTTTATTGAAACATATCCTATACATTATGAGGGTTAGAAGCATTCATAAAATCACAGAATATCAGTGTTGCAAACGAATTTAGATATCATCCATCTATTAGACATGGAACTATTTACAACATCTCATAAAAATCCAGCATCTAAAATGAATTAAAATGTTGCTGCTCTCTTAAACTGAGTACAGACTCGGGGCTTTTACCCATCCATGTTGGGGATAGACAGTACTCTCAGAACATACTTTGAAAACCATGGATCTAATCCAAGCAGCTCATTTCACATTTAAGAGACTGAAACCATAAATTAGATTAAATCATTTCCCCAAGTCACATAGTGAATTAGTGGTTAAACCTGAACCAGGACTTACATTTTTACTCCTAATTCAGAATGCTTTCTAATGCAAAACACTACACCACTTTGCTCAGTCATTCGGGGACTCCTCTTTGGAAATTAGTTTACTATGAAGAGGCAAACCTCAAACCTTCTGTCCATTCACTCCCTAGACTATCTATCTTTGTTTTCTTCTGATATCACCCATCCATAACTACCTGGCCCTTACAGGAAGTACTTGCCTAAATAGGGTTTGTGGCTGGAGGAGAATTAGAGTGTGGGAAATTTACTTTTGGTTTAAATGCCTTAAATACTTCTAAACCCAAATCTTTCTGATTCAAGTCCTGCTAGTTACTTATAGTTGTTTACTTATGAGAATCTTTCCCATTGAAAACAAGGCTAGAGAGTAATTTCCAGCAGATGCCCTGTATGTGGAAAGAAGATTGTGTCTAAATAGGCTTTTTCAAGTTTTAATTGGCCTAATTACTTCATGTTTGTAAAGTGCTTTGAAGAGGAAAGGTGCTATATTAGTGTTGCCTGTTATTATTTTAGTTCCCCAAGCAGCATTTGCTAGTTCCTTAAATTGCCTCTCTTGAAGTGACCTAATAATCAAATTGCTGGGGAAGAGTTCTTCTTTTTCTTTTTCTTTTTTTAGAGTACCATTATTCAAACCAAAGTTAGGAGACTAATGACGTATAGCACAATCTTTTATTTTGGCTAATTCTACTTTCCTAGTATCTTTCTCGAGTTGAGGAAGAATTGAACCTTTACTCTCCACTTCTCTCCCAGGTTTTTTCCTTTTGAGTGTTGAAGGCTGGTTTTTCCAGAGGCCATTCTCGGCCAGGAAAATGTTCTGCTCTGAATCTCTCCAAAGACCAGGACTCCTGGGGCAACTTGAAGAACACATTACAGACTTTAATGGAAGACTAGGAAAAAAAAAAAAAAAAAAGAACCATTTTTGCCTTTCAGCCCCATCTTTGCAATGGCAAGGGTGGGAGGAAGAGACTTCAGGAGAGAACCACAAGTTGTTGATGCTATTCGTGAATAAGAAATTCTGAAGAGGTATTTTCTCTCTTGTGACACCAGACTTTTTTCTCCACCTATAAAACCGAGTTCTCTTTCACCAGTGACATAGTAAAGAAATGGCTTAATTTAAAAAAAAAACATTCTTGATTTCCAAATTAGATAAGGGAAGAGCTTGTTTGTAGGTTGTGGGGAGGAATCTTGCCTCTTCTTTTTTTTCTCAAATGCAATACAGTCAATTCAAATTCAGGAACATAGGAAGTAACACACTTGTCAAGAGCTGTCAGGCATTGAGTGTGTCCTATGTTCCAAGCAATGTGCTAGGCATTATTTGTACCTTTCTTTCCGTTTTCACAACAGGTTCAGGCTGCTTTTACAGGTGAGAATGTAGCAAGTCAGAGCAAATGAGCACTTGCGTAAATCACACAGGGTGGAAGTGAGAGTTAGAGTAGAAACCCAGATGTGTCTGACTACAAACCACTAAAACAAGTTTCTTTGAAAGTAAGTCCTAAATATGTTGTAAGCATTGCTAGGAGGCTCCAAGTTAGATATCTCCTTTAATGATTACCATAGCTCCATTGTGATATTTGTAAGTTTCTCACAAATCTTGCTATAGGAAACAAGCCCAGAGATGTCAAATAACATTGTTTGAGTTACACATCTGTTAAGTGACAACACCCTGATTTAAGCTCCAGCATCATGCAATTTTTGCTTTTTGACTTTATCACAAATTTCAGGGGCAATTGTGCCTTACTTTTTGCCATAGATATGTTTAATTTTGGACCAGTGTTAGTTACAGAAAACCAAAGGGTCACATTTCCAGCTAGACAATACACCAAGCTTTCCAAGAAGGACTCAATGGCTGAAACATGGATGGACAAGTTATCTGGCTTATTGATTAAATTGCCAAATATTTATAAACTCACATTCTTCTGAGGTTGATGTCAGAGGGTTATGTATGATCATATTGTTTTCTTGGTACCATCTTTTGAAATAATGATAATTTTAATCACAACAATAATAGCTAACTTTGAACAAGTGTTTATCATGTGTCATTCCAACCATTTTTCATTCTAACCACTTTTCATTAATTAATTAATTCTCAGACCAACTCCCATAATTGGTATTATCATTAACCCTGCTTTACAAAAAGTAAAATCACATGGCGGTTTCAATGAGTGGAAGGATAATTGAATCTAAGCCTAAAATGGAATCTTTGCGGAATCCATTCTTTGTGGAAGAAAACAATCTTTTGAGAATGTTGAGACTTTTTCCATTCTTTGTAAAAACAGTTGTACTTCATAATTTGGGGTCCTCTAGTAAATCAAACCATCCGCATTCTCTACATTCTGTAACTTTCCTGCTCTAATCAATTTGTTAAAGCTCATCAACAATGGAAGTAAAAAAGAAAAAAAGAAGAAAAGAAAGAAAAACAGTAAGAAAAATAAACATGCCAATTAGAAAATATAAATTTGAAAAAGAGAAGCAAATTAGGATAGAAATAAAACAACAACATTATTTGAAGGACAAAATTAACAAATGAGAGAGGGGCTGGAATGAAGGGAGGAAAAGCCTGTTAGGGGTGGATTGTGCAGATCTGAGCAGAACCTCATGTCTCTTTGAGAGTTCATTACTTTTTGAGAATTAGAGGCCTGAACCACTTTCTCATTTCCAGTCACTTTCTGTCTGAGTTTCTGTTGTATTTTGTATCATCATGGAAGTTAAGGGCTCCTACTACACAGACTGAGTTTTAAAAACTAAACAGCCCCACGTTACCCTGTCTCAAGTCCTGGCTCAGGAGAATTACGTAGCTTGGGTTGTTTAATGATACAGGTAAGTGGGTCACATGCCTTTTGTTGATTTGTAGGCAAGTTGCAAAGTGCAATTAACAGATTAATGCACAGACGAAAGATGTGGTACTTTTATTTAGCTGATCTTAATCACCCTCCATTTGAGGGTAGCAGATAATTCTAATAAAATAGTGTGCTAATATATAGTCGAGTATATCTTCACTTAACATTGTCAATAGGTTCATGGAAACTTCAAGTCAAACGATGTTTAACAAAATTCATTGTCCCATAAGTTAATTGATAAAAGTTAAGTATCTATGGCATATTTCTGCTCATAAAAACATCACCTAATCTCTAAATAAAGACCCCAAACACATTTTTATTAAACATTAAAATAAATGTGAGTGTTATATACATTTAGGAATGATTAATAAAAACAAGTAAGGTAATGATTTGCCCAGTTTTTTGATGAATCTGTGAGTGATGGTGGTCATAGTGCTGGTGGGTTAAATAAAGGAATAGATGTTTACAAAGTGAAAATTATAAGGAGCACCTCCTACTACCAAGCAGTTCAAAAACAGACTGTCACAAACAGGGCAGGTTCCTTGAGCGCTGTCATACCACATGTATCCTTTACTGTCATGTACCTAGATGATTATCATCTAATTTGCCAATTTTTATTTGTATAAACATTTGTATTTGTACACTTATTTTCCAACTTGTTTATGCCAGTTCAGTTTCTTGGATGGCTGGAGCCTGTCCTGGTGGTTCACGACACAAGGCTGGTACTGACCCTGGGCAGGACTCCATTGCATCACAAGGTGCACCCACATACACCCATACTCAGAATCTGGGGCAATTTAAATCCACAAATTTACCTAACATGCATCTCTTTGGGATGTGGGAGGAAACTGAAGTTCCGGGAGAAAACCCATGCAGACAGCGGGAGAACGTGCAAACTTCACACAGACAGTGGCCCTGGCCTGGAATCAATTTTTTTTTTTTTTCTTATCAACTTTATAAAGAAAGGATATTGAGAAAAACAATGTTATTTCAGGACCTGCTGTATTTCATTGAAAAGTTTTATGTAAATGAGGTTTTAAAATGGAATCTTGTTTTCACATGGATTTATCTGAAGTACAGTTTTTCTTTTTTTTATTCCTAAAGTTATGTTCTGTTTTCCAAGTTGATCTCTATTGGTTTTTTCTCTTACCTGCTTTATCCAATAGGGTACCTACCAAGCGTTTCTCATCTAAAAGCAAGTGCGTAAGCCTTCCAATGGGGAAACCATCTAGATCAAGATCCCTGGTCTTTTGGCACAGGTAGCTGATAACTGGTGATCTGTGCCTACTACAGGATCCGTGATGGGATCCTTCAGGATCCTCACATGATGTCTCACCTTTGATGATGCTAAGATTTATGAATGGATTTAGATGGTTCTCAGGCAGGTCCCTCTTTAAAAAGGTCCCATCAGCCATTCACCGAATGGATTTTAGGTGATAATTGTCTAATAAAGGGTCATTGCCTGGATCCTTTATTTATTTTGAGGTTGAAAATATGATGATATTCTAATTCTATTAATCATTTAGCATTGATTAATGGGTATTGTTCCATAAAAAATAGCTTTCTCAGCCGGGTGCGGGGGCTCATGCCTGTAATCCTATCACTTTGGGAGGCCAAGGTGGGTGGATCACGAGGTCAAGAGATCAAGACCATCCTGGCTAACACGGTGAAATGCTATCTCTATTAAAAATACAAAAAATTAGCTGGCTGTGGTGGCAGGTGCCTGTAGTGCCAGCTACTCGGGAGGCTGAGGCAGGAGAATGGCGTGAACCCGGAAGGTGGACTTTGCAGTGAGCTGAGATCGCGCCACTGCACTGCAGCCTGGGCGACAGAGCAAGACTCTGTCTCAAAAAAACCAAAACCAAAAACTTTCTCACTAAGAAAAAATATTTTTTGGAATCTTTTGAAAGGGGTTAAGAGAAACATACTTCTACTCATTTCATTGATAAGGAAAACTAGGTGCTAAAATTATTTCAGAAGAAATGTGATAAGCTGCTGAAGGCCATGAAGTTATCTACCCTGTGATCTGAATGAGAATTCTGCTTCATTAATAACAGCGTTGTTGTAATCAGTAAGAGGCTGACCCTAGACTGGATCTGGCATCTCCAGATCCACTGTCTACTGGGTCCAAGCAGGTGCAGAATAAATAGGGCTATGCAACACAGTGGATGTGATGAGGCCTAGGGCCTACATAGGCCCCTTGTGAAAGCATTTCAGTTTTCAAACTTTAAAACACTATTGGGCAAAAATATATATACATCTTCTGAGCAGATTATTGAGACTATTTTCTTATACAGTACAAATGCACATACCTCTCTCATTAGGATGATGGAAATAAAAAAACACTAATATTAATGGCTAAAAAACACACAAAGTAGCCATATGACTTGGTGTGGCAGTCATTACCTATACAAATATTCAGTTCATTTCTTTTTTCTCAATTTTTTGGGTTATAAACGGGTCAGTCATAGCTACCAAAATCAGCTTTCATTGATAGGTATATTATACAGACCATAAGAAAATTAGAGCAATCTTGAATTGCTTTTCTTTCTTGCTGTTGTTATGGAGCGCTTCTTTTTCTTAGTATAGACCCCCTCACCTTTAGCATCTATTCTTACTCCCATTAGAGCCCAGTGTTTAAAATGGAGACGCTGAAATTAGGTAGACCTGTTGCCACTTTATAACCTTGGGAATTAAGATGTCTATGTCTCTGTTTCATCAGTTGTAAAATAGGGATCCCAATAGTAAATTCTCATAATGTTGTTTTAAGGATTATAAAAGACAATTTCATGAGGATTACATAAAATAATGCGAGCAAAATTCTTGGCGTTTTGCCTGTCAGAAAATAAGCAACTTAACACACTTTCTATTTTTATTTATCATTTATTCCAAGTCATCCTCCCTTCAGTTAGAAAAAGTACTTTTTCAAGAGTTGAATAGTTTATTCCTTGGTTACTTTTTTCTTTTTTTTTTTTTTTTTTTGCAGTTATGGACAAGTGTAAGCCACACTGTAATTGGTATCAGAGACATTTTGCCGACTTTAGAGAAAAAATGTAACGATCCAGCAGTTGTGTTAATTGGAAAAGTGGTGTGTATTCCCCAGTGCCAAGAGGTTGCCCCTGAATATCTTCTAGAGAATGAACAAGTGCAAAGGAAGGAGCAAGGATCTCACGCAAAGAGAGGCCAAGAGGGTAATCATGGTCATGTGCGTAGAGGCATTCCCCCTGCTGTTCTGCAGGTTGCCCGACAGAATGCTGCGTTGCCTTTAGTTACACTGAAGTCATCTGTGATCATAAGGCAGCCAGGCTACAGAAGAAAGCTTCACCATAGTGAATAGTAAAGGTCTCTGCTGGCAGACAGCCGTGTGGTAGAATCTTGGCTCTTTCGCTTCCATAATAACTCTATGAAAAGCCAAGCCATTTAATTTTTGAGACTCAATTTTTTGTTTTTGTTTTTTTTTTAACAAAAATGTACCTTTCTCATAGAATTGTTTTGGGAACAAAAATAATGTAAAGCAGCTAGTAAAATATTTGACCCATAAACATAGAATGAATACCATCATCATTGCTTTTATTTTTAACATCATAAATTGGCTGTGTCCTATGAAAGAGGGTTAGGTATCCTGGTAGATCCTTAACTCTCAAACATTAGTACAGTGTTCTAAGTCCTAATCAGAGCCTAAGTACAGGTGGGATAGATGAGCATAACCAATCACTTGATCCAAATACGCCATCCTTTTAATACATTTACCAATGTTCCAAGGGCAGGTAATGGGGAGTCCTATAGAGTATGGACAAGTCAATCGATGGATGAATTCTAACATCGTACTTCACCAAGGTGCACAAAAATGGTCCCAGCTTTTTTTTTTTTTGAGACAGAGTCTCGCTCTGTCACCCAGGCTGGAGTACAGTGGCACAATCTCGGCTCACTGCAAGCTCTGCCTCCTGGGTTCATGCCGTTCTTTTGCCTCAGCCTCCCAAGTAGCTGGGACCACAGGCGCCCGCCACCACGCCTGGCTAATTTTTTGTATTTTTAGTAGAGACGGGGTTTCACAGTGTTAGCCAGGATGGTCTCGATCTCCTGACCTTGTGATCTGCCTGCCTCAGCCTCCCAAGGTGCTGGGATTACAGGCATGGAGCCAACCTGCCTGGCCAAAAATGGTCCCAGTTTTAAGTGGGTAAAAAATTAATATTCATTAGTTTGAAACCTTTTTAACCCAGTGTAATTTGCCTGAAAGTCTGTTAGGCACAATCCTACTCATTATTCTAATCCTGACTACATGTAATAACAGAAATACTATGAATTTTACAATTAAATACAACTGGCTTGGAATTTTACCTTTGCTCGCTATTACCTGTTTCACACCGTGCACATCTTGTAACCACTCTGACCTTCTGCTTTTCAGTTGTTAATTGAGAATAATAATGCCAACAATAATATTGGTTAGGGGATTAAATGACAAACGTATGGCCTAACATAGAGCCTGGTTCCTAAAAGTACAGGGTCTATATTAGCTTCTCTTTCCCAATCTGCACCACCCTCACAGGCACCTCCAGGCCAAGGCAAGCTGTCTCTGAGAAGCTTTGCACAGCTGCCAGGTTGCTAACAGAGAAAACGTGTTTTGATTCCTGTAACTGAACTTTGAGAATGCTTAAAAGGTTCCACTTAATGCCATATATCTCTACTGGACCAGAGTGTGGTGACATCATCTTTCTTACATCCACATGTGAGACATGTGCTCTGCCAAGTAAACAGAATATTTGAAATAAGAATCGTACTAGGATAGAAAGATTCTCGATATTAGCTACGATCTCACCACAGGGACAGCTCCTGAGCAACATGGTTTATAAAAGGTACACAAGTGTGTTATATATCCTGTGTTTTCTATACGTTTAGTGTATTTTGTAATTTTTAAAAAAGTAACTTTGGGCCAGGAACAGTGGCTCATGCCTGTAATCCCAGCACTTTGGGAGGCCGAGGTGGGAGGCTCGCTTGAGGCCAGGAGCTGAAGATTAGCCTAGGCAACATTGTGAGAACCTATCTCTACAAAAAGTTTAAAATTCAGTCGAATGTGGTGGCACATGCCTGTAGTCCCAGCTATTTGGGTGGCTGAAATGGGAGGATTGCTGGGAGATCTAGTTGCCATGAGCCGTAATCATGCCATTGCACTCAAGCCTGGGCTACATAGTGAGACCCTGTCTCAAAAAAAAAAAAAAAAAAAAAAAAAAAATTTCAATGATAATCAAACAGACCTGGATTTAAATCCTGACTCCACCACATAAAAGCAGAGTGACCTTTAAAACAAGTTGCTAGTATTCTCTGAGCTTCAGTTTCCTTGTTAGTCAAATAGCAATAAGAGTACCTAGCTCTTCCAGTTTTTTCTTGATTCATACACACTCAAAGACCTTTCAAATTCAGAGACACATTCACATATGTTTAATAATTCTTGATTGCAAGCAAGCACACACACCTTTAATAATTACTGATTGATTGACTGAAGTTATATTAGAAAAACACTGATATCTAAAAATACCTTTACCACACTGTAATTACAAGATTTTTTCCCTTTTATAAACAATATTTTCTTTTTACAATTTTTTTACATACCACCAAAAAACTAACATTTGAAGTTACCAATCACTCAAAACAGAGTATAGATTAATCAGATGGTTTTTCTTAGATTTGCCGGCTTCAATTTTTATGAAAATGATCAAGGATGTTGTGTTAGGGGAAGGTTTTCCATCAGAAGAAAGTAAGTTTCTTCTCCTTTACTATCAACCATTTAAATACCCTTACTTTTAGATACTACTACACTAAATGTCTAAGTTACTTTCTTTTATTAAGGGTGTGTGTGTGTGTGTGTGTGTGTGTGTGTGTGTGTGTGTGTGTGTGTGTTGAATGTGTAGGGGAGAGGAAAGAGGAATACTTTGGTGGAAAGCATGCTAGATTAGGTCCTAGCAAAACCTGGTAATATGAGGTGGCTGAACTCTTCAAGCCTGAGAGAAGCATCAGTAAGATGTGGATCATATGCGCTGTGCAGAGTGATAAGAAGGAGGTGGAAATTCTTCAGATTGTAAATTGCCTAAGTACAGAGACCCCTATCTTATTCCTCTTTAACGCTCATCATAGTCCTTAGCATAAAGAAGATATCCAAGCAATGATGAAGAACCTTAACTGAAAATCAACTTTGTATATATTTCCTAAAGTCAAGCAAGCCAGGAGAGAAAAAGGTCTAAATCAAATGTGTCAAAAGACGGAATTCTATGTTTTCCAGAAAAGCAACTTCTTCATGTTATAGTTCATGTATAGTTCATACCTGTCATCTCAGTTTTTTCTTCTTTATAGCAAAAATTTTACCTTTTAAAAATCTGCTTATTTCCCCAACATCATTCCTTTGGTATTTACATTTTCAAAATATTTATACATTTATCAGGATATCCTCACATCGGTAAGTCATACCTATGTAGTTCCTTTAATCTTACCTCATAAGTCTATCTCTCTGTCTCTTTCATCCTTTGTACTCCCCTCTATACCGTTTGCAACTTCATTACATCAAATTATGTAAAAGCTGCCAAAAGGAAGCTTAAGTTTCCCTTCTAGGGAGACAGCTGTCCTGTGAATGAGATGTAGTATCTTTGTATCTTTAAAACAGTGCTTACAGCATGTATCCTTAGTTTTTCTTTTATATTTCTTTCTTTCACTAGACTGTGAGCTCATTTAGGACCGATAAAAAAATACATAATTTTATCTACTTAGTACTTTGCAGAGGTTGAAATATAGTAGGTGTTAAATAAATATTAACTAAATAAATATAATAACATAAAGCATCCTAACTCTTCCCCATCCTCTGTCCCTAAAAGAATTGAATTTATTTGATCCCAAATGATAGATTCTTCCTTTTTCTTGTTCCTGTCCTTGACGGTGATTTAAAATATATCAAAGTCAGGGCATGTAATGAAGATATAAAACACCCCTGTAGGGGAATGTTTTCCATCAGAAGAAAGTAAGTTTCTTCTCCTTTACTATCAACCACTTAAGTAATTCTGATGGCACCTGGTTTGCATATGGTTCTTGTTTGTTCTTATTTTTCCAACAGCCTAGCAGAGCCTAGAGAAATTGATTTAGTAACCTGGAGAGACTGAATATTAATTATCTATTTATACTTTTGTACCTTTTATTTTAAATTCTTTGCTTTTTCGTGCTATGACACAGGGAAGAGACTTTCTGGAAAGTGTTTAAGCAAGAAAATTGGATGGGAATACTTATTTTAGTTACTTGTGTGCTTTATTATCATTATTTTTTATATATACCATATGTATGAAATGGATATTCTGGAGTTTTTGTCAAGACTTACAAGAGCAGTGATAAAATATTTTAAATATCACCTTCTTGGTTTGGAGATTTGAAAACAGTTACTGTTTATTCTATTATCAGTTTATTTTGCTTGAAAACGTCATATGTACTTCCAAAAAGCTCTAATCACATGATTTTTTTTTTCATTTCTTTATCAACATTTTAGGTAATAATAAAGAAAATAGTGCTGGACCCATATTATTGCTGGAGATATTAAGACACTGAAGATTTAAATATCGCATACTAAAACTGTGGCATGTTCTAAGCCTATTCTGAGTAAAGAAATGTAGTACGTTTTCTATATTATCTGAATGGTTGTTTACTAGTGGCAATAAGAATTTCCTCCTCATATTTCAGATAACAGTGAAACTACCAGTTCTATATTTGCTTTATAAATCATGGCCGCTTGTTTCCATGTCACATTAATTGTAATGTTTTTACTTCTAATTGATCGTCTGAAATATCCTATGACTAATTTAATGTGAAAAGCACCTGTATTTTTTCTCCCTGGCACAGCTCTCCAGGTTATGTCTGGACTGAGAAAATAGCTGTCATCGCTACTGTTCAAAACTATGCGCTTGTCACTGTGGTGGTGATGTGGGTCTTGATTTTTTCAAACATATCGTCATAAGAAGAAATGGATTTACTATATAACCTCAGGGGTGTGTGTGTGTGCGCGTCTGTGTCTGTGTGTGTGTGTGTGTGTGTGTGTGTGTCTGTGTGTGTAAACACACACGTAGCCCTACCGTTGTCGGAGATCAGAGACATCCCTGGTGCTGCCTAGACCGGTTCTGAAAAGACTTGGGCCATCTCCACTAATTGAAAAATGAGTCCCATCTGAAAGCTACATGGTTTCAGTAACCATTTACTAGAAAGCAAACATGACTTTTGTAAACCTACTCCATTTAGAAAAATTAATCAGAAGCTCTTGCCTTAGGCTTCAGCTCTTTGTTTGGGGAAACTTGGGAATATTGGCAGAAAGGGCAGATTATGGAATGCCAGAGAAAGAAAAAGTCTTAGCATTAATCAAACAAGCAGCCGAGATGAATGACACGGGTGCATTTCTTTTAACGTTCTCGTTGTCAGATATTGAAATAAATGGTTGTACCACTGTTGGCATCACCAAAACATGTTTTCTGATATCTCTCATAATTTACTTCTCAACTGTGTGTTATTTTTTATTATCAGCCTGTATCAGGAATCTATTATTTCTACTGCAAGGTCATTGCCATTGTGTATGTGTCTATGGTATGTGTGTTCCTATGCTCACACTTGTTTGTATAAGTGCTTGTTTTTTGCCCTTTTTAAATAACAAGTTCCACTGTAGGAACAGAGCCTGAACGCTTCTAATTTCTTGAAAGTCTCGATTGAATGTGAACTGAGCAGATGATGAAGAGGGTAAAAATGCAATCAACAGTGAGTGATAGTGACACTGTTCCCAAAGGAGAGGGAGGAGGAGAGAAGACAAAAATCAACCCTCATGCTATGTGTTAATTTCCATGTTGTAGAAATACAATAATATGTCCTGGCAACAGCGCCCTCAGGGAAGAGCCAAGTTTTTGTCGGCAACCCAAATTTGTTGGCCAATTTGGTCTTAATCAGTTGTTTGTCACTGCCTGGCACAGCAGCTTGCATAGTTATCATACATTTATTTCCTTTTGTTGGGACCCCTTGTGGCACTCTTGCTGCCATAAAGGACACCTGAATTTCATAACAGGGGATTCTTTGTCCTGAGATTTCAGCATGCGAATTTTGTGTGGCTATAGAATGTGGAATTTCTACTTAAAAATAAACGTATATGTCTATATACACAGACCTGTAGGTATCTGAATTTTACAGCTGGTTTTTCTGTTTCTACCTTTATCTACTTCTATAGGCTTTTGTTACAAGTTCAGACAACTGGAAAGTACTAGCTGAGGTGCAGTGTTTTAATATTCTGGATATCTCAAGTTTAGCTTGTGAAACTGGCTGATACACTTAAATAATTTTCCATGTGTTTAACTTTTTGAAATGACTTTTTCAGAGGGAATATTTAGATAGAACACACCTTTGTAGTCTAGCCTTCAAAATCCTCAATTATCTGGCTTAAGTGAACCTTCTCACCATAGTTTTCAGTACTCTTGTTCAGATGACCAGCTAGGCTGTCTATAGTTCAGCAAAGAAGAAATACTGTTCTTTGCTGTTGAATACTAGGGGTCAAAAGACATTTTTATTACAATGTTTTGAGTTTGAATTATGGCTTGAATATATATTAGCTTTGTGACTTTAGGTAAATTACATATTTTAAATTATTTCAGCTCTAGATTATTCATATTTAAAATGCTGTAATAATAAATAATGTTGTTATTGTAAAAATGAAATAAATAATTATGCTTAAGATATATAGTTCAGTATCAGGCTCATGGTATCTGACCAGTGAACTAGCAGCCAGATTCTGTCTTTTTCTCTTGAACCCTGTTTCTTGGCATTTACTCTCTCTGGAGTTCTTCTTCATTTTTTTCTGTTTAAATATTATCATATCCCATTAGAAATTCTGCTATAGGAAGCATACTGATTTCTCTTCTTTGATTTCTTAAAATACATTGACAGTTAACTCTTCAGACACAAATAGATTTTTTACATAATAAAATGTATTTACTTACATTAGATGTTTACTGAAAGCAATCAGCATGTCCTACACTCTTCTCAGAGACCTAACACAATACTGGCACTGAGTAGCTCTTCAGTAACTGTCTGCTGAAAGGAATACGTTTATCAATGAACATAAGCATTGACATATAAATAGGATGGTTTAAGTGGATTCTGATTAACCATATGAGTAGAAACCTTTAATGTATAATTGACTCTGTATTCTCATTTTATTTTTCTAAAGGCTTCCCATTAGTTGGTGAAGGATTGGTTACTATTTGATGGATTATAATTAAGCGTGGTCTTATATTGTGTGCAAGGCTTTCATCATTGTTTGAAGACAGCTAATCAATTAATTGCATCATTTCATGGATAAATAATGAGATGAACTATCTTCTTTGAATATTTGTTCGGTCCCCTTTCTATTTTATCCCATGGATCCTGTTGTCCACACCTTCATTGGATTGTATTGTAATATTTTTGTATCTCTGTCTATCCCACTAGAATTTTCAGGACAAAGGACAAGACACTTTTATTTATATGTCTTTAATGTGGCACCTATTCCATTGTAAATGTTCAATAATGTCTGCTGAGTGATTAGGTGAATGAATAAATGAGGCAGTTCTGATAGCAAGGAGAAAGTCTCTAGGATGTAATCAACAAGAAATGAATTAGAGAATGCAATGGCATTCCCTTAGAGAAAAATCAGATGGATCAAGTGGGTTCAATTTTAATAAGACCTACAATGGCTCTAAATATTCTCAACCCTACATAACTCACATGATAGACACTCAAGAAATATTCTTTAAAAAATCAAGGCAAGAAAGAAGTAAAAAAATTAGTAAACAAGTGAATGAATAAACTGTGGTCCAGAAAAAGCTGTTCAAAATTTCATAGCTAGTAAGTTGTTTAACAGTCTTCCAAAATCGGGTCTCTTCCCAATTAAACATTATTTATTACTCCACTCTTACTGTTTCCATAGTCCTTTACTTGTTAAATCCTTTGTATGCCCAACGACTGGCCTATTGTATTGCTACTTTTTGCTTATTTTTGCCTATTTTCCAAACTAGATTGGAGATACTATGAGAGCCAGGACCTTGCTTTAGTTATGCTTGTAAACTTAACATTCAGAAAAGTAAATGCACCAGATAATCACCAAATAAATGGAAAACAAGAAGAGAATTTCTTTTTGTTTTCTTGTCAAAACAACCATCCAACAGAACTTTCTGCCGTAACGGTTATAGTCTGTAATCTATGGTAGCCACCAGCTATTTTTGACTAATGAGCACTTGAAATGTGACTAGTGTGAATAAGGAACTGAATTTTAAATGTTGTTTACTTTTCATTTTAATTCAAATGTAGAAAGCCATGTGTAGCTCTCAGTTACCTTATTAAATAGCCCAGTACATCCTTATACAAAATTTCCTCTTCTGCTGTCCTAGATTGTCTCTAAAACATGCACTGAGTTCCATTTCCTTCCAAAACATATCATCAACATACAAGAAAACTTGCTCTATATCTTCTCTTTATCATATTACAATATTTGGCATATTTCTTGGGTGTCTCCCAACATAATGCTCAGTTGTCTCAAACATTTTCCTGCATTGCTTGTGAGTCAAATATTGATCTCATTAGCAGCATTAAAAAAATTGCCTCCTATTTCTTCTCCATCCGTTAATGTTTCCCTGAAGTCTTCTCCCCCTGATATTTGTAGAATTCCCAATGTTCCCATGTCTGGAATTGGAAGTAGGGACACAGCATGATAATCAAAATGAATTGTTCTAAAAATTGTGTTATTGGTTGGACAGAAACTAACAAGGGGAGTGGAAATTGCTTAGATTTATCACAGGGTATGAGAAAAGAAATAGCTCAGGAGAAAAATAAGCACTTGTGAGTACTTAGACAATTGACAAATGGAGTGTTTACTAAATGTCAGGCACTGAGCTCAACACGTTATATGCACTTTTAAATTTAACACTTCTAACAGTTTCTCACAGGAGTTATTCCTATCTACATTTTTACTCTTACTGAAACTAATGTCCAACGAACAGTCTCAAATTGTTCCGAATATAAACAGCTGTCCAAAGATTTCAACCAGGGTCTGACTTAGATTAGATGTTTTCTGAAACCTCATCTCTTAATCTGTAGGCTTCGTGTAATTCTTGCATGAGACTTTCCACAAAATTGACATGCAGTGTGTAGCAAGCAGTGAGTTCTTCATTGGCTCTGCTGCCTTCAGAATTTTACTTTTGGGTTAGCTTACATGTCCTGGTGCTCTGTTATCCTTCCAGAACCTTCTGAATCTATTTTTTCTTATTTGTCTGTATAAACTCTCGTTTTTCCCTTTCAGTAGCACAGTCCAACTCCATTAAAAAGGAACATTGTTATTCTGCGTAGTTTGCATCAAATAACAAATCTTTAGTTGATGCAAAAAATTAGTCATTAAGAATCAGCCATCTGCTTCTCTAATCTCCTTAAAGTGCCACATCAAATTGGCAGATACCATTGGATTTTTAAGGGAAAAGAAAAATCCTTATTGTGTAAAACTGACATTAAAGGTTTATGTCCTCTTCTTGTGGCCCAATAAACAATATTAATGGAAAAGCATGCAAAGGATTAATAGTTTCTCCCTGCAAGAGGCTCAGTTATAGCAATGCTGAGGAATTCTGCAGGCTAAAATATGAGCCCTACAGTACCTCTGAGGCATAAATTATTTGGTTTTTCTTCTCCTTGACGGAGAGCCTGTCACTCTAAAGGCAATTTTTCTCTTTGATCCTTTGTACTGTAATTTCATGCACTCATTGCAATGTACCCTCCCACATACAGTATGTTGTTCTCCCGACCCTTGGCCTTGCAAACCATATTTTCACACCAGTCAGTCCTATGAAAATGAGTATACTTCTAGAAAAAAGTTGCATTTTCACCCCTCTGCTGTGTTCAAGATATGTTCAGCAGTATTTTATGGGAACAGGGAACAAAATCGAGACAATATTTAAATATGGACTTTTTCAAGTGTCATTAAACCTTAAATAAACTCCAGTAAGAATATTAGCACTCACTGATCCAGGTATTCTGTTGTATAGACAAAGAGACTGAGATCCAATTTCATACGGACACAAAACTAGTGATGGCAGTTTAATTGCAAATTTCAGATGCTTTGGTCAATTCTTTCTAGAATGATCTACATTGTGTATTGTGAATCTTATTTTCTAGGAAAGTAACCTTGATCCAGATATTTTGTACGTCTGTTTTCAACTAGACAGGAATATGTTTGATAGTAGTCATTAAGCCTTACAAGGTAAATATACAAAGTGGCAGTGGATTCTGCTTGGGAGAGAGGCCAATAAGGTCTTTCTACACAACTTCCATATAGAGCTATCATGATATTCTAAACATCAGACTTAGAAATTTAATAATTTAAAGCTTGATAAGTTAGGTTTTATCATGGTAGAATTAGGCCTGTGTGTTGCTGTAATTATTATTATAAACATAGTTATTAGCTTTCCTACTATTATTAGCTATTTACTTAAAACTTTCAGTCTCAGTTTTCATGTCTTCAGAATGGACATAATAATAGCAACAAGGGAGAACTGAAGCCAAGATCAAACTAGGAAGCTGTCTTACATAAAGTGGCTAGCACAAGGTAACATTCAGTGATCCTTCTTCCTTCCTCAAAAGGGGAAGGCATTCCTGTTTGTTTTTCTGAGAGTGAACAGAATGTCTACTAGGACAACAATAAAATGTTAAAGTGCATTCAGAGATTTCCATCTTTATGAAGAATCTACTAAGTAAAATAACTGAAAGGAAGTTTCAAGGATCGTATCTGAAGAGCTCAGTAAACATGTAGACTAGAGAGAGTATGTAATGGGATTTCTGCTTAGTCACATATTTGTAGATGGTACTACATTCACACACTGCAAGGTAGAGCAATGGGAGAAAATAAAACTTAAAAAAAGTGTGCAAAATGCTGTTTGGGTGGCTTTGAGAATCTGGGCCAAGAATTCCTAAGAAAGTGAAATGTGACCCCTGAGGCAGTAGAAAAGAGGGAAAGTGGGGCATTTGTTGTTTTAATTTAGTATTTGGTGCCTTCAGCCAGTAATTCCCAAGGTCTTGTATTATATAAGGCAATTCCACACATTGAAGAATGATTCAGCTCCAAGTGTCACAAGTGCATCCTCATTAAACATAACATGGTGATGAAGTATGAAAGAAGAGGCATGGAGGCATTAGGCTGATGAAACAAGTGGACAGGGCTGAGATCAGGATTCTTTTCTAAGCTATGTAAATAACTAAAAACTAAGACTGAAGAGAGAATTAGCTATAAGGTAATACTACATGGAAAATACATAATAATAATTTTCTATCTTCTCTACTGGTTTGGATCTCTACCCTACCATGAACATATCACTACCTCTCTAGACATAAGGTGTATTCAAGTTATTAAAAACTAGCCTTAGTTTTATAAGAGCCCTAGAAAACACAAAATATGAGATTATTACAAAAGAAGTATTTAAGGAATTAGATAAATATCATTATTTTGTTAGTTTTTGTTCACATTTACTGTTGACCCTTGAAAAACCTGGGGGTGAAGGACACTGACCCCTGTACAGTTGAAAATCTACATATAACTTTTGACTCCCCCAAAATGTAACTACTAATTGCCTAGTGCTGACCAGAAATGTTATCAATAACACCAACAGTTGATTAACACATATTTTGCATGTTATATGTATTATATACTGTATCTTTATAATAAAGTAAGCTGGAAAAATACTATTCAGAAAATCATAAGGAAGATAAATATATTTACTGTTTATTAAGTGGAAGTGGATTATCATAAAGGTGTTCATCCTTATTGTCTTCTTATTGAGCAGGCTGAGGAGGAGGAGAAAGAAAAGAGGTTGGCCTTGATGTCTCAGTGGTGGCAAGGGCAAAAGAGGTATAGGAGGTAGAAAAGGAGGCAGGAGGGGTAGGCATATCAGTGTAGCATTTATTGAAAAACTTTGTGTATAAATGGACCTGCACAGTTCAAACCTGTGTTGTTAGAGGGTCAACTGTTTTATGTTTCAAAATAGCTTAACATGATGGTTGATTTTAGACTCTGGAATGAGACAGTCTGGGTTTGCATCTGACCTCACTATTTGTCTCTATGATCCCAATAACTTATTTACTCTCCCTGTGTCTTTATTCTTTAAAAAATCGTATTTACATCTTCATAGGGCTGATGGGAGAATGGAATGCACTAAAGCATATGAAATACTTAAAACCATTCATATCCACAGTTGGCAAAAATTTTCTCTCACTTTGTAGGTTGTCTGTTTACTCTGTTGATAGTTTCTTCTGCTGTGCAGAAACTCGAAAGTTTAATTAGATCACATTTGTCAGCTTTTGATTTTATTGCAGTTGCTTTTGGTGTCTGCATCTGAGAGGAGCCGGGCACATTCCTCAGCCCCGGGCTCAAAACAAACAAGCCCAATACAAACACATCCCATCCTCCCATCCCACCACATATCGCCATATATCTCTCAAACTTCCTGAGCCTAGTACAAACACATCCCATCCTCCCATCCCACCACATATCACCATATATCTCTCAAACTTCCTGAGCCCAGTACAAACACCACCTGGAAAAGTCTCCGATAAGGAGGCAGCCGTTCAAAGTTTTACTGAAAGCGCGGGAACCAAAAGAATTCCTTTGTTCCCCTGTAACTTTCGGGCTATAAAAGCAAACACTCGCATTGTTTGGGGCCCTCTTGTATGCTATGTAATGGAGGGACCAAGTTCCAACTTGTCATAAAGATCCTTGCCGCTTGGCTTTGACTCTGGACTCTGGTGGTCTTCTTTGGGGCATAGAGGGTCTGGGCATAACATCTGGGGGCTCGTCCGGGATTCCCCCAAGCCCACCAGACCCCTGGTCAACGGATCTACTAGGATCGATCTACTGATAGGTGAGCCGGCTCGTCTCCGTTTGTCTGTCTGTGTCTGTTCTGAATCTGAATCTGCGACTCGCGAGGTCTGAAACTGGAGCTGGCACAGTCCTGGCAGACGCGCTATAGGATGGCCAGCGGAGACCGGTGGGAGACGTCCCCTGGCGCTCGTCTGATCTAGCTTATGATCTGAACTGCCCCGACCGCCGGTTTGCCCCGAGCGCCGGTTTGGGGTTTGGGCAGTAGCTGTTTCTGATCTGAACTGCCCCGACCGCCGGTTTGGGGTTTGGGCAGTAGCTGTTTCTGATCTGAACTGCCCCGAGCGCCGGTTTGGGGTTTGGGCAGTAGCTGTTTCTGACCTGCACTGCCCCGAGCGCGGGTTTGGGGTTTGGGCAGTAGCTGTCTCTGACCTGAACTGGCCCGAGCGCCGGTCTGCGGTTTGGGCAGTAACTGTCTCTGATCTGGGCTGTCGGAGCACGATCGCGACTAAATATCATTAATAAGTCAGATCAGATTTCCTTTGCAGGGATTCAAACCCACATTCCTTTACAGGAAGGGACTACAAATTATTACAGGATAGGTAATACCCAGAGCACTCCTCTATCTCTCTTTACAAATAATTTCAAAGAAGTAAGAGCAAGGGGCCATGATCTTGGTATGGAAATCAGGAAAGGAAAGCTAATTACTGTGTCGCTCCGAATGGCCTGCCTTTGATGTAGGGTGGCCACCCTAAGGGACCTTCCGACTTGTGGTCATCACTAGGGTAAAGTCCAAGATTTTCCTACCTGGGCGTGCGGGCCACTTAGATCAAATCCCATATATCCTCATATGGCAGGACCTTGTTGAGAACCCGCCTCCTTGGCTGTCCCCTTTCCAATTAGCCTCTGAACCCTGTAAGACACTGGTTGCTCGACCACTAAAATCCAAGCAACCAACTGCCCCCCCCCATCCTGTTCTACCTGATAGCGGGGTCCCACTGTTCACAGAACCCCCTCCGTACCCCTCCGGGCCCCAGGCCCCGACCCCCCGGGCTGAGTTGCGGGAGGGAGCAGGCGGAGGGGAGGCGGCCGGCACACAGGGGCCCGCTGACAGGGAAGGTAACTTTGAAGGGCCAGCGGGGCGGACGCAAGGGCGCACTTCGCGGGCTAGCCCCCCCCAGCCGCCTGACTCCACGGTGGCTTTACCCCTTCGGGAAATAGGACCCCCAGAAGACACAGGAATCCCCAGGCTCCAGTACTGGCCATTCTCCACCAGTGATCTGTATAACTGGAAGACTCAGAGTGCTCGGTTTTCAGACAACCCCAAAGATTTACTGGCTTTACTGGATAGTGTCATGTTCACCCACCAGCCCACTTGGGTGATTGCCAGCAGCTCCTCCGAATCTTGTTTACCACGGAAGAGCGAGAGAGAATACAGGTAGAAGCTAGAAAGCTGGTCCCGGGGGACGACGGTCAACCGACTGCCAACCCCGACCTCATAAACGCGACCTTTCCTCTGACCAGGCCAGCGTGGAACTACAACACGGCAGAAGGTAGGGGACGGCTACACCTTTATCGCCAGACTCTAATGGCAGGTCTCTGGGCAGCTGCTCTCAAGCCCACTAATTTGGCTAAAGTATATTCTATTCTGCAGGGAAAGACAGAGAGCCCAGCCACCTACTTAGAAAGATTAATGGAAGCTTTTAGACAGTACACCCCCATAGATCCAGAGGCTCCAGGAAGTCAGGCAGCTGTTGTAATGTCTTTCGTAAATCAGGCAGCCCCAGATATTAAAAAAAACTCCAGAAATTAGAAGACTTGGAAGGAAAGCGGATTCAAGACCTCCTTCAGATAGCCCAGCGGGTTTACAATAACAGAGATACTCCAGAGGAAAGGCAATTTAAGGCCACTGAAAAAATGACCAAGGTCCTGGCAGCAGTGGTACAGAAAGAGCATCTACAGCCAGAGTACACCCAACCTAGGCGGCCCCCCAGGCATGATAACCTGAGAAAAGACCAATGTGCCTACTGCAAGGAGGCTGGCCACTGGGTAAGAGACTGCCCCAAAAAGAAACAACGAGGACAGGGACCCCCTAGGTCTACACCCGTACTAGTCACTCAAGATGAAGACTAGGGAAGACGGGGTTCGGATCCCCTCCCCGAACCTAGGGTAACTTTGCAAGTGGAGGGGTCCCCGGTCCAGTTCTTGGTCGATACGGGAGCACAGCACTCAGTCTTAGTTAAAACTAATGGGAAATTGTCCTCCAAGTCCTCGTGGGTACAAGGGGCCACAGGAGTTAAAAAATACCCATGGACAACACAAAGGACAGTAAACCTCAGAGCCAAGAATGTAACCCATTATTTCCTGGTCATCCCTGAGAGCCCCTGTCCCCTATTAGGGAGAGACCTGCTAACTAAAATGGGAGCACAGATCCATTTCCTCCCTGAAGGGCCGGTCGTGACCAACTCCCACAATCGGCCCGTGTCCGTCCTGACTATAACCCTAGAAGATGAGTACCGGCTCCACCAGGAGCGAGCGGCCCCTGACCAGGACATAGCAACCTGGCTCCAGCAATATCCAGAAGCTTGGGTGGAAACGGGGGGCTTAGGACTAGCAAAACACCATCCTGCCTTGTTTGTTGAACTTAAGCCTGGGACAGACCCCTTGCGGGTACGCCAATACCCGATGCCCCTAGAGGCCAAGAAAGGAATTGCCCCGCATATCCGCCGGCTCCTTGACCAAGGGGTCCTTCGCCCATGTCACTCACCCTGGAATACTCCATTGTTGCCGGTACGAACACCTAATAGTGGAGAATACAGACCTGTACAAGACTTAAGAGAAATCAATAAGAGGGTTGTGGACATACATCCAACTGTGCCTAACCCGTATACCCTCCTGAGTACCTTAAACCCTAAACATCAATGGTACACTGTTTTAGATTTGAAAGATGCTTTCTTCAGTTTGCCTTTAGCCCCTCAGAGCCAAAAGCTCTTCGCCTTCGAGTGGAATGACCCTGATAGGGGCATAAGTGGCCAATTGACATGGACCAGGCTGCCGCAGGGATTTAAAAACTCTCCTACCCTGTTCGATGAGGCCCTCCATGAAGACCTGGGTGAGTACCGACGCAAACACCCTGAAATAACTTTACTACAGTATGTTGATGACCTCCTAATTGCTGCTGAGACCCAAGAGGCTTGCATCCAAGGGACCAAGGGTCTCTTACAAGCTCTGGGGAATCTGGGCTACCGAGCCTCAGCAAAGAAAGCTCAAATCTGTAAGCCAGAGGTAACATATCTAGGGTACCTGCTTAAAGAAGGGCAGCGCTGGTTAACAGACGCCCGGAAACAAACTGTTCTGCAGATCCCCAGGCCACAATCCACCCGACAAGTGAGGGAATTCCTGGGGTCGGCGGGATTTTGCAGACTATGGATACCTGGGTTCGCAGAACTGGCTAAACCCTTGTATCAGGCAACCCGGGGGGCAGCAGCCATTTAATTGGACAGACGAAGCCGAGTCGGCTTTCCAACAGATTAAAACCGCCTTACTCTCTGCGCCTGCACTGGGGCTACCTGATGTTACCAAGCCCTTCCACCTATATGTGGACGAGAATACGGGTGTCGCCAAGGCGGTAATAACTCAGAACTTAGGCCCCTGGCGGAGGCCAGTTGCCTACCTGTCAAAGAAGTTAGACCCAGTGGCTGCCGGGTGGCCCCCTTGTCTCCGAATGATTGCGACCACGGCTCTGATGGTGCAAGATGCTGATAAACTTGTCATGGGACAAGAATTGCGGGTCGTTACTCCACATGCCATCGAAGGTGTACTCAAACAGCCACCTAATCGATGGATGAGTAATGCCCGGCTCACCCACTACCAAGGACTACTACTAAATCCTCTCAGGATAACTTTCCTGCCCCCAATGACCTTAAACCCTGCCTCGCTGCTGCCCAACCCGGACCTGGACGCCCCACTCCATGACTGCACCGAGATACTAGCTCAGGTGCACGGAGTTCGAGAAGACCTGCAGGACCGCCCACTTCCTGATGCCGACCTCGTCTGGTTCACTGATGGGAGCAGCTTCATGCATCAAGGCCAGAGGTATGCTGGAGCGGCAGTGACTTCAGAGACTGAGGTAATCTGGGCGGAACCCCTGCCCCCGGGGACATCGGCCCAGAAGGCCGAACTGATTGTGCTCACCCAAGCTCTTACCTTAGGGGTGGGGAAGAAGCTGACAGTATATACAGACAACCGATATGGTTTTGCAATGGCGCATATACATGGGGCCATTTACAGGGAGCGAGGGTTACTGACGGCTGAAGGAAAAGAGATAAAAAACAAGCAAGAGATCCTAGCCCTGCTAACAGCCCTACGGAGGCCAGAAAAGTTAGCCATTGTGCATTGCCCAGGGCATCAGAAACCAACTACTCCAACTGCTCAGGGCAACTTTCTGGCAGACCAAACTGCAAGGAATGTGGCAAAGGCTCCCAGCCAACTCCTTACACTCCAGCTCCCTGACCCGGGCCCCCGGGACTTGCCAAATTTCCCTGAATATTCAGAACAAGATCTCCAGTGGATTGACAAACTTCTCCTGAAACAAGTCCAGAATAGGTGGTGGACTGATACTAATGACCAAACCATCCTACCAGAAAAATTAGGACAACAGGTGTTAGAACACATCCACCAAACCACCCACCTGGGGGCCCGGTGGATGATAGACCTGATCAGACGCTCCAAGCTCAAAATCAGACATATAGCTGAGATGGCCAGCAGTATCGTGACAAGTTGCAAAGTCTGCCAGCTTAACAACGCATACCCCCAATCTCAAGCTGCAACAGGAACAAGGCTCAGGGGAACCAGGCCCGGTATCTACTGGGAAGTAGATTTTACTGAAATAAAGCCAGGAAAGTACGGGTACCGGTACTTACTTGTCTTTGTAGATACTTTTTCAAGGTGGACTGAAGCATTCCCAACCAAAAGAGAAACTGCTCAGGTCATAGCAAAGAAAATCCTGGAAGAGATCCTTCCCAGGTATGGCTTCCCCGTCCAGATAGGGTCAGATAATGGGCCTGCTTTCGTCGCTAAGGTAAGTCAGGATTTGGCTTCCATCCTTGGGGCAAATTGGAAACTCCATTGCGCTTACAGGCCCCAGAGTTCAGGACAGGTAGAAAGGATGAATCGGACCTTAAAAGAGACCTTAACTAAACTGACTATGGATACTAGCGCTAATTAGGTAGTCCTTCTCCCCTACGCTCTGTTCCGGGCCCGTAATACCCCTTACAGACTGGGCCTTACCCCTTATGAAATCATGTATGGTAGACCCCCACCCCTAGTTCCCAGCCTAAAAGATGATCTGCTCAAGTCTGAAACAGAAAATGTCTCTGAACTCTTATTTTCCCTACAAGCCTTGCAGAAAATTCATCAAGAAATCTGGCCCAAGCTGAAGGAACTATATGAGACCGGTCCCCCGCCGACACCCCATCCGTACCAGCCAGGAGACTGGGTCCTGGTCAAGCAACACCGACAAGAGACCCTAGAACCCAGGTGGAAAGGACCACTCCAGGTACTCCTAACCACACCCACCGCCCTAAAGGTAGAAGGCATCACGTCGTGGATCCACTACACCCACGTCAAGCCGGTTGACCCAACCTCCAACCTCCTGGGACCAATCACGGCGGCGGCTGAAGCACCGGACACGTGGACTGTGGACAGAGCTAAGAACAACCCCTTAAAACTCACCCTGCGCTGACAGCATAGCTCACTGCAAACATGCAGTTAGGTAGTCTGACTCTAACGTTGGTCGCCCTAGTGGCCGCTGGGGAAAACATAAAGCCAGCTCCTAATCCCTTTGTCTGGAGATTCTGGCTTTATGAAAACCAAACCCACCCTGGGCAACCTCATAAGCCCGGGAAATTAGTGGCCAGTGCAGATTGCCCCTCCTCAGGGTGCAATAGCCCAATTTTACTAAATTTTACCGATTTCCCAATAGCCAAACCAGTGGCACCAATGATATGCTTCGAGTATGATCAGACTCAATACAATTGTAAGCACTATTGGTGGCACCAAAGTGCCGGCTGCCCTTATAACTATTGTATCATCCATAAATACCAATGGTGGGGTGGAAAAGAACAGATAGATCCCAGATGGCCCTTCCATCGTAGACGAGATGGAGACCTTTCATATACATGGATAGTTAGAGACCCCTGGAACTCCCGCTGGACCACGCCTCAACACGGGGCTGTATACTACTCCTCCGCCTCCACATGGCCTAGCAGTCACCTCTATCTGTGGCGGGGTCTAGTGCAGGTACGGCCCCTGGTCCATGGAAATATCCAGCGACAAGAAAACTGCCTGACACAAGATTTACGTCCTTTTTCCTGGTTAAAATTATTGCAAGAAGGATTAGAACTTGCTAACCTTACAGGACTTCACAGCCTGTCTGGCTGCTTTCTGTGTGCCACTCTAGGGCGTCCACCGCTAATCGCTGTCCCCCTGCCGTGGGGATCCTCTACCTCTGCCCAAGCTAATAACCACCGAAACCTCTCATATGCCCCTATCCCTAACGTGCCACTATACCTAAACCCCAGTCAAGAAAAGTTTCCCTACTGTTTCTCAGGAACTAATTCCAGCCTCTGCAGCATCACTGCAACGCCCCCTAATATCACCTTAAGGGCTCCGTCAGGCATATTCTTCTGGTGTAATGGAACATTATCTAAAAACCTATCAAGCCCCTCTGTTACCAACCTACTGTGTCTTCCTGTCACATTAGTTCCCCGGTTGACTCTACTTACTGCCGGAGAGTTCCTAGGGTATACCGGTAACTGGACTAGTGCTGTTATTCACCCAGTCCCTAGACCGAGACCTGCACGAGCCATATTTCTCCCCCTCATTGCAGGAATCTCCCTCACCGCATCCTTCATGGCAGCCGGACTGGCGGGGGGAGCCTTAGGTCACACCCTCATAGAAAGTAACAAGCTGTACCAACAATTTGCCATTGCTATGGAGGAGTCAGTTGAGTCCCTTGCCTCCCTCCAGCGGCAGCTCACGTCCCTAGCACAGGTAACCTTGCAGAACCGGAGGGCCTTAGACCTACTCACTGCTGAAAAAGGGAGTAAGTGTATGTTCCTAAAAGAAGACTGTTGTTTCTACATAAATGAATCAGGACTTGTGGAGGACCGGGTCCAACAGTTACGCAAGTTAAGCACAGAAGTAAGAACACGGCAGTTTGCTTCAGCTGCAGACCAACGGTGGAACTCATCTATGTTTTCTCTGTTAGCCCCCTTCCTTGGACCCCTGCTGAGTCTTCTATTTCTGCTTACCGTAGGACCTTGTGTTGTTAACAGAATTTTGCGGTTCGTTAGAGAAAGATTTGACACTGTACAACTCATGGTCCTCAGAGCCCAATACCAACCTGTAGACGCTGAAACAGAATCAGACTTGTAAGACCCAAGATTGGCTCTAGAGATACCTGAAAAGAAGGGGGGAATGAGAGGAGCCGGGCACATTCCTCAGCCCCGGGCTCAAAACAAACAAGCCCAATACAAACACATCCCATCCTCCCATCCCACCACATATCGCCATATATCTCTCAAACTTCCTGAGCCCAGTACAAACACATCCCATCCTCCCATCCCACCACATATCGCCATATATCTCTCAAACTTCCTGAGCCCAGTACAAACACCACCTGGAAAAGTCTCCGATAAGGAGGCAGCCGTTCAAAGTTTTACTGAAAGCGCGGGAACCAAAAGAATTCCTTTGTTCCCCTGTAACTTTTGGGCTATAAAAGCAAACACTCGCATTGTTCGGGGCCCTCTTGTATGCTGTGTAATGGAGGGACCAAGTTCCAACTTGTCATAAAGATCCTTGCCGCTTGGCTTTGACTCTAGACTCTGGTGGTCTTCTTTGGGGAATAGAGGGTCTGGGCATAACACATCCTGAAACCTTTGCCTGTGCCTATTTCTTGAACGAGATAGCTTGTGCTGTCTTCCAGGCTGTTTGGGCACTAGTCTTAATACCTGGGTGACAAAATAATCTGCACAACAAACTTCCGTGACACAAATTTACCTGTGTGACAGACCTGCACATTTACCCTTCAACTTAAAATAAAAGTTAATATCATAAAGTTGAGCATTCAGTACATGCTTCTCATTGCTATTAGTGATTATTCTAAGCGAAGCAAATGAAGAGAATTTGAGGAACACCTGCCCGATTATATTGCAGCGATCAGAAAGTGAAGACAATGAGAGAAAACAAAGGAATACCTGAAATATCGGTCAAGGACTCAGAAATCATCTAATCTCAAAATTACAATCTAAACTCTGCACGTTAATTTAGCATTGAAAATTAGTCAGGCGGCAATCTTAATTTGTTTGCTACATTTAACACAGAACGTGAGCAATGCCTATTTCTGAAAGGGGCACCATGGCTTCTTGTTTTTAGCCCCTTACTCCTCATTTTCTCTTTACTACTTTTTCTATTTGCTCATTATCTTATTCTCTTCTTCAATATCTCTCTTTGATTGTGCTGTAATTATAAACCAATATCCATACCAGGGGTGTCCAATCTTTTGGCTTCCGTGGGCCACATTGGAAGAAGAATTTGTCTTGGGCCACATATAAAATACACTAACAATAGCTATTGAACTGAAAAAAAATAGCAAAAAATCTCATAATGTTTTAAAGAATGTTTATGACTTTGTGTTCGGCTGCATTCAAAGCCGTCCTGGGCTGCATGTGGCCCATGGGTCGCAGATTGGACAAGTTTGATCTTCACTATTTCCAAAAGGAAAGAAACAAAGAAAAATAAACGACTTTTTATTCTCTGAGATTCACAAAAAGTGCAGTACTTTTTGGTTAGAAGATTGGTATTTAATGAGTCTTTGTGTTGGAGGGTATGAGGAGTGAAAGAAGACATGGACTCTTTTGGGAGGGACAAATTGGAATAGGATGAAAACATTTTGATTTGTTGGATCAAGAGACCAATTATGTAGTCAGAGGAGTTTCATTTTATTCTTGTTTCAACTTTGTACACGAAATTGGGAAATTACTTGCAATTCCTTGATCTTGATATTTTACTCTTTGTAAAATGGGTGTTAATAATGACCATGTTTTTAAGGCATATTTTTGGAAGACAGTGAACTGGTATTGGTATGACTCTGTAATTTAAGGCACTAATGATTTCTTTGGAATTATTATTTGATTATTCAATTATGGTACACAAAATGAGACTAAATTATAGTGATGGTCCAATCATAATCTATGTTGCCACAGCTGCTATTTAATAGCTGGCTGGCATGTTAATTCTTATATAACCCACATGTCTCCAGACCTCATTATTTGCTGGGTATAAATGAGGTTGTATGGCATTTCTACCTACATTTTAAGAGCTTATTGTTCAAATTTGCTAGAACACAACTCTTTCTGACAAACCACTTGCTTCAACCTAAGAAGCTTTTATTGGTGTACACAAGAGGTGTTCACATGTGCTCAAGAATAGGTGCCCATTTTTTCTCTGCTCTTTCCTGCTGATCCAAAGACATTCAATTAACTGTTTTAACTCTGAGAATCTGCCAGTGTCTGTACTCTGCTTCCTCAGAAAAATGCTATTTAAGCCAAGATTCTGTCTCCTGGGTAATGGGACATGCGAACCTTTAGTGGAGCCAAACGGTACTCCCTTGCCTTCAGATATTATTGAAGCTTAGCTGCCCCCTGTTCTCAGCAGAAATGAAAGGATTATCTCTGAAGAGGTCAGTTAGAGTATAAAAGGCTTTGCTGACTGGGTGCCATATACCACAATAGCATTTTTATTTTTCTATCTTTCCCTTTTCTCTATTAAGTGACTAAATATAAACTATCTGAATGTTTCCTTCCTCTTTTGCAAAACATTTATGCGAATGAGAAGTCACAGTTTCTTTGACTGGTGCCAATCAAAGAGTAAAAAGAATAAAACACCTTCAGTGGCAGCAGCAATGGCAGAAGCAGCAATATCAATGGTAGTAAGATAATTAGAAAGAAAATCACTGTAATAATGGCCAGTAGTCAGTGGCTGACCATGGACCCAGCATTCTGTTAAGTAGTTTGCATTTATTATCTGCTGTCTTCACAGCCCATCTTTCAAGCTGGTGTTTTTTACCGCAAGGATCAAATTGTCCTTCTTTCTAACCACATTATTTCTTATGAGCCGATTGGAGAACATAGTTTCACTCAGTAGTCAGGCTGGCTTCTCTAGAAATCCATATGAAGTAGAAAAAAAGGTATGTCACCCACTGCTTGGCATAACTAGATAATCAGAGTCCTCTCTGCAGGGAGGCACATCTGAAAAAGGAGAGAGGAAGGAATTGGTTAGGCATACTCCGTTCCTTTCAAATTCGCAAATTAGATAAGTCCCCCTCCTTTCCAATAGTGGAGTGAAGGAAGGTGTAGAGAGAATCTGGAAGAGTCCATTCCATAGACTTCTCTCCTGGAAATGGACTGCAAATTTCTTTTCCATTGTGGAAACCCAAGTCAAGTGAAATCAGTGCCTCTTCACTCTAACCCACAATAGCCACTATTATGAACCCCATTTTACAGATAAGGAAGCAAAGATGTTGAGATCAAACCTCCAAGGTCACATGCATAACAAGTGAAGGATAGAGACTTTGAACGTACGTCATCCTGATCCGAGAGTCTATGCTTTTAAGGCTCCCTAGAGGGCCTCTTTGTATATTTGATAAAAGGTGCAGGTGAATGAGGGGTTTTGGCTGACATCTAGACTGATAAGAACTACTTGAAAAAATCAATGGGTTAAATGTAGCCTAATTAATACACATGTAGACTAGTTGGTAAGGAGTAAATATATGCAAGGGAATGGATGTTACGGAATTTACTTGCATATGTTAGCAGCACTAATACTATTGAAAGCATGCCCTGTTGCTGTTACAAATGTGTGATCCAGTATTTCCTGAATACAAAATGTGATAGGATACTGTAGCATAAAGTATAAATGTGACAGACTCATTTGCACAGATTTTGGCAAGTCCTCAATATTTCCCTTCAAGTTTCATTGCCTCTAACTACAAAGTGTAACAACCCATAAGGTATACGGAAACTGTAATGAAACTCTTCTTAAGTGCTTTCATGCTTTTAAATGTAGCATTGTTACAGGTTGCAAAATTATGATCACCCTGGAACCAGTGGTGATCTGTTTCTGGAAAGAAACATGATCTGAAAGAGTGATTGCTGCTCTCTCCTTCTCCCCACTGCCCCTACTCCTCTCACTTACTTCTTTCTTCACTCAGATGTTGTGCATGGATCATTTTTCAAAGTCACTCACCTTTGAGAACCTTCCCTAAGATACTTTCACAAAGCTCATTCATAGCAATGTTCAGAGCACACTTTTATCCCTAATCTCAAAGGAAAAAGGCCCTTTTGGTGTCACACATCCATTGAGCAACCCCAGCATCTAAGGAGATGTACTTTACCAACTGTTTTTGCCTCTTCTCACAGATGGCTCCCATAAATAATATGAGCAGCATTAATTTTGATGTGTAAGAAATTTGGCTAATAGAAAATTATATCTGAAAAACATTTGGAGGTTTCTACAGTTCCTCTTTACAAATATCTAAATATCAAAGTTAGTTTGCTTATGTCCTAGCAAACTAACTTAAGTGGCTTTACAATCATTGTATCTCCACTATTTAAAATAATACCAGTAGAACTTCTGTGGGGGCAAGTAGGAAAGCATAACAATAAAACAGGTACATTGTTCTAATCACCTATGCTGGAGGATTTTCCTGATAAAACCCTATCTCTTAGGACTGCCCTAAATTTATTCTCCTACAGTGTAGGCACATAGAAGTTTGAAATTGGCAGGTTCTTGCTTTTGCTCTTTCTGAAGACTCCAGGGGAGAGTCCTTCCTGCTTCCCTTGGGCCACTGGCAGTTCCCAGAAATTCTTGGGATTCCTTGGCTTACAGCTATATCACTCCAATTTCTGCACTCATTATCGCATATCCTTCTTTCCTGTGTGTCTTTAAATGACCTTTTCATAAGGACATCAGTCATTTAATTTCAGGCTCATCTAATTTAGTATGACTTCATCTTAACTATTTACATCTACAAAGATATTATTCCCAAATAAACCCACATTCTTAAGTTCTATTAACCACGTTTTTTGTTTGTTTGTTTGTTTGTTTGTTTTCAGGTGGAGGGTGGTGGGGGTAGTAACACTATTTAACCCAGTACAAATCCTACATTCAGTAAGTACCAAAGAAGGCTTATTACACATAACTATTTGGCTTCTCTCCCAATGATCGTCCTCTAGAAAGGAAAGCTGCTAACATACTGAAATATATAGAGCCCAGTGGAAGATCAGCTCTGTTAAATGGTTGTGAGAATAACTCCAGGTTAAACACTGGCACAAAAACAGGTAATCTACAGTGGCATTCAAGATGCAAAAGGAGGAACACATCTTGACAAGAAAATTCACCATGTGCCTTACATCATACATGGGAAACAGACTTAAGTAACTAAAGTCTCATTGCGAGTCATTCAACTAAGAAATATCGATCGACTCATAGATGAAAGTGCCTTACCATGAGTTCCACAACAAATATGTTGTAGTGCCTACATACGCCTTTGTATTTTTCCCTCATAAACGAGTTTCTCCTACTTCTGTTTTTTTATAGTTCCAGTGAGTATTTAATTCTGATTACCCAGTTTGAAGCTATTTTTATACATATAGTTTTCTCTTTTATTCTACCTGCTAACCAGGTGACTTTGAGCAAATTGCTTTTAAATAGCAATGATGCCTGCTTCATAGGATTCCTATGATAATAGAATAAAATAATCAAGTAAAACACTTATTACAATGCTTAAACATTTATAAGCACTAAAATAATATTCTATTAATTTTTTGAGACCTATTCATAGACACATTTGAGATAATGTAAAAATATTTATCAATACAGAGGATTTGGCAGATAGCCAGTAAGTATCTAAATATTTGTTTACTTTTTATTTTCCGATGTATTACAGGAACTTGAGGGAAAGGAAATGTCTATAAGTTGTAAGACTGATCTTGCACCTTGGGTTTTAGGGGTCATCAATAAATACTTATCAAATGTGGAAATAAGTGAGAATTGTAGCATTGGAAGTGATGTAGAAAATCATCAAGTCATGATTTATTGCAGTGGCTTTCAAACGTGGGCATCACTCATGCGTTCATTATCTCATGCTCTGCCTGGCACATGGATGCTCAATACATATTTGTAGAATCAATCATTTCATTTTTTTTCCTGTATTCCCAAAGATAATTTTATTAACTTTTGTCCTCATGTCATATGTTAGATTTCTGAATGTGTTTATCTGACATAACTGTTATTTTGTCGCTTTGATCTACATATCCCCAGTTCTTCTCCCCCCTGCTCCACTTGTGGTAACCCCTGATTTATTTTCTATTTTGTATATTTTAGCTCTACTTTTTCTTCTTGAGTTGTATGTTTAGTGTAGATTCCCATTCACCTTGGACTTACTGAATATAGAACACTGAAGAAGAGGGCAGGACAGAGAGAAATGTTACCTTAAACCAATTTTATAACCTATACTCACAAACCCCAGAGTTTAAGAGTCACTGATTTAACAAGTTTTCCAAGTCCCCTGAACACCTTGAACAAGTTTATAGAACAAATGATTTTTCTTTTCTTTTTTTTTTTTAACCTTTACATCTTTCACAAAATGCTTACTCACGTGGCCCAAGGCATGACACTTTTTTTTTAAAAAAAATTAAAGCAAATCTCAACCCTGTATACTGCTTTTAAAGAAAGTTATATTTATTCATTCAATCATTCCATGTATAATTCTTTATTGAGTAGCTAGTATATGCCAGGTACTTTGCTGGGAACACAGTGGGTGATGAAGACAAACTTAGTTGCCCACATGAAGCTATGGTTTAGTGGGGAGGGCAGGCAGATACATCAAACAAAGATTTTCTCATAGTATTATATATTTTGATGGTAGAAAGTGCTATGAAGTGCAAACATGCAAACACTGAATTGCAGACAGGTGACTTACCCTAATTCAAAGTGGAGATGATCACATAAGTTCATTCAAGGACAAGATGATGAATTTGACACCTAAGGAATGGGTAAAATTGGCTATAGGAAGAAAGGGAAAAATGTGTTCTAGGTAGAGGATTAGCAAATTGAAAGGTCCTACAACACAGACGATTTCGGAATGCTGAAGAAACTTAAGTTTCATGCACATCCGTGTGAAGAGACCACCAAACAGGCTTTGTGTGAGCAATAAAGCTTTTTAATCACCTGGGTGCTGGTGGGCTGAGTCCACAAAGAGAGTCAGGGAAGGGAGATAGGGGTGGGGCCATTTTATAAGGTTTGGGTAGGTAAATGAAAATTACAGTCAACGTTGGGTTGTTCTATTTCGGGCACGTCACAAGGTGCTCAGTGAGGGAGTTTTTGGAGCCAGGATGAGCCAGGAAAAGGAATTTCACAAGGTAATGTCATCACTTAAGGCAAGAACTGGCCATCTTCACTTCTTTTGTGGTGGAATGTCATCAGTTAAGGCAGGAACAGGGCATTTTCACTTCTTTTGTGATTCTTCAGTTACTTCAGGCCATCTGGGCATATAGGTGCAGGTCACAGGGGATGCAATGGCTTAGCTCGGGCTCAGAGGCCTGACATTAAGAAAGCCATGTGGCTGAGGCAATGTGATCCAGAAAATCATCTTAAGGGCAGGGTAGTGACAGGCAGGTGGGTATTAGATTATGCAAGATTCTGTAGTCCCAAGTTACAAAGGATTTAAGACAGTGCGTCTCTTCTCACATTGACACACTGGCACACTGGAAACGTCACCAAAATCCTGAGCCCAGCCATTCAAAAGCTGAAGACTGATTGTTTTTCCTAAATGATGTATCCCTCTTAGTGCCCTGTGTTGTTGTTTTTTTGTTTGTTTGTTTGTTTGTTTTGTTTTGTTTTAAAGAGACCACTCACTTTGCATATGTAGGAGATAAGAGCAGATCAGGTTATCTCAGCCCACCAGAACATTTATTCTATATCCCTCAAATCCTCTCCAAATAAAATAATTCAACAATGTTTTATGCAATTTTATTCATATATTAATATTTTAAAATGCAAGTTCTGGATAGTCATACTCAGAACAGAATAAAAACAGACAATTTCCTCATTATCTTGGTAAATAGTATATACGGTGTAATCATAGCACCATTTCTTCCTTGGACAGGTTTCTCTCATTAACATAATACAGCATATTATAGTTTCCTAAGTATGTTAATTTTGGGGTATGGTCCAAATGAATAAAATATTTATATCCAGGATTAGCACAATTAAGATGTTCACAGCATCATTCAATGGTAATTGTAGAAGTCTGGGGAATCAGACTTCTAATTAGTGGAGCCTTGCTTATGTGTTTGCCCGGCACATGCCCGATCACTGGCCAGCAGTCTGGTCCAGATATTACTTCAGTGTAAGCAATTTTTTGTAAGTAGAAGCACCTCTTTTCGAGAATTTTCTTTTGTGTGTGTGTGTTTTTTGTTTTTGTTTTTGTTTTTGTTTGTTTTTGGCTGCTCACTGTTATTCTAGATTAGGCTTGGTTGATTGTAGCCGAACTTGAGAAATAAGGAAATTATATCTTTGGTGCATTTTCTTCCTTTAGTTAGAGATTATTCTTTAACCCTTGCTTTCCCCCAAGCACCCAGTGACCTCATGATATCTCCTGCCTACCCTTTCCAACCACAGTATTGCCATGCCCTATACTTAATTGAAACTTAGTTGCTGTGTGTCTTATTTGTTCCATATTCTTCCACTTCTTTTCTAATGACACAACCGTGATATAAATTATGGAGTCTCGGAATCAGAATCAGGGCCTCTGGGTGCAAATCTACATACTAGTCTTTAATTCTTGGAACCTTGGTTTTCTTATTTGTCAATTAGGGTCATAAGGGTACTTACACCACAGCATTTTATAGGACCTACATATATATGAATGTATTTTGTAATCTGCAAGGTCCTGTGTAGATATTTTATCTTTTTACTAAATGAGAATATGTGGGTGTAGAGTAAGCCAGTCTGCTCACAAATTAAAGAGAATTCAATTATCTCATTTCAGATAATGGTAGTGTATCTCTTAGATAAGTTTTTTTTTTTTCTTTTTACTATACCATGCCATCGTATCCCTTCCTAGCCAGACTGTAGATTGGCTATGTAGACATCATTAGAGTTCAAATTAACTGTGAAAAGAGAAGCAAAATCTTATATTTACATCTAAACTTTCCAAAATTGGCTAAACATCAAAATTATTTGTTAAATCCTTACATATTACAGCTCTGGATGCAAAGACAGGTTGAGGAACTATGATATACCGATTGGTATTTAAGGAACTACTACGGGCCACTTTCGTCAAGGCACTAACTGGTAAGAACCCTCGTCCTGGTCTTTTGGTACGGTTTAGAATCTTTGAATAATGGTTTATATTCTTTCTATAATTGGCTTCACTTTGTTTCTTAGGTTGTCTGTCATCGCTGATCAGCTAAAATGATTTGCAATTCCTTGATGTTTTCCCTAGTTTGCCAAATGCCTTCCTAGCCATTCAGCTAATTCAACTGATTCTTCAAGACACAGTTCAAGCATAGCAAACTTCTAACTCTTCCTTAGCAAAATGGGTCTATCAATTCCTTCTGTTTTCCTGGGGTACTCTGTGCCATACTTTTAGCACAGTATTTGTCATACTCTACTATGATTATTTGCACATATGTCTCCCCCAGTACCATCTGGATCATTTAAAGTCAGGTCTTTTAAATGGGAACACACTATTATGTATATATTCACATGTAGATCCAAATTATGCAGCTCTAGTGGATATATTGCCCTATGTGTAAGGCTAGTACTTCAAAAATATGTCTTTACCGAAACCCATTATCTTTACCTTGGCACTACCACAATCTCCACCAAAAACAGTCACAACTCTTTATCTACTTTCTATTTCTCTGTATATTATTCATGTCTATTCTGCCAGTGCCTGGCTTAACAAATATTTGCTGAATAGATGTGTAAGCCTATCTTTTTTCAAATACCAGGCAAAAATCTTAAAACAGTGTATAATGTATGTGTTATACAATTTTGTAAAAAATAATATATTTCAATTCACTCTCTACTTCCTTAACCTGATATCTTTTGATGCCTTTCAGAGAAAATTTAATGTATTTCTCTGTTGGGTTATAGAACAAGAAGCTTTTTAAAAAGATATCAGGGAAAAAGGGATTGTGAAAATTAAATAAATGTGTCAAATCTTGCACTGTGATTAGAAAAGTGATCTACTGAGGTCACCCTGGAAAGTGACATCCCAGGAGAATGGTTGGTAACTTCACTGAAATACGCTTATCTTGGCCAACACAGAGGTTTCAGATATTTAGCCATTGCAGCTAACATGTATGACCATGGGGGTCAGATGGTGTCTAGCAAACTGTCTAGTAAACTATAGAGGGTTTTAAACCAGGGTCACCCATAACATTTTGTTTACAGTTGTTAGGGCGATATATAACAACAGTCAAACATTTATTGGGCTCTTCCATTCTGATTTTTGACAAGCACCTATATTCCATAAATACAAAGCAGAAAATAATCACCACTTCTCAAAAAATACTCTGTATTTTTTCTATATCTCTGATGTAAACAACCATCTCATTTCCCACAAATGAAACCTCATCCTTCTTATTTTCTTCTTTGACATCCGTATCACTGCTCCATACCCTTTTAAGCCAATGCCAAATCTGTTGACTGTGATTCAGAAAACTCTTTGTTTCAACTGTTTCTCTCTAATAGCACTGACACTGACTTAGTCAGGTGTTCCTCACTTCGTATCACCTGTCTGTCTCCAAACTGAATCCTCTACCTCTAATCTTTCTCCATTCTAGCCTTTCCTGCCTCCACTTGTCCTCAGAATTAGCTCCCTAAAATAATATGAGGATTATATTATCCACTTCCCTTTAAAATAAAAAGGTATCATCTCCTCATTGCCTAAAAAATAATGTCTAGTTATCTACAGGAGAAAAAAAGCTTTTATCAGTTAATAAAGACATTTGACCCCAGGAGCCTACTTTGCATATAGTCATAACGTCTTTTATATACTTGAAGAAAAACAACACGATCAGGCTAATGTCACTGTAAAGTACATGGTGGACACATGTAGCAACTGGGAATTTACAGGAAATGAAGAAATTCTCTAAAGAATTGAATGCTATAATATTTGATTGCTAATTTTAAAGCAAATATTAGCTCCTGAGCTCTTCTTCTGGTCATTTCCTGCTACACAAAGAAATAAAGACAAAAAAATAAAGAACCACACTTTTATATGCTTGGGTGATTTCTACTGCTTCCACACAAACTTTGTCAGCACCACGAAAAGTCCATTCTGTATTCTATACAGTAAGTATCTGCTCCCTGATCAAGGACATGAAGATGTTATTCAGTCTGTTGGGAACAGCATGCTCTAGATGAAAAAGGAAGCATATGATAAATAAAAATAATGATAAGCGACAGAAATATAGAAGATTAAGACCAGCATGTGGTAGGCACAATGAATGTACACTTGATTGAAGGAATACAATTGATGATCAAATTACAAAGGTACAGTAAACAGTTTTACCAGTTTTATTTTTAAATCATAAAAATCATGAACAGGAAAAAGACACCAGTGGAAATCTGAGCAAAGCCTGCAGCTAAGATACTAGATTTGTACCATTGTTAGTTTCTTAGTTGTAATAGTGCTACCATAGTTACAGTTCTTGACATTAGAGGAAGCTGTGTGAGCGGAATATGTTAACTCTCTATACTATTTTTGAAACTCCTCCATAAGTCAAAAATTATTTCAAAATAAAATGGTGAAAAGTAAGTCTTGGAAAAGCACTCATAATGTCAACCTTTCGTTTTCTAATTTCTGAGTACAACATCGAGAATGTTGGTGTGTTTTGGCCTTTACTGCCATCCATTATTGCCCCATCCTCTTCCTGTTTTTTTTTTCTCTCAAAGCATTTAGCTGCTGATAAGTATCAAATGCAAAAAAAGTGTCAAATATATATACATATATTATATACATACATAAATACACACACGTAAAGTCTAAGCAAAGATGGTACAACATCAGTTACTTGGAAGTTAAATGTAGTATTATAAATATCTGTTTTCTTAAAAAAGTTGTATAGTTTTGAACATAAGAGAGAACACAGGATGTTCAAACACACAGTTTTCAATCAGGTAAACTGGTTCATAAATAAAAACATATCTTACCATTGTAACTTAAAAGGATTGAAACTCATGAAAAATCATCTATTCCAGTTTCTAATGTTTGATCTAAAACCAGTTCTGGTGTCTAAGATTTGTTGTCCTTCAGGGTAACTATCTTCCCTATTGGATGTTTCTTTTGAATTTGATTAATTTCTTTTCCTTTCATTATTCCTCTTTTAACTTTCTTTTATATTATTTTGTTCACTTCATAACCGCTTATTTTTAGACTTTTAGTGTTTTTAAAATTTTCTGCTCATGCATTCAAGATAATAAATGTTCCTTTCAAATAGCATTTAGCTGTATCTCACAAGTATGAATAGATATATTTTAGTAATCATTAAGTCTTAAATGATCAAATTACTATTCTGTTTTTATTTTTTCCTTGACCAATAATTTATTTATGCATGTGTTTTTATATCAAATATTTTTCTAGTTAGCTTTTTTTTACTATTAACATAATTGTATAGTAGATAGCAATCTTTATACTCTGTATCACACCAAGCATTTGAAATTTGTTCAAATTTTTGCAATTTGTTGTTTTGTGGCCCAGTAGGTTGACAAGTACAATAAATGTACACATCTGATTGAAAGAAATAAAAGAGCATATTCTGCAGTATTTGGGTAGAACATTTTATATAAATTCATTAAAGCAAGTTTATCATATTCTTTAAATTGGCCACATGATTTTTATTTTTATTTGCTTGATCTATCAATTACTGAGATAGGGTCGAGAGAATCTCCCAATTGACACTAACTTAAATATTTCTCTTTGTAGTTCTCTGACATTATGTATAATAATATAATCTCTCTATGTTAAATATATATATAATTAGATTCATGTAAGTTTAAATTTATAATTTCCTGGACAATTGTTTACTGACTATATTTAGCTCTATTAATGATTTTTTACCTTAAGATACATTTTTCTTTATTATACTACAACTATACAAACTGGTATAGTATACTAAATCATTTGTGTAGTATACTGAACTATACAAACTGTTTCGGGGGCTGTTAAAATTCATATGCATCAATTTAATTACAAGGCCAATGGATAAATAACATTCCAAATAAAAGGCTAGGGGCTTTTGAATCAACCTACAGTGAAGTTACTCAACAAACATTACATAATACATGAGTACTTAGTAGGTCTTCAGAAGACACATATTTTATCTGGTCTTCAGAAACTATTCTTTAAACAGTACCATTAAATTTAGATGTCAGTTATATTTAACACCCAGGGGATTTTCTTCTACCATATATAATGCATTGAGAAATGACAAACTTATTGGCATGTTTTTAAATGTAACAATTCTGACAAGATAAGATTTGCTTTTTCTTTCCCTAAAATCAATGTGTCAACTTCCCCAGGTTTCTGTTGTTTATGGCTTTATATTCTACTGTTGTATGAAGTATTAAGTCTGATGAAAAGTATTATAATACCTATTATTTACTGTACTACTGAAATGAATAAAACAGGTAAGATAAAAATACAACTAAATAAAAGGGACTAGCATACCCTGTACTATGCTTGAGTGTGCATTATTTATTCTGAAAAACATATTTACTACCTCCCAATGAAGTACTACAGAAAAGTGGAATATATGTCAGCAGGATCTTAAATGGTTCAAAGCATATATCATAGTTACCTTCAAGAATATATTGCAAAATAGGTTATGGTTCTCTGGTGTCCATACTACAGCTTTACATTTTAAAATAAACTTTTGAAGGTATTTCATTACCAAAATTGTACGTAAATAACACCAACAAAAACAACTAAAGAGTATAATGGGTAGATAAAACCTAAGTTTTAGTGCAGAGTTAAGGTGAAAGGGCACAAAACCCTGACCTACTTTCTATTTTCATCCAAGCATTTCACAAACTTTGTTTTGGTTAATATTTTCCTGGTGTTTCTTTTATCACCTTTTTTCTTGTTATGTGTTTATTTTCTTATGTCTTAAATCTCTTATAAACAACAAAGAGTTGGAATTTTTTTTTCTAGTCTGCCTGTCTTTTATCTGGGTCACTGAGTTAATTTACATTTGTTGGCATTTCTTAAATGTTTGGATTTATTTCTATCATCAAATGCCCTGCCCTGTTTGTCTTGTTTTGTGCACGTTTATGTATGTTTTTCTTTTTCTTCCTTTTCTGTTGTTTCTTTCAAATATCTTTTCTTTTTGATTAATATTCAGTGATCATTCCATGCTTTTATATCTGTTAATACAAGTGTTGATTTTATGTAATCTGTTTTTCAATGATGACCCTAGAAATTTCCAATTGTACACATATCAAATATGAAGAAAGTAAATATTCTTATATTGTAGTAAATATTCTTATATTGTAGTAAATATGTTTTCCAGAATAAAACAATAAAAGACTCTAAACAGTAAAAGACTCTACATACAATATTTTAATTCTGACCACCTACATTATGGCACACAATTATGGCCAAGTTTTTAGTTTGTGATCTGAGAGGCCAAAATAGTGCCACTTCAACAATTAAGATGGACTTTAAGATTAAAGAAACAAAAAGTTGTCTATAGGTCCAGGGTTCTGGACACAGCTGTCATGGCAGATTTCTAAATTCATACAAGAAAAACTACACTTTCACTAAATTCCTAACAATAGGAGCTATCAGGCAAGTTATCCTAACTCCGTTTGACAACCCAGACAAGAACTCTGATTGGACAGATGACTGACCTTGCCAACATTATTTTCTGATAAGCAATTGCAGACCTTAAGCTAGTTTTGGCCAGCTTCTAGAGGCTGTGCATAAACTGTCCTGGTGTCCTGTAGCTTGCCTTTTAATATAGAGTCACATTCCACCTCATTTTAATGCTAAAACCCTGCCCTAAGGTGAACATAGGATATATGTTGCATGCATGCTTACCCGTTGCGTGTGCACTCCGCTTTCCTCATAAGTATGTTTAGCTTTTTCACCAAACCTGCTGAACATGTATGACTCTATTCTGTAATACAGATCTGTGAGGCATAAAATCCAACTTGTCCTTCCCTGTTTTGAAAAGAGAGCACCTTCAGCCCACACCAGAGACATTCTCTTTCCAGCTTGCAAACCTATATTGCCTGAAACTCTCCTTTCTACTATTTAGTCATCACGGTGGTCTTTTGTACTACGAGTTTTTTTATTTTATTATTTTTATGAGTCCATAACACTAACATTTTAGTTTCATATAGTCAGGATTTGTTAGTTTTATTTACAGGTCTTCAAGTTTATTTGGTCTTCATTTTCTCACTGAAATTTCAGACCTTCCATGTAAAATCATTTTGTTTCCACCTGAATTTTCTTATTACTCAGTGAATTAATTCATTAAAACTATTTATTGAAAACCTATTATATTCCAAGCAATATTTTAGCTTATATGATTGTAGCAGTGAACATAGATAAAAATCCATGACATCATTTAGAATTTCTTTCAGTAATAATCTGTTTATATTAAAGCAGGTATTATTTGTTTGAAAATGATTTATTTTTCTTACTCTTATTTTCAAAAGCTACTTTTGCTGGGTTTACAATCCTAGCTTCACTTTGATTTCCTTTCAGCATATTCAAGGTATGATTTTATTTTTCTTAGGTTTTGATTGTTTTAGAAATGCCGACTATCAGTATAATTATTCTTTAAGGTAATATATCTTTAATCTCTGAAAGCTTTTAAGATCTTCTGATTCTTGCTGGTAATCTTCAGTTTCACTACAATGTGTTTATATATAGATCATCTTATTAGGCATTCCTGGGTTGTCATTTTTCATTAATTATGAAAAATTATGAGTCATTGACTATTCAAATATACTACCTCATATTCTGTCTTTCATATCTAACAGCTTTCCTATTATGGACTTTCATTTTACTATTTCTCTCATTTTTGCTGTCAAATAAGCAGATATAAATATGTATATATATAGAGATTATATATATGTATATATAGAGAGAGAGAGATTATATATATGCATATATATATATAAACACATATATCTGCTGAATTGGCAGAACAAATGAGATAAATATTATATATAGATAGAGCCAGATAGAGAGAGCCAAAGAGAGATAAAGGTTTTATTTATAAAGCTCTACTTGATGCCTCTTCAAATGTGTATATTCATTTCATATATATGTGTATATAAATTGGATACTTTAAATTTTCAGTGTTTCTTATTTATTTCTAAAAATTCTACTTGAAACTTTAAAAAATATATGCTTACTTGCTTTAGAATTGTTTATCTTTTTTCCAGCCTTTATTCTTTCTTTCTTTCTCTTTCTTTTCTTTTTTCTTTTTTCCTTTCTTTCCTTCTTTCTTTCTTTCTCTCCCTCCCTCTCTTTCTTTTCTTTCTTCCTTCCTTTCTTTCTTTCTCCCTCTCTCTCCTTCCTTCCTTCCTTCTTTCCTTCTTTCTTTCTCTTTCTTTCTCTCCCTTCCTTCCTTCCTTCCTTCCTTCCTTCCTTCCTTCCTTCCTTCCTTCCTTCCTTCCTTCTTTCTTTCTTTCTTTCTTTCTTTTCTTTTCTTTTCTTTTCCTTTCTTTTCCTTTCTTTTCCTTTCTTCTTTTCCTTCCTTCCTTCCCTCCTTCCTTCCTTCCTTTCTTTCTTTCTTTCTTTCTTTCTTTCCTTCCTTCCTTCCTTCCTTCCTTCCTTCCTTCCTTCCTTCCTTCCTTCCTTCCTTCCTTCCTTCCTTCCTTCCTTCCTTCCTTCCTTCCTTCCTTCCTTCCTTCCTTCCTTCCTTCCTTTCTTTCTTTCTTTCTTTCTTTCTTTCTTTCTTTCTTTCTTTCTTTCTTTCTTTCTTTCTTTCTTTCTTTCTTTCTTTCTTTCTTTCTTTCTTTCTTTCTTTCTTTCTTTCTTTCTTTCTGTTTTGAAACAGAATCTTACTCTGTTGCCCAGGTTGGAGTACAGTGGCGCAATCTTGGCTCACTGCAACCTCTGCGTTCTGGGTTCAAACGATTCTCCTGCCTCTGCCTCCCAAATAGCTGGGATTACAGGTGTTTGCCACCATGCCCAGCTTATTTTTTGTATTTTTAGTTCAGACAGGGTTTCACCCTATTGGCCAGGCTGGTCTCGAATTCCTGACCTCGTGATCTGCCCGCCTCGGCCTCCCAAAGTGCTGGGATTAGAGGCCTGAGCCACAGAGCCAGGCCTATTTTTTCTTTAACTATATTGAACCCACTTAATATTTGGTTCCTGATCATTACAATGTCTGAAGTGTTCAAATGCATAATTTGTCTATTATTTTTATGATAGTTTTTATTTACAATGTTCCCCCCCACACTTTGGTGTTTTTTAAGTTTAACAGTGAGCTATTATTTCTTGAACTTTATTTGCCAGAATTTTTCAAGGTCTAGGTTAGAAGTGTGTTTCTCCAAACAAAAATCCTATGTGCTCACTTCTCTGTATGCCCAGGGATATTTTTGCCCGGAATCACTTTACATGTGTGGCTTCAGATTTTCAGACCATGCAGATAGTGTGGTTTTACAATGAAGTTATGTCCAAATGTTAGCTGGTAATATGGATTCACAGGAAAGACATTTTTCTTCTTCACTTCTAATCACTATTAATAGTGATAAATTTTCTTGGAGTTTTCAGAGAAAAGAGTAGGTTTGTGTCTAACCTATCCAGACATTGCAGATGTAGTCTTTCTGGAGAAAGAGAGAGGGGGAGGGAGAGAGAGAGAGAGAGAGACGACACACTACTATTGGACTTCTCCCAAAGGTAAACCCAAGATTCTGTCAGGTCACATATTCCCTTTGAAGTTGTGAATCTGAGGCTCAAGTTAAATGGATCTGGCAAATTCCTTCCAAATAAAATCCGACCTCAGCATTTTATTTTTTTCTTTATGGGTTCCCATTTTTACTTACCCTGTTTACCTTTCTACCAGCTTATCCATACATTTTAATAGGTGTTTCTTATAAACTGCCCGGTTGTAATTAATGTTAATTTTCTTTTATATTTTTTAAGATTCATATTCAAGTATTTTTTTCTACAAACTTCCCCAGTTTTTTTGTGAATTTTAGTGTTGCTTACTTTCTTAATCCTTTGAGTCTATTTTATGTGTATTCGTAGCTGCACATGAAAAAGAGTTTCTATCTACATTTCAAACTCCCTGTGTACATGAGAGTACAAAATGAGACAGGAAAGAGGGAGACATTTTCCATGTAATTAATCAATAAACAAACCTTAAAAAGGTGCACTCTGGCAAAAGTGATTCATGATACGATTCTTTCCTCTCTCTTAATTTCTAGATGTAATATGTTGCTGTCAACTACAGTGCAAAATATAGAATCTGTTCTATTAAAGGCAATACAATTGAAAATGTCTTCCCTGTTCACAGGGCACAAATTTTAAATAAAACTGTATTTTTAAATTAGCTACTCTAAAGCTGTGCTTTCTCAATCTTGAACTAATTCTTGCTAACCTTACCCTTCAGTTTACCTCCTTAAAATTTCCCATTGCACAGTGGACTTATCTTACCTTCTGAGGTGGGTGTCAGTTAAGGACAATAGTGCGTGTGTGTTTGTGTGCATGTGTGTGTGTGTATCTAAATGATGAAGTAGGGAGCACCATAGGGTGACTGGTTTTACCTTTCACATCTCTGTTGGAAGTAAGGAAACCCAGCTGGTTTTAGACAGCAAGACTAAGGAGAAAACTAAATTTCATACTGAGAATAATTACGAGGACATAGATCTTGTTTAATTATTTCAGTGCAGTATTCATTCTCTTACATAACATCTATTCTGCCCGTTTTTTTTTTTTTTTTTTTACCCTTAACATCACCACTGTTAAGTACTGAGGCACACTGAGGCAGGAACATCAGGAAGCAAATCCAAAAGAAAATGGCCATGAATCCTATCAAATTTGGAAATAGAAAGAAAGCTGTGAATAAAGGCCATGGGTAGGTTCAAGGCTAGGGAAAGACTTTTGACCATTCTCTAAGGATGAGGCTATTTTATTAAACTTAACTTTATTCCATATTATTTATATAAAATACTTATCTTGTGCCCAAAGTTAAAGCCTTCCTAAGAAAGTAAAGGCAATCAGTCCACTTCACTGCTAACTTCCTGCTAGTTACCAGTACTGCCAAGCATCCTCCTGTTGACTTGTGAAATTATATCTTTAAATTTTTTTCCACCACTCACTCTGTGATTGTACTAACAGTAAATGTGAATAGAGAGCTCTACAGGAAGAACTAGTAACCATGGTGATGGGAGGGTGCTTTCTGCAATAACTCTACTGTACAACATAATTTATGCATGAATGTAAAATCACAGATGTTTTGAACCATATGCAGGCTATATTTAACCACAGTGCAAGTGACAAGTTACTTGGGAGTTACTAATCCAAAAGAGGTGAGCTCCACTGAGATTGTAATTCTTTTTTCTCTTCTGGTAGAAACCACTTAGATATAGGGCTCTACCCCTTTGGGAGTAAAGTGTGGGTATAAATATGTGTAAGTTTATATGTTTGTGTGTCCAAAAGGGTGGGGTATACAGAAAAAAAAAGCATGGAAATGAATATACTGAAAAGATAATGAAGAAAGAGAAAGCAAGACAATATGAAAAAATAACAAAAAACAGACAAAACAATAACAACAACAACAACAACTCTTCCCGCTGACTTCTATTGTTTTTGTTCCTAAGTCTTGATTACAGAGATATTGAGTTTTAGCCATACCACTGATTTTTCAACTTGAATTAAAAATGCAGATCTTTATTTTAATTTTTAAGCTAGAAATTAGTGCCTTGGGTTATTGGGAATTGCTCTTAGACTACTTACATTTACAGCAAAATGAAATCATATATCTTCATAGTAATCATTTAAAAGGTTAGACTACATTTAGTATAGTATGTTTAGAGATTCAAGGAACATTTAATAAGTGTTTGAAATCTTTGTTTCCAAAATTTCTATTATTTTGGGTCTGAATTCCCAAAGGATAAATCCTTAGTTAACCCAAATCTTGAGCATACCACATGGACATTTCCCAGAGCTGGTTCCACTAGTTGTATTGTCTTAAGAGACGAATTTCTGTAAATTCTGCCTTCCACCTGTAAAAATAAATGCTGCTTTTAGAACAGGTTTTCTAAAGGAGAAACCCTTAGAAACCTCAAAATTAATGCAATATCTTGTGGAATAGGGCTATTTTCAGTATCACTGGCATTTTAGTCTTCAGAGGCAAAAGAAAGGAATGTGAAATGGAAATAAAATAATTTGCATTGCAAAACTTTTCATTTCTCCTGGCACTTTGTGCCTATGTTTGCCTTTTCTTCATTCCCATGTTCTTTATCTCTTAGTAGAATGCTGCATCTGTCTCTCTTTGATTAAAGTCTTACTGGACTTTTGCCCCTTACCCTACCTCTTTGCTTACTGCTTTTGTTTTATTGCTTCCCCATTCTTATTTTAACATAAATTGCCTCAGTGGTAATTAAGTACATTTCTGCAGATCCAAGAAAGACTCAAGTCAAACAAATGCCTTTCTCTATTTTGTGCTACCCCCAGCACCACCTTTCTGAAGCACTAATGTGCAGTTAAACATTAACAATGGAGCCTCAATATAAACCCGGATTAAATACAAGGGAAAGTGATTACCACACAGTTCAAGAGGGCGATTGCTTTGCCTTGTCTATTGGTAGGGTGCTCTCCAATGAGAAAAAGATGGAAAGCTGCTGGAAAGTCACTGTTACAGTAAAGGGACTGAGTGGCATCAGAGATTATTATCCTTGACTATGATAGTTGGTTGGTCCCCAGTAGGCCACACCAAGGCAAAAAATACCCATAATGGGTAAGACATTTTAAGGCTTTTCAGGTGGCTGTGAAAACTGCCAGTTTCAATGTTGTGTATTTGAAGGATCATCTAAGTTTTCTAAGTGGAGAAATTCTGCATAATGACACTTTTCCCTGAGATTCAGTTTTGTCTTGTGAAATGATTCTGTACTATGCCATGGGGAAAAAAATGTGACTGAAAACATTTAGCAACACGCTTATCTACCTTAAATATCTATCTTTTTTTTTTTTTTTTTCCTGATCCCTTTGAAAAAATAACTGGTTCTGGTGGAACTGTCCGTGGTACTGCTGATCTAAACAAAGAAGTATTGTGTCTTCTCTCTAGCCCAGGCTACTTATTAGATCATTGAAATACATGTTGTGTTGGTCTTGGGAAAGACAATCTCATGTTAGTGGTTGAGAAGCCAGAATTTTTCTTTGTATGGGGAGAGGAACTTTGTATACCTCGTTATCAATTTAACTATGGGTCTTAGCCTAGTGCCTGACACACAAAAGTATTAATAAATATATTTTTCAAGAATGAAAGGAAGAAGAAAGGATAATTTAAAGGGATGACAATTGAAATGACAATTGAAGATAAAGATAATTTCACGTGTACTTTTCCTGACACAGTCATAGCACATAATTCAATGAACTCTGCACAAACTTGATTCCCTGGGTAACTGCATATATCACATGAGCATTTCTTGGACACATGGCTCCAAAAATAAATATTTAGTTCAGACTTCAGAAAACTGGATGTTAGATTTAACCCATCTTATTAGTTGAAGCCCCTTTCTCTTTCATAACACTTTTCCATTGAAAATTAATTGCTTTAGGTCTTCCCCTTGTCTCTATTAATCCTCTAGCAATTATGTTTGTCTATCTATCTATCTATCTATCTATCTATCTATCTATCTATCTATCTATCTATCTAATCTGTCTGTCTATGATCTATCTATGTATGTATGTATATATTTTCTTTCTATTTTAAGAATATAAATTTTTAAAATCACCTATAATTCCATTACTCAAATATTTTTATCAATATGTTTATAATATATGTATATTTTCATGTGTGTGTAAGTATATTGTGTATATTATAGATACACAAATACACACATAAATATTTCTAAGTTCAGTATCTACATCTTAAACATTTTTACATCGCTAACAATACTTCCCAAACATGCATTAAAGTACAACTAATATCTCTTTGGAGAGTCATAGTAATTTATTTTACTATTATTTTATTTTTGGTAATTTTATGTATTTCTAATGTTTAACAATTAATACAAAATTTTACAATCATTATTTCTGTTGGAGATAGGGTAATCACTGCCTGGGGTCAGGCATTTCTAGTCTAGTCATTAGTTGGAGATGATCTACTTTTGTAGAGCTGAGATTTGTGTCGTCTACTTGAATTCTACTTTCAGCCTTATTTGTAGACATTTGGGCAACAGGTAAAGCTACAAGGCATCTCAGACTTGTTATTTATTTTTTTCTACTGGCAAGTTCCAATTTTTGCAGAGAAGCAAGGCTGGCAAAGTGGCATATTCTTATTCAGTACACTCCCTTGTGGCCAGGAAAAAAGAAAGAAATGAAACAAGAGTGCAATGGGTGTTTATATTGTAATTCTCCCGGGAACTCAGTTCATTTTTACAGTTTATATTTTTTTCTTTCTCTACAGAGTAAATTGTTTCTGGAGGAGAAAATTTTATACAAATACAATTAATGCTAGTTTTCTCACTTTTAGATTTCCATGACATTTAAGATAGTTTTGAATATTAATATAAAATATACATTTAAATGTGAATTCTTCAATATTTTATACCAAGTCTTCACAGTTTAATCTGAACTTTCCTATCTATCATCATCTCTTGCAGGTTAGTGTGAACTCCATACTAAATTTCCTAATGTTTAGGAATGTTAATAAAAATGTAGGAATCTCTAGGTGTTTTCTGTATTATTCTCTGCCTAGGATGTGTTCCTTCTTTGTCAACTGATTAACTCAAAATCATTCTTCAAGATATTACAGACAAGCAGGCACAATGAGTTTGTATTTCTTCTCTGCCATGATAGCTATTAATTCATTGTTCTGCAGTATTGTGATATACCATTTTGGCTCTCTACCATCCTGATGTGATCCAGGCAGTAACTGTGCCCTATTAATTTTCATATTATGATAGATGTATGTAAAGTGTTACACCTAATGTTTGTTTGAATGAATAAATAACAACTGAAACTCACAGTGAACATTGGCCAGAATGAGCTGTCATAGCAAATGATTCTCCTGATACAGTGTATGTCTTAGCCTTATACCTTACCCTTAAAAAGAACTTGTCTATATTTCCAAGTATCCTATTTCATGCCTACTCACAGCAGTTTAGTCTAGAGGTGATGCTTCCATCAAATGTACATCTCTTCCACTCTCTGCCTTAAGCATCAATGGGAATTGTACTTATGTATGTCATACTTCCTGATTTCCTGTTAGCAACTGGCATTAAATTTTCCGTTGTTTTCTTCTATTTGATTATAAAAATCTTTAAATATAAATAATAATAATAAAAATGTTTAACCCTGTCACACAGATTTAACAGTTTTTGATCTTTCACCATATTTGCTTCACTAATTATTTTTCTGTAGTATTCTATTTATTTATTTTGAGACAGGGTCTCACTCCCATCACTCAGGCTGGAGTGCAGTGGTGCCATCACAGCCCATTGCAGCCTCTACTTCTTGGGCTCAGGTGATTCTCCCTCCTCGGCCTCTCAAGTAGCTGGGACCACAAGTGCGTGCCATCATGCCCAGCTAATTTTTTGTATTTTTAGTAGAGACAGGATTTTGCCATGTTGTCCAGGCTAGTCTCGAACTCCTGGGCTCAAGAGATCTGCCCACCTTGACTTCCCAAAATACTGGGATTACAGGTGTGAGGCGCCATGCCTGACCATTTTCCTGTAATATTTTAAAGTTACATATATATTTTTTCTACCCCAAATATTTCTTCGTACAACCCTCAAGAAAAAAGTTATTTTCCTACATAATTTTAATAATATTTTAAAATAAACACACAATTATTAACAAAATTAATAATTACTCAATGTAACCTAATACCCTGTCTATATGCAAATCCTGCTCATTATCTCCTTAAGGTATTTTACTGTTGTCCTGTTTAAATCAGGATTCAGTAAATGTCTACATACTGCTGTTTGTTATGTCCTGATTTTATTAATCTAAAATAGTCTGTCTTTTTTATTTTATTAATGATACTGGCATTTTAGAAACCACATTAGTTATGTTTCATCTTCTACATTTATTTGACTATTTTTTCTTAGTATTATTTAACTTGTTACTGTGTCCTCTGTATATCCTTTAAGTTGGAAGTTAGATTCATTGTCTGAGTAAATTCAATGTAAACACGTGGAACATGTTTTTTTTTCTTTTTTTAATTTTCTCTTCTAAATACTCATATGCATAAAATCAGTGTATCCTCACATCTGCTCTAAAATTGTATGCACAGACTCATAATATCATATAGTGTGATAATTTCAGTGTACTTGATGATACTGAGTATTTCTCAGGTAAAGGATAAGATAGTAGAAAATAGCATAAGACTGAAAATACCAGTTCAAACCTTAGTGCTGGCTCCAAGGAATTCAATTAAAGAAGGAAGTTCAGACAGATGGTTCAAGGCAGTTTGAGTCCCAAGTCTAGAAGTCTGGGGGAAGTCATCAAGCTCACATAGGTAATATGATATTTTAATTCCACTTTGACTAATTGGGTTATGAGATTTAGGTATTGACCAAAATAATGTATTGATAGGATATGGAATATTTTTTTACTAGCACAATGGGCAAGATATTAATATAGCTACATGCCAACTTGAAATTATTTTTTAAACAAATAGGGCACATGGTATTATCCAATATTCAAAAGCAATATTTCACTGAATGTTAGACATTGGTAAGATCTCATTAAGTACAAATGTGTTTACACTTTTATTGAAAATTATATTTCTTTGTTTAAACTAAGATCCTATTTCATGATCTTTATAAATAGCTGATACTGCTTGTAAATTTTCACGGATCCTATACTTTCATAGCCCAAATTATAAAAAAGTTTAGACTGTCAGTATCTTTATATTTTTAGAGTTCTGAAATTCACACAGTGAAAAGATAATGAACATTTGGATCCTGGATTGAAGTCCTAGATTGCCACCTGACAAGAGATATTCTGAGAGTATTGTTTTGAGATAGCTATGTAGAAGCAACATTGTCAACACTTAAAATATTCTTATAACAAATAAGGTAAACAACACAGACTCCCAAACATTTATGTATCCTTGATCCAGACCCAAATTAGGGGAGACTTCACTTCTCTAAATTAACTATTTCTTAATAGTTTAAAATTTTAACTGACAGTTTTACAATGTACTACATTTAGATGTATAAGTATGTATACGTATATCTTAAGAAATATATGTGCGTAAATGTGCATGTCTGTGTGTGGGTATAATAAACATACAACTAAATGTAATTATTTAAAAAATATTGGGCCAAATACTTTTAATATGTCAAATACAGTATACACACACACACAAACACACACACATACATATATACACACACACACACATATATATGCATGTATGCTATTAAAATGCTGAAAAAAATGATACAATATTCAACTGGGGATTCATTGTGCAACCTGGGTCTAAGCCCAAGAGATTATATTATTACCTAAATAGACTCTACTCTTTCCTAATGTCTAATATATTACCATAACTCCCCATATAGTTATCCAAGTATAAGAAGTTATTAGGTTTTCAAAATATGTGCTAACTGGATGCATTAGAATAGTCATAGCTTTACAAAAATGGAAAAGTATTCTTTCTCTAGATTTTTAAGTAAGAAATAGAGTAAGTTCTATTGCTAAATCTGTTTAGTGATTAAACTAATTTGAGATATAGATCCTTAAGTTATAGTTAATTTTTCAGAGAATAAAAATATTAGGGAGATTTATTATTTCTTCTGGAATATATTAGATTTGTAAATGTATGACTCTGTTAGTCTTTTTTTTTTTTTTTTTTTTTTTTTTTTTTGAGACGGAGTCTCGCTCTGTCGCCCAGGCTGGAGTGCAGTGGCCGGATCTCAGCTCACTGCAAGCTCCGCCTCTCGGGTTCACGCCATTCTCCGGCCTCAGCCTCCCAAGTAGCTGGGACTACAGGCGCCCGCCACCTCGCCCGGCTAGTTTTTTGTATTTCTTAATAGAGACGGGGTTTCACCGTGTTAGCCAGGATGGTCTCGATCTCCTGACCTCGTGATCCGCCCGTCTCGGCCTCCCAAAGTGCTGGGATTACAGGCTTGAGCCACCGCGCCCGGCCCTGTTAGTCTTTTTTTGGTGCCCTCTTGCAAACAAACCATACCAAACTCTTGCTTCATTCTTTTTTATTACCTCTCCTAGCCCCAAACCCAACATTAGCCCAGATTTACCTCAAGGATGGATGTTAGCAATACAAAAGATATCAGAGATGGGGTTAGGCTCAGAAATGGGTGAGAGTATCTGTGTCTCCAGCTTCATAGCATTTTCTGACTTGAATGTTATGTAATAGTTCATAAATTTGGTAATAATAAATACCCACTTATCAAACTCAGCCCTATCAAAGGAGATACACCAAACATTCCTGTTTCTGAAGTGGCCTGCTGAAGTAAGAAAACTGATCTCAAATGCATATATCAATAATATATGACATGGAGTATGCTATGAAACTGATCTAACTTTCAGTCTTCGCATATGTCAAAGGACATAATTAGACTCAGGTAATAGATATCTCAGAAGGCTGTACTGAGGAATAAATAATGTTGCATTCACTGCAGGAGGTAAATAAATATTATTCCTCTTTTCATTCATGGTTACTTAGCTGCCCTCTTTTTGTATAAACCAAATACAGCCTGAAGACATGGCTGTACAGCCACGTTCAACCTGTCACAGTCAGCCATGCAAACTCTGGTCAATTTCTTTCTCTCTCTCTCTCTCTCTTTTGGAGAAGGAGTCTCGTTCAGTCGCCCAGGCTGGAGTGCAGTGGCGCGATTTCAGTTCACTGCAAGCTTCACCTCCCAGGTTAACGCCCTTCTCCTGCCTCAGCCTCTTGAGTAGCTGGGACTACAGGCGCCCGCGACCACGCCCAGCTAATTTTTTGTATTTTTAGTAGAGACAGGGTTTCACTGTGTTAGCCAGGATGGTCTCAATCTCCTGACCTTGTGATCCGCCCACCTTGGCCTCCCAAAGTGCTGGGATTACAGGCGTGAGCCACCGAGCCTGGCCGAATTTCTGTCTCTGTTTTGGAGGAAGTCAATGTGGCAGGAGTTAAATATGTGAATATGTTGTAAAAATCTCGTTTGCCTAGCGTGATCTTTGAAAGGGCTTGAGTATGTAGGAGTTCAGGAAGTTTTACTATATCCTTGGTTTATTTTTCCCCATAAATATTTATAACTATGCATGCTTTTTTAATTTAGAAAAACTATCTTTCAAGAGGACTCAGTTTTAGCAATCCACAATGCCAAAAACTATCCCCATTTGATAATCCGCATGATTCAGAAGACAGGGAATGGAGAGTATGCTTTCGTTTTTTTTTTGTTTTGTTTTTTTTTTGGTTAGGTTGTCTTCTTCCAGTTTACCTCAAGATAAAGGTCCCGCAACTGGGATGTAGGATTTCTGCATGTTAAAACCACATGGATTTGGCTTCTAACATGAAAAGTCTACCATTTACTCACAATATTTCAAAAGAATCAAAACCAGAATTTCTGTATGTTTGGACATTGGAATCTGGCCTTCTAATATAAGTGAAAGCAGAATCCCAGCACTTAAAGATTTTGGGAAGTTTTATTTGTGTTTTCATCTGTCTTCCTATCAGTCTAGGAGGGAGTTTCCAAAATAGCACAGCTGCTGAATCAAATGTAATAAATTGTGTTGGACATTTTATCAGCCATATCTCCCAAGAGTGACTGTTAATATGATATGATCCCTACCCCGATTTCAGGGCTTGAAATAAGATGATGATGGTAGCTAAATTTAATATATCAAGGAGGCCGGGAATCTTTTGAGAAACAATATTTCAGCAGATACAGGTTTTTTTTTTATTTTTAATTTTATTTAGTTTTTAGCTAGCAAGGAAAAAATTCACCTTTCTCAGCAAGGAAAGGTCAAGCAGGGTCAAGAACAAGCACAAACATTTTAGTAAGTTAGTAGCAAGACACATTCTCCTTCCTATCTAGTGGAAGTTAACTGAGGAAGAGAAAGGAGAAAGCATGTTGCCCACATAAAATGTATTTGTCTTTGTTTTAATTTAAATAATGTGGGCCAAGTCTGATAGCTCATGCCTATGATCCTAGCAGAGAGAGTTGAGGCAGGAGGATTGCTTGAGCCTGGGGTTTTGAGGCCAGCCTGGACAACATAGTGGGACCATGTCTCTCCAAAAAATTTTAAAAATTAGCTGGATATATTAGTCCATTTTCATACTGCTGATAAAGACATACCCAAGACTGGGAAGAAAAAGATGTTTAATCGGACTTATGTTTCCACGTGGCTGGGGAGACCTCAGAATCATGGCAGAAGGTGAAAAGCACTTCTTACATGATGGCAGCAAGAGAAAATGAGGAAGAAGCAAAAGCAGAAACCCCTGACAAAACCATCAGATCTCTTAGGACTTGTTCACTACCACGACAGCAGTATGGGGAGAACTGCCCCATGATTCAAATTATCTCCCACTGGGTCACTCCCACAACACATGGGAATTATGGGAGTACAATTCAAGATGAGATTTGGGTAGGGACACAGGGCCAAATCATATCACTGGGGATGGTGGTACACACCTGTGGTCCCAGATACTCAGCATACTGATGTGGGAGGATCACTTAAACCCAGGTGGTAGAGGTTGCAGTGAGCTGTGATTATTCCACTGTACTTCAGCCTCGATGATAGAGTGAGACCCTGTCCCCAAAAATAAAACAAATAATGAAATAATGTGTAGTTATCCAGATAGTCTTACTTAAAAATTATACCAGATGAGATTTTCTGAAATGTGAGTATAAAGAAGTGTGCGATGTCTATGTTAAAGCATGTGATATATCTAAGGAAATGCTTTTCCTTTTTAGTGACTTGCATCAGAAATGACCTAATTTGAAAAAAATGTAAAATATTTGTTGAATAATTCAAAATTTTGTTTCTATATATTTGCATCTCTATTGAGTCCTCATTAGCTCTCACCTAAAGCGTTACAAGGGCCTCGTAACTAGTCTTGTACCTAGTCCTTGTCACCATGCAAATCCATCCTTCACATTATTTGCAGAGTGGACCATCTAAAGAGCAAATGGGATTATGCCATTCTCCTGCTTTGAGCTCGTCTCCAAGTTCTCATCATTACTAGAATGAAATCTAAGTTCCTTATATGAGCATTGTACCATTCCATGACAGACTTTGCCTTCCTTTTCAACCTCATCATCCACCACTCTCTTCTTCAAACAGTTTTCAACGATACTCAAAGCTAATGTGCTTTTAGATGTAGCATAAATCATGCACTTATCTTCAACTCAAGCTCCCATCTGATTTTCCAATCTATTTTTTTTTTTAACTTTTATTTTAAGCTCAGGGATACATGTGCAGGTTTGTTACGCAGGTAAACTTGTGTTATAGTGGTTTGTTGTGCAGATTATTTCATCACCCAGGTATGAAGCCTAGTGAACATTTGTTGTTTTTTTCTGATCCTTTCCCTGCTCTCACCCTCCACCCTCTGAGAGGCTCCAGTGTGTGTCGTTCATCTTTCTAAATCGCCTCTGATCTCAGTTGTTACTCTTCTAACATCTTTCTATACCTATTCATTTCCATGACCATGACCAAGTTGGGCATAATGTTCTTCTATATATCAGTAGCCTCCTATGTAAAACTCTAAAACTTCTACATTGTGCTAAAATTATCTTTGTGTGTGTGTATTTATCTTGCACCATCACACAAATTCCATTAGATAAAGAGCTTGTTCATTGTGTTTTTTTTTTCCTCAGCACTTAGATTTTTTGTTTAACATATGATCAGTGCTCAACTAATATTTCTTCAACAAAAATGAACTAAAATGCTCTAAGAGGGAATGATTTACATTTAAGTGATTTATTTGGAGAAAAACACATTTGGTAATAGAGAAAAACAGAAAGTAGAGAACAAAGGATATCCTTTTAAGAATTCCTCAATTTTCTCTACTATCTGGAAGTAAAAGCTCAACCTTAACGTGTCTGTCTACAAATGGCTTCTTACAATGGATATTTAGGATGTGGGAAAAAAGTATGCCTCCTGCAACAGATGATAGATAGGAAAAGGCTTCCAAAGCCTAAAAAAGTGCTGCTGACCTTTATGACCCAGTAACAACATGTAAGAAAGTAACTGAGTCTCCCTATTTGTTTTCCTCGTTTTTGCTCCATACAAGACATTTTGAATGAACTGTCTCTGCCCTTAGGTAGAGAGGATTTTTCAGTATGTTTTACTGGCAGAGCCATGTGTGATGGTTGGTGGAGCAACACTGGATAATGATTCAACAAAAGCATTCAGAGCCTCAGCTAGAAATATCATTCCAAAGGTGCTATTTGGAATCTTGAGCTCATTCAGTTCATAGAAACACCATTACCTAATTCAGTTTGGTTAATAAGGACTCAGTTATTTTGTTTATTGATCTCTTGTCTCTTGGTAAGGATTTGTGAAGAGGGGATGCTGGATGTCCTGGCTAATGGGATTTTTTTCCAAACAGGTGTTCTATTCAAGTCATGTGGGAATGAGAAACATGGCACAAAAAGAGCCGAGAAAGAAGAAGTCTTAGAAAGAGTGAAAGACAAACAAATTGGACACTGATTGCTCAGGATAGAGTGACAGAAAGAATAATGGGTGAATCTCATTCTGCTTGGTTGGCAATTTATTGGAGTGTAGGATTGTCAAGCTGATTCTGGCTTTCAGTTGTCTGAAACAAAGGAAAAGAAAATTGCCATGATTGGTGCTTGGATATCTGCTGTGATTTAAAGCCTGAAGTCTGAGTACCCTGAGAAATACATAGCAGAAATAGATGAAATGCTAACTCACTATGAGATTTTGGCTCATCACATTGGAAGTAATTTCCCAAGCACTTTGTAAAATGACTAGGTACATTTTGGCTGCAATTGAAGGCAAAAAAAAATTGCTATTGGACCAAAAACCTGGTTTGGGTAAGACTGAATGTCCTACTGGGATTTCAATGGATTTTTTTTTTCTAGGCTGATAACCTTTTAAAATAGGGATTATTAATCATTAAGGCAAATGTGAACCTAATAGCCTGGGTAACTGGGAATCCATATGGCAGGGAGGCCTTTGGATGCTCTTTGTGGCTAGTATTGCCAAGGTTCAGGGACCAAATAGAAGCCAGTTGCTGGGAATGCATGCTTCAGTCAGATTTCTAGGGAGCCCATACCGAGTGTCTAAAAGAAAACAGTATGGAGTAGGGGTATACACACACACACACACACACACACACGTGTGTGTGTGTGTGTGTGTGTATATATATATATAAAACAGACATACAGATACAAACATACATGTACATACACATTTGATCACAGTAGCTATTGTCCTCGATTTTACATGTGAAAAATCTGAAACTCAAAATTATTAAGAAAGGTAGGATTCAGAGCTAAAATTTGAGTTTATGTGCATCTGGTTCAAAACTCATAGTCTTTTCACTATGTGTAGCCGGTATTCCCAAATATTGTTTGATGGTCAGTGTCAGAATCTTTTGGGAACCCCCATTAAAAATAGAGCTTACTCAGTCATCTGCCTTGCCCAAGATTCTAACATAGTAGGTGTTAGAAAAAGGCCCTGAGATTACTATGTTTTAAACATATCCCAGGAAATATGAATTTCCATCCAGGTTTGGATACCCCAATATCACACCTCATTATAAAGACAAGAGGCATGTTATCAGAATGGAGATGTAAAGTCATGATTCATTTTATTACCAAAAGTCAGTCCATTGACTATGTACTGAGCTATATAGAGATGTCTTTTCTGGCCAGCAAAAGCTTCGTCACTCAATGCAACACCCCGATAAGGCATCTTCCCTGTGTCTTTGGATTAATCATAAAGCACTGCAGTGAGATAGAAAGAACACAGACTGTCAGAAACACTGGGTTCAAATTCTGTCCCCGGCTCTTGCAATTTGTTAAGTAAAAGAACTCATGCAATTTTTTCAGTCTCTATTAACATCATCCCTCAAATGGGCATAATGCATTTTAATAGTTTGCTAGAACTGCCTTGACAAAATATCAGAGTCTAGGTGGCTTAAAGAAGAAAAATTTCTTTTCTCACAATTCTGGGGACTGGAAGTCTGAGATCAATCCTTTCTCCTTGTCTTGTAGATAGATTTCTTCCTCCAGTTTTCTCATGGTCTTCTCTCTGTATATATCTGCCCCTAATCTCTTCTTATATGACACCAGTCATATTGAATTAAGACCCACACTCATGACCTCATTTTAACTTAATTACTTCCTTAAAGACCTTATCTACTAATACAATCACGTTCTTTGAGGCATTGGGGCTTACAACTACAGCATATTAGTTTAAATGGGAGAAACACTATTCAGCTTATAGTATCTCTATTTAACTTTTTAAAGGGGTTATTTTAAAAGCTAAAATGCAATATGCAGAAATTAAATTATATTTTAACATTTAAAATTTTCTGTGGAATTATTATATTAAGGATGTTTCAAATTATCTATGTTACTAGAACATAAATGTCAAAACAATGTTGTCTTTGCTTTTGGTTAAATTATTATCTCACTTTACTAAAATAGAGTATCTTTCTATTTTTTCTTTCTTTCTTTGTCTCGAATTAATATCAGTTGATAAATAAATATCTAGAGATTAGCGTGGACTGGCAGGAATAAGTAATTTGATGTGGTAGCCTAAATTAGGATATCTATCTATCTATCTATCTATCTATCTATCTATCTATCTATCTATCCATCCATCCATCCATCCATCCATCCATCCATCCAGCTACCTACCTACCTACCTAGAGAGATATATAAACACAAACAGACATGCACATATATATACTTATATAATTTACCAAGTACATAAATAGCCAAATATTTCTACCAGCTAGTTTGAAGGCACAAATGCTTAAGAGGCAGAAAAAAAAAACTTTATTCAATGCTTATTTTATGTAAGCCATTATTATCCTACACATTTAACATACATACATTGTCTCACTGAAACCTACTCCAAACTCTTTGAGGAAGATACTATTTTTATTCCCATTAAAAACAATTCTGAAAAATTAAATATTTCCCTAGGTCACATGACGAGTAAATGGTAGATTGCAAATTCAACTTTAGTGTTGTCTTGTTCTTGAGTCCAAGATTTATCAACTAAAAACATCATCCTTTACCAAGTATCCCCCCATGCAGCTACATTATATATTAACTCATACATTGTTCTACTTCTAATTAGCTACAGTGAGAATGCTAGCTGTTCTGTGTCTAGGACAATGTAATTGTTTAGTAGCAAGTTTTTTTCCAGCTCCAGAAATTGAATGCATAAGACCAGGGCACCTGATGAAACATCAGACATTAGTCCCTGCTATTTTGAACAAGATTATATAAAGGACTTATAAAATGCTATTTCATATTTATAAAGAACAAGGAAGTAACACACTAGTCTAGTGGTCCCCAAGCTTTTTGGCACCAGGGACCAGTTTCATGGAAGACAACTTTTCCATGGACTAGGGGTGGGGATGGTTTTGAGATAATTCAAGTACAATCATTTTATTGTGCATTTTATTTCTATTATTGTTACATTGTAACATAGAATAAAATAATTTGCAACTGACCATAATGTAGAATCAGTGGCAGCCCTGAGCTTGTTTGCCTGCAACTAGATGGTCCCGTCTGGGGGTGCTGGGAGACAGTGACAGATCATCAGGCATTAGATTCTCATAAGGAGCATGCAACCTAGATCCCGCGCATGCACAGTTTACAATAGGTTCACACTCCTATGAGCATCTGATGTCTCCACTAACTTGACAGGAGGCAGAGCTCAGGCAGTAATGCTAGCGATGGGGATGGCTGTAAATACTGATGAAGCTTTGCTTGGTCTCCTGATACTTACCTCCTGTTTGCGGCGTGTTCCTAATAGGCCGCAAACTGGTACAGGTCCATGATTCCGTAACTGGGGACCCCTGCACTAGTCAAATACAAATATCACATACATACACACACACACACACACACACAAACACACACACACACTCCATGGTGTTTCAGCTTTAAGGACAAAATAACTTTGAAAATTTCTGAAGGACCAAGTAAGTTAGATATCAGCCATGTCAAAGGGTTGAAACTCAGTGAATTTGTTTCATTTGGGGATTTTACTTCACCAGCCAATTTCTCTTTATGTCTAGATGGGAAAAACTGAGGTGAAGAAAACAAGGTTCATGTTGACTCAGACACATTATTCAGAAGGATTTCTTAAAATCAGAATTTAATTTATCTTTTTGAGCAATTTGAAGTGAAAACAAGCAATAAATTTTGTTCTGAGCTCTTCTCCCTCTGGTAACTGGCTTATATTATAAAGTTTTATTTCGCCTGAATTTTCTTATTGCATTTGACGATCAGTCATACTCTCATGTGTGTTCTGTGCAGTGACTCATGCCTGTAATCCTAGCACTTTGGGAGGCTCAGGTGGGTGGATCACCTGAGGTCAGGAGTTCGAGACCAGCCTGGCCAACATGGTGAAACCTCATCTCTACTAAAAATAAAAATTAGCTGGGCATGGTGGTGCATGCCTGTAATCCCAGCTAATCAGGAGGTTGAGGCAGGAGAATCACTTGAACCTGGGAGATGCAGTCTGGAGTGAGCCTAGATTGTCCCATTGTACTGTAGCCTGGGTGGCAGAGCAAGACTCCATCTCAAAAAAAAAAAAAAAAAGAAAAAGTGGTTATAATTCAGCTTTAAAAAATTTTGCCTTAAGATTCTTAAACTAAATTTAATTCTAGTGAATAGCAGCTAAATTTGAAGAGTGCTTACTCTTTGCTGGATAATGAGCAGGGGGTAGCCCTCTACATATGGCCTTGTCTGCAAAGTAATGGACCTCTCATGCAAGCTGACAGAATTCTAGAAGGTCATAGTTTATGGCAGTGCAAACTCAATCCTGGAAATAAAATGATCATTTCCTTAAAAGGCATCTACTGTGTTGGAACTTTTATTTTCAAGGTGGAAGTACCTGTATGTGCTTTATTTAACTCCTTATGGGGTTTTGAGTGGGAACCTTACAAATAGTTGTGCTTGTTTTCTCTCATTGAGACCGATGTTGAAGTGACCACAATTTAACTGAAACTTCTGCCAGTCAGAAAGCAGGCGATCCATTCTGTAATAGATAGCACCTGCACAGCCAAAGTAAAATAGTTTTACTGTTAGCGGGGGTGAATGGGACTTGGAAAGAAAGTTGTAAACAAGACCATGACCTAGAGAAATTACTCATCAATTATTATCAATCAAGGAATGCCAAAAAAGATCTAATTTGCTTTATTCTTTTTCTTTTTCATGATCTGTCTAGTGAGTTGGAAATGTTTTTGAAGTGAAGCATAGTTTGGTGGGAGCTGATAGAGAAATTCCTATAATAGTAAATCACCTACTTGGTTTAATTTATGCTACTAAACAACAGCCAGGGATCTAAAGTCATTAGTCCTGAGAAAGTAAATTGATTCAATAGGAGTATTCAGAGTCAAAAGTAATTTAGAGTGGTGTTGAAGATTAGCGATGTACAGATTCAGAAAACATTTGGCACCAGATTCCTTTAAGACATCTTACAGTGGGGCTGTTTTTATACCTGCCAATTTCCGAATGCATGTTTTGCTCTCATAACTTGGTAAATATTCTGAAGAGTAACCTAGGTTTTTCTGTACCTGTTGTGGATGACTCAAGACTCAGGTGGAAGACTTAAGACTCAGCTAGGTGAGCAGGGTAAACCCAGCCCCTCTGAGGCAATGAGAGTGAGAAATGCCCAATATCATCTTAGAGAAAAGAGAAATGGCAGGAGCCAGACAGAGAAATAAAGGAGATCCTTTTTGTTTACTTTTACTGTCAAGTTGGCTACCATGCAGAGATATTACATCATGATGGACAGGACTCAGAGATACATAAGGAAGATATCCACTTCCTCACCTGGGGTAGCACAAATAATGGCTCCCATAGATGTATGGCTCTTAACTCCTTGAACCTATGAATGTTATCTTACATGGTAAAAGAGAATTTGCAGATGTGATTTTGAGATGAGGAGATTATACTGCAGAAAAGAAGCCATGTGACAGAAGCAGATGGAAGCAGAAGGAAGCAGAGTCAGACAGAAAAGATGTTATACTGCTGGCTGTGAAGATGAAGGAACAGGTTATGAGCCAGAAAAAAAAAAAAAAGTTTAGGAATGCAGCTCTAGAAGCTGGATAAAACAAGGACACTGACTTTTCCTTAGAGCCTTCCATGAGGAAGTGACCTGTTAACGACTTGATTTTAGCACAGTGAAACTGCTTTCAGACTGCTGACCTCTAGACTGTAAAAGAACTTTGAATTTAAGACACAACATTTTTGGTAATTTGTTATGGAGGTAACAGAAAACTAATATATCACTCATAAAGAAGTTTAAGTAGAAACCCCCTAGACCCCCTTAGTGATTCTGAATGATTCTGCAACACTGATTAACCTCGAGTATAGGTGGGCAGGGGTCTTTGTCAGGTATCATCAAAAAGAGAGACATTTTCAGGTACTCCATTTCTCCATCAAAATCAATTGGGCTGAAGCTATTTATATGCTCAGTATTGTCTTTTGCCCTTTTTACCTTCATTTCCTTTACTTTTCCCTTTTATTAACCTCCACAAACCCCACCCCCCACTGAAAAAATAGTTGTTGTTTTTATAAGCACAAAGACTGAGAAAATGCTTTTGCCCCCAAGAAAAGAGATTTTTCAGCAAGCAAATTTAAGATGTAGGGAAGACCAGTAATGAAAGAGTTGTGAGATCTTGAGTTTGCAAGTAATGGCCTGCCTCCTGGACCTTCCCCCATTGAGATCTGTTCTCTGATATGAGTGAGGAATATTTTTGTCCATATCTTGAGCATTTTAAATAAAAATTAAGCTTTATTTTAGATTAAACTGCATCTCCAAACTTTCTATGAAAACTAATGATGTTAGAAATAAAAGACAAGTTTATATATGTATATGTGTATATCTTATGATACCATGAATAGTAGCAATTATTAATATTATTTATTTGTCTGCATGAATTTTCAATGAAAGCCATTTTACATATGATTATTTTCAGATTACAATTATATTATCTCCTCTCCAGAAATTCAGATTGGATATAGACCAGAACAAAGGGATCATATAATACTCAGTTGGCATTAAAATAAAATTATGCCCTTGGAACTACATTTAAGTTACTAGAGCTATACCATTTTTCTACATAAAGTCACTAGAGCTATACCATTTTTCCTAAAGACACTAAAAAATGTGTTTAGTCAGTAACTTTAGCTAGACTCAAGAATTCAAAGTAGAATTCAGAGATATAATTTAAATCCTATTAACCATATATTGTAGCTATGCATTGATATTTATGTACAATTTTTGCCTATGCAATCACCAATAGAACTTAAAATCAATCATTTTATATAGTCCACACATAAATATAAATTGGATCATTGTAGAATTGTAATTTTCTGTTACAGAAAATGAGTGACTAAAATTATCTGAATAAATAGAATGTTTAGAAGGAACTGTAATATTAGATGCTCAACTTTAAGACAGTAATATGCATGGGCAAATTGTGTGAACATTCATACTTTCTATTACTTCTGGTAGTGTGGTTGAAATCAAGACTAACTATAGAAGCTTATGCAGCCACTGAAAAGAGAGTACGGAAAATATATATTTTCTGTAACTCCTACCAGAAAATGAAGTTGATGGAATGGGTTCTAGTCTGGATTTGACATCTTTTTCTATTGTACTATTAGTGAAAATGGCAACAATGGACAAGGTAAAGCCAAAGTGTTTCTTTTCCAAACATGATTCAGTGACCCAGAGAAACATTATGCTCTGGTGACATCATCGTATTCATGAAATGAATATCCACTCATGCCTGGTGTATGTGATAACTGACAGTGCTCTCTTCCTGTTTTAAAACCAGAGCTGCATTTTCTGGAAAACTGCCTAATAATTAAAGTTTCTAAATTGTAACACAGACACTTTTGATTTAGACTCAAATTATTTATATTGTGTAGTGGTATCATGATTGATTGTAATATCAACTTATTAATGCCATGATGCCTAGCATTGTGGTGATCTCTGTGGAGGATGTGAGTAAATACTTTAAGTGTTATGTTTAGGGCATTATCATCATGCGTAAATAAAATTTGAACAGGTGGAGTAGAAAACTAATAAATCAAAAAAGAAAAGTGTTCAAAAAAGCCCCCACAGGAGTTATTTTTACTCTGGTCTCCTCATGAGCCACCCTTATAACTCCCTTTCTATACTTCAACAGTAATGGGCCTTATTTCTTTTGTTTAAATTCCTTTTGTTTTTTCCAATCAGGTGTTCTTTGCATATGCTCTTTTCTCCAGGGGAATATTCTACCCTGCTCACTTCTAATTTATTTAACTCCTTCCATTCATCCTATCTCAACTTAAGCATAAGTTCTTCAACGAACTCTTTTTAACCTCCTTCATCCTGGCCCCCAATCTATATTCTCTTAAAATCATGCTATTCCATTGCAGCTTGTATTTCAGTATGTCGTTGGATGTTTGTAGGATTTGTAAATATTGATATGTTTCCTTCACAATATTGTAAAACTCGTGAAACTAGAGATTGGGTGTATCTCATTTCCATTTTGTTCAAAGATCCTTGCAAATTCTTGGGCAAAAGATAGATAAATCATAGATGTAGGCAGAGTGATTAAAGCTCAGTAGTATTATGGGAAGTCGGAAAGTGAAGAGCTCAGTATACACCATGCTAACTAGCTTTGAGGTGTCCAGGATGGAGAGGAGATGCCTAGATAAAACTTGATTTTATTCTGTTTGTTTGTTTGTTTTGAGACGGAGTCCCCGTTTGTTATCCAGGCTGGAGTGCAGTGGCGCAATCTCCGCTCCCTGCAACCTCTGCCTCCCAGGTTCAAATGATTCTCCTGCCTCAGCCTCCTGAGTAGCTGGGATTACAGGTGTGCACCATTGTGCCCAGCTAATTTTTGTATTTTTAGTAAAGACGGAGTTTCACCACGTTAGTCAGACTGGTCTTGAACTCCTGACCGTGGGTGATCTGCCCGTTTTGGCCTCTCAAAGTGCTGGGGTTACAGGCGTGAGTCACTGTGCCTGGCCTATTTTATTCTTTTAAAAATATTTCAGAAAACAGATGAAAGGTTCTCAAAGTGATGAGGCATCATGTTAAGTGGTTAAGCACACAGGTTATGGAATTGCAAAGCCTGAGTTTGAATTTCATCTGAGCCTGTTACTGGAAAACCTCAGGCACTTTGTTTTCCTTCTCTGTGATTTATTTTTCAAATCTCTGAAATAGATATAATAATAGCTTGCTTTATGTATCATTATAACAGTTAAAGTACAATAATGTAATATTTCCTGTTTCTTCATTCGCATTATAATTTTTGCATGCCTATGTTTCACCAGTATCTATTTTTATTCTTTTATAAAATTCAACTCTGCATCCTTCCTTTAAAAAAAAAAAAAACCACTCATTTTTACAGCAGTTTTAGGCTGACAGAAAAATTGAGAGGAAGGTACAGAGATGTCCCATGTACCCCCATCTTCATATTTATGTAGCCTCTTCAATATCCACATCCCCCTCTAGAGCAGTACATTTGTTACAGTTGATTATCCTACATTGAAACATCATCATCACCTAAAGTGCTTAGTTTATATTAGAATTCACTTTGGTATTGTACATTTTACAGGTTTGGGCAAATATATAATGACATGTATCCACCATTATAATTTCATACACAGTATTTTTCACTGCTCAGATGACTCTCTGTGCTCTGCCAAAACATCCCTTCCTCTCTCTAATTCCTGGCAACAATTTATTTTTTTATTGTTCCTATAGTATTTTTTTTTCTTTTTCAGAATGTCATGTAGTTGGAATCCAGTATGTAGTCTTTTTTCAGTTAGTAATACACATTTAAGTTTCCTCTATGTCTTTGATAGCTAATTTCTTTTTAGAACTGAATTCCATTATCTGAATGTACCACAGTTTATCTGTTCACCTACTGAAAAACATTTTGGTTGCTTCCAAGTTTTGACAGTTATAAATCAAGTTTATAATAACATTCATATGCAGATCTTTGTGTGAATATGTATTTTTAACTTCTGTGCACAAATACCTAGGAGCATGATGATTGGATCATATGGTAAGAGAATGTTTGGTTTTGACAGAATCCACCAAGTTGTTTTCCAAAGTCGCTGTACTTCCATCATCAATTAATGAGAGTTCCTGTTGCTCCACATCCTCACCAGCATTTGATGTTGTTAGTGTTCCAGATTTGGGCCGTTCTAATATGTGAGCAGTTATAGCTCATTGTTGTTTTAATTTGCATTTCTCTGATGACATATGAAGTCACCTAGTCATATACTTATTTTTCATATGTAAATCTGCTTTGGTGAGCTGTCTGTTAAGGCCTTTGGCTCATTTTTTAATTGGGTTGTCTTCTTGTTGAGTTCATTGATAATTTTGGATAATAATCCTTTGTTAAATGTGTCTTTTGCAAATACTTTCTCCCAGTTTCTGGCTTGTCTTCTCCTTCTCTTGATGTTGTCTTTCACAGAGAAGAAGTTTTTAATTTTAATGAAGTCTAACATACCAATTGTTTGTTTCATGGATCATGACTCTAGTGTCATATCTAAATATTCATCATCAAACCCAAGGTCATATATATTTTCTTCTCTGTTACCTTCTAGGAGTTTTGAAGTTTTGTGACTTACATTGAGGTTTGTGATCCATTGTGATTTGTTTTTGCAAAGAGTCTAATATTCTGTGTTTAGATTTTTTTTAATTATCTACTGTAACTTTATTTTTTATTTTTTTTTATAATTTATTTATTATTATTATACTTTAAGTTGTAGGGTACATGTGCATAACGTGCAGGTTTGTTACATATGTATACTTGTGCCATGTTGCTGTGCTGCACCCATCAACTCGTCATTTGCATCAGGTATAACTCCCAATGCAATCCCTCCCCCCTCCCCCCTCCCCATGATAGGCCCCGGTGTGTGATGTTCCCCTTCCTGAGTCCGAGTGATCTCATTGTTCAGTTCTCACCTATGAGTGAGAACATGCGGTGTTTGGTTTTCTGTTCTTGTGATAGTTTGCTAAGAATGATGGATTCCAGCTGCATCCAAGTCCCTACAAAGGACTCAAACTCATCCTTTTTTATGGCTGCATAGTATTCCATGGTGTATATGTGCCACATTTTCTTAATCCAATCTGTCACTGATGGACATTTGGGTTGATTCCAAGTCTTTGCTATTGTGAATAGTGCTGCAATAAACATACGTGTGCATGTGTCTTTATAGCAGCATAATTTATAATCCTTTGGGTATATACCCAGTAATGGGATGGCTGGGTCATATGGTACATCTAGTTCTAGATCCTTGAGGAATCGCCATACTGTTTTCCATAATGGTTGAACTAGTTTACAATCCCACCAACAGTGTAAAAGTGTTCCTATTTCTCCACATCCTCTCCAGCACCTGTTGTTTCCTGATTTTTTAATGATTGCCATTCTAACTGGTGTGAGATGGTATCTCATTGTGGTTTTGATTTGCATTTCTCTGATGGCCAGTGATGATGAGCATTTTTTCATGTGTCTGTTGGCTGTATGAATGTCTTCTTTTGAGAAATGTCTGTTCATATCCTTTGCCCACTTTTTGATGGGGTTGTTTGTTCTTTTCTGGTAAATTTGTTTGAGTTCTTTGTAGGTTCTGGATATTAGCCCTTTGTCAGATGAGTAGATTGCAAAAATTTTCTCCCATTCTGTAGGTTGCCTGTTCACTCTGATGGTAGTTTCTTTTGCTGTGCAGAAGCTCTTTAGTTTAATGAGATCCCATTTGTCAATTTTGGCTTTTGCTGCCATTGCTTTTGGTGTTTTAGACATGAAGTCTTTGCCCATGCCTATGTCCTGAATGGTACTACCTAGGTTTTCCTCTAGGATTTTTATGGTATTAGGTCTAACATTTAAGTCTCTAATCCATCTTGAATTAATTTTCGTATAAGGAGTAAGGAAAGGATCCAGTTTCAGCTTTCTACTTATGGCTAGCCAATTTTCCCAGCACCATTTATTAAATAGGGAATCCTTTCCCCATTTCTTGTTTCTCTCAGGTTTGTCAAAGATCAAATGGCTGTAGATGTGTGGTATTATTTCTGAGGACTCTGTTTAGATTTTTTTTTTAACATGTGAATGTTGTATTGCTTGAGCATCATTTGCAAAAGCTATATTTTATCCTTTGGTATGCCTTTGCTTCTTTGTCAAACACCAGTTCACTATATTTAGGTGGGTCTACTTCTGAGCTCTCTATTCTATTCCTTGATTTGTTTGTTTATTATTTTACCAGTATCACACTACCTTGATTACTTTAGCTTTATAGTCAATCTTGAAGTTGGGTAGGGTTGCTCCTCTAACTTTTTTCTTCTTCAATATTTTGTCGACTATTCTGGGTCTTTTGCCCGTCCATATTAACTTTAGAATCAGTTTGTCAACATCCACAAAATAACTTGCCAGTGACTTAAGATTGCATTAAATCTATAGATCAAGTTGAGAAGAGCTAACATCTTGATACTATTGAGTCTTCCCATTTTCTCTCTTTTATAAAATATAGTCTTATCTCAAATTGGATAACTATAAAATTATGTTTTCTTTCTCTTATTATAGCTATGACTTTCTAGTATGCATTAGATATACTCTTAGGTATTTAAAATGTTCACAATTTATCTGCAAGCCACTAAAAATAATTTTGCATTCCAACAACAATATGGAAAGGAACACCAGAACAACAAGGTTAGGAAAATAGGCACTACAGAGAAAATACCCAAATCCAATCCTTCTTCCCTCCCAGAATCAAGTCTTTTATGAGACTTAATCCTTCTGTGAGCCTACATCAGAGGTGAAACATTGAGACAAGAAAATGAAAATGTTGATTGCTTTACTTAAATAGAATTTTCAAATAAAATATCTTATACTACTTCTAATTTTTGATAGAATAGGCTGTTCACAGTGCTCTGTTTCATGTTAAGTCATGAAATTAGATTTCCATCATTACCACTACTACCTAAAATGTAACAGTAAATTTAAAAAAATCTGCATATTAACCATTAGACAAATATTATTTTCATTCCTAATTTAGATTAAGAGCATTGAGGTCAGATTTCCATAACTTGTGCCAGTTTATTACTCTTGGGATGATGACTAACTTAATGCTACTGCATAGTTTCTCTCTCTCTCTCCTCTCTCTCTCTCTCTCTCTCTCTGTCTACATTGGCCTAAACCACAGTTCCAGTCCCAAAGTGTGTGTAGGGTGCAAATAGATGCTGTTGCCATTTTTTTTTAATTTCTAGGTTAAACAAGGTGAACAAATCACTTTAATTCAGGATCTCTCACAGATTATTAACATGCTAACTTGCGTTTGTGTAATCTATGGAATAACTCTTGTAGAACTCCTTTTCAGCAGAACATACTTGAGGGAAATGCTGGCCAGACACTTTCTCTTTTGTATTATCAAATCATTAAGTACATCATTCTAATAGCATAACTCTTCCAAAAGAACCTGTAAAAAAAAATGGCATACTTTGGGTATAAGCTTGGCTAAATTGTTGAAAGCTCATCGATAGCAGATAGACTATTATAATATGCAACATTCAGACAAAACCAGGGGAGCTTAGACCAATGATATCACATCGCCTAGTCCAGAAGTGTGAACTATCTGACTTCACAATGTCCAACATCCTGTCAAGGTTGAAGGATGGAGGCTTAAAATCATGCCAAAAACAGCACTAAAGTCCATGATCCAAAATGTAGATGAGTATTGTATGTGAGCCTAAGGTTTAAGAGCAGGTAGTCTGAACCACCTAACAGAGACATAATTGTGCAGCTTGTGCCCTACACAATGGCACTGTGGTAAGATGGTGATTAGGGCCCCTTGCCCATGAGTCATTAGTCCTGGTCTATAGTCAGCCTGAATTCTGGAGGAAGGCGTGTATGTCTTTTTGCAATTCAACTGCCCCAAAAGACTTTTTTTGTAATTTTTACAAAGACATAGTATGATCTACCAGTAGATATAAAATCAAGAGGGCAAACGATTTGAGATCACATGTGGTACCTATAACATCATTCATAATGTTTAACTTGCTCGTATGTGTTTTTTGATAAATGTTTTGGGAATGGGTGGGTCTAGCTTAATTACTTGAATAGGAGAGGTATGCAATAGCTAATTGAAATGACTAGCTAAAAACAAAGATGATTGAATATATCACATACTGCTGGGAGTTATTAATTTTCTTTTTATATTTTCAGAAACAAAGTTCTAGTTTTGCAAAATGAAGTAAATGCTATAAACTCATAGCCACCAATGAAAACTTATTATCATCATATTTTTTAATATGGAAGCCAGCTTGGTTTTGATATTATTTCTAGCATGTAAATACTTGAATGTTGATAATGTTCGTCCTCAAATTTGTTTTGACATATTAATTAGAATATATTTTCACATTCTCTGTAGTAGAAGTTTGCTAGTTTAATAGCTTTAGGAATGTATGCTATGATTTTTATAAAAACATGAATTAACTACAGGTTGAATTGCATGAAATTATCAATGTTTAACCACTTTATCCTAAAAAATGGATACTGTACATAGCTCAGTTGAACAGAATACATTTAGAAGTACCATATGTGATATTTAAATTATTTATTTAAATTACCACCATCCACCAGAACAAAAGAGTGAACAACAACATTGCTTTAGAAGGACAAAAATATGTCATTAATATAAATGATCCATACAATATCTAACTATCCCTGAGAATGCCCTCTTGATATATACACAAATTGAGAAGAACTAACAATATGAATAGTGTCTTTATTCACTTTTAACATATATTATCACTTTTAGTGTAAATATGTTTAAATTGTATAGGTGGGAAATTACTACCTTTGCATTTTGCATAGCAACACACCTATCCATATCCTCACATTTTTTAGATTTGTTTCACGGAGTAATTTTGGCAGATACAATTTAGACTCATATTTCTGCTCGTAACTGTTCTGTGAAAGATGAGATGTATTTGTTTTCTTTCCCCTTCTTTTTGTTCCCAAGTTAATAGTCATTTTCTTCTCATAATTAGGGATGCTGAGCATTTTTTCATGTTCTTGGTCACTTGTATGCCTTCTTTTGAGAAACGTCTGACCCTGTACTGTGCCCATTTTAAAATGGAGCTGTTTGTTTGAGTTCCTTGTAAATTCTGGGCAGATCCTTGTCACATGCAGAGTTTGTACATATTTTCTCCTATTCTGTAGGTTGTCAGTTTGCTCTGCTGATAGTTTCTTTTGCTGTGCTGAAGATCTTTAATTAGGTCCCATTTGTCAACTTTTGTTTTGGTTGCAATTGCTTTTGGAGTCTTTATTGTGAAATCTTTCCCAAGACCTATGTCCAGAGTGGTATTTCCTAGGTTTTCTTTTGCGGTTTTATATTTTTACATTTTATGTTGACGTCTTTAATCAATCTCGAGTTGATTTTTATATATGGTGAAAAGAAGGGGTCCAGTTTCAAATTCTGCATATGGCTAGCCAGTTATTCCATTATTTATTGAATAGGGAATCCTTTCCCCATTGCTTGTCATTGACTTTGTTGAAGATTAGATGGTTGTGGAAATGCAGTTTTATTTCTGGGTTGTCTAACCTGTTACACTGGTCTATGTGTCTATTTTTATTATAACTTCATGGTGTAGTATCGTTTCAAGTTGGGTAGTGTGATTCCCCCAGCTTTGTTCTTTTTGCTTAGGATTACATTGGCTATTTAGTCTTTTTTTCCTCTGGTTTAATGTAAATTTTAGAATGCTTTTTTGCTAATTCCATGAAAAATGAAATTGGTAATTTTATAGGAATAGCATTGAATCTGCGATTGCTTTGGGCAGGTGGCCATTTTAACAATATCAATTTTTCCTATCCACAAGCATGGAATGTTTTTCCATTTGTTTTTGTCATCTTTGATTTCTTTCAGCAGTATTTTGTAATTCTCCTTGTGGAGATCTTTCACTTCCCTAGTTACCCATGTTTCTAAGTATTTGGTTCTTTCTGTGGCTTTTGTAAATGTGATTGTGTTCTTGATTTGACTCTTAGCTTGGACGTTATTGGTGTAAAGGAATGCTACTCAATTTTATACCTTAATTTAGTATTCCAACACTTTACTAAAGTTGTTTATCAGTTGTAGGAGCCTTTGGCCAGAGACTATGGGGTTTTCTAGGTATAGAATTATATCGTCTGCAAAGAGAGAGAGTTTAACTTATTCTCCTCCTATCCTGATGCCTTTTACTTCTTTCTCTTGCCTGATTGCTCTGGTTAGGACTTCTAGTAAAATGTTGAATAGGAGTACTGACAGTGGGCATCCTTGTCTTTTTTCATTTCTCAAGGGGAATGCTTCCAGCTTTTTCCTGTTCAGTATGATGTTGGCTGTGGGTTTGAGATGGATGGCTCTTATTATTTTGTGGTACATTCCTTCGACTCCTAGATTGTTGCGTTGTTTTTGTTTTTTAACTTGAAAGGATATTGAATTTTATTGAAAGACTTATGTGTCTGTTGAGATGATCATGTGATTTTTGTTTTTAGTTCTGTTTATGTGATGAATCACATTTATGGATTTGCATATGTTGGACCAACTTTGCATCTCAGGAATAAAGCCAACTTGATTGTGGTAGATTAGCTTTTTGATGTGCTGCTGGATTCCATTTGCTAGTATTTTGTGGAGGGTTTTGCATCTATGTTCATCACACATATTGGCTTAAAGTTTTTGTTTTAATTCTATCACTTCCAGGTTTTGGCATCAGAACAATGCTAGCTTCACAGAATGAGTTAAGCAGTAGTCCCCCTTCCTTGATATTTGGGAATATTTTCAGTAGCATTGGTACCAACTCCTCTTTACACATCTGGTAGAATTTTGCTGTGAATCCATCTGATCCAGGAATTTTTCTTATTGGTAGATTTTTTTTTTTAAATTTACTGATTCATTTACAGAACTCATTATTGGTCTGTTCAGATGTTAATTTCTTCCTGGTTCAATTTTGGGAGTTTGTATGTTTCCAGGAATGTATTCATTTCTTTCAGGCTTTCTAGTTTGTGGGCACAGTGGTGTTCATAATAGTCTCTGAGGATTTTTTGTTTTTCTCTGGGGTCAGTGGTAATGTAAATTTTATCATTTCTGATTATGTTTATTTGGATCACCTCTCTTTTCTTATTAGTCTATGTAACAGTCTATCCATCTTATTTATTCTTTTGAAGTACCAACTTTTGGTTTTATTGATCTTTAGTATGGATTTTCATGTCTTGATTTTCTTCAATTCAACTCTGATTTTGAGTATTTCTTCTGAAAAAGTCTGCTAGTGTTGGGGTTGATGTGATCTTGTTTTTCTAGTTCTTTGAGGTGTAATGTTAGGTTGTTAATTTGAGATCTTTCTAAGTTTTTGATGAAGGAGTTTAGCGCTATAAATGTTCCTCCTAACACTGGTTTATCTATGTGCCAGAGATTCTGGTGTGTTGTATTTTTGTTTTCATTAGCTTAATAATTTTTATTATCTCTGACTTAATTTCATTATTTACTCAAAAGTCATTTAGGAGTAGATTGTGTAATTTCCATGTAATTCTATGATTTTGAAAGATCCTCTTGATATTGATTTCTATTCTTATTGTGCTGTCTTCCAAGGATATGATTGGTATAATTTTAGTTTTTTTTTTTAACTTTTTGAGAATTACTTTATGGCTGAGTATGTTTGATCTTAGAGTATATGCCATGTGCAGATTAGAAGACTGTCTATTCTGTTGTTCAGTTGACTCTTCTGTATATGTAGATGTCTGGTAGGTCCATTTGGTCAAGGGTCAGATTTAAGTCCCAAATGTCTTTGTTAGTCTTTCCCTTGATGATCTGTCAAACACTCTCAGTGGGGCGTTGAAGTCTCCCACTGTTATTCTGTGGTTATCTGTGTTTCCTCATAGGTTTCTAACAACATATATTATGAATTTGGGTACTCTGGTGTTGGGTATAGAGATATTTAGGGTAGTTAGGTCTTCTTGTTGAACTGAACCCTTTATCATAATGCAGTGTTCTTCCTTGTCCTTTTTGATAACTGTTGGTTTAAAATAGATCATTTTTGATCTCTTTTGTCTAAAATAAGAATAGCAATGCCTGCTCTTTTTTGTTTTCCATTTGTTTGATAGATCTTTCTCCTTTATTTTGAGCTTCTGGGTGTCAGTGAATGTGAGATGGGTCTCCTGAAGATAGCATGTAGTTATGTCTTGCTTCTTTATCCAACTTGCCACTCTATGCCTTTTAAGTGCCACTTACATTTAAGGTTATTATGGGTATCTAAGGATTTTATCACATCATTGTGTTGTTAGCTGGTTATTTTGTAGACTTGATTGTTCAGTTGCTTTTTAGTGTCAGTCAACTATGTACTTCAGTGTATTTTTTTGGTGTCAAGTAATGGTCTTTTATTTCCATGTTTAGCATTCCCTTAAGGACCTCTTGTATGGCAGGTCTGATGGTAACAAACTCTCTTAGTGAAAGTCTGAAAAGCATTCTATTTCACCTTTGCTTATGAAGCTTAGTTTGATTAGATATAAAATTCTTGTGTTTTTCAAAGTTTATTTTTATTGCATTTTAAATGTGTTTTTAATGCATTAATGCATGATGCTGAATATAGGCCCCCAATCTCTTCTGGCTTTTAAAGTTTCTGCTGAATGTTCTGCTGTTAGCCTGATGGGGTTGCCTCTGTATGTGACCTGCCCCTTTTTTTCAGTCTAGGAATTCAATACTCAATTCCTTCAGTATTTTTTCTTACGTGTTGATCTCAGAGAATCTGATGACTATGTGTTTTGGGGATAGCTGTCTTGTATAGTACCACACAGGAGTTCTTTGAGTTTCCTGAATTTTCATGTCAGCCTCTTTAGTGAGGATGGGGAAATTTTTGTATACAATATCCTTCAATATGTTTTCCAAGTTGTTTACTTCCTCTGCTTCCCTTTCTGGGATGCCAATGAGTGACAGATTTGGTCTCTGTACATAATTCCCTATTTCCCAGAGGCTTTTATCCCCATTTAAAAAACACTCTTTTTTTTTTTTTTTTTGGTCTATGTGGAAAACGTGTGTGTGTGTGTGTGTCTCACTCACCCAGGCTGGAGTGCAGTGGCATGATCATAGCTCACTGAAGCCTCAATCTCTTAGACTCAAGCAGTCCTCCCACCGCAGCCTCCTGAGTAACTGAGATTAAATGCTCACACCATGATGCTTGGTTGTTTTTTTTTTTTTTTTAATTTTTAAAAGACACGAGGTCTCATCCTGTTGCCCAGGCTGATCTCAGACTCCTGATCTCAAGCAATCCACCGTCCTCAGCTTCCCAAACTGCTGGGATTATAGGCATGAGCCACCACACCTAGCCTCTATATTTTTGTGTGATTGAGTTGATTCAAAGATTCAAAGAACCAGTCTTCCAGCTCTGAGTTTCTTTGCTTAGCTTGGTCTATTCTGCTGTTAATACTTCCAAGTCTGTTATGAAATTCCTGTAGTGAGTTTTACAGCTCTAGAAGATTAGTTTGGTTCCCTCTTAAAATGGTCATTTTGTCTTCAGATGTTCTATGACTTTATGGGATTCCTTAGATTCCTTGGATTCATTTCAACTTTTCCTTGAATCTTGATGATCTTCATTGGCATCCAGATTCTGAATTATATGACTGTCATTTCAACCATTTCAGTCTGGTTAAGAATCATTGCTGGGGAGCTAGTGCGGTTGTTTGGAGGTAGAAGAGTAGAAGACACTGTGGCATTTAGAGTTGCCAGAGTTCTTACACTGGTTCTTTCTCGTCTGTGTAGGATGATATTTCTTTAATGTGTGAAGTTGCTGTCCTTTAGATGGGACTTTTTGCTTGTATATGCTTTGATACTCTTGATGGTTTGACTGTCATATAAGTTGAGCTTTGTCAATTAGCTCCATTTCTGGATGATTTCAGGGAGCCAAGGCTCAGCTCAGCATTCCTGGGCTGTGTGCTCTAACCCTGAGGGGCTGAAACCAGGCCCATGTGTGTGTGGTATTTTTTTTTTTCTCCAGCCCCTTGAGATTAAGCATACGCTGCACTGCAGGGGTTGAGGTGTTCCCAGTCCACTGGCACAACACTCCAATGGGGCGATGATGGCAAAAGTGCTTCAGTGTGGTTGCAGCATGTCTCCCATGCATGTGCACTGGCAAAGTGGCTGGGGAAAGTTGCAGGCAAGTGTGTGCTGGCAGGGGAAGGCTGAGGTTGGGGTTACAGTGGCAAGAGAATGCCTGTCAAAGCTCTCTGGCTATTAGATAAGATCTGCCAATGGTGGCCATTGGCAAGCACCTTGGCTGGGCAGTCAAGGTCACACAACAAGAATGTGTGACCAGGCAGGGATGCTGGGAAAGGCTGGCAGACAGGATAGTACTCAGATCAGACTGGCCCCATCCTACAGGAAAGACAGCCCTGCTCTGTCCAGGCCCAGCAGCCAAGAAAGTCTAAAGCCAACTAGAAGAATATGACGATCTTTGGGTTACGGGAACCAATGGCTGTGCACTGCAGCTGTTCCTGTGTCAAAGCCTCTGTGCTCCACGCAGACTGGAGTTGTGTCTCTGCTAACTATCTGGGAAGTTCTCGCTGCCAGCTCAAATGTATGTGAGGGTTTTCCAGTCTCCTGCAGCTAGAATTTTGGAGGTCTGTGGTGATAGTGGGCCACTCCATGCCTATTTCGTTCACCCCTTCCTCAGGAGCCACTCAGGGCCAGAAAGGATTCCTAGTGCTTGGCAACTTTATGCAGAGTTTCCAGCTTTCTTCCCTTTTAGCTCAGGCTCTGCATCCTCCCTTCATCCACTCTCAATGACTTCTTTAGGAGGATAGGTTCAGGGTGTAAGTCTTCTCAATAGTCTGGTCTCCTGCTGGGAGAAGCTCTTCCTGGCTGTATCTAGTTGGCTATCTTGGCACCACGCCCAAGAGCAACACTCTTTCTTATTCAATTCATGTCATGTTAACTTTCAAAGGTCTTTGCTTTTCCTACATGGAATTAGTTGAAAAAGTAGGATTACATTAAATCTCTGGTAGACAGCACAACTATGTTTTTTGTTTTGTGTTTTTATTTTATTTTATTTTTTTTAAATGCAGAGCTCCCCACCTTTCTGAATTCCAGGAAGACAGCAACACTTTTTATTTCAATTTTTGACTTCTGACCACAATGAATTGAGTTTTGGCTATGTTTTATGGAATGGAGTTATTTTATAAATGCATTGTTATGGGACAATAGACATTTACCTAGAAGCAGTTAGAGAAAATGGTGTGCCTTCACTAATGCCTTACAGAATTCCTTTGTCACTGCTGAGAAATCTCTCAATAGCTTAGGTAGGAAGTAGTAGAAAACAACTCATAGGCTTGGAATTCAAGAGATATAAGAGTTATAGTTTTTGTTCTGTTATTAGGGAAGATTCTGTAGCGGCTGATGTAAATGATGAAGGTTTATATAGTCAGACAATGATCAACAGAATGACAGATGCCATGACAAAATCACCCTCCAATCCCGTAAGCTACTCTTATGTCCTTGGGAAAAACACTTCATTTTCCTTGGCTTCATTTTCATCGTCTGTAAATAATTAGTACCGGTGGTTCAGAAATATTTTAGCATAATCAAAACCTTTTTAAAGTTACCCATACAATCTGATGCGATTCCACGATATTGCAAATATAAAACTGAGAGACTGTCTCTGAAATGTGGATAGGAGATAAACTGTCACTGCTCACCACACTGGCTGCCTGAGGCAACTTTATGCAACACGTTTTACAGGTCATTTTTATCAACGTCTTTATGTAACTCTGCATTTTTAAAAATCTTTTTATCTTATTTGTACAATCAAACAATCTTTACTTCCTACACTTACTACCTTTGTAATAATGTATTAATAGAAATTGATTCCATCCATGAAGAAATGATATCTACAAAGTTCTCTGAAATTTTGTATTTTAAAAAAAGCAATTCACTCTTGAAATTTGGAAATTTAACATTTGCAGCCTTCTTGGGTCTCGCTCTGTCGCCCAGGCTGGAGTGCTGTGGCCGGATCTCAGCTCACTGCAAGCTCCGCCTCCCGGGTTCACGCCATTCTCCTGCCTCAGCCTCCCGAGTAGCTGGGACTACAGGCGCCCGCCACCTCGCCCGGCTAGTTTTTTGTATTTTTTAGTAGAGACGGGGTTTCACCGGGTTAGCCAGGATGGTCTCGATCTCCTGACCTTGTGATCCGCCCGTCTCGGCCTCCCAATGTGCTGGATTACAGGCCTGAGCCACCGCGCCCGGCCGCAGCCTTCTTTCTTTTTGAAGCACATGATCATGGTACTTGTATGCTAGAAAGTCAGGGATGCCATAAGACCACTGTGTGTGCACTGAGTGTGACATCCATTTACTCCCCTGCCTTAGCTCTTGAAAACTAAAGCTTTAAAGCTCTCCTTAAATGTCTGTATTAACTTAGCAAATGAACACTATAGTTCAGTAAGTAAACTAGAGGCAGGGCATTAAAGCAGAGAAAATGCAATTATAAAAATCTATTAATTATGAATGGGTGAATATAGATCCTCCTGTGCTATAACTCTAGCCTTTCAGCTAGACTCTTTCCTCTGATGGACTCTGCAATGCTATATTTATGACCATAGCATGTGGAAGGTAAGGTGTAAATAAACTTTCCTTGTAGATACATATGGTATCTTCCCTTTAAGTAATGGGCATGTATACATTTCAAATTAACTAAAATCAAACCTCTTTTAGTTTTCCTGTGGTATATGAATTATATAATCCTCAAGGCAGGAATAGAATAATCTACATTTTAAATATTTGCCTGTACCATGACCTATTGCCTGGCATTTACTATAAATTCTGGATTTTTGAACTTCAGAGCAATTGATTAATAATTTACTGTGAACTTTTAGCCCACATGGCCCCTTTTTAATTTGTTTTTAATTGGGTGTCCCACTTTGTACTTTAGTTGTCAATCAGTATAAGATGAATAAGAGTAACATATTCAGCCAAGCTTGGAATGCTATATTAAACAAAATTGACTAGGGCTGAATAATGCAGAACTTTCTGGATCCTTTTTAAAGCTAAGATGCCTTGTGAAATTCTAATAGGGGTCTGCATTTGCAGTATTTTGCAGACTTTTTGACTGTAGAAGTATGTTTTTCTTCTAGGATATCTTATATAATTAGTACTATGAAAAACATGTCTACAATAGTATTGGTATGATAATTTTTCAAGGAAAACTCATTTTAGGATATCATCATTTTTTAAATGTATCCCAGTCTAATCTCACTGAAGTGGAAACAGAAAATGGGACTGGGTAGAAGTCTGTTTTGTTATTTTTCTCTTGGAGGAGTGAATGGTAGGAGGAATCATCCTAGTGGGAATTCGCAGTTAGATAATTTTTTTAATGTTTGTTTATTTATTGCTTCTTCAGGGGAAAATGTGTCTGCACAGGGTGTCTGATTGCAAGCGCAGAATGAGTAGAATGGATTTAATTTTTCATTGGAAGGGTGAGCACTCTGCATTTCAAGGAGCACCAACTTCTACATCACTTTAAATATTAACGACTAACACTGCGATTCCTCTCTTTAACGTGCTTTGTTTTGGTGCCTGGCCAAGCCAGGAAGTTGAAAACTCCCTTGGGACCTGATAGAGAATATAATTTGTTCTGAAATTTTGGTGGTAAACATGGTAATAAATTAGAGGGTGTAATGAATATGTATAGAAGCACCCAGAATCCTCCTTCTATCCATGTGTTCCTTAGAATACTTTTGTTTGTCACCCCTACAAATTCTGGGGAAAAAAACTATATATAGGCTATGGCCATCAGAGTGAACTTAAACTCACTCTTCATTTTTTAATTCAGTGTTTTTATTTAAACATATATTTAATATGTTTTATTTTACAAATACCTTTCTGAAACATCTAGGCATTATAGAATTCATCAGGAAGCTAGCTTTTTTTAGTCTTTTTACCTGGAGTGCAAATTTCTCTGTGACTCTGCTTCTATTGTTTCTAATGTGGAGACTCTGAAGGAAGTGATGGAAATCGGCAGGAGCTGGATCCAATAGGAACTCCTAGGTCATGATACCTACTTTAGAATGAAAAACCACTGCAATGGCAAGACCATTGGTTGGTTTAGGGGGTAAAGTGGTTTTATCCATTTTGATTCTTAAAAAAATATTTCTAATTTCTTTATGGATAATAGGCTATGGGAAAGCAAAAGAGAAAACCAGGAATCATGTTAGAGGCAGTTGTTATAGCCTAGCCTAATAATACTGGCAGTTTAGACTGGATCCTACCAAACTATGATCACCATAATGGTAAGATTTCTATTTTGTTAACCTTTGATTATTCATTTATCAATTAGAGTATCATAAAGACCCATGGCAGAATACATATTATTTTATTTTTTAAAATATGGTACAAAATACATGTAGATAAAGATGATTAACCTTCACCCCTGCTACGAATCTTCTTCCATTTTTTCCTCCCTGAGTCAGAGATGAGTGTGTGTCATAAATTGTCTTCAAGTGTAGGGATATAGTAATTAATAGGACAGCCAAATTCCTACTTGGCTCTCCAAAATTTAGATAAAAAGAGAAAGAGGGAAAATCGAGTACAACTGTCAATTCAGCCCTGTTTTCATGATAACATAGCTTATTTCACCAGAATTTTCGTCATAACCATTGTCCATTGGTCAGTGCTTTGTTTAAGAATAATTATATTTCTGGGTTGAGAGGAACACACAAACCATCAAGGGTTCATAGTCAATAGTTCCCCAGGAAACAGGGAAAACATAAACAGTTTATAATGATTCTTAGTTTAAGTTTCTGCAAAACTTGCATTGGGAGTTATACCTGATGTAAATGACGAGTTGATGGGTGCAGCACAGCAACATGGCACAAGTATACATATGTAACAAACCTGCACGTTATGCACATGTACCCTACAACTTAAAGTATAATAATAATAAATAAATTTAAAAAAAAAAGTTTCTGCAAAACTTCGAATGCAACAACTATCGGAGGCAGCAATTAATTTTGTCTAAAATATTCCTCCCCTCTCCTTGCTCTTGGTTTCCGAATATACAATTGAATTTTCAATTGAACGTGTTCAATTAACCACTTACCCATTTTGGATTAAATAGCCAGTATTTATTGAACTATTTTTATTCAGTGCGGTTCAGTGTGAAAACGTAGAAATTTAAGATATGCGTCTAGCTTCTCAGGAGCATTTAATCTAGCTGAGAAGATAAAATCTTAAATAATCTTGTCCATATGTGTGCTATGGGCTACCCCTTGTATAAAGCAGATGACCAATATGCTTGCTTTTGTTTGTTTTGTTTTAGTCACTATCAAAATGGAGAATAATGGAATCTCATTGATGAGTTAAGATAGAAAGGCTTCACAGAGGAGCAAAGAGTGAATGGTATCGGGAGAATCACTGGGCTCTGGGAGCAGAAAACATGGGGAATGGGGATGTTCTCTCCAGGCAGACGAAACACTTCTGATCTGGGGCTTGGTGTGGGAGTGAACAACACGATCACCAAAACTGGAATCAAAGGCATTTGTTGCACATCAGAGGAGAACATTGTGTTGGCTCAGATAATGGAAGGCTCTAGAAACAGCACAATGACTATTAAACGTGCTAAAAATTTAAGAAGTGATGTGCTCTGATTAGTGGAAAGTTTTATATTTTGTTTTAATAAGATTCCAAGTAAATGTGATACTCTAATTAGAGTGAAGCGTAAGTACCTCAAAATTGATTATCTAATTGGTTTTGGGATAACAATTGACTTCTTTCTTTCTTTTTTTTTTTTTTTTTGAGACGGAGTCTCGCTCTGTCGCCCAGGCTGGAGTGCAGTGGCCGGATCTCAGCTCACTGCAAGCTCCGCCTCCCGGGTTCACGCCATTCTCCTGCCTCAGCCTCCCGAGTAGCTAGGACTACAGGCGCCCGCCACCTCGCCCGGCTAGTTTTTTGTATTTTTTAGTAGAGACGGGGTTTTACCGTATTAGCCAGGATGGTCTCGATCTCCTGACCTCGCGATCCGCCCGTCTCGGCCTCCCAAAGTGCTGGGATTACAGGCTTGAGCCACCGCGCCCAGCCCAATTGACTTATTTCTTAAATACCATGTTATAAACATGGACTTCTTTCCTGGAAAAACATTCCATATCATAAAAACACCAAAATTCATTACAATAGATGAAAAATAAATATGCGATTTTATTAATGTGCATTAGTAAGTGGAATAAAACTGTATTCCAGCTGCACTGCAAATACTCTCCTTGGAAGGTTTCATATTTCCTACTGGGTTGGACCAGCATATCATTTTAAAACACAAGACTGAGCATATTTGTTGGAAGACTCTTTATTCATTTCCTGATTAACCTATCTATAAGAAGCCAAAGTCTTCATTGCTTTAAGTATATTTGAATTATATCCAAAGATAATCTAATTTTACTTAAATCTCTTCATTTCAGCATGCATACATGGCCCAGAAAATATTGGAACAGTAAATTTTGGTGAGAAAGGACATTTTTCAGTGGCTACTGTTTTGTTTTGTTTTGTTTGCTCTCTTTAATCATCCCTTGCTCTTCCCTTCCAATAAAAGTCAGTTGAATCATCACTCACTTCACTATTATCAGGTGACTTGATGCAGAGATGTTTGCTGAAGTTATGTAAATATGCATATATATTTGCTTCATCATTGCTACTGTGGGTCGAATTGTGGTCCCCAAAAAGTTATGTCCAACTTCCTAACTCCTGGGATCTATGAATGTGACCATCTTAGAAAAAGATTTTATATAGATATAATTAAGTAAAAATCTTGTGATGAGATCATCTTGGATTAACTAGGTGGGCCCTAAATCCAGTAAGAAGTGCAAGAACAAGAGAAATACATAGGGAAAAGGGCAATTTGAAGACAAAGGTAGAGTCTGGAGTTATGTTAACACAAGGAAAGTTTGGCACTACTAGAAACTTGCGGAGGCAAGGAAAAGTCCTCACATAGAGACTTGGAAGTTAGTGCAATTCTCCCAGCACTTTGATTTGAACTTCTGGCCTCCAGAACTTTGAGAGAATACATTACTGTTATTTTAAGTCACCAACTCTGTGCTACTTTTTTACAGCAGCCCTTGGAAACTAACACAAATGCGGTGAGGCTTATTTATGACAAAATAAACTGTAAATGAGTTTTTTGTTTGTTTGGATATTTGTTTGTTGGTTTTTGAGATGGAGTCTCACTCTGTTGCCCAGACTGGAATGCAGTGGTGCAATCTTGGCTCACTGCAACCTCTGCCTCCCAGATTCAGAGGATTCTCCTACCTGAGCCTCCCCAGTAGCTGGAATTACAGGCACACACCACCACACCCGGCTAATGTTTGTATTTTTAGTAGTCATGGGGTTTCACCATGTTGACCAGGCTGGTCTCAAACCCCTGGTCCACCTGCCTCGGCCTCCCAAAGTGCTGTGATTTTGGGCGTGAGCCGCTGCACCTGGATATAAATGAGTTTTTGAGTTAAATTTAGTTGAGGGTCATTTCTAAATAGTTCCAGGAAAAGATTAGAAAGCCTCTGTGTGGAGAGCAGAAAACCAAAACTAAAATATTGCTAGGGATACTACCTTTGAATACTGAATTCTATATATGTGGTGCCACATGATTAATGACCTAATAGCATAATAGACCTATCTGGACTAAGATAGTCTAGGAAAACAATAGTAGAGTGTATCATTGTGTTATAAGAACTATTAATATTTTAGGCAGTGTTATCACTCATAGAGCCCATGGTCAGTAATAGTGGAGGTAACTGTGTTAATATTAATAGTAACTGTGTTGTTTTAAGAGGATACAAGACTTCAATGCCTCTCCTACTCAAAAATGTTTTGGGGATGTGACTTTGAGAAACCAGGTGTGAGGGTTCATGAAAAGTTAGGTCAAAATGACTCTCCATGTCCCAGATATTATAGATAATATACAGTCAATTCTTAACTATCAATAACCAGTTTATCAATGCCTCTTTTATTATGGTAAGTTTCAAATCAAAACGTGAGTTACCTGGTCAAAGCCAAACACAACAGAACTATATTTATTTACTAATAGAAAAATATCTCTGCTGAGAAGATAGAGATTATGGCCAGAATCTTCACTTCAGTTTACCTGAAACTATGTTGCAAAGTGGATTTCTGTAAAGTAAATTGTATTTTTTCACTGGAATGCTATTATAATTGGGGCTTACTTTCTTAACCTCATGCTTGGAAAGATGAGCAGAAACTTTATTTTTATGGTCTTTTATTGATTCTGCCTGTGGTGCCTCTTCATAAGGTAGATAACTGAGAACTGATGCTATTTTTAACATGACACACTTCTAGGGAAAGTTGTTAGTAAATAAAAACTCCATTGATTCTGACTAATGGGGGAAAAGACAGGTATAGTTCTTATCATGAAGGAATTTACATTATTATGAAAAAAAATGTAGAAAACAATCATTAAATTACTACAACTGGTGAAGTATGAAGGGGAAAACTCGGGTGCTGAGTCAGTATCCAACTGGCAGGACCTCACCCAGAGAGTGAATATAAGGAAAGTTGTCATTTTATTCTTCGTAACTCAGATAAGTTTCTGATGATCTATTTTTAAGGTTTTTTTTTTTTTTTTTTGAAAGCATTTAGAAAGTGTATTTTAAATTTTCTCTCAAAGAACTAGGTCATTCTAAGTTCACTAAAGAGCTCTACACGTCTTTTTCCATGGTACTTGTGTTCTTTGGTAACATCGTCACCTAACACGCCGTTACTCACTTTCATACCTAGATTGCCATCAGTCCTTGTTACAGGAAAACATCATCACCTTCACATACAGGTAAAGCTGCTTTTTTCACTTTGTTTGCTAACCTTTTCTCTCTCTACCTTCCCATTTATTTCTTCTTCCTGCAAGCACTCCTTCCAAGACATCCACTGAAAACAGGGAGATTAATTGAGAGACATATACAACTATAGCCTCAAAGTTACTAGATTGCCTTTCTTCTGGAATCCTCGACCATAATGAATTGCATACAGTTTCGACTTGCAAAAATCCCAGAATTGAAATAGGTTTTAGAATCAAATCCATCGAGTAATGTCGGCTAGTATTTAGTAAGTGCACACTGTGTGTGAAGTACTCTCTTTAAACACATAAATTTTCTCATTTAATTACCACAACAATGCCATAAGCTCCATCTTTATTGCCATCTTTATTTTCTAAAGGAGGAAACAGACAAATAGACTCAAAGTAACTTTTCTTAGGCTTCATTACCAATAACTAGCAGAGAAAGATATGATTCTAGGTCTCCGAGTTTCTTTGGATAAGGGCTCTGAACACATAAATGCTATACCTCACCACTTCCTCATCTAAATTAGTCTCCTCTTTTACTAATCTGTTAGTTTAACCAACCAAGAGGTCTACATATAGGGTTCTCTAACCAAGAGTAGTGTAGAGTTGAAACAAGATCCCAAATTTAACTTCCAGTTAAGACCTTGTTTGTGACTAAAGTCCTGGAGATTCAGGGTGTCTTATGCCCCATATACTCTCATGAAAATTTAGTCCAAGTTTTTCAAAATGCTACAAAAAGAAAAATGGAAATACATAAGATTTAGCTTGTTAATTCTTCTAATCTCAAGATTTAGTAATGAGCAATCCTATTTCTTTATGTAGAATATATTTAAAAGAAAAATCACACAAACATCAAAATCTCTAATACTTTATATGTAGAGGGTTGGACAAACCAGTCAATTCTTTCATCCTCTGTTTTCCTATTCTGTAAAAAAGATGAACAAAACTTACTTCCTAGGATTAATATGAGAATTAAAAAGGATAATGTAGCCCATAAAAAACACTGACTACAATAATTACCTTCCTCTTCTAAACTGTTTCTTTTATTAACAAATGTTTAGGAAATATTTCACGAAGTTCTGGAGCCATTCACGTATATTTAGTCTTCCCTTAGGATTTGGCCTTTTTCTGAGTTAAAACCCATTTGTTTGACCTTCACTGAGGCTGGAGACTAGCAGGTAACTGTTGATATATGACTCAATAAATAAGAAATGCTCTTGATTGTTGAATATCTTCTGATGTTATCTGTAAAAATTCTGAGGGATAGATTTTGTACTCAAGATTTCTGTAGGGAACAGAGCTGAACATATTCTAGTAAAATAGCCTATATAGCCATTACTCCAAGTACAAAATACATTTGATTAGCTCAAACTGTTAGGAACATGTATTGCTTAAAAAATAAATTGGATATAATTTTTTTTAAATGCATTTGAGTCATGGTAGCATTTTAAGATCTCAATCCGCCCCCACCCCCACGTCCCCATGGAAATTAAACTAGGCAGAGGGTGCTGAAGAAATGATTCCTATTAGACAGGAGAGGGATTTTTTTTACTGCTAGTTTCCAGCTTCCAAAAGTTTCTGTTGTATTGGTGCAAAAATCTGCAAACAACCTTTGCATTTCATTTGGCCTATTGCTGGTATAGTCATAGACAATGTTTACTAAGAGTTACATGAAAGTGATGTCTTCAGGGATATAATTTATATGTACAGTGCCTATCCAAAAGCAAAGGAATTCATTAAATAATAATCATGATTCCTTGTGAATTCTTAAAGTCTAATGACTTATTAAAGGGCAGGGCTATTTATTTAGGTAGAATCTTGGTAAAAAGTAAAGATATATGAAAGTTTAAGTTAGTATCTTTGTTGTGCCTCTAATATTTTACCTCTGTAGGATCCAGCAATATCAATAAAGTAAAAACCAATGAAGAGGTTTCTATACTTTTCCTATGTTTGATAGCATTGTGAGTCTAATATTTCTATAAAGGAGATGCCTTTGTCATTTAAAAACATTATGCATCTTTCCAACATAATAATCTACCGGAAGTTTACTAACAGCCCAGTTTGTTCAGCATTTTCTATGTGTTACTCTTTTAGTTGTATTATTCATACTTTATTATTTTATTTTATTCTAGCAACAAGTTCTGGAGGGGATATTGCCATATCAATATTACAGAAAAAAAAAATCCGAATCTATGGAATCTGATGTTAAACAATGTGCCTGAGGTCATTAGATTTTTTCTTTTTTTTAGAGAGTAGGAACTCAAATCTTCATCCATCTTACTACAAACAAATTGCTTGTTTGCTTTTTCTATTTTGTATTTGAAATGCTCAGTACAATGCCAAGCATTTATTTTTTAATTTCAATTTTTATTTTTATTTTTATTTTACTTTAAGTTTAGAGATACATGTGCAGAATGTGCAGGTTTGTTACATAGGCATGCATGTGCCATGGTGGTTTTCTGCATCTATTAACCCATCATCTAGATTTTTTTTTTCTTTTTCATTTTCTTGTGTTTATTTAAAAATAAAGAGTATATCCAGAGCTCTAAAACCCAGTAATAAGCTAACAACCCAATTAAAAAATGGACAAAAATTTAGAACAGATACCGAAGAAGGTACTAAATAGATGACAAATAGGAACATGAAAGAGATGCTCAACATCATTAGTCATTATGAAAATATAAAGAAAAATCACAATTATATACTTACCAGAATGGCCAAAATTGGAAACAATGACTACAAGAGCTGTTAACATAATGTAGAGGAACTGAAACTCTAGTCCACAGTCTATGGAAATATAAATTGGTACAACCACATCGCAAAACAGTTTAGCAGCTTCCTATAAAGTTAAACATCCATGGACTATGTGATAGTCCTCTCATTTGTAGGCATTTTTCCAAGGAAATTAAAGTATATGTTCATGTAAAGACATGTACAGGAATGTTCAAAGTAGCTCGTTTTTCAATAGTTTAAAAGTCAAAGCAACCAAATGTTCATCAAGTGAATGGATAAACAAGTTGGGTTGTGTCCACACAGTGGAATACTACTTAGCAATAAAAAGAACTCTGATACAAGCCAAATGAATAAATCTCAAAATACCATCATCTAGATTTTAAGCACCGTATGCATTAGCCGTTTGTCCTGATGCTCTCCCTCCTCACCACCCCCCGACAGGCCCCAGTGTGTGTTGTCCCTCCCTGTGTCCATGTGTTCTCATTGTTCAGCTCCTGCTTATGAGTGAGAACATGAGGGGTTTGGTTTTCTGTTCCTGTGTTAGTCTGCTGAGGATGATGGCTTCCAGCTTCATCCATGTCCCCACAATGGACATGATCTCATTCTTCTTTATGGCTACATTCTATTCCATGGTGTATATGTACCACATTTTCTTTATCCAGCCTCTCATTGATAGATATGTGGGTTGGTTCCATGTCTTTGCTATTGTAAATAGTGCTGCAATAAACATACGTGTGCATGTATCTTTATAGTAGAATGATTTGTATTCCTTTGGGTATATACCCAGTAATGGGATTGATTGCTGGGTCAAATGGTATTTCTGGCTCCTTGAAGAATCACCACACTTTCTCCACAATGGTTGGACTAATTTACCATTTAACCTATCAACAGTGTAAGACGTTTCCCATTTCTCCACAGCCTCACCAGCATCTGTTGTTTCTTCACTTTGTAATAATCACCATTGTGATTGGCATGGGATGATATCTCACTGTGGTTTTGATTTGCATTTCTCTAATGATCAGTCATGTTGAGCTTTTTTCATGTTTTTTGACAGCATAAATGTCTTCTTTTGAGAAGTGTCTGTTCATGTCCTTTGCCCATTTTTTGATGGAGTTGTTTGTTTTTTCTTGTACATTTGTTTAAGTTCCTTTTAAATTCTGAATATTAGACCTTTGTCAGATGGATAGATTATAAAATTTTTCTCCCATTCAGTAGGTTGCTGGTTCACTCTGATGATAGTTTCTTTTTCTGTGCAGAAGCTCTTTAGTTTAATCAGATCACATTTTTTAATTGTAGCTTCTGTTGCAATTGCTTTTGGCCTTTTCATAATGAAATCCTTGCCCATGCCTATGTCCTGAAAGGTATTGCCTAGGTTTTGTTCTAGGATTCTTATGATTTTGAATTTTACATCTAAGTTTTTAATCTATCTTGAGTTAATTTTTTATAAGGTGTAAGGGAGGGATCCAATTTCAGTTTTCTGCATATGGCTAGCCAGTTTTCCCAGCACCATTTATTAAAAACAGAATCCTTTCCCTATTGCTTGTTTTTGTCAGGTTTGCTGAAGAATGCCAAGCATTTAGATGCTAATCAGTTAAGTTCTGTTTATCTTTAAGCTTTAATTTTTGTCAGGTGCAGTGGCTTACATCTGTAATCTCAACACTATAAGAGGTCAGGGTAGGAGGATCCTTTGAAGCCAGGAGTTCAAGACCAGCCTGGACAACATAGCAAGACCCTGTCTCTTAATTTTTTGTTTTTAGTTAGCTGGGCATGGTAGAACATACCTGTAGTACCAGCTGCTTGGAAGGCTGAGTCAAAAGCATTACTTGAACCCAGGAATTGGAGGCTACAGTGAGTGATGATCATGTCACTGAACTCTAGTTTGGGTGACAAAGAAAGACCCTGTTTCAAAAAAAAAGGAAATAATTTAAATTTTTTATAAGACTTGTTTCTGGTAGTGTACATTCCTCTTCTGCTGCTATGAATAGTCATTTTCTTTCTCCTTTTTATGTCTTAGTTTCCTTTGTTCATTGCATGCCTCTGTTTCTCTGTGTCTGATGTGTTTCTTGCATTAAATTATTTTAAGGATTAAATGAGATGGTGTCCATGCAAGGACTAGCATGGATCCCAGCATAAAAGTCGTGTCCAGTAAATGCTAGTAATCTCTCTCATTTGGAACTGGGGCCACCGCCTTCTTGCCTGTCCTATACCGCTGAAGATCTGGACCAGCCATGGCAAGGCCAAAAGGAGAGAAGACATGACGCTGGGGACTTAGACTAATTTCACTTCCCTTAAATAAAGAGGACCTTCACATTTCCTTCACTATTAAAAGCCTCTTTGTTCAGTCTTCTGATATCTACACAGTAGGAAGGATGCATGAAAAGTGGATAGAGGACCAGTGCAGAAATCCCCAAACAATACCAAACACCCATGCTTGCTTGTTAATACATTGGCAAAAAATAGTTTGCTTCTTTCTACTATACTGGACATTTTGATGATAGTTTATGGCCCCTGATTTTTTTTTTCCCAATGAAGATCCTTGAGGGGACTGAGATTGAAGGAGAAGAGTTTGCATACACACTTATTTTAAACAATTATGTGTTCTTAAAATCTGTGTAAAAATTATAACCTTTTCATTGTTGTAGATTAATACTTATTTTGATTATACTAGAGGAACAACTTACATTTTTTAAAAAAAGAAAGTCTACAATTCATAGTGAATCATCTTGTAGAGTAAATCTTTTAAAAACTCATTAAATTTTCTCTCTTCAATTAATTCTGAATTTTATGTGTTGGACTTGCTTCAGGAAAGACTTCATCTAAACTAATTTGTATAGTCATATTTGCACAAGGCACAAAGGGCTCAGTGGCAATGCCTGAGGGATTCCAGTTAGGAAAATATAGACACTCAAATGTAAGAAATAGACTAACTTTGCTCCATAAATAAATAGGTCTAAATTTCTGTTTCCCATGCCTGGCCGTTCATTTCAATTGTTAAAGTGTCTACAATTAGCTAGACAATGTGTGGGAATACAAATACGGATGCCATGCTCCCTTTCCTCTAGGACTCATAATTTAGTGGTGTGACATACTTGTGCAAATTTAAATAAAATACAACACCAAAAAGAAGCTTGGAGAAGAAAAACAAAGATCAATGGGAGAACAGAAGAGAGAGAGATTGTAATGCATCTGGGAAGTTTCATTTACTTATATATTCATCCATTTGCCAAACGTTTACTGCAAACCTATTATGAGTCAAGAACTATTATTGGTGCAGGTGTTGGACATAACATGAGGAATATATGATAGGAAATTAGTAAGTACTCATTGAACACAGGAATAAATAAACATGTAAATATAGAATTTCTGCCCTTAGAAATTCTACCCTCTATGGACAAAGCACACAATAAAAAATGTATTAAACAATTTCAGGCAATAGTTAATGTTATAAAAAGACTGAAGCTCACTAAGCAGAGAATAAAGACGGACAGGTAGTATTTTTGTCATTTTACAGTTTCATAGTGTCATAAGCTTTCAATCTGGACTTGAAAAGTAGGCAACATTTTGGTAGGAAGGACTGAAGGTTGAATTTCTTTCTCTTAAACTCTATTCATATACCCTCTACTCTTTTACTACTCTGGGATTTTTAGTTTACTGGTCTGCTTTTACCAATGAAATGGAATTTGTAAGGACAAAGACCATGTCTGACTTATCTTTATATCCTAAGCACTATGAGCACTATGCTTAATATGTATTAGGTCCTAATAAATGTTTTTAGAATCACTTATCAATAAGTGATGGGGCAAAAATAAACAGAGATACTCACTTGGAGATTTTGAATAGATCGGTGTAACTGGACTTTAGGAGTTTGGAGGTGTTACTGGGTGGTGGAGTATAGCATTGAAGACAGACTAGACTGGGGCCAGACTGAAAACTGATCACCTGAGAATTAGGTTGAAAGATTTGGATTTAAGTGGGGAGTCACTGAGTAAGATCCTCTGGCAGGAAAGAAAGTCTTGTGTGTGGGGGGGTTGTTTTGTTTGTTTCATTCTGTGGAGACATGGGCTTTCTCTGTCACCTGGGTTGTACTGTAGTGGAATGGGTGCATAGCTCACTGCAGCCTCAAACTCCTGGGCTCAAGCAACCCTGCCACCTCAGTCTCTGGAGTAGCTGGGACTACAGGAATGCACCACCACACCCGGCTATTGTTTTTTTTAAAAAAATTATTTATTTTACTATTTGCAGAAAGAGGGTCTCGCTTTTTTACCCAGACTGTTTTCAAATTACTGGCCTCAAGTGATCCCTGACTTCAGCCTCTCAAAGTGCCTGAATGACAAGCATGAGCCACCGTGTCTGGCCTCTTGAAGAAGGAAAATCTCAACGTTTTAATTGCCCCCAGTAAGTACCAGACATCTCACACCTGCTAGGTGCTGGAAAATCAAGTACTTAATCAGTTAGTCATCAATTTTAAAGGATGTGCCCAGCGTTTGAAAATAGAGAATAAAGGAGAAGGAAAAACCTAAAATAGCTCAAGTTTTAAACCTGAAACAAGTGTGGGAGCGAAAAAACATTAACTGGAATAGAAAACACAGGTAAAGGCTGCCGGTTGCCAAAAAAGTGTTAGCAAATCTTCTTTAACTGACGAGTTCAAAGAGGTACAAACCTCTCTGCAAAGCCAGCCAACTGCAAAATTTGTAACACAGATCGTGTATACTATGCTATGAAATAAGCAAAAAAAGTACTTAGAGTTTAGAGAAGTGTTCAGGTTTTCTAGAGGCTTCTTTCTACTTCCTATTCCACACCTCTTATGATAACCTTCTAGCTGCACATCTAGGCTGTGTGTCTTTACACGTCATGATTGGCTAAATAAGCCAGAGGGAGTAACATTTTTATGAGGTTTGGGGAGATAGCCAAATGTGAAATTTTCTAGAAAACAACCTTTTGAGATAATTAGAATTGAAATACAGAAGTAGGGGTTAGGGGAGAGCTCAAATAATAATAATAAACTTTTTAAAGAAATGTTTCTCTGCTTGCTTATTGTTATAGATTGACACACACGATTAACATATCTAATTAACATTTGCAACCAACTGCATGATACCAACCAAAGAAAAGCAGATTAATGATGATGTGTAAAAACAAAGTTTTAGGCTGCAAAATACTACATGTAAAATAGCCACATTTTATTACCTATGCTGAGAAAAGTAGCATTAATTAATCTGCAAAAACATCGCTGAATAAAAGGCCTTTTAGCTCACTTGCTTTAATGCTGCTAATAGACAAGGTAAAGCTGTTAAGAGCAGTCAGCAAGTACATAGATATTTAATGGGAGGGGGGCTTTTGAATAATTCCATACTTTTGAATTTTAGTTTGAATGTCTATTATTGCTGGTCACATATCCCTGCATAAATTACATAAATGAATGTCTGGTCTTGAAACTTGAACCAGATGGAATTTATCTGATGAATAATTCTTAAAATACGCAAATATGTAAAGCTAACTGTCCATGTTATTTTGAAAGTCTTATTATTGACCTTTTAATGACTTCGCTGATATTCTAGTTACTTCTAGAATAAAATAATATAAAACCGAGTATGTAGTATGATTAAGGGAGAAAAAGATCAAGACCTCTTAGCTAAGTGTTCTACTCTGAGATGTATTTTGAGTGATGTATTAAGAAGTAATAGACGTTATGCCTTGATTCTTCAATTACAAAGCATTTAGAGAAAATATTTTTCTTTTAATGGGAAGAAACATTCTCATTTGCTTAGCTTGGCTTTTTCTGTATAAATATGTTAATTTGCAATTCTTAGTAATAGTTTTCTTCTTTCAAGTATTTCCCCTTCGAAAACAGAATAAGACATCTGCATTATTTTTTTAAATGAACATAATTTTGTCTTCCTTATTCTCTTGAATTCAGAAACTTTTACAAGAGAAATTGTTGCTTTGTTGATTTCAAAGACAGTTTCAGCCCAAGACCTGGGCTCATAGGAATAAGTTATTTTGAGTCACTACTTTGAGCAGAGATGGAATTTTTATTTATATAGTATGCCTTATATACTAGAAGAATCAAAATTTCCTAATTGCCAAAATATGTTGAGGTTAATTGCTAAAGATGCAGGAATGAGGCAAACCCCAAGTTGCTAACAGAATGCTGAACCAAAGTGCAGACCATCAGACGTTAGGAAAGTTGGCACAAGTGAAAGTTACAGTTGTTGAAAAGAAGAGGGATAAAACATCTTCATGGGATAAAACAACTTATGAAATATAATTATTAATAGACTTTTTACTACAGTCTTCTTTGTGTGTGTTGGAATATGTCATAAGCAAGACAAGAGTTTAGTGTATTTTAGTCTGAACATTCCAAACTGTATTGAGTGCTGAAGTTCTTAGGAGTTTCCTTTCTGGCACAATATGTTGGTTTGGTCCCCTGATTTACAACTTCAGAGAGTTAGAGAAGCAAAGGCATGCTTACCCAGAGCTTCATTAGGGAACCTTGCACATTGCAGATTTTGCTTTGCTTGTGGTGGTAGATGGGCACTTATGAAGAAAGTTATTTAAAAAAAACCCTAAAGTATTATATTATTTAAATTTATCATACATATACAATTGATGTGAACTCTAGTTTGTACTTATTGTAAAATTGTATATGTTTGTTAATTACTGCTGAAATTATTCATCAAGCTTGATGAGGTAAATTGGGTATCTGGTAACTTGGGCTCTAATCCTAAATGCCTAATTCCACATGACTCATTCAATTCAAAAAATGTTTACTAAGCTTCAACTCTGTGAAAGGTACTGTTCTAAGTCCTGGGGTTATGGCAGTGAACAATATGGAGAAGGTCCCTGGTTAAATGGATTTTACATTTTACATAGTAAACAACAAACAAATACCTATAAGGTTAAGAAGTAATATGTAATTTGAACAATAATAAAAATAAGGGTTTGTCATGGGAGCATAGGCAATTTTAGATAGAGTGGCTGTCAGGCAAGGTCTCTGGAAGGATTTTGAGAAGATAATAAACAAAAGTTAATAGTTCCATCAGCACGTGTGGTACATTTAAGTGTGTTGGTAAAGATGTCCCTTCTTTTTTGTGATGTAGATCTGCCCTGGGGTTCATTTGTCAGTGCCCAACATTTGGGCTGCATTTCATCCTGCGTTTGACTTAACTGTCAAGTGCCTTTGTGTAGTGCCTAAACCCCACAACTGTATGTTGTAGCCATGGAAGTGAATAAAAGTATGAGAAGATCCAGGTGAAAAGATTCCCAGGAAGAGGAAACACCTAAAGCAAGTGCCTTGAGTTGGATATAAAATTGGTGTGTTAAGAAATAGCAGGATGTCTACTGTGCTGGGAATAGAGTGAGTGAAGGGAAGATGCAAGTTATTCTCAGTGAGCTTCAGGATACTCACATTTAAGAGAATAATACTTGGACTGATTTTCCATCGTTTCACACATGCATTAAAAACCATTAAATCTACATGTATTGGTTATGTTTCTTTGTCAGTGGCAGATGCCAAGTGTGGCTTCATTAATCAATAACTTCTGAGTAGATACCAATCAAATAAAAATTTGGGAAGGATATGAGTGCTCATAGAAGCAGCAGAAAGTTAAAGAACAAGCTTAAAGTGAGTAAAAGGCAAGACAATGCTGAAGGACTAGGAAGGAAGAACTCAAGGGAGGAAGGATCTCATAATAGACATATTTTGTTCAGAGAATGAGGGTGAATTGCATGAACTGTAATTATTTTTGGATTTGTGTTTGTTTATTTTTTCTTCAGCTCAGGACTTCAAGATAGTGATTTTCAGTAGAACTATATTGAACCCTCTACTTATTCAGCTAGGGAAGTACCAGGCTCCCTACTGTAATCCCAATAAATTTTATCCAAGGAGGAATCATGCTGTCATTAGGAAGAAAAATGAATGTGGAATAGCCGAATACCAGACAGAGCCATAGGCCAAAGAGAACAGTAAGCGTATGAGACATATAAGACACATACACATATAAATATATTTTCTTTCAAAAAGAGTGTTTTAATAAGATTGGGGACTAGTGTGTGTGTGTATATGTGTGTGTATATATATATATATACACTTATAAGATTGCAGACTAGTGTACGTATATTCTTATAATCTTATTAAAAGTATGTTTATATACTAAAAATCTTATTAAAAGTGTATATATACTTATAATTTTATTGAGTATGTATGTATACTTACAATCTTATTAATAGTATATATATACTTATGTCTTATTAAAGCTATGTATATAACACAATCTTATTAAAGGTATATATGCCTTTAATCATATTTAAATTCTTAAATATGTAATATATATTTAATATATTAGATATATTAATTTTAGTAATATATCATTTTAATAATGTTTACATACAACTCTATTTATATAAATATATATACATATATATTTATATATATTTGAAACAGTAATGCTATTCCAGATAAAAAGAACAGGCTGAATGAAAATCTGTTTCTGGGCTCTGTGCAGTGGCTCACTCCTGTAATCCCAGCACTTCTGGAGGCTGAGGTGGTTGGATCACTGGAACCCAGGATTTCCAGAACAGCCTGGGCAATGTGGTGAAAGCCCCTGTCTCTCCAAAAAACAGAAACTATTCAGGCATAATGGTGTGTACCTGTAGTCCTAGTTACTTGGAAGTCTGAGGTGAGAGGATGGCTTGAGCCTAGGTGGTTGAGGCTGCAGTGAGCAAGATTGCACCACTGCACTCCAGTCTGGGCGATAGACTGGGAGACCCTGTCTCAAAGGAAAAAGAAAAAAAAGAAAAAAATATCTGCATCTGAGCAGAAACTCAGGGTGTTCATATGAAGGGGTGAAGGAGGTAAATAAGGACCACATGTTGATGGCCACTAATGTCATGATACATTCGATTCAACATTGAGTAAATAGTTTTAAACCCTAGCCACTCAACAATTTCAATTAAAGAAAAATTGTAACAGTTTCCTTAATGTTCTCAATTTAGACTCATTGATAATATAATCTATCAACACAGATAATTAAAACAAAACAAAACAAAAAACCAAAAAACAAAATAGTGCTCACAACAGTAATGAGAAGACAAATGAGGGATGATAATTTATAACAAAAAGATATGTATTTCAATATATAAATCCTCCTGCACAGTTACAATAAAAAATTAAATAGTAAGAAGCTCTTCCCTCTACCCAAACTCATGAATGTAACCGTTGCAAAGGCATACTGATACAGGTGTGCTGCATTGGTCACTCCACAGTACTGCCTGCATGATTGTATGGATACAATTTGCCTAAATGGTGAACTCTTTTTGGCCAAGTTCCAGACAAACAAAGTTTGATTTTCTCTATTTCTCTCAGTTACAAACCTTCTGGAAAATTCAGGTACAGGGTGCAATTTGATGTTTTCATGTAAAATAGAATGAAGGTTCAGTGTTAGATAATGATATGTCTGCTTTCCACCTACTCAGTGTTCAGTGGGGTTTTCTACAGTCCTGCACCATTGGCACGATTCCTCCTCATGTGGAATTGTCCATGCACTGTGAAACTTGTATCAGCCCTGCCCATTAAATGTCAGTAGAGTCTCCCATCACTATGACAACAAAAAGCTCCACATTTCCAAAACTCACATTAATGGGTAGGATTGAACCGTTTGAGAACTTTAAGTGGACATAATGAGAGAATGGGTATAACTAGATTTGCTTTATTATAAATGCCAATTTGGAAAAGAAATTGCAAGGAGTAAGGAATCAGAGACTGAAACTAAGGCAGTAATCATGAATATAAAGAAAGGGAGACATTTGAAAAACACCACAATGTGGAGACTGATTGGAAGTGAAAGCTGAGGGAAAAGAAGGATTAGAGATATTTGGATCATGGTTACATTTTGTAGTTAAGTGATTGGTGACATTAATCAAATCTGGTACTATGGGAGGCAACATATTGCAAATAGAAGAGATAGTAAGCACAGCCCTCAACATATTAAATTTGATGCACATCTGTGTCTCCACATGAATATGCCTATTAGGTATCTAGAAATTTTGGTCTTGAGCTCAGAAGGGAGATCTTAGCAGAGGATATAGATTTGAGATTCCTTGGAGTATAAATAGAATGCCAAGAAGTACAGCTGTTAAGGGAAGGGGCAAAGTCACAGAGCCAGTTAGGGGAAACAGCAAATATAATTTAGAAAGTTAGCATATTCTTTTCTATCATGAGTTACCAATGAGTCTTGAAGAAAATATTCCCCTAAGCACCCAGAAGTTAAATAGGCGAATGACATTTAAGAAATAAAGAAAATAGTGCTTGTTTGCTTATATGATTCCAGAAACACATACTATTTTTCAGTTTTATTAAATGGGGCATTATATTTAAAGCCCATTTGGGTTTGGAGGCAAACCTCAATTCACATCTTAACACTTACGTGTGAATTTTCCTTGGATAAATCACTTGAAACTTATGGGACTCAGTTTTCCCAACCTTAAAATGAGGATAAAATATCCAAATCACAAGATGATTCAGAAGATTACATGAGAAAATATCCATGAAATGAGAGCCTGGCTTGAGTCTGAGAGGTACTCAGAAACATTTGACAACCTGGGGAAGAAGACAGATCTGAGAGAGACATGTCCTTTATGTCACGACTGCAGAGTCCCTTGTGGAAAATCTCAAATAAGAGGCTTACTGGTGGTTAGAAAACACCCTATAATCTGAAAGAGTGTTGGGAGTTCTATAGATGGCTATGTTCAGTAGAGTCAGTGAGTCATGCCTACGAAGAGAACTAACTCAAGCTACCTGAGAAAAGGGAAGAGAAAGATGAGCGCCTCAGTAAGGAGCGTGTTGACAGAGCGGTGTTGGCCCGGGTGGAGTGTAGTGGCTTTGTCTAGAGTATGCCCTTAACCCACTCTAGGTACACATACACACACACAGACACACACACACACACACACACACACACACACACTCACAGAGGACCCAGGGGAGACAGGATTCTAAATAAAACTCAAAACGAAGATTCTACTAATTTTTTACACAGTGAGGTACAAAGAACACTCCTTTTGGACACACCGCAAGGAAAGTAGTGGGAGGGGGAGCACTCCTTCAGCAGGGACTGAAGTGATTTCTACTGCCTTTGCAGTGTCTTCTTCCACACCTGCCTATAGAGCTTGTAATACTTGGAAGGACAACCAGAAAACGGGAGGTTAGCCCATGGGAAAGATAATATCACTGAAGCAGAGTAGTAGGCATACCTGCAGCAATTTATTTGCTTCTGTGCACACAGGAGACATTCTCTAGGGCCTCCCAGAGACATTCACAGGAAATTCCCTGTGCAGAGACCAGGACATGGTGCCTACAAAGGGTGAAGCGTGAAAAATAAGACTTTATGAATACTGATTGTATTAGTCCATTTTCATACTGATATGAAGAAATATCTGAGACTAGGTAATCTATAAAGAAAAAGAAGTTTAATGGACTCACAGTTCATTATGGCTGGGGAGCCCTCACAATCATGGTGGAAGGTGAAAAGGAGGAGCAAAGGTACATCTTACATGGCAGCAGGCAAGAGAGTGTGTGCCGGGGAATTGCCCTTTTTTAAAACCATCAGATCTCGTGGGACTTACTCACTTTCACGAGAACAGCATGAGCCAAACCTGCCCCCATGATTCAATTACCTCCCACAGGGTCCCTACCATGACACATGGGGATTATGGGAGCTCCATTTCAAGATGAGATTTGCATGGGGACACAGCCAAACCATATCACTAATATTCCTCCTGATGGTGTTCACAAACATAAAGCCCTTAGCTCAGGCACTGAGGCATAGCAAATAATTTGGAGTAGTAGAAGTAGATTTAATATTAAATATCTACGTTTCCTCATTAGAAAGGTTTATTTGTACACTTGGGTTTCTGCCAAATTGAATTCATCGATGAAAAGAATAACAAATGGTAAAGGATAAAACAAAAATAAATCACATATTGGTACACTAACATATCAAAGGAAGGTAGAAAGTTGTGTTTTCAGCATTTGTTCTCGGAGCTGCTGCAGTCCCACCAGGAAGCTGCTGGCTGCTCCTCCAAGGCTCATGCTGCTCTCTGACAGATGGCGACACACCAACTACATTGTAACTGGAAACTCAAGGGAGATTAGCCTTAACTTCTCTTAATTAAAAATAATAATTATGATACCCAGACCATGAAGAAGGTAGGCTGCCTTCTCCCTAGAATATGTTAAAATGTAAAGAGAGAGAATGGGATTTAATGAGGTATACCACGTTTGACCCAATTAAATCCTCAGTCTCCTGTATCTCAGCCTCCACTTGGCCTCTGAGGCTCATAAATAGTTATACTGGACTCAGCTCATCAACAAAGCCACAGTAAGGAATAGGTTTCTTGCCCTAGATGCATATTATGATTGACAGTGTAATCTACAAGAATGTGGTGGTGTCAGGAATGCCATGATATATATGAGATTTCTGTGTTGCCTACCAGGCTTCTCCTAATTGTGATAGAGTATTGGGAGTTATAGGGATTGAGATGCAAAACTGTACAGGATGGAGTTAGCCCTTTTTCTTAACATTTACAATAGAAATTTATCAGACTGCACTGCAACATGTTAGGATTGTTTTGTGAAACTTCTGCTTCGTGTGTGTGTGTGTGTGTGTGTGTGTGTGTGTGTGGGTGTGGGTGGGTGTACCCACTCACATAGCGGATCACAGTGAAAAATCTGTATCTTGCTGTGTATCATGGCAGAAAACCGATTTTGTTTGGAAAAACACGTCTATATCAGATCTACATCATTCATTCTTAACTTTTATGAATCACAAAGCATTTTAAAATTTTTTATATTTTTAACTTTTATTTTCATTTTGGGGCCACATGTGAAGGTTTGTGTATTACAGTTCTCTAGAGGGACAGGACTAATAGGATAGATGTATATATGAAGGGGAATTAATTAGGAGTATTGACTCACACGATCATAAGATGAAGTGCCACAATAGGCTGTCTGCAAGCTGAGGAGCAAGGAAGCCAATTTTAGTGCCCAAACCTCAAAATTAGGGATGCTGACAGTGCAGCCTTCAGTCTGTGGCCAAAGGCCTGAGAGCCCCTGGCAAACCACTGATGTAAGCCCAACAGTCCAATGCTGAAGAACTTGGAGTCCAATGTTCAAGGGCGGAACGTATCCAGCAATGGAGAAAGATGACTTTCTGGAAGAAAATCAAGTCTGCTCTTTTCATCTTCTTCTGCCTGCTTTATTCTAGCTGTGCTGGCAGCTGATTAGATGGTGCCCACCCAGATTGAGGTGGGTCTGCCTCTCCCATTCCACTGACTCTAATGTTAATCTCCTTTGGCAACACCCTCACAGACACTCCCAGGAATGATGCTTTGCATCCTTTAATCCAGTCAATTTGACCCTGAATATTAACCATCACAGTTTGTTACATAAGTAAACACATGTCACAGGGGTTGTTGTACCTATTATTTCATCACCCATGTGTTAAGCCCAGTACCTGATAGTTACCTTTTCTGCTTCTCTTCTCCTCCCATCCTCCCCTCTCATCCCCCACAGTATCTAACATTTTAAAAATTTGAGTAAAACCATGAACTGCTTGTGAGAAAATGCATATACTCAAAATTGGGCATACAGTTGCATTTTGTATCTGGAGCTCTGACTAAACATTCCTAACACAGAATGTTTTGCTGCTGTTGTTTGTACAATGAAGATCTAAAAATGCATGAAAGGGGAGTGGAGGTAATGAAATATGTTTTTAATACACACACATACACACACACACACACACACACAAACTATAAGGACAAAACTTTTTCCTCATAAGTGAAATACAGTTTTGGGAGACAGTTGTTATTACCCCTATTGCATAGGAGAATACATTAAGAATGAAACAATGCCTAAAACATAACAGTAGTTCAAGAAATACTGCAAATAAAGTGAAATATTGAACATATTTATTTTAGGTATAGAATTCCTTAGCAATTTCCAGTAAAGCTAAACATAGTCATGGCATAGACTGGATTCTAAGAAGAGTTTTCAATAACTCACCTAAAAAGTGTTTAAAGGTGGAATAAAGTATTTCTTTTGTAGAGAATCCATTCACAGACTTAATATATATTTTGCATGAAGCATGGTGTTTTTGCCTTCCTTCCTCCATTTCTTCCCCCACTTTTACCCAGTTTTTAAAAAAGAAAGGAAAACACTCTTCTTAGGCAAAAGTGATTTCTTTTGAGGAATTTTAGCACCCAGTATACATTATATTTTTTAAATCTTATAACTAGACATAAAATAATCCTTGCTTCAGTTATACAACATACTGTGTTATGGTTTTCACTCAACATGAACTTAAGACATCACCATTAACAAAATTCTATCTAAGCTACAGAAATGGTTTTTCAAACTATACACTATGCATGTGCTTTGAAATTGAGAAATCAAAACTCTATTTTAAATATATGGTAGAAGTGTAAAATCCCCAAATATTACTAAATCCATTCCAAGAAAAGAAATGCACAAGAAGCAGGGAAGATTCAAGAAAAGATGCATTCATAGGCATACACAGCTTACTTCCTTCTGAATGAAATCTTCAAACTTCATTTTTATTTTCCCCACATCCCTGACAAAATTGATGAAATATCTGCTCGCTGAGTCTTTTAATCTCATCAACATTAGGCTTTATGACAATTTTGGGTCTTGCAACAGAACACCAGTCCTAATTGTCTGGAGAACATTTTAGAAAGCCCTAAACATTTATTGAGATTGTGTGGTGCCATTATAAGTGCTTTACAGAAAACATGTCATTCAAACCTTACAAAAATTCACTGAAGGATTATTATCCCTATGATGCCCATGTCTCTAAAAATTTTTTTGCTATAGTTTCAACTCCTCTTCCTCCTAAAATAGTACTTTTATTTATTTATTTATTTATTTATTTAGAGATGGAGTTTTACTCTTATTGCCCAGGCTGGAGTGCAATGGCATGATGTCAGCTCACTGCAACCTCTGCCTCCCGGGTTCAGGGGATTCTTCTGCCTCTTCCTCCCGAGTAGCTGGGATTACAGGCATGCACCACCACATCCAGCTAATTTTGTATATTTAGTAGAGACTGGGTTTCTCCATGTTGGTCAGGTTGGTCTTGAACTCCTGACCTCAGGTGATCCGCCTGCCTCAGCCTCCCAAAGCGCTGGGATTACAGGCGTGAGCTACCGCACCCAGCCTAAAATAGTGTTTTTAACATTAGCATGAAGACATATTTCCTAGGGATGTTTTAATTTGAAGGTGAGACTTTGAGGTCTGCACTTTAAACAAATTCTCCAGGCAATTCTGGTCAAGGTGGTCCACAGATCACATTTTAAAAAACATTATTTTAATGTTCAAAAATATCTAAGTACTTTTAATATCAAAATGAAATTTGTATTTTATTTGCTTTTTATGTTGTGACTGGTTCAGAGATTCAATTAAAATGAAATGGTCCCCTTATATAAAATATAATTTTAAAAATACAATACTTGCTTTCATATTTGCCTTTAAGATATAAACCCATCTCCCAAACTTATATTTTTATTCCTTAATCAGTGAGCCAGACTTCTTTTTAAATCTTTCTTTTGAGTCATACACCGGGTTCTAGCCATAGTAATTCTCTCAGATGTAAGATGAGCTTCAGTCCTGCCAGTGTGAGCAGTGTCATATGGAAAGCTTATTGATTTCTTGCAATTTTAGTTAGGTATATTGCTAACAGACTGCCTAGGGAATGGCTGAGTAACATTCAGCAAATCCTATTTTCCTGTAAGTGGATTTTGTAATGTATTTCAGATTTGGAAGAAAGGAACTGTCATTCGCAGAAAAAGTTTGCTTTTCTCTTCACTTGGTGTTGATCACAATGCAATATGGCATATGTGGTATAGCAGTGTGTGATGATTCCTAGTCTCATTTCCTTTCTTCCTGTAACTTTAATATATTCTTTAAATCAGAAAACTTGTATAGATTTATTTTATCTTGATTTCAACTCTCTCTGATCATTTCTCTTGGAAAAGATTGGAGAACAGCAGTCTGAAAGGCATCTGAATTTGTAGATTTCTCAGGTAGGTAACTAAGAGGAATGCAGTAATATAGTTGTCATCAATACTGATGTGACATTCGGTGGTATAAACGGGGGTGTTCAGATCACTGGGGGCAATAGAGTAAAATAAATTCAATGATATGATGTAAATGTTTTTAAACAGAACACTTTCCACACTTTGGAAATCATTAAAGAGGTATTTGTATTGCAATATCGTCTGGCATATTATGATGTCAGATAATATTATTTTCTTTATATTTGTTATTTTATTTTTCTTCTTTCTTTCAGTTATTATGAAAAGACTGTGCTTCTCAGACCCTCTTTGTGGTTAGCCAGGACCAGGTAATGTTCTTTGGTTAATGCATTTGAATAAATAACGTGTGTGTGTGCATGTGTGTATATATGTGTCACATCCAAGGAAGGAGTTTGAATTACCAGTGCAAAACTATGCTGCACTTATTTCTACCTGTCCTATTAATCGTGGAAGCAGGTGTTCACATGGTGCCCCCTCAACCTTTTCTCTTCTGAGTAACTGTGATGATCAGAGCCCTCTTCCGACTTAGGCTGAATAGGTAACTCAAAAAAGATCCACTTTAATGTATTAAGTGATTTGGCAGAGGGTGGTTACACTGCAGCATATCCTGATCTATGATGATTGACACCCATATGTTTTTCATAATCTTTATAAGAATTTTAATTTTGGGTTGCATTAGATACCACAAAAAACAATTGAAGACAGATAGGTATTATATTTTCAGGATTAACTATGCACTATTTATATTACTAAAGATTTTGGTGCTTTCTCCACTGGGAAACTATTGAAGTTGCTGAGAAAATTTGGCCTGAATAAAACACGTAAGGGAATGTTGATAGGTGATTTAAAATCTTAAAGGAAAACTGGGTTGAGAAAAAAAATAAAGATTGAGCATTACAATTTTGCAGAGGGTAAACCTATACAAATTAGTGGTATTCACAAAATATAAGTTCAAAGTGAGGGAAAATAATTTTTGTAACAATTATGCATGACAAAAATCATAATAGAGTATCTTGTGATATCTTGAACTTTTTTTCATCAGAAGTGGAATGGAGGGAAATACTGCATAGTCTTGCCTCATGGAAACAGTTTAACATAAGGCCAGGTGCGGTGGCTCATACCTGTAATCCCAGCATTTTGGGAGGCCGAGGCAGGCAGATTACCTGAGGCCAGGAGGTCCATACCAGCCTGGCCAACATGGTGAAACCCCATCTCTAGTAAAAACAGAAAAATTATCTGGGCATGGTGGCAGGTGCCTGTAATGCCAGCCAGCTACTCAGGAGGCTGAGGCAGGAGAATTGCTTGAACCCGGGAGGTGGAGGTTGCAGTGAGCTGAGATCACGCCATTGCACTCCAGCCTGGGTGAACAAGAGTAAAATTCCGTCTGGGGAAAAAAAAAACAGTTTCATATAAACAGTTTAGATATGTGGGCTTGGGAGTGCACACAGGCTATTCCTTTGCTGTAATTTGTCCAAGATCATCTAACTAGTAACTGGGAATAGCTGGTTATTCTGATGCTATTCCCAATTACTAAGTAGGTGATCTTGGACAAATTCTCTAGGCCCAACTTTCTTCTCATATAAAATACTGTTAATTTTGATAATAGTGGTATCTACCCTGGTCTCATTACTGGGATTAAATGAGTGAAATCAGACAAAACACTGCAAACAGTAGCTGGCACAAGATAATTCATTAAGAATTCTTAGCTATTATTATTATTATTATATTCCCAAGAGAAGTTGAAGAGTGCAGATTTGAGAGATAGAATTAGTTGAATTCTACAGTCCTTTTGAAATTGAGAAGCAGTTTTCTGGTTCTTGAATAAGTCTATCAGACAGTAGTCCTAGAAACTAAAATTTTCCTTAAAAGTAGCATGTTGGGCAATCACTCAAAAAATTTGTCTTAGAATTGTGTAAAACTATGAGGATTTTTATTTTTAGGTAGAATTGAATTTACTTGGACTGTAATTATTGTGGAAGGCAGAATTCTAAGATGACCATCCCAAAATTTCTCACCCTAATCCTACACTATGAATATGATCTCTGCCCTTTGTTTTTATTCTGTGCTTTTTATTTTTACATTACATGGCATAAAAGGATTTTACAGATGTAATTAGCGTTACTAATCAGTTGACCTTAAGATGGGAAAAGTTATTAGAGTGGGCCTAGTTTAATTGTAGGAACTTTTAAAAAGCAGATAATTTCTCCAACTCATAGCAGAAGAAGCAGCAGGGGAATCTGAAGTATGAAGACAACTCTACATGAGGAAACTTGCTGTTGCTTGCAATATTGTAAAAAGACCCATAAGAAGTCCCATGGCAGGAAACTGTAAGCAGTCTCTCGGAGTTGAGAGTTGCTTAGTAGCCTGGAACAGAGGACTTCATTCCTACAATCACAGAGAACTGAATTCTGTCAACAATCTGAATGTGTTGAGAGGTAGATTCTTCCCCAGAGCCTCAGATGTAAAGACAGACATCTCATACTATGAGTGTGAGCCCCTGAGCAGAGGACCAAGTTTAACTCTGCTGGTCTTTGATACATGCAAATAAATAGCCACAGGTTCATGGAAAAAAGAGCAAGGGGTAATAAATGAGTGTGTTTTCTTTCTTTAAGGAACTAAGCTTGTCTTAGTTATTCAGCAATAGAAAACTAGTGCAGTCACTAAAAAATATGGAGGTCGAACTGATTTGGGAAAACAGTCATTTTTCATAACACTAAAATTAGCTAGACCACTTATTTTGGCAAGTGTGTGTGTGTGTATGTGGAGCTGATGAAAAGGACCAGTGTAATGTACCATAGACATCTATTTAGACAGAAATGGAAATCACTATTCTATTGAAAGTATTTTTCACAGAATCAGGAGTGAGTCACCATCTGAAAAAAACCTTGACCTTTTCACTATGAGATGCTAAACTATTTTTCACAAGATTTGATGCCTTATTGAAGTTTTTCTTTCTTCTATGTCTTCAAATGTGGATTACCATCTGCTAAATCATAGTTATGGTCAGTTGTGAATCTAGCATTTGAAGAAGCTTTCATATGAAACACCTCTTTCATATAAAATGCCTCTTTATCTCTTATTTAAAACAAAACCACTATTTAAAGTTGCAGATTTGCACAGATTTTTATTTTATTTAGAGTATTAGCCAAGAATAAGTATATAAATTGGATTCTATTTGTATTCTCAATCAATACTTGGAGTACATATGATAAATAAAAAGACAGATTGGTTACTATAGTCAAAATTCTATACTTTTTGTATCTGTCTCACTGTGCTCCCCTCCATTTTTATTGATCCTATTTTTTATTTAAATGATTTTACTCTTGACATTTGAAATATATATACTACATTACTTTTATTTTGGTTTCTATATTAAAACATATTAAAATAATTTCATACATTTAAACATATCTCTTTAAAAATGAAAGTCCCAAACCAAAACTTATTTGGCAATGGTTGGGTATGGTGTCTCATGTCTGTAATCCCAGCACTTTGGGAGGCTGAGGCAGGAAGATCCCTTGAGCCCAGGAGTACCAGATCAGCCTGGGAAACATAGGAAGACCCCATATTTACAAAAAATACAAAACTTAGCTAGGCGTGGTGCTGTGTGCTTATAGTTCCAGTTCCTAAGACTAGCCACCTTGGGAGGTGGGAGGATTGCTTGAGCCTGGCAGATCGAGGCTGCAATGGGCTGTGATTGTGCCATGATGCTCCAGCCTGCGTGACAGAATGAGACCTTGTCTCAACAAACAAACAAAAAGACAAACAAACAAACAAAACCTTAGTTGGCAATTATGATATATAGAATGCATTTCATTCATTTGGCTTGTTGAAAAATATAGACTGTGGCAACTTGTTGCCTCATTTTGGAAAGACCATTTTCTTCCAACCTAGAAAAGTCTTTAAAGTCTGACCACAAGAATGCTTCATGTAACAGATGTGGATATTAATAATCATAAGTATGAATTGATTTTCCAGTGGTTAACCCTTGGCAGATTTAAATATAGATTTTTAATTTCTTTTAAATTAAGTGTAGTTTCTATACAGCATTTTATGTTATCTTGACAGAAATGTTCTGCTGATACTACTTAGTTAAATTTTCTTCTTATTTAGTAACATAACTTTCCTGGTTCATAGATGAAGTCCATGTGGCATCATGTGGCTTTAGGTTCTCACAGAAATCCTTTACATGCTGTCAGACAAGCGGCTTCAAGACGGCCACAGAACATGCGAGATCTAAAACTGGTGCCCAGCCACATCTTCTGACTTTCTGTGGCTCTAAAAATCTGTGGGGAAGTATGATAACTTGTTCTTAAATTGGGGTTCCATTATGTTCAGACACCAAAGGGACCTGATTGTTAAAATTTGGTCCCCCGAAGAAAATAGTAAGCAAATTAAGGTAGTGTGAAAAAATTAGTGGCAAATTCGGAGTGTTCAATATCCATGAGCTACAATGTGAGGTTGTGTGTGACACCCAAACTAACTGCAATCTCACCAGCTTTTTTTTTTTCTTCTGTAATTTCTATTCTATGAAAAGGAGAGGTTAGTGTAATAAACACACAAACACAGACACACAAATACATAACCACAAACACACACAGTGGGAAATATCTAGGAAAGAGCTTATTACAAAAAGCCAAAGGGAGAAAGTTGTCAAATGATTAGTGTTCAAGAGAAGGTCACCAGTGACTGAAGGAGCAACAGATGCACCTCAGAGCAAAAGTGGGCACAGAGTTGAGGGACGGTGAGAAAAGTAGATAGTGGAACAGAGGGAGAGACACAGTGCCACAGATAGAAGTTCTGATCATATTTGAAAATCCCCACCTTCAATCTCTTATGAGAAGAGAGAAAAATTGCGAAAGAAATCTGGAGACAATGCTGGAATCTCTGCTAATTAAGTCCAATACGATAGAATTTGTTGTGTTTCTATCAATATGTATTCCCTTGCACTAGCAGGTAAGGTCAAGGAGATAGGTAGTATGACATAAAAATGATAACTTTTACATTGTAGATAAAAAACAAAAACAAAACCAGAAACCAGAAATTAGCTAAGGGAAGAAAATAGTTACATAAAATCTACACCTAAAAATATCTACTGTTAACATATTAATGTATCATCTTTTTAGCAAATACCCATTCTCATTGATCATTTTTCTTTGGGAAATATTCAAAATGGGATTATGCTATATATATATAGTTTCATAACTTGATTTTTCCAATAATATACAATGGGCCTCTCTTTATGTTGTTCAATATTATTTCTGCAGCATGACTTTCCTATTTCTATTGTATTCTGTTGAATGCATGTTCTACTTTTCACTGAAATTATTCCTTATGATTAGGAATATGCCTTTTTTTCCTTTTTTTAATTCTATGGGCAATTTTATGCCATATATCCTCATAGCTGAATCTTTGCTTACATGTTTAATTATTTGATTGGGATGAATTCCTGGAAATTGACTTACCATTTTCAAAATGCTAATATATTGTTAAAGCTTTCAATAGATGACGATACATTGTCTTCCAGAAAAATTATATATGTTTACTATTTATGAGAGTCTTGGAAACTTAAAAAATAGCAGGAAAAACACCCCCAAACCATTGTCTATTATGTTACTTAGTCTTGTCTTTCCTGCCACCAGTCCCTTGTTCCTCCAAATGATGGGTCCTTAATATTACTGAATGATGACAACAATAATAATGATACAAATAAAAATAAATGGACTACTTTAACTATAGGGAAATAGTCTGCATGGAAGTGCACAGAAGTTCTAATGAAGGTCATGTGGGGTATGGAATGTGGATGTAAAGAGAGGAGTGAGAGGGAATGCAAGTAGGGTGATATTTAATATTTCTTCTTAAAACATTTCTATACTCCTTGTAGTTTTTCAGTAAGTTAATTTTAAATGTTATCCTTAGGGAAATATGGGAATAGAAAAGAAGGGAAAGAAACTCTCATGTATTCCACATAAAACTTGACTGTAAAAGTTAACATGCATAATCTCATTTTAATTTCCACTTATCATTTGAAGTAGATATTATTCTTTCTCATTTTAAGGTTAAAAAAAAAAAGCAGTGGCTTATCAAGGTTAAATGACTTGTCCTAAGTATGTCCGAAGTATGATAGCCATACTTCAAGGAAACTAGAACTGAACCCAGGCTGACCTGATCTAACTAATTTGGAGTGAAGCTGGGAATTTAATACAGAAACCAATATTCTTTCCTCTGTGCTGAGCTGTCTATCAGGAGGGCAGTGAGCTGACTTCTGAGATCAAGATAACTGTGTAGAGAAAAGGGGACTGTTGGCTCCTTTGCAGGATCCCAGTTCTGAAGTTAATGAGTTCGAGTGTCTGGGAGAAGTAACTTCCCACAAGGTCACACAACAGGAGTCAGTGATTTCTGACTCTACACACCCAGCACAGTTTTTTGCCAGTTCTCTTGGAACCAGTCTTGTGGTTTCATTTCTTGCTGACAAGGCCAAATTCCAGAAATTTATTTCAAGTGAATGAATGTGGGGAAAAAGAGAGTGGTGGTGAATTCTGATACAGAGTGGTTACTACCTGTCAAGTATTAAAGTAACTGCTTTCTTTTCTGAATTAGCAATAGCTTTTCTTATTACAACGCATGGCAGATACAGTGATGGAGATTTAGCAAAGTATAATTATGATAAGGAAGCAAGGGGATAAGAAACAATAGCTCTACATATAAGAAGTTCTACAAAATGAATCAGAACGTAGATCCTTAATTCAGACGAATAGAGTTGAAGTTCTGAGAAATGAGACTTGCAATGCTTAAAATAAACTTTTTGATTCTTGTAGGTAATATATAAAAATAGATGCAATAGAAATACAGAAATCACATAAATTATTTAGATGTACTTTTTTTTAATGTAATGCTTTAAACAATCAGGATTGTAATTATTTAGATGTACTTCTTTTTAATGTAATGCCTTAAACAATCAGGATTGTAATGGAAAAAAATATGAATGCCCTTGCTCTCATAATTGTGAAGTCCAAAGATAGGGTAGGCTTCATGTGTAATAGGTTTAATCAATAATCACCAAAAATTTATTTCTGCTTTTTTTTTTTTTTTTGCCATCCAGAGATATTTACTGGTTTCATTTATTGGCTGAAAAAACTCTGTTACCCGTAGCACTCCCAGTTGTAGAGAAAGAGCACAGCATTCTCATTGTAAAAAAGACTATACCGTCTTTGGTCACATGTATACTCCTGAGCTAATTACTGTTTCCAAGAATATTCCCTTGGATCTGGACATGAGGTTCACTGGCCCTGAAGATCCTAGGCTCTGAAGTATACACAGGTCCCATAACAAAATTCTAGTGCATTATTTAGGGGAAAAGAAATAAATGGCTTTTGAGTAGGCATTCAGCAAATTAAAGTTTGCATTAAACATATTTAAATTAATGTTGTGTCTTAGTGATAACATTTATAATGAAGATCCAGCTCCTTTGTACATCTATTTATTGAGCTCTCACTGTGTGTGGAGACATGGTTCATAGTTATGCATACAGATATTATCTCTAAATCTCACAATGACTATCTTCGTGGGCTTGTTTTCTCATGTCAGCTATCTCTTTCTGATTAACAAACTTACTCAGAACTTAGTGATTTAAAACTACAATCATAAACATTCATTCTCTAATGGTTTCTGTGAGTCACAATGCAAGGGCAGCTTAAGGAGTAGTTCTGACTTGGAGTTTCTCATGAAGTTGAAGTTAAGAAGTTGGCGAGGACTGTATTCACCTGAGCATTTGACTGGGGTTGGAGAACTCACTTCTAAGGTGACTTACCCACATGACTGGGAAGCTGGTGTTGACGGTTGGCAGGATACTTCAGTTCTCCATGAGAGTCTCTTGATAGAGCTACTTAAATGTCCTCATGACATGACACCTGTTTTCCCTCAAAACAAACAATTCAAGCAAGCAAAATAAAAGCTGCAATGTCTTTTATGAACTAACCTCTAAAATCCCCCATAGTCACTTTTGCAATATTCTATTGGTTACAGTTGTCATCCCTGTATAATATGGGCGGGGTCTACACAATGGCATGAATACCAGAAGATGATGGTCCTTGGAGACCATCTTGGAAACTGGCAACCAAGTGTAGGTATTGATATACCTGTAACACAGATGAAAACTAGACTCAAGTTGCTCATGATCACAGATGATCTCAGTGCATTTTTTTTTTTTCATGAGTGAACTAGTAAATCCAGTACAATTTGGCTCCAAAGATTATTCTTTTCCTATTAGAAATTTTTATTTAACCTTCCACATAACCTGTAGAATATATGGAGCAACTAAGTTGGTCTTATTTTGTAGGTTATGACATTGAGAATTCAGTTGGTTAAATGGTTTGCTCAAGATCAGTCCAGTTATGGCAAATTGTTGACACAGTGACAAGCAGGACATATGCACTAGATAGTTTAAACATGCCTTTGAAAATGAAGTTTTCCAGGAGAGTGAAAATTCCTTATGAGTCAGCCAGCTTTATACTGTAGCTGGGGTCCTCTTTTCTCATAGTGTTTTTTTTTTTTTTTAAATACTTTAAGTTCTAGGGTACATGTGTAAAACGTGCAGGTTTGATACATAGGTATATATGTGCCGTGTTGATTTGCTGCACCCATCAACTCATTCACATTAGGTGTTTCTCCTAATGCTATCCCTCCCACAACCCTCCACCCCGCAACAGACCCTGCTGTGTGATGCTCCCTGCCCGGTGTCCAAGTGATCTCATTGTTCAGTTCCCACCTATGAGTGAGAACATGTGGTGTGAAATTATAGTTTTTATACAGATAGCTCAAGAGGGTCTCTCAAGCTTAATTGCAGTGTTGAGTCTTTTTATAACAGTGCCAGAAAGCATTGTTATTATATACTTAAACTCTCTATAAAACTGACAATTATTATATCAATCTTGAATTGTGCTTATAAACTTAAGTGAATATCAACTAACGGTGCCTAGAACATATTAGGTGATCAATAAGCGTTTATTAACATTATTATAATAGTTATTTCACTTTTCCTTCATAGGCTAAACTTAACTGACACCTATATACAATGAAGCTTAACTTTAGGCTTTCAAAGGCAACTTTAAAAATCTGGATTTAGAGGAATTCAGCAATACTCCCACATTATTTGTTCTCCTGATTGTGTATTTTAAGTATTTATTCCTTCATTCTCCACCTTTTCTTATTTTGTGTTTTAAGTGTTTATTTCTTCATTTTCTACCCTTTCCCAATCCACCCCCAGCCCCTCACCTCAATCTATTCCCAAGTCCCTTGGACTTCAAAGAAGGAAACAGTGTCTATCAAGGCATTAGTGTCTCTTAAGGCCAATATACCCAAAATTATTTATATATTTAACAGATAGACAAGGAAAACTATATTTTTATTTGAATAAATGAATAGATACTGGGACAATTTTTGGCTAATAATATGATTGCAAAAAAAAAAAAATGTCAGAGTAGCGCTACTAAGAACCTTGAGAACCTTCCTTTACATTCAGGCCACTAAATAATTTATCAAATTTTTAGGTTTGTGATAATGCATGGCTGGATCACAGAATAAATCACAAATATACCACTTTCTAAATTGCTTGTTTCATATACTTTAATTCTATTGTAGTCTTAAAGCCCATCTGTTAATAACAGTAATAAAATTAATGGTAATATTAATAGGGCCAAGTATAGACTCTTTAACAATTATTTGTATTCTAAGTACTATCTCTATCCCCGAATGACTACGTAAATGAGCACTGTCTCAAGAGTGGCAGACAAAACATACCTACCAACATTCAATATGCATTTGTTTTTCTTTCTGGCAGAGTCCTGATTTGGTTAAGGTGTTCATCCTCCAGTGTACTTGGAATGGTGGCCATTCCCAGTAATAAGGGTAAACCAAATATGGTGGTTCAATTCTGTTGCCAGTGTTATAATCCAATTCTAGACAAAGTGACAGTAGATGATGTCTGGCCATGTAGAAGCTTTTGCTCATTATTTTCTTCATTAATTAAAATTAACACATTGAAAACACTATTGTTTGCTAGACATTGTTGGTTCAATACACCGATGAGAAGAAACAGCCTTGACTAGTTGAGGAAGGAGAAGTGGAGAGATGGAAAACTCCCATGCCTTTGAAAACAAGACAGAACTTCTTAATTTAACCAACCCTGGAATTGGCCTACTGCCAATTTGAAGAACTGGAGGATAAGAGGCATATGTATCTAACATACCCTAAACATACTTATCCTGAGTCCCAAAGGTCTTCTCTTACTTTGCTGCTGAATTTCTGTGAGATCAGAAAGACAGGAAGTTAATTACTGCCTTTATTACAGTGTATTAGTCCAGGACCACTGCAAAATGGCCCCAGTCTTGACATAACATAGGCTACTACTTGTGATGTCTGATGTGGACTCTCATTAATGGAAGTGTTTTATGTATACTGTCAATAAAACCAAAACTCAAACCTTTTCCATGAGAAATATACATGTCAGGCCTAAGGTTGCTAACCCTAAGGAAACCAGACGTTTTCCTTCTTTGTTACTTGCGACTCTGCTGCTCGTCCCAACTTTGGGAGAGCTGAGGCCCATGGTGGCCAATGAGGTCATGAAAAACTTTACCATTCTATTTTATGTTTTCGTTAGTATGTACTTCTACTGTTTCCTTATGATCCAGGGAGACCTGAACTGTAGTACAACACAGAAAACCCATCTGGTTATAATAATCATAGTTGACATTTATCGAGCTAAGGTCACTATATGCTGGGCACTAATCACATCAATTCATATGAAATTAATACAGAAATTCTCACAGAGAGACACAGAAATGCAGAAATGTTCAGCAAATTTCTTAAGATCACGTAGTGAACTAGTAACACATCTGAGAGTTGAAGGCAAGTTGTTCAATAATCGGAATTCCTAAACATTACTCTGTACTGGTATAGAATTCATAAAACTGGTTTAACTCCTTTGATTCTTAAAATGGTTCATGAGAATATATTTTTGAAAGTCTCAGGAGCAGTGAAAATAAGTTCCAAAGCAGAGTAAATGGCAGCATTTTGAAGGGATTAGAAATAGACTGGGCCATTTAAGAGAATGTAGAATATAGAAAATTAGGTAGGCAGGGGGTATGGGAAAGACAGAAAACCCAAGAAGGAAACATAATCAAACTGGCTGATTCCTGGTTTCTTTCTCTTTTTTGGTCATCTACTTTGTCAAAAAAGAGGAAAAACAGATTCCGTATATCAATAGAGGGGCATAGGGATTCATCTGTCAACGAGTGTTAAAGCTTCTGTTAATTGACAAAATGTGTCAGTCTTTGAGCTCTTGCTATCTCAGTGGGTGCCTGCCTTCTAATTCAAATATTCTCCTGAGACAATAATGATGATGTGGGATAATATTCACGGATTTATGCTGTAAATAAGACAGAGAAACCCATACTTCCACTGATTGTCACAATACAGGGAAATGGAGGGGTGGGTTATATGTGAGATCTAGGACACATGACAGAAGAAATAGAAAGCTAAAATTCCTGATTGAGATAACTCTTATAGCCTTATCTTACATGCTTTACATTTGCTAATATGATTTAACACCATTTGGTAAATAACTTATTCTAACCGGTAAAATAATGATACAATATTAGATCACTGCCTCTACAAGGAATTTCTGCAAGTTTAGAGAGGTGATTTAACTCTTAAATGCCAAAATACATTTCCTGGTTAAGTTACTACAAAATGGCTCACTTTATGCCTGAGTTATTCATAATACTTAAAAAGTACATGGAACATGTATTTTATGTCCCAATTGAAAAATACAGTAGAGGAAGTTAGATTTATCTTTATATATAGTTTATGTGATCTAACTAAACACTTCCATTAACTATCAAAAGATCATAAAACAGTGTTCATTTTTTTTTCCCCACTCTTTAATCTGCTCTTTTTTTTTTTCAATAAAATGATGAAGAAGCTTGAATGGTGTTTTTTTGCTTTGGTTTCTGCTAAGAGTGTGACATACAGAAAATAAATCTAAAACTCAAAATGAGCAAGACTCATCAGCACTGAGAACTGAGAACCAATTTCTTGACCATGCATCGCTGTGCTTCCAGAACTACTGTCCAAAATGAATATATATATAAAAAAATGTGGTTCTAATACACGGCATAGCTTCACTGCCTGATGTTATCAGCAGCTCCACAAGCTGAACTGGAGAAAGCTGCTAGTTTGTGAGTTGAGTGTTAGTTTCTCAAAGAATCTCTAGAACTGAACTCCTTTGCTTGTTTACTAAGGGTAGATGTGAATTAAATGCCTAGGCACTGAGTGAAGGTGGGAAATAATATTAATGCTTGTGTGTGTGAAGGTTGTTCTTTGTTACATTGCTACATTGTCTTTTAAATTTATCTACAGTCTATCTATAAAGCCAAAAATATATTAGAACCAGTGTACTAACGGTTTTATAAGGCAGGTGTAAAATTGCTTAGATAGTATACGAAGTTATATTTTAAATTTTATTTTTATCTTAAAATGGAAAATATTACAGGTCCATGTAAATACAGAAAGGCATAAATACAATGTTTTTTTTTTTTTATTGTGGCTTTCTTCCACTTTTTATTCTAGTTTTCTAGACTGGTTGCTCTGAATGCTTTAGTAGGAAGCTCTAATTTTTAAGCTAAGGCCAGACAAATATTCTTTAATAATAATATCTAACACTTGATTACTTGTTAAGAGCCAAGTGTTCTCCTAAGCAGCTGAATGAAGTAATTTATTTAGTCTTCACATTAACCCTGAAAGGAATATACTGTAATTTGCTTGTTTGATGGTTAAGGAAACTAACACAAAGATCTTGTCCAGAAATTAGAAAATTTGATTCAGATCTTATAAAAAACAAATGGTGGAGGTGGCTTTGGAACCCAGGCAGTCTGGTTCTCTAAATCCAGTCTCTAACCTTAGATGACTTCTCTCCAGAAAGAGAAACATTGAGTCTGAGACATTTGTTAAGCCCTATGTGGCACACAGCAACATGAGAGTCCTAATTCTTCTCCTTAAAACATTTCCTCTTTGGTTCTGATCTCTTTAATATGTGATGTGATTTGAAAAGAATATTCAAGATGAGATGTGTATTTTGGCTGATACAAAGTAGAAACAAAAAACCTCTTTTAGTCTAGACAACATGCCTCTATTAATGCAGCTCAAACTTGCTTTAGATTTTCTGCTTATATTCGTGTATCAAATTAAAATCATGGTCATTGAAACCCTAGTCTTTTCCTTGGGAGGAAATGAGAAATAAAACTCATTGAGAGAGAGAGGGATGAAAGATGCTGTAGAGACAAAGTAGCCGGGAAGGTTTAAGGGCAGGTAGGAAATGAACACATCAAAGTGCATTTGAAGATAGGAGGTGCTAGTGAGATAGCACGAAGGTTACACTACTAGTCAATTATTTCATCATTTACTACATGATGTTCACTTGTATTAGCAAATGTAGAGCATGTAAGATAAGGCTGTAAGGGTGATGGTCAAAAGAAGAATAGCTGAGCTTGCTAGGCCTGTATTTTCCTAGGTGCATTCATCTGCTAAAAGTGAAAGAGCTCAGCATGGAACTGAGGCTTTGAAGTGTGCAGGGATTTTATTTTTAACAACTGCTGTGAAAGATTATAATGGGGAGTTAACATATTGGTCTTTATTTATAATTTCTATATATTTCAATGAAGTTGCCACAGAAACCCTGTCATCTTGTACTGCACCTCAATTCAGATTTGACAGTAGGAGTGTGGGAGAGAGGGTGAAGTGTGTACGTGAGTTTTAATTAATCTCGTGGCTGATAGATGTAACGTGGAAATATTCCAGGTATAACCCCTGTTTCTCTGATTCTCAACCCCAAAAGAAGCAGCTATGTAATTCTGAAAGTACTCAGGGACTGTCTTCTGTGTGCTCAAAAAAAGAAATCAGAGACCACAGAACATCTGCTATCTTCTTCACCCTTCTCAGCCTTCTTAGTGGATGGTAATTGCTGCTTTTTGTGGCGAATGAGCCCTGTGCCTCAGTGGACACCATCCCCATTCCATTTCACCAGACTGCACAACCCGTGTGGCTTCAGAGAGCACTCCCACCCCCCACTCTCATTGTCACTGCAGGCTGCGTTTCTCTTCCACTGCAACTCAGCAACAGCCACGTTTATGGAGCTACCTTGTCTACCAGGAAATGATGTTTCCCATCAGCTTAGCTGAGTTCTGCAGCAACTGAGTCTCTGGAGCCCCGGTGTGTGATGTGTAATGCCAGCACTTTGGGAGGCCGAGGCTGGCGGATCACCTGAGATCGGGAGTTTGAGACCAGCCTGACCAACATGAAGAAACCCCGTCTCTACTAAAAATACAAAATTAGCCAGGCGTGGTGGTACATGCCTATAATCCCAGCTACTTGGGAGGCTGAGGCAGGAGAATCGCTTGAACCTGGGAGGTGGAGATTGTGGCAAGCCGAGTTCATGCTATTGCATTCCAGCCTGGGCAACAAGAGTGAAACTCTGACTCAAAAAAAAAAAAAAAAAAAAAAAAAAAGTAATGTTGTATCTGTAGGGGTTTCCTGCACCGTTTGTGTTTGGCCCAATGTCTCCTGTGAAACAACTTCTTTTTTTTTCAGGTTTTCTTTTTATGTTTTAATAGCCTTTTGCTCTTCAGTAAACCCAAGCATGCATAGGGGAGCTGGCCTGAGAGATAAAACCAACTAATCAACTTAAAAATCAGAATATCTCTTCTCTTTGAATACCTGCGGTTTTAATATTGGCCCAAGCTTTTGGTGTCTGATTGGGCTTTCTTTAGAGTGTTTTGTTTTCCTGAGTGTGGATAGGCTTTTGATGCCCCTGTCCCCACACACCAGGGGACAGATATGACAAAAACACCTTGGCAGTGGACACAGCACAGGATCAGCCAGACTCCTGCTACATGATAATGTCACGTTCTACTGCTGGTTCTGAGCTGCTTGGGGAAAGGTATCCAAAAAATGAACAGTCAGCGCTGTGTTGTTCTGTAAGTGCTCATGGTGTTGCAAAAAATTTTTTCACCAGGTATTAATAAGCCCCCAGAATGTGTCTGTTTTTCTCCAGAGTGAAAAAAAGCACTTCCTCAGAGTTTTAACCTTTGGAAGTAACACCCGTCATTTGAAGGTTACTTGTGTGAAGTCCACAAGCTACCTTTGGTGAAAGAGGGACAGGATGGCAACTTTACTTCTTTCTCCCGAACCTGGTCTATATCAATAGTATTTATTCAAGGTCTATGTTGTGAAAAGTTCCTTCCTGCCTATTTGCTGATCTGCTGAAAGTGATGGCTATACACTCATGCTGGTCACCTACAGGTCCTAAGGGTCATGCAATCCTTATAAAAGGACATGAGTCTGAATGTGGGTGATGGAGACACAAAGCTCTCTGTCTCTCTTAGGCCAGCTCATTACCATTCCCCAAATTAGTCTCCCCAAAAGGAAATCTTCATAGTTTCACTTCACCTTTTTAATCCCCATGAAAATGGTATAATGACTGAACTTCTAAAATGAAATCGTGTTTTAAATAAAGGGAAGAAGGGAGGCAGGGAAGACATTTCCATTCTGAAGAATCTCAAATTGTGTCTCCTATTGTCGCTGATCTTTAAGATGCACGTGGGAAAAGCCCAGGCTCTTTGGAAGGGTGGCTCCTCTCCCAGACACAGAAGCCATGCACAAAGTCACTTGGTAATGAGATTCTTCACAGCAGCAAACTGCACTGTCCATTCATATTTCTTTTCCACCTGTCCCCACAATGGTGTCTGTTTGTTCAGCCCACATGCAACAAGGCTGTGTTTGTAAGTAAGGGCCCATTCATTGGCTGACTACTTAGAAGTCTTGACAGAAAATCTCATGAAAAGCTTCTCAATTCAAATTCCTCTTTAATGACTTGCTCCATTCACCAGGGATGGCAGGGGGAGGATCCCTGGGGCTTGACTTCTTCCACTATGGAAGACAAGAAAGCATTTTTTATAAGGCTCCTGACGTGCCATGGTTATTAAACAACAGGTTATGGTGAAAGATTGAAGGAGGAACCATCTTCGTTTTTTTTGAAATAGAAACTTTAATAAGGTCATAAAATATGTAATCTCCAACTATCACTGGTGCTTTTATTTTGAAAGAAAAAAATTGAGTTGTTATTTAGGTTTTCATTTTGACTTTTTCCCCTTCAGCAGAAGGAGTCTCTTCCCTAAGCCGTATCCCCTCACCCCAACCTCTGAGGATTAGCAGGTTGCATGATTCATGTTCTCTTGAGCTGTTTAAATATCATATTGTGAGAGAATTACATTTGTAGTTACTCTTGGTAACAAAGCCAAAGTTCAAACTACAATTATCTAGATTGTATGGTTGGAGATGCCGTTTAGTTACTTAAGGTATATGAAACATGGGAAAATATCTCTGTGTATTTGATTCTCTCTTCGTCTCTCTGTGTGTGTCTTCTTAATTTTTCGAAGGAAGCCATTGGGTACTAGATAAGCAACTACTTAAACATTCCTTAATAAGTGCATGAGATGCAAGTCACAGTGGAGCAAAACAGGAGTGTTTCTGAGCCTGGTTCCAAACATTATCTTTCTTAAGTAACTCTGTTCAGACCCACCCACCCAAGGTTAAAGGATTTCCCCCATAGACCTCCTTATACCCTGTGCTTCCTCTTTCATATTACTTATTACCATCAGTGACATATTTTAATTCTTGAACTTCCCCACTTTGGCATGCATCCTCCATGAGTTCGGGGACTGTGTCTGACACATTCCCTGCAGGATACTCCCCACTTAGAATAGCACATGGTGTGTAGTATATGCCCAGTGTGTATTTCTTGAGGGAAAGAATGACGAATTCACAGCCTGTCACTCTTTATATTTCCAAAGAGTCTTTAAACAAAAATATTTCTAAGAGGAGTAGAGAATAAATGGAAGAAAACAGAGTGAAGTCTCAATTTTACCATTGAAATGCATTGCTTCTTCCCTTTGTATTACAGCATTAACTGTATCAGAGTGATAAGTAGTGAAGGTGAGACAAAGATACTACTAGCTTTCTGGTGAGCTCAGTGAGCCTAAGAACTAGTAGTGGTAATAGTAAAAGTAGAATCGTTGTATGTTATAAAAGAGAGAGAAAGAAAGTGCTCTGCAAATTCAGACAAGACAAATTTTACTTGAAGGATCAGGATGTCTTCATGAAAGAGCTTTGAGGGCGAAGTAAGTAAGGTTCTAGCCTCAGGTGGAAAATTTAACGAGGCATCAAAAAACTCAGTGATCAAGACAAACAGTAATTTAATGCAATATTTTTCTAAAAATCCATATAAATACCCAAAAACCTGATGAACAAAATATTAATATTTTTAATAAAGACAGGACCAGTATTGCTGATTTTTCCCTTTGCCTCAGGCTCTGTTATGACTTGGAATATCATTGGTAGCTAATTTTAAGGAGATAATATTTTGCAAGCAGAGATTTAGGAGAGTTGGTCACAGCACTGAAGAGAAAATGAAACGATGCTTTGGGAGTATGGTGGGCAATTGTGATATTCTAGGTCACAAGTCAAAGACTTAGATCACAGATTTAGGCTAAAACTAAATTATGAACAACATAGAATCTCTGGCTCAAAATCTGGCATTATTATTAAAACAATGAAGAATTGTTGAAGACTTTTAAGCAGAGAAAGTAATATTATTTTAAAAGTAATAATAAATCGTTTTTAAAGTTCAATAGGAAACTTGACAACAGAATAGAAATCTCTTGTTATTTTTGTTAATTTCTTTAATAGGCAATTTATCAGAAAATGTCATCAATTTGTGCCATTTGATGTGCATCAAACTCAAAAACAAAATTTGTATTTGATCCAGATATCTACTAACTTTGTTTAATCTGTCCTACTACAAAATAGTAATGAAAATGCTGGATAAATTGTATCATCACTGAGAAATCACTACCTAATTAGACAATGCTTATGCAGAACTGCTGAAAGCTTCTCCTGTCGCTCTCAACTTTGCCTTTCTATAATTGCATAACTTCCCCTCCCTTGTGTCTGAGTGATGCATGTATCCTCTCGGATATATTAATAACTTCAATAACATTACAGTCCATTCCATATTTCCTCTTAAATATTTATCTATTTGAGGTGATAGTCAATTTCTGTTATAACCTATTATGTGCTTATTTCAAAGTTTATCTCTGAGAAGGCAGGCATTGTATCCTAATTTCCAGTTTTTGAGTCATCCTCACTGCTGTACCCAATTTAAATATATGTTGTTTGAATTTAACAGTGTTTCCTGAAATGCAGTGGTGAATTGTATATTACATGATAGTACAGGATCAAGGTTAAATTTTCTGAAATTATTAGGAGTAAAAAGGCATGATATCTGCAATGTACTGTCAAGTGTCAATAAACAAAAATAATGGTATAGAGTAAAAGTAGTGAAAGTAAATAGTGTACAGTAAACAACTGGGAAAGCAACAGTGTCAAGATATCAACAATGGTGAATCTGGGTGAAAAGTATAGGGCAGTTTATCATTCTTATCTTGCAAATTTTCTGTAAGCTTAAAATAACCAAAGGCAGATGAGAACTGGCCTATTCCAAACGATTTATAGGTATATTGAAAACTCTCTCCTCTGATAAAATTGGGGCGAGTTTTTGTTCAGCTAAGTCATGAAAGTGTTAAAAAGATGGAATTATAAGTAAATTGTTTAATATCTGACAGAAATGGCATCCTGTCACTAGTCTATGATTCGAGGGACATGCCTTTCTTGGAGTTTCTTTACGTCACTTAGGAGTTCTGAGTCACTGTGCTTGCATAGATCATTGTTATATTATAATATTTAATTATCTTTTCAGTTTCTCTAAAGTAGAGGTAGCATTATGAAAAAGAAAACTTGCAAGGCAATTTAAACACAAAACTCACTTGGTGTTCATAATTTTTCTGTCTACTTTTTAGGTTTTTCCACCCCCATCAATCTGACAACAAAGCTTTTAGCAACTCACTAACATCAACACTTTACAAAACATTCAACTAGGTTCTCATAGAAAGGGAATTCTCTTTCTTTTTCAACACACACTTCATCAATTTATATAGTAGTAAAGTAAGTGATGTAATTACAGTAAGAAGTAGATAGGTTTGGGGAACAGTACAATCAGCACTTGACAAGCATCCACTTCAACTCACAGGAGCAGCAGTGCATGCCCTTACTAAAGCACAGCAGCAAATATGCAGTGGGCTGTGAATATGCATAGTACATTTACAGAGAATCGAGAGAACCAGCGAGTCCAGTGGTTCCACTAACTTGAGGACATTTGAGAGGGTTTTTACTGCATTCTAATTTTGTTGTAATATCCAAACAAAAATTTTAAACTATCAAATTGTTTAAACGTAAGTTGTTATCAATGACTCATAACAAACCTCAAATTCCCCCTCCTCCTGGGCCCGTCTCTGCCTCTCAGCCACGAAAATAATTATAGATTGGGAAATTAAATTTTGCTAAAGATGTAACAAGTAGTATTCTACATGAATGTTAAAGGGGGAGAGAAACAGTGATTTACTGGGGCTTTCTAGGGCAGAGGTGCAAGCATAATTTGCTAATATGATTACTGACCCTTTGGACTAATGGAGATAGTTAAGTTCTGGTTAGCTTTGGATAGCTGGTGATGTCAAGGTAGAGAATAGTATCAGGAGAACAGAAAAGGATTTTTGTAAAGAAAGAGGAATTCTCTTCTTCACTCCACCCTTGAAGATCTGTGGACTCGGAAAAAGGAAGAAAAGAGAAATAGAGAGAACCCAGGAATTGTTCATCGAGATTGACATGACATTCCCACATCATTGAAGAGAGGACGTTAGTGTCAGAGTTCAGCGACCAGTGGTAGAATCTGTGAGAAAGTTTTGATTTCTTCCTTCTGAGAGGAACTGAGATTCATAGGAAAAAAAGTGCCCTTAGTTCTCCAAAGACCTAAGGGAAAGAAGCACAGTAGGCCCAGGAAAGGAAGTCAAATAAACAAATAGAAGCATAAAGTGAAGTCAGTTAATATTTTGGAGAAGATTCCAGTGTGGTAAGCCTCGGGCAAGTTGCAGCCTTAAAGTTTCATGCTGAATGTTGCAAATTAAGCTCTCCAGTAAAGAAAAGCACCTCAAAAATTTTAGCATGCAATTAAAACTGCAAAGTGTTAGTAAATAATTTCTCCAACGACACTTCAAATTCTAAATGCTGAATTCAAATTGATAATGTTATCCCTATCCCACTGTGACTTCCCTATGTTACCTAATTCTGTTCATGGCCCCACCATTTCAGCAAAATTATTTTTGATTCTACCTTTATATACAAGCTGCTCCAATGACTGTATACTCATGATGTTCTTGGAAAATTTATTCCATTTTCAGATAAATCCAATCAAAACACTGATACCTAATTGAACCAGAATGTGCTTTTCTATATATATCAACCATTACTTTGTTTCCTTTGGTCCAATAAAATAAGTTCATTTCCCTTCTAGATGATAGCATCTCAAATATATGAAGAGTTATCAAGTCTTCATAAACAAATTCTTGTTGTCTCTGAAAGAAAAAAAGAACTTATTGTTTCTAGAAAATTTTATTCTCTTTATAAATAGCATTGGGTTATTTGAAAATTTCAATGTTTATTGTTTGAAATAAAGGTGTACTTTTTATTCAGCCTGACTTTGCATAATTTAAATTGCTTTTATATTTCTAAATTCATGATGGATCATAAATTCACTTTATTTTACAAAATACCCTCTCTCCTAATCTTAGGAGAGATCCTATTTCCCCATTCATGTATTGATAACAGATCAAACAAACTAGTGACTTTTTGAGTGTAGGATACAGATTGAGAACTGGATATAGCAGCTACCAGAAAACCTCTAAGACACTATGACATTTTAAGGCAATTCAGGTAGGTGAGAAAATTAAAAATAATTCAGTGGACTTCAACTGTGATCGCTGAAGTGAGTAATTTTATGCAGGTTTGATGCAATGTAGCCTTAATGAAAAAGAATGCTAAACTTGTTTACTATTATAAGAAAGTTTGATGTTCTCGTTTTTACCTTTCTTTCTTTTTTTTTTTTTTTTGAGACGAGTCTCACTCTGTCACCCAAGCTGGAGTGAAGTGGCGCAATCTGGGCTCACTGCAAGCTCCACCTCCCAGGTTCACACCATTCTCCTGCCTTAGCCTCTCAAGTAGCTGGGACTATAGGCGCCTGCCACTACGCCCAGCTAATTTTTTGTAATTTTAGTAGAGACGGGCTTTCACCGTGTTAGCCAGGATGGTTTCGAACTCCTGACCTCATGATCCACCCGCCTCTGCCTCCCAAAGTGCTGGGATTACAGGCATGAGCCACTGCGCGCAGCCTACCGTTCTCTTATTCTGTTGTCAACTACAACTCATTTCTCTGCTTTTAAGTGGTTCTGAGAGAGAATAAAAATAATCCGTGGAAAACAGTATGAAGATTTCTCAAATACGTAAAATTAAAAGTACTGTTTGATCCAATAATCGCACTCTTAGGTGTACACCCAAGGGAACAGAAATCATTATATGAAAAAGACACTTGCATTCCTATGTTTATCACAGCACTATTCACGACAGCAAAGATATGGAATCAGCCTGTCTATCAAACAATGATTAAAGAAAATGTGGTATATATACATAAGGAAATACTATTCAGGCATGATAAATAAAAACATGTCTTTTGCAGCCACATGGATGGTACTGGGAGCCATTATCTTTTTTTTTTTTTTTTTCCTGGGAGCCATTATCTTAAAGGACGCAACTCAGAAATAGAATGTCAAATACCATATTCTCACTTATAAGTAAGAGCTGAATAATGTACACAAATGAACATAGAGTGTAACAGTAGTCACTGGAGACTCACAGGGTGGGAGGGCAAGGGCTGTGGGAGATGAGAAATTACTTAATGGGTACTATGTACACTATTTGGGTAGCAGTCATACAAAAAGCCCAGAGTTCACCAGTACAAATTATGTAAAAAAACTGCACTTGTACCCCTTAAATTTATTCAAGTTAAAAATAATGATCAATCAAGAGAAAAATACATATCCTTGTGTTTGTTTTATTTTGACCTTGTTACTCATAGGCCATACGTTTAGAGACTGAATCACTTGGATGGCTACAGGTCACTTGGATACTGCCTGTTGCCCATATCCTGTTGCCCATATTGTTTCTTTCTTATCAATTCAATAATGATTGTGTTTAGCTTACAGGTGGTGAGTATCCAGCTTAAAAAAAAAAAAGTTCACTTTCTAGGGTTCAGACATCTAGGGACAGCCATGTGGCACATTTCTGTCTAATGTGATTTTGAAAGAAGTCCCGGGACAGCATGACTTCTGGGGAAAAAAAAGACAAAGCCTTGCTAGGAGAAAGACCTTCTTCCCTTCTTTTATCTCTTCCTTCTGTCTGTAATTTGTGCTTGAAATCTGCAGCCCCAGTAATCATTTTGTTGACAAACTGAGGCAGCAACAAGGATAAAGAACTGCAAACAAAAAATTGCTGAGCAGGAGGATGGGAAGTACCTGGCTTTCTGGTGACATTAGCGAGCTACAGTGCAAGCTAAATAATAACTAGTACCACATTTATTGCTGCAGAAGACACACACATTTCTTACCTGTTGGTATTCCTGTTAGTTGGATTTTATCTTATTTGCAGCTGAATACATTTCCTGATTGATATAAGGGTGTGCCTTTCCCAAGGATATCTCTGGGTTACTATAGATCTAGATTATTAAAAATTAAAAGTAATATTAAAAGATAATAGTGAAATATAAAAGCTTTGGGAGTCCTATCAATCATCTGTTATCTTTGAATACCAGATTCTGAGGATAAATATGCTTCCTGATCTATCTATACATTAAATTCTTATCATTATATTAAAAAGGATCCTTAACATATTTTAAAATGATCCATTTATAAAATTTTGCCATGGTTCAGGTATCAAAAAGGTAAAACTTTTTACTTCTATTAGTATCTTGAAATATACAGTAAACACGCAGAGAGTATTTTCCATTTATCATTAGTAGAAATTTGGTTTAAATACTGCACAAATACTTCAGCAAGGGCAGGGATATCATTTCATATTTTATCAAAAATGTTTGTTTTTGCCTGGTACCAAAAAATCTAAGTTTTTATTCAATACCAAGGTGACTTCCACTGTCCCACACTCTTCTTTATTAACTTTATTTCTTTTATTCTTAGCAAATGCTGATACTTTTTAAACTCTTCCGAGAAAATGGAGCTGGAGAGAATACTTTCAAACACATTTTATGAGGCCAGTATCACCTTGATACCTAAACCAGACAAAGCATCACAAGGGAACAAAACCATAGGCCAATTTCTCTGATGAATGTTGATGGAAACAATTCTCAATAAAATACCTGCAAACCAAATCCAATAATACATCAAAAAGATTATACTTTGTGACCAAGTGGAATTTATTCCTGGTGTGTAAGCCTGCTTGAAAGATACACAAATTAATCAATGTGATACATTTCATTAACAGAATGAAAAATGAAAACCACATGGTCATCTCAATTGACAGAGAAAAAAGCATTTGACAAAATCCAAGATTCTTTCTTGATAAAATCTCTCAACCGTTTAGATATAGAAGGAGTTTCTCAACATAATAAAGGACATTTATGGAAAAACCATAGCAAACATTATAATCGACGTAATAAAATGGAAAACATTTCCATTAAGATCCCGTAAAAGGCAAGTATGGACTCTCTCACTGCTTGTGTACAGCTTCAGGAATTTTATTAAAATATTGACAAATTCAACAAGTACTTTTTATTATCTAATATCACTGAAATCATAAGAAGAAAAGTAGGTATGCCATACTTTTTTATATTAATGTTTTAAGTAATTTTTCTTCTGGAGATAAAAGATTGAGACAGTAGTTGTGTTTTTGTGATAATTTAAGAAATAAGAAAAAAAAATGCTAAGGAATATACTTTCTTTAGTTTCTTGCCTATGTTCCCAAAGTGAAAGAAGTTGTTTCAGATTTCGCTCTTTCTCTTATTTGGGGACCTCACAAAAGCACAGCATAGGCCCGATGCGGTGGCTCATGCCTGTAATCACAGCACGCTGGGAGGCTGAGGTGGGCTGATCACCTGAGGTCAGGAGTTCAAGACCAGTCTGGTCAACATGGCGAAACCCCGTCTCTACTGAAAATACAAAAATTAGCCGGGTATGGTGGAGAGCGCCTGGAATCCCAGCTACTCGGGAGGCTGAGGCAGGAGAATTGCTTGAACCTGGGAGGCAGAGGCTGCACTGAGCCAAGATCACACCACTGCACTCCAGCCTGGGTGACAGTGCAAGACTCAGTCTCAAAATAATAATAAAAAGCACAGCGTAATTTGTCACCAGCAATAACACATTATTAATAAAAGAAACAGGGACTCAGAACAATTGCCAGGATTTCTTGTAAAAGCAGGTAAGATCCTAGCTGAAGTACACTGTTCTGCAGTGCAGTAATGATTTCTGAGCACTGAGATTCTGTCCCTCATAATTTAAAAAAACTTTGCCAATTCATATTAAAATATAATGTAGGAAATATTGATCCACACTTCATTCTCCCCTTCTGTTGGCTTCCTTTCTGTACCAAGCTCTGAAACAGAGTGATCCATAACCTTACAGGAACATAGGATTTTATTTACTCATATTGCTTTGGGAAATCTCTCTCAAAAATGAGAGTAAGGTCTGGGAGATGCAGCTAAACATGGATTAGATATTTCTTATCATGTGTCACCTCTGTGGCAAGCCACTTGAGCAGGGCTTAGCAAAATAGTGTTCAAACTTGCCATTAGATATCTAAATGAAATCATTCAATCCAGTCAATCTCAAGCTCTTCCCTCACAGAACCACTTGACTTTGGTCAAGAAAATGGGTTAAACATCACGTAAATGGATATAATTAAAAGGCAGCTTGGAAAGGATAATGTACGACATGATATGATATGATCTGTGATATTGTGATCTGTGAAGGCTTGAAAGTTGTGAAGAATGAAGGTCCCAGAGTCAGATTATGTACTAAACTCTAAGAATTTTTTTAAAAAATGTTTGTTGCCCTGAATATATAAACTTGAAAATAGTTACTTATGTTTATTTCTCTCCAGCTTCTCATAATTACAAAACTAAAACACTAGGCAGTTTCCTGAGTGGGGGGTGCCATGTCATCTGAAATCCCACCAATTAACAACTGTAATCCCAGCTAAACCTCTTTCCTTTTCCATTGTTGTCTTCATGAATAGGAGTTGTATATTGCTAAATCACCACAAACATTTTGTTTACGGTCTGTTCTTTTTCACCTTATATTGTATGTTCTATTGAGTCAGTTGATAAACTACATTAGATACTAAAATATAGGGATGGTCCATTTATTTTTTCCAATGTTGTTAATATTTATAACTATATTTCCGTCACAGCCTATCCATAAAGTGTGATAATTACAACATATTTTTAACAGTGTTCTTATTTTTTGGATATGTATCTTGGTTCCAATTTTCCACTATTTTAGGATAAGGCTGCAATGTTGTATTTCCCTCTTTGAATTAGTTTCTCATGATAGATCACAGAAAGAAACATTGTAAGCATTTTATGGCCTTGAATACATATGACTCATGCCAATTTACAATGTCAACAACCATGTGTAAGTGTACTATTAGCAATTCAGTGTTACATTATTAATGCATTTTTAAAATAGTCACCAATATTATGGGCAAAACTCAGTGTTATAGGAGGAATTGTTAGGCTTTATTTAGCCTACTCAGAACTTCTAAGAATTATATTCTGTAAGTCATTGCTGCATTTATGATTAAAAACATTTTTAACTTTATAGACAGTGTGCATTATGACTCAATTACCCTTATCCTTGTTAATTCCCCTTTCCTGCTATAATAGTTTTATTGGGATACATTATGAAACTTGTAAAACCATAAATAGCCATGGATCGTATTGCATTCTGAAAACAGTGAGTTCCATTGGAATATAAAACCAAATGAAAAATGAACCTTTATGCACATTTTAACATTAAAGAAATTGGATAATATGATAGAGTAAATCTTACCTCTGAAAATTCTTGTGCATTTACATTCTTATAAATAAAATATATTCTACTATAATGACCAAATAGAAATACATCTTTCTTTAGGATAAATCATTTGATTATTCAATTACTAATATATACCCACAGTAGTCTCTGTTTTCCTAAGGTTGAAGAAGGAAGGCAAATCCTGTACAGAGATGAATGAAACTGAGCGTCAAAATTGACCAATCCAAAATCACAGCTGACTAAGCAAGTGAGAGCCCCAAGTCTCACCTGATACTCTGTGCAAAGTCCTTTTCTCTCACACTCTGTGACCTGGATTTTTCAGAGTTCTTTGTTTCTTCCTCAAGTGATTTTTGTTTTTGAGGCTTAAACATTGGACCAAAGCCTAGGCAGTGTGCATGTGAATAGTACATTCTCTTTGGGGAAATAAATGGGTAGATACTTGAGAATGATCCCAGAGCTAAGAATAACTCTAAACTGTCTATAGAAGTTGGCCTGGATTTTAGTCTTTCACACCACTTCGAAGGTTTTTAAGACTGGGTAACTACATTTTTCTGTTCTATGTAGTGAGTGCATCAAGGATATAAAAATGAAGCCACCGAGTTCAATTGTCTTTCATTTAAAAGGCTCAAAATGTGTGTGTGTGTGTGTGTGTGTGTGTGTGTTTGTGTGTGTGTGCACATATGTGTACTGGCATGCATATATTGCTGTGTTTAATAACATTGGCCGGGCGAGGTGGCTCACACCTGTAATCCCTGCACTTTGGGAGGTCAAGGCAGGTAGATCATCTGAGGTCAGGAGCTCGAGACCAGTCTGGCCAACATGGTGAAACCCCGTCTCTACTCAAAATACAAAAATTAGCTGGACAGGATGGCAGGCACCTGTAATCCCAGCTACTTGGGAAGCTGAGGCAGGAGAATCGCTTGAACCCGGGAGGCAGAGTTAGCAGTGAGCCAAGATCACACCATTGCACTCCAGCCTGGGCCACAAGAGTGAAACTCCATCTCAAAAAATAAAATAAAATAAAATAAAATAACATTATTAGTGAAGTATTTTAAATTAAAAATTAGGACATGCTCATTGTAAAAAGTGTGTGATATTAACCTACACAGGGCAAAAAAAATGAAAATTGTCTTCTCATTTGCCTCTCATCAACAGTCTAAAAGTTAATCACTATTAATAGTTCTATATACCTTTTTCTAAATTCTTACTATATGTATATCTATGTATATTTTTATACAAATAGTATATTAACACGAATATCCTTTTTTCATTCAATAATATACTATAGAACATTATCTTTTATCTTACTATGATAGTAATACAAAAATATAGCAGATAATTTTGAAAATAAAGACAAATAGAAATAATAAAACAAAAATAAACTGTTTTGCATTTATAGGCCTATATATACTTATATGTTTAAAATAACATTTGGATCACATCATATATATTGTGTTGCAATATGATTTTTTCCTCTTAATATATTCGGAGCGTTTCTCATGGGATTCAATGTCCCTCTATGACTTCCTATATGCTGGCTGCTTATTTTAAAATTAAACCAGGATTTATTTAGTTCTTCTTAGATTGTTGGACATTCAGGACTTTTAAAACTGTTTTTTCAATATTATAAATAATGGAGTAATGGTATTCCTAAGGCTTTATGCATATGTCTACTGGTCACAGTGTTTCCTAAATTAGAAATTGTCAATTCACAGCATGTGCGATTTTTAAAGGTTAGATACATATTACTATATTTCACTCCTGAAACTTTTTTAAGATTGATTCTCCTAACAAGGAATTCACAAGAACATCTGTTTGTGAAGAAGTTATTTCTGAACTTTATTATAGTCCAAAGGATTAACTGAGATGGTACATAAATCTGGGAATAAGCTGCAATATGTTATTGAAACCTTAAGATTGGATAGTAACAAATAATTGACTGGCATGACTCTTGTTAACTACCAATGACTTGTGAAAATGATTTGCTAAGTCTCTAATTCAAGAGTATTGAGTATGTAATATACTCAAAATATTATATTGTATAGAAAATATAATATTCAATAGAAAATATAATATTCAGTATAAAATATAATTTTTATGCATTTCTACCACCTCCCCTGACATTATTCTGTGTAACATTAGAATCGACTGAGGCATGTTTTAGTAACAATTCCAAAATCTCAATGGCTTCTATATATATATATATATTTTTTTTTTACACTGCTGTTTATTGTTGTCTGTGGGTGATCTGTGGCTCTGCTCTACTCTGGATTCATTCATTCTGGGATCCAGGCTGTAGAGCAGACCTTATTGAAAAAAAAACTTGTCCAGGGGCAGAGGGAAAAGAGGACTGGTAGAACCATAATAAGGCTCGAACTTCTGCTTTAAAAAGGCTCACATTACGTCTTCTTAAATTAATTAGCTAAAGTGAGTCAAATAGCTGTTTCTTACATCAGTGAGGTGGAGATACATAATTGTTCCAAAATGAAAGGCGAGACAAGCTACATCATCAAACCAGTTATCAACACAGCAGGAAAGTTCAGTTCCATGGAGCAGCAGCTAATATTTTATATCAAATAGAATCTTCCACAACCTCGTTCAGGAAGGGGTTTCAAATTTGGAAAACACTTTGGAATGATCTAATGCTCTATTGCAATACTTATATGTGCATCAATTTGCTCCATATCCTCCTATGCCCTTGCTCTTAAGATGCAAAATAAATGATTTTATATGAAGAACTCTCTACAGTGTTAAGTATTTAAGGTATGCAAACCTTTGCCTTGCCCACACATATATTAGAAATTATAATTCTCTCCTCCTTTTTTTCCCCTTGTTGCTATTAAGCAAATCTTCACACCACAAGAAAGGTTTAAAGGGTAATTCTCCTCAATCTAAGATCTGTTCCATCTCCTCTTTCTGTGTATCTAGAAGTGCTCTGTGCCATTTGGGGAAGAGTAGGGAGAACCTTTGTATGGGTCCCTGTAACTTTATATGAAAAGCATTCTTCCAGTATGTATGTTAATTACAAAACCATCTCTTTCTAGAAATCTATTTATATCCATGTTTCTTCTCCCATTATTAGGACCAGCTCCAAATGAATGTGTATCTCTTTGACAAAATGTTAGAACACTAAATTTTGCAGTTAAAAATTCGTGTTGTATATAGAGATTTTATATTACCCACAATTAAATAGACAAAAGTACAAAAGTATGAAGATTTCTGGCATATCTCAGGAGGTAAATAAGTAGGCAAATGAGGACAAAAGTCGAATATCTAAGAGCACATGTATTTGTAGTGTGTTTGCTGAGTTTCAACTTTAATTTATTACCACTGAGTGTCCCATATAAAACAGCAATCTATCTAATTCCAATATCTAAAGTCAGCTATACCTCACATTCTAAATTCTCTCCTTCCTAAATGGTGAATCTTATCTTTTGAATTTCATTGCAAAGTTTGAATATTGGAAAAGTGTTTAAAGGTTTTAAATCATGTTTTAAAAGTGATACTTTGCCATTGTTATCAGTATAATTTATTTTCTCTTGCACATGTACATGTTTTGATAGAGGAAAATTTATTTTAATTGTAGTTCTAATTTTAGAATCAATTCACACTTAGATGACAAAGAATAGTTTTATAGCTGACTCTTTTCTCCACATGCTTGAATTTTTGGAAAGTTGATGCTCTGGAATTTTCCATATCCCTTGTCACTCAAGATAGCAGAAATAATTTGTTGTTTCTTGGCAGGAACTTCAGTGGCAGGGTCTCTCCATCACCTTGGTCTGAGGTTAATAATGATATTTTTCTTCCCATTGGATTGTACTAAGACCTTTGTATGTTTTAAGCTCTCTCCATAAACCTAGGTCTATGGTCATTTAAGATTGAATATACCTACAGTAATATAATTCCTTTCATGGCAGGAATCTAATAGGATAGAATGAGGGAAGAGTTTTTTTAAGTCTCATTAAATGTGTACTGCATGCTAATATAGACAGTTATACTTCATTTCTAGTGTTACAGATATTGAAATGTGTCCCAGATGTTTTCAAGATCTCTGGCCTAGAAATATGAATGAACTTGCAACACATCTTGATGAGTTTGCCTACATGTGAATAGTATACATTCAGCAGCAAGCACAATGATTCTCAATGCTATATAGTAAGTATGGATGGATTTTGTATATTTCTAGAATGGAGGCCCCCATCACAGACCCTACATCATGTGTCTGTAGCCTATTTACTGCTTACTCTTAGGAACATGCTTATATTATCACTTATTCTTCTGTGAATCTTCAAAGTTTTTATTCTTGCATGATACCTGCACCACAAACTTGTATAGAAAGGCAGGAGTGGTTATAGTTTTCTACATTTCTGTTGAAGCCATTATTGCCCTGCCATTGCATTAAAAAGCAAACTCCTTTGAGACCATACTACATCATTAAACTAAGTGCTTTCTTGTCATTATTGGAAATCTTTCACTCTTATTTACTGATGTTTTTGGTATGTGGTCCATTGTCTCTCTCTACAACTAGATACCTTTTACCTTTCTGAACAAATCTATAAAATGTGTGTGGAAAACACATATATCACTACAGCGGTGTATCGCTAGACACCCACTACTATGGTAAAGGAACCCAATATATTTTGATGACTCCCTGTCATGAAACATGATGAAATGCCTGAAATAGCTCTATTTGTAAAGTCTAATATATGATTATGTAAAGGCAGTATTGTATCCTCACTGTTACCTTTTTGTTTTACACTCCTTACATCTGATTTCTCACGGCCATTTTTATGCATTTTCCTTTCTTGACTTTCTTTCTGAATCTAATTCTGTTGTCCTTGTTTTTCTTCTTAAAATACATATATTAGAATGCTAGGACTGCCAAAACAACATGATATAACAACAAGACTGGTTGGCTTGAAAAACAAACATGTATTTTCTCATAGTCCTGGAAACCAGAAGTCTAGGAGTAAGGTGCGATCAGGGTTGGTTTCAGGTGAGGCCTCTCTTCCTGTCTTGTGGATGGACTCCTTCTCACTGTGTACTGTGCTCTCGCGTGGCCTCTTCTCTGTTCACATGCAGAAGGGGAGAACTCTCTGCCATGTCTTCCTTTTCTGATAAGGATTCCAGCCCTATCAGATTAGAATCCAACACTATGATTTCATTTCTAACCTTTCTTACTTTCCTAAAGGCCCTGTCTCCAAATACAGTTATGTTGACTGTTAGTGCTTCAACATATAAATTTTTAGGTACATAATTTAGTCCGTAGGACCATTCTTTAAAGGTTACAGTATACACATCTTAAACGCCTGTGATAGGTATGCTTAATTATGCTTATTTTTGAGATGGAAAAATACATTAACACAAAGACTATTAATGATTATTTTTCATCTATAAGAAATTATATGTATAGTGGTTTAACAAAATAAGAGATATATTTTCTCATTAAAGAGAAATTACAAAAATCAGAATTTTTTCACGCTCCCCAAGATTTCCACACCCTGGTATCCATGCCCTGTATAACCTTGAATGTGGGTGAGAACTTTGGCTACGATGGGATTTCACCCTTGTGATTAGGTTATATTATGAGGCAAAGGCGAGGGGAATTTGCAGGTACAATTATGATCCCTAGTCAATTGATTTTGAGTTACTCAAAAGAGATTTATCCTTGGTAAGATTAACCTATCAAGTGAGCTCTTTAAAAAAAATAAAGGTTCATTCATACCCTCCCTAGAAAAGGAGATTCAAACAGCAAGACACTCTCCTGCAGGCCTTGAGGAAGCAAGCTTCCATGAGTTCTACAGTTATGAGTAAATGGATTCTGCCAACAAGGATGTAACCTTAGAGGAAGATCCTAAGCTTCAAATAAGACCCCAGCTCTAGCCCACACTTTAATTTCAGCCTTGTAAAACCTTAAGAAGAGAATCCACCTAAGTTGTGCCTAGACTTCTGACATGTAAATTTGTGATATAATAAATGGGTATTGTTCAGTCACTGTACTGAAGATAATATCTTATTTTTGGGAGTTCAACCACTTATTACAATGAAATATGCAACTACTTATTTGCTAAGTGTGATATATTCTGGGGTAGAGAATATTTTACAGTAATAATAGTTATGTCCCCTATCTCCCTCCACCCACTCTCTATTAACCTACTGACACTCTCTGCCGAGCTTCCAATTCTCCACCTTGAGAGGCTCATACACACTCTCTCCCCACTTTCTGATAATTCTTACTCAGAAAGATTATTTGAGAAACACATTTCTAGTCACCGTTATAGAGGATCTACAAGGACATTATTTTCCCCAAGTGGTTGAAAATTTCTGAACTAGAATCATATCAAATGGTTTGAAAATAATAAAGGTAAGGATAGAGATTACATACTGTCAAGCCAAAGTTGCTCTTTTTCATTCTTGAAAGCAAAATATTTTCTTCAGAGAACTACGACAAGTTGTAGTTGTTTATTTGCCTACTTGTTTCACCATGCCACCTCATAGATTATGATTTTCATGAAGACAAGGAATGTGTCCAATAATTACAGCATAGTAGAGAACCTGGCCCAGAGTAATCCAATAAATATTTCTCGAATAACTGGCCCAGCATTTAATGTACCTGGGATATGTCCTGAACCTCCCTCCTCTGGTGCAGACCTCTCCCATGCAATCAGAAGATTGCATAACAAGTATAAATCATAGCCTGAAGCTCAAGGTGTTTATAATTTAGCTAAAGTGACATGGAAGCCACTAATAAGAAGTATTCAAAAATGAATAAATAATACATGCGGTCCACAAAATGTGTAAGAAAGAGACAGAGGAGATTTACTTATGTGGGCTTATTAAATCAGGGAAAGCTTCATAACTGGGCTAAAAATATTAGGCCAAGGTTTAATAGGAAAGTCATATTTGGAGCAGAAACATAATTTTATAAGCAGTTTCACAAAAGGTTTACAGTGGATAAAATCTCTGTTTTATCAGCTTGTGTATTGATATCTGTTTGCCAGTAATTATTATTGAAAATAGCTTTTAGGTACTTGTAGAAACTTTCAATTCTATTCATATATTCATGAAGCTAGGTAGTTTTCTACTGAAAAAGAAAAGATCCCTATAGATTTTATATTAGATTCTTGTAAAAGTAATTGCAGTTTTTGCCATTGCTGTCAATGGTAAAACAAAACACAAAAAAACAAAACGCAGTTACTTTTGCACTAACCTAATACTTGAGTCAAATTCTAAACCCTGGTTTTCATCTTTAGAGTATGAAACCCTCCCATCATCCTATGTTCTGGTCTGACTTCAGGATTCTGTTATTTCTAAAAAACATCAAAAATTATACACTAAATGCCAATTTGATTTTCCTTGTCATAGTTCTTTCTATGTAATAACCAGATCGTGAATAACTTATTCAGTGAAATGTAACCAGATCTATAGGTTTGCAATATACTTACCAGAAGAGATGGTACCTTATATTAATGAAAATTGTTAGGTTTTATGCTCTGTCACTAATTTAATTCGCTTTTTGTTGTTGCTGTTGTTCATAGAACAAAGGAAAAGAAAATTATTTAAAATATCAACTAGCACTATTTCTAGGATCCCTGATAATGTTCTTGGTATGTAGTTACTAAATTGCTGAAGCTTTATCTCACCTTGTGCTAATTTCCTTCACTAGTAGATCTTGGCCGTGGAGTTCCTAACTGATGTGGTCATTTCCGGTTTTTCTTTGTTAAGGAACAGGACCCTTTACTAAATTTTAAGGGCACATTTTTTACTGAGTCATCTCCCTTTTCTTCTCCTTCTCCTCCTCCTCCTTGCCTCCTCTTCCTCCTTCTTCTCCCACTCTTCCTTAATAATTATTAGCCTGTTAATAATAGAAAAGAGTAAATGTCAATTCTAAAAGCAAAGTAACATTACCTCACAGGCCCAAGTTGTGACTAAGGATCTTGTCTTAAAATTACCATATTACCATCTTTATTTGCATAGTAGAATATTACCATTCTATTAGGGCTCTCACTGGAAGATGAAAAATATAGCCCAGTGATTCCCTGAGAAGCCTCAGGGGATTCCTTCTCCTTGGTTCTCTATGCTGGGTCACTTTTTCTAGTGCTCAATTGTCTTATCTTCAAGTATAAAAATAAATACATTTCTGGGTCCATTAGAAAGTATCCTTTGCTGAGTCTTGGAGATTTGACTCAATTTCAAATTTAGCACTTGAATCAAAATTATCCTGTGTAATATTAAAGAATACTTCTGTGTTTAAAGATTATAGTTTTTAAAGAAGAAACTCTTTTATAAAAGAGAGAGTGAAGTGAGAGAGAGAAAAATAAAGTATCAATCCAGTCACATGAGAAGAATCCATCCCTTTCTTGAAGTTGCGCCTCTTGCTCTTAAAAAGACACTGACTAGGTGGGCGCGGTGGCTCACGCCTGTAATCCCAGCACTTTGGGAGGCCGAGGTGGGCGGATCACAAGGTCGGGAGATCGAGACCAACCTGGCTAACACGGTGAAACTCCATCTCTACTAAAAATACAAAAAATGAGCTGGGTGTAGTGGCATGCACCTGTAGTCCCAGCTACTTGGGAGGCTGAGGCAAGAGAATCGCTTGAACCTGGGAGGCGGAGGTTGCAGTGAGCCTAGATCATACCACTGCACTCCAGCCTGGGTGACAGAGCGAGACTCCATCTCAAAAATAAAATAAAATAAAATAAAATAAAATTTAATTTAAAAAGAGATTGACCATGTAATGACCATGACATTAAGACCAGTTGCATAAGTTAGTCTTTTTTCTGGTAACAAACTTTATACATGTATGAAACCCAGCAAAATCAGGAATTAATAGCATGGAAAAGTCTGCAGCAGACTCAGCATCTCCCATCTGGGTAACATGTAGGACTGTCTTCCATGTAGGACATCTCTCTCTGGCTTCCTGCCCACATCATTCCAATCTCTGAACCTTGGACATGCTATTTCTATTATGATTACTATAGTGTGTTCAATATATGTGTCTCCCTGTCTCTGTTACCTACTAGGCTGTTAGCTTATCAAAGGCAAGTATGTAGTGTTATTAATCATCAATATCTTAACTTTTTAATAATCAATATCTTGCTTAGCATCTGCTTAAACAGTAGATATTTTTAAAATAAATCATACTTGTTGAATGGTGGCACAACTTAGCTATTTCTTATAGGCTGTGAATTTAAGTTTTTGTTTTATCCAGTTTTGTACGTGAAGAAATACATGTGTAAATCAATAAATGGATGAATGAATGGATGGATGATGGATAATGGATGGAAGGATGGATGGATGGATGAATAGAATGATGGATGGATAGACGTGTGGATAGAAAGATAGATTGAATTATTATGGGGTTCATTGTGTGCTGTTTAACATACCAGACACTGTGCCAAGTTGCATCAATCTGTACCAAACGGACTAGTGCAAGTTGCACCAACAATCTACTTTTCCTGGGTCACCTTGTATTTAATATAAGCCCTATAAATATAATCTGTCATTTGAGAAAAAAAATTGCTTCACCAGTTAGATGAAACTAAATGATTAGAACCCTAATCCCCTGCCTTAGCCATGGACTCATTGTAACAGAATTTACTTTGCCTCTTTGCCCAGGTGCTCAAAACTTTGTGTTTTTGTGCTATTTTCAGGTGTTATGAAATAGAAATAATGAAATATGTGAATTGCTTTTTCAAGGAAGACAGCATTGGGGGAAATCCATGGTTTTAATAATCTGTGACTATGGATTGGTATTCAACATACACATGTTCAAACTCTTTTCTTCAGGAATCCAGTCACATGCCCTGAGCTGACCTCAAAGTTCTCTGCTTTATTGACTGAGTGTAAGAATAAGGGGATTTTTAACACAGAATAAAAATGCAGCTGTCTGTGGGGAGGGCTGCTGGGAACAAGTGCTTGGAGTGGAGAGGCTGGGGAATGAATTTTTCAATGTGGTTAATGAAGTTTGCTGTCAGTGGACGTTAGTGGTAATTAGCAATGTGTGTAATGGGATGAGCTTGGGTAAGCTAGTTTTCTCCCACTTGCAAATGGCCAGCCCCGCAGGTGAAAAGGAAAGTGCGTAAGTGTCACTCTCACCATTTGGTAGGAAAAAATATAATTGTAAAAGAAGTGTGAGAGCGTATGAAAGAACAGAAGGAAGAGGAAAGCCTTTGAAACAGAATATTCAGTACTTACATTTGTGGGCTCATTTTCTATGTAAAATGCACTTTCACAGAAGTGTTTCCATAGTTATAGCAATCTCTATCTTTTTTATATTCGTGATTGTTTTACCATTCTATAGGTAATTGAGCACGTATGGTAAACTTGGGAACAACAGAAAAGAAAATTAAAATTTCTCAGTGAAAGGTAATCATTGTTAATATTTTGGCATATTTTCTGCCAGACAGTTTTTATGTGAAAGTTATATTATTAACAGTTGTATTCATAGTATATGTATAATTTTATCTAGTGTTTTATCTAACGTTTGAACAGTTTTTATGTTAGTACAAATCAAGTAAGTATAACTTTCACTGGGGTTACTCCATACAGAGCAGTGCTCTAAGCATGTCATGAATTACGATGCAATGATTACTACAACCCTAAAAGATAGGTACTATTATTACCTGTATTTTACCATTGAGGAAATTGAAACACAGAGAGGATAAATATATTTTTTAGTGTCACATGTATAATAAATGCCAACGTTGGCACCCAATACTAGGCAGCCTAGTTCCAGAATGTATACTTTCTGCTCTTGTTACTAGACCAGGGGTCAGCAAACCTTTTCTATAAAAGGCTAGATGGTAAATATTTGAGACTTTCTGGGTCTTATGGTCTCTGGCACAACTACTGTACTCTGTAACCATAGCACAATGGCTGCTGACAAGATGTAAACAATTATAATAGGTACATGAGTGCGCAATTCTGTGCTCTGATAAAACTTCATTTATGGACACTGAAATTTAAATCTGATATAATTTTCACAGGTCAGAATAGAATAGTATTTTTAATTTGTTTTTTTCCAACCATTTAAAAGTGTAAATACTATTCTTAACATCAGGGGCCCTTACAAAAAGAGGCTGCAGACAATAATAGCGTGTGGTTCATTTATTAGACTAATTCATGCATTATTCACCACTTAGTAGCATCCCCTGTGGTTAGATATTTAGGTTGTTTCAAATATAAAAGCGTTGACTCAAATGAAAATTTACCTAAGATAAATGGTGTTATGATGAATATTTTTGTACATGAATCTTTTACTTTTTAAAATAATATTTTCTAAGGGGCTATTTCCAGACCATCTGCTCAAATGGCATGATCAATGAATTTTATTGGAAAACAACTGGATATCATTGATGTAACACTATTTTGTGATTGCTGTTATTGAGCAGATACTGAACTAATAAAAATTTATTTAGGAAATTTCTAAAAATTGTCCTCCCAAAGTGCCATATCATTATTGTAGCTAGAGATGATAAACCATTGAAGAGTGAGGAAAAAAATTAAAAACATTACATTTGATAGACTGCTTTCTAATTTTATTCATCTCAAACATTTTTTTTTCTCCCCTATTGGCTCTGGTGTGATTTTTCTTAGAGGCAGGTGTGATAAAAGAATACCAGTTTCCTTGGGTATTGCTCTTAAAACCCAGTTAAAATGAAAAGACAGGCTGAGGGCTGCCCAGCTGCATAGTGGTGGGCAGAGCTATTTCTGCTTGGTTGGCTCCTATGGAGGCCTGGGATTCAGATGCCCACATCTGCAGCTGCATCCCTTCTGAAAGGCCATATATATTCGCTCAGTATCATGCCCTAAAAATGCGTTCCCTTAGCTTCTTGGTTACTGCTGCTAAATGCAACCAGAAACCAGCAATCAAGTATGGCTCATCCCACTCAAACCGATCCACACCCTGGGCAGACATTCCAAAGTTAGTTTCCATATGCCTGTTAGGAGGAGGACTGTCTTCACGTAAAGATTCAGACTTTTGAAGTAATGAGGACGTGCTAGTTGGTAGCAGTCCAGATTCTGGGTCTTCTCCCATTGGAATTGGTGGGTGCAGGCATCATAATGAAGTGACAAGAAACCTCAAATCAAAACTGCATTCCTAATATTTGAAGAGGGTATTTTAAGCTCAGCAGAGGTTTCCATCTACTGCTTCTGATTCCTTGGTGGTAAATTTAATGTTGATATCCTCTAAATCAACTGCCTTCATTCTTTATAACCATATGATTCTAGATGGAAAATTAATCTCACTTGTACCTCAAAATAACTCTGATTTTCCACTTTTCATAGCACACTTAAAAATCTCAGTCCAGTGGCTAGATTGTACAATTTACAAAATTGCCAGGGAAAAGAGAGGGGCATCCCCTGTTCTCCAGCTTTGTCAATCCCCTTACACTTCACAATTGCTCTGCTCTTTCAAGTCTGCACATATTTTTGAACACAATATATTCATGGCTGGAAATTTTCTTTTGTGTGACCTTTCTACCTCTCTTCCATCCCCCCGACATATCACACATTCACCAAGACCTCTAAGAAGACTTTTGAGATCCCACTTCACATTTCTGGGATAAAACGAACTAATGATCTTGTCCCATTTTTGTGTCCCATGGTACCACAAGACTATTTCTATTATAACATTTATTTCATATTTATTGCATTTGGGGGAGTATTTATAGCCTGAGCATGATGCCTACAAACTAACCTCCATGAAGCTCCACAAACTAAAGTTTGTTGGAGTGGCTTAATGTACCTTGCCAATAATTGAACAAGTAGCTCTTGATCTAGGTTGTATATGAAAATCACCTGAAAAATCTAGTAAAATATCAGTTCCCTGATTGTATCCAAAATAGATTAAATCAGAATCTTTGGGCATGAACCTTAGGCATTGTTAATTTTAAATCCTCTCCCACATGATTCTGATGTGTAGCAGGTTGGAGAACCGCTGGCTTAAGCCAAAGTCAGGAAGCCTCACAGATTCAGCTGTGAAATTCTTCTCCGACATAATCATGCCATTCTTTTTTCTTGTCCAGTGACAAGCCAAGTGTATCATTTTTGAGACTCATCTCCAGCCCTATTTGATGTTCTGCCCATTTCTAACGGAAGACTGAGCGCTATGTAGTCTATTTCCAGAGTTGCCATGAATATTTATACGTTGCCTGCATCTTTACAAATTAGAAAGCAGCAAGATGAATGAGAATAGTGAATCAGAGAAGACACACAGTGTGATGCGGGCAGAAATTTACTATCTCATTTCTATTTAAAACCTGATGACTCAGAGAAGGAGGCAGTCCACATCCATTTCAGTAAATTCCTTAATGCTCTCCAGCATAGCACTTTAGATTTTAGCACTACTGGGGGTGCTTTGATTTATTCCCGGGAAGAATGTGCCTGTGTGTGTGTGTGTGTGTGTGTGTGTGTGTGTGTGTGTGTGTGTGTGTGTGTGTGTGTGTGACAGAGAGAGAGAGAGAGAGAGAAGGACAAAGAAAGAGAGAGAGAAAGTATGTATTTAAGTGAGATTATCTTAAAATAAAATGGAAAAAATACTAGGCTAGTTGTTAATTATTTTCTGCATGCCTTGGTTTCTGTTATCTTGGTGATAAGGGTGTACCTCAGACCCCTAATTAATAATTCTTAAGTCTGATAAAATGCTATTTGCTTCTAAATTGATTTTTAATGTCTTTGGTTTGCATTTTCTTTACTTAGTTAGCTTTCCAACAATTATTCATTAGATTTCCCTGCCTTTTCATTTTTCTCATGTTCAAGTTCAAAATAGATTTTATAGGAGATAAGTGTCAAGATTTATTGTGGTACTATTGCGATTTGACATTTCTATACTAGGAGGGCAGGGAGAGAACAATAACATGCATACTTTTATCTTAGTCTTTGATTATCTGACAAGTGTGGAACCATTTAAAAACTGCATCGCATAGCATAATGTACAGTAAATTTGTCTATAATGATATCTGCATGCCTATATCATAAACACAATGGTGAATGCAATGTTATTTCATCAGGCATAGGGCACAGACTGAGTTGTGCACAGCCTCTGTTATAAAGTGACTATATTATTAGTGCCAGACTTTTACTTTGAAATAAAAATACAAATTATGAGTGTGGGGTCACAAGTTAGCCTTCTTGATGAATGGATCCCCAGTTTCAAAACTTCCTGTTTCCCTCCTTGGTTTGGACTACTTGACCCATCTAGGAAACTCTTCTATGTAGTCTGCAGCTAAGGGTCCACTTCACATTCATCCATCCTGTGCATCTTTGCCAAATGCACCAGATAAAGCCTGACTTTCATGGTGAGAATTCTGAAGTCTGCATCGCGCTCAGAAACTGTTGTTTCTTTAGGCATTTATTCCTTCAACAAATAAGCATTATGTTCATACTTTACAGTAACCACCATACTAGGCATTCAAGTAAAGACAATTCTTGCTTTTTCAGAGCTTACAGTCTGGTGGGGCGATAGATATTGAATTAAAACATACTATAAAATATTCACTAAAACCCATAATAAATACCATGCTATTTAGGTCTCAGGAATTGTGACAGCATTAAACAGAGGAACCAACCTTGACCTGAGAGATCAGGAAAATAATGAGCCTTCTCTAAGGAAATAATGTTTGAGTTCAGATTTGATATAATGATTTAATTTAATAATATAAAAATAATGTACAATAATAAAATATAATAATAATAAATGTGGCCAGCCACATTTTTTTTTCTTTAGATGGAGTCTTGTTCTGTCACCCAGGCAGGAGTGCAGTGGTGCAATCTTGGCTCACTGCAAGCTCCGCCTCTAAGGCTCACACCATTCTCCTCCCTCAGCCTCCCCAGTTGCTGGGACTACAGGCACCCGCCACCATGCCTGGCTAATTTTTTGTATTCTTAGTAGAGACGGGGTTTCACCGTGTTAGCCAGGATGGTCTCGATCTTCTGACCTCATGATCCACCCGCCTCAGCCTCCCAAAGTGCCGGGATTATAGGCATGAGCCACCGTACCCGGCCGGTCAGCCACATTTTATAGATCAAGGACCCAGTGTTCTGCAAGGATGTGGTACTCATTCTGCATTAGTAATTAAAGATATTTTCCAATTCTGATGTTATCCAAGGTGCCAGTTGGTCATCAGTGCATGGAGCCAAGTTTCCCTCTGACCAAAAAGGAAATGACCTAGGTCTACTTCCCTGAGTTAGAGGCAGAGATGAGAATTCTGGTTCCACTGATTTACTAAGGAAATAGTCTCAGGGGGAAGGGAGTGAGGGAAGCAGATTGCGATAGGGGATAAGGATTTAAATAGGAGAGTGAACTGAGCCAGAGTCTAGCATTAGGGATGACCTAGGGATGGGTAACTATGGAGCTGGAATTGCACCAAAAGGTTGGAGGCAAAGAAGCTGCCTTCTTGTACTTATCGCAGGCAGTGATTGCCACGTTGTGTGTGTGTGTGTGCGTGTGTGTGTGTGTGTGTGTGTGAGAGAGAGAGAGAGAGAGAGAGAGAGAGAGAGAGAGAGAGAGAGATGGGGCGGAATGAGGGATGAGTGGTATTCTTGTAGCCTCTCAGAAAGCAGGCCTTCTTTGGTCATGGAATCCTTTCAAAACACAAAACACTCATATGTTCATCACAGTACTAGTCACTATAGCAAACACATGGAATCAACCTAGATGCCCATCAATGGTGGACTGAATAAGGAAAATGTGGTGCATATATATCATGGAATATGACACAGCCACATAAAAAAACAAAATCATGTATTTCGCAGTAGCATGGATGCAGCTGGAAGCCATTATCCTAAGTGAGTTAATTCAGGAACAGAAAACCAAATGCCACATGTTTTCACTTATGCGTAGGAGCTAAACACTGAATACATATGAACATAAAGATGGGAACAGTAGATACTGGGGATGACAGAACAGGGAGGGTGGGAGAGGGGACAAGGGCTGAAAAACTACTTATTCGGTACTAACTATGCTACCTAGGTGATGGGATGATTAGTACACCGAACTTCAGTCACATGTAATTTACCCACGCAACAAAACTTTCACGTGTATCTCTGAACTCAAAAGTTGGGAAAAAAAAAAAACACACAAAACAAAACAGAAAAACAGAAAAAGAAGGGGCAATGAATTGCTATAATTGCTATCTGCTACAACTCACAACTGTTGGTAAGAGAATCTGGGTGGGGCACCAGGAGCCTCCACTTGAGCAGTGATTCACGGGACCAGCAGCAGCATCACCCAGGAATTGAATGGAAATGCAAAGTCCGAGATCTACGTGAAACTCACTGAATCAGAAACACAGGGGGTGAGGCCCAGCAATCAGTCTTAACAAGCCCTCCATGTGATGCTTTTCTGTTGTTGCAAACAATAGAACATTTTTTCAAATTTATTTATTGATTTAAATTGACATGAATTTGCATGTACTTATTGTGTACAACATAATGTTTTGAAGTATACAGTAAGTCCTCACTTTATGTCATCAATAGGTCCTTGGAAACTTCAGCTTTAAGCAAAGTGATGCATACTATGTCCTTGGTTATTTCGTGATAATGTTGATGGGTAAAAGTATGGTTTGGTTATAGTTTGTTTCACTTAAAGTCAAAGCTTCCAAGATCCTGTGGATGATGTTAAGTGATGGCGTACTGTATACACGTTGTGGAATGGTTAAATCTAATTAACAAATGCATTACGTCACATAGTTATAGATCTTGTGGTGAGAACACTTAATATACACTTTCTTCGCATTTTTTAAGGAAACAATTTATGATAATTAACTATAATAAGCATGGCATGAAATTGATCTCTTGAAGTTATTCCTCCTATCTAACTGTAATTATGCATACTTTGACGAACATCTCCCAGGCTTTCTTTTCCATAATCACCCCAGCCTCTGGTAACGACCATTCTACTCTCTACTGCTATGAGATCAACTATTTTAGATTCCACATATCAATGGAATCACGCATTATTTGTCTTTCTGTGCCTGGCTTAAGTCATTTAACATAATGTCCTCCAGGTGCATCCAAAATGCCAGGTGATTCTAATGTATGCTTATGTTTGAGAAGCAATGCACTGCCGGGAACATTTCAAGTAGCGGTAGAATATTCAAGTTACTCACGGAACTTGAAGAAAATCAACGAAAGGAGACAATGTTAGTCAAATTTCCAGTTCTCTAAAAACGACTAACGTAATTTCAGGCAGAATGTGTAACATTATAGATAAATTTGCAGGTGCTCAATTGTCACCTGCAGATATTTGTTTTTCCCCCAAAGTCTTAGCTCAGTTGTCAGCATTTGGGCTTGTACTACAGACCTCACTTTATGCCGTCTATGAACTGACTTGGTAAGTAGATCAAAGCAAAGCAAAGATTACTGGTACAGGATGGGAATGACAAAATACAGGGATGAGTAATCTCATATCCTTACTTTTGACAATCAGTATGGAAACACATTTTCCAATATTTCATTCTTTCTAGATGTTCTAGAAGAACTTTATAAAGAAATGATATACTTAGATATTTTTTCTAAAAGTTTTCTGTGATATTTGGGGTGATTTAAAAATTGAGTGTAATGGAAAATAATATTCCGTTTATTACAAGATCAGTAATGCATGGAAAATCCGCCTGAATAAATTAGACTGCATAAAGCAATGGGTTTTTTACATGCTTTATTATTTGCCATGTTAGCATTTGCCTCATTTTTAAATTGGGGAAATATTTTGGGGAATAAATGCTCCTCAATTAATTTAAACATCCATCCATTCAACAAATATAAGTTTCCTACAATGTGTCAAAGCCTTTTGTTAGATGCTATGGATACAGTGGTGAACAAAATGAATAAGGTTGCTACTCTCAAGATTCTTAACATCTGTGATAGTTTCTTGTTACCGCTATAATGAGCTACCACAAACTTAGTGTCTTAAAAAAATACTATCTTACATTTATGGAAGTCAGAAATCTCAAATGCATTTCACTTGGCTATAACTGGGATGTCAGTAGGGTTGTGTTCTTCCTGGAGTCTCTAAAGGGAGAATCTATTCCCTTGCCTTTTCTAGCTTCCAGACGCTGCCTGCTTTTCTTGGCTTGTAGCTTCACGTCTCTTTTCTCTCACTCTCCTGCCTCTCTCTTTCCCCTGTAAGGATCCTTGTGATTACATTGGGTATACCTGAACAATCCAGGATAATCTTGTAACTCAAAGCGATTCATTTAATCACATCTGAAAAATCTCTTTTGCTATGTAAAATAACATTCACAGTTTCCAGGGAGCAGGATGTGGATATATTTTGGAAGAAAGGGGTGTTATTTTGCCTACCATACTATCTAACAAATAAGAGGATGATTTCAAAAGCTATCACACAGATAGCTGTATGATTAAAACAAATGATATTTGGCAAGAAGGAATTATAGGTCAATTATTTATTATTGGGGAATCAAGTAATTCTTTTGTGATAAAGTGAAGCTTAAACTGACATAAAAGGTAAGAGTTTTCAGTTGAATAACATAAGCAGTAGTGTTTGAAACAAGGGCTTGTGCTAGCAACTTCTGGTAAAAACAAGGTGGGCATGTTCAAGGAGCTAAAACACAGGCTGGCTTTCCTGTGTGGATGGTGACTGGGGAGAAATAACTCAAGGACATCTGTAGAGATAAGAATGTTCCAGGTCATCTGAGAATGTCAAGACTCACACTTCTTATATAGATAATATTTTTATTTTCGGACATGGTGAATTTTGTAATTAGTAAGGTCTTTTAGTCTTTGCTGCTATCTTTGTTAGAGCTAAATTTAAGTACCACGTGTAGCAGGTGGATAGAATGCTATGTTGGTTTATATTTTTAGGCTTACATCTTCTCTTTGCACATACTTACTTTTTCTTTATTCTTTCACCTCCCCACTTTAAAAATAACATCTCATCAACATGTACAAACATTTTCACAAAAGTTATTTGGTCATATCCCAAGCCAGGAATAATTACCTTTAGTAATTCGGCATGTGGGTTTATAGATTTTATTCTATGCATGCATATATGTTTGTATAGAGAAAATCATGCTTTACATGCTCTTTGGTAACCTGCATTATTTCCTCTTCACGATATATAGTGAACATCTGTCCCTCTCAATTTAATGTAATGTTAGTATTTCTGATTTGATAGTAGAGATTTCAATAATGTCCAAAGACTAATTTGACTGTCATTCCCAATTCTCTACTGTAACAAACAGTGTAGCAGTGAGCATCCTTGCATTATGCTCACACAATACATTATGTCGCCCTTGGGATAAATTTCTAACAGTGGAACTGTAGGGCCAAAGGCCATTTTTGTTCCATTTCTAATTTATGCTCTCTTGACATATTTTATACTCCCAGTGAACTGCCTTAAAACAACTCTGAGCAAGGCAGGGTAATTAATTTAAACAACAAAAAGAGAAAACATGTCCCGCTCTTCTGCTTCTGTGTATGAAGGGACAATAATGATAGAGAGGAAGAAATCATTTACTGAATAATCTTTGTTTTTTGCTTTTTGTTTGAATAGAGTTGCAAAAAGCTCCATTTAGGTAAATGGTACTATCTTTCACACCATTATTCAGAGCAAAAATCTGGGCATCATCTTCGTTTTCTCTCATTCTTTTCTTCTCCGTGTGATAGTCCATTTTGCATTACTATAAAGCTATACTTGAGACTGGGTAATTTATAAATAAAAGACGTTTATTTGGCTCAAGTTCTGTAGGCTGCACAGGCATGGCACCAGTGCCTGCTTGACTTCTTGGAAGGCCTCACGAAGCTTACAATCAAGGTGGAAGGCCAAGGGTAAGCTGGCCTATCTCATGGCGAGAGGGAGCAAGAAAGAGACGGAGGAGTTGCCAGGCTCTTTCAACAACCAGATCTCACATGAACCCAGAAAGTGAGAACTCACTCGTTACCTTGAGAACAGCACTAAGCCTTCATGAGTGATCCACCCCCATGACCCAAACATCTCCCAGTAGGGCCCACCTCCAACACTGGGAATCACATTTCCACGTGAGATTTAGGGGGACAAATACCCAAACCATATTGTGTCCAGAGTTTGTTCGTTCCGGTGGGTTTGTCGTCTTGCTAATTCAAGAATGAAGCCACAGACCTTCCAGGTGACTGTTAAAGCTCTTAAAGGTGGAGCGGACCCAAAGAGTGAGCAGCAGCCAGGTTTATTGTGCAGAGCAAAAGAACAAAGCTTCCACAGTATGGAAGGGGACCCGAGTGGGTTGCCGCTGCTGGCTGGGGTGGCCAGCTTTTATTCCCTTATTTGTCCCCACCCATGTCCAGCTGATTGGTCCATTTTACAAACCTCTAGCTAGCTCGACCCACTCGACCCAAGAAGTCCAGCTGGCTTCACCTCTCAATATCACTTGACCCAGGAAGTCCAGCTGGCTGCACCTCTCAATATCACTCCAAAACTGGTCCATTAGCAATTCCTTTGCAAACTGACTACTTCTGACCACCATCATTGCTGTTCCCACCTTTGTTCAAGACACTGTCATTGAACCATAGTAATGACTTCTCTGATTATGATCTTTGGCCCTTGATCCTGTTGAGTTTATTCTGAACACTGAAGCTGTAGATGTCCTTCTAAAAGATTAGTCAGATCATGTCACTGCACTATTCAGAACCATCTGTTGGGTTTCCTTCTATGTGAAATGAGAACTTGAAGCGCCTCCTCTGCCCTCCCAAGCCCTATATGTTCTAAGCCTGGCTGCTTCTCCTCTCCCTCTTCTCTCTTTTCTGCCTCTCACTTACTCCTCTCCAGCCACCCCAGCCTCCCTGCTATTTCCTGACATGCCATGCATGCCTCCATGTCAGGAGATTTCTATTTTCAATTGCTGTCTCTATCTCCTCCCTGAAACCCAAATTCCTACAGGCCTTGCTTCCTCACTTTTCCAGATCTCTGTTCAAACATTTATTGTCACCTTAACATCACTCCATGTCTCCTTAACTGCTTTACTTTTTCTTTCTTTTTAAAGTTTTATGTTGGTATAATAGATTTACAAAAAAATGCACATATTTAATGTATATATTTTGATGAGTTTGGACATAATCTCACACCTATGATGCCATCACCATAATTAAGGTACTGAACATATCCATCACATCCAAAAATTTCCTTATATTTTGTTTTGTTTTGTGGTAAAAATACTTAACATTATCTCTACCTCAACATATTTTAAAGTGCACAATACCATATTGAGCATATAAGCACTGTGTATAGCAGATCTCTGGAATTTGTCTTGCATAACTGAAAATGAATACTCACTAAGCAGTAATTCTCCATTTTCCCCTTCCTTTAGCCTCTGGAAATTACCATTCTTTTCTTTGCTTCTGAGTTTGACCATTTTAAATCTGTCATGTAAGTGGAATTATACGGTAGTTGTCATTCTGTGAATGGCTTATTTCATTTAGCCTAACACCCTCTAGGTTCTTCCATGTTGATGCAAATGGTAAGACTTGTTTTTATTTTTTAAGGCTGAATAATATGCCATTGTATCCACATATTTTATTATGTATCAATTCATCCATCCAGAGTCATTTAGGTTGCTTTCATATGTTGACTATTGTGAATGGTCTGAAATTCTCATTTCAATTCTTTCAGATACATAACTGGAAGTGGGATGTGGGATCATGTGGTAGTTCTATGAAACCTCTATACTCTTTTCCATAGTAGCTGCAGATTCTACATTCCCATCAGTAGTGTATAAGGGATTCAATTTCTCCACATCCTCACCAACATTTGTTATACTTTACCTTTTCCTTATAGCATTAACTACTCTCTGGCATTGCATTTTCTAGGTATTCATATATGTATTATCTGTTTCCTTTACTAGAATATGAGCTATATGAAACCAAACATTTTATTTCCTTAACCAGTAACTGATTCATAGGAGGTCATATGAAATATTTGTTGAATTTATGCAGGCATGCATGAACTAAGCATTAAGTTCAGATTTATAACTGGCCAGGTTGTGACTCTTAATTCCTTCCTGCAAGTGGTCATAGATATTCTTGGGAATTAAATAATTGAAGTAATGTTTCTGATCTTTAAATAATGATTTAGAAAACAAATATCCTGAAAATTATTAACATTTCTGATTCAAGTTGGCATAAATGTACAAAAATTAGCTAAGTAAGAAGGGGAAATAAGCATAACTTTGTTTTTGAAAGATAAGGACTGGAGAAAGCATTTATTTTCTCATGCGACAAGCTTCATTTTAATTCTTTTAAAACACTGCTTCAGTATTAAGCAGTTTTCTTTTTATACGTGCTATGAAACATATGTGTGTTTCATCAACAAACCATAAGAGCTAGCATGGTTTGAAAAGGTTTCTCAAGTATATTGTAATAGAAATACTTCATTTAATTCATCTTAAATATAACTTTCTTCTCTGTAGTGGTTCCAATTCTCCTGACTGAGGCACCTGAGTCCCTATTTCACTGCAAGTTTGAAGAGGATCAGAGGCATGTTTCCAGAAATGCTAAACATAGTCCTGGATAATTTTGTGCAGCAGCCAGAGGAGGTCTGCAGCAGTTCTCAGACACCCACAATGCTAATTAAATTTACCCATGTGAAAAAGCAAACACCCACCCCAGTTATTCTAAGCAAACTGGCTGGATCCTTCTGCATCCCAGCACTTCCCCCACCCCAGCTTCACAGACATCCACAGCATCACCGCAAGGACAATGTAAACTATTATTCCATTTGAAAACACCTGAGAGGGGTTTGACTAAAAAATTAGGGCATTTTTATCATCAGTCTACTTTCAATAGCATGCTTTGATGATGCCTTAAAACTTCCTTTCCTTGTCTTTTTTTCCCCTGCAGGATAGAGTTAATTGAAAGAATGTGGGACCTGAAGTCAGGTAGATCTGAGTTTTGTTTTTTATGTGACTTTAGGAAAGTCATTTAACCTTTTTGTATCACATGTAGGAGAAATAATAGAATCTACCTTTTGTGGTCAGTGTGAAAATTAAGTGAATTAGTATATGTAAAGAAAATAATTAAGCAAATGGTGATAGCTTAACAATTAGCATTCATTCTTTCCTCTCTGCCTCTTTTCCTTTGAGACGTGATTATGCTATTCTTTCATTCAATAAACAAACACTTTTTTTCAGCCTGCTGTGTTTCAAACACAGGTGTAATAGTGGGGAAAGAGTAATAAGCAAAACAATTCCTAGTCTCATGGCACATACATTCTAGTGGGGAAAGAACAATGAACATGCTGAAAACTATTAATAAATATGGTTTTTTTTATTTTAATACATACTTGAAATATATAAAACTGATTGTGAACAGAGAGTGACTATAAGGAGAGGGAGGTAGTTCAGTTGGTTTAATGAGGGGTAGCTTCTTTGTGGAAGTGACATCTGAACAAAAAGTTGAAGGGTTGAGAGCCAGTCCTGCAATGAGCAAAAACCAGCTGAGGACAAACTTCTTGGGGAAGATAGTTTCAAGAAAAGAAAGTGTAAAAACCTGTTGATGTCATTGTAGAACAGAGAGAACGTGAATGAGAAGGAGAGGACTATTGTAGAAGTTTAGGAGGAAAATGTTGAGGTTAGGTTCTATAGACGCTAACCCACAGGACAGGACTTGGGGCTTTGTTTGGCTCTACAGTGGAGAACCTTTGGGGTGGTTTGAGTAGGAGGGTGACAGGATCTAAATCACATTTTGAAAAATCCTTAGGTTAGGAAGGAGGAAAATGGACTGTGGAAGCACAAGAATTGGGCAGACTTGCATGACCTTTACCATGAGTATGTGAGGCAACTATAGAAAGTTGAACAGTGTCCCCTAAAATTATATGTCCTAGTCCTACCTGGTACCTGTGAAGGTAACATTATTTGGAAAGACTGTTTCTGCAGATGTAATTAAGGATCTCAGAATAAGATCATTCTGAGACGGGCCCTAAATTCGATGATTTGATTTATAAGAGAAAGGGGAGGGAGGTTTAAGATATAGAGACACACACAGGCAGAGATGAATGGTGAGTCTAGGATTTCCAGCAGCCACCCAGAGCTAACAGGGAGACATGGAGCAAGTACCTACTCAAGTAACTAAGCCTGCCACCCTCGTGATTTTAGTTAGACTTCTGGATACTAGTATGGCAATATAATACATTTCTGATGTTTTCATTATACCAAATTTGTAGTCATTTGCTATGGCAGACCAAGGAAACAAATACAGCAACCAAGAGGTCATTTGTAAAGAGGAAAGGTAAAACACCTGGCTGATGGCCACAGAGTGGTGGAACTGAGGACTGAAGAAGAGAAAATGTCTTCTATAAGCCACACTGGAATGGTGTGGTTTTATTTGGCAGTAATAACCAATTTCTCATACTTTGACTGAAAATACCTTCCATGGGGGGTGAAGAGGCACCTAAGAATCAGGCCCCAAGAACAGACCCTGCCTTTTTAAGTGGGCCCATGTCTATTCCCAAAAGGAACCGCTTTATACTTTCTGAAGGCTGAGCAGACTTTGAAACCAGTTCTTTCACATATGTGACCTGGTTATTTCCAATACAACTTTATAATTTGTTTATATTATACTAAGACTAGCAGTAGTTGGTAATGAGAATCGTAAAGCAAGGAACCTTCTTTAATATAAACAAATTGTTGTAGTTACCTGCAGAATTGCTACAGACAAGGAAGTAGTTACTAATGGGATACGTGGAAATTTTTGGATGGGACACTTTTTTCCCCTTGACATTTCCCAGGCGTGATAATAGAGTTCAGTTGTTGAATTTCTAATATTAAGGCCCTATGCTGTAGCTTGTACATCTGAAGTCTAATTCTTTCAATATTCTGTAAAGATAGCTATTACTAATTACATTTTAAAGAAGAAACAGCTGAGGTTCAGAGAGATTCAACCAATCCCCCACTAAATATTTCTTACTATTAAAAACAGGTTTATATATTTATCCTTCCAGTTAGTAACTGGTAAAACTAGGATTTGAACTGAGTTCTTTCTGAATCAAAGCTTTTCTGTGCCTATGGATTATCACAACCCTGCTAAAATGATTCAGCCACAGTCCTCCTTTAATGGACACAATAATCTTTTAAAGTTTGGATGCTAAAGGCAATAGTTGGTTATAGAGACTGATGCTGAAGACATTTAGAAACCTGTACGCATGTAAGCCACAATTATTATAAAGGAGGGTGGCAGAGGAGTGGAGGAAAAGTCACTGTCTACATTCTTCCTTGATTGACTCAGGAAAACCAGCATGCGTCAGTAGCTCCCACAATTGGCACTAGAGAGACAGACCAAGACAATCGACCGTGTCATCTTCCCTCTCCATGTACTCTTTCTCTTCAAGCCAGACTCCCTGGTGGTCCAGGGCTGACATTCTGACTTGAGCCCAGTCATTAAACACTAATTAGATTGGCGCTTTGCTCTCTTTCCAGTTCAAGTTTTAATAAACTGGTCCCTTCTCTCTCTCTGTCCTTTTTTGGAAATTTCAGGGTCATCCCCTTCTCTCTGAGGCTTGAACTCTCAGTCTGGGTGTGTTCAGGCTGTGGGCAAAGCAATTTAGATGAAGGGAGGAAAGAGCCAAAGCACCTAAAGGAATGAACACATTCCTTAGGAGGAAATAGATAAATAATAAAAGGAGCCCAATTTGCTTCTCTGACACTGCTCACTTGTTTCTCACTGAGCACTTTGGATCTTTCACATTGTGATTTGCCCATTAAAAAAAACCAGCAGCATGGTCTCTGGGCTCAATTAATTTGAAAGCACTTCTGGATGAATCACTTAGATATTGTTTTATCTTTTGCCTCCAAGATATCATCAGGCTTTAGCCTCTACCAGTTACCCAATGCTATTAGTATAACCTAATAATTTGATCCCAAAGTATCTCCCCTTTGGATTAAGAGAACACATTTATGAATCACACCTTAGTCATGATTAACTGTGCCCGGACCACACTTAGTTGAGAAAAGATAATGATTTCCTTTGTAAGTGTGTAGATTTTGTGCATTTATGCAGTATTTTGTCTTTTTTGGTGTTTTTTTTTTTTTCTTTAGCTATCTATGATTCTATCAAAGCAAGTGTCTGAAGAACATACTTTCTTTTTTCAAAGTACAGAGAGATCTGTTTACTATCAGCATCAAGCACTGAGGAATTTGGGATTTTCAAGTTCCATTTTCATATAATCTATCGCATCAACTCCCCAAATTCTGAATCAGTTATTATTAACCAAATATGATTTGTTTGTATATATTGGAAGTAATATTCGTATCCCAAACTGTTTTATTACTAGTAACTATGTGGATAAAGAGATTATAAGAGTTCAATTTTTAATCCAAGAAAAAAAGTGCTGTGCATTAAGTACAGAATGATGTAGAATTTTTAAAAATAAAGTTTGAAAATAAATAGTTTTCAAGATGAAGAGTCTGGTTGCGAAGTAAGCATGATAGCATTACCTGAAGTGTTTTTTGTGGTATTTTATTAGTATCTATAGCTTCATAACAATATTGCCACAGAACTAATGTCTTAAAACAACACATATTTATTATCTCAGAATTTCTGTGGGTCAGTAATGGAGACAACAGCTGAATGGGGTCCTTTGCAAAGCTGTGTCAAGGTGTTGCCCAGGGTTTACATCTCAGTTAAGGTTCAACTGGGGTATGATCTTCTTCTAAGCAGTGATCCAACCCATACAGTGGGGATGGCTAAGAATACGACTCCAGAGCATGGCAGGCCCCTAGCAGACTTGGGGCTCTGGAATAGAATTGCCTCAACCTTGCTTTGTATGCAGTCACAACACAGACCTAAGGAATGTGACATTGTATAGTTTAGTCAGGCATTAGTATACATTGGAACACAGCGTTGTATATATGCATTGGTATACAGCATTAGTATAGTGCAAGTTTAAAAAATAAACACTTATCTGCATGATCACAGTGAAAAGCCACCTCTGAAGTAGCCTTAGAATGATGGCAAGCAGAATACTCAAAGTGTTTTAAGAAAACAACCTGTGGCAGGAAATATTTGCATATTATCTGTATTATTACTCCTCCTCATACTAATCAAAAAACCCTAAATTACTAAATAGTTACATCATTGCAGGCATTACATTGTTAGACATTTTATCCTTATAAGTCTTGATGATGGTGGGTAGTATTTTTATCCTTCATTCTAAAGCAATTGAGATTTAGGTGAGTAAACAACTTACGTACAATCACATAGTAAGCAAGGAGAGATCTGGAAATCCAAGCTTTCTTTACTTAAGGGAATATTATGTTTCTAAATCTGCACCTATTCCATGCCAAAAAACATTGGCACAGTGTAAGAAAATTATTCAAGAAGACTTTTTGGCAGATTCTTAGAGCTGTTAGTAGCAATAGGTCTTACAAAGCAGTCATGCATTTGTTATCATTTACTGGTTATCATGCATCTTGCTAGCCGCTTAACCTTTATTGATTGTCCTTGCAACAGTCCTGCAATGAAGATGTGGATGGTATCCCCTTTCTTAGATGAACAAACTCAGGTTTGAGAGATTGTCATTTCTCTATGGTCACAGAGTACATTTTAAGCTGTGTTTATTTCATTTAAAAGTTATTCACATTCCTTTCACTATAGCAGTCTACCCCTTCTAATTGGTAGCAGGGAAGGAAAAAGAAGTCTCAACTTCTTTTTGTGAGTATGGTAGCTTCTAGAAGCAGATCTGTTTTTGGATTCAAATGTAAAACAGAGATTAATTTGAAAGAGGTTATAAATATGTACTGATAAATTACAGCCATTTTAGCACAAGATTTTCACTTCTCTTATGCTTCTCAGTGTGAAAGTACTATCTGCTAACAGCTAGATACTACAATTTTGAGTTCTGAAAGAAATACAGAATGAAAGCCAAGAACATATGGAATTTTAGGTCTAGCCCAGTCCATGCTGAGTGGATGAGCCTTTGTGAGTTGTTTACTGGACAGTTTTATATATTGCTTTATATAGCACTTATGCTGTTGTGCAGAATTGGTAATCTACTTTCTTTCCCAAGAGGTGAAATTCTCCTTGAACCAATACAACAACATGCATATATTTCACATCAATCATTTATCATTTGGTTGTGTACTTGCCTAAATTAATTCATTAATAAGCACAGAGAAAACAAGAGAAGGGAGACTTGCTCCTACAAGCCACTGGTAGGGAGACTAATTTTGGCACCAAAATAAAAGCCAACCATTTGCATTTTGCTGTGTGGGGCTTAATTCAAGAGCTTCAAATCACATTAAGAGGATTTTAAAATCAAGATAAAGCGTTTTCTTATGCATGTCTGTCTCTAGGAAAGAATTATGAAAGAACTAGTAGAACACCTAATCACATTTTATTCTCTTTAATTTTGTCTCTTTTCCTCTGATTTCAATTGCTCTGTCACTTTTATTCTTTGTGAATTATTATAATAAACAAAAGTTTCAAAATTGTATATTTTTCTCTTTTGAACAAATTCTTTTTATCCTAAGAATAAGAATGGGGAAAGCCAGTTTGACGAATTCTGTTGGGTTTACTTTTAGCTCCAGTCATAAAACTATCAAAGTGAAAGAATGTCAGACAAAAATGTGTTTTTCTTATCCTCAAAAATTGCAGGTTTTGGTAAGGTCTGCAATAAGGTCATGCATAGTATCCTATCTCTGCAAAGCTGTGAAGTGTCAGGCATCTAAACCTGTGTCAGTAGTCCTTGGCTAATTAAAATAAATATCTTATTTGATCATATTTTCATGTTCTAAGTCTATTTATATCATTTATTTCTTCATTGTTGATGATGCTGGTAAGTCCATAATAATATGAAGGAGATGAGTTAAAGAGAAACTGAGCAAACTCTCTCCAGTTAATATAGTATTATTTGTTTAGGTTATATGCCAAAAATAATAAAGTTTATCATCATTTTCTTTATCTCCCAGCTACCATGTGATATAACTAAGCAAAGCAATAGCAAAGTGGTTGATTTCTATCAAATGTTGTATCTCATCCACCAAAATTTGAGACTTATATTGGAGAACTGACTATGAAGAATGTAATTATTATTATTTTTTTTAAAAAAAGAAAAGACCCATGGGCATTACATCCCTGCTTCTAGAAACAACAGTGATATGCATTTTAAGGAAGGTAGGTAATGTGAATTACTAATGAGAAATTTTTTCAGAGTCTCTCCTAGCTGTAATTGTAACTCAGTTGGGGTTTCTTGAGTAAGAGGGTCCCCACACTGACTTGAAGTTTGAATGTCCTGCAGAATTCCATTATGCCGATGAGAACAATGTAAAGTTGATATTTCTTCTCTGGCAACTAGATTTTTCCCCCTCCTCTTTTTCTTTCTGATTCTTCCCTTCTTTCTTTTTCTCTCAGTTAAACTGGATAATCCTATTAGATTGAACTGACAAGGTTGGTAAGATTATGGCTTTATTTACTGTTTGTTCCAGTAATTTACACGAGGACTGTTTGGTCCTGTTTTGAAGGCAGATGCCTGACTTAAGGTCCCTTATTCTTAATTTTAGTCTTCTCATTCAGTCTTGCTTTCTCAATCTCACCCATTAGTCACCACTTTAGCCAGCCCAGTCCTCTTTGCTACAGTGTCTTAAGTATCGTCCTCTTGGTTTACTCTAACATACCTTTAATTGTTTGATCGTTGGTTTGCTCACCTGCAGAGTGGGCAGAATAACATTCTTGAGGTCAGAGTGTTATTATGGGGACTGGATGAGATATTCAAAGAGATATCACATACTCTAAGGTATAACATGCTAGCCATTAAAATAGTGTCATGTTCATTCCTACTTTAAGGTGTTTAGTCACATATTGACTATTCTGTTCATTTATTTATTAAAATTATAGAGCTTCTGCAATATGACAGGCCCTGTTCTGACACATCTTTGCAATCTTGAACTTACATCAAGGAAATTATATATCAGACTATGCCATCACATTATTGTAACTACCATTTGTAATTTCAAGCCTGGTACATGGTTGTACGTAAGTATACTCTAATTTAGATTTTTCTCTATTTCTAAAAATATGTCTATCCTCTCTACCTCAATTTTAAGCCCCTACAAAAGTAACCATTTGCAATTTTTGTATTATATTTTGTGATAAATTAGAATTATCAAATAGCTTGATTCTGGATGATAGGCAAAGAAAACTGCATGAAGACTGTGATTTGTGATTCACATCTTTCTGGCTTCTTATCTCATCCCGCACATGCTATCTTCCCCCCAATCTTAAGTCTAACCTGGCTAGTTTGTTGCATTTCCTCATCTATCTGTTCAGTCATCCTATATATACTGAATGATACAGTTACTTTTCTATTTATGCACTGAATATGTTTTGAATTTCTACGATGAATAGACATCGTGCTTGGTCTCAGTAAGTACTAAGTGCTCTGTGAACGAATAAGTTGACTGTTACCCGAATGACCAGTCTTACATCAACAACTCCCCCAACAGTCTTCTCCCCTGGGGAAAAGAATTTAAAAATATATTAAATACACGAAGTAGGAACTCAAAACATATTCAATGCATGAATAAACAAATGACTATATAAACTTTACTTGTTTCCAGGCACTAGCAGAAAACAATTATCTTAACAAATACACAATAATAATAAATCCCAAACCAAGATTGTAGGGTGTTTTGATGCTTTCTCTAAAACGCCCCCTTACTACACATTAATAGAGGACTTTTACAGAATCTGTAGCACTGAGTACAAATTGTGTGTTCTAGTCAAGGCCAAATTTTGTTTTTTTTGTTGTTGTTGTTGTTTTTTTTTTAAGGCCAAATTTTGATCTCAGAAAATAAAAATTACATTTTAGACTGTTCGTATTAGTAGAATACTCACTTGTTCACAAATCTTAAATTATTGCATGTGATTTTATAGTATTGAGGGTGCAGATGTTAATTCTTTTTCAAGTTCTTTTTGAGTCAAAAAATCAATTAAAAATGTTGACATGAAGTACTCCCAGGAGCATAGGTTTCACTTGCTCTGAAAGAATTATTTTCAAACCAATAGTTTTGGTTAGTAAATTTCATTTGAAACATAACCGATGTTGAAACCTTAGGTAGAGGCAAGGAATGAAAGTCTATTGACCTTGTAAGGTGCTATTTCCTGTGTGACCCAAACATGGTAGATCATTGTTGTTTTAACTAGTAGCTTATTAGGAAGCATATAAGCAACACGACACTAAGAGGCAGTGGTGTATGTTAAGATAATGTGATGTGAAAGAAATTGAACAAGAAAGACAGGATAAAATATTATGCAGGATTCTCCCCCAGGAAAACACTTAAATTCTCAGGTAAGAAATGAGTATTGGGCTCTGTCATTGAGTTCCTCTGAGAGCCACATTTTCAGAAGACTTTTACCTCCTATTTTATTCTTGCTAATAGACCTGTGGGTGGGTACACAGAAGCTATTATTTCAAAAACATTTCCAGAAAATCTGCAATTTATATTTTGAGCCAAATAGACAACCGAGCAAAAACTGGTGAATATCTAAAATAAAATAAAATAAAATGATAAGAATTTACTTTGCTTGATTTGAAGTACGGGGTAGCTGTTTTCTTGGATATAGCAACCATTTTATTATCCTGGCTTTAAGTAGGATAACTGATAGTACTTTAGAGGATAAAATGGTTGTGTCCCTGCAGGACTCCAAGAAAGAGACGCCCTCAATTTTGTTCAACTCATCATTCTGGTACTTAGAAGCGTTCCCTGTTTGGGATGTATTTGATGTCACTATTTTTCTATTTTTTTTTTTTTTAAATCAACTGTCCCTGTCCATAGTATAGGGTAGCAGTCAGCAGAACTTTTTCTTTATAGTGCCACATAATAGATATTTTAGATTCTGTGGGCTATATAAAGTGGAGATTATATTTTTCTCAAGAGTACACTGACTTGAATTATAAATTATATAATCTTTCAGAGCACATGAAACCTATGCTCCTGGGAGGACTTCATGTCAACATTTATTATTGATTTTTTGACTCAAAAATAACTTGAAAAAGAATTAACATCTGCACCCTCATCACTATAAAATGACATAAAATACAGAGTGTAAAATATCTATTATGTGGCACTACAACAACTTTGTAGTTGCACTATGTAAGCAGGCAGAGAAATATGAAAATGAATGGGCATGCTGTGTCACTGGAAAATTTTAAAATTTTTTCAAACAAAATCTGGCCATTGAAATTTGGCCTGAAGACCATAGTAGGCCAGTCTTTACATTAAAAGGTTAAATAGTGTACTACATTTGTTATAAAAATAGGAGTTCCTGGCCCTATCATTTTCTATTCTCTAAAGTGTATCTCACTTATTTTAGCAATTTTTTTAAAAAAACTTATCTCCATATTTGTAAATAGCATGCTTCTATTCCAGGATTTTACTTTTAACCTTTAGGTGTTATCTATTAACTTCCCCCCACAGAGGATGAAGATTTCTCTCTCTGTTAGAACTTCCCTAGTTCCATCCTGGAATGCACACTTTTTTTTTCTCCCAACAGTTCTGGTTATAATTTGAATAAAATCATTATATAGGTTTTATCTTATTTTAATTTGTGAATGTTATTCATAGTGAAAACACATTGAATATGGTCTCCACTGCAGAACCACCTGATCATGCTGTTTCCTTTGGAAATCCTGAATGTTTTCCTCTTCATGTATTTTCTCTTGCATTCTTCATAGTCCCTCAGACAAGACGTCTAATCTCTCTGCCCACTAGAGTTCTAGGAATGAGGCCTATAGCCCTACAAGCCCCCGTTTTCCTGGTAGATGTGTACTTTATAACATATTCCAAAATAAACGACTATTAATAGTATTTCCTTTTTTTTTCTCAAGAGTACACTGGCTTGAATTATAAATTATATAATTTATATATAATTGTATAACTTACACCCTATCTGTGAACCAAATGGGAGAAGAAGATTGAGGAATTTCTCCACTCAATATGTCTAATTTAACTTAATCCCTCTATTTCCAGTTTGCTATTCCACTTTCAAGTTTGTCTGTTGTCTCCCAGTGCAGAGACTTGATCTCAGTATGTTCCTACTGCTACCAAAAAAAAAAAAAAAAAACAAAAAAACACAAAAAAAACCCTTATACTAGGTCATTTATAAATAATAAAAATTTATTTTCAACTGTTCTGAAGGCCAGGAAGTTTAAAACCAAGACTTCAGCAGATTAGCTGTCTGATGAAAGCTTACTCTCTGCTTCAAAGGTGGTGCCTTGTTGCTGAGGTGGAAAAGGTGAATACAGTGTTCTCACCTGGCAGAAGGGTAAGGGGCGTCAAAAGGGGGACAAGACTCTGTCAAGCCCCTAGGACTTAATAACCAACTACAGGTCCTATGTCTCAATACTGTTACATTGGAAATGAAGTTTCAACATGAATTTTGGAGAAGCACAAACTTTTAAAACAGCAGACCCTCTGTTTATGCTGGCAAAAGAATAATAAATATCCAATATTCTGCCTTAAAGAGAATAATAATAAATACCCAATATTCTACCTTAGAAGAGAAAGTGCAGTTACTAGACTATAAAGACTAGGGGAAGATCTAATAACGTCTTATATATACTTTCAATCAGTTTTCCTGGCTTGAGTTTCTGCATTAAAACTTTCAGATACCTGGAGAATAGCAAGTTCTGTGGTATGAATGAGGTTATCAGTATTCTCTACTGCTAGCTTTGGGTTCAACTTTTTCAGTCTGCTCAATCAGTTACCACTTGTCTTTTTCCTTTCTATCTTCCTAAGTTTTGTTTTTGTTCTTCCCCATTCTCTTTCCTTGTAGCTTATTACCTTTAAGAAGAGAAAATATATATACACACATATATACACAATATATATATGCATACATATACACACATATATACACACATATATATACACACATATATATGTTTTTTCTGTACTGTCCTTATGGTGCTTAACAGTGGGTCTCAGAGGAAGTAAAGATTTGATTTGTATATTCCACCTGGCATCCTTAACTGGAAAATTATGCAATTGCAGTCAATCTCACTGCTTGTCTCTCATCTTCATGAATGGATGGAGACGATCTTCATTCCATTTCCTTATCTTTATTTCTAAGAAGACGTTTTCAATTCCACTCTTGGTTTTCTGCTAAGTATCAAATGATCCAGTGTCTTTGAAACTTCCTTCACATATCCTATTTTCCAAGCCATTAACTCTCCTTGTAACTCCCTTGTAAACTTTTGTGAGCTCTCAATTTCTAAATTGTAGGATCTAGAAACATGCAAGGTATTTTTGCATTATGTATTTTGAGGAAAGAGTACAATAGAAGAAAGTTATAGACAAGTAGTTAATGACAGAGGAAAGACTACTATGTGAGAGGCAGCATATCCCTAAGAAAAAGTCCTCATTCTTTCCTTTAAAAAAAATGACAAAAATAATCTCCTGAGGGCTTAAGGAATCTGCCCAAAGTTACACAGCTGTAGAGTAGTGAACCTGAGATTTGCACCTACAGCTATTAGATGCCAAAGTCCAGTCTTCACTGCACCATAGAATTCACTAGATTAAAAACAGCATATTAACAGAATGCAGGGAATTAGACTCATAAAGCCCGATTGGCTTATAATTAACTAACAGTCTTTTAAAATGCATTCATTTTCTTTATCTTATTTGATTTTTTAAGAAAACACCACCAAAGGAATTATCTTATTATGCTTTGCAAGAAGAGTGAAGTTCAGAGATGGATAAGTAGATAGTTCGCAGCTACACAGTAGTAAGATTTAGACACTGGCCTGAAACCCAGGATGTTTGAGTGGCCTGAGAATGTTCTGCTAATTCACAATAGGCCACACTTCATAAATCAGACATGATTAAGCCCAGTGTGGCTCAAATAGAGTGATTTACTTTAAAAGTCTGAACTGCATTTGAGCATACATGATTAAGCAATGCCTTCTTTTTCTATATCCCAGATTGTTGAGCCTAATATGCAGAGCTTAGAAGGAAAAATAATCAATTGGGCATTCCTTAAAATCAGCTTCTAGATATAATTGTTTCATAAAAGACACTTACAGACAAGAATAAATTGATCTGATGGTGTACACATTTCCAAAATCTATAGGGAATGTAAATTTCCTAAGAATGATGTTAGATAGTTAAATAACACAACTATGTCCCAGTAAGTTAAAAAGTTAACTCACACGTGCTGATGTCTTTCATGGGGAAAATAATACAAAATACTAGAAGAGAGATTTGAAAATGTCTTTATATGGGGAAGAGAAGAAGAATCTGTGATCATTAAAGGGTCTCTGAGTTATCTCTACTTGAGAAGTTAGAATTCACCCGACTTTTAAGGTTTCTTTGATATAAACTCTCACTGCCCTCAACATAATCAACTGTCACTGATTAAAATTTTGCTCAGTATATGATACAGAGAGTAGAAAGGGTATAGTCTACTCTTACGGATTCTTTTTAGCAATCAAATTTCTTTAGTATCCCTTCTGTCTAAAGAAATGGTGAGCTGAAACTTCTAAGCCATATTGCTTAACTTACAACCCTCAGAAAAAAGTGGGAAGTATGTTTATTTTTAGATTATTTGAACAGAAGCAGTGGGAATTATTTTCATACAAGGCACTTCAGTACAACTCAGCTCTGAGAGCCAAAGGCAGACATTGTCTAACATCAGGGCATTCTAATTTTGAGTTGAAGGCAAAACATATTCTAGAGTGTTAATGGGCAAATTTTGATGTTGCTGTTCATTAGTAAAAATGCCTATGTTTTATTTAATCCCAGTGAAACTAGTTGATTTTTATGTCAATTATATTTTTACTCAATTCAATTCAGCTAAAATTTATTGAGTTCCTTCCTTCTATAAGATATAAATATAACCTTGTTCTCAATATTTATATATATGTATATATATGTATGTGTATATATATACATATACATATATATGTGTGTGTGCATATATATATACATATATATATATATATATATTTAGCAAGTGAGATGTTACACATGACTGTAAAGGAAAAAAAATAAAACAGAATAAGATAGAATCCAAAGACGAGTTTAAGATATATCCCAATGTTTTCTTCAGTTGTCTTTCTTATGTCATGAGATAATATAGTCATTAAAACATTTTAAAATTCTATCAGATCTGTTTGTTTTGCTACTTGTCCTGGCCTATTCAAGTGTCAGAGAGAAGGGTAGGTGGTATGAAATAGATTGCTAAGTTCTCAGAGAACTCGTGAAGGCTAACATATACCAGTGTCTTCTTCCCTTGCAGATATATCAAGCCTTCCTAACCCTCAGTGCCATAACTAAAATACCAAATATATAACGTAATGCTTTCTGGAAAATATATTGATTCTTCAGGTGTTTAATTATCCTGCAATTTATTCCCTGGGCAATCAGGGAGCGTCATACTCACGTTAAAGCTATTACAGAAATTCAGATATTATATTTCAGCACCAGGTGTTGAAATCGGGTTCCTCTTGTTCTTTTTTTGTATACGGACTCATTCAGTCTTTACTTACTAATCTACAAGTTTTGTTTTAGAATTATATATCATTATCTAGCTCATGAGGCTTTTCTTTCTTTTTCTAAATAATAAAAATTTTTAAGCACACAAACCATGAAAAAATGGACTTATAGATACAAGAAAAGAAAGGAACTCATATTTATTGCACACTTCCTGTGAGGCAGGTATTACTAACTAATTTCATATGAAGGATTGGTAAATTTTCATGAAAACGGTGAAAGCTGAACTAGATGCAGGGAGGTGGCAGATATGAACAAAGTCACTCTGGCAAAGCAGAGCCATGGATGAGAGAGCAGAAGGACACGTTTGGAAATAGGTTTCAGTACAGGTCTAGAACTGATTGTCTCCCCAGATTCACTCTCCACCTTCTTGCTCCTTTGCCCCCTGGTGACCGGTTGGATTTTCACAGCTTAATGCCCATTGGCAGGAAATGGTAGGAAGAAAGCAAGAGGCATATAAGTCATAAACCAATGTTCACTAAATATCAGAATTCTCTATCTTTATGTTCTACAAATCTCTTCAGACCTAGTGAAAATAACTAGTGTTCTTCTATCACTCAGGTAGGCGCTGAACCATGCCTCATGGCTTCCCAACAGCTGGATGTACCTTTATAAATATTTCCTCCTGAACTTAACCGAGTTAAGTGTGCCATCTGTCTCTGTGAGGAATGTGATTGTGTCCCAGCCTGATGGTGAGGCTGCATTTTGAATCTTACTCTTTTCTTTTTAACCACAACTCCAACTTTGTAGAGTGTATTTCTTGTCTTTCACATTTTTCACCTTTCCAAGTTCTTTCCTACTTATTTCTCCTACTAAATAGTTGGGCTGTATGATACACTCTTTTGTTCTCTGATTTTGGGGGTGGGGGATGGCTGGTTGCTTGAGCTGAGTTGGATACTCAATATGTGATAGTAGTGTTTTATCCACCACGAACACCAAGACAAGAACAAGCCCTGATCACTCATGGGTGTTCATGGTGGTTTGGTTGTTTGATATTTAAGGATAAGTTTTCCTTTTAGATTGGGTCCCATTTTTATCTCAATTTTTGTATTCTCTATCAAGCTTCTTAATGAAAGCTTAAAATGCCAGTAACCTATGATCACCTTGCATGTTTGGCATAATAAAGAGAAATTATGGGCCGGGCGCGGTGGCTCACGCCTGTAATCCCAGCACTTTGGGAGGCCAAGGCGGGCGGATCACAAGGTCAGGAGATCGAGACCATCCTGGCTAACACTGTGAAACCCCGTCTCTACTAAAAATGCAAAAAATTAGCCGGGCGAGGCGGCGGGCGCCTGTAGTCCCAGCTACTCGGGAGGCTGAGGCAGGAGAATGGCGTGAACCCGGGAGGCGGAGCTTGCAGTGAGCCGAGATCGCGCCACTGCACTCCAGCCTGGGCGACTAAGCGAGACTCTGTCTCAAAAAAAAAAAAAAAAAAAGAGAAATTATGTCTGAGGACCTCTGGAGTTTTATATGTAATATATACTCTTCCACTAAGTAGCCACATAACCATTAGAAGTCACTCTTGAACTTCAATACCTTGATTAATTGCATAAAGACATGTTCTGTTCTGAAAGATTTTATGGTCTACAGCCTTAAATTGTGGTAGATTTTCAGGGTGATCTAAACAGACTTTGATCACTTCCTTTCAATGTGAAACAACACACATGATATGAGAGGTGGTTATTTTAATGTTAATGAAATGTTCCTCTATTGTCCAAAACTGGATAAGTCTCCTTTTTACATATGGGTTGATCTGTGTGGATAGATGCTGATTACTTTTTAATGCTATGAATCGATTTTTTTTTACTAATCTCTGGGTTTGCTGTAACCACTTTCCTTTTTTGGATTTCTAACTTAGTACAACTGTGTAGGTGGGCATTGTGCAAGATGATGGGCCTTGATGCCAGTTGATGGTTGGAATGGTTGACTAAACAATGCAATTATCATTTTTTCTACCAACACTGGTAGTATGAGGGAGTAACTGATTGGTTTACTGATTTGGATAAGGTTCAGAAGAGTAAGGACAATAGTGTGTTACTTCCTGCAGAGTAGGAACCTGCTGAGTGAGACTTGCTCATTTTCCTGGATGGATTGATTGATTGATTACTCTGAACACAATACTTGGTTATGTTATCACCCGGAGCGACTGAGCTATGCAGGAGTGTTGGCAGCAATACTGTGTTTCTGTGAAAGGTGAGAATGCTTTGGATAAAGAAACAAACAGACAGAGCCAGCCTTTAAAATATCAATCTGCTTTCTGTTAAACTACCATTTGGAATTTATTTTTATAAAATACATTTTATCATATTCAGAGCTTTAGATTTTAAAAATGTTTCCTTCTTGTTACAGACACTCCAAAGAAGTTGCCCTTTTGTTTTTCCTAAAATGAGCTTTCAATTTGGTATATTTGATACTATCCAGCTACTCTGCTTCTTGTGGTTGAGAAATAAATTGTATTGACTACCTGAATTCAGATTGCTAGTGTAGGCTGACTCCTAAAAGAGCACATCTAGAGAATCACGGTATTTCCACTTGATCCAGACACCTCATTGGCCGCACACTGGGATGTAGCAGAGTTGTTTAATCTATGTTTAACTTAAGAGTTATAGAAAAAGAGTCTCTCTCTCTCTCTCTCTATATATATATATATATACACATATATATATATTTACATAATGTGCTATGAAAAATTCCCTTCTACCCTTATTCTCAGTTTTTCCAGGTTATCAGGAGGATGTCAGAGGGGGGCATAATAGCTATGGTGTCCCAGTTGTTCTCTTTTACAACCTCACTTCTTCCTGGAACAACAATTTTGCCTGGCATGTGACATGCTGCCTGGTACATTAAAATGAATACAGAAAAAGATTTAAGGGGATTAAAAGGTCAATGGATTATCCATTAAGCAACCAAGTCTCAATATGCCTCAATTTGTCTAGATGGTGATTTATTGCCTGGGATAAATAAACCAAGATCAGTTAGTTTTCCCCTGGGGTCATTCCCTTTAAAATCTCTACTATAGCCAGGTCTTTGAGCTTTTTGTCACTATTGTGTTTGTTTTTATTAGTTGATAGTATTTTAAAATTACTTCTAAGCACCCTGCTCAGATCATTTTGGCTGATAAGGGCACAGGGCTTTCTGAAGGTTAAAGACAAACAACTTGAGGAATATAATTTAGAAAAAAGAGAAAAGAATCCATCTGTATTGTGCTTCATTCATTTGGCAGGTATCCAAATAGCTGTTCATTGGAACACTGGTAAGGGAAAATGCCAAGCCTTGTTGAACTTTCAGGGAATGGTATAGTGTTCTGACTTGCATTACCTATTTAGTTTTTCACAGGTTAATTTTACCCTTGCAACAAACTCAGGAAAATAAGCAGTTTTCTGTGCATACTAAACACACAGTACGTTTATTCTAACCATTTTAACGTTCTGAAATGTTCTCAGACTCAGATGTCATACAACCTTGGTTTTCCACTTGGGGAACAAGGTCCGTGATGGAATCAGTTGCTTGGTATATTCTATTTGGCAGTCTGGGATGATAAAAGTTTTATAATCACAGTCCACTAAAGCAAAGCAAGAATGGTTAGAAGCATTTTAAATTAAAAAGCTTTGCCGTTCTCAAAGAGTGTGAAGTTTGAGGAAGATTCTATACCATGGAGCACGTGGAATTTTCAGTGCTTTCTCTAGCAAGTTTCAATAGGGGCTGTTTCAAACCACCTCACATCCAAATTTCTTACACATTGTTCCTCAGGAGTAGATGGTCTTGGAGTAAAGGTAGATAGTTATACAAATTTCTGAAGGGGAATATTAATATTATGGCCCCTTGTGTAACCAGATAAGAGCACAACTCATAAAATGTGACTTCTGTCATTTGAGCAATTCTGATTTTTGGGTATGTCACAAAGGATGTGTTTCTTTTTAGATGACTAGTTCATTTTATTTAGGTTTGGGTCTTGCATTTATGATAGCTCAAATTTTAAATGTGACCTGAGCTAAACAATATTTCAGGACTTTGAGGATGTTTCTCTCCACTCCATTAAAATGAATATATGTCAAACTCAGTACTGATTGATCCATGTAGATCAATGATTCCAGACTTTGCAAAATGGGGATGACGGGCTGGTGTGCATTTATTGGAAAAAGGGTTTCTTGATTCTATGTATAAACGAAGTGCATATACTACCTAAATAAGTAAAATGCCTCCCATGCCTTTTCATTTATGTTTTCAAATCCATGAAGTTGCTGTCAACTGCATAAAATATTAATATAAAGGATGAAGAAATTCATATTAATTTCTTTCCTTATATATTTATATAGTGAGTGGACACTGGTGAATATCTTATGAGGTTGTATATATATTTTGTAATAGGATGGAAACTGAGTGGGCCCTATACAGACAGTAAATTGACACTTAAAAACTCAGCTGTTAATATAAGAGTTAAAGCGTGGCAACATGATTATTTCTAGAAACTTCCATAGAAGGTGCTTAGGGAAATTAAAATGGCCCTGTGCCTGGTTCACTAAAGAGTGCTTTCCAGGGTGGTGGATCCCTATTCTAAAACTGTCGCCAACATTAGTCTTTTGACTCTTTTAGAGTGCAGAGTTCTACGTTACCTAAAACTTGAACAAACATAAACTAACTTTTGCCTCACAAGGATCTTGTAAGGTGGTAGAATCTTAGAATCATAAGATATTACAGCTGAAAGAGGTCTTAGCGATTTTGAAGCTTAACACTTTCATTTTACAGATTTGGAACTGTGCTGTTAGGCCAGGGACGTGACAAGACTTGGTTAGTGTTATATGCCTATTTCATCATGGAGCTGGGGCAAGAAACCAATTCTCTTTATTACCTGGTCAAGACTTTTAGCCTATTATCACACTGGTTCTTGTAAAATAAAATGCAGCTTAGACTAAAAGCTCCTGGGTAAAAGTATGATAACTCTGTAATATTGTCAGACTCACAATATGAGTAAACATGTACTCGTACGAAATGTTTTTCAGAAGTACAGGTTTAAATACTTAATAGTTAACTGGAGTCACAGGAGCTACTTAGAGCAGCTTTGCTTAATGAACATTGAAATTTTAGTGGGAAGGATAATTAAAGAAAGTGAAAAGAATTAGCCAAGAGAATTCTGTGGTAGTGTTTACTCATTTTAATGACTATAATGTACAGACCAATCCAGTAATCTGATATTTTACTTACTGAGGAATTAGAAAGCCAAAAGTAGGGGCAATGGATATCCTCAGATCTGTTCCATTGGTGCCTTCAAAGTTGGTCTACATTAGGGAATATTGCACTCACCAACCATATAAAGTTATTTTTAAGAAATAGCCATGTGAGTGATCGTCTTGACTCTTTTGTTCAAAATAACATTTCGGTGAGTTAAAAACTTAATGATATGGTTTGGCTGTGTCCCCATCCAAGTCTCATGTTGAATTGTGGCTCCCATAATTCCCACGTGTTGTAAGAGGGACACAGTGGGAGGTTATTGAATCATGGGGGTGGATCTTTCACGTGCTGTTCTTGTGATAGTGAATAAGTCTCATGTGATCTGATGGTTTTATAAAGGGAGTTCCCCTGTGCAAGCTCTCTTGTCTGCTGCCATGTAAGATGTGACTTTGCTCCTCATTCACCTTCTGTTATGATTGTGAGACCTCCCTAGTTATGTGGAACTGTGAGTCAATTAAATCTCTTTCCTTTATAAATTACTCAGTCTCAAGTATGTCTTTATTAGCATCATGCGAGCAGACTAAGACACTTATTAAATAGGGCATTTTTTTTGTTGCTTTTGAGATTGCAATTATAGAAACAAAATGAAGAAGACTTTAATATTCTTCTTGGCTTCACTAAACTTTAAAAAGGTTTTCTCCTGACTATTGGGTCCTGATTCCCTTTTCTTAGATAACTTACTTTAAAACACAATTATCAACTCTTTCTCTGCTACTCTGGGATGTAAATATTCTCCCAGCTTGCCAGTTTTATAGCTCAAGAATGTATTTTCAAGGACCTAGGAGCCATCTCTTCAAAATGTAACCAAGAAAGATAGGGTACACGCTCCCAGTTTCTGTTAAAAGGTAGGAGTCTAACTTTATCAAGTACCAATTAGTAAACATATTGACCAACCTCTCTTCAACATCTTCCAGCACTTTTCTACCAGGTTAGCCCAGCACTCAAACCCCCCCTGCTTTTTGTTTCAACAGAGTTGAATTCAATCCCTCTTCCCTGTTGCAATGTCTTGAATAAAGCTTTTCTTGCCTGTTTAACTCCTTGTGGTGCCTTCTTACTTTGACATCTTACAGCCCTAAAAGAAAGATTATTTTTATTTCTGTATATTACTGTTCAATTTTTTTTTCATATTAACACCTGGCATGCATATTTCTGAAGTGCGTCTACATGTTTTTTCATTTGTCCTAAACATTTTTCCATTTTTGTTTTTAATTATCACATAATACCTTATGAATATAATGCCTATATAGCTTATTTTTTTCTACTTGAGACAAATGTTAGCTACACAGCATAACAATATTCAATTACAATATTTATTCAAACGCTCTGCCTTTATCATCTTATGGTAAACCCACAAGAATGGTTCATTTTTGTGTTACTTTGGTAATATGAAGGCCATGAAAATTAAACTCAGCAGTAGTAAAGAGGCAAGGAACGATAATTAATACTCATTTTTGTCAGTCAATTCTGGTACGTTGGCTCCAAATTAGTCCAGGCTGTTTCACAATTCTTAATTGCTCCCTACAAAATGTGATCATGCACATTTGGCCATATATTATTGAGTATATTGTTTCCAAAAATACTTCTATTAAGCTGTGAGTGCTAAATGACTCAGAATAATACAAAAGGAGGAAGGAGTAAGTGATAAGCAAGGGGAAACAGGACACATATTTTAATGACAATGGACACACACTTTATACAGAGAGATATTAGGACAAAACAAGTAGGAAGAGGCAGAATGGTGACATGTGGGGAAAAGAAACAGACTAATCCAGGTCTCAGGAGGCAGGGCAGACAGTGAGTTCTACAGCGAAGAATTAGATGTTAGCGATGAGATTTAGAAGAGTTCGTGCTGTGATATATTTTGTTTGTGTCCTTATTTGCTGCATCTTATGAAATAAAACCTCCTTCTTAATGGTAGGCATGAACTATTTTCCTGAGACATTTTAAATGTGAAGGTGATGATATGTCAAATCTGTGTTCAAAGGGTAAGCAAAATGCTTTTGTAAGATAAATACTTTATCATTTGAAGTTTGGGGTTTTGTATTGTTTGGCTTCTTATTTTTGGTTGAGTCTAAAGTAAAATAAGAATTAATAGATACATTAGAGGTCTACAAAAATTAAGAATTTTTTCAGCTATATCATATAAAAAATCAGAGAACTCTCTATAAATGTCTACAGAGATAATATAGAAAATGCTGTAAAATATTTTTAAAAATTTGCTGAACTGTGAAGACTGACAGTTGAGTCATAAAAATCAGATTTTGTGTAACAAAGTTAATACATCTTAAGTTTCTTCTGCCTCTAGAATTAATAAAACAAGAGTGACGAGTGATTGTGGAATTGAAAACAGATTCACTTGCATTTTGAACCACGTCAGGTTTAATTTAGCAGAGCCATTAATTTGAGGTGGTTTTATGTTAATAGTTATGGAGAAGTGTTATTGGGAGTAGAACACTCAGCCAAACGTACTGAGCATGTGCCTTATGGATTCACACAGCTAATGATGGTTTCAAGCAAGCTAAAAAAAAAAATGCCAAGTCATCACAAGCCAGTAATTTTTGGCTCCCTGTCCCCGTATCTCAGAATGCCTGAACCATTGGATTTCTCTAAATCAATATTTAATAATTATTTTGCCAGGTCTCACTTTCTATTATGTCAAGGAAATTTTTATTTCAAATATCTATGACCTTTACAAAGTGACACAAGGTAGTGTCAGAAGGCAGATCAGATTGGTCTGAAACTCTTCTCTCTGCTGAGATCTCTTGCCAGTTTTATATATTTTGAAAGTCAACAAACTCCCAAAATGTGTCATTCTTAATGACTTTTTAAATATCCTTCTAAATCATGTAGGGGAAAGTTTCATTTTGTTGATTCTACTAACTTTTGTGAAACAACTATTCACAACTATTCAGATAATTCTGGAACTTATTAAAAAGTTCCTGGGTGCCAGGCACTTTTTTTTCTTTTTCTTTTTTTTTTTTGAGACAGAGTCTTGCTCTGTTGCACAGGCTGGAGTGTAGAGGCATGATCTCAGCTCACGGCAACCTTCACCTCCCAGGATAAAGCAATTCTTCTGCCTCAGCCTCCCAAGTAGCTGGGATTAAAGGTGCTGCCATCACACCTGGCTAATTTTTGTACTTTTTTTTTCTTTTTCAGTAGAGATGGGATTTCACCATGTTGGCCAGGCTGGTCTCGAACTCCTGACCTCAGGTGATCTGATCAGGCACTATTCTTTGCACTCAAAATGTTAGTGTGAAGAAAAGGAAGTCCACATTATGTTCACATTTAGTTGGGGAAGATAGCCAGTGACAAATGCAAAATATGTCAAGTGGTAATAAGTGTCACAAAGAAAAATGAAGCAGAATAAAGTCACTAAAAATGATAGATCCAGAGATGCTATTTTATATGGAGTATCGAAAGCTTTCTTGATAAAGGGATCTTTGAAGAGAAGCCTCATGAAAGCACATGGAGAAGTGCTTCTAAGCAGTTACAGCAGCAAGTGCAAAGGCCTGCAGATGAGAACATCCTAGGGCTGTTTAAGGAACAATAAGGAGCTTGGTGTGAACCTGATGTGTAAGCTGGGGAGGTATTGGAAGCAAAGGCAGTCAAAAAGGTAGGATGCTGTGTTATGGTATGTTTTCTGTATTTACTCTGAATAACTTAAGAGGGCACAGGTGGGTTTCAAAGAGAGAAATGATTTGATCTGACTCAAGTTTCAGAACAGTTATTGACATCTACATGCCAAATAATACCTAGGTAAAAGTAAGGAAAATGGTTAGAAGGCTCTTGCAAGAATCCAAGTATAAGAAGACAGCATCTTGAACCAGGGAGATAACAGTGGCTACAGTGAGAAGTGGGCAAATTCAGAGTGTATTTTGAATCTAAAACCAATAGTATTTACTGATAGATTGGAAGTGAGATATGAGAAAGAGGAGTAAAGATTAAAGAAAAGTTTTGGTCTGATACAATGAAATTGCCAGTTATTTTGATTGAAAAAACTGCATTTTAGATTCGGAGGGAATAGATATAAAGCATGTCTTTGGGAAGCTTTAATTTTAAGACACTTACTAACTTTTAATTACAGTTATCAAATAAAAAGTTGTAGTTTAGAGGCAAGATTGAGACTGGAGATGTAAATTTGGTCATCAGCATATGAATGAAAATTAAAGTCATGCTATTGAGTGGAAGCATTTAGTAAGTAAGCATAATGAAAGAAGATTATAGATCTGTGGGTGGTTCCTGCGATACTCCATTTCATACAGGTAGGGACAATGGGGCAGATCCAACCAAGACTACTGAGAATGAAGAATATTCATGCTAGGAAGATAATCCACTCAAAGGACCCTTCTGAAAACCAAATAAGAATGCATTCTGAAGATAAGGGATGAATCACTTCTGCCAAGAGTTGTTGATAGGTCAAGTAAACCAAGGACTGGGAAATGATCATTGGGCATTTCAAAACGAAGACGAGTGTGATTCGTCAAGAATCCTTCGTGTGTAAACAGAGGGTGAAGGCCTGCTAAGAATGCGTCCAAGAGAATAGAGAGAAAGGTCATATAAACTCTTAGTATAGACAGTTCTTTCCAGGAGTTGGCAGGCGGTGAGAAGGAACAGTAAATGTTATGGATATTGGTAAAGAAGTTAGGACTTGGGACAAGAGAATATTTGTTAGTTTATTAAGGTATCAATATGAAAAAAGAGATAATTTGTTATAGAAGATAAGCTTATTTGCTTGATAAGAATCTACTGGGTTCCTGACTCTACCATTTTATCCACACCCTCTTTTCCCTTTGCCTTTAGGTAAGTGGTTCTCTGTGAGACGTACTCAGCTTGAGTGTATTCTAGCTCCCTGCCTCCCTAAGACTCTCAGACTTCGTTTGACATTGAGTTGGGTATCAAGAGTCCAAAGAGCTCTCTGCCAAACAGAAAAATGTGTCTCACGCATTGTCATGCAGTGTGCCCCAGCCTCAAAATGGGCCAGCTTGGAACTTCAACTTGATTAAGTTGGGATCAAATGGACTCATAATTCTGCACAGTAGCTTTCTCCACAGCAAAGTTAAATTTACTACAACTCAGTCACGGATAGCATATGCCAGAGAACTTTGCCACCCGCACCTCTTTGAGTTTTGATTTACTGGAAAATGATTTGTTGTTGACTGAAATGCAGACAAATGTTCCCTTCTGAAAAGTGAACATAATGATGGTATTTTCCCCTCCTTCTCACATAGGCACTCTTGCTTTTTCAAACTTTAGTGCCACTTCTGAGACAATTAAGATAATTCGGCCATTTAAGTACTAACAGCCACAGCGGTCTTAGAACCACTTATTTTTTAGTACTAAAATGCAGCAAAAAGACATTATTGCTTATTGGAATTCTAACATTTTGTATTGGGCTTGGACTATAAAAAGCATTGGAGTTGACTTTGTGTTTGTTCTTAAGTAGACATTGAAGCTCAAGAGGAAAGAAAAGATGTTTATGAGAATTCACCTGAAATTAATCTAATTTTGAAACCACCTTGGTGGTGACTTGAGAACAGTTTTGACTTGGACAGAATGGCTTGTGGCCTGGAAGGGATTTTTAGGAAGGAGGAGGACATTAAAGCCAAAGCAATAGAGGGACTTCTAGTCCTATCAAACTAAGAGCTTTCTTTCCAAAGATGAAAAACTAATTGTATTCCTTTTGTGGTTTTCATGAAACCACTTATAACGCAGATTCACCCTATACAGCCCTTTAATAATGTAGTTTTCATAATGTAGTTAGGCAGCTGGAAGCTGACTGTGCCCTGCACTTCAGCTGAAATGAAGTCTGTAATGGGAAGGTGAGAAGCAGTGACCTACTTTCACCCGGCGGGGTAGAAATATGTCCACATTTGCAGTAAGTGGCATTTTCAGAGATGAACTTACTTTTTAAATGTTAGGAATGAACACTCTGAAAAGGTATTTCTTATAATTCAAAATTTCTCTACCCGAATGAAGCACAAAATGGTGCCTGTCCCAGAGTGTTGACCAACTTTAGAGGTGGCAACCCTAAAGCTTAATACTAGCTTTGACATTTATTAATTGGGTAAACCCTCTGAGCTTCCTTTTTCTTCTCAGTGAAATGAAGAAAGGGATTAAAAACAAAAATAATAGTAAACCATATAAGATGACAGGCTATTCTAAATACGTGATATTGATGACAGTGGCAGCCAGTCTGGAGTGGCCACTGCCATGACACTGGCTGCAGTGGGGGAGGCATTGCTGGGGCTGCATGCTCCACAGAGAGGCAGGAGCAGGGAACAGGCAGAAGTCCCGCCCGCTTCCAAGTTGAAGGGTGGGGAACCCCATTCTCCTGAGCGCAGCTGTAGCTGCCCAGCCACGGCTGCGGATGGGACATCTCTGCACTCTCAGGGGCCAAGGAAGCCCCCCTACCCCCACAGGCTGGGAAGTGCCCGTTCCTGCTGCCTGGCCTCTCCCTACTCCCAGTGCCTGCTCTGATTTCAGAGCAGAGTTGTGGCCAAGCCCAGGCGCTGTCATGACCCAGCCAGGTGTGTGCACGCTGGGGCAGCACTGACACACACTAGCCCCCTGCTGCGTCAGCCCACTCTGGACTTTGGGTGCCGATGAGCCGGGGAGGGAGGCTGGAGGGGGGATAAGGGCAACTTGGCAAGGGACTGCAGGCACCCTCTCTGCACAGACAGCCTGGGCATCCTGGGTGCCAGGGACGGCAGAGGTGACAGGCTCCTGGGGGGAAAGGGTCCCTGGTGAAACCTTACCTTCAGGCTAGGGATGGCTTGAGGCCTGGGAGTTGGGCTGCCAGTTCTGTGGACCCAAGTGAGAACTTATGGTGCCTTTTCCAGGCCTGTCCATGGCCACCCAAGGACCAATCAGCACCCACTTCCTCTCCTCTGAAGCCTATACAAATCCCTGTCCTCAGCCAGACTTGGGCAGACAACAGGACCACCTGCCTGCAGAGAGGAACTACCCACTGTGGGTCTCCTCTAAGCCGTTCTGTCATTCAATAAAGCACTTTTTCACCTTGCTCACCCTCCACCCTCCACTTGTGTGCATACCTCATTCTTCCTGGATGCAGGACAAGAACTCAGTACCTGCCAAGTGGCATGGTTGGAAAAGCTGTAACACAGCAGGGCCGAAACACTCTCCTTGCTTGCCGTGTGGCAGGCAATGAGAAGAAGAAGAGAGAAGAGCTGCAGCCCTTTTGGGGGCCCCGACCTAGAAGATCCCTGAGTCAGGCTGTGATACCCTCTTTGGAACTCTGCAGCTCCTGTCATCTCCAAGCTTTCAGGTGCCACCGTGTTCCCCAGTGCCGGCCGTGGAAGCTGCTTGTGGTATGCCTGGTCTAGCTGCAGCCTCGCAGGGAGCCAGTACCAGGGAGCCAGCACCCGCGCTGGTGCCTGGAGCTGCCTGCCATGCCTCGGCCGGGATGCCTGGCTGTGCACAGTGGCTGGGCCCCAGGCTCCTTCACTCACACACCCCTCACTATTCCATGCTCCAGGCCTGACTCACCCTTGGCAGGTATGGGATCCAGGCCAGTAACACAAACCCAGTGCAGACTGCCAGGCCGAGTGGGCGGAACAAGGGCAGCAGGCCGAGTAAAACTCAAGCAAAGGCACCACTGGCCACAGAGGTCTCTGACCAGAAAAGTGACACCCCAAGGATCCTATGACAATATGTTTTAGCTAATAATTCTCAACACCTTAAATAGGCGAATATTAATTTTGTTCTCATTTTAGAGAGAAGAAAACTGAAAGATAGGAAAGATGAGCAACACAGCCAAAGTCTCAGGATGAGGAGGGTGCACAAATTAGGTTTTAAACTAGGAAGGGTGACTTCAGAGTCCATTCCATTAACCACATCATACTTCTACTATGGGACTGTGAGACTTAACTTAGGTGATATAGGCAAAACACCTGTCATGTTGTAGGTGTTTAATAAATGCTAAGCATTATTGTTGATGGATAGAAAGCCTGAGCCAGTCACAAGTATTTATCTCCTTGAGTCCCGGTGCCTGCAGTATGCTATAGCCCCAAGATCCGGTCTTACTCATGGTGTAAAGTTCTATGGTCAGTGGTCTCGGTAGAGTTCATCTTCAATCAAAATTTGGCAGGTAAATACAGTAAGAAATAGAACGGTTAAAAGCTAGTAAACAAAACGAAGAAACCTGAGGCATTTATTTAGGAATCTCAGCTAAAAATGCCACATCTAAACCAAAAAGAGAAGCTTGTGATTCAAGCAGTAGAAGACCTTCTTCCCTACTGTTTTCTTGCCCTTGATACGGTTGCCACCTTCATTCTTTATCTCTGTTGCTTTGGCTTCAAAACCTTCCCTGTTATTTCAGCATTAATAGCAATCCATGTTATCCTCTTAGCTGGATCCAATGTACTCTTTGTTTCACTTTCTTTGACTTTATCCAAAATTGTTGTTACTTGCTAAATTTTTAGAAAGCTGTCCCCCACCCCAATAAACCAGTAATCTACTTCTATTAATTCTTACTTAAAAGATATTGTGTCATTTTCTATTTGTTTATACTTAGATTTACAAGTAGTTCAGGACATCTACTGCTTGGCATTTTAAAAGCGTTTTTTTCCCTTTCTTTCTTTTTCCTGCCCTCTTTTCTTCCTTCTTCTCTCTCTCTCTCTTTCTTTTTACTATATATAAATATTTCTTGAAACTAACATCGTAGCATGAAGTGAAGGCCAATAAACTACTAAAGTCACCCAATCTGGCCTTCATAGTGGAAATTATCCATTCTCTTCTCATTATCTGACTGTAAATTAAGTGTGCCTATTTAATTAGGTCTCATTTTAACTTGGTAAATAGGCAAATTTGTAGAAACCATTTTGTACCAGAGCTGTACTAAGAATTGTGATTCTAAACCATGGATTCTATTGTGGTCTTAGTTCAATCACTTAAAATCCCTGAAGCTTTATATCTTCCTTTGTATAATAGAGATATTCATGCCTGCTTCATTGCACTGCTATGAAGTTTATACAATATATATGTTATATATCACCAAAGTTATAGCCCAAAAGTTAACGGTCTAGCCCTGGTTAAAGAAGCTCTCCAAATTCTTTCAGAAAACTTGTCTCCTAGATGATTGCTGCATTATCCCTAGGCTGTGCTTCCAATCCTTGTTAGTCAAGGTGGTTGCTAGAACTTCAGTCATCACATTCACCTTCCAGGAAACAGAAGGGCAAAAGGAGTTTAGAAAGACAGGTTCCCATTTACTTTTAAGGCAATTTTACAGATGTTAGATGCATCTTTTAACTTGGTCATGGCCACACATACCTGTAAGGAGGAGAAGGAAATACTTATTTGGGAAGGAAAGGACCTAACTAAAATTTGGCTTCTTAATATTGAGGAATGAGAGAAGAATAGTTATCGATAGTTGGCTTGAGTGTCTGCCACAGATAGCAAGCATACACCTATGATTTTATCATTTAACTTGAACTGAAAAAGGAAAGTAAAATTGTAACAAAATATGTGTTTCTATTCCAATGCTTTATCTTTTAGCTTAAACAAGATAATGGATGTGGAAACTGTTAAAAGGAGTAAAATGCCTAAATAATTGTTAAGAGAGATGTTTTTGTTTCCTTCTTTTATGGTGAGTGGTTTTCTAAGTGGTTGTGTATCAGGATATTAAAGAATCACTGAATCGTGAGCTAAAGGATAATTTTACATAAGAGAGTCAGAAATATTTAAGAAACATAGCTAAGCACAGCGTCAGAGGGATTTGACGTACACTTTGATGCCTGAAAGGAGGCACTTCCGAGCCTAGCAGAGGGTCATAATTTTTGACTGAATATGCTTGCATTTTTCAAAAACAGGGATAGAATTATTTCTTTTACAAGCCTAATCATTGAACTCACTCAGTATTGCTTATAAGAAAAAAACAAGTTAATTAGCTGTGTGTATATGGGGGAAAATAGCATTAAATAAATACAATGCATTAATATGTTATAGCTATTAAGATATCCAGCGTATATACCAGGTATAGCTTGTTTCCATAATTGGAATTGGTGAGCTATATGATAGGGATTTGTCCCAAGACTTTATCTGTAAGTAAATTAATAGTAAATTGCTAACTCCTAAGGTGATTTTAAGGTCAAGGATGAGGTAATACAAATATCAATAGGAGAGACAGAAAGATAGATACAGAGACACAGCCCTAGCACCTCATGCATGATTAATAAATTATTCATGTGATGCTTAATAATTTTTAACTCCTTTAATTTACAATTACTTTGTTTTTTTCCTCTATACGTGATGAATAAATGCATAGGATATCTGAGTTCTTAAAAGATAAGATACATAACCCTCTAGATGTTTCTGAATTTTCTAGGTGCCATCCATCTCTCATAATCCTCCAACTTTCCTCCACAGATAGTCCTGCTGACCCACTGCATGCCTGTAGGATAAATGGGTGTGATTATCTCATGAAAAATTTCAAAGAAAAGAGGGAAATAAACATGGGAAAAACTAGGGTGTGTAAGAAAGTACATCAAAAATGCTTTTAAAAAGTGCTTAGAAAGCGTGGTTGTCCTCTGGAGATAATAATTCGCTATTTAAGGTTATAGGTATGGCTAAGCAAAACAAAACAAAAAAAATAATCAGAACTGGAAAATCAAACTTATGTCCTCATTTTAATTCTAGTACTGTATCAGCCCAAAAGCTGTAATCTTAAGTGGAATGGCTTGCAAAAAAGGCAAAATACTACATCTTGGCGAGTTAAATTAGAATGACTTCCCCTTAGAATGATGTTGTAAGAGGGAAAAGATTTTGTTTAGGACTAGACAATTCACCCATATGAAAAAAAAAAAAAAAACTTAAGCAAAGAAAATGATGATGTTGAGACACATTTTAATAACTTTCTTATTAGTCAAATGTATGCATTGATATCAAAGAAATGTCTGCAAAGAGTATTAATATAGAATATTTAGGGAATTCCTATTTGCCAGTAAAGAGACTCTTTCACTGACTGGGCCTGCACTGAGCACAACAGAGAGAAAAGAAGCCATTTCTTCCTTTTGAAAGACAGACTGGTCACCATAGACCAGATAAAAGGACGGAAGAGGAACAAAGTTGTGATTAATTCCAACTGAGTTCTGTCAAAAGAAAAGTGATACCTACAAAACATTCTTGATAGGTCTAACCAACCATGGTCACCATTATCATTATCTCCTATGATGACAGATGTTGGTAAAATTTATCAGAACTGCCCAGAAATATTCAACCTTTATTCAACCTATTCCTCATGCCCTTGCATTCTGCCATCATTTTTTTTTTGCCTTCAAATTTCTGACTCTCCATTGACTTGTTGGTAATTCAAGTATATTACGTCTCTTTTGACTTCCTTCTACAATCTTACATACACCTACTTTGACCAGGACATACCTCTGAACTCACTGTTTCTTTACCAACATTTCCCCACACTCAGCATGTTGCATGGTCACGATTAAGAACAGTCCTTGTTGGAAAGGGTTACTGCTTCTAAAAACCTGGTTATTCTAGGGAAAATGTCTTGGAAAATTTGAACACTAGGATATGATAGGTCCCAAAGAATCATTTATTCCTCCTGGGTAGCTACAGAAATTTACTAGAATTAAATAAGCATTTGAATAACGCTTTTCTTTGGGGGAAAATTGATTCTCCTACATGCTTTCTCATTTTAAAACGAGATATAATTCAGTACTATAAGGTACTTGGTCTCACCACTAACCCTATTTAACAGTTTAAGAAAATGAATTATACAGAAGTTAATAACTTACCATAGTTTGTAAAGCAAGGTAATTATAGAACCTAGAGAAGGACTCAGATCTCATGACTTATAATCCATGTCTTTCCACAGTAAAATGGTGGCTCCTTTAAGTTCTCCTGCCTTTTGTAGATCTCAGGGTGTACATTTTTGTTGGCTGTGTTTCTAGTCTACAAAGAATAAAGCTCTATTTTTTTTTTTTGCCGTAATACCTCAAAGACTGAAACAATTTTGTGTGTGTGTGTGTGTGTGTGTGTTACTTCTCTCAATTTAATGAAAGTGCTTCTCTGCAACAATCATACCATGCATATCCTACTAATTCCTTATCCTTTCTCCAGTGAAAGCAGAATGCTATTCATCCCAATTTATCAGCAAGAAGGTCATCCCCGTGTTGGTCCTTCATGACCCCTACCAGAATCAATTAAGAATTCACTTATGCAAAATGGTGGCTTAGGGAAATCCATTTTGGCTTCTAATGCTACTTTTCCCCAGAAGTGAAGAGATACTCATGTTTAATGCAGATTGTCACTTGTATAAACCAGAGTGCTTTTAAAACAGTATCCCATTATATAATTAGGATAATAGCTTCTTTCTCTTGGTTGTTCTTTAATATTTCAGAAAAAAATATCTTCCTCTCAGTAATCTGTGTTTTTTCAGGCTGTATGTTTTTAATTCAATTGATCTTTCTTCACAGTTCTGGTTTACTCCTGCATTTTATCATTGTGAGAGGGGCTCTTTGCAATTTCTCTTATTTCTTTATATTTTCTCCAAAGCATGGCATCAAGAATTAGATGTGGTAATGCTTGTGGGTAGCTGCAGTTACCTAAGACATCCTTCAGGCAACTGGAGCTAATTTAGCCTAATAGCCTGAAAATCTCATGATATACAAAAAAGCTAGAGTTTTCCATTTTCCTTTTTTGTTTGTGCCAACACAAGACTAATTTCAAGGACACACTTTTGAAGCTGGAGTTAATGTTCATAGTCTAAGCTTTGATATTTGATTTTTATAAAATAAGAGACCTGACTTTTATTAACTTAGAGTGCTCATTTTTCATATTGGACACAACACAATTTTTAATAGCCAGAATGGATAAAGTTATCTGAGCCTCTGAGGTTTCAAAAATCGTCAAGAGGATTCCAGCAACTAGAACTGTAACAAGCAGTCACCAATAAATACAATTGTTAGGATGAATGAATGAAAAGAAGAATCAATGATTACTTTTTCATTCATTCACACAATCAATAAAAATGGAGGAATCATTCTGTATAAGGCACTGTTCTGGTTGCTGGGGATATATTATAATACAACACATATACAAAATTCCTGACCTTGGAACTCATGTTCTATTGGAATGAAAGAGAAAAACAAAAGTACACATTCAGTAAATTAAAAATGAAAAGAGAAAAAATATGACAGAGTGAAAAGAATGGAGGATGTAAATACAATTTTAAATAGGATGACCAGGACAGGCCTTGGTAAGAGAGTCACATTTGAGGGAGGCAAAAGAGACCTGCATCTACCTAGGGGAGATAAATTCCAGGTAAAGGGAATAGCCAGTTCAAAGGCCCTGAGTTGAAAGTATAGCAACAAGGCCATTGTGGTTGCAACAGTGTGTGTATGAAATTCGTTGAGAGAGAGGAGAAATAGGAATAAATCCTTATAGACCATTAATAGTATTTTGGCAGTTACTCTGATTAAATAGGAAAATACTGTGGAGGACTATTCTTCTTCTTTTTTTTTTTTTTTTGAGACAGAGTCTCGCTCTGTTGCCCAGGCTGGAGTGCAGTGGCACAAGCTCCGCCTCCTGGGTTCACACCATTCTCCTGCCTCAGCCTCCCGAGTAGCTGGGACTATAGGCACCCACTACCACGACCAGCTAATTTTTCGTATTTTTTTTTTTTTTTAAGTCAAGATGGAGTTTCACCATGTTGGCCAGGATGGTCACATCTCCTGACCTCGTGATCTGCCTGCCTCGGCCTCCCAAAGTGCTGGGATTACAGGTCTGAGCCACCACACCTGGCCAATACTGTGGAGGACTTTAACGAAGAACCCTTTCCTAGGACTTTCTATCAGAATAGAAATACATGGCCTTTCTAAACCTAAAAATACATAATATGGGAAAGGAGCATACTGCATCTTAGATTCAATTCCAGTAAGCAATCTCTGAGATCCTGTAATCTAAGTCTTCTGTTTTATAAGTAAGGAAATGGCTTGGAGGAAAGATAAGCTTTGTCCAAGATCATATAGTTGAATGCTATTATTTGTTTGTTCTTATTACCTGACACTGGATCTTTATATAATGATAGTAAAGAGGCATGTAGAGACAAAGGTCCTGGGTGTTGATTTAATTTGTTACAGTTGAGGCTTTGTGTCATGACAAATCTGTTTCATGTCTACATTCTGTCCCATGTTAAAAATAAATAAGTTAACCATTCTTAATTTGTTACCTCACAAGCAAAGGAGGATCTGTGCCTAGCAGCTTAAGCTTGAGTCCCTTTGCAGCTCAAGTTTTAAATCCTGATCTACAAGTTAATATAATAGTTGTGTATCTAAGAACGGTAGCTTGACCTCTCCAAAGCTGAGTATCTTCATCAGCAAATGCAAGTATTAATAGTAACTATCTCACAGTTCTTGTGAAGTTGGAATGAGTTAGTGTCAATTATGATATGTTATTTTAATTATTACTAAATATAGGTCAAATAACACTCATTGACACCTGTATGTTTCAAGCACTCAGACACAGATATGAAAAGATGTTTCTACTCTCTGAGTAGCCTAAAGAGGTAAATAGATGTCATAAACTCAATATGATAATCCATTAGCCAAATTGCAATAAAGAACTACGCAGAATTCAGTGGAGTAAATAATGGAGAAAAGATCCCTAAGGAGCACATTAATATATTTAATACACTGCTTAAAATAGGATGGAAATTAGAAAAATTGAAGAAGTAGAAAAGTAGCCGAGTTTAACATTTGTTCATAGGAAATGGGAATTTTTGTTAGGGAAAAAGTGACAGTTGAGCTAAGCTATGAGTGGCTGGGGTTGTGTATATACTTGGAGTTAAAGATGGGTATTCAAGGTGAAAAAATGCAGTAGCAAAGAAACAGAGGTAAGAAAATAAAAGTCTTGAAAAGATATTTTTAATGAAATTGTGAAGGTAGGTTTTATTTGTGGGAAGCTTTACAGCGGCTTTAACCAAAAGCTAATATTTAGGTAATTAACATTTTAGAAAGACCAAGAAGTGATAAATAGGAGTGAAAAAAATTGAAAGCACTGTTGACACTCTACCAGGATCTAGAAATTAAAGGGAAAAAATCACAGTGAATGGGGGTTAACACCTTTCCTTCACAACATCAGCATTACTCAAAATGGTAACGTTTCTCTGAGACATTGATGGTGCTTTTGTTTCTTGCAGGAAGATGTTCTCTGTCTTGGAGCCACATGTGTCATGTGGCAGTTGCTACGGTAACTAGTTTTAAGGAATGTCATCCAGTTACCGAGTAAATAGTCTTGTAAGGCAGATATTACAGCTGACATGTAAATTAAGGCTGCCCCATCTCTGTCAGCTTTTCTATTCTGAATTCCCTTGCTTTCCATATTTAAGAGAGAACTCCTTTTCTTTGCAAAAAATCTCCTTTTCTTAACTAGCAGGATATCATTCGGATTCAAAGTTGACATTCCTTTGTTTCTTATTTTAGTATCCTATACCTGGGCATTAATTTATAAATACTACTCTGAGCTGGCAATGACAGATGCTTAAGTTGGTATACATAAGCTGAATATTTTTTTTTCTTTGGTGGTCAAGGTGAGAAAACAGTAACACCTGCTTTCAAAATAATCTAGATCAAAATCATTTTCTCTAGTTTTTATAATGCTGATCTCTTTGATTCTATTTCTCGTTAAAGCATTTGAGTAAACTCCAAACTGCAGGTTAATAAGTGTTAGTTCTACTTTTAGAAACATTTTAGGTTCATCTGGGGTGTACATAGGTGGTCCTCTTTATGAGCAAACACTGTAGTTTTTATACCTCAACGTATATAGTTTCCACTTCATCCCCAAAATAGAAAGCATGTGCTTTGCCTCTTGTTTACCAAAATTGTGCCTGCCTTTCAGGCACTTTACAACAATGCTAATATCGCATTTGTGGACATTTAGCTTTTGTGTGCAGCTAGACTACAATGATTCATTTTGAAGAGTGTAAAATTCTCACGCAAACTATTTTCTCTTCTATATTCTATGACTTATACTTCTAAATCAGGTCATACCGCTAGAAAACAATGTGGTTTGCCTTTTCCATAGAAATATTCTCACAGTCCTACTGGATAATTGAAAATTTTTCTTTTTTCAAAGATCACCAGAAGAAATAAGCATAGGAATTTGTATCATCAAAATATTACCAAAATTGGCCAGTCAAGATATCACTTGCTCCCCCTACACAAAAACCTGTGAAATAGGTTTTTTTTTTTTTTTTTTTTTTCCAATTATAATGACTGGAATAAATTTCACTATATATAGATTTGGACTTCTTTTTTTTTTTTTTTTTTTTTTTTCCTCAGAGCATTATAAACTTTCACAAATCCTTTTTCATGTGCTCTTGGGAAGTCCACAGCTTAGTGATATATAAGTGCAACAGATGGTCTTAGATTTGGGGTTTTCTTTTTTTTTTTTTTTGAGGGAGTCTCGCTCTGTCGCCCAGGCTGGAGTGCAGTGGCCGGATCTCAGCTCACTGCAAGCTCCGCCTCCGCGGTTCACGCCATTCTCCTGCCTCAGCTTCCTGAGTAGCTGGGACTACAGGCGCCCGCCACTACACCCGGCTAGTTTTTTTGTATTTTTAGTAGAGACGGGGTTTCACCGTGTTAGCCAGGATGGTCTCGATCTCCTGACCTCATGATCCGCCCGTCTCGGCCTCCCAAAGTGCTGGGATTACAGGTGTGAGCCACGGCGCCTGGCCTTAGACTTGGTATTGTTACTGTTATTTTGGTATGATTATCTCACCATACATTTGTCTCATCAGTTAAAATTCTGTTTGGCTATGAGAAACAGAGATTTAAGGATTAGCTAAACAAAAAGTGGTTGAACTCCTCCTGAAGAGGTTCATCTCAGGCTGGTCTGATAGAGATTCAAGCACTTTCTTTTTGCTCTGACATTCTTAGTTCAGAGGTTCTATACTTGAGATCAATTCATGGTCACTAGAGGGAAGGTGAAGCGCTAATTGGTCTATTTCTGGAAGAAGGTAGTAGAATGGTAGGTGGTAAAAATCACATGCAAACTTAACCAGTCCTCACTTTTTTTTAAAGTGTTTCCCTAGAAGCTTCACCAAGAAAATTTGCTATATGTTCCATTGGTTGGAACTTAATTACATAACCACTTCTACCTGTAGGGGAGCCTGAAAAATGTAGCTGGGCCCTTTAGCACACCAATTCCAGATTCTATTAGGAAAGCACAAAGGGAGAATGTTTATATGATGGACAGCTGGAGTATCTGCCTCATTACCCTTGCATTCAGCTGTCAAGGAGGCTGAATTGAAAGAATAAAAGATGCCACTTGAATATATAAGAACTCCCCTGGGAGGCAGAACATGTATACATATAAATCCCATATAAGACAGAGATGAGGCAAATTATCCAAGTACAGATGACATCAGTTATAGACTCCAGAGATGCTGAAGATTTCATGGAAGAAAAGGGATTTAAGCTTTTGTTCATATGGCCTACATTCCTACCTTTTAAAAAACTGTATAACAATTTGCAATAAAATTTTCAGATATATTGGTTGTTACATAGATGAGTGCTTTTTAATAAGTTACTTGTAAAGGATAGAGGGAGAGAGAGACTATGACTATTTCAACTTGGCAAATTTCACATTTATAATTTTTAATGTTGCTTGCTTACTAAGTCATCATCTACAATTTCGATCACAGTGCCCAAGACCACAGAGGTAACAACAAAACAAACACAGAATACTGCTTCACCCAGGTGAACTGGTTTATCTTAGAAATGACCTGAATATAATATAGATCAAAGTAACTATGCAAATGGAAAGGATCAAAATGAGTATAGAAGTGAGAGTAGATAAGTCAATGGAATCTCAAATTGTTGCATTTTTTAGTGTCTTCTGCATTATCCCCATTGCCAACGTATTTCTCTTTTGACATTTTTTAATGCATATGCAAATTTGTATCAATTTTATGAGTGTTTAAATGAAATTGACCCACCTACCCCATTCACTGACTTGGGGGTAGTAAAAAAGGAGTAGGTGAATATTTCAGATCTGTTCTTACACTTTACCTTGGAGTCCTCATTTTTTATCCCCACGTTTATAGAACCCTTCCATTTTATATCTTCCTGAGTTCTGATCCTTCACCTATTTAGGTTATTATAGTCCTCCTGACAGATTTTTGGAGTCTCCAGGCTCTGATCCTTTGCAATCATATGAGCTTTGTATAGAGGGTGTTATACCATAGTGATTAAAACCGTGGTGCTGGTGTTAGATGACTGGAGTTCATAGTCCACCTTCACTATTTACGAGTTATGAATATTTAACCTTGGACAAATTACTCTCTTCTCAGAACTTCAATTTTCTCATTTAGAAAACGCAACTACCCATAGTCCCTCCCTCACTGAGTTGTTGGAGAAATAATTATCAGATGGCCTCATATTCTTGAGCTTTCTCTTCAAAGCCACATAGGGCAAAAGAATCCATCCATTCAGATTATGATTCTAAGAACTAATCTTTTCATCCATCTCACCGTTCTACCAGAGATTTGCCAAATCAAGCATGGATATTAGTGTTCTAACACTTTTCATCCTTTATTTTACCTGAAATTCATTTTAATATTGTATCTAGCATGGAAAGTTCTTGATATTGGTCAAAGAATACAAGATTTCAGTTAGGAGGAACAAGTTAAAGAGATCTATTGTACAACATAATGATTATAGTTAATAATAACATATTCCTGAACATTGCTAAGAGAATATAGCTGCCTAATATTTTAAGTGTTCTCACCAAAAATGATAAGTATATGAGATAATGTCATATGATGATTAGCTCAGTTTAGCCAATTCACAATGTATGCATATTTCAAAACAATATACTGTACATGATAAATATACACGATTTCATTTGTCAATTAAAAAATTTTTTTTCTAAAAATTAAAGTTCTTTAGCACTGGACAGATTTGGAAATGCATTAGATATGGTTCAGATATGAGGTAGTAGGCTTTAGCTTGTCAGGTATAAGACAAAGAGGTATGAGCCTTAGGATATATTAATGACGTAATATAGGAGAAGTATCTGGGGACAAATACAGGACATTTTGTGTGCTTGTGCATTTCTGCACATCTGCATTTCTGACTTCCCTGCTCTTTCCCAGTGTTTTCCTAAAAAAAAAAAAAAAAAAAAAAAAAAGAAGGCTTTTGGAGAAGGCTATGATCCTACCAGGTGGTACACAGTTGTGCTTTTTTGAGTCTGTGGGGTTTCCCTCCTGCCCCCTTAATCTAAGGACTAAGAACTAGTCTATGAACTAATTAATAAATTGTTAAAATAGCAAAGTCTAGAAATAAAATTTCACAAACTTTTTTCCCCTTGTGCTGTCTGAAAGTTTTGAAAAAGTAATAGAAATATATGACAAATAAAAGAAAGCTTTTCTATGTTCTCAAACCTGAATGGAGTCAAAGAACACAATCTGTGTTTAGCTTATCATATTTGCATGAATAAAAATGTACAGCTATTGAAGATAAATTTAAATTACTGATATATGTGAAGAAAGAGACATATTTCCCCTATTAGCCATGCATTCTAGAAATAACCATTAGCATTGTCATGTATTTTCTTCTAGGTGTTTTTATGTGATGCATTTTATACAAGCCTGCTCAAACTCAAATTGAATGCAATTTTTTTTTTCTAATGTTAATTTAAACATAGACTATGTAGCTTTTCATATTATTGTAGAGTTTTTATAACTAAAATCTTAAAATGATGGTAACTATTCAGCTACTGTTGAATGTCAAGACTTTCTCAGGTTTTTTTGTAATATTGTAAGTAATACTGATATTAACAATTTTTTCCCCTAAGGCCAACATTCCATGTTGTCTTTCTATGATTCTTTTCTCGGTTTTTATAAATCACTAGGATGGCATTTTCACTTGAACTTTCTTAACCTTTTGACTCAATTTCTTTAGCTTATTTGCACACATGAATTATCTTTCCTAGTAGTGGTAAAAATACTTTGGAAGATCTTATTTCCTTAAAATATTTACCACATTCTAAAAGTTCTCTAAACATTTATCAAGTAAATGTCTAAAGAAAGAGCAATTAAGAAATACAATGGTTTTACTTCCAGAACACTTTGTCAACGTAGCCACTTGTTTTGACAATTGCCCAGGAGGGTTATATTTCCTTACGGTTAAATGCAAAGTTGCTAAAATTAAAACATAAGTTCATTCAATGAAGGCTCTTAAAATTGGCAGAAGTGTTGACTTAACTAAACATTAGCCTTGGCAAAATAAATGTGAACAGGCAGCCAACTCACAAAATTACTAATTGTTCTTGCTTGACTGTGTGTATTGTCATTTAGTCTTTCACTATGACGTGTGTGTGTGTGTATCTTGATAACACATGTATGTAATATTATTTGAACTTTGCCTTAAGTATTTCAAAAGCATAGTTCATAAGTGAATTATTTTGTATTTCAATTATTTAATGGATAGAAGAGGATATATATATTCACATACACATACTATTATTGGTAACTAGAATATTTTTATTCATTATGTACTCATTTAGCCAACTAATATTTTGAAATGCAGGCTGTAACTTTGAACACAGGACTTTTGAAATATGGTTCCTAATTTAAAATAGTGATTGACAACCAGGAATCCCCACTCTTACCCAGGGAACGTTTCGACAATGCCTGAAGGCATTTTTGATTGTTCTGTCTGATGGGGGACAAGTGCTACTAACATTTAGTGATTAGGAGTCAAGAATGCTAAATATCCAGTAATACACAGGACAGCTCAGACAACAAAGAATTATCTAATCCCGTATATCAATGTCATCGAAGTTAAGAAACCCCATCTTAAAACATCGCACATTTTTTATCAATGGAGTTAAGATTACAATAGGAACCAAGGATAACTATTTCTGGTAGAGATACTAAGGAGGGTGTTGTCAACTTCCCCTGGAAAAGAATGACAGATTTGGGAAGGTGATGCTGAGTTCAAGGGGGCAAGGGGAAATCATTCTAGGGAGAGGCAAAAGCTTGAAAAAAGTCATGAAAATATGACACTAAAACCAGTTTCATTGAACTGGAGTTCAAAGTGGTGGTATAGAACCCTATGAAAAATAAGTCTAGACCAGTAGTCAAAGGCTCAATTACCAAAATTCAGTTTTGTAAGCTAGAGTTTGTACTTTGTCCTATAGGCAAAGAAAATCCACCAAAAGGATCCATGGATTCAAAAGCATGGACTAGTTACTCTTAGAAGGAAAACACCTCTGGCAGCCAAAAGAAAATGAGAAACAATAAAACTGATTAGTGGCATGGATGTCAATTTGGCTAATAATTAAATCTTGCAAGTGAAAAATCCTAAGACGCTAATATATCTCTATATGGGTGGGGCTTAAGGATAGATGCTTACGGTATCCTTAAGGTATCCATAATGGTAAGGTAAAGGAGGCTGAGAAAATGGAATTTGCCTCTCCATTGAAGGTGGGGGTTGAGGAAAGGAAGCCATTCTCAATGGTTTCTAGTTTTCTGCTTTGATTATCCAGAAAGATGAGAGTGCCACATTCCAAGGTACAAATTTCTGAGGGATTATTTGGAAAAATCACGAGTTCTCTTCTACACATTCTGAGTTTAAGCTAATGGTGGTCCTGCAGTTCTGTAACCCAAAAAAACAAGTTCACATTGGATGTATAAACAAAAATGTTCAAAAATGAGTTACTTGAAACACTGGAAGTAGAATAGGTTTTTCAAGAAGACCATTAAAAGAGAAGACCAGTCCTCTGAAAATACCAATATTTCATTGTTAAGTAGAGAAAGAGAAAACAACTTTTACTTGTCAGAATATATAGTTAGAGATACAATGAGGACAAGAACAATGGCATAATGAAATAGAGCAAAAGGGACATCTGGTATTTTAAAATTAAGGCAATATAGAAAAATTCTACTTATCAATTAAATTATGAAAGAAATATTTTAGAAATGCTTGTACGTGGTAAAAAATAAGAAAAGAGAGCTTTTAGATGCTGCAGTGAAGAAGAAATTCAAGGTAAGATCAGTAATCAAAGGCACAAAACATCAGAGTTCTCAGGGGGAAGCAGTCATTAAATGTTAGGTGTGACATTTTCATGCCCTCAGAGGTGAGTGCAGGTAGAAGGTGACTGCATCTGTACTACCTGCAGAAAAACATTGAGACAGGAGATCATTCTGCTATGCCTTTGATGTTAGAACTAGAAAAATTCTGACCACCAGCCATCATTTAAAATGAATCGTTTTTGAGAAATTGGCCGTATGAGACACCTTTAAGGAAACCTGTGAGTTCTGAATTTGTATGTAGGATGAGAAGAGCAAGTTGAGAAATTCACAAAAACCTAATACGAAATCAGTGAAACTGACGACAACAGTGAAGAGGTGAATATGAAATGACACACGGTGATCATTGCTATAGACTGGGGCTCCTGAAATGCTCCTATATTAGTTGGCTTGGGCTACCATAAGAGACTACCATACACTTGTTAGCTCGAACAACAGAAAGTTATTTTCTCACAGTTCTGGAACTAGAAGTCTAAGATCCAAATGCCAACCAGGTTGGTTTTGGTAAGCACCCTCTTCTTGGCTTGCAGATAGCCGCCTTCTTTCTACATCCTCACATGGCCTTGTCTCTGTGTGTGCGCGTTGTTGGGGTTTCTTCCTTTTCTTACAAAGATACCAGAGACCTGATCTCCAAATACAGTCACCTAAGAGGTTAGGCCTTCACCATATGAATTTTGGGGAGCACAATTTTTCCATAATGACCCCATGAAGGTGACTTAAGAGTGAAATATTTAAATACCCAATGGGAATTCATAATGGAAAGTCAGAAAATGCAGCAAATAGGAGAATTTATACCCCCATAACTAGAGATAATAGAATTGTCCAGAGAGGACATTAAAATGAATGTGTTTGAAAGTTCAAATAAGAGAAAAAATTTACCACACACATCAGACTTGGAGAAGGACTCCAATATTGAACAGTGGAGCTATATGCTGTATGATTTTGTGAACAAATACATTTGTTAAGATGTAGTTCAGTGTAAACAAGCATTAGTGACTTGCAAATAGATCTGATTAACCAGACATGCAGCTTTGATGTGAAGATTTAAGACAAAATGACATACCACAGAAAACATGAGAGGAATTATAGACAAGGAGGATAGAAAGAAAAGAATGATACACTAGTTTGTTATTTGCCTGAAATAAAAAAAACAATATCAATCTTCAGAATGAGTACTACATCCACACATTGTTTAATTAAAAGCAAAAGTTCACCTAGTTCTATTGCAGTGAAATTTCCAAACTCACACAAACAGAAAACATATTGAAAGCAATCAAGAATGAGATAGCTATTGCAATCAAAGGAATGGAAATTAGAATGACAGAAGATGTCTCACAGCCATGATGGAGACCAGATGCCCCAACAGAACGAAACTTTAAAGAGTGGATGGAAAATAATTGTTTACCTAAAATTCTACATTTAGCCAAACTTCAATTCAGGGGTGAATCCAAATGGGGAAAAAAATCCCATAAAAATAGTGAGAATTAGACTTTATAGACTGTCTGTCTCTCTGTCTGTCTGTCTACCTACCAATTGATCGATCTATCGATCTATCTATATGAGAATGAAAGTAGGAGAAAACTGAAACTCCAACGAAAAGAGTGAGATGATAAAAAAACACTTTCATATACATGTAGGTACATGTAAGTAAGGTTTGCTGTGAGAAATAACATAGATAGATAGACAGACACAGACAGACTGATAGAATGTATGCTACTAAATTTTTTGGTGGTTTCAGGCGTGGTATTTTACAGGGCAAAAGCAAGATAAATTAATGTGGTAAATTGGAGGAAGAAGTTCAGTGTGAATACATTCAAATGCCCTATTTGGTTGGAGAGAAGATTAGAAATAGTATCTATAAACTGTTAAGTATACATGTTAAAAATGTATAAACGCACACAAACAGAAAATGAATGTAAAATATTCAGACAGGAAAATGAAAGGAAGACAGGAATCAAAAAGACTGTATCAATCCAATAGTAGAAAAACTTTGGAAAGTAAAGGATACATACCAACTAAAGAAAAATGGCTTTCTCTCTGATGAGAAAGGTAGAAAACTTGGGAAGGAATGCAATGCGGGCTTCAATTATTTAAACCATATCAATTCTGGAAAGAAAAAAAATTCTGAGGCTAATAAAGCAAAGGCCAGGGTAGAGACACGTGGCTATAGTCTCAGCTACTTGGGAAGCCGAGGTGGGAGGATCCCTTGAGTACAGGAGTTTGAGGCTGCAGTGAGCCATGATTGTACCACTGCACCCTGGCTCGCAGAGCAAGACCCTGTCTCTGAAAACTAAAAATAAAGGCAAAATGTAAGTATTTGTTAAATCTTTGAGTAGGTGGGTTTTGTTAGTTGCAACTGTTTGGTATATTTCTGTACTTTTGGAATATGTAATTATCATAATATGTTAAAAAATGTACATTGGTATCAGACAAAACTGGGTTCTTACCTCATATATTGTACTTACTATGTAACTTAGGTAAAGATTCAATTTCTTTAGGTTCTACCTGCTTGATCTTAAATGTATACAATATTGCAATATTCCCTACCTTTTTAGGGTTATTGTAACTATTTTAACTGTATTGATGACATAGAACTTGGGGAAAATATGTGTCCAATATATGGTAAGTGGGAGGAATAAAGAAGCAGCAATATGAAACCAAAAGAGAGCAACATTTTTCAAAAGGGGAAGGAGGTGTCTTTTGTTTCACATACTGGTAACGGTTAAATTACTGGTCCTGGCCATCGTCTTTAACTGTTAGGAGGTTATTGATGAATTTTACTTGAGCAGTCTGGCCAGAAAGATGCAAGCAGAGGACTGTGAGTATGGGTTGAAAGGAAGGAAGGACAAATAACAAATGCTTGTAGTGCACTGTTTGAAATAAGGATACAAGGAAAAATCATGTACGTATTTATAGATGGACAAGAGAAAACAGGCAATTTTAAAATGGGAGACTGCAAATGTGGACTATTTTAAGTAGTTTGATTGTGGAGGGAAATAGGTCAGTGACTAGATGTAGACAGAAGGGTGTGTGTGTGTATGTAATGGTAAAGATTTTAGTATGTGAACAGCCTGAAAGGACCCGTAGCCAGTAGCAAGGGGAGAGGTGAAAATACAGGAACAAAGGTAGAGTACTGATGGATCGAGGTCTTAGAAAAGACAGGAGGGGTTGGAATCAAGAACACAGATGAAAGGGTTGGCTGTAAGCAAAAGAAAAAGCACTTGTTCTGAGATTAGAAAGAAGTTGAACTCTGAGTACTGACAGTGATAAGTGTCTACGTGTGAAGAGAGGACATTGGGGGAGTTTATGTCTCTTAGCTTCAGATTTGTCTGTAAAAGGTAGATGGCAGTGTCCTCTACTGAGAAAGAATGTCTTATTTCGGTTATCTTTGTTGTTGCTGTTTGCTTGCTTCTTCCCTGTCGAGAGTGAGGACTCAGGTATTGAAATACTCCATGAGGGATGTTTCTTTTGATGGAAAAATTGAATTCAGTCCCAATTCTCCTTTTCTAAAGAAGAGACTTTTTTTCTGTGAACAATCATTGTTTGGTACTTCAAATCACTACACTCATTTCAGAAAGTCATGAAAGGTCCATAGAGGGGAGTGACGTATAAGAGTTACTAGCCAAGGCTTTTGGGAAATAAGCAGGAACCAAGACTCCACATTTCCATGTTCTCTGCAAAATCAGCTTTCCAAAAATAGACTCATACAAGCTGTAGTCACAGTTGAATGTCATGTTTCTATTATTGCAATGACATAAAATCATTAAACCACTGCTAGTAGTAAAAGCAGTCATGTCTAGTAATAGAACTGCTCTGTGTCCATTCAAAGGGAATTGCATTTTAAATGACACATGGTGAGCAACGTCCTGTTGAGGTGAGTGACATGGACTGAGGTTTGACTTCCACCACAATTTATTAAATGTCCTCCTGTGATAGTTCTCTGCAGTACCCAAGCGCTCAGTTCTGAATAGTGGTGTCAAACTGGCTGGCATGTCATGGGCTTAGGACACAGAAAAGTTTCCAATTTGTTGCGGACCATCTGTTAAATTTTTTGTGTTTCCTATATTTAAGCTAACTGAAAAAAAGATCAAATACTCTTTTTTATCTTACTTAAAAAATTTTTATATATGATAGAAACAAAAATATATATACAAATAAAATAAAGACAGGATCTCACTATATTGCCCAGGCTGGTGTCGAACCCCTGGGCTCAACCAATCCTCTCACCTTGGCCTCCCAAAGTGCTGGGATTACAGGTGTGAGTCATCAGGCCTGGCCCAAATGTTCTTAATACAGAGACTCAATAATCCTCCCTTAGTCTCTCAAGATTTTTTAAAATTTTCTTTTAATTTTTTTTTTCTTTTGGAGATAGAGTCTCGCTCTGTCGCCCAGGCTGTAGTGCAGTGGCACAATCTCGGCTCACTGCAAGCTCTGCCTCCCGGGTTCACACTGTTCTCCTGCCTCAACCTCCGGAGTAGCTGGGACTACAGGCACCTGCACAACGCCCGGCTAATTTTTTGTATTTTTAGTAGAGATGGGGTTTCACGGTGTTAGCCAGGATGGTCTCGATCTTCTGACCTCGTGATCCGCCTGCCTTGGCCTCCCAAAGTGCTGGGATTACAAGCGTGAGCCACCGCGCCTGGGCATTTTTTTTTTTTTAAATTTTTGTGGGCATATAGGAGGTATGAATTTTTACTGGTCATATGAGATGTTTTGATACAGGCATGAAGTGTGTAACAATCACATCATGGAAAATGGGGTCTCCACCTTCTCAAGGGTTTATCCTTTGTGTTACAAACAATCCAGTTATACTCTTAGTTATTTTAAAATACACAGTTAAATTACTATGGACTATAGTCACCCTGTTGTGCTATCAAATACTAGGCCATATTCATTCTAATTTTTTGTACCCATTAACCATCCCCATCTTCCTCCTATCCCCCTACATCTTCCTCCTACCCCGCTTTCCCAATCTCTAGTAACCATCCTTCTACTCTCTGTCTTCATGGGTTCAATTGCTTTGATTTGTAGATCCCATAGATAAATGAGAACGTGTGATGTTTGTCTTTCTGTGTCTGGCTGATTTCAGTTAACATAATATCCTCCAGTTCCATCCATGTTGTCGCAAATTACTGAATCTCATTCTTTTTATGGCTGAATAGTACTCCATTGCGTATAAGTACTCTTTCTTTATCTATTCATCTATTGATGGGCATTTAGGGTGCTTCCTAATCTTGGCTATTGTAAACAAAGCTGTATCAAGTTTCTTTTTCTAGACTGCTTTTTACATCATGTACACCATACAAGCAGAATTTTTGAATACCTTATATGATTCAGGCACATTATCTCAGTTAATCCCTCAAAGAATCCAATGAGAGAATTATAGCCATAGGCTAATGAGTGCATTGACATTTCAAGATTGAACACAATATTTCCAAAACCAACTGGGATTCAAATTCATGTCTGAATTAAATAAATGTGATTAAAGGAGTCATTGGATCAAATGTCTTATGTTCTAAGTTCTAAACCTATTAAGAAGGGGACAAGGAAGTTTTGACTTCCTTAGGCATTCAAATATCACTTTTATTATCAGTAAGACTGTATTGATAAATATACTCTCTACATGAGGCCAAAATGCACTGTACATTAGGCCAATATTATCACCCTAAAAGTGGCCCCTGGAATGAGAATCGTAATTACAGAGCTAATAAATTGCATTAAGAAGTGAAACCTATCTCTCACCTTTTATGAGTGAATGGTGTAGATACATTAGTCCTGTAAAATAAGTCATTCCTCTTGTTATTGGCAATGAAATAGTGAGGGTGCAGGGATTGGTTTCTATCAAATACCCTCAAGGAAGGTAGAGGTCAGTCATTAAACAGAACAGAGATGATTCCCTCCAAACATGGCACATACTTTTTCCACGGCAGGTAATTCTCTTTTATTAATTTAATCCATATAAGTGTTTTATCTTCTCTTTTACATTATGAGCTTCTTAAGTCACAGATGTGGTGATTAAACCAGGACAAAACATCAGGCAGGTAACACACTAGGAATGATGAAAAAGGATTATATTGATGGATTTCACTGTGATAAGAAACAGAGTATAATTTTCCATTGTACTTTGGGATAGCACACAGAGATAGAGTAAATCAAGTACTGGCCTCCAGAAGGCTTTAAGAAACTAATTAGGAAAGCAACAGCTCTTCCCCTGGCATGACTGAGAGCTGGGATCCATCAACTAAGTGCATGGCATAGTTTTGTCTCTAAGTCCTATTCTGCCAACTGGACCTCCAATAGTTCAGGGAACACAAGCCCATTCTCTGGCAGAATCAGTGGGTTCATGTCTAAGCCTCAGAGTTCCAGCTCTTTGACATGCTTGAAAATGGCTTAATCTGCCATCTCAGTCTTTACTAGAATTGGTTGCCTTAAGGCATTTTTTTTGTAGCTATTTTTTCCAGGCAATCCGCAGGCAGCAAGCTCCTTCTTTGGGAGACTAGCATGTAGGGAGTAAGTTTTGGACAAGTCAATTTGTACTTCTCCATATTGACCTGATTATGTCTTGTCTTAGCATAGTGTCTTGCAAAATGTAGCTGTTGAATAAAGGAGATAATGTACTGATGGATGAATGAATGAATAATTATGTAGATAAAAGTATAGCCACTAAAGCTGTCTTTTTCTTTATGCCATTCCTCCAGAGTGCCCATTTTCAAGAAGGTGCAAACAGATACCTAGGCACCAATTAGAAATCTGTTTCTCAGTATAAGCCTATGTTTCTTTTATTTGATGAATTTCTCTTCTCTGATCTGAAACTCAGACTCTTTCAGTCATCAAATAAACCTCACCACATCAACGATGGAGTCATAGCCTATAGAACAATGACTCTCTATGTCTCTTAATGAAATACCTCAAGTTTATTTTTTATTTCTTTTTGAAATATGATAAAATCCCCTATATGTACTGAAAAATCCCATTGAATTAAATAATAAATTATAATCATAGCTAGCATTTTTTAATGTTCACTATGTGCCTGTGCTCTGATAAATACTTGACATAGATTATCTCATTTAATCCTCACAGAAACCAAATGAAGTGTTTACTGTCATTACACATATTTGATGAAGAGGATACTGAGGCTCACAGAGAATTACTAATTTGTTCAAGACAGTCTAATGTGGAGTAATCAAGAGTGAATGCCCTGAAAGCACACATACCAGCTTGGACCAGCATTCTTTTTTTTTTTTTTTTTTTTTTTTGAGAGGAAAAACTACAGAGACAGAGTAGCAGCAGGTAAGCCATTTTCTCCATACCAATTGTACAAGAACCCTGCTGGCAAATGTCCATCATGGGAGAGGCTCCAGTCTTGAGATGTGGGGCTTATAAACTGCCTGCTTAGGGAAGCACCAGACCTTCCCCTGGGATAGATTGGGGCCAAGGTCAAAATGTTGCTGTTACAGTTCTGTGATGTACAAGAATTGTTGCTTCTATCCCTGATCTTCCACTGCAGCAATTATGACAGAGAGCTCAGTAACACATCCCTTGGTGTGACTGGAGTCCAGGGCCCAAGTCTCATGTTTGTTGTCATATGGTGTTGGGGATTCTTGGCCCTCAGCCCTGTCCATTTCATTGGCATCTTATCAGATGTCTGACTTGAGTACTCAGTTGTTGCCAGTTTTTATATCTTCTGCATTTTAGTTTTCAAATGAGCCTGCTCTTTGGGGGAGAGAAAGTGTCAGCTGTCTGTATGGAAAATCAGCCTGCTGGGTCTCTAGCCCAGGCAGAGTAGCCCTTGCCTATCACCAGCTGTTAAGTGGTAGAACCTTTAGTCAAGTGCCACAGTGTGACACCAGAGTGCCCAGTCTTAAGTGATTTTCAATAAGAAGAGGATTTAACCAACCATATGTACATTTCAGATAGAATCGTAATCTACAGTACCTACTTTTGCTGTTGTGTGTTTTTGTCTTATGTTGCTAGTTGATTATTTGAAATACTTATGTATCAAACTCCTATTTCTAGCCATGTAATTCACCATTCTTCTACTTTCTGTTCCATTGGAAGGTGAGATTTAATTTGGTTGTGAAACGTTCAAAGGTATGTTGTTAGCCATGAGATTGATATGCTTATTCACTGGGATGTGTGTTGGAGTGGACAGTTCTTAAGATGTAGCATGCCCTGGAAGAAGAAATAAAAAGTACCAATTCAGCCTTTGCATTCTGACCTCTGTGTGGGTATTTATAGAAGATTCTAAAACTAGAACGAATGATGCTAAGAACTTGTCTCTATGCCAGTTGAGCTATATGGTTTGCTGTTTTGAATTCTATTTGCATATCTTGCAAGTATAATTTTATTCTTTCCAATACTTCCCATGTGAAATGTATAGATTTATAAACTTTAACAATATAGAATGTCTTTATCCAGTCAATCATTGATGGCCATTTAGGTTGATTCCATATCTTTGCTATTGTGCATAGTGATACAATGAACTTATTCCTGCATATGTCTTTATAATAGGATGATTTATACTCCTTTGGGTATATACCAAGTAATGGGATTGCTGGGTCAAATGGTATTTCTGTCTTTATGTCTTCGAGGAATCGCTACACTATCTTCCACAATGGCTAAACTAATTTACACTCCCATGAACTGTTTATAAGAGCTCCTTTTTCTTTATAACCTCGTCAGCATCTGTTATTTTTTGACTTTGTAATAATAGTCATTCTTACTGGTGTTAAATGGTATCTCATTGTGTTTTGATCTTCATTGCTCAAATAATCAGTGATACTGAGTTTTTTTTTCACATGATTGTTGGCTGCACGTATGTCTTCTTTTGAGAAGTGTCTGTTCATGTCCTTTGCCCACTTTTTTATGAGGTTGTTTTTGTAAATTTGTTTGGACACGGGGGAACAACACACACTGGGTCCTTTAAGAAGGTGGAGGGTGTGAGGAGGAAGCAGATCAGAAAAAAATAACTAATGGGTACTAGGCTTAATTCCTGGGTAATGAAATATTTGTACAACAAACCTCCATGACACAAGTTTACCTATGTAACAAACTTAACACTTGTACCCTTGAACTTAAAAGTGAGAGTAAATAAATAAATACAGAATATCTTGAACCAAGAGAAATCATCAGTAATTTAACAGTAGTAACATCTTTAACTCAAGTTCACAAAGTCAGAGACATAATCTGTTTTGTTCATTTCTATATATCCCCAGTGCATAGACACTGGCCTAGAACAAAGTAGTTGTTAAATGAATACTTGTTATTTGAATAAATAAACCAATATATGACTTTTGATGAAAAATTACCTATTAAATCATCTCAGTTTTCCTGGGATATCAACATACCTGCTTTTAGTTTTATTTATTAAATTAGATAAATATGAGATGGGAAAAGTGATCTTTTCTTGTGTTTCCACATCCAAATCATTTGTTTCTCAGTGGAAATGACAATATATTCAAAGTAAAATTCTTTAAAATCTTGTGATTAGAAGTACTTTCAGATGTGTAGAATTGTGTGTGTGTGTGTGTGTCTGTGTGTTTAATATTGGAGGATAATTATTTGGGAAAACAAGCTGTTTTCTACAGATTATCCACTATTTTGGATAACACCCCCTCAAAAAAAAGTTGAATGTTGCACAGCAGACAACCGGAGAGATTCCTGTTTTCATAACTCTTCCTTGTAGAGGGGTATTTCTTAGTGTTTAAGAGCACGAGTCCTTCCTTACTAGTTGTGTGTCCTTGAAAAACTTACTTCTTATTCTTATGTCTTGTTCTCTCATTGACAGAAACCGAATAATAATATTTTGACTTCGTAAGTTTGATATAAGAATCAGTGAGTTAGTACATGTAAAACATGTAAAGCATGCCTGGTACAGAGTAAACTCTCAAGAAACATTATTATTACCATTATTCCTGTCTCCTAATGCATAAAAAACCTCACCTTCCTCAGGCAATTTATACAAGTCAGGAATAGTATAAACTCTGATTTTAACTTTCATATTCAGTGATCTTAGAGAGAGTCTTCAAGGGCTCCCTACTAGCCGTTTAATTAAAAAACAAAAAATTCCAGGTCAAATAAAACAAAAACACATATAAGTCCCTATGATGCCTGCTCTGTCTTAATGAAACTGGGTTTTCTGGAATCCCTTCAATTATCCTTGATGTCTTCAAATTCTGAGAATGCTCAGGCTTCCTTTGTAGTATTTTTTACACTGGTACTAACCCATCTGGCATGTGCAATAGATGAGGGAATATTCTCCAATTGCACCTCTGAAACTTCATCTGGTTCAGCCCCCGCACACAAACCTGATTGAGCAGAGGGAGCTGAATAAGGTCAACATCAGGTGATTTTTCCCTACTAAAATTTCTAATCTGTTGTAGGCACAGGGCTAAATCACAATGTGTGATGGTCCTGCTAGAGAAAAAAAGTACCACAGCAAATAAATGGAAATTCCTTCAGGCCGTGGAAAATGTAACAGCTCTAAATACAGCTACACCTTTATATAGAAACACATAGAAACACTTGACTGGACTTCAAGAATGTATGAAGATTTCTTCAGTATTAGTTGAAGGCAGTCTTCTGATTTTGGCTTCTGTAAACTTCCTCTCTCGCTCTTTTTGTTTTCCTGGCCCTTATCCATTTGACTTTCTTCCCAATGACCCACTCCCTGACTTTCCTTAGATAATTTGAAAATACTGACTCTGCAGATGCCAAGGGTGCAAAGTATCTTCATCCTCACTGAACTGCACATAGCAACTCTCTTTTCTCTTTCCCAGAGGAATTTTTGTAATTTTGTAGGGAGTACTTGTGTCTGTCATATAGTGTCTACAGAAAAGAATAATGAATGAATCTGCCCATTAACTACATTTTAATGGGCTTTGATAAAAAATAAGCTCACCCCGGCCTCAAAAATGAAAACAAAAAAATTTTGACTTATTAAGTGACATATGCATATGAAAGTTAAGATATTTTGGGTCATAGTAATATGTTGAAAACAACATAGAATCTATTATTATTCTTTAAACTTTTTTGATCAATGGCTTTCTGAGCATATAGCTAAAGAACTCTATCCTTAGAAAATACACATAAAGGCCGGGCGCGGTGGCTCAAGCCTGTAATCCCAGCACTTTGGGAGGCCGAGGCGGGCGGATCACAAGGTCAGGAGATCGAGACCACAGTGAAACCCCGTCTCTACTAAAAATACAAAAAATTAGCCGGGCGCGGTGGCGGGCGCCTGTAGTCCCAGCTACTCAGGAGGCTGAGGCAGGAGAATGGCGGGAACCCGGGAGGCGGAGCTTGCAGTGAGCCGAGATCGCGCCACTGCACTCCAGCCTGGGCAACAGCGTGAGACTCCGTCTCAAAAAAAAAAAAAAAAAAAAAAAAAAAAAAGAAAATACACATAAAGTAGACATCTACAACATTTTTTGAAGATAATTTTCAGAGATATATTGTATGAAGCCTATTGCGATATTCTATAGAAATATATAAAATTCACATTAAAATCCCTGCCTTAGCTCAGGCCATTGCCGGACTGTTGTATCCCAGGGTCATGTGTAGTGAGTGCATAATAGGTGTGCTGAGATTATTACCTGTTTCTGTCTTTAAGGCAGCAAGGCAGAATCAAAGGTAACTAGAATGAAGGGGTTTGTTTCTTCTCATTGTAAAAAAAAGCAGGAAAGTTTTCCCCAGTAAACTATAGATATCTGATCACCTTCTAATTGATTCTTAAGTAAAATAACTTGAACATTCTGACAAGGATTGTTCACTTATTTTTGCAGTGGATGTTTGTTGACTGTCTCCTATTAACTATGCACTATACACTATGTTAGATTTGGGTGAGGTAACAAAGGTGACTAAAGTTTTTTTGGGTTTTTTTTTTTTTTGACCTTAAGGAAGTCATAGTCTGTAAGGGAAAACACATACCCAAATAATTAAGTATAATACCGTATGCCATATGTGTAGACCTATGGGAGCAAAGAGGAGAGTAGGCCTCATTTTATTTGGATAAGAACACACATCACCAAAAGGACATTTAATGAAACTTTGCAGGCTAAATGGAATTCACTAAGAAGATTATGTGTGCTACCATTATTTTTCCAATAGATATTTTTCTGCAACATTTGTAATGGTTGCATACTATTCCACTATTTGAACATAATGCAATTTAGTTTTTACTTTTTTTTATGCAGAGTAGAATTACAACAATGCTACATTGATTTATTGCATTTTAGTGAAGTCAGGGTCTTTAACGTATTCATCACTGGAGCAATGCACATTGCAGCCAACAAGCAACCTCCCATCATCCACTCCCACCATCTCCCAACACAATTAATTTAATCAAGTCCTTTTCATCACTAGTTGATTCCAATTTTTGGCACTATAGCCAATATTAATATAAAGATTCTTAAAGCTAAATCCTAGTACATGTTCTTTATTCTATTTTTAGAATACAGTTCTAAACAAAATTACCAGTTCAAAGGACCACAACATTTTCAAAGCTTAAATACTTTTTCTCAAGATAGCATTATTAAAAAGCAGGACTTTGTGTTCAGATAGACTTAAGTATAAAATATAAACATTTATTTTCTTGTTTAACCTTGGGCAAGTTGCTTAAGGAGTATTCCTCTTGGTTTCTTTATTTTTAAAGTATTAAGATAATATGTATATTGAAGTCCTGCTTTAAAAATTATAGTGGAGATTAATATTTAATGAAGCTTCTATGTATTTTGACAATAGTTACCAGATAGTTGCTAAATACTAGAAAGAAAATTCAAGTGTTCTATTTTAAGTTAGTGTCATTAATTAATTTCTAACAGAATATGTGCACTATCTGAAGAACTATGTAGTATTGTCGTAGTCCATTCATTATATGGCCAAAATTTTGGAAATCCAAACTCACTGTCCATATAAATCACTTTAAAATTGATGGGTTGTGTTCAGAAATTTGGCCTGAAAAATAGGGATGTTGTAGTATCAGATGAAGAGATAAAAATCTGGAATAAAATTTGTATTCTTCCACTCATTATCCATTTCTTTTAATCTTTCAGAGCCTCATATCATCTAACAAAAGAGTATAAGTTTGAATATTCTTTCAGCTTGAAATAATCAAGTCAGCAATATAATTAAAAACAAAAATAGGTATCTGAATTGTTTTTCCGTTATAGTTTATTATTTTTAGTTTTTGAATTCACTCTGAATCTTTTTACTTATTGAGAAAGAGGCGATCATGCAAAATCTACACTTTTCTCATGCTTGTCAGTGTATTATATTTTTCACGCTATATTGATGTGGGGCATTAACTTGAAGAATCTGGATTTATTTTTGAACTCCTGTCAGCACTCCATAATTAACATTGCCCAGAAGAGAAATGCTATTTTGCCTCCTGCATCATCAACACAACTGTCAGCAAATAAGGAAGGCATCGTCTTTACCATTATTGCTGCTAATGTATGAAGCAGAAAAGAACAGCTGGATTTTCACACACTAGGCTGTTAGAAAAGCTAGCACTTAGTGAAATCTATTTTCAGTTTCTACTTACCTTTTTTTTTTTTAACTTAAGAATGTAATTAAAGGGAAAAAAATGTCATTTTTATCCTGAAGTCTATTTTTAAACTCTTAATTTGGGACATTTACTGTTCTCAAAGTTGTTTATCTCAATGTCATTTTTCTTTCTTGACATGAAAATGCAAAGTTAATGTTGATTGCTCAGTGGTCATTTCACTTATCTGCTTGCTGCTCTATTGTGTCTGTGTCCTAAATTCCCTGTAATGTTTCAGATCTTTCTCTGGTCTCCAGTTTTGTTTAAATTTACAATGGTGGTGGGTAAATGAATCCTTTAAAAAAACGAACAGTTGCAAGGACTAAGTCTTGCTGCAATAAAAATGCAATGCCATATCTCAGACATTTGCTCTTTAAGAAGTCAAAATAATTGTTGCCTTCACAGCTACAGTGTGCCAAAATTAGGTAGCATAGGAAACCTTTACTAAATAAGGTTTTGTGTTTGTGTGTGTGTGTGTGTGTGTGTGTGTGTGTGTGTGTGTGCTTTGTTTAAACTGCATACAAGGTAGGCTTGTGAATGAAGCAGTCACTTGGGAAAGCAGTTTAGGAGTTCCTTAAAATGTTAAATGTAGAGTTAGCATAGGATCCAGGCATTTTACTCCTAAGCATATGCCCCCCACATTGAAAGCATAGGTCCACACCAAAAATTATACATAAATGCTTATGGCAGCATCATTTATAATAGCCCCAAAGTGGAAATAACTCAAATTTCTATCAAGAGATGAATGGATATACAAAATATGATACATCTACACAATAGGAAGTACTGATACAGGTTATAGCCTGGATGAAATGTAAAAAAATTATACTCAGTGAAAGAAGCCAGAAGCAAAAGGCTACATATTATTATTCCATTAGTAAGAAATGCCAAACATAGGTAAATTCACAGAAATAAAAAAGTGGATTAGTGGTTTTCAGGGTTTGGAGCGAAGGAGATTATGGAAATACTGTCAATGTGGATGGATTTCTTTTTTTTTTTTTTTTTTTTTTGAGATGGAGTTGCACTCTGTCACCCAGGCTGGAGTGCAGTGGTGCGATCTCGGCTCACTGCAACCTCCCCCTCATGGGTTCAAGCAATTCTCGTGCCTCAGTCTCCTGACTAGCTGGGATTACAGGCATGCACCATCACGTCCAATTACTTTTTGTATTTTTAGTGGAGACAGGGTTTCACCGTGTTGGCCAGGCTGGTCTTGAACTTATGACCTCAGGTGATCCACCCACCTTGGCCTACAAGGTGCTTGGATTACAGGCATGAGCCACCACTCCCGGCCGGTATTTTTTTTTATTTTTTTGAAGTGATAGTATGTTCTAAAATTAGATATGGGTGATTATTGCATAATTCTGTAAAGTTACTAAAAACCACTGAACTTTACACTTAGAAAGTGTGATTTTTTTTTGCATATAAATTATATCTCAGTAAACTTGTTATACAAAATGTTATATATATATATATATTCATGAATAAAAAATAGAAGTTGAGAATGAACATAGGAAATGAAGGGGAAAATTATGACTAAACAATTCATCATAAGCTCTTCATGTTAAACATTCTTTATAAACATTTCTATTTTTAATGACTTCAGAGTATATTTTAGCTAAGTGAACCACAATTAAGCATTTATAGTTTCAAGTGTAGGTAGTTGCCAGCCGTTATTATATGTTTGTTTCTGTTTTTCATTTTTATTGTTTAAGAACCAAGCAAGGGGTTTGTGGTCATTGACACACATCTGATCAGTTTTCTGGGACCTGGAATTGTACTTCATGGAGTCACTAGCCCCTGGCAGCCTGGCAGCAGTAGAGGTTATTGTCTTCTCACCTGGGTCACTGCTGTTGTCGTAACTCATTCTGAGTAGACTGCCCATGGTGATTGAAGATGTCCTTCATATTCTTCTTATTTGGAGGGAAGTGTGACTGTCCATTTTTTTCTGATTGAAAACAGATTTCAAGGCTTCTCCTAGCTAAATATGGCAGGCAAGTAATTCACAGACTTGCAGATGACAAATTCTGACAGATCAGAATAGGACAATGGGAAAACAGCTTAGTCCAAAAGCTTCATGTGTCTTTTTACTAATGAAAGATTTAGGACTTTAAAGGATATTATAATGAGATCAAATCAAATTTATAGCAGAATGAACAAATGAAAATAACAAATGGAGGTCAAAATGTGCTTTCAAAGTTTTACATTACATCAGTTGGATCTGCAAAGAAGGAACTTAATGTAAGTTGATGTGTGATTGTTCCGGTTTTAAAAGAATGTAATTCAGTCTATGTCTGATTTCATTAAGGATGTTGGGATAGCCCTGGAGTAATTTAAAGAGAAGGTAAATGTAAAGGGTGCTGAGTGTGTGTATGGAAGTGCATATTTATCCTGCACTTTATTTGTTATAACAAGCATGGATCTATTAACTCTCTAATACATGATGTCTGTTATAATTTAATTTTGTATAAGTTTGAGAGCTAGAAACTTTCCTGCTCGAAAAATGTAATGTGATCAGTCTAAATTTGTAGCACTAAATCTTTTGCTGTGACCCATTCACTAGGTGGTAGAGAAGATTCAAGGAGTAAACCTAGACATACAGTTACGTTACTTGTTGATTAGTGATGGATGCTTAAAGTACATTAAAACGAGTTTGCTAACACTTTTTCTGTCACTTTTCATCTCTTCAGCCCCATAGCTACTTATAAAAGGGAGACATTTGTCTGAGAAAAGGTCCCCAGGTGGGCATTAATGTCCATTTCTCTGCATAATTTTACATAAAATAGACAAACATTATCATAGGACTTGATATATTATCACATCATTTCACGGAGTAATTAACACATACACCATAATAAACCTATTAGAAATGTTTATCCTGTTTAGTTTATAACACGTGGAAATTGACATTCAGAATGATTTTAACTTTTTAGTAACCAAAGTAGAAACACAAGAATTGAGAAAGGAAGTAAGAAAATCAAATAATTTTCATGATGCCCCTATTCTAGAACTCTTCTAGAAACTTCTAATATGTTAACATATTTAATCCTCCAAAAATCATAGGAGGTAAACTTTACTACTTTGATTACACAGAGAAGGAAACCAAAGGTCGCAGGTCATAAACCTACTTCTTAGCAGAGCAAAGATTGAATTCAGTGTAACAACTTTTTAAAGCTTTACATTTTACCTTAGCCATGTGTTTCAACGTGTTATGTACATGAAGTCAACCTAAATGCCCATCAGTGGTAGACTGGATAAAGAAAATGTGGTACATATATACACCATGGAATACTATGCAGCCATGGAAAGGAATGAGAGCATGTCCTTTGCAGGGACATGAATGGAGCTAGAAGTCGTTATTCTCAGCAAACTAATGCAGGGAGAGGAAACCAAACACTGGATGTTCTTCCTTATAAGTGGGATTTGAATGGTGAGAACACATGGGCACTTAGCGGAGAACAACACATACTGGGGCCTGTCAAGGGGAGGGGTGGGAAGAAGGAGAACATCAGAAAGAATAGCTAGTGGATGCTGAGCTTAATACCTGGGTGATGGGTTGATCTGTGCAGCAAACCACCATGGCACATGCCGTGGCACATGTTTACCTATGTAACAAACCTCCACATCGTGCACGTGTACCCCTGAACTTAAAAATAGAAGTTGAAGCATAAAGTAATTTTAGAAAGCATTGTGTTTAAACACAGTCAGATTATTGGAAAGATATTCAACTTTACCTTTTGTTTTGAAAGTTGAATCATCACTGTCTTGCAGCCTTGATTAATTTCTTAACACAGTAGCTATCTTTACATTTTATTTTCTTTACATGTATTTTCAAAACATTATATAGCTCGCTGGGAAAGCCCAGGATAAAAATAATATTAATTAGAAAAAAAAGTTGTTGTGAAAAGGAAGACTATGCCTTCTTCAAACTTTCAATATTATCTCTGGTGCCAGGACCTTATAACTTCTTCCCCATTCCCTTCCACTCCTTACAGTCACACACTTTGTACACATCTTAAATAAACTAAGCAAACAAAAAGATAAAGATTAGTTGGCCTCTTTGCAATTGGGGAGATTGTATGGATTCCATAGCATTCACTAGGGGATGATAGCAGTCTGGTCTTCACCCTGCCATGGAGTAATTCATAAAAATTTTATAACTCCTATTATTGGAATACCATTTCTGGTATTTTCTAAATACACCTTCTTTCTATCATTTAAACCAGGGGGTCCCAACTCCTGGGGCCACAGACTTGTACTGGTTTGTGGCCTGTTAGGAACTAGGTTGCACAGCAGGAGGTGTGTGACAGGCAAGTGAACATTACTGACAGAGCTCCGCCTCCTGTCAGATCAGCTGTGGCATTAGATTCTTATAGGAGGGCCAACCCTACTGTGAACTACATATGCGAGGGATCTAGATTGCGTGCTCCTCATGAGACTCTAATGCCCGACTATCTGAGGTGAAGCAGTTTTATCCCCAAACCATCCACCCCCAACCCCTGTCAGTGGAAAAATTATCTTCCCTGAAACCAGTCCTTTGTACCAAAAAGATTGGGGACTGCTGATTCAAATGTATGTGAATGATAAACTGTGAAGTTCAGTTTCTTTCCACAGACTTTGAAGCTCTTTTGCTTCTGTTTTGGCTCTGTTGTTAGGCTAGTTTATTGAAGGGCAGAGAAATAGATGTCAATAATATCTGGATTTAGAGCCTTATGTTCACGTTCAGATACTAGATATCTTTACCAAGCCATGGCCCACAATAACCATTATGACCAAAGGATCATTGTAACCATTATGACCAAAGGTCCATTTTCATGCTGTTGATAAAGACATACCCAAGACTGGGTAATTTATAAAGAAAAAGAGGTTTAATGGACTCAGAGTTCTATATGGCTCAGGACGACTCATAATCATGGCAGAAGGAGAGAGGCATGTCTTACATGGTGGCAGGCAAGAGAGGATGAGAGCCAAATGAAAGGAGAAAACCCTTGTAAAACCATCAGATCTTGTGAGACTTGTTCTATACCAGGAGAACAGTATGGGGAAAACCACCCCCATGATTCAATTATCTCCCATGGGTCCCTCCTACAACACGTGGGAATTATGAGAGCTACAATTCAAGATGAGATTTGGGTGAAGACACACTCAAATCATATCAATCATAATGGTACTATGGGTTGGTCTTTGTCTGCTTGGGCTGCTGTAACAAAATACCACAGACTGGGTGGTTTATCAACAATTTATTTATATTCTCGCAGTTCTAGAGGCTGGAAATCCAAAATCAAGTTGCCAACAGTGTTGGTTTCAAATAAGGCCTCTCTTCTGGCTTGCTCACTGAATCCTCACGTGGCCTTTCCTCTGTGTGCATTCAGAGAGAGGAAGAATATCTGGTGTCTCTTGGGCTTCTTACAGTGACCCCAGTCCTGTATGATTGAAGCCCCACTCTTAAGACATCTTTTAACCTTAATTATACCCTTTTAAAACCTATTGCTAGATATAGTCATATTGTGGGTTAAGGCTTCAATACATGAATTTTGGGAGGACACAATTCAGTCCAAAACATTTTACCTTCAGTCCTCCCAGAATTTATGCTCCTCTTGCATGCAAAATACATTCACCCTCTCCCAACAGTCACAAAAGTCTTGTCCCATTCTAGCATCAATTCCAAATCCAAAGTCTTTTTCTTTTCTTTTTGTTCTTTTTTTTTTCTTTTTGAGACAGAGTGTCACTCTGTTGCCCAGACGGGAGTGCAGTGGCTCAATCTCAGCTCACTGCAACCTCAGTCTCCCAGGTTCCAGTGATTCCCCTGCCGCAGCCTCCTGAGTAGCTGGGATTACAGGTGCCTGGCTAATTCTAAATCCAAAGTCTTATCTAAATCAAATATAGATTAGACCTGAAGTATGAGTCATACTAATATTCCTCTCCTACTGTGAACCTGTGAAACTAGACAGGTTTTGTGCTTCTAAAATACAATGGTGAGACAGGCATAATTTAGACAATCCCAATCCCAAAGGGAGAAATCAGAAAGAAGAAAGGGTGACAGGTCGCAAACAAGTCAAAAATCTAGCAAGGCAAATTTCATTTGATCTTTAAAAACAATTAATATATATTTAATATATATATATTTAATATTTTAACTTTCAGGTTCAGGGATACATGTGTAGGTTGGTTATATAGGTAAACTTGTGACTAAGGGGTTTGGTGTACAGATTATTTCATCACCAAACTACTATGCTTAGTACCTGACGGGTTTTTTTTTTCTTTCTGAAACTCTTCTTCCTCCCACCTTCCCCCTTCAAATAGGCCCCTGTGTCTGTTCATTTGGTCTTAAGGCTTGAGAATCATCCTCTCTGGCTAGCCTCTCTGTACTCCAAACCCATGGGGGTTGCAGCAACCCCACCCTCTCAGCTCTCCATGGTGACCCTGCCCCCTCAGTTCTGTGGGGATGCCCTACCCCCAGGACCCTGAGCAGTGGCCTTGCCCTTGAGGCACTGGCCAGTCCATCATCCTGGCCCACTAAAACCAAGGAGGTGGCTCCATCCTCTGAAGCTGAGGAGAAAACAGGCTTGTCTACTTGGTTTACAGTAGGAATAGCAGCCCAGATGATCTCTGAATTGTCTTTGGGACCATTCTTCCCTTTTCTTGAAGAGGAGCACATGTTCACAGTCAGGTAGCCCTGTTGTCTCATCCTGTAGGATCTCTGAAGCCTGGCAGCCTTCTTTTATTTTGTCCCATTGTTTCTACTCCCGAGAGCCCCTGTGGGAAGTATTTCTGCTGGTATAATCCCATTGCTATTTCTGGCTTCAGTTAAGACCGCTAATTAAATTCCATAGATAATCCTTTAGAGAGTGATTTATGAATTGTCCAGCCTCACCTTATGTGTTTAATCCAGAGCAGACTTTCATTTTCTGGCAACATGCATAGGCAGAGAATTATTCAAATCTTCAAGTCCTGTTTTCTTTTTGGTAAATAACTTCTTCAATCTATCTCTTTCCTCTCTCATTTTACTATAAGCAGTAAAAAGGAAACTAAGCTGTAACTTCAACAATGTGTATGAAATCTCAACTAAACATCCAATTTTATCACTCGCAAGTCCCACCTTCCACAAAACACTAGAATACAATCTAGCCAAATTCTTTCCCACTTTATCACATGATTGCCTTCTTTCCAGCTTCTAACAACATGTTCCTGATTTATGTCTGAGACCTCTCAGAAGCACCTTTAATGTTCCTATGTCTACCAACCTTCTGTTCCTGGTGATACATGTCTTCTCTAAGGTGGTACTTTCTCTCCAGCTCTCCTCTTTTCATGCTGAGCACTCACCAAAATCACCTTAATGTACATGTTTCTGCTACTGGTCTCTTAAGACAATCTAGGCTTTTACTAGCATGGACTTCAAATTTCTCCCAGCTTTTACCCACCACCCAGGGTCAAAGCCACTTCCACACTTCTGGGTATTTGTTAAATCAGCACCACACTTCACAGTACTAAAATCTATATTAGCCTGCTCAGGCTGCCAAAACAAAATACTGCGGAGTGGGTGGCTTAAACAACAGAAATGTATTTTCTCACAGCTCTCAAAGCGAGAAGTCCAAGATCACGGTAGGAGCAGTAGTAGTTTCAGGTGAAGCCTCACTTCTTGGCTTGCTGTCTTCCAGGTGTTTTCTTACAGGGCCTTTGCTTTGTGCACACACAGAGAAAAAGCAAGAGGGAGAGGGAGAAAGAGAGGAAGAGGGAGAGTGGCAGTGGAGGAGATGGGGGTGGGAAGAGAGATCTTTTGTGTCTATTCCTCTTCTTATAAAGACACTAGTCCTATGAAATTAAGGCCCTACTCTTTTGACTTCATTTAGCCTTAACTACCTCCTTAAAGCCATTATCTCCATAAACACTTTGGGAGTTAGAGTTTCAATAAATGAATTTCTGGGTGGGGAAGATATTCAGTTTGTAATTGGTGAGATTACACTAATTGGCTCAGAGCCACTGTTTTTCAGCCCCCTGGATCTTTGTAATCACTAGGGGGAGAGGGAGAGAGGAACTTTTTTAAAAAGACTGATGGCCAGGTATTAACCTAGAACAGGGAAATCAGAGTCTTCCAGGCTAGGACAGGGCATAACAACTTTTTAAAATCTCCCCCATTGTGATTGTCAATTGGCATCCAGAATTGAAAAGTCTTAAGTCCCTTAGGCTCCTTTGACTGAAACAACAATGCATAGAATATTGTGGATCCTTTTGGGAAGAAGAAAGGAGGAATTGGTACTGCCATTTTAAGCATATTAAATATGCTTATAAGGAATACATGCTATGCATTATACTTTATGCTAATCTATACATTATACTATATACTATATCCGAAAATATATATTTATATTGTATAGCTACATGTGTAATTATAATGTAGGTATAAGATAATAGGAAAAGCTCTAGAGTCAGACAGCTAGCGTTCTAATTCTGTTCTCATCTGATTACATTACGTTAACATTCCTAGGATAAATGGTGGTGACAATGACAGTATTCTCCTCGGTTATGAGGATTAAGTGAGATTGTGCATGGAATACCCCAAATAGTCCATAAGTATTATGAGCAGTAATAGTTAAAGAAAGAAGATGGAAAAATCTGAGGTCTATGTCTGTTTGTCTTCTCTCTGATACACTAAGATCCTCAGGCTTTGGAGCAAGGGATTCAAAACTGTGTCCTTGCAAAGCCTAAATTAGCTAAATTTTGCATATTAAAGTGGTAGGACCTGGGGCACTCAAAGGGCATTTGAAAATAGCAGAATAATTCTAAAGTAAGTGGTTAAGGTCACAGTAGATACAGGAGGAAGCTGTGAGCAAAGTTACAGCTCTTCAAGGTGATTTTTTTGAGCTTTCAGGGGATGCTGCAAGAGCCCTGACAGAAAATGAAGGAGGCTATTTGTAGGTCGCTCTTGTTGTGTTGGAATATTAGACTCTTCTGATTAATTGTAGAATTCCACAAACCCAACATTTTGAAATTTTTCAGAAGATATCCTATATGTTTTGAGTTGAGGCTGCCTGTGAGAAACAACTTTTTCTAAAACACTGAGCAATTTGGTTTGGCATTTCAATCTGTCTCCTCTTACATTTGTATTAGAAAACGCCAACCTGGTGGAAATGTTGATTCTCAGACTTGAGAGTGGTTAAAAACATAAATCTTTTGTTCACTTTCTTTTAGAAATGTTTCCTTGTTCTCATCTGAAGTGTGTGGGAAGCTCTGCCTAATCTTTAGCATTTTTATGAAATTGCCATAAAAAGCTTTTCTGTGTTGTACATGAATTCTTATCTCAATTGGAAGTTGGAGGGGGTACATGGTGATGGTTTTCTTTGACATATCTATAGTACAGTACTTCAGTGTAGAAACACTGGCCAGCTAAGGAGTTTTTTTCTTAAAAAGCTTAGTAGTAAAATGCATGGTTTAGTGTTTCCAGAGCTAACTTGCCAGGTTTAAATTCTGCCTTTGACATTTACTATTAAATAGTTTAATTTCTCTAAGACTCAGATTACTCCTCTGTAAAATGAGGATAATAAGAGCATCTACTTCACAGAGTTGTCATGAAAGTTAAGTTTGCTAATGTGCAGGAAACACGTGGAGCACTACTGGGTCCATAGCAGGCATCACTAAATGTTAGGAATTCCTGAAGCTTATTGTAAGGTGTTTTTGTTGTTGTTGTTGTTTGTTTGTCTGTTTGTTTTGCCAAACCCACTGAAGAGGCAACAGTCTGAGAGTCTACTGGGAAAAACAAACAAACTTATCTCTGAGCCATGCTGGTCCAAGTTTGAGGATATTGACTCCGTCATTTAGAAGCTATAATCATTGGTAGACTTTGTTAACTCATTTCTAAAAGGGGGAAAATCTGATATCTCCTTTGTGTATCTGGTATAATGGTTCAGTACAATGACCTTCTACAAGCCACTGCTGTCTCCTGCCTTGAAGATTTCAGTAGCCCCAGAGTTGGTGTCACAGTTCCCATTCTTACCCATTTAACATCACATTCTCCATGCAATAATCAAAGAAAAATATAAAGTGACTCATGCTACTGCCTTGCTTAATATGTTCATTGGTTTTCTATCATTTTTGGAGTAAGTATCAATCTCATCATCATGGTCTATATGGCTCTGTACGATCTATCCATGTTTAAAATCTCCAGCTTATCTGTAATCCCTACTCCTTTGTTCATTCTGTTCCAGTCACACTTACTTTTTTTACATTCCCGGATCATCCCAAGCCCTTTCCCACTTCAGGGCCTTTGAATATATTCAGGGATCTTGCACACATTTACAATTACCAAACATTTTTACCTGGGATCTCCAAAGGGGTGGTGATCCTTTTTAAACTGTAAGTCTTTATTCAAAATCATCTCCTCAGAAAGACCATTTCTTACCATCTCATCTAAAGTGGGCAACACTCTAAGATGACCTGCCTCATATCTCACGCCTTTAATACATGTCAAACCTTACAATTATCTTGTTTATTTATCTGATTACTTGTGTATTGCTTCTCTTCCCTGACATTTTGAAGGCACAGTCTTGTCCGAATTTTACATCATTATATTCCATAGTGCCTGGCACATAATAAGTGCTCAATGAATATCACTGGAAGGAAGAAAGAAAGGCAAAAAAGAAAAAAACAGGGTAACATATAAGCTGCTCAATATATTTTAGATTTATTAAAGGAAATATTAATAAAGATTAAGCACAGAATGAAAAAGTTCTACTGACAGCCAGAGTCTGACTCTAGGAGTATACTTCTTCAGAAGAAAAATAGTGTTAGTTTTTTAAAGCCTTGAGCCTGAGAACTGTTTCTTTCCCATAGGAAAAAAGCAGTGTCTCTATCTAAGTCATGTTGCCTGGCTGACAATCTCTGGGCTTGTACATTAGGTAAGTGCTGTGCTGGCTGGTGACTGTTTACTGTGTAAGGATTGTAGCAGAAAGTTGTTTCTGCCATAATCATACCACACCCAAGAGGTTAAGTGTTCAAAGCAAGATATAGTGCCCAGTCCAGGCTATGCTGGTTTCAGTAGGCTAGTGCCAAGTTGAGATTTGTCAGGGCCATCTCTGTCTTACATATTTCATTATTTTCTCTGTCACTGAACAATAAAATGCTTGTGTGGATAATCTTAATTCCTCGCAGTATGCATCATGGCTCTTCTATTTTTAGAAGGCCAGGATAATACTCTCTCTCCAAATCTGTTCTTGAAGGCTCTTGTCTTACTGAAATTGCTTTTCCTGTCTCCACCAGTTGGACACTCAAAAATATTATTTCAAGAGGACCTATTTTAGTTTTGCCATCTATAATCTCGAGAAAGAAAAATGAGGTCTTAGTCTGATCTAACAATTGCATGTGGCTGTTTCACAGAGAGAAAGAAAAAGAAGAAAAAAACAAGATGTGTCTGGTGAAATACCTTCTACTTCTCATAAACATCACCTGTCAGTGACTTTTCCAGAAGACATCCTCCCACAGGCTGTCTTAAGGGGCAGACATTTTGGGCTGTGAATGTTTTGTTTACAGATATATTCTCTGCTCTAGTAACACTGATATTAAACTTTGATTGCTTACTTTATTCCAAACCATTCTAAAGACTATCTATATATTAGTTCATTAGATGCTCATGTTCAACAGATACAAAACAAAACAAAACTGAGGCACAGAGAGGTCAGTTGTGGTGGTGTCCAAGGTAACTCACAAAGTCGTAGAGCTAAGATGGTAATCAATCTGGCTTCAGAACCTTTAGACTTAACCACTATCATCTCTCTCAATGGCAGTAGCTTTGTGGACTCTGGGTCTTAGAATGTGGGATGCAGGGACTCTTGCATTATCAAAATAAAGTTTGCAATTTATTTTAAATGTTAGTTATCTAAAACCAATAGCTTCAGAAAAAAAAATTGCTTCCTCTTTACTTCCAAGAAAAATTTCAGGCTTATAATTATAATTCTACATTTAAAACCGTCCAGTATTTGAATTCTTGTTACCAAAGCAACTGCCTTCTCCTCAGCATCTTGGATGAGATTGTCAAAATGAAAGGGTTTATATTCAGTATAGTCTAGATTTCTGTTATAGGGCCCTCAAGTATATGTGAACCTCAGAATGAAATCTAAATAGACTGAATCATTCCTTTTGTCTGTCCAAGTGTCTATTTCCTAGCCTCAAGAAAACAGGGTGAATGACAGATAAAACAGTAAATGTGGACTGAAGGAATAAAACCTTCCATGTTGAACACAGCCCAAGAAGCTGAAGAAAGAGATCAGTTTTTGGCTGGGCACAGTGGCTCACGCCTGCAATCCCAGCACCTTGGGAGGCTGAGGCGGGCGGATCACCTGAGGTCAGGAGTTCAAGACCAGCCTGACCAACATGATGAAACCCCGTCTCTACTAAAAATACAAAAATTGGCTGGATATGGTGGCATATGCCTGTAATCCCAGCTATTCAGGAGGTTGAGGCAGGAGAATTGCTTGGACCCGGGAGGCGGAGGTTGCAGAGAATTGAGATTATGCCACTACACTCCAGCCTGGGCGAAAGAGTGAGACTACATCTAAAAAAAAGAAAGAAAGAAAGAAAAGAAAAAAGAAAAATCAGTTTTCAAAGCAAAAGTATCCAGTAATTAGAACCAAAGTATTCAAACATACTATAAATTATCAAATATGTGTACATATGTGCATTTATTATGAGTCTCTGACAGACCCAGTTTATTGTTAAATAGTTGTTTGGGGAAAATTTGTCTTTATACTATTAACTTGTCACTTCAAACTCCTAAATATTTAAAGAGAGGCTGATTCCAAAAGCATTAGAGCCAAAACACACTGCAATGTCGGCCCTGCTATTTATAAGCAGAAGGATATTTAGCAAATCACTGAACCTCACTTGTCTTTTATCTAAAATGGGAATAAAAGAGCTTTCTTTATTTTAGGGCTCATGTAAATATTCCTAAGATAATGTATGTAAACTGATTTAGTGCTGGGCCTGATACATAGAGAATAGTCAATAAATGACAGATAATAAAAGAGAATATGTATGTAGTTAATAGAAAAAGAGCTTCAGGTTTGGGGTTAAACTTTGGATGGAGCAGTTGAATTAACTCCCCTTTTAAATTGTTGAAGTGCTACTGATTCTATATGGGTGCATAATGTAGAGATGATGGGAAATCCAAATCATTTCCTGAAATCCTCCTCTATGCATCAAACAGAAAAAGTTGAGTCAATGTTAGCAGAAACCCATTTGGACAAGACCATCTCTACTCTAAACTTAGTATTTGGGGGTTTTCCATCAGCCTACTAGTGCTGTCTAGTTTATCAGAGAGAAAGTAAAGAACTGGACATTGTCCAATCAAGGAAGAGCTGGTGTTCCAAAGAGGACATCAATAAGTTCTGGAGGTGGGGCAGGGAGTAAAATAATGAGGCATTAAGAGTGAGGCAAGGAGGCTTCTAGGAGGACTGATTGTCAAAACTAAACTTTACTTTCCACTTCTCCCTAAAACCTAGACTGTATTTGCTGGAGTTTTTGTTTTTGTTTTTGTTTTGTTTTGTTTTGTTTTTTGTTTGTTTGTTTTGTGTGTGTGTGTGCGTGTGTGTGTGTGTGTGTGTGTGTGTGTGTGTGTATGTGTAGAGCAGCCAAAAGCATCCTTGGTGCTTGCAGAAATCCAGTTTAGAATCCCCTAAAAATGCGTGTAAGCAAACAGAACCAATGTGGCTCATTTTTTGTATAGATATTTTTGAATAATTAACGTTTTTCAGAAAAAAGTCAATGATAAAATCCTTAAAAGAAAATATATGTAGAATCTTCTGAGATGTTTATCACCTATTAAAGTGTCAAAAATATTTAGAATACTAAAGAAAGGGCTTCAGATCTTTGAATTTGAAAATAGGCAGATATTTGATGGGGATGGGGAAGATTCCTCACAGATTCGCAGGAGACAATTCACACATGAGGCAAAAAAGGTAGCTTGGGCAACATCTTCAAAACCATGGTTTAACACTTTTCTTTAAAGACTCTGTTCTAGTAATTTATCGTTCCTATAAAATAAATGAGCTTTGCTCCCACAGAAGTGAAATTAGAGCTACCAGGACCAAGGGTTTTGAAAACCTTGTGGAATGGGTATTTCTACCAGAACCTGAAGGGTTAAGCCTAGAGCCGCCACTAGGTGTCATGTTGGGATTGGTTTTGGGAACATGAGTTCCCTAAATGTCTCCAAATAAGAAAAGGCACCTTTTAGGTTAATTTCAGCTACAGTTCAGTTTCTTTAAATAGAGACTCGTACACTGCACATGTCAAATCTTCAGAGTCTTTCCCTTTGTTTTACAGGTATTTACAACCATTTAAACTTTTCAACCCACCATGCAGGCCTAGCAGGAGGTAGATTTTGAAATATGGGAGGTGTGACAACAGGGTCACATAGTAGGGAGAGAAGAGTCTCTTTTAGCCTTGTATCTCTTAAAATCTATTTTAGTTCCTCCATCTTAAAACATCTGAAATTAACATGCAAATTGGGAAATAATTTGGTGCTTGCTATATAAAATGCATACAAGTTTCATATATGAAAATTCCAGATTTCCCACTGGGTTTTCTTCATCACATCTTCTCACCTATTCACCCCCACTTCAGTGGACTGCCTTCCCAGCTGAGGTCTCCAACATTCTTCTCTCTGGGTCTGTTTAGTTAACTTAGTAAATAAATTGACAAATAAAATGGTTCAAATTTGAGTGTTAATCATTTCACAGTTTGCCAATTTCAAAAATAGTGTTTTAAAAGAAAATAGTTTTTTGAGGGGCATATTTTGGCCACAGAGAATAACAGTTCAGCACAGATGAACTAAATGACGGTAGAGAAAACACAGTGGTTTTAAGCTCAGGGTGTGGTGGGTACTCTATTGTAGAAATATTTTCACATAGCTACTTATTCCATCATCAGTAAAGCAAGTTCTATCTCTGTTTTTGTAGGAGTAGGTAGGTTAACGTTACCTGAAAAAAGTAAAATTTAAAAAAAGAAAAAGGATGCCAAAGAAACTTCCTATTTTCTGGAGAAGAACAAGTCTCTGACTGAACCTCTAAAAGCAAAATAATAAGAAAAAAATGCAGAAACAGATAAAATCGTAGTCGGGTGCAATAATGCTGACAGAAGTTGCTAGGATTTGAACACCTGTAGAAAGCCTTGGTAGACTAAAAGAAATAATACTGTTTTACTTCCAGAGCATTTTCTGATTTTAACACATTTCAGAATAATTTATGTATATAGTCCTTTGTCAAAAAATTATTTAGTACCTGCTGTCACCATTGTTTGGGGGACAAAAATACAACAATAAACAAGACCCAGATCAACATCATTCTAATCTCCACGAAGATTGCATTGTAATTGGTGAAGCATACATCAAAGAATTGAAGAAATAAGTTAACTCATTTCAAAAGTGACATGACTACAAAGAGAATCAAGCAGGAATAAGAACAGAGACACACAAGAAACAACATGGTCTTTTACGTAATCTTTCATAAAAGTAACTAGGACAATGAAATGAGCAAGGAGATTTAGGCTCATGAGCTGTATAATCTTGAGCAGGTCACAGAGGTTGGCTTATTTATGTTTAAGATGTTAAGATGTGAGGAATGTATATATTTTATCTGGGCTTTCTGAAAAGTCTCAGTCACATAGGGGGTGACTTTGTGGCTGAGATCAGAATTCTGAGAAGGAGTCAGCCACAATATCTATGACAACACTTTGCAGAAAGAAGGTCCAGCTAGGGTAAAATTTCCACACTTGGGACTCCCTTGGTGTGTTTTAGCAATCACAGAAAGGCCAGCATGGCTGGAGTTTCATAAGCAAGGGTGAAGGTAGGTGGGAGGAGATGCATTCACTGGGAGATATAAGAAATTAAATTCTCTAAGTGAAAATTTCTAGCAGGTATTGCAGCCAAAGTGGGTGTTTGACAAACCTATCTAAGAAGTCTCCATTCTACATGAAATAAAATTAAAACTCTTTACCATAGCCTACAAAATCGCATATATTTTTGTATTCTTGGGTAAAGTATTGCACGTGAAAGTGGTCAGAAATGCTCTACTCAATTAATTTGCAAGACTGCCCAAAGGAGGGATCATATTACAGAAAACTCTGTTAGTTTTTTCTTTCTTCCCCGACAGACACACAGAAAGGCTGAAACTCCCTGTTTTTGAATATTGCAGTGTGAGGATGGGATGGTTGGATCTATACATTTTCTGATTATGAAAAATAAATCACCAAAAGCTGAGAATGGTAAAAATATTAAAATACCTTAGATCTTTGGAGACAGGATTTAAGAATTGAACAAACTCAGGAATATTCACCTCTTGAATTACTGTTTTGGAAATTACTAGGTTCCTTACTGTATAAACAGTGATTCCTTGAGAATTTATTATACTTTCACAGAGTATATATGTGAGAGCTGATACAGTTGTCTTTTACATTGCTATATAGTCAATGCCATGCAAGGGCATAAAATCCGCAGTTATTAAATACTGACTTGTTGAGTGAACTTATCAAGGCTTAATGCTTCAATAAACAAAGCCAACTCATACCTTTCACTTTTCGAACAGATTTTCTTATGTGGATAAAATAACTAAAACACCCGTTGAGACTACTGAGTTCTAAATTTTGCTCAATAGACAGTTCACTAACTGTTCAGTAAATACAGCATTCCCAGGAGACATGTTTCTCCTCCTTATACTTATGTTGAGATTGAAATACATGTTTGTCTTCTGGTTATTTCGCTGGGACTTCTACCACTGTAAAGAAATCACACTTCTTACCAATATATCAGAAACTAGTGCATCTTAAAGAAGCCCACTGTGAAAGTGGAGTGTCTTTCCCACAGACCAAAATTGAAAGTGTTTTTTTTTTTTTTCTTTCTATTTCCCTCTATACTTTTGTTTCTCTCACCTCCATATTTCTTGTTCTTGTCAGAAGAGCTCATTGGTGCAGAGGACCTGGGTGCATGTTCTCTTTTTGTTTGGATTCCAATTTGCAGTTACATTCTCAAATGCTTACATCCCTCCTCAAAGCAAAAGCTTCATTTTACAGTCAAAGTTGTGTTTATTGACATTTTCCGAATCCTGAAAATATTGATAATGATGAAAGGTACTTAAATGCTTTCTTACTTTCACTTCCTGAAAAAAGGAGATAATTTTCTTTTTACCTAGAATTATGTTCTTAATCTGGGTAACTGCTATAATTATTCATAGTAATATAGGTTTCCACCATAATACATTTTTAAATAGGAACATGAAAAAATCTTAGAGTGATATACAGGAAATGCATATATTTCATGGCTAGGGATCAGCCAGCCACTAAATTGCATACAATGGAACAGTAGTATGGTTTCAATGGTTCAAAAATCTATAGATTTATCCATAGAAAAAATTGTTTGTTCTTTATTTTTTGTCATAGATGCTCCTAAGTAAATAATATGCTTTAAAATAATATTTTAAATCCCACCTAGCTTTTTTTATTCACAGAAGGTTTATATTTCTGTTTCTAAGTTAGAAAAAATGATAGAATAAGCTTGAGTTTACAATGATAGTGATGGTGATAACAACAAAGGTGATGGCGGTGATGAGGAGGTGGTGAATTTCATTGCTATTGATATCAGCTTTCATTTACTGAGCACTTTCCACATGCCAGGCATTGTGATGAGCTGTTTGCTTGCAATCTATTACCATCTTTCCATGATGTGGGCATTGTTTTTCCTATCTTACCATGCAAACTAAGACCCAAAATGACAATGTTATTTCCTTATTTTAAGGAGTTTGAGGAGAACAAATCTTGAGAGAAGTAACTTGAAAGAGGCCAGGAGAATAATGAATATCTGAGAATTCATCACCTATTAGGGAAAATGCAGAAGAAAGTATCTAATGTCAATGAAAAAAATTCCATCTGTCTCTGGAGAAAAATTAATCTCTATCTCTATATTTTGCTAATAAAGAGTTTAAGGAGGTTCTACAGATTCCCTTTAAAAGAGCTACTGTTTGATGTTTTTGAGTATCTCTGGGGAATAATTTCACACCTGAAAATCCTCTAGAGAACAGGACAGAGTGCTGTGTAGGACAAGCAAATAGATTTTCCTTTCTTGTTATTTTCCAGCAGTTATTTTTTAGCATGATACCAGCCAGGTTGCAGAGTCCAATAAAATGATAAGCCCATCTTCCTAAATGTCAGGATAGGCATCCGAATCCACCATCACATGCATCGCTTAGAAATAGAAAGATCTGAATCTGGGCTTTATCAGCGAAAGGGATTATCCTCTAAAATAGTGTGTCTTATGTTGCATCCATGAAGAATGCTTGTGGGTACAGAGATCTGTGGATGAATCCACTGCCAAACAGGAACAACAAAAATTCCTTTCTTTATTGCAGTTTTATCACTTGAAGGGAAGTGTAGCTGTAACTTGTTTGCTGTCTTAGCAAAATGGTACTTCCATGCATAGAATTTCCTTGATTCCTATCAGTAGCTCTGTTTCTTATTCTTAATGTTTAGGCCAGGGAAACCAAAGAAGGAATTTCAAACTGAATAATAAAAATCTGCTTTAATACTTCAATGTCTTTCTTCCTTTTAATCCATTGTGCCTAACATGAGAATAAAGATCTTTTATCAGGCGTTTAGTTTTCTACCTGCAGAAAATTGGGAACAGGAGTTAACTAAAAATTAATCAGATCCTGGCAGTAAATGAATTTTTAGTCCCTGGTGAGACTGAGTTGTAACCTGAAAGAAAAACCAGTAATTTTGAAGAGTCACATGAGCACACCCACCCCACATGAGCAGGATGGGTATCAACCTACCCATCCATTCATTCATATATCCATTTATCTATCCATCCATCTATTCATCTATCTACCCACTCAGCTGTCCATCCAGTTATCCGTCTATTCATTCTTGCATTTATGTATATATTCATTTATTCATTATAGAGCTGCCTAAATTAATATTTTTCATAAGTACTAGGTAACTATCAGTGATCAAGTATTTATTCCTCTTCTATTTAACAACGAACTCATTCTTTCAATCTCTCCTATGGCCTAAAGATTGAGTTTGATAAACTCAACTTAGAAAATTGCAAATCATCACTGTGTACATTTATGATTTAAGTTCTTATCATCGTACTACTATTATGTTGATGAGTGTCTTTGGATAAGATACTTAATTTTCTATTCCTCATCGAGAAAATGAAGGAGCTAGTCTAGTTGATTTGTAACAACTGCTTGTATTTTTAAATGCTGTTTCTTTCCTTTGCTCAAAAGTGAGGGGCCAGCCTAACTCTGTGTTTTTCTCTTCAAACAAAATGTCCAGTGTAACACATACACTGACATGAGGGAGAATGTCTTTAGGTTTTATATAAACTTCAGGATAAGGTGCTCATACACTGACAGTAGGACATTTTGGAAGTATTCCAATGGACATTTATAAATGTCATGAAATTAACAATATTTCTTGAGAACAAAACCAATGCAATAGATGTTACTTTAAAACTCAGAAAAGAGAGCCCATTTAAATTAACACGCAGGAAACCTAGAAATACTCATGAAAATTTAACAAACCTGTTACAGAACATTAAATATATGTGCAGATAGACAATTTCCTAATCTCCATAGAAACATACTTCTTATTCCTTTGTTCTACCTTTTGGAGAAGTAGTAGATTAACTTGAGAAAATAGGTCATCTTTATGTTCTCAAACTCTGTCTATATCATAGCTGTTAAGTTTTACTCCCATAAAAAATCCTAGGTCCAGTCCATTAAATAATATTTATTTCTGGAATTCATCTATTATGTATTTAGTTCATATTGGTGTTATTTTGCTTCTTCAATGAGATACTTTACCCATGTAGAAAAGTGTTTCCTTTCATCTTATTTTTAACACTATGCCCAGGATAGTGCTTTGCACACAATAGATAATTAGTAAACAATTGATTGGTTTCTTGTTTGTTGCCAAAATTGTAGCTCCCATAAGACATTATTATTAATTATAAAATTATGTATTGATGATTTGCCCATGTATTCCTCAATGTATATAATTATATCTTTGTGGATATTTCTTTCAATTTTTTAATAGATAGCTTGAAGTATACATTTTATGTCTGCATTTAAGGAGAATTCATGGGAGAAATATTTTAGAAAATTTGTCTTTAGTTCTATGCCTCTTCAATTCTCCATTTACATTTTTTTTATGCTTAAACTTTGGAGGGAAGATTCACATCATAATAGCACATTGTTGCAGAGCTGGAAGAGGCATCGGATGCCTAGTTGTCCAACAAGGATTTGTTTTACTTTTCCATAGTATACGATTGTTACTGGAAATAGCTACTATACTAAGAACTAATTTTAAGTTCCTCTTGAGTTTTGAGGGCCATGGGATTTATTCACGTCAATATAATTTGAGCAGAAATGATGGGTGTCACACTTTGATTGACATAGTTAAGAAGTGTGAGGGCCTACACATTATATTTTCCTATCTGCTAGGTACAAAGTGTAAGGGCCTACACATTATCTTTTTTCATCTGCTAGCTGGAAGCAAAGGACTCTTAGGCCCTGGGAGATGGCAGAGATACAAAAAGGAAGAAGGTTAATAACAAAGTCATGAGTAAAAAATATTCAGCAAATATCTCAATAACTTGCGAGATGAACAAGAAAAAAAAATCTTATTTTGTTAAGGAGCTAAAATTCTTTTTCAGGGGGCGGATTTTTTTTGTTATAGCTGCAAGCTCTATCTTAACTAACTAAAGACTACAAAAAAGTTAGGACGCTGAGCCTTGAAGTTGTTATCAGATTTAATTAAGTTACAACCTGTTGGCAAAACCGGGATTAGAAATCAGAACTACAGAGATTGCTCATTATATTGTGTCCAAATAAGCAAAGAAAGCAACAAACTTTAAAATAAGTTAGATCAAAGGATGAAATAAGGGTAAAAGAATGGTCTTATCAATGGTTGTTTTATCGAGAAGGGGTCCTTGAGCAGAAAGTAGAAGAGACTTCCTTCTTTCTCAAAGGGCTTAGCTTCTCTGTTTGTCAAATTAGATTTGATGCACAAAAACAACTTTGCATCTACAAATGAGACCTTATCGACTCCATTTCGTGTATATGCTGACTTGAAGACACAATAAAGAAAACTTAAAGAGATTTATTGATGGAAAAAAACTTGCTCCTTTTACACTTTTATACATTCGCTCACTTCATTGCTAGTATCAGGCTTTCTTCCATTCCATATAAAGTAAACTGCTCTTTCTGATGTTATTGATTATTCTGTCTGCTTTCATGGGAATGTAAAATAGACATGTAATTTCTAAGTCAATGCATAGCCGTATCACCTTGCTATTGGTGGACTGTATGTGCTTTATAATTTGGGGGGGGGAAATAGCTCCATGATAAGAAGCTTACTAAAGTTAAAGGCAGAAAGATATTTGTCTACCTTCTTGATAGACCTTTTCCCAGTGGATTGTCAGTTTCTGAAACATTCCAGTTTGACAGCCATTGATAATTGACATTTTGTGAACTGTTAATAATTTTATTTTTTAAAATGGATTTATCTATGCAGACTAATTAATGATGCCTTTTTTCCATGGCTGAATTGTGATTATCTATTAGTTTATAGTTTGTAAAGTCAATTTGTGAAATTACGGGGCCAAGTTCTAACAAGACTAATTTAAATAGTATTTACTTTAGTGGGCAATTTACAAAGGGCATGCACACACGGTGTGATTTGTTTTGTTAACCTAAAGAGAAAAAGCTGACAGAGGATTGATACCTGGGGAAATTAGGTTGGGACAGAAGGAATGGAGGGGTCTATGAGGAAAAAAAAATACAGGGGAGCAAAAGATAAACTATGTTTGAAGAAGGTCTCTGCCTACTTCAGAATAGTGAGATGGGTAAATATACAGCCAAGTAAAACATCAGTTATTTTTTTTGTCTTAGTGAGGATTACCACTTTGGCAGGCTCTGCAAAATTAGAAATACTATCTTCAGAGGCACAGTTAACTGTTTCTCCTCCATAGGTACTAGGATCAACACATTTGAAAAATCTGTCATTACAGCAAGTACATATTCCATATCTGTTATTATTTATCTATTGTTACATAACAATATTGCTATAAATGTAGTGAATTAAAACAGCACACATTCATGATATTATAGTTTCTGTGGGTTAGGAGTCCCACACAACTTAACTGGGTCCTTTGCTTCATGGTCTTACAAGGCTGCAATTAAAGTCTTGGCCGGGGTTGACTGGAGAAGGATCTACTTCTAAGCTCGCATGTTTTTTGGCATCATTTTGTTCCTTGTGGACTGTTGGCCTGGGGGCCTCTGTTTCTTGCTAGCTAAGAGTCTCAAGGCCTCAGTCTCTTCTAACATGAGACTTTCTAACATGGACACTTGATTCCTCAAAGCCAACAAGGGAAATAATCTCCTAGCAAAATGGTCATTATCATCTCAGGTAATGTAATGATGTACATCCTGTTACCTTGCTATATTCCATGGGTTAGAATCAAGTCATAGGTTGCATCCATACTTGAGGGGATTATATAAAGACATGAATACCAGAAGACAATCATGAGTTTTATATCTCTATACTCATCATATATAGTTGACCCTTGAACAATGTGGGGGTTAGAAGCACTGGCCTCCACACAGTTGAAAATCCATGTTTAACTTTTGTCTACCTTAAAACTTAACTACTAATAACCTACTGTTGATGGAACACCTTACCCATAACACATATTTTGTATGTTATATGTATTATATGCTGTATTCTTATGATAAAGGAACCTGGAGAAAAACCTTTTATTAGTAAAATCATAAGGAAGAGAAAATACATTTACAATTCATGAAATATAAGTGAATCATCATAAAGGTCTTTATCCTCCTTGTCTTCATGATGAGTAGGCTGAGGAGGAGAGGCTGGTTTTACTGTCCCAAGGGTGGCATTGGCAGAAGAGATGGAGGAGATGGAAGGGGAGGCAAGACCAGTAGGTACACTCTATGTAACTTTATGAAAAATACCACAATTTCTGTCTTTTGGGCTGTGTTATTTCTCTAAAAATGTTTTTATATTGTACTAATTGTTCTTCCACCATTTGCTTTAGTTTCAGTATCATAGAAGGGTCCATATCGTTAAAAAAAAAAAAAAAGGCAAAATTAGTCTTGAAAAATCAGAACACCTCTAGATTGACTAATGTACACTTGTTTTCTGGCATTATTTCTTTTATATTTCTTCCTCGTTTTCTGGCACTGGTTTAGAAGCACTCATCTCCATCAGGATGTCTTTGATGTAATGACTATTTGGTGTTTAATTAGATCAAGATCCATATCTTGATACCCTTCACCCATTTCATGATTTTCTTGATTGGCTCTGTTGTCAATCCTGTGAAGTCATACAACCTCTGAAGACAGTTTCTCCAACAACAATTTCTTCTTCCTAGCTTGATGGCTTTCATGGCTTTTTCTATAACAATGATGGCATCATCAATGGTGTAGCATTTCCAGAGTTTCATGATGCTTTCTCTATTGGGGTTATCTTCCATAGTGTTGACAATTCTTCCTATAGAAATGATGTGTAATGAGCTTTAAAGGTCTTTACAATGCTCTAATCTAGAGACTGAGCAAGTAGATGACTCTGATGCCTTCACTGTTGGGCTCATGGGGTTATGGGTGTTCAGAGATATTGTCCAATATCAAGAAAAAAACTTTAAGAAGAGGTTCCTTTCTGGAGAGGTACTTTCCAACTTCAGGGACAAACCATCAATGAAAACAATCCAGAAAATGTGTTCTCATCATCCACACCTTCTTGTTGTACAACCCAAAGATTGGCAGCTAGTATTTATATTTTCTCTTCAAGGCTTGGGATTAGCAACTTTATAGATAAGGGCAGTCCTCATCATAAGCCTGACTACATTCACACAAAATAATAGTGTTAGCCTATCCCTTATCTTTCTTACCAACAAATGTTCTTTGTGGCATTTTTTCTTCAGAGTAGGTCACTTTTGTCTTTATTAAAATCCTGTTCAGGCAGATATTCTTTCTCCCTCATGATTTTCTTAATGGCATCTGGGGAATTATGGGCTGCCTCTTGGTCAGAAGAAGATGCTTCTCTTGTTATCCTAACGTTTTTTCAGTCAAACCTTTTTCTAAAATTATCAAACCATCCTTTGCTGGCATACATTCTCCAGCTTTAGATTCTTAACCTTACTTTGGATTTAAGTTGTCCTGTAATGATTTTGCTTTTTCTCTGTTCAGACTCTATAGGTATGCCTTTTTCATAGCAATTCTGCATTCACATAAAAGCTGCATTTTTAAGACAAGATATAAAGGTATTTTTCAAAATGTGCAAGGGTTTTATGCCTGCTGGTACAGATACAGTGAAGGCATCACAAATTTTCTTTTCTTTTTTCTTATTTATTTGGTAATAACCATGTGATACAGATTTGGGGGAATAAGAGGTACTGATTCATTCTTTCGACAAATATACACGTGTGTGTGTGTGTGTGCGTGTATGTGTATGATCTTCTTGATTAGCTTTGTTGTCAATTCTGTAAAGTAATGTACACACACACACACACACACACACACATTTAATTCATACTGTATACCAGACAATATTCCAGTTCTGACAAAAATCATGAAAAAGATAAGTCTGTGCTCTCCTGGGCCTTGCATGCAAGTATGAGAAGACCTCAATGAACCAATAACAAAAATTAGTATGTATCAAGTCAGATGCTATGAAGGTAAACAAATTGAGGAAAATGGCAGAGGAGTCATGAGGTATGTGCTATTTTAGATAAATAGCCACAGAAGACATCTTCAGTAAGTTGATGTAGAAACAGAAACCTAAATGAAGTGAGTGATGCCCCATGTGGCTATCTAGGGTCCAAGGGAATAGTAACTGAAAATGATCTGAATGAAGTATACATAGCAAGCAATTTTAAGTACCATCTTACACTTGAGAATACCATTCAGAATTAATGTCTTCCTTTGGCACCAACATTAGATGTAACTTCCAAAATCAGAAAGCAAGGAGGTACCATAAAGTGGACAAAAGTAGAACTACTCTGCTTGATGAGAAGTTGGGTAGGAAATGCCCAGGGTTCATCTTATCTGCGACCCCTTCTAAAGCACCCCAGTTATAATGAACAGCCCTTTAAAGTTTAACTGGACATCACAGTTTGAACTCTGTTAGATGTCCTCTGGGGCCTACCTGCTGCTTAGCATGATCTAATATCTTTGCAATGAGTTCTTTCTAAGGCTTTGTTCACAAATGAACAGAGTCACTATAAACTTTGGCAGTAAGGATAGAAACTGGTGTCTACTTTTTCTTTTTATTACCATTCATAGATGACCAACAGGCTGAAAGACAGATGAGTTTTGTTAAATTGGTAGTAGAAGGGAAAAGACTGACTTTAATCAGGCAAAGAATTCTTCTATAATTGGTCAAGTCTAAGGCCAGTGAAAAATCAGGAACATTTTTTCATGGCATAAATAAAGTAGGGAGTCCACAAAAGGCTCCTGACACTTGATGTAGATTATCTTTTACTTACTGTAAATTATAGAAAATTCCAGGAAAACTGTGGTTCTAAGAAACTGTAGCTTAGCTATGTCTGCCCTAATTCAAAATAAAAACAATGGGACTGCATGAGACCAAGTGCAAAGCAATATTCTTGAACAGAATAAGCCACTATTAAGATACATTTCTATAGATGGCAGAATAAAAACACTTTGCCCTTAAAGAGAAAATAGATGGGAGAAAAGAGGTCAGGGAGGAGTTAAGACAGATTTCTGTAATCAATTAGGAATACAGATGAGCCAAGGCCAGCTGATGCTATCACACTTCATCATTCAAATTCTCATTATTTGGATATACAACAGTAAGTTACTGCAGGAGTACTTTCCTTACTGTGGCGAGAGACATTAATTTCTAAGGAGCTGAACAAGTGACAGTGAGCTTCAGAAGTGGCTTGGTGCTAAATGATTTGACTGTAATTATTCTGAAAGGGCTTTCATCATCATTACCCAACATTCTGCAGATGCAGCGTGTTTGAAAATAAACTATGGCCAAACTAGTGTCACGTCATTTCAGATTTTAAACATCGAGTCTCTGGTTTGCTGATATATTTTTGTGTATGCAAGTGTAGACGAACACAAATGTACGCAGCCAAGCATGCATCATTTTACCGTTGTTTAGCCAATGCATCCGCATTGGTGCGGACTGGGTAATCTATGTGCACAGTTCTCTGACCATGATAAATGCAGTGAAGGGGAACATTTATTCCTTGCTTCATTCATTCCTGCAGCCTATGCTGAGTACCTGGCACTGTGCTATTACAGCAATAAACAAGATGAATAAAACCATGCCCAAGAGATGTTTTCTATCCAGTGTTCTTCCTGCAAATGCTTGGATTCTCCCTCTTGTTTACACCATAAAAAGACAGGTCAACGTCTGTTTGCTTTGCCAGTTTTCCTTAATTATAGGGCTTCCAAGGCCATTAACAGATGAAGCTGTTTACATTTCACAAGTATGTTTAAATTTCACCTCTGTGACCCTTCCTCTCTCTTGTCCTCCAACTGTCTTCAGGCTCAGGTGGAAGGACAAGTGGTCAGGGCGACAGGATAAGCAGACCTCTCTACTTCCACAGAAGGAAAAAAAAAAAGCTAGTGTCCTTGCAGAAGTGTCAGTAGCTTTATATCGTATCATACAGAAAGTTATACATGTCCGTTTTTACAGTTATTGCATAACACATGTTCATGCATGATTATTAAAAATTTCCCTGTTTGCTGCTGTCTGCAATCTGATTATAGAACAATGGACAAAAAAACTGCTTAACTACAGCACTAGGCAAATTGTCAGGGAGCAACCCAGTAAGTATGGCTAGCACATTGAATCCCAGAGCCATCCTGAATAAAGGCACATCAGTGTAGAGACAAAAAGCTGCTTTGTGACAGCAGACAAGTGCAATGGGAGATAGCTAGGCAGAATTGAAATAGATCACTGCTTCAGTAAAAAGTGTTATTCCTGGAGTTTATTTCCTAGTTTCCCATTGCACCTTTGTCTTCACACCACTTACTTCTTTCATCCCTTCTTATATCACTAATTCTAATTTCATACTTGTGCCTTATGCCTGTCCACGTCTCTTCATCCCTCTGCCATCACCTTGGGGCATGTGGTCATCTTAATAAAAATAGCCTCTGAATAAACCTCCTTTCCTTTAGTCTTTTTCTTTCTAATCCTGCTGCATTCTTAATGCCAAATCTTCAGTATTTTTCAGTGTGAATGAGATCGCATCATCCTCCCATTTATACTTTCCCATTTTGCAGGAATCCAATCTTCTTATCACCATGGCAGACAGTAAATACTCTGGTCCCTACCCAGCTCTCCAAACACAGCTCCTCTATTTTCCCGTCACATTGCCCTTCTCTTGGATCATGTAATCCACAAGGTCTTTCTCACCTCAAAGCCTTTACTCTTGTTGTTCCCTCAGCCAGGAAACATTTTTGTCTTTTTTTACTTGTCTTAACTGCCACTTCCTCAGAAAAGCTTTCTCAGACTAACCCATCACAGCACCTTCATAGCACTGACCATGTTCAATAATTATTTTCACTTTTGTTCATTGTTTTTATCTCTCCGTAGAATATAGACTCTGTGAAGTTAGAGGCTTGTATGTCTTATTCACTATGGTATCCTGATAGCCGAGCTGTGTTTTGTACATAGAGGTGCCTTATAAATGTTCTTTGAATAGATGAGTGAGAAAACAGGTGAGTCAATCTTTTGACCACAAGTGAACAAGAAATATTCTTATTATCGATTTCTGTGGTTCTGTTTGGCTTGATTGCAGGTAATAATTTTTATTTAATAAGAATCATTTATTAGTTTAAGAAATTGTCAACATAAATTGGACTTTTTTGGGGGGAGGCAGGTCTCGTTTTGTGCTAAAAAGTAATTTTCTTTACAATTCTCATGGAAACATAACAACAAGGACATAACAACAATGGCTCTATATGTAAGAGAGCTAAGCTTAGAGATAACCTGCCCAAAACCAAACAGCTAATACATTAATACATTTTAGAAATCATTTATTTCACCAGAGTCTTAATCATTGCATTATACTCTTGTGGTTTTTTGTTTGTTTGTTTGTTTTGCTTCTTTTCCCCCTCTCTTTCTAGGTTCCCCCTTCATTTAGAAGAGATGACAAAAATAACTAATATTGACCAAACAGTACCACATGAGTAGACAGTGTTATAAGTATCAACAGCTCACCTGACCTTCACAGTGCATCTATGAATGACTGCTGTTATTGTTCCTAATGAAAGGATAAGAAACATTGTGCGTAGATCTACCACTTCTGCTTGGAATCACACAGCCAGCAAGAGGTTAAGCTGGGATTGGCTTCCTCGTAGTCTAACCTCCTAAGACTCCATTCTAGCTGCCTCACTATTCAGTCTTCCTTGTTATGCTACGCTGCTTTTTTTGAAGATCATCTCAACACGTATTATTGAAGAGTAATTTTTTTTTTAGTTGCTTACCTAGAGGAGACATAGAAAAGCTACTAAAAAATAAGAATATGTTGCTTAACTGCAGGTAAACTCTAAACGTGGGAATTCTTGCTTTCCCCAGTTGGGCAGTGATATTTGTATTCAACAGCACAGCATGTCTCCTGGTGAAGAAGAAAGAAGTCTGTGTTTGTGTGTTGGGTGGGAGGAGGGGAAGGGAGGGGAAGGAGAGTATCTTCAACTCCAAGTTAAACAGGAAGTTTGTGAAAACTGGATAGGTGATGCTAAGACTGATTGACAGTCACTTTGAGTTCACTCTTGTTCTATTCATAACATGAGAATGGAAAAGAAAAAGAAATTAACATTTACTGCTACCTATTATGTATCTAAACTGTTCAGATATTACAACACCAAGAGGTAGGTAATGCTGAAACGAGAAAAGTTCCCTTATCCTCCTCACAGGATGTGTCATGGGCATGTGGCTCACTTCTTTGCTGCCCCGCTGCTCGAACCTCTAGCGGGAGCATGCAGATGGGCAGGTTGTGGGGCTCTGGCCCCATGGCAGCATCTAGGGGTAAATCCTCATAGCTTGTGAAGCCCTAGTGGGCATGTTACAGGGTGCTCTTTTAGTTTTGCCATCTGTAGGTGGCTTGTGCTAATCAGCTCTATTAGACACCTGCCTTACTGCAAGGACAGAGGGCTTTCTGTATCCCAGGGTTCCTACCTTGGTGTACTGGAAGAATCTGATAAAACGTGTGCTTGGAGAATGAGTGCAAGTTTTTTTTTTTTATTGAGCGGTAGCTCTCAGCAAGGAGGATGGGGAGGCCAGAAGGGGAATGGAGTGGGAAGGTGGTTTTCCCCTGGAGTCGGGCCACTCAGTGGCTAGGCTTATCTCCAAACACCCCGGCCAAACTCCATGTCATTCTGCTGGTCTATGGCCTGCCAGGTCTGCTGGTGTGCTCTTTCGCCTGTGCGTTTTCCTTGACTTCCAGTTGCTTGTGTCCTCTTCTGCCAGTGTATTCTTCTCAATGTCCAGACACTTGTGTGCGTGCCCACTAGACCCTCGGGATTTGTATAGACACAGAATGGGGGTGTGGTGGGCCAGGGTGGTCTTGGGAAATACAACATTTGGGCATGAAAACAGAAGTGCCTGTCCTCACCTTGGTCCCTGGGCGCAGGCCTGGGGTTGGAGACCTATCCAGGGACCATGCCCTTCTCTTCCCGGTACTTCCCCTGTTCCCTTCCCATATCACCGCTATTATCACAATTTCATAGATGAAAATGGTTATAATCAGGGAGCTTAATTAACGTGTCCAAGGTCACTCCGCTTGTACATTTTAGATCTGGGTTTGGGCCCAGGTGTATGTACTTAAAAAATCAGGGTTCTTCCAGAATTATCTTTTTGATTTATCAGACGTATATACTTTCTAGAATGAAAAATACTACTTTTGTGAATTTTAAAAGAGATTGAGAAAGAGAAAGCTAAAGCCATAGAAAATCCTTAGGAAGCAAGGCACATGTGACCACCTAAACGATATCAAAATGTCTTGAAAGAACTCGTAACTGTCCCTCAGGGTATAATTTAGATCTTGGTTGAAATTATGTTCTTGTTCCATTAATAGTACTTCCTGATGTTACTAGATAAATAGTGGGTGAACATTTATTTGATAATAAAGATTACGAAGTAGCATATTTCAAATTAACTCTCATTGCCCCACCTCCTACCCAGTGTTCAGGAGAGACGTGCAAAACGTTGTTAATATGCTTCCTTATCACAGTGAAATCACAACATATCAATATCTAAGGAATTTGAAAGTTAAAATGTACCAAGAAACCTAGTGCCTAACCCATGAACGAATTATAAGTTTAATTTTTCTAAATTCCTTTCACTTTCATGTTTTCTGAATATATTTATATTAACTTTTGGACAATGTTATATTCTACATTTTAACTTGAAATATGGTTATAAATTTATTTCTCTGTTATATTTTCCATAGCAGCTATATTTAGTGGCTCTAAAATATTTTATTAGTTGCTGCCTTCAATATACTTAACCACTTCTCTATTGGGGCATATATAATTTACATTTTCCTATTCATTACTGTGCTGATGCTACACTTAGTTTTTTGTGCATTTATTGATTTTACTGAATTAAAAGCTGTATCTGTTTTTCAGTCTTTCTCCTTTTTTGGCTTCATCAGACACAACACTAAGAGTTTAAGCATTCTTTTTCCTTCATCAGTACAAAATATTATACTACATTCATGCCATTTACCCGTCTTTTATAAGTAGCAAGGCTGAACATTTTTTCTGTATGTTTATTTACTATATTTACCTCTCTGTATGGATTATGTGTTTTATACTCTTTTCTAATATACTTATTGGAGTCTTAATTATTACACTATACATAAATGAATAATTTTTATATAGGTGTTAATACATTTTAATTTAATTTACATCCTTTTTTCTTTTTTAAATTTTAGTTTTTACATTGCTATAATAGACCTTTTTGTGTATTCAAATCTGTTGGTCTTTTGTGACTTTTTCCTATAGTTTAGAAATATTTAAAAAGTGTTTACCTCTATGAATATAGTTTAGTGCAGTATATTCATTTATTTGGGGAAATTATAAAAATAAGGATATAAGGATAGCAAATACAAGTTTTGTAAGTAGGTCTCTTTCAATGACAGACAGCTCTGAACCTTTACAGTGGCCTTCCTACCTGCCCTTCCCAACCTTTTCTCCACTAAATACTGTCCTCCAGGAAAATCCCTCTCAGCTGACTGCATTGAAATATGAAATTAAATATTTTTTGCCAGACCTGATATAGGGTGAGGTTATATATGCAACTATATGCAGATTTTCTGTTTTACTTTCCTCACTTGCTTCTACACATTATGAACACTTAGGAAATCATCCATTCTTTCTCTCCTTTCTTTGGAGATGTGTACTTTGTCTTATCCAAAGTCCCTTATATAGTTTGGATTTTTGTTTCGAGTGGATCTCTTGTTGTTTTTTCTCTACGCTGATCTACTTTAATTCTACCCTAATCATTTTAGTAATTGATAATTTATATTTTATCCCTTTTGGGAATAGATTCTCACCAACTCAAATGTAATTCTTAGAATAATCTTTGATACTTCCTACTATTTATTTTTTGAATAGATAATATTAAATATTTAATATACATATATAATTGATATGGTTTGGCTGTGTCCCCACCCAAATCTCATCTTGACTTGTGACTCCCATAATTCCCATGTGTCATGGGAAGGACGCAGTGGGAGGTAATTGAATCATGGGAGAGGGTCTTTCCCATGTTGTTCTCGTGATAGTGAATAAGTCTCACAAGATCTGGTGGTTTTAAAAAATGGTAGTTTCCCTGTGCAAGCTCTATCTCTCTTTCTCTCTTTGCCTGCCACCATCCACGTAAGATATGACTTGCTCCTCTTTGTCTTTCACCATGATCGTGAGACCTCCCCAACCAGGTGGAACTGTACGTTCATTAAACCTTTTTTTTTTTTTTTTTTTTTTTTTTGTAAATTGCCCAGTCTCAGGTATGCATTTATTAGCAGCATGAAAATGGACTAATACAGTAAATTGGTACCAGTAGAGTGGGGCATTGCTGAAAAGATACCTGAAAATGTGGAAACCTTCTTTGGAACTTGGTAACAGGCAGAGATTGGAACAGTTTGAAGGGTTTGAAGAAGACAGTAAAATGTAGGAAAGTATGAAACTTTCTAGAGACTTTGTTGAATGGTTTTGGCAAAAAAGCTGATACTGATATGAACAATAATGTCCAGGCTGAGGTGGTCTCAGATGAAGTTGAGGGACTTGTTGGCAACTGGAGCAAAAGTGACTCTTGTTATGTTTTAACAAATAAACTGGGGTCATTTAGCCCCTGCCCTAGAAATTTGTGGAACTTGAGAGAGATGATTTAGGGTATTTGGCAGAGGAAATTTCTAAGCAGCAAAGCATTCAAGAGGTGACAGGTGATATGGGTGCCGTTAAAGGCTTTCAGTTTTGTAGAGGAAGTGGAGCATAAAAGTTTGAAAAATTTGCACTCTGACAATGTGACAGGGAAAAGAAATTCTGAAGAGAAATTTAAGCTGGCTGCAGAAATCTGCGTAAGTAATGAGGAGCTGAATCTTAATCCCCAAGACAATGTGAAAAAGTCCCCAGGGCATGTCAGAGGTCTTAACAGCAGCCCCTCCCATCACAGGCCCAAAGGTCTAGGAGGAAAAAATGGTTTTGTGGGCTTGCCCCAGGGTCCCTGTGCTGTGTGTAGCCTAGGAATATGGTGTCCTGTGTCCCAGCTTCTCCAGTCATGGCTAAAAGGGGCCAAGGTATAGCTTGGGCTGCTGCTTCAAAGGGTGAAAGCCCCAAGCCTTGGCAGCTTCCATGTGGTATTGAGTATGCAGGTACACAGAAGTCAAGAATTGAGGTTTGGAAACCTCCACCTAGATTTCAGAGGATGTATGGAAACACCTGGATGTACAGATAAAAGTGTGCTGCAGGGATGGGGCTCTCATGGAGAACCTCTGCTAGGGCAGTGTGGAAGGGAAATGTGAGGTCAGAGCCCCCACACAGAGACCCTACAGGGGCACCGCCTAGTGGTAGCTGTGAGAAGACGGCCACTGTCTTCCAAACCCCAGAATGGTAGATCCACTGACAGCTTGCACCACGTGCCTGGAAAAGCAGCAGACACTCAACACCAGCTTGTGAAAGCAGCCAGCGGGGAGTCTGTACCCTTCAAAGACACCGGGTTGGAGCTGCCCAAGTCCCTGGGAACCCACCTTTTGCACCCGCATAACCTGGATGTGAGATATGGCGTGAAAGGAGATCATTTTGGAGCTTTAAGATCTGACTGTCCCACTGGATTTCAGACTTGCCTGGGGCCTGTAGCCCCTTTGTTTTGGCCAATTTCTCCCATTTGGAGTGGCTGTATTTACCCAATGCCTTTACCTCCATTGTATGTAGGAAGTAACTAAGTTGCTTTTGATTTTACAGGCTTATAGGCAGAAGGGACTTGCCTCATCTTGGATGAGACTTTAGACTGTGGACTTTTGAGTTAATGCTGAAATGAGTTAAGACATTGGGGGACTGTTGGGAAGGCATGATTGGTTTTGAAATATGAGGACATGAGATTTGGGAGGGGCCAGGGGCAGAATGATATGGTTTGACTCTGTCCCCGGTCAAATCTCATCTTGAATTGTAACTCTCACAATTCCCACATGTCATGGGAGGGAACCAGTGGGGGTAATTAAATCATGGGGGTGAGTCTTTTCCATGCTGTTCTCGTGATAGTGAATAAGTCTCATGACATCTGATGGTTTTAAAAAATGGGTGTTTCCCTGCAGAAACTCTCTCTTTCTTGCTGTCCGCATCCATGTAAGATGTAACTTGCTCCTCCTTTCCTTCCCCCATGACTGTGAGGCCTCCCCAGCCTTGTGGAACTCAAAGTACATTAAACCTTTTTTTCTTTTTTCTTTTTTTTGTAAATTGCCCAGTCTTGGGTATGTATTTATCAGCAGTATGAAAACAGACTAATACAGTAATAATATGTAAATACATCACGGGGGTCAGAATTGTTAAGTCTATTTTGAAATTATTAGATAGTTGAACAGTTCTACCAGCATTGTACATAATAAGGAATTTTTTGAGGTATTAAAAATAACTCAGCTAACTTCTCCTCCTTCTACAGTTAAAAATATAAAATGATTTTGGACTTTTAGAGATCCTAGCATATATTTTCATTTTCATAGTATTTTTAATTCATGAAATAGATTATTATTATTATCAATAATATAACAAGAAGGAAACTGTGGTTCAGAAACATTAAGTTGCTTATACAAGATTGTACACCTATAGACTTGACAGAGTCAGACCTTGAACCTAGGTTTTTCAACTTGAAGACATGATGATTTTTCTCTTCAATCCATAGTATATATTGGATATAAATTGGTAGTTTTTATGTGGCCTGAAATTTCAGAGATATTCAACTTTCTGTGTCACTAATATAATTTCCCCTGTAGATTCATTTGGTTTCAGGTATTTTCACTGGAATGTACAATCACATGAGTGAACACAACTGGAAATTGCTTTAGTAGTTGCTTTTACAAAATAATTGTGATAATTGTGAGTCAGCTGGATGGTATAAATGGTATCAATAGGTCTCTTATTCTCTATCAGATGCTATTTTCATCTCCCTGGTCTATGAGTATAGTTGCTTTAAAAAAGTATTTCCAACATCACCATTAAATGGTTATAATATCCCAGAATACGTAAGCAACGAATATATCAAAAGTAAATGTTAAGCAATTGGGTCTGTGAATTGGGATGCACTTATACTGAAATCATTACTGTAAACTCCTTTGACAAGTTTTAATGGCTGCTGGAATGGCTTTTCAGGTAATAGCTCAAAGGGAAAACAAATTTAAATAAAGACTCTTTATATCCTCTTTAAAAGAAATTCATTAGCATATGCTAAATGAGCTAGTCTATGAACTAGATAAAAATCACATAGAATCAGACTTGCTTTTAAACATTAGGAAAGTAGCAAAGTGATGGTGGTTAGTATTATAGATTTACCTCATTAATGGAAGATGATCTTGAAGGACGAGAAAGGAGACGAGATTGCTGTAGCTCATTTGTGAGTCAAGACTCACACTGAGCTGCTGTGGGTATTAAGAATTGAGTCTCTTTTTTTCAACTACTAATTTACCTTACTACTCTGAGGATATCCATTAAGGCCTGGAATTGATCCTCACCATTTAATTGATAAGGTAGATGTCTCTCTTTCTAACTCATTAGGGTAATAACAACAATACTTTTCTAAAGGAGCTCAGCAGAGCTTGGGGATCCTACATAACAGCAGTTGGTTCTTGAGTGTAGGGAAATTTATTTTCTGAGAGTATTTAATGAGACCAGCGGTGGCTCAGGGCAACAGGAACATTGAGAATATAGTGTTGGATGACATTTTTCCCCCTCTGGAAAACCTATTTTTTCCAGAGATCACTGTTTCAGTGTGCATCAGATTCTCCTTCCTCCAGATTCAGTGTTTATAAAAAGAATCCCTGAAAAAAATCTAATATCCATTTTGGTAAGGTTGTGTGTATGTGGCTGTGGGGGAGAAGGTAAGGTAGAAAATTAAAGGGTCACAGTAAGGGCGATAAGAAGACATACTGTCTTGATTTCCCTGTGGCCAAACCACAGAGGAAAACTTTCTGAATGCAAAGGGAATGCTATTTCACTCACTGAATAAGAAAAAAGTTCATTCTGTGGCTATTAATGTTTTCTAGTTTATTAATTACCAACATTCTTAAACGTTTTCTTTTTTTTCTTCTCCCAAAAATGAGAACTGGTAACTGAGTCTGCATGAATACATGTCTAACTGGAATTCGCAACTCATGAGATGTGCGCTAAGATCTACCCATTTTTTAAAATAATTTCTTAGTGTATCAAGCAGGAAGTTGATTTCTGTGTCATTTTGGTACCACATTTTTGATATTTTGCAGCAGGGAATTTTTGACAGCAGAAGATGTCTTAGTATAATGATAATAATTAGCTAACAGGACAGAGATCTGTATCTGGGCCATGTCTCTGGTATAATGCAGAAAATGGTGATGCAATACCATAAGACACCAGCTCAGCCCTTGAGTGACTTTAGTCAGGGTAGCAGTACTGCACCATGAATATTGGGTGGTCATTTTAAAGACTTGGTAAATGACATAGTAAGTCAAGCATGTGCATGCGCGCACGCGCACACACACACACTCACACACATTTAAATTCTGCTCCTGATTCCTTTGCAAAAGGCAAGTGGAAGCAGATGATCTCTCACTCTCATTTGTTTTAAATGTGAGTGAGTTAGTCTTTTTTTCTGCTGGAGACCTCTGGATTAAAGTTCTTTTCTCTAGGGGGAGGGAGAAACAGCAAGTTTATTTATAAAATCTCTTCAATTTTTTACAATGCCTTTTTTTGCACAGCTGCTAAAATTACTGTTATTTTATCCTCTCATAAGAAATACCTCACTGGATGCAAACAATAACCTGGTGGCAGGTTGGATTATCTCCAAGTTACTCAGCAATTACTGCACAATATTGTGATCTGGCTGCTTTCTTTTCTGAGTTTATTTTCTGCCTTCTTACTCTGTTTCTCTTTGCTCTAGTCACGTTGACCTTTTAGCTGCTTTTCCATCTAGGAAGTTTGCTTGTGTTTTTAGATCTATCTGAAACATTTTTCACATTCTCCCTTTGCCTAATTCCTACTCAACTCTTAGATTTCCTCTTTCATGTCAACTGCTTGAAGAAGTTTTTCTTGAAACCCCTACTAGGTTCTGTATGCCTGCCTGTCCTATATAGGGTGCCTGTCCCACAGCAACCCTTACATTGACTATGTGGCTCTTACCATAGTGATTAATGGAATTGCTTATTGGCTGTCTTTTTATTGACCCTGATGTCTAGGTGGGAAGAAAACATGACTGTGTTTTCGTCAATACCCAGCAATTCCAATCATATAAAAGATACTCAACTTGATATTCCAATCATATAGAAGATACTCAATAAATAGGTACATGAATGGCTGGTATCTATGCTATAAAGCCAATTAATGTCAAAGTTGTGACTAGTGCTTACTTAATAGTTCAGATTTCAGAAGTTTACACTCTGTGTTGTAGGAAACATTTGTATACCTACTATCTAGCATTGATTTCTATCTTAGTGAGAACTCAAAAATGGTTTGTAATTGTTGCTGAAAACAATGTTAAGTGAACCAAAGACTAAGTGTGTCAGATTTTGGTGAATGTGAGAAAAGAGTCAGTGGAGAAAGGAAATAAAATACTAGGAAAGTAGATGTATATAACTGTTGTTGAGGTGAATTAGATAGTTAATGAGAAGAAAGTCAGAAAACTACTGAAGGCAGCCACAGTGAAATTGGCTTCCAGATCAGGCCCTCAGGCCAGATAGGTTTGGCCTTGATGGAAAAGCTGTTAGAAAGTATCCAAAGCTGCCATTATAGCCTTGGTCACATGACCTCTCCATCCTCAGTTTCTAACTTGGTAAACTGAGTGTTATATTACATAACTTCTAAAATCTCTTCCACCTTCAAAGTCTGAATTTTGCCCTGATTGCTTTTTAGCTCACAGGGAACTAGATTTCAAGGACCTAACCACAGCTATCTTATTAAAAAAAAAAAAAAAAAAGGCTTAAGGATTGCTTCCTTTTCTAAATGTACATGTTTTATCTCTCTCATTTTTTATTATCCATTTCTCATATTTCCCATAGCTATTAATTCACTTTTTAATCTAGCTGCACCAGTGCTATCCAAATCTGCCAATACAGAACCATGCAAATTACTTGTAAACCATAAGAAAAAACAGATTCTTGGCCAGACACGGTGGCTCAGGCTTGTAATCCCAGCACTTTGGGAGGCCGAGGTGGGTGGATCATGAGGTCAGGAGTTCAAGGCCAGCCTGGCCAAGATGGTGAAACCCCGTCTGTACTAAAAATGCAAAAATGATGTGGGCGTGGTGGCAGGCACCTGTAATCCCAGCTACTTGGGAGGTTAAGGCAGAGAGTTGCTTGAATCCGGGAGGTTGAAGTTGCAGTGAGCTGAGATCGTGCTACTGCACTGCAGCCTGGGGGACAGAGCTAGACTCCATCTCAAAAAACAAACAAACAAACAGATTCCTGGGTATCACCTTTAAATAATCCAATTTAGAAAGTCTGGGCCTAGGCATCGTGGTTCATGCCTATAAACTCAGCATTTTGGGAGGCTGAGATGGGCAGTTTGCTTGAGGCCAGGAGTTTGAGACTGGCCTGGTCAATATGGCAAGACCCTGTTTCTACAAAAAAAAAAAAAAGTACAAAAATTAGCCAGATCTGGTGGTGCACACCTATAGTCCCAGCTACTCAGGAGGTTGAGGCAGGAGGATCACTTAAACCTAGGAGTTTGAGGCTGCAGTGAGCTATGATTACATGATCACACCATACTGGGTGTCAAAGAAAGAACCAGTCTCAAAAAGACAAAAAACAAAAAACAAAAAACAAAAACATAGGAAGTCTGGCATAAATCCCACGGATCTGGACTTTTATTAAGTTACCTTAGTGAATTTAAGACAGCTGTCTTATGGGTAAGCATTTGAGAAACAGTGGATTTAGTCTGTGGTTGTCCTGCATTAACAAAGAATATTTGAATCAGTTTAACTCACTCATAGGGAAAGTTTGGAGTAAACAGTAAAAGCATGTTGGATTATATCTAGAAAATATTCTCATTCAATAGGCCAACATATGGTAACTGGTTTCTACATTTATGCTTTAGTGATGTAATGGGCTTGAGAGACCCTGGGGATGTTTATACTGAACCCACTCATGCACTAAATAGGAGGTGACATGTTATATAGAAATACAGGTTTTAACCAGGGTATCTTGGCTTTTTTCCAAGTTGAGGTACCTCTGGCTTCTTAGTTGGACCTCTTCTCCACCCCTCATACTTGACTGTGGGATTTGTTAAAGTGTTTATCTTTACTTCTTGTTATGTTACTGTTTGTTATTAAACAGTTACTGCATTTTCCCTCTAGACATGACTGTGTTTTAGTGGTGGGTGATGTGATTGCCTATATATAATTGTTAAGGCACTTTGGAATACTTCTGGAGAAATATGACTATATAAATGGAAGTCATTACTGTTGTGCTTAAATTAGAATTTCTAGTTTGAGTGTGAAGGCTTGGGATGTAACCTACTTCTGATTGCAGGGGCGTCAACATTTCATATCATTAGTGAATTGACTCATCCAAATTAAGGCTCTGATTCTGAATATTATTCACTTAATTATCAAGGTATCCATACAGTGTTGAAGGTAGAAAGGGAGGAGGACATAGGCAGATAGGTGAGATAATAGATCATTGAATTCCAATATATTGCTATTCCAGTTGTGATCATACGAAGACCTCTGCAGGCCAGTTGGAATTATATCAACGTCTTCCCTAGAGGTATTGAAATGGAAACCAACTTGTACTCTCAGTACTCATAAGTAGGAAAAGTAATATCTCCATTTTCCTTCCAAAAAAAGCAAATTTATATCTTGTCTTAGGTTGGTCAACAAAAATGCTTCCCTATAACTACCATTTGCAGTTTTCTACCAGGTTAATCTCCTTTGATGAACACACACTTTTCTTGTACCACTCAGTCTTCAGTCTCTCTTATCCAGCCACACCATCCTCTGTTATAAGTCAACTATGCCAGGCATACCCATCCTTAGGGACCTTGCATTGCTGTTCCCTTTAGGTAAAACCTCTTCCCCAAGATATAGTAGCTCACTCCATCTCCTTCTTCAGGTCCTGGATCAGTTGGTAGTGGAGTCTCCCTTGACCATTCTTAGGATTTTTTGTTTTGTTTTGTAGAGATGGAGTCTTGCTCTGTCGCCCAGACTGGTGGCACAATCTCAGCTCACTGCAACCTCTGCCTCCTGGTGGCAAAATCTCAGCTCACTGCAACCTCTGCCTCCTGGTGGCACAATCTCAGCTCACTGCAACCTCTGCCTCCTGGTGGCACAATCTCAGCTCACTGCAACCTCTGCCTCCTGGGTTCAAACAATTCTCCTGCCTCAGCCTCCTGAGTAGCTAGGACTACAGGCACATGCCACCACACCCAGTTAATTTCTTTCATATTTTAGTAGAGACAGAGTTTCACCATGTTGCCCAGTCTGGTCTTGAATACCTGAGCTCAGGCAGTCCATCTGCCTTGGCCTCCAAAGACTGTTCTTTGTAAAACTTAATTCCTACTCCTAGACCCTAGCATCTCCTAGCTCCATTCTTCACTTACTTCATCTTCACAGAATTTATAACTATTAGACACAGTATAAATATTACTTATTTCTTATTTACTGTCAATTTCTTCTCTAAAGTATAAGAGCAGGGATTTGGCCAGTATTTATTCACTGCTGTATACACCATATCTAGAATTACACCTGACATTTGATAGTTACGCAATAAATTTGTTGAATCAATGGATGCAGGATTGATGAATGAACACTATGATAAACCACGTTATATGCAAAATAACTGGGAATCATTATAAAAGATAGGAGAAAGGAATCTGTTTAATCACTATTTAAATTTTAAAGATTATTATCTTTAGATGGTTCTCCTTATCTTCTTATAAAGGCTTAGAAAAAGCTCTTTTTGGGTACAAATATTCCCAATATACTTAGTCTTGGGCTCGTCCATGAGTCTACTAAAATGAACCAGGTTTTAAAAATAAATTAACTGGGGAGGAAATATCATCTATTTATTCAATAAATATTTAATAAATGCTTACCTTGTGTCAGGTTTTTGGGCAGGCTATAAGAATGCAATGGAATCCAGTTATACACATGCAGTCACTGCTATAATGACGTTTACTTTTAGTTGGCGAAGATGGACAGTTAAAGATGCAGTGAACTGTGAAAAGAATATTCTATTATAGTCTGGGAATGTATAGAATAAGTATTTCAGAGTAAAAGGGAATAACAAAAGTCCTACTGGTACAAATGCTTCTTATACTGAAACTGGAATGGAAAGTAAGAGCTAGCGAGGCTGAGAAGAGGAAAGGAGATCGAGACTGAAAGAGAACATGTAGGATAATGAGTGTTCTGTATTCAAGGGATTGCAGGAAGAATAGTATCTTGAGGACTTTGGGTAAAAAGTCAAAGAGTGTCAGGAAGAGAAGCTGCAGAGGGAGCTCTGGAACTTCAGAATTGTGTTGAAATAAACATTTTACTGCTACAGTAATGCAAAGCTGTAGTAGTCCTTTATGTCATTCACAAATAGTCTGCTTCTCTTTTCAGCATATAGTAAGGTTGAATTTATCCACCCTCTTGAAGTTAAGAATTGCTCTGGTTGACTAAATGTAGGTGGAAATGACATGTTTTACATCCAGTAAATGTATGACATGTAATGACATGTCTTACAAGCCACTGTTACATTCCTCCCTACTGCTGCAAGGATTCGGTGATCTGATCACTGAAGTTCCAACAGCCTGGATCCTTGAATGCCAATAATAATCAGAGCCACCTGCCGAACTACTTTAGACATGTAGTTTGCATGTAAAAATGCTATTTTATTTGTTTAAGCCATTCACATTTGGTAATTGTTTCCTCCTGCAGAATAAGCTTGACTCTCAGGAATGACAAAAATGATCAATAGGTACATAAAATAGTAAAATGACTTTTTGATAGACTATATTGGTTGCTGTGAAAAAATTGGGTTGGAATCTCAGAAAGACCAGAAGCCTGGAGGCCAGTTTCAAGGCTGCTGGAGTAATCTAACTGAGAGAAGTTGCAGGAATCACAGGTATTGTTTACAAATATCAAATGGGAGAATGGTGGCTGGGAGCAGGATCACAGGCATTTATAGCGGGAATAGGAAGAAAAATTGTGCAGATTCAAAATGTATTTGATCGGCAGAACCAAAACAACCTGATAACTGATAGGATATAAGGGTGTGAATGAAAAGGCATTAATTCAATTAATTAATTCAATTAATTAAAGTCATTAATTAAATGCTCTGGTTTGTAGCATGAATTCAGCAGGATATAGAATATTAAAGTGAGAATATTGTCATTAAGACTATGAAAGAAAATTGGTTCAGTTTTAGAAATGTTGGGTTTGAGGTGCTTTTCCAAAATCCAAGTCTAGGTATAGGTAGACATTTTTTTTTTTTAAACCAATTAGGGCTCAAGAAAGAGTTCTGAGCCAAAGGTATGGACATGTGAAGTATTAGGATATAGTTGATCATTTAAACCAAAATTGTAGATGAGATCACACTGAAATCGTGTGTTCAAAATGCAGTTGAGCATGTCACAAGATGATGCTGGTTAACTGGTAAATACCCGATGACAGAAAATTGCAATAGCACATAATCCTGGAAAACAGAGCAGAATTAAAAAAAAAAAAAAAAAAAATCCAGGCAGATTTGATTCCAGACAACAAACACTGAATTGGGGAGTCCAAAATATGACTTACATTTTTATTGATTATTTTCTTACACCAAAGGCTGAATCAGTTATAATATAAATTATATATTCATTCTCCATGTACAGAAGACTTCATAATCCATTATTTTTAAGATCTGTGGCCACTGCAAGAGGAAGCATTTGCATCTTTATTTTATTCTGTTCTTTGAAATAATAATCAGAAATAAAGTCTAAAATTTTAGATGGAGATAAACTGTTCTCTCCATTTAATTATTTTGTAGGGATCTTAAGTGATAAGCTTAATCATATTGCATAACTCATACATAAATGACTTCATAAGCTTAATACACAAATGAGTTCAATTATGATGCTGCTGTTATGATCAGTTTGCCTGTTCATTCAAAACTATTTTTTTTTCTCTGCCTAGCATAGGTATCACAAGATAGGCAATATGAGTTCATTGGTCATCTGTTGTAGAATAAATTATATTGATATGATTAGGTATCCTATAGTTGACAAATTAATGGTCACTCATCATGATACACAATTTATATGTATTTGGGAATGCAGAGGCTTGTGATTTCTGATAAACACTTATCTCAAACACTATAACTTTTAAAGTTTGCATGTTTTCTGAGAATAAATATTTTGTTATTTGTTTATATTTATTTTGTTTGTTTTAGGACTATTAAAAGTCCTTGGGCATAATTTTTAAATAAAAATGTAAATATTTAACACTGAGTCATGCACTGAAGTTAGAGAGATTAAATAGGACAAAGGTCTGTAGTTTCTAACTGTCTCCAGGCAGGTGGGGTGGCAGATGAGTGACAAGGTTACAAAGGAATATTGGAAGCAAAGAATGTAGGCTATGATGTCAATGGAGGGAGACATGAATTCTGTCTTGAGAAAGCCAGAGGCTCTTTGCTCCAGAATGATTTTCAACTTGGATTTTACCTAGACCAATAAGGAAACAAACTCATTTGAAGTAAGAGCAACAGCATTTGCTAAACATCTGAAATAAAATAGATATGGCTAGGCCCATTCTGAGGATTGCAAAGAGTCAGTCATTTAATAGGGCTAATGGCTACCGTGAATATCAAAGGTGGTAAGTAAAGAGGCAGGAAATGTTAATGTTCAACAGAATTTCAGGTTAGCTTTAATTTAAACTTAAGTTGATCCCCTCCCTACAGAGAAGGGATTGAGAAAATTGGTAGTTTTGAATCTACAGCTTTTACATTTTCAATTATTCATGTTAGCTAGTTCACAAAGAGCTGCAGGTTACTGCTAGCCAATCATAATGCACTAAAGGAGAAGCCTCTTTGTAATTAATTTGCATTTTCACTTCTCATATAAGGAATTGGTATTTCTAATTGGCCCGACTGGATCATTTGTAATAAATTTAAAATGGTGTCCAGGAGACTATTTTGGAGAATGGCCTGCAGATGTTGTAGGAACCACCTCTTTTTCAGACCTATCAACATTTTTTTAGAAACTATTGGTGATGGATTCCGAATATCTAGCTTCTGTCACTAAGTAACTGGGGAAGCTTGGGTTTCTGGACCCATCTCAGAATTTTAGCTTCAGTCTCATTATCTATAAAGTAGAAAAGTTAGAATAAATAATATCTAAGGCCCCTTCCATTTCTGTATTCTATAATTTTATAACTTTACTACATTAAGAATTCTTAATTTTCTTAGACTAGAGCACATAATGATAGAAACTATCAATTGCATTAATCACTTATTCAGTAAAGTTTTAAAAATACTTATGTTCTATTTATTGTGTTAAGTGCAAGTAATAAATTGGTAAAAAAATGTTTAAAGGATATTTCCCATAGGCATGATGTTTAGCTTCTGGTTGGAGGACAGGAATTTTAATGAAATCAATTTGGAATAATCCATGAATGGAAAATTAATAGTGTAAAGAGCTGAGAAGTAATAAAACTACAAGGACTGTGTGAACATATAAAAGGAAGAATCCAATGTTGTCAGTACAGAGACCAAAGGATAGATGTGCTAGGCACTGAGTCTTATCAGGGAAGGACTCTTTGGAGAAGGGACCTTTGGAGGAAAGGAATAGGCAAGAACCTCAGAATGGCTTTGTGATTGTTCCCTGGGAGACCAGTGAGTCTGGTAGAATCAGCAACTTCTTCAAAAGCATATGGCCTTGTGGTGTACAAAGTTCAGGAAAGCAAATTGCAGAACAATATGCGCTTTTTAGGGCTATATAATTTAAGATGTGCCAGCAATTTTATTTCTTGTCATGAATATTGAATTGATGGCATTCAGACTTTATTGATTAAGAATGTAAAATTGCTCTCTTTCTTGTAGCTTGGCAAGTAAGTCTGTCAACCAGGTCTCCCTCCACCACCCTTTGTTAACACTAGGTTAATTTGAGTCATCTCAAAATAATCACACATGCTCATATCTTGTCTCTGTTGCTAGATCATCATTTGCCTTTTACCTTCTATGTGGAAGATCTGGAAGAGTTTTAGGTAATAAGAAAGCAGCTTATTAAACCTCAGGAGACTATTAACCAGAAACAGACATAATGAGGTGAGATGCTATAACTGTTTTCCCCGCAGCTGGCCTGGTGGTCATTCAGTATCTACATGACTTTTCAATCTGCTTGTCATGATCAGGACCAGAAGCATCCAGATTAGGTCACCTGCTAATTCTAGTTAAGTAAACCCACCAACCTGAATCTTGGTAAGGAATATTATTTTGCAATTTCATCTGGAAATGTTGCTATGGGAAGTTTAACCTCCTTGCACGTCATGTAAATAAAAATATCTAGTCTATCTTGATAGTTTTGGAAAATAAACCAAAAAGCTGAGATTTGATATCAGTGAAGGAGTCAGTATGTATGTAAAATTTGAAGTTATGAGAGTGCTTGAGTTCACCCAGGTAAATTATATTTATTCCTCATCACAGTGTTTCAACAATTATACCCCTTTAAGGTAAATGTGCTTATTTTTCATGGAACAGAATCATCTCATATTTAAGTAAAACAAAAAAGTCTTCTATCATTTTAGTCATATAAAGGAATTTTTAAAACATTTTCATCTTATCCAGTGATTTATTTCATATTAAATATGTAAGCATGGTTTTCCTGTGTTAAACTTACAATAAAATTGAAAGGGAGGAATTGAAAGTACGCAGCATTTACTTGCTTTTATCACAGAATAAACATAATAAAGCTTGCTACTTTTCAGTTGCTATCTGAGATCTCCTTGAAGGCCACAGTCTTGCTTATCTATTGCTATAACTTAAGTGCAATCGGTATTGAATGCAATTGTTTGTAACTGAAAAGATCATGCCAAAAGATTTTTTCAGCATTATCTATAATGGACCAAATAGAATCATGGAAAAGAAAATATTTTGCAACCAAATATTCTAATTGGAAAGTCTGGCTCGGTTTCTCTATGATATAATCCCCTGGTATTGACTTATATTGATGTCTTCCCATCCGGCATAGTTATAGAATCACCATGTGGAAGTGGATGTGATAAAATCTAGAAGAGTGATTGGGGCATACAACAAGCTCCTAGTATTACAGGATACCAGTGGGCTCCTCTGGATTGGTGTACAATTACATGTGAATTAACTCAATGAATTAACAATCACGAAATGTTCTTTGAAGAAAAGGCAGACTCAGTAGCAGTTTTCTAGGTTACACTTTGAGACTTTCTTTTTAATTGCTTATCCTCAATGCTGAAAAAAAAATGTAAAAGAATAAATAAGAAATGGCATAAGGAATGTTTTGAAAACATTATATTCTCTTAATCTAGGAAGTGTTGTGAGAATATAAACAGACCTTGAAACCCTTTTGAGGAAGGTTGAAGAACTTCAAAGACAATCTGGTTTTGAACTGTAGCTCTTAAAAAATATTTTGTATAATGCTGAGAAAGTTAGTTAAAATCTCAGAGTTCATTTTCTTGTTTGTAAAGTAGACTAATAATACTATTTCACAATCTCCTTGTGAAGAATGGCGATTATGTATGTAAAGCTCCTGTCATGGGGCATTGTTTCATAGGGCAGTATTAATATGCTTCAGTAGTAATATGAGATTTGTAGTGATGTTAGAAGTGATTGAACTCTCATAATGACCATTGGCATTTTGGCCGAAACAGATTGCCTGGTGTAGGCAATCGCTGACGAGACTTCTGATGATGCTTTTACTATGAGCCACCCCTGTGAAAAGTAGTCAATTGAAAATGAATCTTAGTGTTTATTTAATCACTTCAATTCTGAAACCAAACAGCTTAGATGTATAATTGAGCATCTTTATCTCCCAAGCACTTGATATTTGGATTCATGTGTTTCTGTATCAAAAGGCAGGCAACTACAAAGGCCTATCCTACCTTCACCTTATATGAGTTGTTCGGTTGATGAGGGTTTCCCAAGTTATAGTTATCATTAAGTACAGATTAGAGATTGAAAACAATTCTTAGATGATAGCTGTCCTCTTGCAACAAACTGGGCGTAGGTATCCCCTGTATTCATTCAGCTTTAATCACCTAAAGATGGAACAACGTAATTTAACTAAATGGTGGAGAGCCTGGATTTTGGATGAGACATCTTGAGTCAATTCTCACTTGAGTTCACTCCTCATCAATTGTATGCTGTTATCCAGTTTATTAAACTCTGTGCTTTAGCTAGCTCATCAGTTTTTTAACAGACAGGATTGTAAATATTAAATTTGTGAAATTATACAGAGTCCTGAGAGTAGCTGGCCTGGTGGTTATTCAGTATCCACATGCCTTTTCAGTCTGCCTTTCATAATCAGTACCAGAAACATCCAGATTGGGTCACCTGCTTTGTCCCTGCAGCTGGGATATATATGCCTGGCTCATAGGCGGTCAATGAATGCTAGATACAGCTAAAATGTAAGCATATTATTCACAGACTATCAAACAATAACAGAACCATGCTGGCCTGATGTCTATGTCTGTCTGGGCCACCGTCCTGACCATTGGACCACTTGATTTGCATTTTGATCAGGTAGTCAATTTCTGGTATGTACAGACATAGCTGAGAAATAATTTCCTGTTGATTAGCTAGTCAAATTACTTGAATCACCTCTCCACATCCCATTCAGTACATAATTAGTGTTTATTTCAATTTTGCTATTCATTATGCAAATTCATTGCAGGAGAGCATCATGACTGGGGAGTGCGTGGCTCATGATTTTTTTATTGGCAGTCATTGAGATGAGAGATGGACAGGTACTGGGAAGCTTCTGCTTTGCTTAATTTGGTGACACTTTTCTGTATTTGGGCCAAAGTATCAGTATAATCACATTAGTTTTATTATTACTGTTAATTAGATGTGGGTGTGAGAAAAGTGTTTCCAGTTGTGGAGTTGATTAGGTGCTGAAGTGGTTCCTCACAGTTTGATTTGTTTCAGGCAAACTGGACCAAGGATTAGAGTCAACACACCCCAGGGAGGAGGAGTGGTATGAATTAGGTGGTAGAGTAAATGTTTTCCATTTCCTGCTACAATTTTTGATAATAAAATGTGCTGATTTGCTGGAGCCGGAGGCAGCCTGTGTTTTCTTTCCAAATGAATGGGATGTTCAGGTGCATCATCACAGTCATGGTCCAAGAGGGAAAGCACTGTCAGCAGCCACCTCGTCCTCAGAGGAATTAGCAGAAGAATTAACCTTCTGTGTTAGGTTGTAGTGCTGGGAAAGTGTTTTGTTTTCAACTCAAGCATGCCAGCAACCTTCTACATTGTGCTACATGAAAGATCTAGTAGGTGTTGGGAGTGATATTATTATTGAAGTGTTCTAGTATCTGTTTTTTCCCAGAAAATAAATAAATATCATCTGTATCTGTCTATATATTTCTACCTATCTGTCTGAGCAAAATGTATGTCACTGGTTTTGCTGTATCCATTATGTAGTGATAGAATTCATGGCATTGTAATAAAACATATAAAGCTCTGAATTCAGTATTTGATGCTAATAAACACTAGGCAACCTTTAGGCATGGCATTTAGCCTTTCTAAGCTTAATTTTTTATGGGGGAGAGGGGTTGTGTTAGTACTGGTTATCACATGCCATTGTTAAAGATGAATTGTAATGGTGTCTGTAAAATGCCTCACATTAGGTAAGTATCATACATGTGTTTGTTTGCCTTCATTCCTCTGGCATGAAGTGGACTATATTCAATTAATTCAGTTTAACAAATATTGATTGCTTCTCCAGAGCTGTGTGTGTTCCCGGGGAAACAGTGGCAAATATAAATCCTTGTCTCTCGAGTAATTCTTCAGCCCCACAAGACTGTCGTCATATCTGTTGTATCTGCGCTCAGGATTTTCATTCTGAGAAGTTAACCAGGAGAAAGGGGATGGAGCTGAGGCAAGAGCACATTTCTAACACAGGGCACAAACTATATACAGTTTTGAGTTAGTGAATTTGTCAAAATAAAAACCTGATCTTTATTTTATTTAGGCACATCCTACCACGAATTATAATTCCACATGTCTTGGGCTGGATCTTAAAGCATAAAGTGTTAAGGTCTGACTATATGTTGTTCTGTGGTCATGGAATATATGTTAGAGTAAGCAGTAACAATGACATGAAAAATAAAGTATTTCCACCAGGCATTTTCTTGTACTGAAGAACAGCAATGCAAATTACTCCAGGGACTAGAGAAAATACAGTCAAATATGTGTGGCTGTGCTATCATGCATGGAAGACCAAACAGATGTATTAAATATTTTCTATGTGCTGGACTCTGTGCTGAACACTTAATATGCAATTTAATATGCAGCACATTGTTTTATTTCACAGAGACTATCGTTATGCTTTTTTTTTTTGACATAAATACAGATTTAAAGCCCATACATCATTTGTCCAAGGTGAGAAAGGTAGAACTGGATACACACCAAGAGATTTTGGGACCCCACCTTTTTTTTGTTGTTGAGACGGATTTCGCTCTTGTTGCTGAGGCTGGAGTACATGATCTCGACTCACCGCAACCTCTGCCTCCTGGGTTCAAGTGATTCTCCTGGTGCAGCCTCCTGAGTAGCTGGGATTACAGGCACCTGCCACCACGCCCAGCTTTTTTTTTTTGTATTTTTAGTAGAGACGGGGTTTCGCCACCTTGGCCAGTCTTGTGTTGAACTCCTGACCTCAGGTGATCCACCCACCTCGGCCTCCCAAAGTGCTGGGATTACAGGTCTGAGCCACCATGCCTGGCCCCTTTTTAAGTTTTTACAAACTAGAAGATATTGATTCTCCTACAGGTTTGAGCTGAAATGTGCTGGGTTAAACATTATGAGGAGAGATAGTGCATAATTTAGCTTCTGTAGAAATTTTATGTAATAAACTTACCTGCATAGTGGAGTGAGGAGTTTAGAAGCTACCTGACATTGTATAGATTATTGAAACTTTCTGAGCCTCAGGTTCTCTGGAAGTGGTAAGATTAGTAATTTTTACCTCATCTATAGGTTATGAGGATTAAATAAGAGGGTTTGTATAATATACTGAGGGTGTTACTTGGCAGGAAGGAAATGTCAGTTCTCATATCTACCCAAGCATTTGAGTTTTCTGAGAGAAAACTGTGAAATCCCTCACAGAGCAACATCCCTGAATCATGACCATCATAAACCACATAATGACATTTCAGTCAACAATGGATCTCATATATGATGGTGATCCCATACCATTATTATTGGGGTGATCAGACCCAACACCAGGTCACGGGGGCAATGAAGTCTGGCAGAGTCCAAGGATTGAGAAAAAGTTTGAGAGAGAAAGGTGGGACCCAGGTGCCATCGCAATTGTGGAGTCTGCGAAGGCCCCAAGCTCTGGGAGCCCATGCTATTTATTGGTGATCCAAAAAAGAAACAGGTGGTGAGAATGTGGAGGTCAAAAAGCCATGTTGCATTAAGCACATGATTTACAGCTGTGATGGTTTAGCCTTTGCTCTGCTACTTGAGATAATGGAGAGCAGGTTCTTTTAACCCAAGATACAACCAGTCCTGGGAGAGCAAGGAACAAGGAGCCAGCAAGTCTAGACACATTTCAGAGCCACGAGCCCTGGATTCTATCTAAGCCACGAGGGATTTTATGCCCTGGGCTTAGCTCATGGTGTGTCACGGCAGTCTTCCACCCTTTAGCACAGAGATTGGTGTTCCAAAGGCCACAAGGGGTTTTAGACCCTGAATCTCGGACAATGTTCCAAGACTCTTTTATATTATGTCAGACATGCAAGCCCTGCCTCAGCTTCTCCCAACACTCTGCTTTTCCCAACAATTATAGTGGAGTTGAAAAATCCCTATCACTCAGTGACCTCACAGCTGTCCTAATATCATAGTGTAATACATGACTCGGGTGTTTGTGGTCAAGAATCCTACTGTACTGCCAGTCATATAGAAGTGCATCACATACAGTTATGTACAGTATATAATACTTGAGAATGACAGTAAATGACTATGTTATTGGTTTATATGTTTACTATTCTATTCTTTTTATTATTATTTTAGAGTGTTTTCCTTCTACTTATGTAAAAATGATAAGTATAAAACAGCCTCAGGCAGGTTCCTCAGGAGGTACTGAAGAGAAGACATTGTTATCCTAGAGACAATGGCTTCATGCTTATTATTGTCCCTGAAGACCTTCTAGTGGAACAAGATGTGGAAGTGGAAGACTGTGATGTTTATGATCCTGACTCTCTGTCAACCTACGCTAATATTGTACGTGTTGTGTCTTAGTTAACAAAAAGTTTTAATGCAAAAAAATAAAAAAGGTAAAAGTAAAAAAAAGAAGTATGTAATAAGGATATAAAGAAAATATTCTTTGTACAGTGAAACAGTGGGTTTATTCTCAAATAAATGTTATTAGAAAAGAGTCGTAGAGTTAAATAATTGATAAATGTTTGAGGTGATGGATATCTCTATTACTTTGATTTGATCATTACACACTATAGGCTTGTATGAAAATATCAGATGTACCCCATAAATATGTACAACTATTGTATATCCACAACAATTAAAAATACAAATGAAAAAGTTTTTAAAGTAGCAACCAGGCACAGTGTCTCACATCTGTAATCCCAGCACTTTGGGAGGCCAAGGCAGGTGGATCACCTGAGGTCAGGAGTTCGAGACCAGCCTGGCCAACATGGTGAAACCCTGTCTCTACTAAAAATATAAAAATTAGCTGGGCATGGTGGTGGGCACCTGTAATCCCAGCTACTCAGGAAGCTGAGGCAGGAGAATTGCTTGAACCTGGGAGGTAGAGCTTGCAGTCAGCCAAGAACATGCCACTGCACTCCAGCCTGGGCAACAGAGAGAGACTCTGTCTCAAGAAAAAAAAAAAAAAGGTTTTTAAAGTAAAAATGTTACAGTAAACTTGCCAGGCGTGGTGGCTCATGCCTGTAATCCCAGCACTTTGGGAGGCCGACGTAAACAAATTGTTTGAGGTCAGGAATTTGATACCAGCCTGGCCAACATGCGGAAACCCCGTCTCTACTATAAATATAAAAATTAGTTGGGCATGGTGGAAGGCACCTGTAATCCCAGCTACTCAGGAGACTAAGGCAGGGGAATCATTTGAACCCAGGAGGCAGAGGCTGCAGTCAGCAGAGATTGCACCACTGCACTCCAGCCTGGGCGACAGAGCGAGACCCTGTCTGAAAAATAAAAAAGTTACAGTAAACTAAGTTTATTAGTCTGTTTTCATGCTGCTAATAAAGACATACCTGGGACTGGGAAGAAAAAGAGGTTTAATTGGACTTACAGTTTTAATTACATTTTGAGGTTGGGGAGACCTCAGAATCATGGAGGGAGATGAAAGGCACTTCTTATATGATGGCGGCAAGAGAAAATGAGGAAGATGCAAAAGCAGATACTTCTGATAAAACCAGCAGATATTGAGATTTATTCACTACCATGAGAACAGTATGGGAGAAACTGCCCCCATGATTGAAATTATCTCCCACCCAGTTTATCCCATAACATGTGGGATTATGCAAGTACAATTCCAGGTGAGATTTGGGTGGGGACACAGTGCCAAACCATATCACTAAGGTTAATTAGTTTTTGAAGAAATGATTTTTTAAAATAAATTTAGTGTCGCTTAAGTGTACAGTGTTCACAAAGTCTACAGTAGTGTACAATAATGTCCCAGGCCTTTGCATTCACCACTACTCATTCACTGGCTTTCCCCAAGCAACTTTCAGTCCTGCAGGCTCCATTCATGGAAAGTACCTGATGCAGTTGTACCATTTTTTATCTTTTAGACTATATTTTTACAGTACCTTTTATGTTTACATAGTTTTAGGTACACAAATAATTGTCATCGTGTTACTTGCCTACAGTATTAATACAATAACATGCTGTACAGGTTTGTAGCCTGAGGAGTAATAGGCTATACCATATAGCCTAGGCATAGAGTAGGATATGGCATCTGGGTTTGTGTAAATACATCCTATGATTTTTGCACAATGAAGAAATCGCCTAGCAATGAGCTTCTCAGAATGTATCACTGTCATTAAATGATGCATGGCTGTTCTGAAATTACGGGTATCACTGAGCAAGTTCAGTAAATAATATCCCTCTTCTCTGCCAAGGTTCTGAACTCATTGGAAATAAGTCAGAAGTAAGAGAAAATATTAAGGTATTAGGGAGAATAATGTATTGTCTTTATTGGTGATAAAGGCAAGATAAGTGACATAGCTTAGTCCTAGAGTCAAATAGACATGCTAACTGTGAACCTCGCATTGGATAGACTTATTGTCCAATCAAAGGCAATGCTGGATGGGGAAGAGTTCCAGCAAAGAGCTGCAGAAGGGGACATGTGCTACCTGGGGAAAAGAAGAAACATTGTATTTCTTCTGAATTTAGCAATCAGAAAAATTTCCTACCTCGTAAGGTGCAGAGTGGATACATGGGGCAAGATAAGCCAAGACTATAGACCTAATTAATTCCAATCCTATAGAAATAAATATTAAGAGTGGGTAAAAAGCATTCCCTTCCACAATAAATCACGGTTGTGGTTTACTTACATATATTTTTTTCTGGATGAATGTCCCATTGGTGCGACTACCTAGAGGTGTTGTTACTCATTACCTCTCTAGAACTCGGGCAGCCCTGTTGGGTTGAATGAGTTAGACAACTTTATACTGTAATTTAAATGGTCAATTGATCATGTAGAATCATACCCCAATGAAAATAAAAGGATACCAGTTATTTTTTTTATTTTACATGCACATAAGATGAACTGTATTAGACTCAACATAAAACAAGAGTTTTTGGCAGAGCCAGCAGTGCAATGCAAGAGCCAGTTTTTGACCCAGGATTTCAGTAAACAGTAGCAGTTAGAATTTTTCATAGGTGACCCTAAGTGTCCATGACATGTACTCTAATTAAAGAGTATTTGGCATCTCTGAGTTTCATAAAGATGCCTGTAGGAGTGTTGTGAAGACAGAAGAGGTACTTAATATTAGTGTGCCTCCAAGACCAGGCAAAGGTCCTGGTAAGTATCTGGATTTAATAGTATGCACTGAAGAGAATATTACATAGCATATGTGTAAAGATGAATGTTATGACGTTGTTTTCAAAGCTCTCGACAGGATGTAACATTACTCAGGAAAACAGAAATAAGCAGGAGGCACTTTGTGATTAAATCATTTAGGCAAATTTCTTTGACAGGATTTCTCATGTTCTTTGCTGTGTTAATATTCATTGTATATATGTAAGCAGGACATATGGGACATAGCATTTCTGTATTAATCACGGAATGTCTTTTTAGGGAGTTTCATCTTTAAAAGCACACTAGGTTACATGGAATAAACTATTTCTTGATTGTAGTTATCATGGGCATTTGTTTTTCTTGAGTCTTTAATACAGAAATAGGAAACACATGGTTTATTAGTCTTCTACAGGACTGCTGCTCTGTTTAGATGACTTACAGCACACAAGAACATTATGTCTAAAGTAAATTATCAATTTTTGCCATTCCTCGAAAGCTAAAATAAATATGCTTGTAGTTCTTTTATCTCAATAAGTGTATTGTGTTGATTCTTTCTGAAAAAGAAAACAAAACTTTTCTTCATAAATATGTGTTCCTTTCTTTGCTTCAGGCCCTTAATGTCTCACTACTGTGAGAATTTCCTTCTCTGGGTTTTCATAGCAATATGTCCAAATTTCCTTAGCACTTAACAAATTGTACAATAGTCATTTGAGTGTCTGTATCCTTGGCTAGACAATGAATTCTGAAAGGACAAATATTACCTATCATTATTTTTAAATTTATTCTTATGTAGCCAGCCACCTGCACTGTACTTAAGAATGTTAATTAAATAAATGAATAAAGACATACATCCCAATTCACATCTTTCCAAACTTTTTAAGACTAATTCGAGATTATTCATGTATTCCTGTTTGGATGTGTGGCCATTGTTCTTAAGATCAGCAACTTATATTCAGGATAAAATTTTCAAATTCAAATTGCTAAGAATTTTGACAAAATTGGTAAAAATTTCTAGTGGTAAAATGTACACAAGGATCTTCCAAATATATATATATATATAGTGTGTGTGTGTGTATATATATATATATGATCATAGGGCACTACAGCCTTGATCTCCTGGCATGAAGTCATTTTCTCATCTCAGTCCCCCTGGTAGCTGGGACAATGGCACATGTCACTGTGCCGAGCCTTATATTCTATATTTTAACTTGTATGTTGATTAATATGTTATTGTTAACAAATCTTACAGCAGAAGCACATAGAATGAAATTTAAAAATCCCTTTTCACTTTCCCTTCAACCTTTATTTTTCTTCTCTACCTGAATGTAAACACTTTGTCCTGGTAGTTTTCTAATACTTTTAATTTCCATTCATGTGTGCATATACATGTGCACTTTTATTTTATATAAAGCATATTTGGTCTCTCTTTTCTAGAGTTTTCCTTTTTCATTAATGACTGACTAGGATTTATCCCCCATCAAAGCACATCATTTTTTTCATGGCTCTATAATATTCCACTATATCAAATGCACTTACTAAGGCAGTATTGGGTATAATACTCATTCCATGTTTTAATTAACCATGGCCAGGTGTTGCATTGTTGTCACTTCTCTTTTGATAAAATTGATGATCTTTCCAGTATAAAAAGCTTATCTCTCTTCATATGTTGGAGATTTTCTTTTCCAGGTTCAAATATATCAGTTTTCTCATATGTAAAATACATACAATACTTGAATATCCCTCACATGAGAGTGGAGTAGTAAATAAGGCCATAGCTGCAAAGCATTTAGAACATGGATGATCACAATAAAGTAGCTGTTCAGTGAATATTGGCTTTCACTATATTAAATGTTGTTATTATTAGTGTTTATGGTATTTTAAAAAATCTTTCTGCCCATTATTTCTTTTAGCTAACTCTCATACTCCTCTTAGACAGTGTGTCCTCTGGGTCAGTTCTTCATTTTAATACCTTTTTCTCTGCCCTTTAGCTCTCTGGAACAATAATGTTGCTTCCTCCTTCAGCTTCTTAATTTGCTCATCAACATTGTCCATCTGGTCATCCAGCCTAGCTATTGAGTTTTCTTTAATTTTAATTTTTTATTTTTATGGTTTTTCTTTTTTCTTTTCTTTCTTTTTTTTTTTTTTTTTTTTTTTTTTTTTAGAGACAGGGTCTTTCTGTGTTGCCCTGGCTGGAGTACAGTGGCATGATCACAGCTCACTGTAATCTCAAGTTCCTAAGCTCATGCAATCTTCCTACATTTAGCCTCACAAATAGCTAGGACTAAAAGTGCATGCCACCACGCCTGGCTAGTTTTTCTAAATTATTTCTGTAGAAATGGGGTCTCCCTATGTTGCCCTGGCTAGTCTTGAACTCCTGACCTCAAGCAACACTTCTGCCTCAGCCTCCCAAAGTACTAGGATTACAGGTATGAGCTACCATGCCTGGCCTATTGAGTTTTAAATTGCAGCAATTATGTATTTCATTTCCAGTATTTCCTTTTGTCTTATTTCTGCAAAGTCTAGTTCCTATCTTACAGATATGATCAGCCTCTTAAATATCTGAAAACATAATTTTAGCTCTTTTAAAATCTTTTGTTTGTGCTATAATTCTGTGGTCTTGTGTATTATATTTTTTCCTATCCATTGAGTTTGATCATTTTCATAGTGCTGTTGTTTTTAAACATTTGATAATTGTAGATTGAACTGATTTGCCTTTGAGAGTATATGAAAGGCATGAGTGATAGTTTTTGTTTGGGGTGAACTTTGTGGTCTATCACCATATCCTTCTCCTCCCATGTTCACTGCTTTGTCCTGGACGAAAGGTATTAGTTGCCTTTTCTTCCTATAAGAGAAAGAAGGAGTGGTGGCTGAGTGGCTTCACTGAGTTAACGGCACTTGCCTGATAATGTAACCAGTGAATTCCTTTGGGTCCTCTTTACCTGTGACCATTAACTCTAATCATAGTGAATATGGGATCCATCTACCTCCCTTTTATTTGTCTTGAGCTAAATTGTAGTTTTCTCTTTTTGGAACCAATGTAATGATTACTTTTCAGAAATACCTCAAAAATCCTTGAAACACCTTCCAGTTTTCAAAATGATGTGGCATAACCTGATAACTAGGGGACATGTGCTCTGGAATCACGCTGACAGGGATATAATTCAGGATCTGCTGCTTACTCCCTGTGTTAACTTTAGCAAATTGATAATTGTTTTTAATGTCTCATTTTTCTCAACTACAAAATTATAAAATGGAAGAAAACAATAGTATCTTCCTTGTAGGCTTATTGTGGGAATAAATGTGTTAACTCATGAGAACAGCACCAGAGGCCTGGAAGGGTAGTGAGGGATTAGGAGGAGAAGTGGGGATAGGGATGGTCAACAGGCAAAAAAAAAAAAAAAAAAAAAAAAAAAAAAAAAAAAAAAAGAATGAATAAGAGCTAGTATTTGGTAGCACAACAGGGTGAATATAATCTATAAAAATTTGATTATATATTTAAAAATAAGTTAAAGAGTATAATTGGATTGTTTGTAACACAATGGATAAATGCTTGGGGGATGGATACCTCATTTTCCATGTTAAGGTTATTTTGCATTGTGTGCTGTATGAAAGCATCTCATGAACCCTGCAAATATACACACCTACTATATACCCACAAAATTTGAAATTAAAATTAGTAAAGCTTAAATAAAAATGGTATCTAATACAAAATCATATCAAAGCTCAATTCAGAAGGGAATAAAGCTGTGTGCTTATTTTGCTTTCTGTTGAGATGATTATTTCACCTTCCCTGTGATTACTGATGTCATAAACAGAAATTTTTGCAAGATATGTAGACTTTCATGCAAGGTTATAGCAACCCAAACATAATTTTGGTTACTTCTGCCAATAGTGGATTTAAGAGAGTATATCCTGCTCAGGAAATAATGCATAATTAGATATAGATACTAAGGAATAAATATTTGTGTTGATTGAATTTTAAATGTTTCTCTTTTTTTCCCCACATATAGTCCTATGGACTTTTATAAAAGCCTTAAAGAACCCACACAACCTTTGTGATGTGGTCTTTCTTATTTATCTTACATTTGTGCATTCTATATCCCCCTCTCTTCTTCTAGTTCAATGAAACTGAGCTCCTGCCTGATCCATGAACCTATCATGCATCCTGCCTTATAAAAACCTTCATTTCTGCTCTTCCCCTGTCTGGAACATTTACCCTAATCTTAATTCATTTTGGACTGCTATAGTAAGATGCTCGAGACTAGGTAATTTATAAAGAACAGAAATTTACTTCTGTCAGTTCTGGAGACTGGGAAGCCCAAGATCAAGGCACTGGCAGGTTTGGTTCTTCTGATGATTCTGTCTCTTCTCTTTCAAGATGGGGGTTCCAGAGGGGAGGAGTGCTGTCCTTCACATGGCAGAAGAGCAGAAGACAGCAAACACTTCTCCAATTCCTTTTATAGCGGCATTAATCCATTCATGAAGTAGAGCCCTCAAGATCTAAACACCTCCCATTAGGCCCCATCTCTCAACACTATTGTATTCCTCGTAGTTTCAGCATGAGTTTTAAAGGGGGCAAAAACATCCAAACCATAGCACTACCAGATATCTGCCTGGTTAATTTCCTCACCTCTTCAAAGCTTCACTCAAATCTCACCTCCCCAATAAGGCTCACCTCAGTTATCATATTTAATACTGCAACCTGCTGCCCTAATGCCTCTCCGCTTTTTTTGCTATACTTTTCTTTTTTAAATAACCCTTACCAGTTTCTAATACACAATATAATTTACTTATTTACTATGTTCATTGTAGGATAAGCCCTAGGGTACTTTTTCTGTTTTGTTCATTGATATATCTTCAGTGCCTACAATAGTGCCTAGCTCACAGTGTTTGCAAAATGACTTGCCAATCATAGAGAACAATCAGAAATTCACTAATGTTAAGTGGGAATCATTTTAACCTATTTTAGAAAAAAACAATCCAAATGTGACAAAGATACTAATTCTACAATCACATTGTAAGATATTAAAGGGATCAAGACATTTTTGTTTCTTTCAATAAGTAAGATGTTTATTCAATATCTAATAGTATTGGAGAAAGTAGTGATGGATTGCAAGTACAGTGATAGTATGGGCCACTGGCGGTCAATGTCATGGGTTTGCCTAGGGTAATTGCATTGTTTCTCAGCTTAATAATATCAAGAGCCCTTCTATCGTGAATTACGGCAACACTGGGGCAGACAGGAGTGTGCTCCTGTTCCGTCAATTGCTGTGATCTTTTCTAACAAGTCTGTTTATTTTTGCTTTGCGTAGATGGGTCCGTGGGTTTTACAAAGAATCGATTCAGATCATTAAATCCTACACAAAGCTGAATAACAAAACAGAAAAATCTGTTCACAAAATGCTAAAATCCTTCCTCTGACTCAGAACCTTGCTTTTCTCAGTCCTTGAGTCATCACGTGGAAGATGGCTTTGTTTAATTCCAGATTTATGGTGCCTTATTCCTGAAATGGATATGTACAAAGAGGAAGCATTTATTGGGTGAAAAGGGTCAGGTTTTGATTTTGAAGACTATAAAATGTTTAAATTATTTTCTGAACTTAGGGGGATCGAGAAGCAAAGTGGAAAAGAGAGAGAGATTAGTTATCCAGAGATATTAGTTACATTGGGTATTCTATATTAAAACGTCTTGTGAATGTTTGCAAAACCAAAAGTATCTATATGTACAACCTAACTTAAGAATAGGAGAGCAGGGAAAGAGGAGAGAGCAGTTCAATAGTGGCCTACTTTAGACAGAGAAGAACTGGCCATGCCCCATGTTACTCTAACCCCAAATCTCTAAACGGATGAGTCCATCGTCGGAAGCGGGAGAGCAAAGAACTGCTTTGGGAACGGACATAGGATAAAGGAAGAAGCTAAACGCTTCCTACAATTGATTCAGGCAGACCTTTAAATCTTCATCAGCTTCCTTCAACAGCCACTCCACTGAACTTCGTTAAAAACAATGTGCTTGCTATGCAATGAAGTTTCAAGACAAATGGATTCCAATAACCATACAATCTGTGTAAAATATGTTCTTGCTAAGGAAACTTCAAATGAAGTCTCCTTATTTCCAGTAAACTTGCAACTCCTAGGTTCACAAAAAACAGAAATTCTGGGGCTATGACTGCTCCTGAAGATTAAGGGACGTCCCATAAGGATGTTGGTAAGATTTAAGCAAAATACACACCCAAACTGTGGCTGGCAATGGAGTAGAAACTAAATCTCCAGGACTTGTGCTGCTCCAGAGTTAAAATTGAGAGACAGACAAAGCTGACTTATCTGCACCTGAGTCAACACATTGGAAATTACCATCTGGACTTTCTAATATAATTTCTAATATAAACTAGTTAAATTGTTGCCACCTCTTCTTACTCCCACATCATCATCCCTTTCCTAAACTGCAAAGCCGCGTATCTCACCTGCTCTGATCCCAGTCTAAAGTACTCAGTAGCTCAGCCACAAAATAATCATACCACTCTACTGAGTTATCTTCTAATTGAAACTTTCAGAAAATCTCTTATGTCTCACATTTTGCCCTCTGTTGTTTTCTGGAGCTGTGGAATGTTCCTTTCACAGGAAAACGAGTCCCAATGAATAATTGAAAGTATGTCGTGCAATTGTGTGACTCAACACATCTTAGGATGATAATGGCTGTCTTCTTTCTTGCCAATGATATCAATTAGTTCTTTAATGCATACAGTTCTTAATGTCTGAGTGTTTACCAGGATGTCATTAACATTGCCATCTTCCAAAAAGAAGAAAGTATGCATTTTATTTGCCTTATTTGAATCACATGCAAAACCTTTGTTTGAAAGGCTTTATTGAATCTTTATAATTCAATTTAATTTAATTCACCAAATATTTTCCGAGTACATACTCATAATTGTATACTGTGTAATGTCCTAGGGAAAGAGAAATAAATTTTTAAAATTTGGCCTTTTCCCTAAGCAATGATAGAACTAAATACCAATTATTATATAATGATAAAGGCCATAATGAAATTATGAAGAAACAGAGGTGGTACAAATGAGGATATAAGCAATTATATGGGGACCTGGTAAAGAAAGATGGGATAAGAAATCTTTACAGAAGTTTTTCTCTTTCATCTTCAGCATATAGAACAGTGCCTAGTATACAATAAGTACTATAGAATGATGAATCTCTTTTGGAGGCGAAGTAAGGTTTAGCTTTATGAATGTGTTAGTTTCTAGTGGTTGCTTTAGCAAATTACCACAAACTTGGTTTCTTAAAACAACAGAAATTTATTCTCTTGTAGTTCTGGAGGCCAGAAATCCAAAATGAAAATGTTGACAGGTTGACAGAAAACTACACGGTTTCAAGCTCTAGGTGACAATATATTCCTTACAGTTTCCATCTTCTGGTAACTGCCCGTGTTGCTTGACTTGTGACCACATCCCCCTAATATCTGCCTCTGTGGTCTCTGCCATCTTCTCTTTTGTATGTCCAATATCCCTTTACCTTCCTCTTATAGAGACACTTGTGATGCTATTTAGAGCCCACATGGCTTATCTCATTTCAAGATCCTTACTCATATCTGTGAAGACCCTTTTTCCAAATGAGGTAATATTTATGAGTTCCAAGGATTAGAACCTCATATCCTAGCAGCCACAATTTAATCTAATACAAAGGATAAATAAATAAATACATTTCTAGGAGTGTAGGTTTAAGGGGGCTATCATGCTAGGCAGGATATTCATAAGAAAAATAGTGCCACAAGATACTATTTTTAGCAAATTAATTTGGTGATGATGGTGAGCTAGTTAAACACAAAGTTCTTCCTAGTCCTGAACAATCTTAACATCTTTGCCTCCTAGAAATGTATTCTATGTTTTTCCAAAACCCTCATATATTCAACATTGTACTTAAAGTTTGAGGTTACTCATAGTTTCTTTTTTAATTAACTGAGGGACTCTCCTTGTTCTCTGATTTGGGCTTTCAATCATTCATTCATAAACTTATTCAGTACGTATTTATTGAGTAAACAATATGAGTCATGTACTGTGTTCTAGGGATGCAAAGATGAGAAAAAAACAGCAAATACAATCATTGCCTTCAAAAAGTATTCAACGCAGTTGATTGATGCACATACTCAATATCTAGTAACCGAGGCTATGGCAGCACCAAATTTGCTGTAATTTAATAATTTTTTTCATGTAAATGATAGTTTTAATCAGATTCTTTAAGGGAGTAGAGACTTGTTAAGGCAGCTTGGAGGTGAAGAGAATCCCACGTTGTTGGAGCAGCATTAGAAAGATGCAGACTTGTTAAGAATTAAGGGCTTAGGAAGCTACAAGTGGCTTGATTCACATAAGAGTATGAGATGGAGTTGGCAGAAGGAGACTAAGGTGAACATATAGACAGGAGAAGCTCACGGCAAACCTTATTCTTCAAGGTAAGGAAGGAATTCTACATATAAGACCATAAGACAAATCTTACTTTATCACCTATTTTCATTAGTTGGCTAGTGGTATGAGCTTGTTGAGATCAGGAATTTCCCACTTCCTGAGAAAGGAGACCAACCCTCTACAGACAAAGTGACCTCCAAAGACTGTCCATTCAAAAAAGTTATCCTTGGACTTTGGTCACTTCTCTAATTCCGTACAGTACTAGCTATTTATGAATCATGATGGCACGGTAGGCGTTCATTAGGTTAGTATTAGGAGGTTAAATTATGGAACTTCCTTGAAATATTCTCTCTCATATTTGAAGATATTTAGGGACACAAATGGGTGCATTTTAGAGGTGAATTACCATATGTACATTTTATAAATGACTTTTATAGCTTTTTTTCTGAACTAACTAGGCCTGGGTTCATAAAATTGCATTTTTTCCTGCAGTGGCTGAAGATGTTACTTATGCCTCCCACTGATTCAAGAGCTGAATCTCTTTCATTGCACTGTAGGCCATCGGGCTATCAGGGACTTCAGAGAAAACGGTAGCGGAAATTCAGATTTTATAGCCTTGAAGCGGAAGATGCACAAGACAGCAGATTGGTGTGGGCTGTGATTTTATATAAGCCTGGGTTTAAATCTGAGTTTTGACATTTGCTGCTTCTATGACTCCAGAGAAGTCAGTTCACTTCTGCGAGCGTCAGTTCTTTCTCTGTAAAGGAGGACAACAATGTAATATCAGTCACTCAGGTACAGGCAGGATACAAGGAATCCATAAAGGCTGGTGCCATCCCTGGGAGCTAGTAATATCAGCATTCTTTAACTATATATGGAACTGGAGTGAGTATAATGGTTATATAACCTGAAGTTAAAGAGAACTATGTGGACAGTGAACAGAGAACAAGGGAGCTCATGGCCCATGAAGTTCACAGATAAAAACAGAAGAGGGTGGGTAGTGGATGTGTCTGGGTGAATGGAAGTTATCTCCTCCATAGTACTAACTGCTTCCTAAAAATACACGATGAGAACTCAAGGAAATAATTCATGTATTTTGTGCTGAACTGTTAATGTTGGACATTATAAGAATGCCATATAATAGCTTTTCTTTTCTAAATATTTTATTGAATTAATTTTAGCTATTAGAATAACTCAGTCTCTTAATGTTTGGATTGTATTTATCTAGCTACATAATTCTTTCTGTTTTAATAGTGTTGGCCATCTTTGCTAGTGAGTGCCTTATGTATGACTTTCTCCTGGCAACTGTGGGTAATGGTTGTTGACAGAATATATACTGTACGTGCCAGAGGGACATGGGTTTGAATGTGCAGTTTCTTCACTTCATGTTTATGAAGCTTTGCAAATTGATTGATTTCCTTTAGTGAGATGCCTCAGTTTTAAAGGAAATATGTGGATCAATGTTCTCTCATAAGTTTGCTTTGGAATTGTACGAAAACCTGTCCACATTGCAGTACACGAACTCCAGCCCTGAGTACTCACTAAGTAGCCACTAAGTATTCTATTTCCTTCCCCACGTAGACACCTGTCCTGGCCACTTCACTGTGAGTCAGATTATAAGGCAAGAAGATATTTCTCTAATAAGGATTCTTCATAAGTATTTAGCTGACAATGTTGTTAGTGTGAACTAAGCTGAGGAGAAACTAGCTCAACTGTTTCTTAATGGGAAAGCTGGTCTCCTATGGCATTAATGGGTAGCAAAATCTTACTAAATCAGCAGACATCTCTCAGAGCTCCAAACTGCAAAGAAATATTTTGTTTGAATGTACACATATAATGCTTACTGATCGCAGAAAGTAATACAACCGCAAAGTTGTATTTGCTGTGTGTGTGTCTGTGTGTGTGTGTTGGAAGGGGGGGCAGGTGGAATGGAGTTCTGGAAGGATCTCCACTGAAATATGAACTTTATTCATCCCTTAGTGTTTGAATTGGGAGACATTTCCAATTTTTTCTCCCATCATCTGTATGTTTTCTTTGTCTCTTTTGAAAAACAATATTTTGCTTTACTACTAAGGAAAAAGTAATAAAATCATGTTACTTTATTTATTTAATATATTATTATTTTTTTGAGATGGAGTCTCATTCTGTCACCAAGGCTGGTATGCAGTCTGCCTCCTGGTTTCCAGCAATTCTTCTGTCTCAGCCTCCCAAGTAGCTGGGACTACAGGCAAGCGCCACCATGCCTGGCTAATTTTTGTATTTTTAGTAGATGGGGTTTCACCATATTGGCCAGGCTGGTCTCGAACTCCTGACCTCGTGATCTGCCCACCTCAGCCTCCCGAAGTGCTGGGATTACAGGTGTGAGCCACTGTGCCTGGCAAAATCATGTTACTTTAAATTATGTTTTCAGTAGAAAAAGGGAAATAAGGATACATGCCCAAGCAAAAATCAGAGGTATTTAGATCAAATTTGTAGATAAAAGTCTCTAATTTTTGGAATACGGTTGAGCACCGTGTCCAAAACAAAATGTTGTTTCACTTTCTAGTAAACGAATACTTGTTTCTAAGAACCTGCTGTAAACTTGTTATTGGAGCTGAAGTTTAAGTAGGCATTCAGACTTGTAGACAGATATGTAGAATACGGTAGCTGGTTTTTGAGCTAAATGGAATAGAATGGAAGAGAGAACAGTGATTAATTTTTCCTGGTTGCATCATAAGAAAATGTCCTTTTGGGGAAGATTTGAAGTACAAGTCTGATTTGGGTCACAAGAGTAAGGGAAAGGCACTTGGAGGGAAAGCCATAAGTGAAGATATGATTTTATTTAAGGAAACAATACATTTAAGGGCTGTATCTTCTGTTAGGAAATGTTCAACTCCTGACTTTTGAGACCTATGCAGATAAATGTATTTTTCCAGGATGATTTACCCAGGTAGCATTTTATGAAAAGAAGCCTACAAATGGGTATCTTCTTAGTTAAAAAGAGGACACAGAGAAACAGCAAATTTTATGATTTTGATGGAAATTTTCAAATGACCTTATTTTAGCTAAATTATGTAGATGCTTTTCCAATTACTCTGAACTCCTCTTTGCTGATTACTCCCTCCACTTCCAGTACTTACACCTTCATGTACGAAGCACTCAAGGTTATAGAGCTCTAGCTCCCTCTAAGGAAACTCCATGCAGAATAAGGACAAATCTAACAAAACTGTACTGTTCCCCCTTCTTCATCCATTTCATCTGTGCCCAGGAAGGAAGGTAGGTCCCTCCACCCTAAAGATTACTTAAATTGGAGCCAGTTTTGCCTTTCCCGATGCTATACTGAGGCAACATCCCTTCTGTTTAGCCTTTCACTTTATTTCCTTTCTCTACCATTCAGTTATCTCACTTTAATTTTTATTGACCTAAGGCACTAAAAGCATATTATATTCTAGATTGAGTTTAAAAATGATCCTTTTTGTTTATTTTTTTCTGAAAAAATAAATTCTGCTCACCAGCAAGCAAGGAAAACATTTCATCTGAAGTAGTTCTGCTGTGTCTAATAATGGTAGATTTCTCGACCACTTGAGATAATTGGCCACGTATTCCTCTGATACACGCCCAGGACCTGGGCCAGCCATGGCAAGGAGGGACGCAGATTTAGCTGGTGCTACGATTCTGTAACTTTTGGTTAATAATAATAGCTAATGGCCGGGCGCGGTGGCTCAAGCCTGTAATCCCAGCACTTTGGGAGGCCGAGGCGGGCGGATCACAAGGTCAGGAGATCGAGACCACAGTGAAACCCCGTCTCTACTAAAAATACAAAAAATTAGCCGGGCGCGGTGGCGGGCGCCTGTAGTCCCAGCTACTCAGGAGGCTGAGGCAGGAGAATGGCGTGAACCCAGGAGGCGGAGCTTGCAGTGAGCCGAGATCGCGCCACTGCACTCCAGCCTGGGCAACAGCGTGAGACTCCGTCTCAAAAAAAAAAAAAATAATAATAATAATAATCATAATAGCTAACATAATTATCATTGTATGCCAGTTAGTGGGTTCAGGATTTTACATAGAATTTTTCATTTATTCCTATAACAACCCTATCAGGTAAATGCCATTTTTCCCAATTCAGAGATGAGGAAATCTCAACCAAGGTCATCTGCTTGTATGTGATGTGAACAGAATCGAAACACCAACTTGATGGGTGTGTGATGTGAACAGAATTGAAACACCAACCTGATGGGCTCCTAAATGGTGTGCTATACCAGCTGTAGGCCAGAGAGCTAGTCTGGGACTGAGTCCCCTAGTTGTTTCCTGGGTAGTTTACCAATGGTGTTTAGTTCATAAGTAAGCTAAAACCATTAAGATAATGTCTGTCTTCACCTTTGCATACAATTCTCTGGAACTGTGCCATAGATTTTTCTGGCTATTGAAGATTAACTCCATACCTCACCCTCCACCACTCAAAATCAAATTGGGTATTGTATTCAATTTTTATTTATCCAATGGCAAATAATCTTGAGCATGTTTTATTTTTATTTTTTAATTTGCTTATTAGACAAGGCCTTGCTTTGTTGCCCAGGCTACAGTGCAGTGTTGTGATCATGGCTCACTGCAGCCTCAACCACCAGGGCTCAAGAATTTCTCCTGCTCCTATAATCCCAGCACTTTGGGAGGCCGAGGCGGGGAGATCACCAGGTCAGGAGATCAAGATCATCCTAGCTAACATGGTGATACCCTGTCTCTATTAAAAATACAAAACATTAGCTGGGCATGGTGGCACGCGCCTGTAGTCCCAACTACTTGGGAGGCTGAGGCAGAATTGTTTGAACCCAGGAGGCAGAAGTTGCAGTGAGTTGAGATCACACCACTGCACTCCAGCCTGGGCAACAGAGCGAGACTCTGTCTAGAAAGTGAGAGAGAGAGAGAGAGAAAGAGAGAGACTGGCCTTGAGCAATGTTTTATGAGTTTATTTGCTATCTGCATATCTTCTTTGATAAATGTCTGATTAAAGCTATTTGAGTATTTAAGTGTTTATTGTGTCTAAAGTTGTAATAGTACAAAGCCAAGATGTTTGTAGGTTTAAGTAGTGAAAAATCTATTAACATCATGTCTCTCAGATTGCATACATATATTAAAATATCATGTTGCACCCCATAATGTATACAATTATAATTTGTCAAAAATTATACTAATTTAAAAGATCATGTCTCTGGCATCTAAAGGCTTTATTTCTCTACTTCTTTCCCAGATTAAGGAAGAAGAGCAGTGAAACATAGAGTTGGTTGATGTACTAAGCATGATCTTTATACTTTTATTTTAAGTTGGGGAGTACAGGTGCCGGTTTATTATACAGATAAATTGTATGTCGTGGGGGTTTGGTGTACAGATTACTTCATCACCCAGATGATAAGCGCTGGCACTGATGAACTTACAGATGAATAGCCTATGTTTTTTATGCAGCTGCAGACATCCATGAACCTACTAAGGATGTTTTACCTAGTGTGAACTCCTGGGAGAGATCTGTGTGCTCTGGAAGTCATAGTTAACGCTCAACTCAGAAGGGCATCATTTATGGAATTGCCAAAATGAGAATGTGTCTTGGTTTAACAACAAAAACAGATGTAACAAGAAGATGAGGAACACCAGAAAAATAATTACTCACTACTTTCTAAAAATGCTGGTGTATTTCCATTAGGACAATTATTAGGTGATTTTTTTAAAAAAACTGAAATCATTCATGATCTGTAAAACAAAGTATTTCGGAGTTTGGATAGAGTCATGCAATCTTCAATATGACTAATCTGTTTCAACCCTAAACCCAGAATTTTTCATGTGTTTAAATTTTCGTAGGAATTTTCAGACATTCAGTGGAGTTGTCTTTTGGAGTTTCATTCCACTAAGAAGAAGAATATCCCCAGAGAGAGCAACTTGTTAGTAGATTGGCATGTAATGCGTGGCTATGTATTTTTTTTATTTGTTTTATTTCCCCCTGAAGAGAGCACTCTTAATTACATCACTTGGAAAAATAAATCTGTTTTCCTGTCTGGCTCCTCCACTTCAGAAGGACAAATTTTTCTTTTGTGGTGGGTGGGAGGAAGGAGGGTATTCCAAGACTTAGCACATTGCTTGTTTCAGATCGGGTCCTAATTAGATGTTTGCTAAGTGAATGAGCTGAGGGGAATGCTGTGATCAGGTTCTTAACTGCATCCTTCTTTCCCTTTTCTAAACAACGTAAGGAATCAAAGAATGGTAGGATAACTGAGTTCGTTGCTTTTCTCTATAGTAGCAGACACCTTGTTTTTAAATATGGTCTAAATTTTGTCTTGTTTTTTAAATAATTCTAAATATAGTCAAGGAAATGCTCACTAGTGTTTAAAGCAATATGTTGCCTGCAATGAGAGGGAATGAACCTGTGTCATCCACAAACAGTTCAGTCAATTAAGCACCTGACTCCAGGGTGGACTGACGAAGCTCTTAACCTTGAGAGATGATGGGGAGATATTATGTTTGGTGGTGAAATTAATGCAGAGAAAAGTTAAATGACCCAGGCGAAGACTAACAATGATTACATTCTTCATTCATTTATTTAAGGAGTATTTAATTCAAGGCCTCTCTTTGCTGGATGATGGGTGTGTATAAAGAAATGCAAAATAGAATTTGTAATCTAAAAGAGGTTACACTATTTTAAGGGGAACAGACTCATATCTCAATTGTAGCATAAAGTTGTAATTCTGTAATGTCAGTTTTCCCAAAGTTTTTTAGTGTATGGTGAAGGAAGTATTTTGATTCATTTGTTTGTGAAGGGTATATATTTAGAGAATGCTAAATATTATCTAATGTGTTATTTGATTTTAGCCTTGAAGGATAAGTAGGATTTTTACAGCAAAAAAGATAAGAAAACTCACAGAATCACAGTGGAAAGTATTAAATCTGCAGGTGTTTCTAGGTCCTGAAATTTTCTGAATGTTATGGTCTGTAGGGAAAGAGAAGTGTCACATAAAAATGCTCTGTAAACACCAACTCAGTGCCAAGGACTGTGCTAGGTAAGAGGAATGCAAGGTAGTGGTACTGTGTTTATATTCAAATGGACAGTCTAGAAAGGAAGGCAGTTATGTACAGGAATAATTACTAGATGGCAGGGTCAACAAATTTATCTGGCAAAGTGTTGGAGAGTAAATATTTTAGGCTTTGTGGGCTCTACAGCCTCTGTGGGAACTATTCAACTCTGCCATTGTAGCATAAAAGCAGCCATAGGCAATATCTAAATAAGTGTGAATGGGCTGTGTTTCAATATAACCTTATTTATAAAAACAGGCAGCAGGCACAATTTTGACCATAGCATGTAGTTTGCCAATTCTTGAAATAGAATGTAATAATTTTGTGATACAGGCAAGAAAAGAATAAACTCCATTATTCATTATGAGTAGTTTAAAAAACATAAAAAGAAATGTTCAGCTTCACTAATAAAGTCAAATGAAAATAGTATTATGGTGTTAATTTTCACCCTTCAGATGGGTCAAAGGTTTAAAAGTGTGCCAAAGCCAAAAATTGACAAAAGTGTATAAGTTTGTGTAAATCTTCTAGAGAAACACATAGTAAAAGCTATAATAGAACTTTAAATGTTAACATGTTTTGAGGTCTTGCTGTGATTATACACTTTGCTCAATGTATTACATGTGTTTATTTTCCCTTAAGGCCTTATGCAACATTATGTGGACAGTATGATTATCTCTATTTTACAAAAGAAGAAATTGGGACTCTAGCTTGCTAAGTAACTTGCTCACTTTGCAAGCAGCAGAGGCAGATTTTGAACCTAGGCAATTTGCATCTAGTCTTAGCATTCAAAACACTGGAATGTACTAGTTTCATATTAGGAAAACTTAACACGTGCATTTTAAAAAAATCACAGCAGTTCTACAGCCAGGTAATTATCCAAAGAAAATAAGACAAGTGCATATAATTTAAGTGCAAAGAATTAGAAATTCTTCAAGTGTGTAGCAATAAGTAATTGAGTAACTGAAGAATGATCTTTCCATACAATTAAGTGTAATATAGCTTTGAAAGAGTTGAGGTGGCATTATGGGAATAGGTATGAAAAGATGGTCATGTACAGGCTGAATGGAAGAGTATGCATTAATATGTATCATAAAACCCATATGTATACAATGAGCATGTGTTAAAGCATATGAATACATATATACATTGAAAAGCCTTGGGAGGTATGCAACAAATTCATAATATTGGCTATCCATGCGGTGTAGGGATGGATATTTAACTGTGTACATGATTGTATATTTTTAAGCAAACCGGAATACTTTTTCTTACAGCTTCAAGCTGGTTCTATTCAGGAAAAAAATATTAGGAATAAACTTTGTTTTCCATTGTGCTTTATTTCCTTGTATTCTGAACTGATGTCTGGAGTGTTCTTTCCTCTGTTGAATCACATTTCAATGGTCATTCACTGCTTTGGGGTTACCTTGGAAGCAATCAGTCTATACCCTTGCTTGCAGACATTGTATTCCCAGCTGAAAGCTGTACCAGGGCAGTTTGAACATTATACTCCATCTTGAGCTACTCTGGTTTATGGTGTCACTCACTTTTGTTCAACATCATTTCCACCTTCCCTTGTGCTTCAATAAGATAATGGATGAGGTGACAGAGCAAAAATGTCCCTGGCCATCCTTTGGTTTAGAAATAGTGATTATTGCAAGTGAAACTGAGCACTTGGCATCTTTTTAGTTTTCTAATTCTCAAAGACTCCAGAAAGTATATTCATTGAACTTAAAACAGGTTTCAAACAATTTACTAATTCTTTTGACAATGTTTAAAACTGTATGTGGAAGCTGACTTGAACGAGGAATATGCCAGAATAAACAGAGGATACACTTGCAAGTCAAGTACAAAAAACAGTCTTGCCTCTCAATTAGTGTTTTTCTTTTCAATTTTAGCTGCTTATTTGAAACATTTGGAAAGTTTTTAAGGAATTATGATGGCCCCATACCCCCAAAATATGATTTTGTTAATCTGGGATGGGATTCAGACTAAGGATGAAATGAATTGTTTGAATGTTTTCCAGGTTATTGTAGCTAGGATTGAGAACCATTGTTCAAATGTCTTTATTTTTGGAGTTACCTTTTGGATGAGGTATTTTACATGAAAATGTCTCAGCTTTTTAGTGGACCTGTCCCTCATCTTCAGGACCAAGAACGTCACTGCAGGCACAGCTGTTAGTGTTCTCAACCTATGTCAATTTTGGTTGGATTCATTGAAACACTGAAAAACCTTTGCATTTGAAAGTTGGAGCCCGGGCCGGGCATGGTGGCTCACATCTGTAATCCCAGCACTTTGAAAGGCCGAGGCGGGTGGATCACAAGGTCAGGAGATCGAGACCATCCTGGCTGACACGGTGAAACCCTGTCTCTACTAAAAATACAAAAAATTAGCTGGGCGTGGTGGCGGGCGCCTGTAGTCCCAGCTACTTAGAGGCTGAGACAGGAGAATGGCGTGAACCCGGGAGACGGAGCTTGCAGTGAGCCGAGATCTCGCCATTGCACTCCAGTTTGGGAGACACAGCCAGACTCCGTCTCAAAAAAAAAAAAAAAAAAAAAAAGAAAGTCGGAGCCCTTCTTTTGCTTTTCTTTGTTTATTTATTCATCAGACTGTGCCTTATTCTCAAAAGGATTTAAAGTCACACTAACACCATTAGTACAAAGTAGGTAGCTTTCCTGATCCCTTAACTGAAATTCTTTCTTAGTTCTGGAAAATTTATTATTTAAAAAGAATATATTCATGTTGTCCAAAGATAACATGCATTCATTTTTTTGAGTTTTGCTTCACTTTTATCATATTTTTGTCAAATTTCAGGATTGGAGTCACTGAAACTTGTTATATTCTGCATTGCTTCGGAGAGATTATTGTGGCACTTTCCATAGAAGGAGACCCTTCTTTCTTTATCATAGAGTTTCTACTCTAGCTCCTCCACTCCACCACCAAAAGGCTAGGAGAGGAAATAGACAGGATTGCATGTAGAATTTTCTATAACACAAATATATAAATTTTCCTTATGGAAAAACTCTCTTTTGTTGTTCTACCAGTAATCAGCATGCATTTCTTGGTCTCTGAAAAGAATGACACAAACACTGTTTTTCTGCACTATAAATGGGGAAATACATGTTTTTGTTAAACTATATTTGTGTAAGTAATTACCATAGTAGCTTTGCACTTTGACAAGCACATAATTTTAACACAAAAACAACTTCAGTCCTCTAAATTGAATTTTAATGTCCCTCTTTTGCATCAAAACATAGAGCACTTTTCATTGATTTTTATTTGGGAGCCTTTTTTTGTTATTAGAGGTAATCTAGAGTTCAGCATGAATGCCCATCAATAACATCAGTCTTTCTGCAATTAGTCTGTATGAGTACTCCTAAAGCACTCAATTGCATATTGTAATTTCATTTCAAAGAGTGGGAAATCTCTGTCCCGTTCCAACAAATATACAATTTACATGTTTACAGGAGCACCACATCCCTAGTAACCATTAAATCAGTAGTTCCAAAAGTCCAGTCCCCAAGCCAGCAGGTAAGCATCACTTGGGAACTTGTTATAAAAGCAGATTCTTGAGCCTCATTCCAGACCTAGTGAATCAAAATTTCTAAGAGTTATCTTAGCAATATGGTTTTAGCAGAACTTTCAAATGATGCTACTGTAAAGTTTGAGCACTGCTGTGTTCTGAACTGTAAGCTCCCTGAAGGTAGAGGTCATGTGTGTCCCATGACCCTTCTATTCCTAATGTCTAGCAGAGGAAGCACATGAATGAGTAAATGAAAGAAGCTACTATGCCTTAGCGGGAGCTGAAAACCTATTAATTAACTGAGAGCAGGTAAGGCCTGATAATACCTGTTATATGTATAATGGCAATAAATAATAATGAGCTAGTTTGGGACTTTTGTAATTGTAATAAAAAAATTAGCTCATTAGTCCTATAGATATACCAATAAATGATTTGGAGTCTAGCATTTGTGATTGAATACTTTTATCTTTTGTGAGTATTTTTCTGAACTGTATAATTTTATGGGATGATTTGTATAGATATTAATACATAGACTAGTTCTCTAGAGCCAGCATTTAACCTGATATTGTACCTAAATTATGACTTGTGAGTTCACTCACCAATAGTATGTGTGCAGATTTTATTAGTCCATTCTCATGCTGCTATGAAGGCACACCTGAGATTGGTTAATTTATAAAGAAAACAGTTTCAATTGACTCACAGTTCCTCAGGGCTGGGGAGGCCTCAAGAAACTTACAATCATGGCGGAAGGCACCTCTTCACAGGGTGGCGGGAGAGAGAATGAATGCCAGTAGGGGAAATGCCAGAGGGTTATAAAATCATCAGATCTCGTGAGACTCACTTACTATCATAAGAAGATCATGGGAGAAACCGCCCCCGTGATTCAATTATCTCCACTGGTCCTGCCCTTGACTCATGGGGGTTATTACAATTCAAGGTGAGATTTGGGTAGGAACATAGAGCCAAACCATATCAAGCATGTATAATTAAGTTAAAATTGGTGTTATTTTACTAATTGATATAAGCAATTAGAGCTTTTAGTTAATACTTTTCAAACTTTTTAATAAGCAGTTGGTTTTGTTTTTAAGAGAAATTTTAGTCAGAGTTCTATCTGTCAAACAGTTAAAGTAGAGTGGCTCTGCTGGGAGCAGGGCAGAGGTGTTGCTAGCAGCGTTCCTTCTTGGCTGCACTGGAGACTTTGTGTGGTGGTGGTGATTCGGAGACTGGGGGCATTGGGGCCGAAAGAAGGATAATTTTAAAAACCTGGTTCTGGGAAAACACTTTCTGACTGTGCCATCTCAATCAACATTTATATAATGCTTTACATTTTACAGAAAACTTTTTGCTTTGAAATGGCATTTAACTGCTGTTATTGATAACCAATGATTCAATCATGACACTACTAGGTCTACTTTTAGAAAGGCAAATATCATGGCTATAATTCTGGAAACACTCCCTCTTCTTACTCCCATTGTATAAAAGGTAAAAATATGTATTATTTCCTGGATTTTTCTATCCCCCAGAAGACAGCAAATGAAAAACTATACCACTTGTCTATCTTCCTCATTTAATTTCTTAGTAATATAATCTGTGTCAAATAAAAAACAAATTTTTACTTATGTAAAATGCGACTTCATTCAAGAGGTTGTTTTTAGAGGTATGAAAGTACCTATTAAACTAGGGGAGAGGATAATTTTGGACAATAAGTAGAAACTTTCCAACCATGAGATATTCAACTATCTGTATGGAGAAAGGAGCTTTTCTTTTATAGAAAGGAGCAAATAAGGCCAGGAAGAACCCAATGTGGGGAAGTGCATAAATGAATGAGATGAACAGGTGGTGGCGGCCTGATTGCACAGTAGATCAGAGAACATTTTACCCTACAATGGGCCTATTCTCTATTTTGGGAGAGGTTGTTGAGGAAAGATTGTGTGCTGACTCAGGCTGAGTGTAAGTAAAAGTTCAGGGACCTTGGGGAAGGAGGAGAATCTTAACCAAAGTTTGCTTGATATGCATTTGGTTCTGATTGATCAGTAGGAACAAAACAGTTCAGCTAATCATTTGTGAAGCAAAACATGGGAATCTTGAGGGTCTGTGCCTGACCTTGTCATAAGGAAACAAAGGGGCACCCTTGAATCTTTCCTAACTCATATGGAGAAGGGTGGGTCTGTGCAGCGAGGCATTTCCAGAAACGTGAAATGATGGGAGTTGGGGGATTTCTTAACCTTCATTGTTTTCCAGCATAGCAGGGCTTGGGTAAATATCAACATTGTCATCTATTACATACATCATCTTAATTAGTCTTCATTAGGTGAGGGTAATAAGTTTCTGCCATCTTATGGATGAAGAAGCTCAAAGTCAGAAAGGTTAAACAATATCCCTAGCATCACAATGCAAACATTCAAATTCCATTTTGTTTTGAAGCCAGGACTATTTTCACTCTGCTAAAACATCGTGAAAATCATGAGATCAGAAATATGGCCAAAGGGCTATCTTATAAACCTGGAGCATCAAATCGCAGAGGTCAGAAAGTGTTTTCTTAGAGTGAGGTAATTCAAACTATGCTTCCTTCAGCCACAGTGCCCCGATCAAAGATCACCACACCGTCTCCCACATAGCCCAAAGGGAAGGGGGCTAGCGGCATCCCCGCCCTGCTCCAAGAAGAGCAGATTTGCTTTAACTGACATACAGAGCTTCTGACTAAAATTTCATTTAAAGGAAGGGATCCAAATGCTTTAAAAAAATTGGTAAGTATTAACCTAAGGCTTCACTCTGACCCACAGCATTTCCTGGATGAACCTGAGGATTGTGCTGGCTAAATTCCCTGATTCTAGAAGTTTAATGGACTTTTTGGTGCTTGGATAACCTATTGATCAAAATCCAGTTTTTGAGGTCTATTCTAGTTTTCTCCTAAATTTATGCTTTCTCGCTGGTCATTTCCCACCATCGTTCATTGCCCATTTTCAATAGTCTCGTCAGTATTATCGCCATACATAGATCTCCAGTCTTCCATTTTGCTCATAGCCAATTATGGTATAGACCTCTGCAACTAGAGTCAGAAGATTCTAAAACATTATGACTGAAAGATCAAATGCCATGCTTTGTTTACAGATCTAAGCAAATACATCATGTGAAGAAAGGCATAGCTTGATTGATAAAACAGACATTGTATGTAGGTCCCTTGCTATAAATTATTTCTAGCTCTGTGACTATTGTTCCCATTGGTTGTTAACTGAAGAGTTTATTCCAACTATAAAATCTTGTTTATGTAATTATTTTCTCCTCATTTAAAAAAATACTATATTAGGTATTCAACTAGATAAGAAGCACTTTATATATGACTTTTAACCATATCTGCTTTTTGAAATGATAAATGCAGCTGTCTCATACTTTTTTGTAAAACAAAACAAAACCTAACAAACAAACTAGTCCCAAATAGCTTCCAAATATAATCAGAAGAAGGCTCAGTTACACATAACATGGCTTTTATTGGAGAAACTAGGTATTCTTAGGGTTTAAAAGTTCTATCCAAAGATGTCCTTTGTTTTAATTTTAAAGAAAGTTTAATTAAAGAAAAACTTGAGTTCTCCCTTGGGAAATAGTATTCTTATAATGATAATATTCTTTTTGTGTAGTAATTATTTTATAGATTAAAAGTGCTGGTGTTTGGAGCCCAGTGGAACGTATTGAAATGCATCTGTTCCCAATGGGTTTTCAGAATATCTATTTAGGGAGGAAGATTGATACAATCATAAAAGCTGACATCTGGTACAATTGGATATTCACAATTTAGATTTTATAGAGATCTTTTTAAATGACTTCTAGAGATCAGCCTATAAATATTTTGTTTATCAGGACATTATGAAGCTTAAATATAATTTTCATGTCCTGTTTAACCTCTCTTTCAATATTTATACCAGATGATGTAGAATTTCCCATTCCTTTATGATGTGAGTTCACCCTCCTATCAAAACGTCCTTCTCCAAAGACTGTCAATGGTGTCATTGAATCAGTCCTCTTCATATGGTACCTTCTGTCCCCTGTCTAGTGTACTAGAGACCACCCTGATTATAACCTGCAGTGACTCTCATGACCAGTTACCAATCTTGTTTCTTTCAGTGGTGTCCCATAACCAGAGGTGCTGGAAGCAATTGCATTACCTGAATCGAAATGTCCTATGACACTGAAACTTGACTGATCATCTGAAAGTATACCTTCATTCACAGCAGTTGTTATAAGGCTCAAGAGATGTCAGCATAGGCTAGTGTCTAGTATATGGATCTGATTGCTCCAAATGCAAACTAGTAGTAGTTCTTTCAACTCACAAAATTTGCCACAATGAGGAAAGTGAATGAATACATGAATAAGTGAATTAATGAAAAGGATTCAAGACCTTCTTAGAGCATCAGTGATATGGCTTTATTAGATTAGCTATTTAATTTTATACAACCATCTCCCAGTTGGCATGCCCATGGCAACTGAGGGAAAGGAGAACCAATAGTACATTATCCAGCCCTTCTTTCTTACCTTCCACCTGGGTTCAAAAGCTAGATCTTTCCACTTCTATTAAGATTTTTGCCATAATTTCTGCTTCAGATCAATGGGTGGGTATTTTTAGAGTAAAGCTCCCCCTTGAAACATAAAATATTTCCGCAAAATATATTCATACTTTTGGAGAAATGTATGAAAGCTAACAAAAATGACAAAATAGCTGAAGGCTACCTTGTTTGTTTTATTTATCTTTTTTTTCTCCACATGTTTTATGAATCACTTTTCATCTAAAGAGATCTGATTATATATTTTGGTTGTGTTTAATTTAAATCTCAAAATGTCTACCCACTAACATGTTACCACTTATGTCATTGATGATGGGAAAATCACTCTTTTCAGCTACTCCATGGCCCAAGAGAATATTCTAAGATAATGAAAAGAAAATACTTTGTAAGCATATGCATTATCATAGAGAAAATAGTTTTCATACCATGCTATTGATAGAAATGATGATCATATGATATAAAATATTACCATTTCCCCAAAATACATAATAATATTGTCATATTAGTCTCAAATAAAGACATTGTCATTCCTCCTTATCCATCCTGGTTATAGACTCTTTTAAGGGAGGGATTTGATTTGTGATGATCTATGAATGTGATTGTGCCTGCTTTCTCTAAAGGGCACTTTTTTTCCTTTTTTTTTTTTCTTTTTGGAGATTGAGTCTTGCTCTGTCACCCAGGTTGGGGTGCAAGCAATTCTTGTGCCTCAGTGTCCCGAGTAGCTGGGACTACAGGCACACGCCACCATACCTGGCTAATTTTTGTATTTTCACTAGGGACAGGGTTTCGGCATGTTAGCCAGGCTGGTCTGGAACTCCTGGTTTCAAGTAATTCACTTGCCTCGGCCTCCTAAAGTGCTGAGATTAGAAGGATGAGTCACCACACCCGGCCTAAAGGGAACTTTTAAGCCAGTTGAAACAAAACACTTTTACCAAAATGGTGACACAAAATTGACATAGGCAATATCACACTTCAAGTTAAGGCTTTTCCTTGTGGCAGAGGGAGTTGGTATTGAAGCAGCAATTCCTTATAGGCAGTGGCTAAGTGCAAATTCTTGGGCTCAGTAAATGAGCTGAGTTGACAGTTTGGTAGTGGGGAGAAGAGAGGAAAAATGGAAGTATTCAAAATCAGAAATCAGAAAGGAAACTTGAGTCCAATGAGATGTGCATAGACATGGAAAGAGGTGCATCTGAAGCCAGAAGCCAGCAGCCAGGGTGGGAAAGGACTCTATGCCAAGATCCTCAAATTAGTTATCTTTTCATTTAGTCTCTAAATTTGTATAACTGCTGTTGGAAAGATATCAATGAAATACAGTGCTTAAATGCCCAACTTAACATCTTTCAATTGTACCTCCTTGTCTTAGGATACAGTCCTGATTCTTGATGTATGATTTAATATGTCCTGGACCCTGTTGTATTCTTTATCCCTCTAGTTGTATTTCCAGCATTTTCCCATCTCTTCTGTTCATCTATACAATATAGACTGAGTTGCAGTTCAGAAATACACCATGAGTTTTACCTCTGATCCTTTTCACATATTGTTTCTTTGTCTGAAGCACTCTGTAACACCTGTATACCCATACTTCCTGCCCCCTACACTCCTAAGGTTTTATTTCCAGTGTTTGCCACAGAAGCCAGAAAACCAGAAATCATGTTATTTTCTTATGTTTAGTCTTATTGGTTCCCCCCACTAGAATGTAACTCCATAAAAGTAGGGAAAGAGTGTGTGGTTCTTTACTGTATATCCCCTTCCTAGACCACTGCCTGACATATGCAGGCACTCTGAAAGTATTTTTTTGAATAAATGATGAATGGATGCATGGCTAGATTGATGGATGAATGAACGGTTGGATGAACACGCAGCATATACTCAATAAATGCCTATCGTGTAGATGTCCAGTAAGCGTTACAATTCTAACTAGTGCAAAGGCCATGAACTCATGGAACCAGACCCAATTCTCCTGGATGTCAGCTTGATATGTTAGCCAGAGTGCTTTTTGATTTTTTTCATATAAAAATGGTCCTATCTCTGGAGTGTTAAGAGTCACTAAATGTTCTCTGGGCAATTAGTATTCTATTGGTATATTCAATTACATAGTAATTATAAGGATTCAGTGAGCAGTAAGGTAGAGCGAAGGCATATGTGTTGTCACTTTTATTGAGCATTTATTATATGACAGACACCACTTAAAGGGTTTATTGGATAATCTTTTCTTCTTCTTGGCATCGCTCAGCATAGTAACATTATCCCAATTTTATGTATAACATTAATGTATATGTAGCCTATGTGGGTCAACAGTGTGGTATCACTGAGATTGAAATTACATCCTAGAAAGTCCAAGGGATGTAAAGATTCTTCAAGTTCTTAATTTGTATATGTCAAACTCATTAATGAAACAATTAATTGGTTATTCCATTTGTTAATATTGCCGTGTTTTCCTTACCATTTTGCCACATACTTCAGATACTCCTAAATGCCTGTCTTTTTAACACTACTCTATCTCTGTCTCCTTCCCTAGCTCCTAAATTTCACTTTCTTTGTCTAGCACATCTGTGTTTTATTGTTTTGCCCCTCTCCCATTCTTGATTGCTGAAGCCTGAAAGACAATGCTTGTCTAGGCAGAAATGGAACACAGCCAAAACTTTGCAAAATTAGAGAGATTTTTAGCAGATTGAAAGGAGAAAAAATTTTCTTTTCTGTCATAGAGAGATGAAGAAACTTATGCTCACAACCCTTACAGCCATGTGTCTATGTTAAGTACTGAGGTAGTTTTATCCTTATCTCCTCAGCTCTCAAATAATGGTAGATGTGTTACTAAAACAAATGGCCTGGGGTGTTCACAGTGTTCGTTGATTTTGCTTTTATTGTTTGGGTGGGGGAATCTTTCTTTTTACCCACCTGTTATTAGTCACTTGTTTGGAATATGCCTTTATTTTGAAATGAAGTCATTGGAAATACAGTTAGTTAAGTTAAAATGGTGTCACAGTAGATTTGAGTGGGTATTTAATCCAATGACTGGTCTTTTATAAGAAGAGGATCCTCCTCTAGAGGTTTGGGTAGGAGCATAACCCTGCCAACACCTTGATTCTGAACTTCTAGCCTCCAGAGGTGTAAGACAATACATCTCTGGTGTTTTAAGCCAATCTGTGGTGCTTCATTACAGCCCTAGGAAATACACTACCTTTTAAGACAAATTAACTTGGAAAATTATTGACTGTACAATGAGGAAATTCCTAGGATGACTACTATGTTAATGGAACAACCAACTCTGTAAAATATTTTAAAGAAGTTTATTCTGCCGGGCACAGTGGCACATGCCTGTAATCCCAGCGTATGCCATGTGCCTGACATGTTGGGAGGCCGAGGTGGTAGAATTGCTCAAGGCCAGCAGTTTGAGACCAGCTTCAGCACAGAGAGAGTCTGTCTCTACAAAAATAAATAAATAAATAAATAAATAAATAAATAAATAAATAATCTGGTTGTGCTGGTGTGCTCCTAGTCCCAGCTACTCAGGAGGCTTTAGATGGGAGATTGCTTGAGCCCAGGGTTTCGAAGATGCAGTGAGCTATGATTGTACCACAACCTTCAGTCTGGGCGACAGAGTGAGAACCCATCTCAAAATGGGTAAATAAGTAAATAAATAAATAAAACAATTTATTCTGAGCCAATATAGTTGACTCTGGTCCTGTGAAAACACAAACCCAAGAAGCCTTGAGTAAGGGATCCCAAGGCAGTCGAATTACAGTGTGTTTTTATATACTTCAGGAAGGCAGGAGTTACAGGCAAAGATATAGATCAATACTTGGAAGGTATATACAGGTTCAGTAGACTATCTTGAAGCAGGGGCTTACAGGTTATAGGTGGATTCATAGATTCTTTAATTTGCAGTTGGTTAAAGGAGTAAGATTCTGTTTAAAATTTAGAATCAGCAGAAAATAATGCTTTAAGGTAATATAAGGATGCTATGTAGCATGATTGATAGTGGCCAAGGGTGACCAAATCCATGCTTTGCATTGCCTTAGATCTTGTTTCCAATTTGGTATTTTATTGTCACAAAGAATCTGTTCTGTCTTAGGGTCTCTATTTTAACATTCATGCTGGGAAGTTGTTGCTCCTAAACTCTAAAGTAGAGGGAGTATAATGAGATTTGTCTGACCTCTCTTCCCACTATAACCGAAAACTCAGTTTTTAAATTTTCTCTGGGTTCCCCTTGGCCAAGAGGGTGTCTATTCTGTTGGTGGGGGGAGATTAGGATTTTATGTGTAATTTATAACTAACAGATACACATTCAAGGGAACTGCGAATATTTTTCAAGAAAATCGAGAAACTTCTAGCCATAATGATGGTGCTATTAATGTTGATCCCTTGTCTATTTGCTCTCCTCCTAAGTATTTTCTACTCTCTTTGGAAATCACTTTCCCCACCATCCCCTATGGTTAGCCCTGAACTTTGAAAGAGTAGTGTTACAATGGATGAGGCTGCCCAGAGGGTGTATTAGCCTAGTACCATTGAGATGGCCTTAATCTCCGGAAACCTTCATATTCTTTGGCCCAGGTCACATCTAAGAGATGAAAAGCTACGGTCTTTGCTCTTGTGTGTGTTTAGTTCCTTCTTATCTCCCAGAGACTCTGCCAGATTAAATAGCAGATATCTAAAAAGTATTTTAGGCCCTTGCTACCTAAAGGGAAAAAGACATTATTGTTATCTTCTGAGGTAGGACATTAAAAATTGTGATCTCAATCACATATTTAGCTTTTCTCTTGTTGATCTGATCTTTGGATCAGAAGTTGAAAGTCAAGCACCTTTTACTTTGAAAATATATCATTACATCTTCATTTGTATTCCTGGGGCTAACAACAGAGCAGTGATTTGTACCATCGTTCTGCCCACGTTGTCCTTTTTGGTAATTGTGTAATTGCTTAATAAAAGAAGATTAATTCAATTAATGGAAATTGAGCAACTTTCTTTAAAAACAATAAGACACAATTTATTTCTTTAAAAACAATAAGACACAATTTATTTCATTATTATCATAAAAATAAAAATGCCCATAGTAGAAAATTTGAGCAAAACAAACAATGAAGGAAACAAACCACCCACAATTGCTTAACATTTGTGTTTTAATTTCCAGCATTTTTCCATTAAGGTTTAGTAGTATGCTTAAACCATAGTTTTCGTTTGGTATCTTGCTTTTTATTTCACTTATTATCAGAATTTTTTCTCTTATACAAAATACTCTGCAAGCATCATCTTAAGTAACTGCATAATATTTTTTCAATTAGGATATATCATCATTTCTATAAATGTCTGTTTCAGCAACTTCTATTTAATAATTTAAAACAAAAGTTTTAAAATAAATTTAAAATTTTTCATTTTAAATATACTCAATTACCAACTATCTGACGAATGAACATCTATGATGAAAGTACCCACATTTGTTAATAATATTCTGTATGAGTTCTACCATTTTATCCTTTTTCTCCAAAACTCAGCATCCACAAATAACTGGCCTGTAGATATTATGATAACACCACTCATTTTACTTTCTTCATGCTAAATTCTGTGAAAGATATTGTTACTGGAAAAGAGTCTGATCCAGACTCCAAGAGGGTTTTTGGACCTCACGAAAGAAAGCATTCAGGGCAAATCCATAGAGTAAAGTGAAAACAACTTTATTAAGAAGTAAAGGAATAAAAGAATGGCTACTTTCACACACGTCCATGTGAAGAGACCACCAAACAGGCTTTGTGTGAGCAATAAAGCTTTTTAATCACCTGGGTGCAAGTGGGCTGAGTCCAAAAAGAGAGTCAGCAAAGGGTGGTGGATTATCATTAGTTCTTATAGGTTTTGGGATAGGCGGTGGAGTTAAGTCATGTTTTGGGGGAAGGGGGTGGATCTCACAAAGTACATTCTCAAGGGTGGGGAGAATTATAAAGAACCTTCTTAATGGTGGGCGAGATTACAAAGTACATTGATCGGTTAGGGTGGGGCAGAAACAAATCACAATGATAGAATATCATCAGTTAAGGCTATTTTCACTTCTGCAGATCTTCAGTTGCTTCAGGCTATCTGGATGTATACGTGCAGGTCACTGGGGATACGATGGCTTAGCTTGGGCTCAGAGGCCTGACAGCTACTCCATAGCCAGAGCACTGGGAAAGGTTGCTCAACTGAGTATATTTATAGTTATTTCTTGATTATATGCTAAACAAGGGTTGGATTATTCATTAGTTTTCCAGATCTGAGAGTTCTTCCCCTTTTTAGACCACATAGGGTAACTTCTGGATGTTGTCATGGCATTTGTAAGATGTCATGGTGATGATGGGAGTGTCTTTTAACAGTCTAATACATTATAATTAGTGTATCATGAGCAGTGAGGATGAATAGAGGTAACTTTTATTGCCATTTGGTGAGTTTTAGTCAGCTTCTTTCCCTCATCCTGTTTCAACAGCAGGGTCTTTGTGTCTTGTGTCTTGTGCTGACCTCCTATCTCATCCCGTGACTAAGAATACCTAACCACTTGGGAATGCAGCCCAGTAGGTCTCAGCCTTATTTTACTCAGTACCTATTCAGGATGCGGTCACTGTGGTTCAAATGCTTCTGACAATAACAAGATGCATCAGAAACAACACTGATTCTTCCAGCACATGTAACAAACAAAATATACACGGTCATAACTATAATTCAAAGGAAAAAATATCATATGAAATCCATGTACACAAATGTTACTGTAGTTTAAATAGGAAAAGTATTTCAGGTAAGGACACCCAAAAACAACATAAAAAATGAAATTTGAGTTACAATTTAAGATGAATATGTATGTTTAAAGTAGTTGTACATTTGAATGGGCTGAATGGAGAGAAGACAGAGGTAAAGGTTAGAACTATCTTTATAATGGAAAATAGAAATTTCAGCATATCTCCTTTAAACAACTTTGAGTTGCTGAAAAGCCTCTGCTTTCTGTAAGGCACAATTTTTCAAGTTGCTGAAAAATCTTTGCTTTCTGTAAGGCACAATTTCTGACACTTATGACACACTGAACTCTTGGGCTGCTGCACCACTTGATCCAATCTTTGTGCATTTCTACCTCTACAAATTGGTTGTATGGTTAACTAAAATAAGTTGTTTTTATTTTTAAACAATTTATACTAATGTTTCCTGTTATTGTATATAGAGAGAGCAATTTAAAGCATGTAGGCAAAGAAATACACCTGCAAAAAGAAAAATGTTTCTCTTCTATAAATGCAAATTTAGTGCATGGAAAACTCACAGCATAGATGAACTACATACAAATTATGGTATAATTATTGGTTGGAGGATAGACAATTATAAAAGTGTGGAGGAACAAGTTTGTAAATATAGAAGAGTTGTATACATAAATTGCTTCAAAAATGTTTCTAAGAACTTACTCTAATATTGCAAAAAATATGTGATTGATGCAGTTGGTAAATTCATACTTTAAAAAATGGCCTAAGCTTTACATGAAACAATTGGCAAATGAATGTATTATTTACTTATTTTTTTCTTGGATCAAAATTTTTAGAAATTATATCTTTTAAATTCACCTAATTTTAATTGATCAATAAAAGATGAAAAGTAAACAAAAATTTCATAGTTCATGTTTAATACAGTAAATGTCTGGATGATATAAGGACTTGAATTCCAGACTAAGAAGTTTTAACTTTATTTTGGGCTATTTGCGAGATATTGTATGATTTGAGGCAGATAAGTAACATAACCAGATGTGTAATTATAAGATGACATAAACAAGCTCTCAATCTTGCTCAAGATGAATTAAAATAGACTAGAAGAGAGGGGAATAGTAAAGACTTTGATAAAATAAGACAAGTAATATAAAAAACTACATTATTGACACTCAGAATGAGGACAGAGATGGATATTTTTCAGGTAGAACATAGGAATTAGCAATTGCTTAAATGTAGTGCCAATGAGATGATACCAAGATTTTAAGATTACAATACTGTACAGATGAAAGTGGCAACAAGAGTAATAGGAAACAAAGGAGAGAAATACTTGAGGAGTGAGCAGTTAGGAGGCACAGAAAGTCACGTTTGATTTTGTGTCTGTCGAATGGAGAGTTTGAGTTACACATCCTATTCTCTCTTCTCAGTCAAGAGGATCTAGTCTCCTATGGAAAGCAAATAACTAAACAGAATCTGGAGCTTGGTGGTTGGTATTTATTTGCAGAGAGATGCTACATGAAGCCATAAGAGAAAAGATGTAATCATATACAGTTAAAGCCAAGTGATCCCAACCTCACAGAAGTAAAGGAAGTTGAGAGTTCATGTAAACTTACGTGGGGAAAAAAAGGTCTATAACCTGTAACAACTAACATGTTAATGGTGACCCTAGATAATTAGTTAAAAATGATCATCAGAGTCTTCGAGGAGCTAAGGAGCTAGTCTGTGGTCACAAAAGGGAGGCAGTGAATGTGGAATTCTAAGAAATCTGCCTTGGAAATTATGAATAAAATAAAAATAAGAATTTGAAAAGGGGATTTATTAATGGCAGAGGTCTTAGGAAAAAATAATCCATTGAGGCAGATAAAATTACAATTGAAGAATCCATTTGAATTTTGACTTGAAAAAATTTTTTTAGTAAGTTACAAATAAACAAAATAGGCACTAACACTGACATTAAGACAAGCATATTTAATATTGTGTGAACAAAGGTAGGTGCGCTGAAAAAGTGTTTTTTCTAAAATAATGTAGAAAATTTGAACTGGTTATATACATAAATATCTGTATATGTATGTTTAGGAGAAAGCATAATATTAAAAAAATAGAGGAAAAAAGAACATATACTTCCACCAACATATGGGTTTTGAGAAGCTTGGTAGCCCAGAGAACATTTACAAGTTGCAGAACATGCGCTTAGCAGTTGGTATGGAGAATATAAACATAATTTTAAATAACACTTAAGAATGGGATACCTAATTTAAAAATTTGCATTTTTAAATTCTATTTCACTTTATCTGATTATATCAAGGAGAAAATCTCAGTTTGGTGTTAACATGTCTTTTGTTTCCTAACTTCTTTTTATATTAAAAGAGAATGGTCCGCCACCTCACAGCATTTGTCAGGCAATATCTGGCAAGAGTTTAATTATTTGCTTTAATTGAATTCATTTTTATAGTTGCCTTTTATATATAGCCAATTATATTCATTTTCTCATTATTGTCATGATATAAACACTCGTTTAAGATAAGTTCAAGTTAAACAAGTGTGGCAATCAAATATATACTCACTAAATAATAGCACAGATAGATGTATGAAGTCACATCCTCACAGTAGTGAAAATGGATTCAAAGACAAGTGCTTGGGAAACAGTGGCTTAAAAAATGTTTTAATCTGGGAATTAGAAAATAAATGACCTTCCAATGGTTAATTTGTTGACTTTTGAGACAGTTATAGAATAATTCAGAGCGTTAGCTTACTTGTTAATAAGAAATACTCATTAGGGGTGTGAGGAGGTCACATGAACTAATTTATGGCAAATGAATTAAACAATCTTAAGTATTTGGTCTCCAAAATTCATTACTTGCCAGCATTCCCACTTGTCATGAAAGTTGTGATTTGTTCAAGAAAAGTGTACTTTAAAATAGAATATTATGTATTGCCTTAACAACTGTTTATTCAGCACCTACTATGTAGCAAACGCTGTCATATCTCTTTGAGCAATACATGGATCTCTTTTCACATAGCTTATAGTCTTGTGTGGTTAAAAATGAACAGTCAGTTTAATTCAGGCATTAAAATCTATTCATCATATTACCAAGCTCAATCATTTCCTTTTCACTACTAGACAAGTTTAGAACTGCAAATAGAAATTATTTTTTCTTTTGGAGGTATGACAGATTCTCCACTTCCATTATGAAGGAATTATTCAACTTATCTATAATAACAACCTCATGTCCCCGGGAAATTCAGATTGAAGGCCTGAATGATACTCATTATAGTCTTCTAATTATTTGGTTTCCTAAATACGTAGCACAAGGAAATACAGGCCTTCCCTTTTAGCTGTCATAATAAACAGTGATGTTAACAGTGCAATCTACCAATTAGAGGATCTACATAGAGCACAGTTTTGACAGAAAAATTAAAGAGGAAGGTTGAAAGATTCAGGACCAGCCAGTAGTGGAACCTTGGCTTGCTAAGCAATGGTAGTGTGTAGGAGGCAAGATAGATTAGGTATTGCCATAGTAACAAACATCCCCAAATCCCAGTGGGTTAAAGATAAAGGATTATTTCTTGTTCACAGTGCATGTCTGTCTTGTTATGAGCCTCTACTCCATGTGGTCTTCACTCTGAAATACTAGCTGATAAAAGTTCCATCATTCAATAACAGCACTATCGCAACATAACAATGCTTATGTTGAATAGAGCACTGAAGACTCAAGCACAACAATTAAATACTCTGGCCCCAAAATAACATAGGAAACTTCTGTTCAACTTCATGACCTAGAAATAGTCTCAAGGCCACATATAATAGACATGTGGAGGTATATTATTTTTGATTGTATAGATATAGAGAAAAAATATATTTTGGTGAATAATAATATCTACTACACTATGTAATAATATTAATTTCCTCACATCATCTTATGCCCATTTCAGAGTACCAAAAGCAAAAACAAAGAAAAAAGAAAAGAAAATCAAACTAAGACTTTATTTTAACTATGAAATATAACATAATACATCCATATTCTTTCATTTGGCTGTGTCAAATAGATTTCTTCAGCAGGTGGGCATTAAAAAGAAGGAGGAGGAAGAGGAAAAGAAGTAAGGAGTTTGAATTAGGTCTTAATACTTGAGGATGAACATTCACTATTCGACACTAAAATTAAAAAGAAAATCTCTACTCTTTTTCACAAAGAAAATTTATTCAGATGAGCTTTGCTGACCTGGCAGTATATATGATTTATAAAGAAACTTGAATATAAATATAAGAATTATTAGCAAAGTGTGGTACATGCAATTAAAATGTATACAGAAAAAAATACTATCTCAAAGACAAAGTTTAATTGAAATTTTCTATTTACTCAATGCTTTAATTTCAAAGTTCAAAGTGTATTAGATGGAATGCAAAATACTACATTGGATTTACCTTATATAGAAGTTATCTATTGTTGCATGACAAACTGTCTCACAACATAGTGACTTAGTTTATTTCTCATAATTCTGTAGGTTGGATTGACTTTTATTGCTAGTGTCGCCTTGACTTTCTCATGGAATTGCATTCATCTGGAGGCTCAGTTGAGGCTCATGTTCTACAGTGGTCTTGCTCGCATAATAGGTACCTCAGCTGGATTGCCCAGAAAGGCTGTCTCTCCACATGTTCCTTCATCTCTGGCTTCTTCACCCAGTAGAAGCTGCATTTCGAAGTATCAAGCCTCAATATGTCAGCGCTTATAAAATTTCTGCTTGTTTTATATTTGTTGACGCCCTAGGGGCCAAAGTAAGTCATATGCCTAAGGCCAGAATCAGTGTGGGAAGGGCTACCTAATTGCTTAAATACTAGGAAGTATGGTTCTTTCGGAGTTAGTACTATAGCAATCTGCTACTGACCACCTTCTGTGTCCATTGAGTCCTTTCTCTTCAGCATGCAAAATAATTTGACTTCCTTGCAAGACCCCACATGTCCCATCCAAATATGTCACCAAACGTGATGTCTAAAGCCTTGTAATTTGCTTTAGGTCCAGATGTGAATGAGGATCCCTATTGCAACCCGTGTTGATCAAGAGACTAGTGAACTACAAAAAGGTTTTACTAGGTACCACCTTAAATCTTACTTAGGTCTTACAAGAAGTTTTACAACCTTATTTTCCAATTAATCTTTATCCTGAAGCTATTTTTTGATTTTTTTTAAAAAAATTAGAAGGGTAGAAATACTAAAAACATGACAATTTTTTAATATTTTATTTTATTTTAATTTCTGGGATACATGTGCAGGGCATGCAGGTTTGTTAAATGTGTGCCATGGTGGTTTGCTGCACCTATCAACCCATCACCTAGGTATTAAGCCCTGCATGCATTAGCCTTTTTAAAAATTACAAATTAAGTAGTACTTGGTTATTTTATTAATTTCTCTACATTCTACTTTCAATTGAGTGCATTTTCTTTAAAGTCTACTCTTTGTTTTTATACCTGCCCCTTACGTAGCTCAGAAAAGGCAAATAACATTTTCAATGTTATTTGAAATCTCCATATCCATATATAAAAATTCATTTGGCATGTTTTCTATTATTCAAGTTACTGTATGTAATGGTCTTTTAAATTATTTTATAATCGTCCTTTCTTTTGGTTTTCAATAGTCGTTTTCGTAGTTAACTTCCCACTTCAACTAAGAATATCCTTCCTGTGGGTTGAACTGTGCCCTCATACAATATCATGTCTACCACATTCTGCTGGTCTAAAGCAACTCATGAAGGCATACTGTGAATGAACAAAATCTACCTTGATGAGCAAAAATGCAAAATACAGTTGGGTAGATAAACAGACTACCTTGATGAGTGAAACTGCGAAATAAAATGGCTTTTTTTTCCAATCTACCACAGTTTTGTTATACGATAATAATAATAATGCAAAAATATGTTTGAAAATCACTTGCTTGTCAATAAAAAGCATACAAATTTAGTTTATTTGTTAATGATACATAATAATAATACTTAGTGTTGTTTCAGACAAAAATAGGCATATTCTTATGCCAGAAACTAAAGTTAGAAAATCTCATTACTAATGAATTTATTGATTACCACCTGGTTTTATTAAATGAAGGAATTTTTTGGAGAATGTGAATTTTTTGAGGATTGCCTTATGTCTCTAAATGTTAAATATTTTTATATCATGATTCAACATGGGGTTTTGTCAATAATTTTATAGAGATAATCATCAGAAAATATATCTGGTCTTTCTGATTGTCACTTCAGATTCTAATGGCCATGTCTGGAGACAGACAGCCTTGCTTACTCCCCAGATAGACCTTTGTTAATTTTGACTACTCTGGAGCAATTCTGGATGGGGCTATATAATAGTTGTTTTCCCTGTGTCCTTGAGGATCATTTGCAAATACCCTAATGTTTCAAACATTCTGGCTGAAAACATATATACAGTAGCCTCTCACTCTCAAACTGATGACTGGTGTCCATAGAAGTATTATCTTCTCATATCCCTGATGGGGTTGGGTATCCCAGCCCTGGGATTCTGACTCTTTAGCCTCTGTAATTCTTTGATTATTATTTTAAAGTCATCATATATCTATTTCCAAATGGATGTAATTTCAATCCATGACATTGATACAAATGTATAGATGTCTTCCAACTTTCGTTTCCCATATTCTTGTAAATTGTCAGCTGAGTGAAAAAAATAATAAATAGAGGAAACTTTTTTTTTGGATTTTAACATAGAAATGACATTTTTACCCATAAAATAATCACTTCTAAAATAGAATAATTACCATTCATGTTAATGACTGTCTCTGTTTATAGATAGAAAATTAAGTTTTTAAAAAGCATTTTAAAAGAAGCAGTGTAGAATCTGAGAGCAGAAGAGCTTGCTATATAGGAATTTTTACTCTAGTCCTGTATGCTTGGTTTGGCTAAGTTTATAGTGAATTACCAAGTGCTGTAGAATGAAGAAAAGACAGTTCCCCAGCCCACTGGCACTGCTGAATGGAACATTCATTACAGAATTCTTGGACTTATAGAACCTGGCTTATATTTTCTACTGAAAAGTACTTGGGATATGATAGAAGTTTGGATTGGTGGCAGAAGATGGGGTTTTAATCATGGCGTTCACTTACGAGACATGTGGATATCGAATTATAGTATGCCTGATGCCTCAGTTTCTTCATTTCTAAATTGATGCTAATAATACCTAACTTCTCTATCTGGTATGGGTAGAACGTAAAATAGCATGTGTTCAAGCACTCTGTGAACTTAAAGAATTGTAACTTACCATTTTTGATGTTTCTTATCATTATTATCTTGAATTCTTCTAAGGATACAATTTTATTCACCGAAGAAACCAGTGGGTTGTTTCTATATGAAACTGTGCAGAACCCAGGCATTTAGGCTTCAAAAATCAATTGCCTAAGTATAGGAGAGAAAAGACATGCTGTGCCAATAACTCACTGAAATAATGTTATGGGGCAATGAGTTGATCTCAAACTTAATGTGAGTACACAATGTGAAGTGACTGCAAGACTCTGGCGTGATTAGGAAGAAAAGAGTTTAGGTAGGAAGTTGTAGTCTTATTCTTCTCTGCATTGATTAAACCACACACCCAGAATATTGAGTGCAATTGTCGGCATAATATTTTAAAGTATTAGAGGAAATCCAGAGTAATTCCAGGGTGAGATTTGTGAAAGGCTTAGAAATCATATCACCTGAGAAAAATTTGAGTGAACTCAGAGAAGCTGAGAAAGAATGAGTAAATTTATCCTGGATTCTTCTGAGGACAAAGCTAGAACCAATGGTAGAATTTATTTTTGAAAATTATAGCTCAGAATAGAGAAAGCATTAAAATCCAGAATTGCCTGAAGGCAAGACATGATGACTCACTGAGCAAGGAATTTACCCTCCTTGGAGGTGCTTCAAGAGAGGCTGCCTGACCTCCCTCACCACACTTACATAGGATGGGAATTTCCAATTGTGTTGGAGGTTTTATTGGATGATCTCAAGTTCTTCCAACAATTCACCGTACATACTCAAGACTGCTATAAAATATTTAGTATAGTGCTCCCTTAGGCTGAACACATACTAAAGTTGGAATAATACAGAGAAGATTAGCATGACCCCCATACAAGGATGACACACAAATTTTTTAAGCATCAATATATATGTATATAAAATAAATAAAAATTATAAAATAAATTATTTAGTATACCAAAAGCATCATTTTCTGAAATCCATGAAATCCTGATTTTATGAGATGTTTCATTAAGAATATCGTCTACCTATAAGATACTTTTGGGGTACTCCACCTGCTATAGTTCATCTAGAGTATGACGGTACACATCGTTAGATTGGAAACTCTGAATTCTAACAATAAAGATACCTGAAAAATATGTTTGGCTCAATTTTTTCTTAACTTATTTGATCATGCAATATTTATCTATATTTCTATCGATTTATTTTTACATATAATCTCTATTACTAACCTGTATAATGATTGGCACAAGAAATCATCTGGGCATATTAAAAGTTATGATTTTAAAAATAAGTGATCCAGATCTCTTCTAATTTATAAGATATATATTATCAGTTGAAAATGTCAAAGTTTTACTTATTTTCAAATATGAGGCAGTTTTCAGAATGCAACACAATTTGATCTAGCTTCCTAGGATGGCGGAGGAGTTATGATAAAACTGAGCGCCTAACATATCAAACCTTCCAGCATCATTCCATTACTATTAGTAATGAGTATCAAAAAACTTGAGGGTATACTTGTTTGCCGACAGAACTAACAGAATGTGGCTGGGTTCAATCAATATGTTTTGCCCTATTGTATTTTGAAGAGTTAAACTGTTACTTGACCAAAGGCTGAAATCCTAGATGTATCTACAGAGTTCAGCAGTATTTTCCTGATATCTCAGCTAGCTATTTCTCTTCAACGTATATCCATTTGGTTCAAGGTTTTTTTACATATATTTTTGCTTTTGCATTTCTCCAGCTTCCCAGCAGTGTTTCCTATGAGTAAGGAGATGTTTATTATATATACCACCAATTTGACTTTATTCTACATTTTTCTTTATTTATCCCAGCTTAGGATCATGTCATTCCCCTACCATTTGTGTGGATTTTTCTAGGTGAGTTTTTTTTTTTGCTGCTAATGATGGCAACACCTCTACATTTAGTTCTCAGGCTGACTCTCCTGGAATTGGTTGTTTAGAACCGGAGATTATTGATCTGCCTAGGCTTGATCTGTGCTCCCTTTATCTGAGCTGACAATATTTGCTCTATGACTCATCTAACATCTCCTTTCCTCAGGGTCATCCCTTTTATTTTATCCTCTAGCATGTGGACAGTCCTCCTATGGCAATGTGTTCTGACCTCCTCCTGTGATCTGATCCTGACAGGGCCAGAGAAAATGTTCAGGTTAATGAAGAGCCTCATTATAAACACACATCCACTTGCTATTGTGTTGACTCACATTAAATTCTCCATGTGATTATATTCTGGGTTGAATTATCTAACATTTAACGATGTACTAGGCATTGAATAGTATAGTAAATGCTTCTGCTTAGTAGGAAAGGGAAGGCGTTGGAAATAATTTAAAAGAAGTATTACAAGGGAAAAGTACATAAAGATGTATTGCAAATTTATCATAAAGCCTGAATGAAATAAAGTAGCTATTTTCAGAATTCAGAATGGGAATATTAATGTCAAGTATGTATTACTTATCAAGCCTACTCCTTATCAGTGTGAGAGAGTTTCACAATATATAAAAGTTATAGCTTTGCTAAACTGTAAATACAATAAGATCAAAGACTGACTTTTTAAATGACCAATATATCCTATAATGTCATGGTTTTTGTAAGAAATAGGTGGTACTCCAAAAAGGGGTATTTGAAAGAAGTTTGAATAAAAAGGATCTTTATGAGGAAATCTTGGTTAAAAGAAACCAACAGAGGATGGCAAAGCACCTTTAGGTTAGTTTATTAGTTTGTTTTTACACTACTATAAATACTTACCTGAGACTGGGTAATTTATAAAGAAAAAAGGTTTAACTGACTCATAGTTCCACAGGCTTAACAGGAAGCATGACTGGGAGGCCTCAGGAAACTTACAATCATGACAGAGGGCAAAGGGGAAGCAAGCACGTCTTACCGTGGCAGAGTAGAAGAAAGAGAGAGCAAAGGGGGAAGTGGAACACACACTTACACCATCAGATTTCATGATAACTCACTCACTGTCGGTAGGGCAGCATGGGAGAAATCTGCCCCCATGATCCAATCACCTCCCACCAGGTCCCTCCTCCAACATTGGTAATTACAATTCAACATGAGATTTGGGTAGGGACACAGAGCCAAACCATATCACTTAGCAAGAGGAGGAAGACTTTATTATCCTTAGATCTGAAAGGGGAAAGGCAATGAGTGGCTACAAGAACTCACTGAGAGCTATAGCTTTAGAAAAGACTAGGTAGCCTGTTAGAAGCTGCAGCCTTCATGAAGTAATATAGCCACTGTCAAACAGTAGTCCAACAGTGAGGAGCACAAGAAATAAGCACTTTGCTTGCTTTCTCCCCAACCTCCAGTCCTCCATTAGTGCCTCCCCTGGCCAAGCTCAACTAGAATATAGGGAGCAATGAAATCCATATAAATCCATATATAGTGATCTGCCATCTGAAGCATAGAATGGGATGGAGAATGGTAGGGAGTGAACATGAAAGAACAAACAGAAAAGTACCCTTCACAATAACCAATACAGAATACTATGCCTGGAACTCAGTAGATATTTATTGAATGGACAGATGGTTTTTTGGCAGGTTGGATGAATGAAAAGAAAACTTGAATTTACTTATTTCATTTATAGTAAAAAATTGTTTTTTTTTTTTTTTTTCTGGCTGGTCGCTGGACTCCTTTGCTTGAGGAATTTGTCATTTTCTGAGTTTTAGTATATGGTAGGCCTCTTCCTTCAGTTATGAAAGCTTTAAGGCCAGATCTCTGCTACAAATTGTCTGTTATAAGGTAGCTAGGCAGATACGGTGCTTTAGACTGAGACCAAATCAGAAGGGAAGATTTTAGCATTGATTCTAGTTTTGACAACAGTTTTTTCTCCTTTAAAACTCTCAGAAAGAATGACACTACTTTCTTTTTGAAGGTAAAAGTTTCTGTGTAATCCTATACTAGTCAATTTTTAATAGCAAAAACTGAAAGTTCAGTGTTGCAAAATTCAAACTAATGTCCTCAGCTAATGTATACATACATAATTATTTATTTAAATAGTTGGAATCTGTTAAGCATAAATGTATCTAACCTAAGTGAAACCAACTCAACTTTTCAAGAGAGAGCAAACACGAAAGCCATCACAGGAAACACATGTTTCACAATCCTGAAAGTCATGAGACTGCCTGTTAGCAAACATAAGGTTTTAGTTCATTGCACTCTTCTAACTTTCATCGGCAAAGTCCCTTAACCTTCAACTTATAATTCGAGATAGTGGCCAAATCTCTTCAAACTTTGGAAAGAGCCATTAGTGACATGACGTTTGAGGGATTCTCCAACAGGCTATAAAACAGAACAGCAAAATTGTTCTGTCAACTAAGTGGTTTAGGCAAATTGACTTCCCTAATGGGATTACCTTTGCATTAATTAAATCATTCCAATGTCTTGCTCAAGTACTGCAAGCTCTCCTTTGTGTTTTCTTCCAGAAATAATTTAATCTACCACAGAGTGACTTCTCCACTTACTAGCTGTGTGACCTTAGGGAAGTTACTCAATCTCTTTGCATCTCATTTTTTTCTCTCTCAAAAACTGAGATGATTGCAGTAGCTATCTCGCATTCTAGAAAATGAAAATTAAAATAAAGTATACTGTGTACTTAAAACAGTGCCTGAACATATAAAGATTGTTTGGAAAATGTTAGCTAAAGAGATACATGAACATCATCAGCAAACGACAACAAAAAAGTACAGTGGAATAATACAGAAAATCAAGAGGGAAGGCAAAGAAAGCCATGGATGATAATGAATTGTTAAAGCATGGTACTCTTTACACTTCTCTTGAGTTAATCACCTATAGTATTGCTTACAAAAATTTACAATGTTTTTTAAATGTAAACAAATAAAAAGAAATAAGCAGAGAAAAAAGTACATGGGGGGAGCACAACTATTTTTTGGGAAAAAAAAGGTGAGAAGCCAGGCGTGGTGGCTTACGCCTGTAACCCCAGCACTTTGGGAGGCTGAGGCTGGTGGATCACGAGGTCAGGAGATCAAGACCATCCTGGCTGACACAGTGAGACCCCATTTCTACTAAAAATACAAAAAATTAGCCGGGTGTGGTGGCCAGTGCCTGTAGTCCCAGTTGCTCTGGAGGCTGAGGCAGGAGAATGGCATGAACCCGGGAGGCGGAGCTTGCAGTGAGTGGAGATCATGCCACTCCTCTCCAGCCTGGGTGACAGAGCAAGGAGACTCTGTCTCAAAAAAAAATAAAAATAAAAAAATGAGAAAAGGATTTATTTTGGAATGCTTCATAAATAGGACACTCTATGATGTAATGAAAAATGCCCTTGATGGTGATCCTTATAATGAGTGATAAGTTCCACAGGGCTGTTCATTGTCAAAACTCAAACTAGGTCAATGGCATCTCAATGAAATTTGCTTTACTAAAAGGACAACCTGTTGCCATCCAAAAGGAAGAGGTTCTGGATGTGGAAGACACAGAAGAATTGAGGGTGGGGAGACTGATTTGCCTTTTCAGAGAAGAGAGAGAAGCTACTCAATGACTGGTGGAAATGGAATTTACTGATTGAGAAATGAATGAATTGATTATCATAATAGGAAATTTAGGGTTGAGAGAGAGCCATCAAATGTGGAGAAAGGAATGGACAGTGACCAAACCTAAGTAAAAAACAATTTTGTTCTGAGCTTTGGGCTTGGGTAAGAAAAGAGCAAGACACAAATTCTGCTCTGCTGTCTTTGATTCTAGTTCCCACCTCCCTGCTTTCAACTTCAGGCTGAGGGGCTTTTTAATGCTTAGAGTTCAATCTGCAGCATGTTGGATGTCTGACAACTTTTGGGGGCTGTGAAAGCTGTCAAAATAAATTGCCCTCATAATGTAAGAGGGAAGCCAAGCTCCACATCCCTCTGGATGCCGCAAATGTGCATACTCAGCTAGAAAAAACAGCATTGTGCTTCAGCAGCCTACTGGATATATTGGTCAAGGGTGAATTTCCAAGGACATCCCTTTGAAATTGCTATACAATTCTTTAGGTTTGGCCAGTAAGTCAGTTTCATTTTCCTGGGGCAATGCATTTGTAATGTATACGTTGATATTTGATAAAGGAATGACCATTGAAGGGGTAGCAAGTTTTAGAATTATTGCCTAAACTTTCTTCCTTACCTCAGGTCAGTCACCTTTAACACTTAAATGCCGACCTTTAGCACAGAAGAGTTTAACTGTTATCAATATCTTTCACCATTTAAATAGGTTTTATGGTGCATGGAGTATTTAAATCTCCACTTTAATTTTAAATTCTTGCACTCTGATCATAAGTGTAAAATAAGCTAATGTGAATTTTTCTGGAATTACTAATTAATAATGAGTTTTCTTCTCATTTTTGAAATGGTCCTATTGGACCATTTTGTTCATTTTTTCTATTATAACATTGGAGGGTAGGGGCAAAACACCAGGTTTATGCTTTTTACTGATTTAATAATGTCACAACACCATATCCTACAACCTGAGAATGACTTAGACTTTTTATTCTATCAAATGTTTTCCTTAGAAAATGCAATATCCCATTAAATGAAGTTTAAAAATAATGATGACATCAATGCTTAATTCCACCACTCATAAAACAATGCTCTTTTCCACATGCACTTTTTACATACGTACATAAAATTGCATAGCTGCTATCAGAGTTTATAGAATGACATTTGTATTAAACTATTTTAACTTAATTATATCATAAAATTACTTAGCCATTATCACTGATGTTTTAAATATCAGTGATCAGTATTTCATTATGTTGATAGTTAATATATATATATTTTTTAATTTGTATCAGTAAACCACTCTAAAAGTGGATTTGGTAAGTGGCTATAAACAAAGCAATTTATTTAGTTCTCAATGCTGTGGTCAGCAATTTAAGCTCAGCTCAGCTGGGCAGTTCTATTCTCAGCAGGGCTCTTTCATGTGTCAGCAATCAACTGCAGGTTGGGTAGATGGCTTTGCTTTGGGGAGTTGGCTTGTTTTCAGCTAAAGTAACGGGGGTCCCTGGGCCGCAAGTTTTTCATTCTCCAGCAGGCTAATCTGGGCTTGTTCACATGGTGGCTGCTAGTGTTCCAGTGTTCCTAGTACAAACTAGTGTTAGGCATTCTATTGGCCAAAGCAAAGCCTGATGCCAGTCCAGGTTCAGGAAATGTGGAAGTACATTTCATTTCTTGATGGGAGAGCTGCAGTCACAATGCAAAGGGCATGGCCTATGGTGAGGTGGTGAGGATGTGTGGGGTAAAAATTTACGGACACTTTACAATATTAAATATTTCTATTGCAATTAACATTGCAGTGAACTTTATTGTACTTATAACTTTTGTTAATTTCTGCTGAATAATGTCAATAACTTAACCAAAATCATCGGGATAAATTCCTGGGAGTACAATTAGTAAATGATATGTTAAAATGTCATCATGATAACATCGAATTAATAGAGGATTTTAAGAGTAATTTTTGACTCTTAAAGTGGTTTTGGCAACTCACTTTGTCTAACATCTCAGTCCTTCCACTCCCTTTCCATTTTGCTGTTTCTCCAAAATGACTGTAGTAAATACTATTGTTTTGGAAACTTAGTAAGTGATCAATAATATTGGTTGTTATTATTACTGTTACTATATTTTGCTCTTTCAACCAGCCTTTCTGCAGCGGTACTACCTTCAATTGCTCTTTCTCTGTTCTAGGATCAGCCAATCATCACAGATCATTCATTTAAAATAGATTAATACATTGTTATTAAATATAAATATAAACTTCAGCTGTTTACTGTGTAATTGGGCTTTGTTAAATGCTATATATATTAACTAAATTATCCTGCAACCTATGAGCTGGGTATTTTATGATTCAATTTTATAGCTGAAAAACCTGAGGCTTCATAGCTTGTCCAAAGTCACACAGGATGCATATGGTGGAGCTGGGACTTGGATTATGTTTATTTGAAACCTAAGCTTATAGTCTTAAATGTTCTGTGTTAGTTTTTACTTTTGATGATACATATTCATATACATATCCATTTATATTTAACACAGTGACTAGACGCAGCAGAGTAGATGCTAAATAAATGGTAGCTTAAAGACACAAAAAGTAATACAGGTTAATTAATACTGTCACATACATATTTGAACATTGTTGGGCTAGTCTCATGGTGGAAAGGGGAAGGTTAGAAGAGTCACAGAGGAGCTGGTCTCACCTTTGGAACAGGATGATCATAAAAGGGGTCAGACGAAACTTCTAAGAACCAAAACCTTGCCAGCTAGGAGGCAGGCAAATAGCCTCAGTAATGCCTTGGATAAAATGAAAAAAGGCTACAATAACGAGATTGTGATTCAGGAACATAGCTCTGGTCACCAGTTGGGGAGACTGACAAGGACAATGTTAGTCCACAATCCTGGGAGACCCTGATTACCAGGCAGATCATTTAGAGAACTTAGAAATGAGAGTCAAAGTGGATCTCAGTTATTGGGCCTAAAATATTGAGGTATAAGATCCGTGTTTCATGAATTAAAGACAGAATATTAAAATAAACTTTATTGAAATCTGAAACAAGTGTTTAAACTGGGTACACTATTATTTTTTCCCGTCGCAAAAGAACATAATTAAAAGATTATGTTTTTAAGGGTTATTTAGACTATATTGCCTTCCTTCTTCAATATGTGTTTTAGCAGAAAAGAATGAATAGCAAAAAAAATCTTTGCCAGTATTTCTCTGTTTTGGTTGACTCCATTTTACTGCTAAATAAGGAGCAAAATCACTAGAATGTCTATGTGCAAAAAAAAAAAAAAAAAAAAAAAAAAAGATGGAGGGATATAGGGAACAGTGATCTAGTCAATCAAATTAATTAAGAGTTGACTATAGTAATAGCTACTTAGCAAGCCATTTGTTCTTTTCTTAAAATTCAAATTTTATGACTAAACCTCATGAATTTATAAATTAGCATATCATAAAAGAAGGTCCTGCTTTTCATTTAGCTCTGAATGTTTTAGTAATGTGATTACAGTTTGTTCTTTAAGTCTTTCTGAAAAAGTTACTTAGCTTTAGAGAAATAGGCAAGATTTAACACATTGTTAATATTTATAACTTTTTTATTATAAAAATTTTCAAGCATATATCAGAGAGAAAATACTACAATAAACTCCTGTAAACATGTCACCTGCCTTCAACAGTTATGAAAAAAATGGCAAGTCTTGTTTCATCCCTGCCCTCATGTACTCCTCCTCCACTGTATTATTCTTAAAGCAAATCCCAGGCATAATTTCACAAATACTTTTCTAAAATTACTTTTGAAATTTTGTAAAACTTATTTACTAGGCTATTGAAAATTTGTTATATCATGTCTGATTCAGTGGAATTATACATTACCTTGAATCATTTACTACTTTCTTTGATTTTTAGATATGCAGCTGAACTAAGTTTTAAATGTATCAGCTGTTCAATACTCCTTGGTCAAGTGCTATCGTACTGTATTATATCCTTGTCATAAACAATGCAAAAACATTCTTATTGAATCAGCTTCAGTGAATTAATACTGTTTTATTGTACTTATTTTTAAAATTTAGAGATGTGTTTAAAAAAGGGAGATTATGAGGATGAAATATTAACTGCTTTTCTTGGGGGAAAATGTTATTAAATTTTATCTAAATTGCTAATTCTTTCTAAAAAATTTTTTTAACCTAAATGATAATGTCTTTTGAGATTGAGCAGTTATACACTTGAACTTGTCTTCAGGACATCCTTTGAAACAAATCTTAGATTAGCTATATATCAAGTAAAGTAGCTATATATCAGTAGGCTGGCATATACATAAGAGGGAAGGTTTTGTTCTCTTTCCAGGGAATTCTTGTTTGCTTCATAGCATCAGCTGTCTGGAATTCTAGAATTTACTTGTTTATTTATTAAATAAATAATAAATAATAGATTTTTTAAAAAAGATTTAAAGCCATTGAAAATTATCTTGGAAATAGTTGATTTTATAGTATTCCAGAGCTGTCACAATGTAATACTGAAAACTGAAAGTTTTTATTTTGTTCATTACAATTTTTTGATCCTCAAATATAAGGTACTATATCAATAAATAATTGTTATCATATTTTCGAGAGTTCCGAAAAGACATATACATTAGCAGTTTGTGAAGCTATATTTATACTGATAAACTTTAATAACAGTTTGATTACCTTAATAGAAAATGGGCTCTTTTAAACACTGATTATATTTAGTTTCAACTAATATTTACATAATGCGTTCTCATGGTGCTTCTAGAATTTATGTATTTTGGAGATATTGCACATACCTTCTATTCTGTTAAAGAGATTGTTTTCTGCCACTTTATGTGTTTCCAACAGATAATCATGAAAGGATGTGTGCAGAAATGTTAAACAAAAACCCATAAAACAATGAGGTAGAAATCTTGGTGCAATGGTCAGAATCCAGCATGGGACAGATGATTAAAGGGAGAGTAGTCTCAAGAAAACTTGGTGCTGATTTCAGTGGGCCAAAGGCTTGGGGAAGAGGCTCAGATTGCTTGGTAGAGAAGAAGCGTACAGCCAAGGTATCCCAGTCTACTGGACAAAATATTATTATATCTTCTTCACCCTCTAGCAATGAATCATTTCACCTTTAAACCTCCAACACATTTTAAAACATGCAAAAAATCTTATTTTTTGTGAATTGCTGAGTGACTTTCAGAAATTTGGTCTCTGCCTGTGCTATAGTTTAGACAAAGCCATTATCCCTCCAAACTGTGTGGTAATGACAGAACACATGCTGCTTAATGTAAACTCACAGCCCGGTGCTGGGCAGACATGATTAAGCTGTCATCTTCCCCAACAGCATCAGCAGGAGAAAAATAAAGAAGCAAAATCATCTTATTCATATTTATTAGGGGACTTTGCAGTGGGTCTGTGCCCTCATGCAATTGACATTTTTGCTCGTGTTTATGGCTGATGAGCTGTGGATCAATTTAAATTAATCCTTTGCTAGCCTAGAAAAAAAATACTGACTTTTATAAGGTGGCATCACCCCCATGTCTCCTTCCTCTCTATGTCTTAGCAAATACACACATTCATTTATTCTGAAAGTTTAGCATGGTTAGATATTATTTGCAAAATTTAAAATATCGTAATATGGGTCAACCTATAGGCAAATAAAGCCTTCAGAAAATTTACTTGTTTAGTTTTTAATTTACTTGTTTAGGTTTTAATTCTGTGTTTGTGTCCTTTAACCCAATATACACTAATTCCTGCATGCACAGTCATACACACAAACAAATGTATGTGTGCACACACACCTACTCATGCATGTTTTTTGCTGTCTTCATCATTTGTTTTTCTACTGCATTAGTGAAAATCAGAGCTTTCATTTTTTTTTTTTTTTTTTTTTTTTTTTTTTTTTTTTTTTTTTTTTTTTTTTTTGAGACGGAGTCTTGCCCTGTCACCCAGGCTGGAGTGCAGTGGCCAGATCTCAGCTCACTGCAAGCTCCGCCTCCCGGATTTATGCCATTCTCCTGCCTCAGCCTCCCAAGTAGCTGGGACTACAGGCGCCCGCCACCTCGCCCGGCTAGTTTTTTGTATTTTTTAGTAGAGAGGGGGTTTCACCGTGTGAGCCAGGATGGTCTCGATCTCCTGACCTCGTGATCCGCCCGTCTCGGCCTCCCAAAGTGCTGGGATTACAGGCTTGAGCCACCGCACCCGGCCGAAAATCAGAGCTTTCAATGAGGAAACTCATGATCTTGGGTATAATGAATGTGCTCTGACTCTCTTTTTATTTGGAATTGAAAAAAAAATCTGTACCTATGCATTAATTCTTAGGTATAATCCTTGAATAAAACGCTTTTCCAACATGTACATGTGATGGTGTGCAAAAGTCAGAAAGGAGAATACATGATTGAAATTATAAAATGACAGTGGGGTTCCTATCAGTTCCAAGAAAAGCAGAAGTGCATTTGTTTATACAATTTTAAAGGAACAAGAAGAGGGCTTATTCTATGCCCATTGCTTTGATTCAAAGCCGCTACTTCAACTCCCCTGACTCAATTTGGAGTATAGTAAGACTGACAGAGAAAGAGATTAAAGATCTGTAACCTTCCTGCAAACAACCCCAGGCTGCCCTGCCCACCTAATAGACAGCATCTAAGACAGGGGAAGAACACATTCTCCTAGTTCATTCAATTCTGAGCTTTCCTATCTTGGACTGTCAAGGAGATGCCAGCTTCTGCCAAAGTGCCTGCTCTCCAGGAGATGCTGAGATTAGAAACTGGCCAGAAAGGCTTTACTTGTTTTTGTCATTGAGCAATCAGTGTCAGGATGTCAGGAACTTACCTCATTGGATGTAGAGGTGACATCTTGATACATTAGCTTGCCAAGGAGTTGGCAGGACCATGACAGCTTCTGGCTGTTGGCATCCTGGATTCATTTACTTCCCAAACTGTTAATGCAGCAAATTAACCTTGTCTGATGAACTTCTGCTACATTTTCAAGGGTCGTTGGATATAGACAGAGATAATAAGCAAAGTATTTCTAATACTTTTTACATCCTCTCTCACTTATCATCTCTTAACTTGCTTGTTGCCTAACCTCTTCTACTAGACCTTTCTATGAAAAAAAAAATTGTCTAATCTCTGATAGAATAATACTGAATTTGGGTATATTTCTAGTATCTATGATAGGAAGAGCTTTTTTTTATAAGGTTAATCATGATGGACCATCTCCATGAGGATATTGATGAGCTAGTTGGTACCACCACCAGATATGTAAAATCTAGACAGGGAAAGGTTACTTTTACTTGTGCTTCTAAATGAAGGTTTTTGTCTATGTCACAGGTGCTCTGGAGCCACTGCAGATTCCCATGTTCCAATCACAGCAGAGCAACCTGTCTGTAATTTCATATTTCAAAGTGCTAAGAAGAAAAAAATAGAGAGCCTGGACTTTCATGTCTTTGCCTCCATTTTAACTACTGAGATAAAGGCATGCATTTATATCACCACCTTTTTTCCTGTCTTTGCCAAATACTGAAAAACAAATTGTATTTTCATAGAATAAATTAAAACCTGGAGGAGATTTAATAGTTTATCTAATATACTTTACCTACAGGAAACGGAAGTACAGAGTGGTGGTTATGAATTCAAAGGTATGTTCACAGAAAATAACATTGATTCCCGTCCCTGGGCCAGGAACACTGCTCCCTGTGTCTGCCTTTTGTATGTCACTGGGCTCTCACAACAACTTTATGAGACAGGTAATGATGAGCTTCATTACTTACAGCCTCAAAGAGGCAGACTCAAGAAGTTATAAAGAGTATGTAAGGGCTTTGGAAACAGCTTCCCTTTTCAAATTGTGACAGTGTCTCTTACTAGTTGTGCAACTTTGGACAAGGCATAAATTCTCAACCCTTTAATTTCTTCAGTTATAGAATACCAATAATAATAATGCCTTTCTCATCTGTTAGTGCCTTACATGAGTTAAAACGCCAATCTATGAGTATAATGCCCAGCACAGTGCTTCTCCAATGTAGTCCCCAGTCCTTCAGCATCTGCATCGCTGAGAACTTCCTGGAAATTCAAATTCTTGGGTTACAACTCAGACATATTGAATCAGAAATTCTGGGGGTGAACTTCATTAATATATGTGTTAATAAGATCTCCAGGTTATTTGGATGCTTGTTTACATCTTAGAACCACTGGAGTAGAACACAGAAATACTTCAAAAAGTGCTGAATTTGAAAAAAGTGCTCCTTAAAAAAAAAAAAAAAAAAAAAAAAAACCACGCCGGGCGGGATGGTTCGCGCCTGTAATCCCAGCACTTTGGGAGGCCGAGGCCGGTGGATCACGAGGTCAGGAGATCGAGACCATCCTGGCCAACACGGTGAAACTCCGTCTCTACTAAAAATACAAAAAATTAGCCAGGCGCGGTGGCAGGCGCCTGTAGTCCCAGCTACTTGGGAAACTGAGGCAGGAGAATGGCGTGAACCCAGGAGGCGGAGCTTGCAGTGAGCCGAGGTCACACCACTGCATTCCAGCTTGGGCAACAGAGCAAGACTCCATCTCAAAAAAAAAAAAAAAACAACCCAGTTGTGACTTTGTGAATTCAGTATTGAACCTTTCCCAATATTTGTATTGATATCACGTGACTGAAGAGTTAAAAAGAGATGAAATATTGACTTTCAACCCTATGAAAATATATCTTTGAAATGGGTTGATAAAACTTGCAAAAAGTAGCAATAAAAAGTTTTGAGCACAATATTATTCATGTAGAAGACTGAAGGTACTCCTCACTACATGTGGAATAATTTAATTGCTTCATGTATGCCTGCGATGATAAACACTATTAACATTTAGCTGGACATCTAGGAGTACAGTTTAGAAGTCATTTCTAATATTTATTATCTCAATGATATTGAATAAGTTATTTACATTCTCCTTGTCTTAGTTTACTCATTTTTAGGATGGGAATAATAAGAATATATAAATCCATCAAGAGAATTAAATAATATGATTCATGTAAAGTGCAAATGGCTGGCTTTAAGTAAATATTAGCTAGTATTATTATTAAGCTTGTACTTTGCATTCTGTATTAAGTCATTAAATCATCTCAATAGCCACTCGTAGTAAATAATATTATGTCTTTATATCATTGATGGGAAATCTGAGGATCATAGAAATTAAAGAATAAGCCATAAGTCACCCAGTTATGTACTAGAGACAGGATTGAATCCAGAAAATCTAATTCCAAATCTACTTACTTAACTACAGATAAGCAGAATAGTTGTAGATATTTCTGACTTCCCATGGAGCAATAAAATAGTGGGTTGAGGAAAAACCTCAGGAAGATAAACTGTGAGGTATTAACCAGGATTTTCCCCATAAGAGGTTGATGTTGCATGTTGTCTTTGGTACACACTGTTGTAGAGGAAAAATTATAAAGATCATTATCTCAAGAAATGATCTTGAAGAAAAAGCAATACTATAAACAAAAAACCCAAACACTTTAAAGTTGAGGAAAGTATTCCCTTCCTTCCCTTTATACTCTTAAAGAGATTGATCAAAGGGGCCATTTTGAGCTGGGTCTAGGAGAACTTCAATGGGAAGAAATGGTGTTGTAGGATGGGTTTGATGAGCTGATTCCTTTCACAAAATTCCTTGGACTCAGTTTTAGAATCTTTAAAATGCAAATGTAAAACTAGATAATTAATAATTTATCTTCTAGTTCTATTACACACTTTTTAGATATTGTTTTTAATTATCAGCAAAAAGGGAACATATAAAAGAAAAGATACTTAGAGACAGTAAAGAAGGAGACTTTCCAAAATTTAAAGGTTGTCATTTCATTGAATCTTAGCTCAAAGCCCCTGAGGGCTCTGGGGCCAAACAATGTAAGTTTTCTTCTAGTTTTATATCTAGCTTTGTTTCTGCTTCTGAATAAAGCCCTTACTGTCTTTCTATAACAGTATATATAAACTATCTCCATCGTGACAATTTCTTCAAATTCATAATTATATCAGCTGCTTTATTTGTGATTTGATAGGGTTGCTTTAAAAGACATAAACAGTGAAGGCATGAGGGCTCTCTTTTAGCAATTGAAATCCATCAGTAATTATCTTCCACTCTAAATTTCAATCTCACCATTCCTACCATAATCAATTTTCTCCAATTATATAGTAGAAAAGTACAGGGTAACTACATAACTAGAAGAACTTTATTTTTTTCTGCGATGGGAAAGGGATAAAGGGATAAAGATGGGAGAGAAAACACAAGGACATATATCAACTAGATCAGTTAAAAACATTAAGTAATTTCTACTACCAGAAACTAATACAATTTTCTATACAGAATGTAAAATGTCACATCAAAAAAAGTTAATATCAAAAAAGGACTTTGAGGGTCAGCTCCTGTGTGTAATGCTCACCAGTGTTTTCTGAATTCGCAACTGTGGGAATGAATGTAGATGTGCTGATTTTGTCTAGCAACTCTTCATGCAATTAATATCAGACACCAAACAAATACATTTTCTAATTCTTGGTAGGTTGTTAATTTTTATGGAAGTCAGTCAAGATAATAATTTCGGTCATGATAGCATACAAGAAAGGTTTACTTCACTTCTAAAATATATGTTTCCAGTGGAAATAATTAGAATCTTTTAGAATGGGGACTATTTGTCAAGGGTTGGTAATTTAAACAAAACGTGAAGCTTTCAGAATTAGCAAAATACTATTGGTTTCATCAAGATGCCATTTTTTATTACCTTCAGCTGCATATAATATACAAATTAATGGGAATAATATATTTGACAAGTAGATATCCTAATGAATTTGTGATCTGGGTCTTTCTTAAATAGTAGGCATGGGTTTGGTTGAAGTTCCACAAAATATAGACTCTGGGAAAAGTGAACAAAAATAAGTGCCTCTGTATCTTTATGTGAGTTAATATGTCTTAAAGACAGAATTTGAATTATAATCAAATAGGGAAGCTTAGTTTGTAAATTAAAATGTATTACTAACCTTATCTTAAGCACAAATAATAGTAAGACTGTAAATGAGAGAATGGATATATCACGAAAAGTTTAAGCAAGTACTGCAGATACTACATGACAAGTGAAAATGAGGGTGTCGACATCTGCCTGCATGTATGCTCTGAAGGTTATTACGTAGCTTAAAGGCTAAGGGTGGGGAAGAGGGAAAAAGACTAGGGGAATTAGAACATAATATAATGATACAATATTTGTTCTACTTGATAAGAATCACTTGTAACCTGCCCATTAAAGCTTATCAGGAAGTGTTTTATTCTCATGTTATATTGAGCATTTGCCCTGAAATTATGTTTGCATTCTTAGTTGGTTTAGAGAGCACTTTTTTCTTCTCTTCTCTTCTCTTCTCTTCTCTTCTCTTCTCTTCTCTTCTCTTCTCTTCTCTTCTCTTCTCTTCTCTTCTCTTCTCTTCTCTTCTCGGATGGACTCTCACTCTATCACCCAGGCTGGAGTGCAGTGGTGCAATCTTGGCTCACTGCAACCTCCACCTCCCATGTTCAAGTGATTCTCCTGCCTCAGCCTTCTGAGTAGCTGGGAATATAGGTGCTGTCAACACACCTGGCTAATTTTTGTATTTTCAGTAGATACAGGGTTTCACCATGTTGGCTAGGCTGGTCTCAAACTCCCAACTTTAGGTAATCTGCCCCCTTCAGCCTCTCAAAGTGCTGGGATTACAGTCGTGAGCCACCATGCCCGGTCACTTTTTCATTTTTCATCCCATACAGGTAAACTTGTGTTTCTTAGCGACATAATAATCTTCTCATTTAAATAATCTTCAAATTAATTCAAATTAATTGGTTTGATATATTTTGTTATTCTCTTTCTTGTTGCTGCTTCATTTTTATTTTTATTCTTTGTTTCTATTTTAGAAATACAACATAAATACTCCTTAAAGGCCATAAATGACAGATATTTCACTTGCTAGGAAAAATTATATTTCAGGATATGTTATTATAGCTACATGTTTTATCAATTTGTATCTCTAAGACAGTGTGGTTTTACAGTTGGATAATAAAAAGATCAATAGCAAGACTGTTCAAGTGTTTGTATCATAAGCTACCAGTTAAGTAACTGCATTAGAAGGTGTTTATTAATACAGGCTGAACATCACAAATCAGAAAATCTAAAATCCAAATGCTCCAAAATTTAAAACTTTTTGAGTGCCAACATGGCACTCAAGGGAAATGCTCATTGAAGCATTTTGAATTTCAGGTTTTTGAATTTGGAGTTGCTCAACTGGTAAGTATCATGTACACATTCCAAAATTCAAAAAAAAAAAAAAATTCAAAACCTAAAACACTTCTGGTCTCAAGCATTTAATTTTTTTTTAAAGATGGGGTTACACTCTCTCACTTAGGCTGGAGTACATGGTGCAATCAACAGCTCACTGCATCCTCAAACTCCTAGACTCAATGGATCCTCCTGCCCCATCCTCCCAAGTAGCTGGGACTACAGGAGAACACCACCATGCCTATTTTTCCTTTAATTCTTTTTTCTTTTTTTTTTTTTTTGTAGAAGTAGGGTGTCGCCATCTTGGTCAGTCTGTTCTCAATCTCCTGGGCTCAACTGATCCTCTCACCTTCACCTCCCAAAGTTCTGGCTTTACAAGCATGAGTCGCTATACCCGGCCAACCATTTTGGATAAGGATACTCAATCCATACTATTCTATACTGTAAGGATACTCAATCTGTACTATTCTCTGATGTATCAATTTAGAAATATGAGAAAGATCATGAAAAAGGAAACTCATGAGCCAAATAACTACTGAAAGCATAAGCGGTATGCCCTACATAATGAATGGGTCGTGGTGTGATACAGTGTGTAACAGCATAGACTTACGAATTATGTAGTCCTGGATATTACCTGTTACTTGTTAGGTGACACTGAGAAATTTTTTAACCTTCATAAGCATCTGAGTTTTTTTTTTTTTCATAGATAAATTCTTAGAAGGCTTTGATGATCAAAGTAGAGAATGCATGTAAAATGCTAAGCACAGTGCCTCATGTCAAATAGACACTAAATAATACATCTAGCCATTAGCATAGTTAACCATCACAACTTTACTTGTACATTGCTCCCTCTGCTATACCCCATTTCTCACACTTTTCTACACACACACACACAAATGCACACACAGATAATACAAGTCATGGAATAATAAAGGTAAACTATTATAAAAGCAAAGAGAGAAAGTCCTGTACTAAGAACTCAGGGACCTAAGTTGATACTTCAATTGTGTCGCTGACCTATTACATTACATTGAATAAGAAACTTAACCTCTCCATTCCTGTTTGCATGCAGTTAAGATGATAACTTTGGGCTAAATGTGTTTTTTGATTGAATGGGTCAAGAACAAAAGGATGAAATGACACGTTACATCAGAGTAGGTACAAAAAAGGCAAGAGACTGCAATGATTCTTTTATTTAGTACTTGATAAAAAGAGAGATAAATGTCTTGGTATTAATGTTATATCATGTTTAGAAAAGTCCTTTATTATTTTAGTATAATAAAATGCATATAATATATGCATTCCCCTTCCTTTATACAGTCCTCTGCATTATTGTTTGATGTTGGATAAACTGCTTCTGCAGAAGTCTCGTTCCATTGGGAAGCTGGTTCTCTGTAAATTTCCAACACAATCTCTCCAATTGTATATCGAAGTTGTAGTTTCTTCTCAGTCTGGTGCCACTGCATTTACCTGGATAGCTCTTGTTTTTCCTTTCTTCATCATGCCAAATAAAGCTCTTGAGTATCAGTGCCTTCACCGTATCTAGCTCCTATTGCCTTTCTTGGACTTATCACATCTTATTGCATAGATTTTAATTCAATAAATATTTCTTGAAAAACCATCTGTGCTAATCACTGAAGAGAGACACAAAAATAAATGAGATGCACTACTTTGCTCTTGGAGAGCTTATAGTCTAAAGAGCAGACCTGAAGATAAACAGATATATTAATATAATAGAGTATATGGGTAGTGATGTATATATACAATGCAATAGGAGCTTTGAAGCAGGGCATGACTTTGATGTGCAGTAGAATTTTTTTGGATGGGGTGATGCTTAGACTGCATTCAGAATAATGCATAGAAGTTTTTCAATGAAAGATTTATGGGAAATATTTTCCAAGCAAGCTGATCATAAAGATTGAAGTTGAAAGGAACCATGGTGTGTAGAAAACCAAAACCAATATATAGGAGAAAATTAAGAATAAGTTGGAGCAATGAAGATCAGATAATGTAGGGTGCTTAATTGTATTTCTTAATAATTTTATTGCAATATAATTTACATACAATAAAATCCACTCATTTTAAGTGTATGGTTCAATGATTTTTAGTAAATTTACAGAGTGATATGTCTATCGCCAATTTTTTTTTAACATTTCATCACACCAAATAGGAACCTTTTACCCATTTGTAGTCACTGCCAATCCCCATCTCCAGCTCTAGGCAACCAATAGTCTATTTTCTGTCTTTATAGATTCCCTATTTCTGGACATTTTGTATAAATGAAATATAATTTTTACACATAGCATAATGTGTTTGAGATATATTGATTTCATAACAGAAATCAGTACTTTATTCCTGACAAATATTATTCTGTTGTATGGATATATAATATTTTTATATGTTCAACAGTTTATCAATATTTTGATTGTTTCCACTTTTTAGCTATTATGAATACTGTTGCCCTGAACATTTACGTACCAGTCTTTGTGCGGACATATTTTCATTTCTTTCAAGTAAACACCTAGGAGCAGAATTGCTGGGTCATATGTTCATTCCACATTTAGCATTTTAAGAAACCGATGAACTGTTTGCCAAAGTGATTGTACGATCTTATTTTCCCACCTGCAATATAAAAGGGTTTCAATTTATCCACATTCTCAAAAACACTAGTTATTCTCTCTCTCTTTCATTATAGCCATCTTAGTGGGTATAAATTTTGAACCTCATTATAATTTTAATTAGCATTTCTTGATACTGTAGTGATATTGATAATATGGTTATGTTCTACTGACCATTTGTATTTATTCTTTAGTGGAATACGTATTGAAATCTGTTGCTTATTTTTAATTGGCTTCTTTATTTGGCTTGAATTGACTTCTTATTGAGTTGTAATGGGTTTTTACATTTTTTGGATAAAAGAGTCTTATTGGATATAAGTTTGTATATATTTTCTCCTAATCTGTTGCCTACCTTTCATTTCTTAACTATATCTTTTGAGAAGCAAAAGTTATTAATTGTGATAATACCCAATGTATCCAGTTTTTCTCATATTTTTGTGCTCATGTGTTGTATCTAAGAAATATTTGCCTAAATCAAAGGAACAAAGATTTGATCCTATATTTTCTTCTAATATGCTTAGTCCTATCCATTATGACTTAATGTTTATATAGAGTTTGAAGTAAGGGTCTACCTTCATCATTGGAGTATGCATATTGAATTGTACCAGCACCATTTGTGGTAATTGCTATCCTTTCACTATTAAATTGCCTTAGCACCTTTCTCAAAAACCAATTGACCAAAACTGTTAAGATTCATTTCTGAGTTCTTAATTCTTTGCCATGGATCTGTGTCTATTCTTATGCAAACACTATACTGTCTTGATTCCTATAGCTTTGTAATACATTTTAAAACTGGAAAGTGTAAGTCCTACAAATTTTCTCTTCTTTTTAAAGATTATGCTGGCTATTTTTTTGCTGTTTTAGGGAGCATTGCCTATCCCTGGGGCAATGGAAAGTCGCTATGTGCTTATCATCTCTCCCAGACTGTAAACCTCTTTAGTGAGGAAAGTCTGTCTTACTCATTTCTATGTCTATTCCAGTTGGTATGTTGCACAGCCCCAGAAGATGTTTGCTGAAGATGTAATATTCTTCAACAGACACGTTATGAAGAATGACATTATGACTACTCATTGTGTTATAAATATCAATCCATATATGCTGATGAGATTTGGTAGGCTGCATTAGAAAGAGCACTGGATTGAGTGAGGGGAAATGCTAATTTCAGTCCCTATCTGTGATGCATTAGTATTTGACCTTGACAAAGTATGGAACTACTCTGAGCAACAATTTCCACATTTTCAAAGATGAGGTTAGTGCTAATTGTTTTTTAAGGTATCTTCTGAATTAAGATATCATTACCAATATTAGGAAAAATAATATTTTACTTATCAACTGCTGTGTCACAGGCCATATAATAAACACAAAGAAAATAAATATAAGCAATAGGCCATGTTGTCAAGGAATTTGTAATTCAGGTCAGATGGTAGAGTATACATATTTATAATAATGCTTTTTTAAAAAATTAAGCATTACTGTTTTAGAATAGTACATCTTCTTTTCTTTTTTATTTTACCTTTGATAGAGATGGTTTCCTTTTGAATTGCCATTCAGTTATTGAATATAATTCTGCAGATTTCCAGTTATATTTGGCAAGTTATCAGCACCTTCATTTTCACATACTTAAAGTATTATTATTCAAGCTTTACACATCAAGCATAGAGATTTATGTACATTAGCATTCTTTGTTCCTATGCCTTAACTTATGTGGCAGAACTATTATCTCGCATGCCATATTTGGGATTTTGGAAATGAGCACAGAGTTGTTTAAATCCAGTGAGCGCACTTCCTCTGCCCTTTGGTCAGAAATGTATGCAATCTAAAAATGTAAGAGGAAGAGAGAAATGAGATGAATAACCCAAATATAGTAGCTTATTTCAGAGATCGTTTACTATTACAGCAACCAAAGCAACCACTTCTCAAAAATCCAAAGTAGGCAGCTCTACTTTCTCATGGTTTACATGATGATTTTTCTATAAGTATGAAAGTAATATTTTAGCCAGAAGGTCCTATGGTTTTTATTGGAGAGATTATATTTCAATACAAATTCATGGATGACATCAATAATGTGTTACTTCTTCATAATTTTGGAAAACACACCTCAGTGGAAGCTACTTAAATTTTTTCTTTCAAAAAATTATTTATCTGTGTAAATTAAGCCATCAGACACGAGTACTAGAGAGTGTAATTGACTAGAAATGCAGGTTATACTAATGAATCAATTGGTATTACCCATGAAAGGTAAAATGCAATAAGTGGAATAAACATTTTTTATTCAAACATTTTTAGATTCAACTTTAATGATAATCATATAAGTTTCTTCTTCATTCCATAAGAAAGCGTGCAGAGTAATATTAAAATTATTATTATTTTTTTTTTACTTTAGGTTCAGGGTTACATGTACGGGTTTGTTATGTAGGAAAACTCATGTCATGGGGGTTTGTTGTACAGATTAATTCATCACTAATAACTGAGCCTAGTACCCAATAGTTATTTTTTTTCTGTTCTCCTTTCTTCTACTCTTTACCCTCAAGTAGGCCCCTGTGCCTGTGTTTTCCTGTGTCGTTGTGTTCTTATCATTTAGCTCCCACTTATAAGTGAGAAAACGAAGTATTTGTTTTTCTGTTTCTGTGTTAGTTTGCTAAATATGATGGCCTCCAGCTTCATCCGTGTTCCTGCAAAGGACATGCTCTCATTCTTTTTTATGGCTGTGATGTATATGTACTACATTTTCTTTTCCAGTCTACCACTGATGGACATTTAGGTTGATTCCATGTATTTGCTACTGTGAATAGTGCTGCAGTGAACATATGTGTGCATGTGTCTTCATGGTAAAAGGATTTATATTCCTTTGGGTATATACCCAGTAATGGGATTGCTGGGTTGAATAGTAGTTCTGTTTTTAGCTCTTTGAGGAATCACCACACTGCTTACCACAATGGTTGAACAAATTTGCCCTTCCATCAACAGTGTATAAGCATTCCCTTTTCTCTGCAACCTCACCACCATCTGTTATTTGTTGACTTTTTAATAACAGCCATTCTGACTGGTGTGAGCTCATATCTCATTGTGGTTTTGATTGCATATCTCTGATGATCAGTGATACTGAGCTTTTTTTATATGCTTGTTGCCCACATGTATATCTCCTTTTGAGAAGTGTCTGCTCATATTCTGTGTCCACTTGTAAATGTTTTTTTTTTCTTGTAAATTTAACTTCCTTATAGATGCTGGATATTGCTACATATTAGACCTTTGTCGGATGTGATAGAAATATTTTCTCCTACTCTGTAGGTGGCCTGTTTACTCTATTGGTAGTTTATTTTTCTGTGCAGAAGCTCTTATTAGATCCTCTTTGTCAATTTTTGCTTTTGTGCAATTGCTTTTGGCTCTTTCTCATGAAATCTTTGCCATTTCCTCTGTCCAGAATGATGTTGTCCAAGGAATGATATTGTCTTCCAGGGTTTTTATGGTTTTGGCTGTTATATTTAAGTCTTTAATCCATCTTGAGTTGACTTCTGTATATGGCTAGACAGCTATCTCAGCACAATTTATTTAATAAGGAGTCCTTGTCCCATTACTTGTTTCTGTCAGCTTTGTCAAAGATCAGATGGTTGTAAGTGTGTAACCTTAATTCTGAGCTCTCTATTCTGTTCCATTTGCTTATGTGTCTGTTTTTGTGCCAGTACCATGCTGTTTTGGTAACTGCAGCCCTGTAGCATAGTTTAAAGTCAGATAGCATGATGCTTCCAGCTTTGTTCTTTTTGCTTAGGATTTCATTGGCTATTCGTGCTCTTTTTTAGTTCCATGTGAATTTTAAAATAGTTTTTTTCTAGTTCTGTGAAGAATGTAATTGGTGGTTTGATAGAAATAGCATTGAATGTGAAAATTGCTTTGGGCTATATGGCTATTTATTGTTGTTATTATTATTATTATTTTGAGATGGAGTTTCTTTCTTGTTGCCCAAGCTGCAATGCAATGGCACGATCTCGGCTCACTGCAACCTCCTCCTCCCGGGTTCAAGCAATTCTTCTGCCTCAGCCTCCTGAGCAGCTGGGATTACAGGTGCCTGCCACCACTCCCAGCTACTTTTTTGTATGTTTAGTAGAGACAGGGTTTCAATATATTGGCCAATCTGGCCTTGAACTCCTGACCTCAGGTAATCCACCCACCTCAGGCCTCCCAAAGTGCTGGAATTACAGGCCTGAGCCACCGCACCCAGATGGCTATTTTAATAATATTGATTCTCCCTCTCCATGAGCATGAAATATTTTTCCATTTGTTTGCATCATCTCTGATTTCTTTGAGCAATGTTTTAAAAATTCTCATTATAGAGTTCTTTCACTTTCCTGGTTAACTGTATTCCTAGGTGGGTTTTTTGTTTGTTTGTTTTGGTTTGGTTTGTTTTTTATAACAATTGTGAATGGGGTTGCATTTCTGATTTGGCGCTTGGCTTGGCTATGGTTGTTGCATAGGAATGCTAGTGATTTTTGTACTTTTTTTTTTTTTTTGTATCTGAGACTTTGCTCAAGTTGTTTATCAGCTGAAGAAGCTTTTGCACCCAGACTATGGGGTTTTCCAGATACATAATTATGTCATCTACAAAGAGAGATTGTTTGACATCCTTTCTTCCTATTTGGATACCCTTTATTTATTTCTCTTGGCTGACTGCTCTGGCCAGAAATTCCAATACGATGTAGAATAGAAGTGGTGAGAGAGGGCATTCTGTCTTCTGCTGATTTTCAAGAGAACTGCTACTAGCTTTTGTCTATTTAGTATGATGCTCGCTGTGGATTTGTCATAGATAGCTCTTATTATTTTGAGTTATGTTTCTTTAATATCTAGTTTATAGTTTGTAACATGAAATAATGTGGAATTTTTGAAAACTTTTTCTGCATCTATTGACATAATCATGTGGTTTTTGTCTACATTTCTGTTTATGTGATAAATCACATTTCTTGATTTGTGTATGTTGAACCAATCTTTCATCCCAGAGATAAAACCTACTTGATCATAGTGGATTAGCTTTCTCATGTGCTGCTGGATTTGATTTGCCAGTATTTTGTTGAGGATTTTTGTTATCTATGTTCATGGATATTGGCCTGAAGTTTTTTTTTTCTTTTTTTGTTATGTCTCTGCCAGGTTTTAGTATCAGGATGATGCTGGCCTCAGAATGAATTGGAGAGAAATCCCTTTATCTCAATTTTTTGGAACAGTTTCAGTTGGAATATTATCATCTATTCTTCATATATCTGGTTGAATTTGGCTCTTAATCTATCTGGTCCTGGGCTTTTTTTGGATGGTAGTCTATTTCTTATTGATTTAATTTCAGAGCTCATTGTTGGTCTGTTCAGGAAGTCAATTGCTTCCTAGTTCAGTCTTGGGAGGATATATATGTCCAGGAATTTATCCATCTCTTCTGGGTTTTCTAGTTTGTGTACACAGAGGTATTTATCACAGTATCTGATTGTTGTTTCTATTTCTGTGGGGTCATAGTGGTAAAGTCCCCTTTATCATTTCTAATTGTGTTTATTTGTATCTTCTCTCTTTTCTTCTTTATTATTCTAGCTAGCAGCCTCTCTATCTTATCAATTTTTTTTTTTTCAGGAAACCATCTCCTACATTCATTGATCTTTTGAATTTTTGGTATCTAAATTTCCTTCAGTTCACCTCTGATATTGGTTATTTTCTGTCTTCTGCTAACTTTTTGGTTGGTTTTCTCTTGATTTTCTAGTTATTTTAGTCATGATGTTAGATTGTTAAAAAATTACTTTCTCAATCAAGAATAGCTTTGTATGTTTCATTCAATTTATAGGTTTTTCCCTAAGCAGTTTATGCCAGTACAAGGTCTTTTATTAAATTTACTTTCCTAGGTCACTAGGGACAAACAAAGATTTAAAATGAGTTTTCATTTAGAATCACAGAAGCTTACTTGCTGTAAACACTTAGCACTGAAAAGTTTTATTCTGGAATGTTTAGTCCTAGTGTTTTAGAAATGAATTTCAGTATCTTGATATAAGTTAACAATTTTCTAGGAAGCAATCTGATTTTGCAGAAAGCAAGTCACCTGAGCTATGGTTCCTATTATTTTTGGGTTAATGAATCTTTTGTACATAAAAGAGCCATCAGATAATTTTAGATTACAATAATTTAAAAGTTGAAGCTAAACTGGAGGGATATGACATATTTGACCAATGAAAGAAGTGAGAAACAGAGATGTTACATGCAGTGTGACCGCAGTGATTTTCTAGAACCCTAAAGACAATGAGTTCTATACCCTGAAATCCCTTCATGGCCATGATCATATGCCTATCTTCTCAGATTAGAGACTTGGAGTTTGGGGGAAGGAAGGAAAGCAGAGGAGCAGCCCCCTGTGTTAGTGTCCATATCTGCTCTGAACCAAGAGTGATTCATGTTATTTGGCTTACTCTTTACCTCTAGAGTCTCTCTGCTTTCAGGCATATTGGGAAATCCAGCGCTAGGAGCTGATCACAGGGAAGAAATATTTTTTAATGGAAATATAGGGACACAAATGGAGGAAAGTCATTGGTTTAGTTTAGAGAGGTACAAAGCAGGACAAGGATGCTAACCTGTCAGGGGATGGGGGTGTGCTCAAACTTCAGATAGCCACTGATATGAACAGGGATGTGAGGCATGACCATGGCTGCTGGTACATACAGTGGTCTTGGTGTGATTTAGGAAATAAGTCCTTTGCTCAAGCCATCTTTGGGAAAGTTGTTAAAATAAGACACTTTGTTATGGTCTACTAGAAAAGTATAAAAATAAATATATAAATCTCTGATATTTAAGAAGTAAACAGCATTTATTTAGGGGACTAATAAAATTGGTCCTGGTAGTATCTTACAATAGGATAGATGAATAATTCTGAGAAATTCATTTCAAGTATTTCACTAGGTTTTATTTCAGGTTTTGCAATGGTTTCTCCACAGGTCACTATTATTTTTAGAGATCTTCTGGGTGTGACTCACATTTCTCATCTTGGGAGCCCCCTCAAACCTCATACAGAAGAACACTCTTTGTACCAGGGTGGTGTTCGAATGTCTACTGTTAGTCAATAATGGCATAAAAGTACCATTGTAACATTTTCATCTACTCCATCTATAGGAATCTTTAGTTTGTACATGGGGCCTACTTGATTGGCATTTAGGCATCCAGAGGACAATCAATAACATAGGTCCTTAAAAATCCCTGACCAAATTCTCCTTCTAGTTTACCATCTTAGGCTTTTTCCACTGTTTTTCAGGATTCTTGCATATTTCTTGAAATGTTGAGTGTAGTAGGGTTAGAAACAGCCACAACTGTACTCCTAGAGCACATTCATGAGCATCACGACCATTCCAGGTTTCCTGTGCCTTCAAGGCTCCTTTCTGAGGTTCTGTTCAGCAACCTGTCCACATGAGAACCTGCCGCATCTCTTAGGAAAAAGAAGCAATATACTTCAGTGGGTAGGAACTTGAGACTTGCCTTGATTCTAAGCCACTTACCTTTTCCTATCATCCCTTCTTCACACCTTTGAGGGCCACATAAGATATGAGAATAAAACTAACCTGGAAACTGTAATCAAGTTCAAATGTATTCTTTTTGCTGCAGCCAAGGTGACCTTTACTCACACTACTGGGAGTAAGTACAACACTCCTGTAGATAAAATCTTTCAGTGGCTCCTCTTTGCTGTTTGGATGGAGTTAAAATCCTTTACTAGGACTTACAAAGCTTTACCTTATCAGGATGCTACAATCTCTCTCTAACACTCCATCCAAGTCCCTCCCTTTTTGCCAATTGCATTCACATTATATATTTCAGTGAAGCAAACATGACACTTCCTCCTGGCCTCTCTTCTCTTTCCCTCCTTTATTTTCTGTTTCCCTTTCTTATTCCCTATCTCCTTTTTTATCCTTAAAAATATGTTTACTATAAACACAATGAAGCACCAACTTAATTGCTGATGATGAGACAAATGATCTCAGGAGAAAGCATATAGTCTCAACAATTATCCCCAGAATGCTGCTCATTTTTATCCCATCCATTGCTGCTGATTAAAGTCTGACTGATGACTGGTCTCCTGGTTTCTCTGATGGGATTGATGACTCTGAAGTGATCTTTGTGTCTGCTTCTGAATTACTTCGTGCTTATTAATTGGTGGTGTATTTTTTTCACTTACAAAAGAAAGGGTAATGTTAAAGTTTAATGGTGTTTGAATCACATTGTTATCCTTGACCTGCATGGCCTGGGATAATAAGGTGAAGAACCACAAAATGCAAAAGAATGTTAATAATCTAATTTATGAAAAAATGTAATTCTGTGCTTTGTTAATTTATTCAAGTGAGTGTGCCCCTATATATATTATAATGTCAATCAGAGTTAGAGTTCATTTCATTGACCGCTAAAACATGAATTCCATCAGGTTAATTCTGTATCTTATTTTTTGTCCATACTACTTAATACTGTATCTGATTTATCTTTTTGTCCATAATATTTGTCTATAATACTTAATACTACTGAACTTAGTAGGCTCTCATTCAATATTGAGTGAATAACTATGCTTATAGGAGGAAATACTCTAGCACAGAGGGAGTTAACATATATGTTTGGGTTTTAGGAGCAAAAATTAATTGTTGACCACTCCTCACCTTGAGGTTTGAATCAATTAAAAACTCACACATGAGTCAGACAGATGGAAATCAAAACACCAGCGTTATCACTAATAAAGCTCTTTTGGAGAATATGTCTTGACCTACAGTGAAAACATGGTTTTCTAATGTAAAACCTAACATTCCTGAATTAAAGAGACTTAATTACTTGGTTACAGATATGATTATATATTCCTTCTTAACCTTCCACTCCAACTCCCACTTCTACCTCAGGGTTAGAAACTGGCTATGCCTCTACAGGAGAGAAAATCGTAAAGGAACACTCAGAAAAAGGCAGGTCCAAATGAATATCGCCAAAGTGCACTGAACCATGGGTTCCATGTTTCTTCTTCCAATCATATTACCTTTCTTCCCATGGAGAAAGAGACATATGTTTTCTCTGCTCTATGAAATTATCCTTTATAAGACATAAAAGGTAAGTATTAAGTACCCCTTCTAATACAGTTTGACTCTGTGTCCCCACCCAAATCTTATCTGGAATTGTAATCCCGATGTCTCGAGGGAGGGACCTGGTGGGAGGTGATTGGATTATGAGGGTAGATTTCCGCTATGCTGTTCTTGTCATAGTAAGTGAGTTCTCACAAGATCCGATGGTTTAAAAGTGTGGCATTTCCTTGTTGCTCTCTCTCTCTCCTACCTCCACATGAAGAAGTTGCCTGCTTCCCCTTCACCTTCCTCCATGATTGTAAGTTTCCTAAGGCCTTCCCAGCTCTGCAGAACTGTGTGTCAATTAAACCTCTTTTGTTGATAAATTACCCAGTCTCAGATAGTATTTTTATAGCAGTGTGAAAACGGACTAATACACCTCCCCATTTTCCTGTTCTTAATTGACATAAAGAGAAAATCTAAAATTTTTTAATGCACTCAGATGAAAATACCAAAGAAAAGTCAGAGGAGGTGTATTTTAAAGTCATAAAACTCTGTCTTTAAGCTCTATCCTTTTAGACAGAATGAAATAGGGATCATTTGTAACAAGCTCTGTGATTTTTTTCACCTAGTATAAAAAATTATCTGTTCAATAAATATTGATGAGCATGTACTATGTGCTAGTCACCATTCTAGGTAAGAGAGATGGACCCCCTGATAAGAAAGATAAATGCTTTGATCTTGTATGGAGCATACATTTTAATGTGAAAAACATAAAATAAAGATAAGAAAGAAAAGTATATAATATACACTAAATAGTGATAAGAACAGTTTGTATTATGAAGAAGCATAAAATATTATATGAGGTTAATAGATAGCTATTCACACAGGATCATTAAAGAAGAGTTTTCTGAGTAGGTGCTTTTTGAAGGCCAGGACATACTAGCCACAGCTAACACCAAGTGCAAAGGTCCTGAAGCAGAAACTAGCTTTAAGGAGAATATTGTTGATTTGGAGTCAATAGGAGGAAGTGCTTTTGAGATAAAAGAAAGAGAGTAAAGTCTGTTAATCTTTTTTTTTTTTTTTTTTTTTTTTTTTTATCCTGAGACGAAGTCTTGCTTGATCACCGGGCTGGAGTGCAGTGAAACGATCTCAGCTTACTGCAACCTCCATCTCCCGGGCTCAAGCAGTTCTCCTGCCTCAGCCTCCCAAGTAGCTGGGACTACAGGCACATGTCACTATGCCTGGCTAATTTTTTGTGTATATATATATATATATTAGTAGAGACGGGATTTCACCATGTTAGCCAGGATAGTCTTGATCTCCTGACCTTGTGATCCACCTGCCTCTGCCTCCCAGAGTGCTGGGATTACAGGTGTGAGCCACTGGCCCTGGCCCATCTCTTACTTTTTTATCCTTAAAGGTTGTGGAAAACCACTGATGATTTGAGGCATCAAATATACATTTTAAAGTATCTCACTGGATGCAGGTCAGTGGCCATGTTTCCAGAATGGAAGCAATGGGGAACCCAGTAAGAGGTTTCTCTGGGAGAAAATGGAGAGAGCTACAATAAAGATTTGTGGAGAGTGTAGCTGTATGGCACACTGTTCAAAGGGCCCAGTGTTTTCAAGAGAGGATAAAGATAAATAATCTAGAAGAAAGAATAAAGAGCAAATAGTATACATATTCCACTTCCAAGTATTTACAGTAGAGGAGAGACAAGGAATAACAAAAAAATTAGGCCAAAAGATACTAAGAATTCAGGACAATTTCTGAATTTGTACACTTCCACCATAAATGTGATAGTGTTTTAATTGGCTCACAAGTTGTTGCTGCTTCAAGTTGTATTCATTCTCTGAATAGAGTTATAAAGGAAAGTATTACCTTTTGGAGTTATATTCAGACATGCTGCTGATGAACAATCGGTGTAAGTATTAGACTTGCCTTTGGCTACATGCGTCTGTTTTGCATACATCTCTTCATCATTCTTTTTCCTGTGAAAGATGGATGGAAAATGATTAAAGAACAGAGGAGTTGGGACTTTGAGTTAAAGTAGTTTTTTGGAGCTGATTACATACTACTAAAGTTCTTATATAAATAAATGAAAATCACTATTATCAACAGATTAGTCTATGGGTGTGTATATTTTCACAGAAACATAATACCATTACTACTGTTAATTCAGACGTGCACTATGTTCTAGAAATTGATGAAGTACTTTCCATATATTAATACACATAATGTGTATAAAACACTGCAGAGAATTCCAGTCTTGCTGCTCCTTATTTCTCTCTATTCTAGAGTTAAAAGAATATCTTATAATTTTCATGTTAATAAATGTATATGTTTCATCATTGCATGCCATGAGGCATGACAATAAACAGCATTCTGAAGGTTTACTCTAACTCACTGCTTTACTAATTATAAGTCTGGCTGCTCAGTCTCTTTATTAATGTTGTAGTTGGACTAAAAGCAGGATATTGTCGTGTCTGCGTTATACATAGAAATAACACTGGACAATACGGTTGGTTATAAGCCAGAGGGAATAACTCAACATTGGCAGAATGGGTGGATTAGAGACAGCATAATTGGTTTCTTTCATCTTCCAATTGTATTATTCCTCCAAGGAATCTCAGAGTGCAGTGGCTCAAGAGAATGCCTAGGATGATTCTGCCCAGACTAAGAAATGCCATGTTTTAGCCTCTTGATGCAATTAGCCCTGAAAAGATGTTGATCATTCACTCTACAAATAGTTGCTGAGAGTTTACTACAGTCAATAGTGCCATTTTCAGTCCTGTTAGGGGTAACAGCAATTAAGTGCCCTTGGCATAGAGCACTAATGAGGCACTGTGGAATATTCATAGAGAATAAATAATAGTAATTTCGTGTGGAAAGTTTACTTTCTCATCGTCTACTTTCTCCGAGACTTATTTTTCTTTAATGCCTGATGCCTCCAAGATAACAAAGAACAGTGAGTGAGATTAGATACACATGAACTTTAAATAAAAGAAACTTTATCATAAAATCAGATTGAACCATACAAAAAAATGGCAATATTCAAGCATTACTAACCTACAAAAAATAAACACTATTTTATAATTCAACCAAATAATACACTTTTATTGTAGAAAAAAATATATAAATAATGAAAATGGTGGTAATGCTTTAAGTCCTACCACCCAGGGGCTTCTACTATAATTATATTTGTATATTTTATCTCAATCTTTATTCTGCATATTTAATGCAGCTATGACAATTCCTTATAGACAATATTGTATCCCATTAATTTTTTACTCCTCAAATTCTATTTTCCAATTGTGAGAACTTGCATACATTACTAAGCTCATCCACAAGATAGGCTAATAATAGGATCTAACTCATAGAACATTGATCCAACTTAAATCACATGCCAGCCACCTTGTTAGTGTTCAAAAATGTTAACTATTATTAATAAAATAGAAGAAATATTTGTCATTACAAATCTTAAAATCTTTTTTAATGGGTATATGAGGTACATATCTCATTATGTGAATGTCTATTTATTATACTTTTATTATACAGCATTTAGACTTTTTCCTACGTTTTGCTCAAATAGTAGTCAAATTATACTTTTTTATTTACTGAGAATAACATGCCATCTGTTGTACAATGTCCATAAAGATCAAAGTTTGCGGGAATGTCCCTAAGATATTTACATTTTTTCCCCATTCTAAAAGAAAGGGAAGAGTAAGAGTTTTAGAATTAGAAATTCCTGATTTCGAAGTTTTGTCTACTCCTTGTTTGCTGGTGTCATTAGGATAATTATTTAATTATTTTAGCCATAAGCAGTTTGTTCACTGCTTAGTGTTTAGTAGTTAACCTAAAGGTGATTCTTCTTATTTTTAATGGTATATGGTCATTCTCCAGAAAAAGCGTCTTCCATTTCTGTATTTTTGATTTTAATGATACATATCATTATATATGTTTAATGAAACATATCACTAAACTGCCTCTATTATCTAATAATAGTATTACTATGTAATAATATAATGTAGTATTATAAAGTAATGTATTATTATATAATAATAGTATTACATAGACAACAGAGACAGTTTAGTGTAATAGTAGTAGTACATCTCTGATCTAAAGTTGACCAATGTGCCATCTCAGTTTTGGCAACACAAAAGGATCCTCAGCAACAGCTGGTCATTCAATGCTTTATTCTTTCTTGTGCTGCAAGTTAATGATTAACATGCAGATTAGTCTGTTTTCACAATGCTATAAAGAACTGCCTGAGACTGGGTAATTTATAAACAAAAACGTTTTAAAAGACTCACAGTTCTGCCTGGCTGAGGAGGCCTCAGGAAACTTACAATCATGATGGAAGGCAAAGGGGAAACAAAGACCTTCTTCACATGGTGGCTGGAAAGAGACAGCTAGCAAGAGCAGGGAAAACTGTCTTATAAAACCATCAGATCTTTTGAGAACTCACTATCACAGGAACATCATGGGGTAAACTGCCCCCATGATCCAATCACCTCTCGCCTGGTCCCTCCTTCAGCACGTGGGGATTACAATTTGAGGTGAGATTTGGGTGGGAACATAGAGCCAAACCATTTTAACACATTTGCTACTAAGTGGCAGATACAGAGGACAAAGCAACTGCATTAGTCAGTAGTAGAAAAATTCAGTTGGGTAAGTTTGTCTTGTGCCCTCAGAAATGTGATATTTCTTAATTATTGATGAAAAATACCAAGCATATCAATCTTTTTGAAACGAAAATATATTTGTATCTTTATTTTTTTTAAATGCAGTGCATGCTCAATATAGGAAATGAGAAAACAGAGATAAACAAAAAATAAACAACAAACTAGAACACATAATTCTTACATTTACCCAAGAAATGAAAGCTGTGAGATGTGAACACCATGATGTATAATTCTTCCAGATGGTGTTCATTACTCCCTCTCTCTGTTTCTCTCTCCTCTCACATATCACGCATACTCTTTATATCTCTCCCTATATAACTCGTATTATGCATACTCTTCTGACACTAACTTTTCACTTAATGATATATTGCAAACATTTTCCAAAGCCAATCAGACTTTCCTTATAGCATCATTTTCAATCACTCAATACTATTCCTTTCCCTAATTGTAGTAAAATAGCTCCTATATTTGGACATTTAGTCTTCCCATGAATTTCTTTTGAATGTCAATTTTCTATTCTTACTATTAAGTAGTTTCCAATCACCTTATTCATTGAAAATAACTGTATATGTTAGCATAGTATTTCAATCTCCAGTGATCACTTCTGTGTGCACAATATTTATCACATGATTATGATAATTTATATTACTAAAAATTAGAAATCTATATTTTTCTTTAAAGACCCCTGACAACCTTGACAACATGTCTATTATCATTTTAGCATAATTTATAGTGAATTCAGGTTGTGGATAGATAAGGAATTGATCATTTACAAGAAATACCTCAAAATACATCACCCAAACGTAGTAAATTATAATATGTCAGATATACATCTGGGAGATATTGAACTCTGTATTAAGAAAAAGAGATTGAATTAACTGATGCAAAGTCAGGTTATTTGTAAAAATGCACCAATTTTTTTTACAAAAATTATAGATTTAGCAATCTGAGATGCACTTATGTTGAATAGAAGATTGCTGGAGCAATGATCCTGTGAAAACTGGCCTTTACCTGGGATTAATGGTCAATTCCTCAGTTAATGTCCTGAATTTTCTGGACCAAAGCAAAAGTCATCTGTAGTCTTACCAGTCATTAACTGGAGTAATGATGGATTTTTCTAAAAGCATCATTGCTGCCATGACAATAATTGGCACTTTCAAGAGCTTGCTTTATTTTTCTTGGTTGTTTACTCTAGACTACAGATCAAATGGCCACTGGGAAGAATTACTCATTTTCAAATCCATAATTATCAAATGCCATATATAAGGATATAAACATGCAAACCCATATATTTAAGTTCTTAAGTGTAGAAAGTGAACAAGAAGCTCTGTTAAATCTGTATTGACTGAAGCTGGGATGTAATTGTTTCTGGTCTATGGGGGCTCTACATTTATTTTCTGAGATATAATACATTCTACTGGAAATGTGGAATTTTATGTTAATATATAAATACTTATACACAAGATGGATGTATAACTACTTTGAATGACATATGTGTGGGTTAGACTCTTTTGGTAAATAGCCTGATTGAACATAGCTTGGGAATAATATGAATCTTTTAAATAGTTTTGTATGTTTTGGTTATCTAAATCTAAGAGAAAAAGGAGGTAGTTTCTTATCTAGACTCTTCTGTGAGTCAAGCCCTCAAATAAATGTACATTATTATTGGAGGTAATCTCCATTTTGTGGATAGTCTCTTTCAGTATTTAGCTTCAGTCACAGTTCAGTTTTTTCTTCTATCTCATTTCCTCTCGGATCTATTCAAAATATTATTTAAACTTTGGAGTAAATAAGGAATCAATTACCAGTGTCCTATTAAAAATAACTGTTTAACTTTTTAAACTTTTGCTTTTCTCCTCAACCTATCACTTTGAGAGTAAAGGATGGTTCTTGAATCAGATCTTAAATTCAAAGATGACATCACTGCCTCAACATTTTCAAATTATTGTCACTTTCCAAAGAAGCCACCTGGTGACTATTTTTAAGGACATTGGTTTGTATAATTGATATAGTTGATGACTATGGAAAAGAGTCATGTTAATACCAATGAGGTTAATAGTGATGACAATTATAATTCTTTACTGATATTTTCCAAAGCATAACATTAGACATCTTACAATCTCCTTTAATATTTTCTTTAAAAAGCAAAAACAAACAAACAAACAAACAAGCAAACAAAAAACAGGAAATAGATATTATTTTGCTATTTTTGAGATGAAGAAGTCAAGGTCTGAATTATTTAATTATTTGCTTTAGACTCAGACCTGGATCAACTCATTGCTCTGATATTTTTGCTAGACGAGCAAGAAAATTACTTACTTGGGACTCAATTTCTAATTATTAAAGATTCATAAACTTCCTTCGGGTCCAAATTCCATGTTCTTGCTTTATTAGGAGTTTTCAAAAGGATAGATGGTGTATTTTGTCTGCCTATCCAATGATTTTGCAAGCCGTTTACAACCTTATAATAAATTCTTTCTGCTTAAATCAGCTAATGTGTATTCTGTTCTTTGTGACTGAATGCTTTCGTTAACTTAGAGCTCTTTAATAAATAAGTCATTTCACTTATTTGTTCATTGGTATGAACAAGAGATAAAATGCCCTCAAACAACTTGTATAGTCAAATAATTGATAGCTAATATTTACTAAAGACTTATCAGACACTTAAGGGTTTTTCCAACACAATATTCAATGTTGACAATCACTTATGTATTAGGACTGATTATGTTCTTGTTGAACATAAGATGAAGAAACTGAGTTTTAAAGAAGTCAAGCACATCCCAAGTTTATTAAGCTTATAAAGTGCACAAATAGCTTTTGAATTCAGGTGGTTTGACTTAACAATTAGAACACTGAGAAGAGATTTATTACAATCATCATTAACATAATTAATTGGAGTGGTGGCAAAAACCTGTGGTTCCAGCTACTTTGGAGGCTGAGGTGGGATGATTGCTTGAGGCCAGGAGTTCAAAACCAGCCTGATCAATATAACAAAATCCTGTCCCTAAAAAAAATTACTAACATACACCAAATTAATTGCAATTACAATGAAGATGATGAAGGAGAACTACAAGATATTGGAGAAACATGTATACAAGTTGGAAATGCTGATGACCGTTGAAGGTTTTGATGGTTTTATGTGTATATTTGATGGAGTTGGGTAGGAATAATTGATTTATATTTGTGTTTTTAACAATGTCACTCCAACTGCTAACTAAAATATGTTTTGGAGATTGAGCTAGCCCAGATGTTCAGAAACTGAAATGGACGTGGATTCAGCTGTGGTATTGGCAGTGGGAATGGGGAAAAATGGAAAAACAAGACTGATATCTCATAGAGAGATTCAAAAAAATGCAATGATTAACTTAATATTGAAAATGAGAGGAGGGAACCTGTTAAGGGTGACGTCCAGATTTCCGGTTTGTGAAAGTAATGAGATGGTGGTGCCATTTACTCCATGTTCATGTCTACAATTCCAGGACACATCTTTCTGGCATAGGAGTGGCAGAATCATGAAGAAGTAGTAGAATTGTACAAAGAATTTTGTCACCAATATCCCTGACTTAAAAATTGCATGCTACATTTTTCTGAGGAAACAATGTTAGTGAGTTCCACAATTCTGAAAAAAAGACTCATATCTATTTCCCTGTAGACCTATTAATCTTGTTTGGCTTTATTCCATACATCGACAGCAGTCAAGCTTTAGCAGTAATCTTTTTTGGAAAAAAAAAAAAAAGAAACTTTTACTAACATCTTATAAAGTTAGTCTTTGGAGGGGATGGAAGTCACCATAGCAGTTTTTAGCTGCTTTGAACTGCATTTTGCTCATCTTAAAAATAGATCCTGAACCACAAAGTCACCATGCTGTAAGAAAGCACAAAGAAAAGAAATTTAAAACACTTTTCATATTAAAAAATATAGCTATTCTTATCATCATTTGAAATGGATATTTTGGATTCCTAAAATGTCAATTAAATCTTAAATTTATAATTCGAATGGAAGGAACATACTACCTGTCTTAAATATGGTCTTAAAATATTTAAAAATTAAAGTTCTAAAACCTTTATAGTGACGTTTTACAATATTTTTGCATCAATAAATCCCATGATTTAAAAGTGTTTGTTTATTGCACAAGTACTTTTATTAAATAACAACAGCTTTTCTGTTATAAAACAATATATAAGTGCTAAATAGAATGGTTATGAACACAGTGATTTATATCAGCATAGTATAGTGATATAATTTCAGCCCAAGCAAATAGCCTTGATTTTTACTTAAATAATGCAACTTTATAACAGACCTATTGTTCTTTGAAATAATGAAAATAGGGCATAAAGTGTTAGTGGTGGCGCATGCTTTATTTTGAAGTATTGAAGAGTAAATTTTAAATTGTGTTTTACTGTTTTAATGGAGAACATGACATTCGATACACTAGGATTCAGACTGGATATACTTAATTTGGAGAAAAACGGGACATTTGGTACAAAAGGCAGAGAAGCTTTTTATTTGAAAAGTGGAGAGGTAAATGGGTGGAGGTGAAGATTCAGTTTTTTCCTTTTTTTTTTTTCTTTTTTTTTTTTTTTGGTGTCTTAAAAATCCCTTATGAATGCCTTTCCTTCAAGGTCATGTGAACACAATGAAACAGAAACCTCAGCTTTGTATTGAGATTGCCAGTTATCAAAAAATTCCTTCTTAAGTACTTGTCTGCTCAATTTCATGTCTGGTACTAATCTGTTACTAAAGTCAAAAACAAGGGGAGAGTTACAATCTCTTGAACTGTTATTTTGCTAATGCCATTGACTTCTGTACGGACATGATTCTTGCTTTCTTAGAAACATTTCCAGGCATTGAGAGAGTCAACCACCTCAGGTTCCTGAAGTATAACAGGAATGGCATTGGACATTGATGGGTATTCTATGTTAGACACAGAGGTGAGCACAGAATAGGCATTGCATTATTTGATCCTCATAACACTATGTGATAGTCATATTGTTATTAATATTTTATAAATTGCTTAGTGAGGTTATGTAACTTTCCCAGAAACACACAGCTAGTGACAGAGCCAGTCAATATGAACTCTCACTATTAACACTACCACTTTTTAACGCTACTACTTTAAGAGAGATAGATTTGTTTCAAAAAGGCAAAGATTCACTATATATATTTTTTAAAAGTCCCAGGACAATTCAGTTGGGCAGCCTAACTTGAGAGCCCAGGGTAAAGATGATGTGGTGTTTACTTTTTTCCTGCTCCAAATATTTATCAATGTTCAAGAGGATTTGGAAATTAACAGTGGATTTGTCATTCTTATTCCTGAGCATTGAATAGATGTTTCAATTTACTTCTGTGCATATGACAATATCCAATTATTAAACTTCACTAGCTTGAGAATTAAAGGACAAGTGTCATTATGAGCAAAGACTTGTGAGTTGAAGTCTAAGGAGTTATATATGCAAATAAGATATCTGCGTTAATCTTGGCTAATATTGGGATTTTATCTTTTAACTACTATTTATATATGCTAAACATGCTTATTTAAGCATACTTGCACATGGAATCCTGACTAAGCTTTTAGAGAATTGAGTTTCAAACACTTAAATTACAATTAATACAGAAGATAAGGAATTTTTTGTTTATTTGTTTGTCTGTTTTTTGTTTGTTTATTTTAGACAGAGTCTCACTCTTTCACCCCGGGTGGAGTTCAGTGGTGCAATCTTGGCTCACTGCAACCTCCGCCTTCCAGGTTCAAGCTATTCTCCTGCCTCAGCCTCCTGAGTAGCTGGGTTTACAGGCGCCCGCCACCACACCCAGCTAATTTGTGTAATTTTAGCAGAGACAGAGTTTCCCCTTGTTGGCCAGGCTGGTCTCGAATTCCTGACCTCAGGTGATCCACCGGCCTCGGCCTCCCAAAGTGCTATGATTATAGGGGTAAGCCACCGCACCCGGCCAGTTTGTAAAAAATTTTTAAACTGAAGAAAATTAGGAGATAATTTTGGATTGTGTAAAATTTCAAAGGAAGAAGGGTGGGAAGTAATATCAGTAGCAGAAATAAAACAGTAACGTTTAAAAATGTATACGTTAGAACTTTTTAATATTAATACATAGTATCTTCTTTCACTCTTACAGCAATGCTTAGAGACAGAAACTACTGAAGTCTCCATTCCTTAGCCAAGGACAGGGGCTCAGAGAGATTAAGTAATTTGCCCAAGATCACAAAGCTAGTACAAATGCTAGCCAGCATTTGAAACCAGCTCTCCCTTACTCCAAAGTTCCTTTTCTTAATACACCGGATGATCTGGGATTTTACTTCAAAATGTACAGGTGGTCATTACTTCTCCCTTTGTTGCTGCTGGCTCTACTCTTCCTTTTCATGAGAAGATACACTGACAATGTTCTTTTCCTGGCAATCCAAGAGCCCTGTGTATTCCTTTGGAAAATGTTATTTACCTGTCAATTAATATGTGAGATATTGTATTGTGTACTTGAGAGTTCTACACAAAGGAGACAGAGTCTCTGTGATACAGCAGTTTATAATCTTGCAAATATCAAAAGCCTGTGACATCAAGGAGCCTTGAAGGCTTACGTATTCTCTACCTCTTTACCAAAAAAGTACCTATTATTTCTCTCAATTGTGTTTCCACTGTCATGAATCACAATATTCCAAAGTTGGATATCCCATATTTCCCTTGCCATCTTGTCACAACAGGCAAGTAGGAGTAATAGGTGCATTATCTCTGCTTCAATACGGGTTGTCCAAATCCAAGGTCCACTACAATGTTTTTGTTCCCCATCCTATAATATTTAAAGTTTTTGTCATCTGACAGTACAGCCATTTCTTATAAAGCCTCACAGAGTCTCATTCTGATATCATAGTAGTCCTAGAATAAATCAGAAATTAGATTAGAAGGTGTGGGTCATCTTTCCTAGCGGTATCGTCCACACGGACTCTGAGGATGCCGCAGGGTGTCTCTGTGATCAAGTGCTTGCGAAGGGAAAACCCCGTCCTAAGCAGGCTGATGAAATGTGGCAGACTGAGAAAGTCGGTGTAATGTTTCTGTTCTCTATTGCATTCTTAATCACATTTTACTGCCGTAGGTTTTGATAAAAAGATACCAGTCACAATTATTTCACAAAATAATTCCCCTGTTACCTGCTAGTGTATGGGTAACTTGCATAGGGCAACTTTCTAGAAAATATTTGTCTTCCTATTCTGCTTGCAGTTATAGTTTAAAAAATAAAGTTAATAATAGAATCAGATGAATAATACTTTGTGGATTATCCAAAATGCATTGTCGTATTTTGTCAGAACTTCAAGATTTTTTTCACAGGTTGCTGAATAGTTTTTGTGTTCAAAATCGACTCAAAAATATCTTTTCTTTCTTTACACCTTGCACAGACTGGGGAATAAAAGTGTCCTAACATTAGTAGGCTGGTAGGGCTTCTCTCTAAAGAGTTCTTTATTCCTTTGTGATGCTCTGAGACAGGAAGCGTGGACATTTCATATTCTAAAGGAAAAACATATAATTTAGCAGCCAAACCACTCATTGGCGAAAAAGGATTCTATCTTTTGTTCAAACATATTATCACTATAATAAACATCTAACCTAGCTATTTTTTGAGACCTCTGGTTCAAGAGGAAGACTTAATGGAAGAAGGGGGCGTAAGAAATAAACAATAGGGCAAAGGGGAAGAACAAACAAGAAGAAATCGTATCAGAATATGAAAACCAAGGAAAAGAGAAAATGTAGCACAAAGGATAAACAAGGAAGGAGTGTATAGAAGCAGTTAAGAGCATGAGTTTTGGAGCAAACAGACCTGCATGAATTGCTGGCTGTGCCCTTGTTAGTTCTGTGACCTTGAACAAATTATTTAATCTTATTTGCCATCACAAAATGGAAGTGATAATCCTCTTTTTTGTTCTTCAAGTCGTTGTGAGAATTAAATGACTTTCTATGTAAAACGCTTAGTTCAATGTTTGGCATGAAGTCTGTCACTGCTCAATAAGCAGGAACTCTGAATAAGATTTCACTAGCTCCAGGAAAAAAAAAAAAAAGCGTGAGATTTCAGTAGGGTGGTAGATTGCCAGTCACTGCTGTCTCTAATATCATTCCAGGTCAGCTACATTCAATGCTGCTAACCTCTTAACTAGTCTCTAATTTTGTGTTAATGCTTTTGCAACTGCATATTTAGAAGTCCAGCAGGAGAACAATCTGACCCACCAGTCAACATTCGCATGTATCATATCTCTGAGATGAGTTTCTATAGAAGCTGATTCCACTTCATGTATTTGTCTGAGATAATGCAGCTTTGTGGCATTTCATTCTTCATGGACATCCTGGGAACTGATTTAAGGTGCACACATCAATCAGAGCCTAATCAAGCTCAAAGCCAGCAGTTTCTCAGGGGATGAGACAATCGACCATTGAGACCAGTTCAATCAAGGTGGCCCTTGGGTTCAAAGGCTGCCATCTGAAATAAATCTGGAAAGTGCCTTTTAAATTCAATGAGCACTGATGAAGCAGCTGCCCATAGGGAGACCCTGACTGTACAGTATAAATACATCTATCCCAGAGCAGCCATAAATAACACTGTCATTTTTATGCATAATTAACACAGAGTAGTAGCTAGTAGTTTGGCTGAATTATTATGACACATTCTAAGGCTACTTTTGTCTGTTCTTAGCTTTAGAATATAATAATGTTAAATTATTAGCCTATATGCTATGGTATGCGTGTGTGTGTGTGTGTGTGTGTGTGTGTGTGCCTGTGTGTGTGTATAAACATTTTTTTGTTGTTGTTTATTCTGCGTAGGAATAGTAAATGCAACTTGAAGAAAAATATTGGGAACCCCAATGGTTCTAAGTCCTTTGGCTCTCATTATTTAACATAAGGTCTCCCTGCAATAGGTGGATAATAAGCTAAACCGAAACCAAGGTTTTTCTTTTCCTATGGGACCTGCTGTAAGAGAAGGAGAGAAGCTTAGCAGGCAGAAATAGCTTAGCAAGCAGAAATGCCTTTTGAAGCCAGCAAGTAATCTTGATGCTTGAATGGCTGGTATGAGGTGAAGACTGCTGGGTGAGAATTCACTGCTGCATCTTTGTGGGACCTTTTCATTTAGTGCCTTCTTGTCTATGTAAAATAAAATAAACCAACTTTTGTATTTTTTATATTTCCATGAAGAAGTCCATTGGGTCCAATAAAATCATGCAGTTTTAAGTGCAGTCTGTTTCATATGGGATTCCCAACATGCATTCCCATTCAAAGGTCACTTGCTTGCTTACTTTTTGTGGCACATTTGAATTAATGATACATTTGATGTTAAATTACAACTTTCCATAAAGAAAACTTGATTGACAGTTATAATAACTCAGGTGCAATAATGTATCTTTCCTATGACTCTCCAAATAAACTCTGGGTCTGACTATTTGACTGCTATTTTCATTTTAAGAGACAATTTCTACCTTCAGAAATCCTCAGAAAATGAAACTGAATCAAAAGTCAAGAGAATAGTGTACACTCATAGACATTGTAAGTAATGAATTGTTAGGGTAAAACAATGCAAAGTTTACCATGGTATCAAATTTCTTCTCAGACAGGAAACTAAAATATAAATTCTAGGATAATTTGGCCATGCAAAAAAAGAAATCATGGGCAGGAATGACAATCAAGGTAATTCTCCCTCTAAATGCAAAGTAATTTCTCCAATCCAAAGCTCAAATAAGATCAGAGAATCAAGTGGTTTCTGTTTTAGCCTTAATCAAAGATAGTGATAATATTTTTTGAAATCTTGAGAGCAATGTAGTGCAAGAGAAAAGACTCTGATAGGCCGGGGGTGGTGGCTCACGCCTGTAATCCCAGCACTTTGGGAGGCTGAGGCTGGCGGATCACCTGAGGTGAGTTCGAGACCAGCCTGACCACCGTGGAGAAACCCCGTCTCTACTAAAAATACAAAAAATTAGCTGGGTGTGGTGGCACATGCCTATAATCCCAGCTACTCGGGAGGCTGAAGTAGGAGAATCACTTGTACTGGGAGGCAGAGGTTTCAGTGAGCCCAGATCATGCCATTGCACTCCAGCCTGGGCAACAAGAGTGAACCTCCATCTCAAATAACAACAACAACAAAAAAAAAAAAAAAAAAAAAAAGAGGAGACTCTGACATTTGGGTCAACATCATCCCATGCTTATCATTTTACAATTATGCAATTGTAATTAGTGCAAACACTATCACTTCCTCTGTGTTCCTCAATTTCTCTACCTAGGAAAAAGAATTAGTTGTAGTTGGAATGTGTCTTTTAAAAATGGCTTGGAAATGCTATTTGCAAATGCTACAGAGTACCACAGTTTATATTTACAGACATAAACTCACCCCTAAAATTAACGTCTGGAATCTTTTTGTATGTGGGACAAACAAAACAGAAAGTTATAGCTACAAACTGGACACCAAAAGTCACCATGACCCATGACTCCCATTATGTGTCCCATTATATGATGATGATGATGATAAACAGGTTAGTACCTTGAAAGGAAATGGACATAAATACAGTAGAATCTATGGATAGTTGGGAACTGAATGACCTTCTTGATATCTCTAAAGTAGGGATGTCGAATCCTTGGCTTCCCTGGGCCATATTGGAAGAAGAATTGCCATGGGCCACACATGAAGTCCACTAACACTAATGATAGCTGATGAGCTTTTAAAAATCACAAAAAAATCCTCATAATGTTTTAAGAAAGTTTGTGAATTTGTGTTGAGCCACAATTGAAGCCATCCTGGTCTGCCTGCAGCCCATGGGCCACTGGTTGGACAAGCTTTGTTCTAAGCTTTCATATTTTGCTGACCAAGTAGATCTGAGTTCTTCCACTGATGTTTTTTGAGTTTATGAATAAGCTCACTGATAGGGACATAGTGTCTTTTCTCTGAACTTACAGACCCAGATATTGCAATACACCTTTTTGCTCTTGGGGTCCACATAACCTACCCACATAACCTACCCACGTAAGGCATCTGTATAGCTGATAGTCCTAAAGATTTTCTAATTTATTGGGAGTAAATAGTATAGCAACACAATTTAAAATTAAATATTAAACATGCCTATCCTTCAAAATTGTTGCATCACATCTCTTCCCAGACTCTGGACTTTTGTGTTCATGCCTTGTCACCCTGCCTCGTGTCTCTCTGGTAGATATTGCTGCTTCTTCATGCAAAATATGATCAAGTCTCCTAGCAGCTTTAGAACAACTTCTCTCACTCTCCCTGTATTATACAAAGCAATCTGAGCCTCCTCAGAGGCTATCTTCAGCCTCAGTTACAAGGTTGTATTTGCATAACCAAATGTAGTAGTGGGAAAGGAATTGAGAGATCACCTGTGGCCAAAGATATGGGCCTTTTAGGCAATTGTAAAGATGTTAGGTTTTATTTCTAGCAAGATGCGAAGCTATTAGAGGGTTTTGAGAATAAGAGACAAATTAGCCCTAACATATATTTTGGCAGTATCACTCTGGATGACAAATAGAAAATTGTGTGGGAGAAAAGGGTAGTGGAATCAAGGAAACACTTTAGGAGGCTATTCCAATTATGCAGGCAAGGTAGAATGGAGGTTTGTATGAAGGTACTTAGTAGTTGAGGTGGTAAAAAATTGTCAGATTTAGAAATTGAAGATATAGCCCATAATATTTGTTTATGGACTGCATACAGCACATGAAGGGGAAAAAAAAGCCTTTTCAAGGTTTTTAGCCTCATCTGATGATATGGTTTGGCTCCGTATCCCCACCCAAATCTCATCTAAAATTGTAATCCCCACGTGTCAGAAGAGGGGCCTGGTGGGAAGTGATTGGTTCATGGAGGCAGATTTCCCCTTTGCTTTTTCGCTTAATGAGTGAGTTCTTACAAGACCTGGTCGTTTGAAAAGAGGTAGCACCTACCCCTTTGCTCTCTCTCTCTCCTGCCCTGCCATTGTACGACCTGTTTGCTTTTCCTTCACCTTCTGCTATGATTGTATGATTCCCAAGGCCTCCAAGTCCTGCTTTTTGTTAAGCCTGTGAAACTGTGAGTCAATTAAATCTCTTTTCTTCATAAATTACCCAGTCTCAGTGAGTTCTTTATAGCAGTGTGAGAATGAACTCACACAGAAAATTGGTACCAGGAGAGCGGGGAACTGCCATAAATATAACTGAAAATGTGAAAGCAACTTTGGAACTGGGTATCGGGGAGAAGTTGGAACAGTTTGGAGGGCTTAGAAGAAGACAAGAAAATGTCAGAAAGTTTAGAACTTCCTAGAGACTTGGAGGCCTCAGAAGAAAGGAAGATGGGAAAATTTGGAACTTCCCAGGGACTTGTTGAATGACTTTTACCAAAATGCTGATAGTGATATGGAAAATAAACTCCAAGCTGAGGTGGTCTCAGATGGAGATGAGGAACTTATTGGGAACTGAAACATAGATCACACTTGCTATGCTTTAACAAAGAGACTGGTGGCATTTTGCCCCTGCCCTAGAGATCTGTGGAACTTTGAACTTGAGAGAGATGATTTAGGGTACCTGTTTGAAGAAATTTCTAAGCAACAAAGCATTCAATAAGTTACCTGGCTGTTTCTAAAAGTGTACAGTCATATGTGTTCACAAAGAGATAATCTGAAATTGAAGCTTATGTTTAAAAGGGAAGCAGAGCATAAAAGTTTGGAAAATGTGCAGTGTGACCATGTGGAATAAAAGAAAAATCCATTATCTGGATAAGAAATTTAAGCCTGCTGCAGAAATTTGCATAAGTAACGAGGAGCAGGTTGTTAATAGCCAACACAACAGGGAAAACGTCTCCAGGAAATTTTAGAGATCTTCACAGCAGCCCCTCCCTTCATAGGCCCCAAGGTGTAGGAAGGAAAATGTGTTTCCTGGGCTGGACCCAGGGCCCTGCCACTCTGTGCAGCCTTGCAACATGGCACCCTCCATCTCAGCCACTCCAGCTCCAGCCATGGCTAAAATGGGACAAGCTACAGCTCAGGCCATTGCTCCCGAGAGTGCAGGGCACAAGCCTTGACAGCTTCCATGTGGTGTTGGGCTTGCAGAATGCAGAAGGCAATAATTGAGGTTTGGGAACCTCCACCTAGATTTCAGAGGATGTATGGAAATACCTGGAAGTCCAGGTAGAAGTCTGCTGCTGGGGCAGAGCCCTCATGGAAAACCTCTGCTAGGTCAGTGAGGAGGGGAAATGTGGAGTTGGAGCCCCCACACAGTCTCCACTGAGGCACTGCCTACTGGATCTGTGAGAAAAAAGCCACCATCCTCAAGACCCCAGAATGCTAGATCCACTGACTGTTTGCACTGTGCAGCCAAGAAAGCCATAGGCATTGAACACCAACCCATGAAAGCAACCGTGGGGGCTGAACCCTGCAGAGCAAGAAGCAGGGGCAGAGCTGCATAAGGGCATGGGAGCTCACTGCTTGCATCAGCATTCCCTGGATGTGAGACATGGAATCAAAGGAGGTTATTGTGGAATTTTCAGATTTAATGACTGCCCAGCCTGATTTTGGACTTGCATTGGGCCTGTGGCCCCCTTTTTTGGCCAATTTCTCTCATTTGTAACAAGAGTATTTACCCAGTACTTGTACCCTCACTGTATCTTGAAACTAATTAACTTGCTTTTGATTTTACAGGCTCCCAGGCAGAAGGGATTTGCCTTGTCTTAGATGAGACTGTGGACTTGGACTTTTGAGTTAATGCCAGAATAAGTTAAGACCTTGGGGTACTGCTGAAAAGGCGTGATTGGTTTTGAAATGTGAAAAGGACATGAGATTTGGGAGGGGATATGGGAAAACTGATATGGTTTGGCTCTGTGTCCCCCCTCAAATCTCATCTTGAATGTAATTCTCAGGTATTGAAGGTGGAACCCGGTGGGGAGTGATTGGATCATAGGGGTGAATTTCCTTTTTGCTGTTCTTGTGATAACTGAGAGAGTTCTCACAAGATCTGTTTGTTTGAAAATGTGTAGCACCTCCCACTTCTCTCTCTCGCTCTCCTGCTCCACCATGTTGAGATGTGCTTGCTTCTCCTTTCCTGAGGCCTTCAAATCGTGCTTCCTTTTAATCCTGCAGAACTGTAAGTAAACTAAACTTCTTTACTTCATCAATTACCCAGTCTTAGATAGTTCTTTATAGCATTGTGAGGATGGACTAATACATCTGCCAGTACTTGAAGCGGACACTGCTATGAAAAGGCAGATTGGGAAAATGGGTGAATCAAAAGTTTGGTGAAAACTTACTGAGTTTTAGAATGTGTTAGATATTGCATTGGAGATGTTAAATAGAAAATTGAATATGAGGTTCCGGAGATCGATTCAGGCTAAAGATTAAATGTGGCAGTCCTAATAATATAGATACTAGTTAAAGGCTTGAGATTGGACGAGATCATCTATGAAGATGAGTAAAGAAAGGGGAGAAAGTAGGTCTTCAAGCTAATACAGAGGACACTTTAATGTTTAGACATCAGGACAAGAGGGTAGAAAGTTGAAATAGAACAATGAATGTATAGAAGAACCAGCAGAAGTGGTGTTCCTGGAGCTGTGTAAAGAAAGTTGTTCAAGAAGATTAGAATGATTTATTGAATCAGAGGCTACTAAAAGGTTTAGTAAGATGACAACTAAGATTTAACAATTGAGTTGGCCAGCTAATTGCTTTGATAACAGCACAGCTGGTGAAATGGCAGAGTTTAAAATCTGATTGGAGTGCATACAAGAGAAAATTTAAGGGAATCAAGGGCAGAAAATACATGTAGATAACTCTCTGGACGATATTTCCTATAAAGAGAAAAAGGTGGTGAATGTTGATTAGCAGAGGTGAAATTATGAGAGGTTTCAGATTTTAAAAAATTTGTCTCAGCTGTTAATTTGTTTGATGGGAAATATAGTGTATTAATGTGCAAATGGGTTTGGTTTAGAAGATAGATAGTGAAAATTTTGGTGTAATAGAAAGGAGCAATTGCAGGAAAGAAGCCCTTGGGTGGATAGGTAACAAAATAATACCTTCCACTAATGTTTGTGTTCGACACAGGTAAAGGAAAAAAATGTTTAAAGCAAATCCTAGAGGCTTAAGAAAGGCTGACTATTATTGTCTAGCTACTTGCATATATTATTCATTCTCATTTTGGTAAACTACAACAAGATTTTTTAACTGGGAATTAAGATAGTTGAAAATAAGTTTAACAAACTTATGAAAGAGTTATTGCCAATTGTCACCCTCACTTTCACTGCTGGTATTGATTCTCTCAAGGAGGAACTCAGAACAGCCTGGGGCAAAGTGACTGTTGAGCCTAAACATCTCCTACAGAATGGCTTCCATATGGCTTCATTGAAAATTGATGGTTGTGGGAGGATGGGGTGAGACTCAAATACAGAAGCATTCGGCACAACTCCTTCCTCTAAGACGAGACTTGGATTTTCAGAACGATTGAAGCCCATTTCAGGAATTGGCCTCCATTCTAAGTTTTTATTGTTGTTGTTGGTTTGTTTAATTTGTAGACAACCATGCCTAAAATAAGCTTAAGCTACCAGGTAGCGAGCTTGAAATAATGCTACTCCATAATGAAAGTCATTGCCAATGGACAAGCAGAGAGCTGGCTCTTAAATTGCAGAGTTTTCAAGGACTTTCTATGGACTCCAGATGTAATTCCAAACTGGTTTTTCAGTAAGCCCGAAAGGACTTAAAATGGCCTATTTCCCCTGTTCTTTCTGGCAATTTACTCTAAGTACTGATTATTTTGTCAAGCCTTTTGAGCTCAAAGCTCTCACTGTAATATCTTCAGCCTTGATGGACTGTGGTTAGAGGAATAAGTGCTAGAAATGAAATGTCTTGTTTATTTAAGAAAAGAATCAAAAGTGAAACAGGGCTTGCTCTGCTTTGGGGAAAACTGAGTAAATGCTGATGAGCAATAATTGGGAGCCTTTATTTTAATATGAAAAATCTAATACAGAAAATCCCCATTGACACAGAATGGCAAGGCAAATGATTTCATTATAGAGTAAGGAATATCTTTAAAGTGGAAAGATCTCTCTTTATATTTTCTTCAGAAGTTTTAAGAAGAGGCACATATGAAGTATAAATCTATCATCCTTTATTCTCCTGACGTTAGTGAAGGGGTTGCCTCTTAAAGAAGTGGTGTATTCTTAGTACTCTCAAGTTTTTCGTCTTGTGGAGTTTCTCTTTAAATTTTAAGTAATGCATTTTTAAGAAATTGGACTGATGACAAAAAAAATCCTGACAATTTGTTATCAATAATTATTATGACAGATAATATCAAATATTTCAGTAATATTTTAAGCATCAATTTAATTGAAAGTTGTATCTGAAATAGCATTTCTTGAATAATATCACAACTAAGAGGGCAGTTGTTCATGTATTCTGCAAAATAGTAGTTACCAAAACAATGCAAGATATCATGGATCTCATTTACTGTGATTATGTATGTTGGAAAAAGGACTGCTTATTTCTACTTAATAATTATTTTTAAGCCCTTTATTGTGTGCTCAATGTGATACTACGTAGGCACTGAGGAAACAAGGGGGGAAAGAGGTGAAATGGCAAGAAGGCAAGAATAACAAAAAATATGATGTAATATGTTTTTTACTTAAAGATCTACAAGATAAAAATCAATATGTTGACACCTAAACCATCTTACCCACTGAACTGAGAACCAATATAAGCTTGCATTTATTCATCTTGCACACATATATTGAACTATGATTCTTGTCCTTAAATTATCTTAGCAAAAATGATAGTAATAATGAGAAATTATTAGCCCCCTGAATTCACTGTCTAGTGGAGTTCTTTTTTTTTTTTTTTTTGAGATGGAGTCTCGCTCTGTTGCCCAGGCTGGAGTGCAGTGGTGCGATCTCAGCTCACTGCAAGCTCTGCCTCCCGGGTTTACGCCATTCTCCTGCCTCAGCCTCCCGAGTAGGTGGGACTACAGGCACCCATCACCTCGCCCGGCTAGTTTTTTGTATTTTTAGTAGAGACGGGGTTTCACCATGTTAGCCAGGATGGTCTCGATCTCCTGACCTCGTTATCTGCCCGTCTCGGCCTCCCAAAGTGCTGGGATTACAGGCTTGAGCCACCGCGCCCGGCTACTGTCTACTGGAGTTCTAACATGGATTAGCTGTGTGACTACTGCTATGGTTTGGATATGGTTTATTCGTCCCCACCAAATCACATGTTGAAATTTAATCCCCAGTGTGGTGGTCTTGGGAGATGAGGCCTGGGGAGAGGTGTTTCAATCATCATTGGGGTAGATCTCCCATAAATAGATGCTCCCCCTGGGAGGAAAGGAGCTCTTGCTCTGTTTGTTCCAGAGAAAGCCAGTTGCTAAAAAGAGCCCCACACTTCCCCTCCTCCTCTTGTTTCTTTTCTCATTATTTGATCTCTGCACGCACTGGGTCCCCTTCTCCTTCTGCTGTGAGTGGGAGCAGCCTGAGGCCCTCACCAGATACAAAATCTTGAACCTTCCAGCCATTGTAACCCTGAACCAAATGAGCTGTTTTTCTTCGTAAATCTTTAGCCTTAACCTATCTCCTGAACCTCATATTCGATTTTCTATTCAGCAACTCCAATGCAATATCTAACACATTCTAAAACTCAGTAAGTTTTCACCAAACTTTTGATTTACTCATTTTCCCAATCTGCCTTTTCATAGCAGTGTCCACTTCAAGTATTGGCAGATGTATTAGTCCCTCCTCACAATGCTATAAAGAACTATCTAAGACTGGGTAATTGATGAAGTAAAGAGGTTTAATACCCGGCCTTAGGTATTCCTTTATAGTAACACAAAACAGACTACGACAACTGCGAATTAAAGATATTTTTGCTAAAAGGTGATGCATGGGTTCCTGGAAAAATTGTATCTCTGTCAGATTGTGCACTAAATATAGCAGTGTTTATAGGAACAAAACAGAATATTTGGCAGATCACTCCAAACTTATGCAGATCTATAATCAGAACACTTAACAAAAATAATTGCAATCCCAATAAAAATTCCAGAAATAGTTAAAATATTTGTAGTTAATAAATGCTGCAGAAAACGTAGGACTTTATGTTGATCATTTGGGAAGACGAGTGTTATTTGATAGAGTAGGATATAAAGAAAATTTGAGGCTGTGGAGCTATGGAGATAAAGAAAATTGCACAAGGATAAGGAAGAATTGCATAATCAGCCTTCTAGCCAGATCATGTGGCCAAACTAAGTGTATTAGTCATTTCTCATATTGCTATAAAGAACTACTTGGTACTGGGTAATTTATAAAGAAATGAGGTTTCATTGACTTACAACTCCATAGGCTGTACAGGAAGCATGGCTGCGGAGGCCTCCAGAAACTTACAATCATGACAGAAGGTGGAAAGGAAACAAGCACATCTTCACATGGCAACAGGAGGTAGGGGGAAGTGCTGTAGACTCTCAAACAACTATATCTCATAAGAACTCTGTCACAAGAACAGCAAGGGGGAAGTCCACCCCCATGACTCAATAACCTCTCACCAGGCCCCACTTCAATATATGGGGATCACAATTTTTTTTTTAATTTTAAGATACTTTATTACTAAAACCTGCTAATGATTATCTGAGCCTTCAACAAATCATAATCTTTTTGCCAGTGGAGGGCCTTCCCTCAATGTTGATGATTGCTAACAGATCAGGGTGGTGGTTGCTGAAGGTTGGGGAGACTGTGACAAATTAAAATAAGACAACAATGATGTTTGCCTCATTGATTAATTCTTCCTTTCAAGAAATATTTCTCTGTAGCATGCAATGCTGTTTGATAGCATTTTATCCACAAATTTCAAAATTGCAGTAAATCTTCCCAACTGTGCTGCTGCTTTATCTAAGTTTATGTAATATTCTGAATCCTTTGTTGTCATTCCAACAATTTTCCCAGCATCTTAACCAGGAATAGATTCCTTTCAAAGAAACCACTTTCTTTACTCATCTATAAGAAGCAACTCCTCATCCATTCAAGTTTTTTTTTATGAAATTGCAGCAATTCAGTCACATCTCCGGGCTGCAATTCTTATTTTCATTCTGTTGCTATTTCTATCACATCTGCAGTGACTTCCTCCACTAAAGACTTGAAACCCTCAAAGTCATTCATAAGGGTTGGAATCAACTTCTTCCAAACTTCTGTTAATACTGCCATGTTGACACCTTCCATGAATCATGGTATCTAGAATAGAGAATCCTTTCCAGGAAGTTTTCAATGTACTTTGCCCAGATCCGTCAGAGGAAGTACTATCTATGGTAGCTGGAGCTTTACAAAATGTATTCATTAAATAATAAGATGTGAAAGTCAAAATTATTTCTTGGCCCATGGGCTGAAGAATGAATACTGTTAGCAGGCATGAAAACATTAATCTCCTCGTATATCTTCATCAGAGCTCTTGGGTAACCAGAATCTTTTTTTCTGAGCAGTAGGCCTCAACAGTGGGATTAAAGTATTCAGTTTACCATGCTTTCATCCAGGCATTGCTGTTTCATTTATAGAGCAGAGAAAGAGCAGAGTTAACATAATTTGTAAGAACTCTAAGCTCTTTTAGGCATTTTATTTTATTTATTTATTTTTCTATTTTACTTTAAGTTCCGGAACACATGTGCAGAATGTGCAGGTTTGTTACATAGGTATACATGGGCCATGGTGATTTGCTGCACCTATCAACCTGTCATTTAGATTTTAAGCCCTGCATCCATTAGGTATTTTTCCTAATGCTTTCCCTACCCTTGCATCTCACTCCCTGATAGGCCCTAGTATGTGTTGTTCCCCTCCCTGTGTCCATGTGTTCTCATTGTTCACTCTTACTTATGAGAACATGTGGTGTTTGGTTTTCTGTTCCTCTGTTAGTTTGCTGAGGATGATGGCTTCCAGCTTCATCCAAGTCCCTGCGAGGGACTTGATCTCATTCCTTTTTACGGCTGCATAGTATTCCATGGTGTATATACACCACACTTTCTTTATCTGGTCTAACATTGATGGGCATTTGGGTTGGTTCCATGTCTTTGCTATTGTAAATAATTCTGTAATAAGCATATCTATGCATGAATCTTTATAATAGAATAATTTATATTCCGTTGGGTATATATCTAGTAATGGGATTGCTGGATCAAATGGTATTTCTGGTTCTAGATCCTTGAGAAATCACCATGAAGTCTTCCACAATGGTTGAATTAATTTACATTCCCACCAACAGTGTAAAAGTGTTTCTATTCCTCCACAGCCTCACCAGCATCTATTGTTTCTTGACTTTTCAATAATCACCATTCTGATTGGCATGAGATGTTATCTCATTATGGTTTTGATGTGCATTTCTATAATTATCAGTGATTTTGAGCTTTTTTTCATATGTTTGTTAGTTGCATAAATGTCTTCTTTTGAGAAGTGTCTGTTCATATCCTTTGCCCACTTTTTGATGTTTTTTGTTGTTGTTTTCTTGTAAATTTGTGTAAGTTCCTTGTAAATTCTGGATACTAGACCTGTGTTGGATGGGTAGATTGCAAAAATTTTCTCCCATTCTGTAGGTTGCCTGTTCCTTCTGATGATAGTTTCTTTTGCTGTGCAGAAGCAGAAGCTTTTTAGTTTAATTTGATCCCATTTGTCAATGTTGGCTTTTGTTACAAATGTTTTTGGTGTTTTCATGATGAAATCTTTGCCCAAGCCTATGTACTGAATGGTATAGCCTAGGTTTTCTTCTTGGGTTTTTATGGTTTTGGGTTTTGTAATTAAGTTGTTAATCCATCTTGAGATAATTTTTGTATAAGGTGTAAAAAAAGGCATCCAGTTTCAGTTTTCTGCATATGGCTAGCCAGTTTTTCCAGCACCATTTATTAAGTAGGGAATCCTTTCCCCATTGCTTGTTTTTAACAGGTTTTTCGAATATCAGATGATTGTAGATGTGTGGTGTTAGTTCTGAAGTCCCTGTTCTGTTCCATTGGTCTATATGTTTATTTTTTTACCAGTACCATGCTGTTTTGGTTACTGTAGCCTTGTAGTATAGTTTGAAGTCAGGTAACATGATGCCTCCAGTTTTGTTCTTTTTGCCTAGGATTGTCTTGGCTATACAGGCTCTTTTTTGGTTCCATATGAAATTTAAAGTAGTTTTTTTTCTAATTCTGTGAAGAATGTCAATGGTAGCTTAATGATAATAGCATTGAATCTATAAATTCCTTTTGGCAGTATGGCCTTTTTCATGATATTGATTCTTCCTATCCATAAGGATGAAATGATTTTTCACTTGTTGTGTCATCTCTTTTTTCTTTTTCTTTCTTTTTTTTTTTTTTTTTTTTTTTTTTTGAGACAGAATCTGGCTCTGTTGCCCAGGCTAGAGTGCAGTGGTGCGATCTTGGCTCACTGCAACCTCCACCCTCCAGGTTCACACCATTCTCTGGCCTCAGCCTCCCAAGTAGTTGGGAGTACAGGCACCCGCCACCACACCTGGCTAATTTTTTGTATTTTTAGTGGAGACAGGATTTCACCATGTTAGCCAGGATGGTCTCAATCTCCTGACCTTGTGATCCACCCGCCTCAGCCTCCTAAAGTGCTGGGATTACAGGCATGATCTTATTTCCTTGAGCAGTGGATTGTAGTTCTCCTTGAAGAGGTCCTGCATGTACCTTGTTAGCTGTATTTCCAGGTATTTATTTTCTTTGTAGCAATTGTGAATGGGAGTTCATTCATGATTTGGCTCTCTGTTTGTCTATTGTTGGTGGGTAGGAATGCTTGTGATTTTTGCACATTGATTTTGTATCCTGAGACTTTACTGAAGTTGCTTATCAATTTAAGGAATTTTTGTGTTGAGATGATGTGGCTTTCTAAATACACAATCTTGTCATCTGCAAACAGAGACAATTTGACTTCCTTTCTTCCTATTTGAATACCCTTTATTTTTCTCTCTTGCCTGATTGCCTTGGCCAGAACTTCCAATACTATGTTGAATAGAAGTGGTGAGAGAGGGAATCCTTGTCTTGTGCCGGTTTTCAAAGGAAATGATTTCAGCTTTTGCCCATTCAGTATGATAATGTTTATGGGTTTGTCATAAATAGCTCTTATTATTTTGAGATATGTTCCATCAATACCTAGTTTATTGAGAGTTTTTAACACGAAGGGATGTTGAATTTTATCAGAGGTCTTTTCTGTATCTATTGAAATAATCATGTGGTTTTTGTCATTGGTTCTGTTTATGTGGTGGATTATGTTTATTGACTTGCAAATGAACAGTCTTGCATCCCAGGGATAAAGCCAACTTGATCATGGTGGTTAAGCTTTTTAATGTGCTGGATTCGGTTTGCCAGTATTTTATTGAGGATTCTCGCATCAATGTTCATCAGGAATATTGGCCTGAGTTTTCTTTTTTTGATGTATCTTCGCCAGGTTTTGGTCTCAGAATTATGCTGGCCTCATAAAATGAGTTGGGGAGTAGTCCCTCTTTTTCAATTGTTTCAAGTAGTTTCAGAAAGACTGGTACCAGCCCCTCTTTGTTCTTTTGGTAGAATTCGGCAGTGAATCCATCTGGTTCTGGGCTTTTTTTTTTTTTGGTTGGTTGATAGGTTAATAATTACTGTCTCAATTTCAAAACTTGTTATTGGCCTATTCAGGGATTTGGCTTATTCCTGGTTTAGTCTTGGGAGGGTGTATGTGTCTAGGAATTTATTTAAGCGTGTGTCTAGTTTATTTGAGTAGAGATGTTTATAGTATTCTCTGATAATAGTTTGCAATTCTGTGTGGTCAGTGGTGATATCCTGTCTGTGATTTTTTACTGTGTCTATTTGATTCTTTCCTCTTTATTAGTCTAGTTAGTGGTCTATTTTGTTAATGTTTTCAAAAAACAGCTCCTGGATTAATTTTATTTATTTGTTTATTTTTTATTTTATTTTATTATTTTTTGGCAGGGGACAGAGTCCCACTCTGTTGCCCAAGCTGGAGTGCAGTGGCACACTCGACTCACTGCAACCTCCACCTCCTGGGTTCAGGTGATTCTCCAGCCTCAGCCTCCTGAATAGCTGGGATTATAGGCATCCGCCACCAAGCCCAGCTAATTTTTGTATTTTTAATAGAGACGGGGTTTTGCCATGTTGGTCAGGCTGGTCTTGAACTCCTGACCTCAGGTGATCTGCCTGCCTTAGCCTCCCAAAATGCTGGGACTACAGGTGTGAGCCACCACACCTGGCCTTACAGATTTTTTGATGTGTTTTCCATGTTTCTATCTCCTTCAGTTCCATTCTGATCATAGTTATTTCTCGTTTACTGCTAGCTTTTGGATTTGTTTGCTCTTGCGTCTTTAGTTCTTTTGTGATGTTAGGGTGTCAGCTGGAGATCTTTCTAGCTTTCTGATGTGGGTATATATATATGTGTATGTATATATATATATATATATATATAGTTATTGGTCTGTTCAGGGATTTGACTTATTACTGAGATATATCTGTATCTATATCTATATCTATCTATATCTATATATATCTATATATCTATCTATATATATATATATCCCTCTTAAAACTGCTTCAACTGTGTCCCAGAGATTCTGGTACATTGTCTCTTTGTTCTCATTGGTTTCAAAGAACTTCTTGATTTCTCTGCTTTAATTTCTTTGTTTACCCCCAAGTCATTCAGGAGCAGGTTGTTCAATTTCCATGTACTTGTGTGGTTTTAGGTGAGTTTCTTAATCCTGAGTTTGATTTTCATTGTACTGTGGTCTGAGAGACTGTTATTATTTCAATTATTTTGCATTTGCTGAGGAGTGTTTTACTTCCAATTATGTGGTCAATTGTAGAATAAGTGCCATGTGGCACTGATAAGTATGTATATTCTGTTCATTTGGGGTGGAGTGTTCTGTAGGTGTCTATTAAGTCCATTTGATAAAGAGCTGAGTTCAAGTCCTGAATATTCTTGTTAACTATTGGTCTCAATCTGTCTAAGATTGACAGTGGATGTTAAAATCTTCCACTATTATTATGTGGGAGTCTAAGTCTCTTTGTAGTTCTCTAAGAACTTGTTTAATGAATCTGGGTCCTCCTGTATGGGGGCATATATATTTAGGATAGTTAGCTCTTCTTGTTGAATTGATCCCTTTACTGTTACATAATACCCTTTTTGGTCTTTTTTGATATTTGTTGGTTTAAAGTCTGTTTTGTCAGAGACTAGGATTGCAACCCCTGCTTTTTTCTGCTTTCCATTTACTTGGTAAATTTTCCTCCATCCCTTTATTTTTGAGCCTGTGTGTATCTTTGCGCGTGAGATGGCTCTCCTGAATACAGCACATTGATGGGTCTTGACTCTATTCAATTTTCCAGTCTCTGTCTTTTACTTGGGCCATTTAAACCATTTACATTTACTGTTAATAATGTTATGTGTGAATTTGATCCTGTCATCATGATGCTAGCTGGTTATTTTGCACACTAGTTGATTCAGCTTCTTCATCGTGTCATGGGTCTTCATATTTTAGTGTTTTTGCAGTGACTGGTACCAGTTTTTTCTTTCCATATTTTTAGTGCTTCCTTCAGGAGCTCTTGCAAAGCAGGCCTGGTGGTGATGAAATCCCTCAGCATTTGCTTGTGTGGAAAGGATTTTATTTCTCCTTCACTTATGCAGCTTAGTTTGGCTGGATAGGAAATTCTGGGTTGGAAATTCTTTTCTTTAAGAATGTCGAATATTGGCCCCCACTGTCTTCTGGCTTGTAGGGTTTCTGCCAAGAAATTCACTGTTAGCCTGATGGGCTTCCCTTTGCAGGTGACCTGGCCTTTCTCTCTGGCTTCCATTAACATTTTTTCCTTAATTTCCACCTTGAAGAATCTGATGATCATGTGTCTTTGGGTTGATCTTCTCGTGGAGTATCTTAGTGGTGTCTGTATTTCCTGAATTTGCATGTTGGCCTGTCGTGCTGGGTTGGGGAAGTTCACCTGGATAATATCCTGAGGTGTGTTTTCCAACTTGGTTCTATTCTCCCCATCTCTTTCAGGTACTCCAATCAATTGCAGGTTTGGTCTTTTTACATAATCCCATATTTCTCAGAGGTTTTGTCCATTCTTTCTCATTCTTTTTTCTCTAATCTGGTCTGAATCCCTTGTTTAAGCAAGATGGTATTCAAACTCTGATATCCTTTCTTTTACTTGATCAATTCGGCTATTGAGACTTGTGTATGATCCACAACATTCTCATGCTGTGTTTTTCAGCTCCATCAGGTCATTTATGTTCCTCTTTAAACTGCTTATTGTAGTTAGCAGCTCCTGTAACCTTTTATCAAGGTTCTTAGCTTCTCTGCATTAGGTTAGAACATGCTTTTTAGTTCAGTGGAGCTTGTTATTACCCACCTTCTGAAGCCTGCTTCTGTCAATTTGTCCATCTTATTCTCCGTCCAGTTCTGTGACCTTGCTGGAGAAATGCTGCGATCATTTGGAGGAGAGAAAAGGCATTTTGGCTTTTGGAATTTTCAGCATTTTTGCATTGTTTTTTCTGATCTTTGTAGATTTATCTACCTTTGATCTTTGAGGCTGATGACCTTTGGATGGGTTTTGTGTGTTGGGGGGGGTCTTTTTTGTTGATGTTGTTGTTATTTCTGCTGTCTCTGTGTTAGTTTTTCTTCTAACAGTCAGGCCCCTCGTCTGCATATCTGCTGCAGTTTGCTGGGGGTCCACTCCAGACCTTGTTCATCTGGGGATTACAGGTGAAGGCTGTAGAACAGCAAAGATTGCTACCTGATCCTTCCTCTGGAAGCTTCATCCCAGAGGGACACTGGCCTGTTGCCAACCAGAGCTCTCCTGTATGAGGTGTCTGTCGACCCCTGTCGGGAGGCCTCTCCTTGTCAGGAGGCATTGGGGTCAGGGACCCACTTGAGAAGGCAGTGTGTCCCTTAGCAGAGCTGGTGCGCTGTGCTGAGAGAATGCCCCTTGTCAAGATCAGCCACTCTCTTCAGAGCCAATGGGCAGGAAAGATTAAGTCCACTGCACCTGAGTCTGCACCTGTCCCTCCCCACAGATTCTATGTCTCAGGGAGATGAGAGTTCTTTCTATAAGCCCCTTTCTATAAGCTGCTGGATTTCCTGCAGAGATGCCTCACCCAGTGAAAAGGAATCTAGAGAAGCAGTCTGGCCACAGCCGCTTTGCTGCACTGTGGTGAATTCTGCCCAGTCCAAACCTTCCAGTCTCCTTAGCAGTCAGGGGAAAACCACCTACAAAAGCCACAGTAATGGTGGTTGCCCCTCCCCTCACCAAATTTGGTCCCCGGTGGACTCCAAACTGCTGCGCTGACAGTAGAATTGCAAACCAGTGGTGCTTAGATTTCTGGTCTCCATGGGAGTGGGATCCACTGAATAAGACCACTTGGCTCCCTGGCTCAGCCCCCTTTCTGGGCAATTGTACGGTTCTCCTGTCTCACTGGAGTACCAGGTGCTGCTATAGTATTAAAAAACTCCTGCAGGTCAGTGCCTGACTGAACAGCCACCCAGTTTTGTGCTTGAAACCTGAAATCCTGGTGGTGTAGGCTCACAAGGGAATCTTCTGATCCACGGATTGTGTAAATTCCTGTGAAAAATATAGTACCCCTGGCAGGTAAAACAGTCACTCAGGGCTTCTTTGGTTGGGGAAGGGAGATCCCCCAACTCCGTGCACTTCCCATGTGAAGCAATGCCCCACCCTGCTTCTGCTCCCTCTGTGGGTTACGCCCACTGCCTAACTAGTCTCAGTGAGATTCACTGGGTACCCCATTTGGAAATGCAGAAATCACCCGCCTCCTGCATTGGTCTCTCTGGGAGCTGCAGAATGGGGCTGTTTCTATTCAGGCATCTTGGCCCCTGGTGGATCACAATTTGACATGAGATTTGCATGGGGGCACAGAGCCAAACCATATCACTAAGTGAAGAGAAAGCATGAAGAATAATTAGTCACCTCAATAGTACTATATTTCTCTATGGCTTGCTATGTTCAGCTGTTCCAGTGTACTCTGCAAAATATGAGTATTCCAGGAAAAAAATCATGTATGAACCAACACTATGTTTCTTATGCTGTCATTATTTCCTATTTGTCAAACACAAATGGGCTACGTTACATTTCAAAGACACATGTTGTACCACAGCAGATGATATATAGGAATTCAGAGAATGCTTAATAAGGAAGAGGTATTTTAAACTAAGCCATAAGAATGGAGTTTGAATAAATAAGAGATTAATCTCATATAGGAAAGACTAGTGTTGTCATTCAATACTAAATTATGACACTATATGCATAACTGGAACTACATTACAAAGTGTTCCGTACCTATCTGGGTGAATTGGTAAATAAATAGTTAGTTGTAAGTGTTTCAAGCAATTAAATATTAAGAATCACTTTTTTGTGTGTGTCTAGAGCATTCCTAAAGTTTATAATCAGATACAATGGGGTATAAACAACAGCGTTGCTGTTTTCAACTTTAACTGGTATCTTGTCATCTTTGCTGTCCCCTTTCCTTACTACCCACCTCCTGATCACAAAGACCTGCCAGTTCTACCTCTAAACCACACCCAGTCTCCACAGTCATGACCTTTGTCCAAGGCAACGGCAGATCTTCCACCACTTACTGTCATCTGATTGATTCTTTCTCTACATGGCAGCCAGAACAGTCTTCTGAAATGCAATTCTGGTCATGCCATTTCTCTGCTCTAAAGATCTAGACTGGTCATTAATAACATTTTTTTTTTTTTTTTTTTTGAGACGGAGTCTCGCTCTGTCACCCAGGCTGGAGTGCAGTGGCCGGATCTCAGCTCACTGCAAGCTCCGCCTCCCGGGTTCACGCCATTCTCCTGCCTCAGCCTCCCGAGTAGCTGGGACTACAGGCGCCTGCCACCTCGCCCGGCTAAGTTTTTGTATTTTTAGTAGAGATGGGGTTTCACTGTGTTACCCAGGATGGTCTCGATCTCCTGACCTCGTGATCCGCCCGTCTCGGCCTCCCAAAGTGCTGGGATTACAGGCTTGAGCCACCGCGCCCGGCCTAATAACATTTTTTGTAAAAGCTCCTTACCTTGGCTTATAAAGCTGCTCTCTCGCTGACTCTATGGCCTTATTGGGTATTGTTCATCTTTAATTTACTTCACTACAGCCTCCCTATCCATTTTCCTCTTTATAAAGCATATCAATGTTATGCTCTCTTCAGGGCCTTTCCCCTAGCTGCCCCCTCTAATTGAAACACTCATGTCTAGCTCTTCAATATGGAAGCTCTCTCTCATCCTTCAAAGTTCAACCTCAGGGGGTCTATCCTGACTCTTCTATCTATAGTGCCTTCTCTGTGACCTATAACGAACTCTCCATCATTCTTATATCACTTGATTTGCCTCTTATCCCTTAGTAACTACATGAATGTGTCTTTTTTATTTTATAAAATTTATATAATAATTATGTGTCTCCCTAACCCAATTAGATTTTGAAACTAGATTTTTAGCTCAACTAGGGCAAGGTTCTAATTTGTTTTGTTTACTATTACATTCCTATTACAGAGAACAATGTCTGGTAATACTATTTTCTTAATAAACAATAAAGGTATAGTTTTCTCTCATGCTAAATGGGAAAATAATGCTTACTTTGCGGGATGGTTAAGAAGACTCTGACACACAGTACAGATACTGTTTGCCAAAGATTTATTCACTTCATTGATTCCTTTACATCTAGAAATGCATTCTCTTTTAAATTAATGCAATGGTTGTATATTAGTTGCCTAGGGTGGTCATAAGAAATTATCACAAACTTGGATGGCTGAAAACATCAGAAAGGTATTGTCTCATAGGTCTAAAATCAAAATATCAGCAGAAGCAGGCTCGCCCGCATGCGTTCTCTCTCTCTCTCTCTTTCTCTCTCTCTCTCTCATTTCTGGTGGTTTCTAGAAATCCTTGAAATGCCATAGTTTCTGGCAGCATGATTCCAATCTCTGTCTCTGTCTTCAAATGGCTGTCTTCCTGCTCTCTGTGTGTGTATCTGTATCTCTGTTTTGTCTTCTTCTAAGGATGTCAGTCACTAGATGATGGCCTAGCCAATTCCGGTATGATCTCATCTTAACTAGTTACAACTGCACAGACCATATTTGCAAACAATGTCACAATCCAAGTTTCTAGGTAGATATGAATATTTGGAGGACATTGTTCTACCCAGTAAAGATTATTTTCAATATTGTTATAAGTTCATTGAGAATAGGGACCATTCATTTCTGCTCATTCTTGCATCCCCATGCTATCTAGCAGAGTTATTTCCTGGATTTAATTAGATAGATTTTTACTTATAATTTTGGAAAAAATCTTTGTTGGTCAAGCAGCAAAGAAAGAGTGCATCTGCATTAAAATACTGAATGGAAACTGTTGTTAAGAGAAGATAATAAGCCAGGTGGAGTGTATTTCCTCCAATAGGAAACTGTATAATTCAAAACTTAAGTTTCTGTGTTCTCATCATTTAGCCCCCATTTATATGTGAGAATGCATGGATGCATGTAGGTGAACAACACACACTGGTGCCTTTTGGAGGGTGGAGGGTGATGGGTGAGAAGAGAAAGAAGACAAGGAAAAATAACTAATGGGTACTAGGCTTAATACCTGGGTGATGAAATAATTTGTACAGCAGACCTCCATGGTACAGGTTTACCTATGTAACAAATTCACACTTGTAATGCTGAAATTATAATAAAAGTTTTTTTAACTTTAATTATTTTATTAAATTTTCCATATTGAGAACACCCTTCTTCCAGCATATCTTCTAAATACAGGAGATGTAGCAGTACAAAGGACCAAGAGGACTTCGCTCACTTGAGCTTGTCAATTCAAATGGAAGCAGCCAATTGAGCAGTGGCTGGCACCTCACCTCACAGTACTTTCTATGTGCTGCCCACCATGTTAGACCTTCCAAGGGTAGCTGCCATATTGCATTTCCCAGCATATCTTCTAAGTACAGGTTTGGGTTTGCATGTATCTAATGATTAGTGGTATTGCGCATTTGTTTTACATGCTTGTTGACCACATAGATGTCTTCTTTGGAAATGTGTCTGTTCGTGTCTTTGCCCACTTTTAAATGGGGTTGTTTTTCTGCTTGTTAATTTAAGTTCCTTATAGATTCTGGATATTTGACCTTTGTCAGATGCATAGTTTGCAAATATTTTCTCTCATTCTGTAGGTTGTCTGTTTAATCTGTTGATAATGTCTTTTGATGTGCAGGAGCTCTTTAGTTTAATTAGGTCTCACTTGTCAATTTTTGTTTTTATTGTAATTGCTTTTGATGTCTTTCTCATGAAATCTTTGCCTGGTTCTATGTCCAGAATAGTATATCCTAGGATTGTTATTTTTCAAGGGTTTTATAGTTTTAGGTTTTACTTTTAAGTTCTTTAGACCAGTGCATTTGTCTTGGACGGTGAGGGCTGGAGTCATAGTTAAGAAACACTTAATGAATTGGGCATTGAGCTTGGAAGGGTGGGAATGTGTCTTCCTCTAAGAAGCACACATTTCTGCAAAGGAATATTTGTTTTTTCATTCTTGCGTGTAGCAGTGATTGATATTTCTAGAGTGATATTTTAAGACACTTTACATAAATAAATAGAAATTTTACCTGAGAACTCATGATCTTGTATGCATGTGACTAATTCTTCTTAATGCCAATGGCTGTCCTTCAGTGGAATAAGCTGAAAGAAAATATGCGTTAAAAGCATGTAATTTATAAGGAAAATCTTCAACCCTATTTTTTCTATTTGAGGTAGGGGTTGATGGCAATGTATAGGAACTGGACTATAGCTTATAGGTTTTTAATAGCCTAACACCTCTCTCCTAATATGAGTTGGATAAGTACTAGAGAGTTAAGTAATTTTCCTACTGCCACATAACTAGATCTTCTATTCTTTACTATAGCATATTTTATTCTTGTAAAGAATGTTATCCCAGAAAAGTGTATGTATATTCTGTATAAATTCATCCCCTTTTACAGAGACATAATTTTGCAAGTGTTTGATATAAAATTTATGGATAAGAGACTACCTGTCTGGATGCAACAAGACTTGATGTAAAAATCAACCTCATTAGGAACCAAAAAGATGCAAATTCAAATCAAAGTTCAATACTATTACAGACATGAAAAATTAAAATTTGAAAATTTTGATAATTCCATGAGTTGGTTAAGATGTAGACCATCTGGAGCTCTCTTACACTGTCTGTATGCTTGTAAGAATATAAATTGGATTATCCAATTGGCAGACTCCACTAAGGCTGACCATACTAATCTCTATGCTTATAATAGCTTTATTTGTAAATGCCCCAAGCTGGAAACAACTCAAAAGGAGAATAAATAAATAAGTTATGTTGCATTTAAACAATGGCACAATACAGAGAAATGGCAATAGACTAGTACTACCTTCAAAAGCAAGGATGACTCACACTGAAGAAAGAACCAGACACCACAAGAGTAGATAAAATGGGATTCATTCACAAAAAAAAAAAAAAAAATTAAATTAAATTAATTTATGGTGTTATAAGTCAGGATAATGATAACCTCTGAGGAAAAGGGAGGCTAGAGAAATTGGAAGGTTAAAGGAAGAGGGCTTCTGAGGTTCTGGTATTTTTCTATTTCTTGATTCTTGTGGTAGTTACACGGAAGTGTTCACTTTGTGATAATTTTCTAAGCTGTACACTTACTATTTCTGTATTTTTTTCTGTATGTATGTTATGAGTCAATAAATTTACAACACAAGTTGGTGTGCAGAAAACTGAAAAATAAAGAAGATAATGATTAGATAAAATTTAAAATTGTAAGAATATTTTTAAAATGTAGGTCTTAGCTTAATTAAAAAGAAATTGATAGAGAGTGTATTGGGAATATAGGTGCTTACATTGCCAGTAACCAAGGATGAGACTAGAGTAAAAATTATTTTGAAATAGATTTTCACAGACTAGTTACCTAGCCTAGTGAACAGAAGTAAGATAAGAAGAAGGAAAAAAAGAAAAAAAAAACAACTTTTGAGAAAGTCAAGAATATTAGAGACCAGAACTGGAAGTAATTAAAATAGGGCATAAAAGCCAAAGACTTTCTGAGTAAGTGGCCTCTTTTGAAATAGGCAAGTCTCTTTCATGCTATATATCCGCTGCTTTCCTATCTACCTTAGCCCTCTCACCCAAGGGGACTCATAGTACAGTCTAACAGTCCTGTGCCCTCAAGAAATGGCTGGGGTGAAAGTGACAATTAAGAAGGATGAAGTTGTGCTAAAGAGGTAATAGGTTTGGTTCCCAAATATAGGACTAGCCTAACATATTACATTGACTCTGTGCTGATGACACATGGAAACTCTTGTAGTGGATGCAGGAAACCTTCTTCTTGAGATTGTACATTCATTGTCAGAATTTGTAATAAAGGAACAGAATCCTCACTTCCCATGTGGGTGTTTTCCTTGCAGACAAGAGTAGATGACATCTCCTTCCAACATGCTCTCATGATAGTTCAGGTTTCTCTTTTTACAGCACTTATCACACTTGTGATAATATTTCTCATATCTGCTTTTTTTCTGGACTGTACACTGCATAGGACAAGAACCACAATTGTCTTTCCACAGCTGGATCCTTACAGCCTTGCACAGTGCCTGGCACAAAATAAATGACTAAAACTTCTCCCAAATGAAATCAATCAACCCAAAAAATAAGCTGCTTTCCAAATTACAATAAAAAGCACTAACTTCAAACTCACTGAAATTGATTCTTAAAGTGGGCTATTCTGCAATTTTTCAATCTTCTTCAAAGTACTTATGTTGCTTTTTTTTTGCATCTTGTCAGATGGGTAAAGAAAGTCACCCGGGTGGTAACAGCAACACCTCTGGATATTCAGCACTTTCAAAACCTTTGACATATTTTCTAAGGAACCAGTTAAAAAAAAATCACATTCCCTGAGAATTCCCTTATCTGAATGTCCTCTTCTGTCTGACAGAGAGCAAGTTTCGTGCTGTCTTTCAGTTTCCTACCTTCTCTCCCATGCAGTTATAAGTTGCCCACTGAATGTTCATCAATTTGAATTGAATATTTTCACTGCAGAGAATTTCCACACTATTCACTTCATAGATATAAGAAATAGCTTTCCTCTCCATTCTAGTTAAAAGTCAGTGTGAGGAAATGAGTAACTGAGGGTGAATCTCAGTTGTGTGCATGAGGGTTCAAATGCAAATGAGAATTAGAAAATACATAAGACACAGTTTGATTTAGACCTATGATTCAAAACTGGATTAGCAACTCACACTTGTCATCACTTATTTTTGTCTGATGACTATTCTTATTTTAACTAAAAAATAGTTCCAGTCATGCTACCATATGACTCAATGAACAATGCAAATGACTTAACATGACAATTAAGTTCTATAACTCCCTAACACTGGAATTACTAAAGTGTTTCCCATCACAGGAAACAAATGAAAATTACCACGCTAAAATCATTTAAGTTTAAATGCACTAAATATCTTTTTGAGTTAAAATCATTAAGATTGGGAAGAGTTTAATGTTTTAAATGGAAAAACATAAAAAGAAATATATTAATTCCCTTTAAAATAATCTAAACAATGATTTTTAAATTACTTCAACAAGAGTTCTATATGGACTTAATTGGTTTGAGTAACTCAATACTTTCCAGTCTAGAATTTCTTCAGGGATCTCCAATTAAGTATAGTTGACTTAATTTCTATTTATATGAATTATCTATAGCTATGTAATAATATTACCAAAAAATTAGCCGTTTAAACCTCCCACACTTATTATCTTACAGTTTCACTGCATCAGGATTCCAGACAGGGTTTAGCTTGTTTTCCACATCAGTGTCTTACATGGCTGCAGTCAAAGAGTCAGTTATGTCTCGGTTTTTATCTGGCTTTGTCTGAGAAGGATCTTCTTCCGAGTTCATATGGATATTGACAAAATTCAATTCCTTACAGCCTATAATGATGAGGGTATTAGTTTCTTGCCATTAGCCAGTGGCTGGTCTCAGTTCCTTGCCACCATGGGCCTCTCCAACATGCCCGTTTGTTTCATCAAAGTTAAGGAGAAAGTGTCTCCTAGCAAGAGGGGTATTTAATCTTATGCAATGTAATCAGAAAAGTGACATTCCATTACCTTTACCATAATATATTGTTTAGAAGCAAATCCTGTGCCCTGCCAAAGGGAAGGAATGACATAAAAAGACAGGAGTATGAGGAGACAGCAATCATTGGGAGTCATCTGACAGTTTTGTCACATGTGTCAATGAAATGGGAATCAATGGCTCTTGCCTAGTTGATGGCTCTATTCCGACACTGCCCAGAAACATGCTACTTGATTTTCAGAAAGGTGGCTTTTCAGTTCAAAATGTGTATTTCCAGTGGTTTCCTGAATAAGATTTAATGGACTAGTAAAATTTGATTGAGAAGATGGTGGGAGAAAAAAAAAATGAGCAATTGTTATTAGATTGCCAACTTTAATTTTGCCAAAAATATATAAAAGGAAAATTAAAAGCAAATGTAATTATCATTTTATAAACTGAAGAATGATCAAATACCCAAAAAAGGTAAGGGCAAACATTTCAGAATAAAGAATCTGGGAATTTATTTTGTATTTTAAAATTCCATAATCATGTTTTTCTCTTTTCACCACAAACCAGTGAAAAATTAGTCACTATTTTTCAGATTGGCATTTGAGAACTACCATAGCACAGAAATGAGATTTTTTTCTATAATAAATTAAGATATACAACTTGCTTAACTCCTAAAAAAATTAACTAGATTTACTACTTAAATATGGAGCAAAGTAAAACTTTTAAATATGAAAGTGAACAGAGACCATGTAAAGGAAGCAGATGGACTGGAACATACCAGATGCCAGGAAGAAATGAGCAGAAACTAGGGCACTGGATTTGGCTGTAAGGTCTTTGGCCATCAAGTTGCCTTATGTAGATGACAAGTTTGGATAAGACAATGTGTGACTCCAACTGAGGAAAGATTATTTTTTTCTTTAGACTTGAATGCAATCAGAATTTAGCCCAAGAGTTCCTCTGTGAAGGACTTTTATCTCTTCCCAAATTATGAGCAATGGCTTGAAAACAGAGAGTTTTTTATATTTGCAAAGGAAATAATATTTTCTGAGACTTGTTCCATATCCTTCTTCATACTCTTCTAATTATTGTAGTCATTGTATGAATCATAGGGTGTGCAGTGGATGCAAAGGAAAAAGGCTGAGTAGGCACTCAGGTATTATATTTTGTCCCAGGTACATGTGGTTTCTAATGGTCTTGCCCAATACAGAGCAGAACCTAGAGGATTTCAATAAACATGTTAGAGATCAGAACATTGAGTGGTTTAGGTATCACAATTTGCTCTGTTCCCAAGAAATCTGGCAGTGTTGTTTTTTTTAAAGATAAACTTTAATGGACTATAATCAATATATGATAATCTTTCAAAGTCCAATTTGGCTTTCTTTGTTTGCTCTTAGTATATTGCATTAGCTGCTAGAGCATGCTGTGCTGTTGGCCTAAGTGAAGAAAAAAGAGGAAGATTCAGTGGTGGTGAAGTCAATGATTTAGAGTGAAAGAGAAGAACAAGGTTTAATTTAATATAGAGGCCCAGGCTGGCAAGAAAAATGCAACTAGAAAAGCTCTCTGGTGAGAAAAGCAGAGGGAGAATTACAGCCTCTAAAAGCCAGTCACTAGAAAAGAAAGAACATAAGAATGGAATTTAGATTGAAAAAATAAATAAACATTTAAAAAATCAGAAAAAAGACATTAGAATATAACTAATTTTTCCTTTTTTTTTTTTTTTTTTTTTGTTGCCTTGAGACCCTGGGAGGGGCTGAGTTCCAGAGGTGTCTTTCGATACGATAACTTCTTCATTATAGAAGTAGTTGAATAAAGCATGTGTTTACTACAGCAATTTACACATCAGATGTAAAGCAGAATTACCTTTGCTTCATTTCTATATAAGTGAAAATAAGATTCAGTAAGTCCAATACAAAATGTATGAAAGACTTGACATTGTATTCATCCTTCACCTCTTTGCGGTTAAAATATGCAAGGAAGTACAATTAACTAATGGAGCCTGATCTAGATCAGTAAAGCCACCAACATTTAAGTGTCAACTTTTCCAAGAGGTCTTTATGTGACAGAATAGTGGAGAGCTTTTGGAATTAAGAACATAGATATTTACAAACTTGTGAAACCAGGGTCTTAAACTTCAGAATCCATAATATCATGCAGGACATTGGATATCTTTTTTTATGAATAGTCTCAGATTGTGACTCATTGGGCTGATAGAAGCGCTAGAATGTAAGTTTATCACAAGTTCCCAGGCTCCCAGTATGAAACTAATGTGAGTCAAAAAGTCACACTCTGAAAGACATTGTCTTAGAGGAAATGTAGCCTCAAATTAGCCTTGAGGTAATTCTTTGCTTGAAGCCTTCTCAGCAATGAAAACCTCTGGAATCCACTATAAGAACCTTGTAGAAGACAGTGTGGAAATTCCTCAGGGATCTAGGACTAGAAATACTGTTTGACCCAGCAATCTCATTACTGGGCATATACCCAAAGGCACATGCACACATATGTTTACTGCAGCACTATTTACAATAGCAAAGACTTGGAACCACCCCAAATGCCCATCAATGATAGACTGGATAAAGAAAATGTGCCTCATATACACCATGGAATACTATGCAGCCATAAAAAAGAATGAGTTTATATGCTTTGCAGGGACAAGGATGAAGCTGGAAACCATCATTCTCAGCAAACTAACACAGGAACAGAAAACCAAACACCACATGTTCTCACTCATAAGTGGGAGTTGAACAATGAGAACACATGGACACAGGGAGGGGAATAACACACATTGGGGCCTGTTGGGGGTGGGGGGCAAGGAGAGGGAGAGCATTAGGACAAATACTTAATGCATGCAAGACTTAAAATCTGATTGCCAGGTTGATGGGTGCAGCAAACCACCCATGTATAGCTATGTAACATGGCACATGTATAGCTATGTAACAAACCTGCACGTTCTGCACATGTATCCTAGGACTTAAAGTTAAAAAAAAAATCATCCAGTGAATGCCACTATACTTAATATTTTTCATCAACTCTCAAGTAATTGGACTTCATTCCACTTGTTTAAGGAATATAATAGCACATGCAATGTTCAGATGAATACACTAAATAGGAGAGAGGTTAAGTAAATTTTTCATGGCCACAGAACTACTGAGTGATGGAATTGTAATTCAAAATTAGTTCTGAGTGACTCCAAACACTGTGTTCTCCCCTTCTCACTATGATGCCTCCCAGAATAATTGCTCATATTAATAGCAGTGTGTTTGCATTTATTATCTGAGGAGATTGTTATAATAAGCCTGTAACATAATATTTACCCCCAAGTTAATGAAATTTTCCTCCATATTCCATATGATGAGCTCATTATGCTCTTATGAGTCATTGCAAAATTCTGTTTTATTCATTACACTATTGTTTTACTGTCAACTATGTACCAGAGATAGTAGGCATCAAGCTGACTAGCAAGACAAAGTCTCTGATTTCTGAAACTGCCCTTAATATATTTCTAGTCACTCTGTACGTGAAAGCCAACATCCAGATCACTGGATCCCCCAGTCATAGTTTCTGGGGTACAGCACAAAGCCACCTAAGGATTCTACCAATGCCCAGATGGAATCATTTCCCTGTATTAGTAAATAACACAGAAGTTCTGCTACTTCTAACTACAACATGTATTTTAAACCTATACACTTCTTTTTGTTTTAACTGCCACTGGATCCAAGCTATTATTACCTCTTCCCTAGATTAATACTATAACTTCTCAGCAACCATTCTCTGTGGTTCCATGTTTGTTTCTACCCAATCCATTTCTAACACAGCAATGTACTAACACAGCAATGTAAACGTTAATGAAATTAACTTTAAAAAAATCTAAATTTACTCTGGGTTTCTCACAACTTCCATTTCATTGATTCTGTATTTTTTTTTTTATTATACTTTAAGTTCTAGGGTACATGTGCACAATGTGCAGGTTTGTTACATATGTATACATGTGCCATGTTGGTGTGCTTGCACCCATTAGCTCATCATTTACATTAGGTATATCTCCTAATGCTATCCCTCCCCCTTCCCCCCACCCCACAACAGGCCCTGGTGTGTGACGTTCCCCTTCCTGTGTCTAAGTGTTCTCATTGTTCAGTTCCCACCTACGAGTGAGAACATGCGGTATTTGGTTTTTTGTCCTTGCAATAGTTTGCTGAGAATGATGGTTTCCAGCTTCGTTCACGTCCTTACAAAGGACATGAACTTATCATTTTTTTATAGCTGCATAGTATTCCATGGTGTATATGTGCCATATTTTCTTAATCCAGTCTGTCATTGTTGGACATTTGGGTAGTTTCCAAGTCTTTGCTATTGTGAATAGTGCCGCAATAAACATACATGTGCATGTGTCTTTACAGCAGCATGATTTATAATCCTTTGGGTATATACCCAGTAATGGGATTCACACTGCTGTTAAAGACATATCAGAGACTGGGTAATTTATAAAGAAAATGAAGTTTAATGGATGCACAGTTACATGTGGCTGGGGAGGCCTCACAATCATGGTAGAAGGTGAAAGGCATGTCTTACATGGTGGCAGGCAAGAAAGAATGCGAGCCAGGTGAAAAGGAAACCTCTTATAAAACCATCAGGTCTCATGAGACTTATTCACCACCACAAGAATAGTATGGAGGAAACTACCTCCCTGATTCAATTATCTCTCACCAGGTCCCTCCCACAATACGTGGGAATTATGGGAGCTACAACTCAAGATGAGATTTGGGTGAGGACACAGCCAAACCATATCAGATTTATTTCCATTGCTCTTACTATACAAACTTATACTTCTGACAGTGGACTACCAAGCTCTACATACCTACTACCTCCCTAACTTTTTAAACTCATTACAAATCAATCTGCTGACCACATACAATGCTTCATTCACTCTGGCTTCTTAAAATGTATGATCCAGGAAGCCAAGGCTTTTCCAGTTTTCAGTCTTTGGACTTGTTTCTCTGCCTAGGCCACTATTCCCTTAACAAAGTCCATGCCCATTGGGTTCACTGTGGTATCCACAGTATCTATTACAATGTCCAACACATAGAAGGAACCAGACTAATATATGCAGCATGAAGGAATAAAAAGTTAAAGATTTAAAAGCTTACTATAAGTCTGTCTCTAGAACAAAATAATACTTGGAGCTTTCTGAGATTAATAAAAATACAAAATGTCTCCAGATAACATATTGATCATTATACAAGTAACACTCTAAATGATCAAAGAGTCTATACCAAGATGAAAAAAATTTTTAAAAGTAAGGAATTGGGCTGAGTGCAGTGGCTCACACCTGCAATCCTAGCACTTTGGGAGGCCAAGGCGGGCGTATCATGGGGTAGGAGATCAAGACCATCCTGACCAACATGGTGAAACCCCGTCTCTACTAAAAATATACAAATTAGCTGGGCATGGTGGCGTGTGCCTGTAATCCCAGCTACTTGGGAGGCTGAGGCTGGAGAATTGCTTGAACGAGGGAGTTGGAGGTTGCAGTGAGCTGAGATCATGCCACTGCACTCCAGCCTGGGCAACAGAGCGAGACTCCATCCCCCCCCCCAAAAAAAAAGTAAGGAATCTAAACTGAAAATCTTATTCCAAATATTTCCTCTTTTACACATCCCAACACACATTGCTAGTTTATTTAAATAGCAATTTATTCACATGCTCATTCATTTACCTTTTCATGAGTACATTTGTTTTTAGTACTACCTCTGAAAAAGAGAAGGTAAAAAAAAGTATTTATTCTGCTGCCAAGCATTTTTGCATAAAGTAGAAAAGTTATGGCAGGGACAAAAATAACTCTTAAGTATAGTTTAGAGCAAAATGTGGCTTAAGAGATCTGTTGATAAAATGCTTTGGGAGATCAAAAAGGGGAGAAAAACCTCTGGAGAAGAGATGGGGTTGTTAGCTATATAGTTTCAAGTTCAAAAAGCAAAGAAGGATGGGATGTGTGTGTGTGTGTGTATATACATATCAAGGTGAGGGACACCATGAGAAGGTATACAAGGAGGAAAGTATGGGGAAATTTTATTTTTCTTGGAACACAAAAGACTTCAAAGAGGATAGTTTAAAAATATAAACAGATGAGGACTGAATTTAATTATACACAGTTCCAAAAACCATTACAAGGAATTGGATTTTAATTCTGTGATTAACAAGGAGTCATGAACATTTCTGGAGCAAGGAATGGGGTCATCAAAGCTCTGCTTGAAACAGTTAAATCAAGGTAATCTTTTTAAACTTTTTATTTTATTTAATTATTTCTCATTGAGATATTCACCTAGCATAACGCTTATCATTTTTATATATAAAGTTGGTTAGTTTTTAGTCAAATCACAAGATTGTGCAAGTATCACCATTATCTAATTCCAGAATATTTTCAGCATCCGAAAAACTAGCAAATTGTTTTCCATAATAGTTGCATCATATTACATCATCACCAGCAATGTAGGAGAGTTAATTTCTCCAAATCCTTGCTAACATTTGTTATTATCTATCTTTTTAAAAATTATAATAATTATACTGATGTTACGTGGTATCTTGTGGTTTTGATTGGAATTTTTCTAACGAATAATGATGTGGAGCATCTTCTTATATGCTTATTCAACTAGAATGTCTATTCAGATTTTTTGCCAATTTTTAATTATATTATATGTCTTTTCATGGTTGAGTTGTAGGAGGTTGTTTTAATATATATTTGTACTACAAGACCCTTATGAGAGATATGATTTGTAAATCTTTTGTCACATTCTGTGGTTTGCTTCGTCATTTTCTTGGTAGTGTTGTTTCAAGCACAACAATTGTTCATTTTGATAAAGCCTAATTAATTTATTTTTCTTTGGTTTCTTCTGGTTTTGATGTCATATCCAAAATCCATTTCATAATCTAAGATTACTAAGATTTACACCTTCCTTCAGATCTGCCAAATAAAAGTCATTTATAAAAGTTTTATTTTGTTTGCTCTTATAGCCAATAACTGTCATATTGTTAGACTACTTAGCTTTCTCTATAGTTCAGTAATAAGGATGAGTAAATGGTTGTGTTTTCTAAGCCATTTTTCACCGTGAAACTAAGTTGGTTATTCACGAGTGCTACTGATCCCTCAACAGTGGCCATGAGAGAATAACAAACTATACTGAAGTACAAACGTTGGATGTTTGGCCGATTTATTAATTCACAATGGTCAACCTCAAGATGTGCACAGTTTAAATTCTTGTTGAAACAAAATTAGAAATAACAATAAGCGAGGGATCTAAAGAGTTGCTCTGAAATATGCCAAACCATGACTGTTCTATCCCCAATCATTATAACATTTTTATCAAGAGTGATGTCTTTAATCTCTTTTCCTCTCTGTCCCTAGAGTTAGACACAGTTTGATATCAGTAGAGTTGGCCACATAGCACATCTGTGGTCTCTGAGCAAGTGTTTCATTTTTATAATCCCTCTGGGTCCCCAGAATTAGAGTCAGAAAGGGATAATAAATTTTCCCTCTACTTATTAGCTGTGTGATTTAGACTACTTAATCTCATCAAGAGTGTCCTTGTCTGTAAAATACAGGCAATGATACTTACCTTGTGGAATGGCTGTGAACAAGAAACATGATGCAAAGCACGTAACCAAATATCTGATGCACAAAGCACGTTATCTAATGTTGCAATCATTTTGTTATAAAGATAATATAGAGTTATTACTTTATTAGCAGTTTAAAGAAAAAATTAAGCATAAAAGCTTTTGAAATGATGATGCAAATGAAAAATATGGCCAGTTCAAATATTTATGCTCATAAAGCAAAATACATTTCTTTATCTTTCTTCTTCCTGCCGGTTAGTTCTCTGGTCTTTTTAGGTCTTAGGAGTTAGGATACAAAATGAAAGGCACATGCAATTATATAACATTTTGTCATTATTACTTTCTTCAAGTAGGGGCAATGGCCACAAATACATAAGGATGCCTAGGGTTCTATGTGTACCTGAAATTTACCATCTGGAAGGTTACTTTATTCCCAGGGCAAAAGATACTCACAGGGTGCTTTTGGACTCACCCTTATCAAAGTCTCACATCTCACTGAGATAGGAAAATACTTTCTAGATGGAAGTCAGCACCCTGCAATAATAATAGCTGGGCCTTCTCTGTGTTACTGAGAGATTGCTAATCCATTCTAGATGGGGAATCTTTGGGCCCCTTACCTTACTGAGATGTTTAGTTGTTCCCACTAAAGCTATGTGAATTCATCACGGACCTTATCTCACATGTTCAACACCAAAAGAGCACATATCCTTACTTGAAGTCAGCAGGAGTTTTCAGAAAAAGAGGAACAGTTGGACATAACAGATTAAAGGCACGAACGTCAACTCATCCTTCTGTCTCCATGGTCTGGATGACTCTATCCATTCAGTAGCAAATGTTGAGGAGTAATTATCTTTCCACTAACTTGCTTTCAAATGCCAGGAGGTTATAAATATTCTTATGGGAACGAAACAGCTTGAAGAGATGTAAAAAGGAAGTAAGAGGAAAGAGTGAGTCTCTTCTAATGCCAACTATTATCTATGCCCCATGGTCCTGAAATTTAACACTTAAGGTGTCTCAGTTTCCTCACCAACAACATGAAAAAAATCAAGTATAAAACTTTTAAGGTCTCTTACAACTCTAAATCTTACATGTGAGGAATTAAGGAGAAATATTCTTTATCTTATCATAAAATGCATGAGATTAAATGACATCAATGTATATTCCTGGCCAGTAAACAGCAACCAAAAGGGAAAAAACAAAAACAGTGATGAGTAAGGGTTTTCAAGGAATGCTCATTGAAATGGATAACAAGAAGCATTCAATAAGAGCTCAAGATAAATGAATGTTAATGAAGTACAAAGAGGGCTCAGGATTACTTATGGAAGAGAAAAGCAAGAGTAATAGGCCTCAGGCATTTTGCCTTACTTATCCCTGGTACTGCAATGCTCCTATGGCTTCTCTGATTGAACTACAGTGAGGATATTTTAGAGGAGACTTGGATTGATACAAGTACTTTCAACAATACTAAATAATGTGAAATCTACAGATAAGCTAAATGTCTTGCATTATGTGACTAAATTAATTTCAGGGAGGGGATTTCTGAAGACAGTGCTCTCCACTAGTATATCACATAATTGCATTCTACTTGATCTGTTGTGAAACTGGTAAACATTGTCTTCATTCTAGGCTGAACTCCTGTAGTCTATAGCACAACATTTAGCACTTTATAATTTATCAGCATCGCTTTTATGTGTGTGTGTTTTCACCACCATTTACCTTTGTAAGTTCCCTGATGGCAGTTAACAAATTTGGTTCTACTATGTTATTCTCACCAAGACCTAGCTGCAGTCTGGTCAAGGAGATATTGATCCAAAACCAACTATTAATTATCTCTCAACATTATGAAGTCAAGAAACCAGTCAAGATACACAGTGGGCATTTGGGAAAGGACCATTCTGAATGTGCTCACATTGGGAATTCTCCCTCCATGCTAAATCATTGTCCAGTTGACAGAGTCTTTGGAAAAAATATTATCCTACATTCACAACGAAGATTCATTTTTTTATGCATTTGTATTGCTTCTTCCACCACTGTGACATGGTTCGAAGTTTTCCTTCTATTCTTTTTCTCCTTAGTAGAATCTGCATAACCCGTATGGATTTATAAAAAAATTCTACCAATAATATCACTATTCATTATATCCAGCTCAGATTTTCCTGTGAACATGTAACACTCACAATTTGGCTTCTAATATATCACCCGAAGGAGAAATGACAGTTTGAAGATTATCAAAATTCAGGGATCTTGTTTCTACTGCACTTCATTAGGTGTATGTGATGAGGTGTGTGGAGGAGGGAGTGACTGGATATAGGTTGTGTGTTTTGGAAAGCCACTTTACCTCTCTGTTAATGTTTCCATCCATCAAAGAGAGATTATAATACCTTATCCATCATCCTTGGTGGTTGTGGAGTTCAGGTTGTCAGGCCTCTGAGCCCAAGCCAAGCCATCGCATCCCCTGTGACTTGCACGTATATGCCCAGATGGCCTGAAGTAACTGAAGAATCACAAAAGAAGTGCAGTGCCCTGCCTCGCCTTAACCAATGACATTCCACCACAAAAGAAGTGAAAATGGCCAGTCCTTGCCTTAAGCGATTATATTATCTTGTGAAATTCCTTTTCCTGGCTCATCCTGGCTCAAAAACCTCCCCCACCAAGCACCTTATGACCCCCACTCCTGCCCGCCAGAGAACAACCCCCTTTTGACTGTAATTTTCCTTTACCTAGCCAAATCCTATAAAACGGCCCCACCCTTATTTCCCTTCGCTGAGTCTCTATTCGGACTCAGCCTGCCTGCACCCAGGTGAAATAAACAGCCATGTTGCTCACACAAAGCCTGTTTGGTGGTCTCTTCACAGGGACGCGCATGACACAGGTGATAAATGAGGTACAGTACAATAAAAATTAACACATAACTATGGCTATTAATACAATGTTATAAGTTATTTATTACAAATAATTATTTAGCATCTATATGATTTTGCCTTTTAAATCATAATGGTAAAATAAACGCTAAATATTATATTTTAATGTCAGACAGCTGTGGACACAATAGCTCATTTATTAAGTACATGAGCTTGGGCAAGTTGCTTAATTTTTTTTTATGTCTTGTTTTTTTCATGTTTAAAAGTAAGAATAATTGAGTTTTCTGAAAGTTTAACTGATCTAATGCACTCATATTATTTAGTGTGGGACAAAGTAAAGACTGAAATATCAGATATCATTATTGACTTGGAAAAGTATGTGGAAGGAATAGCCTTGATACAAACTTCCTTATATAGCAGATTTGAACAATAGCAGCAACATTTAACATTTTTACTTAATAAAAACCTTAAGTAAAGTTTAATTTAAGTTTTAAGTTTGTAGCCTTAGCCATAATCAGCATCTGAGGGGACAAGGAAGTGCTGTTTACAATTTAAAAATGTATTCTTTCTAGACATGTTGATGGTGTTGTGGTCTGCAGCCATAAAGTGCAAGAGCCAAGAGGATTTGACTGTCTCATCCTATCTATGATCTGCCCATTTGGGGGCCAACTCAACCTCTGAGAATCAAGTTCTCCCATGTCCATTGTAGGCACTACTGGAACATAAGAAGAAACAGATCAGCCTCATCAAATCAAATACTCTGAATTCAATCCCCTCCTCATCATGCCAAAAAAAAAAAAAAAAAAAAAAAAAGTCTATTCTGTATAATCATTTTGGATTTTGATGAGACTTGCATAAAGAAAAGAAGGAAAAAAAAAAAAAAACAGGTGGCAGTAGTTCATTGGAATGCGAAGGTGCTAACCAGGGGCTCCTTTCATCTGGTAATTGCCTCATGGTTCACAATTACTATCCATGCCAATTATAACAAGATAAATGTCTTTCCATGTGGTAGGGACTGAAAGACAGCTGCTTGTTTACAACCAGTCATTTATGTGTCCGTGATTGTCTGAGGTTTTTAATGCAGGGTAGAAACATTTAACAACAACAACAAAAAGAAGGTATCCCTGTGACTGACACAAATTAAGATGTGAAACATAGATTATCAGGCAACTCTGACTACGATCGTATTGCCCATTAGCAAACTGGAGATTTCATTACCAGCTGAAGATCTAAGACAAAATTGATGTGAGTGAAACACAGAAAAATATTAGAGAGAAGGTGATGAAGAAGGGAGCTTTAGGGAGGTGGAGGGAACCCAGTTGTGGCAAGGAAATGTGCATTAGACAGTGAATTATGCTTCAATTTTAATCTTTCCACCTACACTCCTTATGGTCTCTCCATGTGGCTCATTTTTGCTCTGACTTTTAAGTTAAGCAATTTAACATTGTAAATTGGAGAAAATTTTGTTTTGTGTAGGAACATAAAGTTAGACGCCTGTAAAAGGATGCAGAGGTCAGCTTTTGGTGATTGTGTATATCAGCTGATAAATAGACCTTTGAGCAAATTTGCTCTCTAGGTTGCCACACCTGGTTTCTAGTCTCATGGAAGGTATTTGTATTGGATTACAAGCACATTGTGACTGCAATTCAGAACTAAGTATTTCAAAAACCCAACAGGTTTGCTATCATCTGACAAAGATATATCATCATAGAACAAGTAGTTTGTCCTATATTAAAGAGGAGATATTCAAGACAAATAAAGATTAAATAGTAAACTCTTGTAAGTGCAAACCATTTTGGTTAGAAAGAGATTAAAGCTCTTTCTACATCTTTAATTTAGAGATCTGTGCTAGTGAATTCAGGTGAGTAAATCCTTGTCATCATATTTTGATTTGGGAAATTTATCTTTTAACAAAGTACAGCTGCAGAAGGCCAACAAATCAGACCCATAAAATTTCCAAAAGTGTATATATACTTAAGTAGATCATATGTGTCAGTGTTTGTGAATCTATAATTGCGTGAGTATATGTATTTGAGTCTATGAGTACAAGTACGAGGCTGTGAGTATATGTTTGTGAGCATATGTGAATATTAAATGCAAACTTCCAGTCTGTGAGTGTGTTTGTACATATTCGTAAATGTGTTTGAGTGTATGTGTACATATGAAAGTATATGTAAGTATGTATGTTTATATATGTGTATGAGTGTGTGCACATTTCTGTGTATGTTTGTGTATGCATGTGGTCTTGGATAAGAATTCAACCACTTATTGATGGTAACTTCTCTCATCTTTTAATGATAATATGACATAATGTATGTCATAATCTTTATAAAAATCTGGAGTGCTATGCAAGTCTATTTCATTATTACAGGTATATAAAACATACTATTCTACAGCTTTAAGACCAGAACAATACTGTACGTCAATCCCTATACTCTCTGAATGCCTGTATGTAGTCAGAAAATTCATTCTAAAATGTTTATCCTTATCTGAAATGTAACTTTTATATCCTTTCTCTCATTCTTAATTCATAAGACTTCCTTTCCCCGTATTTCTGAGAAGATATCTTTACAAGGATTAAAAATGAGCTCTTCTGCCTAGTCTATTTTTTTTTCCCCTTTACTTGGGACCAGTAACTATAACCAATCTTGCTATAAGAATTTCCCATTAATAGTTTGCAGTTGTGGAAGAAGCTACTCCTCTCTGTGTGCAAAACCAGAATAAGAGTCACTTGTACATATATAAAAGCTGTTCAAATACGATGGTTTTCCTTTCTTAAAAACTTATTTAAAATCCTTTTGCAGGTGACCTCTTGAATTCTAAAACAAATTTCTTTTAGTGGCAATCTTTTTCATGAGATTCAATTTGATGTTTTTTAAACCCAGGTGGTGTGATGGTGTGAGTATATCTGCGTAGAATATAGATAGAGCTATTCTGAGCCATGCGTTGCTCACTTTAAAAAATCTAGACAAACAAAAAAGTCTTAAACTAGGAAGACACTCATGCTTCTTAGAGATTTAGTTTAGCTTCAAGAGTCATTAAATATCAAAGAAGGTGGTTGTATATTTAATCAGTTGGAATATTTTGGATTGAGTTGAGTCAATATTAAACCCTTTGATTTTCTAAAATGTCACACTTTGTATAAGTTGGAGGTGTTGAGAAAGAAGGTGACAAGAAGTATATGTACTTTTAGTTTCAGGTTGAGAAGTCTTTCACCACAAGACTTTCCTTTTATTTGAACTCCTTTTACTTGGCTAAAGTATGGAGGCTGAATAGTCTGATCAAAGTCTAAGAAAACTGCTGCAGTGAAATGTTTGTTTCAGCTGAGAACTGCTGTTGAGAGACTGTCATTCAGTTTTAAGCACAATGCTGAATTAAGTCAGTGAAACATTGATCACTCCTTAGCTATACGTAAAATCTCGGTCAATGTTGTTTTTGCTTTTGTGCGTGTGTACGCTTGAAAGACTTCAGGGCACTACGTAGTAGATATTCAGTAAATACTCACTTATTCACTGCCTGACTAATCCCACGCTTCTTGATTTTTTTAAATATGCATTCCTTTGAAAATATGATAGAACCGTTTCCTAGAAAAAGCCACATATAAACATACACAGTGAAGAATTAGAGATCTCCTAATACCTCTCTGTGGATACACAGAGATTCATCCACCTCCATGTACATCCCGTAAACCAGTTCAAGTCATACTTTTTCTTTCTTTCTTTCTTTTTTTTTTTTTTTGTTAAGACAGAGCCTCGCTCTGTTGCCCAGGCTGGAGTGCAGTGGCACGATCTCAGCTCACTGCAAGCTCCGCCTCCCGGGTTCACGCCATTCTCCTGCCTCAGCTGCACCCACCACCATGCCCCGCTATTTTTTTTTTTTTTTTGAATATTTAGTAGAGATGGCACTGTGTTGGCCAGGATGGTCTCGATCTCCTGACCTCGTGATCTGCCTGCCTCGGCCTCCCAAAGTGCTGGGATTACAGGTGTGAGCCACCGCGCCCGGCCTCAAGTCACATTTTTACACAAGCAGAAACTGAAACCAAGAGATCAAATCACTAATGGAAGCCTGATATCAAATAGCAAGTAGTTGCTGTGGTAAGCTGGGGAGTGTATAACCTCCTCTAAGAGGGGTTCCTTACTTCATTCTAGCCAATTTTTTGGAGGTAGGAAAGTCAGTCCAGTGCTGTCAAATTTCCTGGTATGTTGAGAGAAGCCTAAAATATTGTTTGTTTAAATGCAAAATTTCTTAATTTTAAATAGTGACAATTAACTCCAATTATTTACAAAATATTGGGTTGACCACACAAACTGTCCTAATAGCCTATTTCTGGTAGTAGGCCAACACTTCATTATTGCTCTTCAACATATTATACTTTATATATGTTGAGAGTTTGTCATTCACATAACAAATATTCACTAATCTTTATTATATTCAAAATCTTAGGCCTCTCTGTAAAATGTGTGAAGGTGAATACAGGAATATTTGATATCCCTGAACTTAATACAGAGGTGTTAATACTTTGTACACAAAAAAGGTCATGCAGATGTTCATGTGGAGAAAACATAATAATATGGAAACAATTTTTTGGAAATGAAACAAAACAAGAAGACAGTGTTCTGAGTTCTTTGAAGGTTTGCTGAATTTCTATCACGTTAACCAATTTGACCTGGCATGCAGTAAGGTTATGTATAGCCCCTGTGGAGTCCGTAACTGCCCAGCCATATGCAGAACAATGAAACTAGACCCTTGTCTTTAACCATATATATATATATAAAAAAAAAAAAAACTCAAGAAGGATTAACGATTTAAATGTAAGACCTCAAACTATAAAAATCTTAGAAGGAAACCTAGGAATACCCATCTTGATAGCGAGCCTTGGCAACGAATTTTTGGCTAAGTCCCCAAAAGCAATTGCAACAAAAACAAAAATTGGCAAGTGGGATCTAATTAAACTAAAGCTTCTGCCCAGGGAAAGAAACGATCAGGAGAAGGGATGAGCGGAAGTTGAGAGTGACCTTCTCTTTCCAGTTGTTTTTTCAAATGCGAAGGTGCCATATTTGGGGGTAGCATGTCCTAAACTCCATCAACATTTTAATTAAAACACTTTTGGGGGATGAGATTTTTTTCATGCTGAATGTGTATATATATATATGTATGTATGTATGTGCACGTTTCTAGTTTATATAAGTAAATGTACATTTCTTGTGTTTCTGAGTTTATGAGCTTGAACTTGTACAAGTCACCTAGTGACAGTCTCTAAACGTCAGAATTGCCAAAGGTTTCCTTAAATACTCTATTTTTGATTCTCTGTCATTATAACAAACCAGTCTTCATCTTGTAGAGTACATGAGAGTGCCAGACTTAGAAGTAGGCAGCAACAAAACTTTAAGCTGAAATTAGAACTGGGAGAAGCCAATAAAGTAGGAACAAGGCTAAGAAAATACCTCACCCAGGGAATTTATAACCTGGTGGGAAATTAGCATTGAAAATGTAAATGAGGTTAGGGAAATTAAGAGGATTAACTGGCTTATAGGGATTTATACAAAAATAAAGAGAAGATCACTGAAAACCTTTGGGATCTGATACCCCTCAACAGAATTAAAGCTGGTTTTTAGATGTACGTGTATTTCTCTTGTTTTGCTGCTACTTCTAATTTGAAGGTATTGGAGCAGCAATGACAAATTGTTCTCAGAGACTTTATTTGCGCTGTGTACCTAAATGTGCCACCTATGTCCAGAGGCACACCTGAGGAAGCTTGCCTGCCTGACTGCTTTCTTGTGATTTGAATTGTTATGAATGGCAACTGGCTGGGATTCCATTCCCAGACTTTTTAGATTGTCTCATAGATACAGACAACATGTTAGAAATAATAATTTTTGTGCATAGTTCCTCTGTGGTGGCTGGGATTTTCTTCAGTGTTGACTGAAGAATAATTGAGCTTTAGGGCATATCATCTAAAAAATTTAAAACCACCCAAAAAGGAGGAAACAAGTATGGGTAAAAATCCAGGCAAACATGAATGCATACTTACAGATTGACTCGATTATCTATTTAGTGGGTGGTTCCTACATAGCCAAAATACCTAACTGGATAGATGAGAGGGAAGATAAAATTAAGTACTCTGAATTCAGGTGTACCTGAAATTAAAGCCAGTCCACTCACCTACTATATGTGTTATCTTGAGCAATTTAGCTTTTCTAGGTCTCGGTTTTCTTAACTAGAAAAGGGAATTTGTTTGGTTGTTTCGACAATTAAATGCAATTAAATGAGATAGTATGAGCAAATGTCTTAGTTCGAGTGTGTGTGTGTGTGTGTGTGTGTGTGTGTGTGTGTGTGAAAGAGAGGACAAGAAGTAAGAAAGTTCAGCAAGCATGTATGCTAGATGGCCAAAAACACATAAAGAAAATCTAGGGTCTGGCACAGTGGCTCATACCTGTAATCCCACCCTTTGGGAGATCAAGGCAGGAGGATCACTTGAGCCCAGGAGGTTGAGGTTGCAGTGAGCCATGGACATGCCACTGCACTCTAGCCTAGGTGACAGAGTGAGACTTGGTCTGAAAAACAAAACAAAAAAAAGCAAAAGAAAAAAATTAAGAAAATTTGAACAATCACTTTCCATCAAGGCATTATCAAAAAAAAAAAAAAAAAACATCAAAGATAGGTAATTGGGAAGAATACATATACTTAATTGTTAGTCTCTGTCTCCAATCACAACCTCATTCTTATGATTATCCTAGGGCCAGAGAATCTATGAGAGTAAGATCTAACTGGCTTGTTACGTGCTTAGGCTCCTCAAGGGGAAGACTGAGGAAAAAAAATCCTGAAGTCATTTCAGAATTTAGTTATAGTGAAACTGGTCTGAAAAGCTAGAACATGGGAAGACGAAAGAAGTCACAAACATGAAGGCGAACTGGTTATTAACTAGAGTCTCAGGTATGCCTAAGCATTGAGCAGAGAAAATACAAAGCAAAACTAGTCAGTATAAAAGAAATGGGTCATTAAGGAAGGAATCAGAACATAGACAGCCACAAGATTATGAATGAGTAAGGTACAGGGTTGATCTGGGATACATCTCAGCCAAATCACTGGGCTTCCACTTATCCCATGATACTCCCAGAAAATTATATACAGGGTGACCATTTCATCCCGGTTCACCTGGGACTTTCTGGTGAATACCCCACATCCTGGGAATCCTCTGAGTCCCAGACAAACTGGACATTTGTCTACGAGATTTATATATCCAAACCAATCTGGAGGTACTTTTGTAAAAGACAGTGCCCAGAGTTGTTTTAAGACCCAGGGAAGCCAAGGCACTTATTTTTAGAGCATTTCTTCTAAATCCTCCACGTCTTATCAATCACATTAAAATGTACCAATATCCCACATTAAAGATAATGTGTAAATACAATATTTGAAATAAAAACATTGAAAGTATTTTATCAACACTTCTTTAGAAATTAATTTGTCAAAAAGTACACAATTTAGAGTTGGGTATAATTTTGTGGCTGTGAACACTGTACATGAGAAAAATTTAACCTAGGAATAATTTTAGAATCTATGATTTTTAAGAATGACAAAAAATAAAATTACCACATTAGTAAAATTGATGTTAAAGAATTGGTAAGTATTTATTTCTATTTTATTTTAGCCTTAATAAACCTTTATTTTCTTTTTTTTTCTTTATTTTATTTTATTATTTTTTTTTGAGATGGAGTCTGGCTCTGTCGCCCAGGCTGGAGTGCAGTGGCGCGATCTCCGCTCACTGCAAGCTCCGCCTCCCGGATTCACGCCATTCTCCTGCCTCAGCCTCCGGAGTAGCTGGGACTACAGGCGCCCGCCACCACTCCCCGCTATTTTTTTTTTTTTTTTTTTTTTGTATTTTCAGTAGAGACGGGGTTTCACCATATTCACCAGGATGGTCTCAATTTCCTGACCTCCGCCCGCCTCGGCCTCCCAAAGTGCTGGGATTACAGGCGTGAGCCACCGCGCCCGGCCAATAAACCTTTATTTTTAAAGTCTTCATCAGTTTTATTGACACATTGTTATGGTTTACATGTGTCCTCCAAATGTTTATGTGTTGGAAACTTGGATTCATGGAATAATGAAGTCTCTGCCCTCTTTAATGGATTACTGTTGCTATCAAAGGAAAGGATCTTTATCCTGTGAGTGACTTTACTATGAAAGCAAGCTCTCCCTGGCCAACTTGCCTTGCCTTCTCATCATGTGATACCCTCTGCCATGTTATGATGAAGCAAGAAAGTCCTCACAACATGATGATGACATGCATGCTCTTGGACTTTCTAGCCTCGAAAACTGTACGGAAGGAATTTCTTTATAAATTACCCACTGCTATTCTGCTATAGGAATGGAAAACAGACTAAGGCACATATGAAACATCCAAACACACACACACACACACATACACACACACACATATATGTATCAATGGATTGTTTTGTCTCTTCTCTTCTCTGTTAGTCAACCAGATGGGGCACGGCGACTATACAGTCTGATTAAGAAAGTGTGCTGGTAATATTTCATGGTATCAGCTAAGGATGAATATTTTTTCTAGTCCAAGAACAAGGAATGAATTTTATAAAATGCTAATGAAAATGATGCTTTTTATGAAAATGATGCTTACTTGTATGTTGATTATGACTGAATGAGTGAATAAGTTAATAGTTTACTTGGATCAACAAAATGAAATGATCTTCATAAATGCTTAATTAAAATGAGTAAAGCAAATGCATTCACCATAACTAATTTAAATTATAACCCAGATGTGAAAATTTATTGCAATGTATTATTACTTGTATTTTTTCCCCTTTTTTCAGTTACTAAATGATTAGTGACATCCATAATATCTATTGAATAAAAATAACTGGGTTCCCTTCATGGGCTACATATTTTCCACATTTTAATATCTGTACTATACAGTGACATTGGGTCAGTCAAGACCCATTGATGAACCAATTTTGGAAAATATCATAAACTTTTCCAAAGATTTTATTACGAGCAGTCAATATTGCAAATTGTAAAACACAATTTTTATCACAGTGAAATGTTAAAACAATAGATTTAAAAAAAAAACACTGTTGAAAGTTTTATCAAATCCTTCTCTGTTAGGGTTTATAGGGAACCTTCAGGTTGGGGTGAATTTTTCAAGGATGTTTTGGAATTATAAAGTTAGATGAGTGTAAATTGCATAATAAAAAAAGAGAAACATCTAAGTTATTGCTTCCCAGAATTATGATGTATATGATCTCAACCTAAAGATTCAGCTCCAAATACTCTTGACTCAGTAAGCACAAATCTAACCCAGGCTACCCCATCAAGGGGTCTGAGATTAATCGGGGGCAGAAGGATTGGGATTGAGTCTGGAATGAACTCCTGGGTTCTCACAAATCCATCACACCGCAGCTTTCCCCAAAATTCCCACAGTGTGTTTCACATGCCTTATTTTTTCCTTCTGTTTATCCCTGGTTTCCTTCCTTAAGCCCCAGCTCAACTGGGGAGCTCTCAACCTCGCTGGACCTTGAACTGCTATGCCCACAAGGAAATTTTCTGAAAACATAGATTTTTGTCTCCAACCCTAAAGTACGTTTTTAACCAAAGTTATGACAGTACAACCTGCCTGTATCACCTTCACCCAGAGACAGCCTCTGGAATGTTTCCATAATCAGAACTCTGGCATATTTCCATACCTCTATAGATATGGGGAACAGCCCAATTTATGCTGCTCTTTCTAGAACTTGGCTACTTAGACTGCTGATTTTCCAAATGGAGGTGCCTATCTGTTGCCAATTGGCATTTGAATCCAAATTTTGCCTGATCTTAGCTTTTTCTTTTCTACCCTCTGGATATAGTAAGCATCCGGCATGTCCAAATACTGAGCTTGAATTGATTATTAAAATAGACCTGGAATTGTTTATTTTGTGCCAAGCTGCCTCAGTGGGTAGTATAACATTCAGGTGACCTGAGTTATAACATTAGATCTATGATTTGTCCACTGAATAAAGTTGTCAAGCAATATACACACTGAGCCACTTTTTCATCATGCTTAAATTATAATCTCTAAAATATCTGTTTTACAGTTTAAAGGATGTAACATACATAAGTAGTCTTTTGTACTGTATAATCATTAGATATTTTATTTTTATTTAGCAAAGATACACTGGGTGCCCATAGGAGATTAAGCGCTACACCAGTGCTTGCCATACAGAAGTGAATTGGCACAGCCCAAAGAGTCTACAGTCCAGACAGGAAGCAGAATGGTAGCAGATGCTGTAATCAATAACTCTAGTAATGGTAGCTTCTGTAGTAACTGTGGGCCATTGCTCAACCTTCGGTCTTTTCAGCCACACTGTACAAATACCTACTAGCCATTTTAAATAAAATCAACTTCAGGTGGAGAGGCCTTCAGCTCTAAGCAGCCATGTATGAAAGCAATAGCATGAGTTTTCTTAAAAACTACTTGGTGTGAGCAGTATCTTGGACAAAGTTCTGCATTGGTAATTTATACCAATGTGTCTTACATTTTCTTCAGCAGGCCTAATTAAAGTGAGATAAGGAAAAAGCAAGAGAGAAGCACAGGGTTTTCAAAGCCAGAAAAATTTTAGGAAGGCAAATGCATTTTTAAGTGGTTTTAAACCTAATAGCTGGTCTCATATAATGAAAGTTTTAGAGTGTATGTAACTACATATATAATATATATATGTGTGTGTATACATATGTGTGTGTATGTGTGTGTATAACAGTGCCCCCAGAGATTTATACACATACACATTTAATTCTCATATTCTGATTTCGGTTTTGTTCCAAGTACACTTACGCATATTTTAAGTAAGAAATGTGTCTTGAAATCAGACATGATGGTAGAAAAGAAGGTCTGCTATTTGAAAGGCTTCACCAAGGGGCTAATGATTTAGCTACTCAATCTGTGTCTTCTTGCTGCTTGTGTTGGTGTTTGATGGCAAGAAAAGAGTTATGATTGTCACTTTAGCATGTTCTATGACTTTTGGTTGGGAGATTTACACAGGGTCTCTGGTATTGTGAAACACTCCCTCCTGCAATTCTGTCTAGGCTTTTGATACAGTGAAAGAAGGTCAGTCCCTAAGGGTGTTATTGAGGGTTATGATACAGGTCTGAACATAATCAAATGCAACATTTCAGAAGCTTTGAGGATTTCTTTTGCGGCTGCTTGCACTGAATTACTCTCCTATTTTCTCCCTTAGGTTTAATATTTTAACTCCATTCTTTTGAGGAATAGCTGCATAGCTTGGCATGCAAAAATAATGAAATGAAAATGTACAGAAACTATGTCCCATTGTTTTCTGCACAGCTCTGCCTTTTTCACTGCTGATTTTCATATTTTGAACTAGCGGTTATTTATTGCCAAAATTAATTATGCATATTTTTTCTTACAGCCTTTATGATAGATGGTTATTTAAAAAGAGATGAGCACTGAATTGCAAAATGTACATACCAAGTTACATTTCTGGATGTTATTTTCCTTTTGAAGTTTGTTCACCCTGCAGTATCTAGCTTCCCTTCTTAGCCTGGCAAATTTCTATTTATCTTTAGATGGTTCTCAAGAATTATCTTTCCTATGGACCTATTTTCTCCCTTTCTTCCTACATACCTTGGCTTGTATTGGTCTTCCTTGTGTTTTCCCAGACCATCTTTTCCACACTTACACTATTTATTCATTTACATGTCATTTAAACAAGCATATATTGAATGATTATAGTGTTCTAGAATATTCTATGTTGACATTACCTGTTTGCAACAGTCTTCCACACAGTTAAGTCTCTTCCAGGCAGAGATCAAGGGTGATTTATCTTCTAATCTCCAGATACCAGCCCTATTCTGGAAACAGTAGATACTTAATAAATATTTGTTGTTACGAATCACTGATAGAAGCTGCCAAGTAGTCTTACCAAAGCTAATGTAATTACAAGGTTAAATGAACCAGCATTGCTCTGTGTTACTCTTAAATCATTTGATCATTATAATTTGTAAATATAGTTGTATTCAAAATTGAATAGAACACATACTCATCACAGAAAGTTAAAACTAAAAATGCTAGCAGCCTAAATGAAAATGGTAATGTCAGTGCTCTCAAACCAGCAACTGTGGAGCAATATGCCCTTTGGAGTAGATTTGCCTGACTGATAGGCCCACATAGTGTTTTAAAGGACACAAAGCTAGACAGGTGTTGTGCTTGTATAAGCGTATAAACAACTTACCATCCACTGCCTTACAGACTGCGTATACTATGTGTATTCACCTTCAAAGTCTTTGAGTTTGGGAACTCCTACTATCTGGTTTACAGAAATGCTACTACATATAAAACCTGCTACGTTGTCAACACTTCTATTCAATTGTAATGGAGTCGACTAGTTTGGGGAACATCCTAGCTGCTAAAAATAGGCTTTTGTGTCAACTATACAAATCATGTCTTAGTTAAACTCTCTTTTGGATAAAACAGCTAATTGTTAAAATATTTCTGGCAGTGTGTTTCATAAGTGCATAAATATATGAAGACATATATACATGAATGTGTGTATATATATATAAATGTGTGATGCTGAGTCTCATATCCGGATAATTATCAATTTATCTTATAATCATGTGTCTACTCCATACCTTCTCTATGGACATCAGAGGAGGATCTTCTTCATCCCATAAAATAAATTAATTTACAGGAAAATAATATCTTGTTTTAGTTTAAAAGATCAAGTAATATATTTGCCCCCATGGGAAAGAAAAAAACCACTCCAAGCATAAGGGAAGAAACACATGAATAAGGAGTCAGAAAAGTAAAATTGTTGAATAAATCAGCAACTAGTATGTTGAAAGACACTGGAGGAGTTGAGGCCCGCTTCAAAGCTTTGAATGGCATGGTGGAGTTCATTTCCATTTCAGCGTGTGTGTGTGTGTGTGTGTGTGTGTGTGTGTGTGTGTGTGTGTATGCTAAAAATATGTCCTGTTTTACTTACTGTTGCTTACTAGCAACAAGTAAGATTGTTTTAGAAAGGAAAGTGATAACGTTGTGTAGAATAAATTAAAGTAGAGAGAGGCTAAAGTTAAATAGACAAGAGGAAATAAAATTGCAATAATACTGAGGGGAAGCTGCTGGAAGTGGAAATAGAGCAAATAGACAGAATTTGAGAGAGCATACATTTACAGATTAAATAGAAATAAACATAGATTCTTATGTTTCTTTCTATTTAATCAAAAGTCTATTTTGAAACCAAACTTTTCGAGACCTTGGCCCCATCTCTTTGCCAATGTTTGTAGAATTTTTTTTAATGCTTAGATCGATATTTGCTTATCTGAATATGCTGGAGTTAGTTACCAGGTTAGTTAGCATTTAAATATTTATATTTTAATCATAAAACATAGCTTTTTTTTAGAAAAAGTGGATGATCCTTCCAGTTTAAAGAATGACATTTCTAGAGGGGATTATATTTGGTCAAAATAATTTTTCTTTATGTGAATTTGTTTCCTCAACAAACGGCATCCCTTTATGCTAGGTACAGTTCGATCACACTGGCTAGGAGTTTTCTTCCCTCATGCAGCCTACCTACCTTTTAGATGAGGATTCTCATCATTAACTTCTAATTTGCTGTTTGAGTTTTAATTAATACTTTAATTTTTATACACTGTAGATTAAGAACACCATTCCAGTGGTACTTGAATGAGACAGCAACATGAAGAAAAACTAAATGATTCAAAATTATTCAAACTCCCTCTCAAGAGCAACTGTGAACAAAAAATAAAATGCCCAATGCTTGAGTAGTAAAATAGCAAATTCAAAAACTCCATGGTTCTCAACAATATTCACATTGAGTTATCAATATTCCATTACTCTGTCTTTAGGAAAATTGCCTAGACCATTCCTATGATTGTTGAATTTTAGTAAAATAGTTGTTTTCCTAAGAAAGTTACAACAAATAAATAAACGATATTTACTTAGCTGGAGGTTGATGATGCATATGGAATTGTAACTGCATAAAAAGTTTTAACGTTAAAATTATTGTGATGATTTAACTCTTCTTATTAACTGTTGTTTGGTGACTTTATTAGTTGTCTGCATGTACGACATATGAGTGCATTATTTCATAACCTTCTGAGTGCTAAGTTTTAGATTGTTTTTTAATTAGCATTTTAATTGCTCATCAGAGTAATTGAAGACTGAGTCAGAAAATGGAGCATTTGCTATTCCTTTGGTACCAGTCAACTCTAAGTTTTCCCAAGGTCAAGTACCCTACAGTAGTACTAATAGAAGCTTGCTTTGCTTTGAAATTTTTGACATGATATGACAATGCTTGGGCTATCATTTTTGACAGTAGGGGATTTTTCTTCCTTCTTTTTTTCTAAGTCTTTATTTTAAAAATACGGTAATTGTATTGCTATACAATGAAAGAGTTAGAGACAGATAGAATATCCCCTGTGAAATAGGTTATGTCAAATTAGGCACTTGCTACATTATTATTTTTGTTATAAAAATACTTACCGAGTGCCTTCATGTGCTGCACAAGCACTAGACTAGCAACAAGTAAGACAAAAATTCTAATTATCAAGAGAAAAGAGACAGTATGGGTTTGGTTCCAGAACATTGCAATAAAGGAAGTATCATAATAAAACTGGTTTCAAGAAATTTTTCGTTTCTCAGTGCATATGAAAATTATGTTTATATTATACTATAGTCTGTTAAGTGTGCAATAACATTCTGTCTGAAAAAATACGTCCTAAATTTAAAAATACTTTTTTTTTGGTAAAAAATGCTGACAATCTTCTGAGCCTACAGTAAGTCATGGTATTTTATTGTAGTGGAGGGTCTTTTCTAGATGCCGATGGCTGCTGAATGGTCAAGGTGGTAGTTGCTGAAGGTTGGGATATCTGTGGCTATTACTTAAAATAAAGAAACAATGCAGTTTGCCACATTAATTGACTTTTCCTTTTATGAAAGATTTCTCAGTGGCATGTAATGCTGTTTGATAGCCTGTTACCCACAGTAAAACTTCTTGCAAGTTTGGAATTAATCCGCAAATTCTGCCACTGCTTTATCAACTAAGTTTATGGAATATTCTAAATCTCAAGAAATCACCTTCTTTGCTCATACATAAGAAGCAACTTCTCATTAGTTAAAGTTTGATTCTAAGATTGCAGCAATTCAATCGCATTTTCAGGCACCACTTCTAATTCTAGTTCTCTTGCTTTTTCCACCACATCTGTAGTTACTTCCCTCACTGAGCTCTTAAACTCCTCAAAATCATCCATAATGTTTGGTATGAACTTCTTCCAGACTCCTGTTAATGTTGATATTTTGGCCTCCTCCCATGAATTGCAAATGTTCTTAATGGCATCTCGAATGGCAAATCCTTTTCAGAAGGTTTTCAAAATAGTTTGCCCAGATTTATCAGAGGAATCACTGTGTCAGCTATAGCCTTACAAAATGTATTTCTTAAATAATAAGACTTGAAAATAAAAAGTATTCTTTGATCCATAGGTTGCAGAATGAATGTTGTGTTCGTAGCCCTGAAAACATTAATCTCTTTGTATGTCTCCCATCAGAGCTTTTGGGTGCCACGTACATTGTCAATGAAGAGTAATATTTTGAAAGGAATCTTTTTTTCTGAGCAGGAGATATCAACAATGGGATGAAAATATCAATAAACCATGCTGTAAACACATACACTAGCTTCCAGACTATGTGGTTCCATTTATAGAGCACAGGCACAAAACTTCGAAGCTTTGAAACTAGACGTTGTCTTTTTCTCTCTAGCTGTGAAAGTTCTAAATGGCATCTTTTTCCAGTGTAAGTGTGTCTCCTTGACACGAAACATCTGTTGTTTAGTGCAGCCACCTTTATCAATTATCTTAGCTAGATATTCTGGATAACTTGCTGTAGCTTCTACATCAGCCATCAGCAACTTGCTGCTTCACCTTGCACTTTCATTTTATGGAGATGACTTCTTTCCTTAAACCTCGTTAACCAACCTCCACTAATTTCAAACTTTTCTTATACAAGGTTTTTTTGTTTGTTTGTTTTTGTTTACCTTCAGGCTTTCATAGAATTGAAGACAATTAGAGCATTGGTCTGGATTAGGCTTTTCTTCAAGGAAATGTTGTGGTTTGCTTGATCTTTTATACAGAGCACTAAAACTTTCCTCATATCAGCAATAAGGCTGTTTCATTTTCTTATCATTCATGTCTTTACTGGAGTGGCATTTAATTTCCTTCAAAAGCTTTTCCTTTGCATTCACAACTTGGCTAATTGTTTGGCACAAGAGGCCTAGCTTTTAACATATCTATCTTGGCTTTCAACATGCCTTTCTCACTAAGTTTAATCACTTCTAGTTTTTAATTTAAAGTGAGAGATGTGCATCTCTTCCTTTCACTGGCAAACTTAAAGGCCATTGTAGGGTTATTAATTGGCCTAATTTCAATATTGTTGTGTCTCAGGGAATAGAGAGGTCCAAGGAGAGGCAGAAAGACAAGGGAACAGGCAGTGAGTGGAGCAGTGAGAACACACACATTTATCTATTATGTATGCTGTCTTATAAGGGCTTGGTTTGCAGCACCTCAAAATAATTATAATAGTAAGATCAAAGATCACTGATCCCAGATCACCATAACAGATATAATAACAATGAAAAATTTAAAACATTGTGAGAATTACTAAAATGTGACACTGAAACAGGAAGTGAGTGCATATTGTTGAAAAAAAGTGGCGCCAATAAACTTGCCCAACACAGGGTTGCCATAGACTTCTCCATTTGTAAAAAGTCAGTTTCTGCAAAGTACAATAAAGCAAAGAGGTATAAAATGAGATATGTCTGTAATCATTTATTTTATAGACTAAACAGGGAACTGTTGACCAAAGTGAAGCATAAACAAATCAAAGATGCATCTACTAAATGAATCCTAGGATGAAGCCAGTATAATGGAATAGCCAAGTGCTTAAATAACACATAAGGTTGCTGTGGTGTGAATATGAGCATTTTGACTTACTGCTATGTGATTCCTTTTGTACCTCAGTTACCTCAATGATGTCTGTAGATAAAGGAATGTGTCATGGAAGATGAGTATGAGAATTAAGTGAATTAATATTTATGAAGGATTTAGAACCATTCTTGGAACATTTTAGTAACTTTATTATTTTGACAGTAAACACAAGGTTAGCCAGCTTTATATCTATAGTGTGAACACCAAGATTCCATGGCAAGATTTGTGTTAAAAAATGAGCATGCTTCTATCAGTCCTGAAATATTATCCAGGTGATTCTTCTTGATTTGAGCTGCATTGCTACTCTTTTATCAGGATGTAAAAAATTTACATTTAATTCGTATGCCTGTTCTTGCCCACTGGCTAATATTATATCATATCTTTACACAGAGTGTTAAAGAAACTAACATCTATGTCCAGTATCTATGCTTAGATAGGAAATAAACTTGGATGTCATTTGGCTTTCAGAAAGGACTATCTATATAATGTGGATGACAAAGAAGGTAGTCACAAGCAAAATACTGAATTATTAAAAAATTGATCTAAACTCAATTAGAAAAAAATATTAATTGCTTGTCCAGTTTGATTATATCAATAGAAGCCAAGCACCTGACAAAGTAACAGGAGATAAATGATGAATATTTGATTAGTTTGGCCTGAACAGCAGATCTGGTGTGGGGACTGCAGAAGAAGCTATTTTTGTATCTTTTCTCTAAATTCCAACTTCTTTTTTTTTCCGCTGCTAGGGCCATCAATCCCTTGTCCCTACAATGATAAGTACAATATTTTTCAACATGAGCAATTAATTTTCTCTCAATCCCATGTTAGATGTGACCTAAAGCATCTTTGGAACACTTCACTATCTTTTTTAAGATTGATTTGTAACACGCAATCTGAATATGTGTACTTGCTGTGCAAACGTAATTTGAATATATTCCCCTGGCTTTCTTCTCTAACATTATCACTGCTCCTAAGCTCCTTATGCCTGGAAAGTCTGGAGTTATTCTGTTTAGAATGCTATTCCGTCCATGGGAAAATATACTATAGGGATATTTTTTCCAGCATATGCCATTTAATTGTTAGAGCTTTATTTCATTTTTCAACTTTTATAATTTAGAGATAACACTTTGCCCCATTTAATTCTTTTGCCATGGATATGATTTTGTTGTTGTTTGGATTTCTCTTGTATACTCACTCTTAGTTTTATTCTGAACCTTAATATAATATTTTGTTTGGAGTGAGAATCCTACCAAGTGCATATGACTGAATATCAGTTTGACCAATATAATAATACTTGTCTTATGTTAGGAGGGTTTATTTCTCCACTTAAATTTGTTCATATAATTTATATATTTTACCCTGTATCTTTCATGTTTTTAAATGTTCATTTGTAGAACCAGTAAAAGACAGAGCCAGGGCTTGATATTGGGTATCCTAATGATCTTAGTGATGTTCTCTTATTTCCTCCTATTTATTTCATTTCTCAATAAATTAAAATGTGCTTTAGGCTTTATATAGCTAGAATGTAGAGTTAAGATATATAACTTTGAGTTCATCAACATCTCCTTCTGGATTTTTACGTACAGACTTGTGAGTTAGTGATTTTCTGTGAGAAAGTGCACTCGGCTCTACCCTCTGACCTACAGAGAAGTTATGACTGTCCATGCCTTCTGCAGTTCATCATTTTTCCACTCTGGCAGAAGAGTGTTCCCTTCATTTTGAGGTATTTATAGCTTCTAAAATGTATTTTCCCAGTTCATCAAGTTGATGATGGGGGAAAAGTAGCATTTCTGTTTTTAAAATCACAATGAAAAAATCTCTTCAATTGCTTTCTTAAAGTCTTGTTTTCCCAAATCTGAAATGCCCATTATTGTGTACCAAAGCTAGACCAGGGCGACCACTGACAGGTTACCCACATGTACAAAGAACCTCTTGTCTTCTGATGGAAATAAGATGCATCCTATTATATCAGGATTTTTTTCTTCCTGGTACTAGCACATGACCTAACACCTTGATGTAGGCCTAATTTACATAGTGATATACCATCTCCATCCTGACAAGGGCTTTGAGGTAGACCATCATGGATCTTTCTGTAGCCCTCGAAACACATAGTCCAGCCAGCTCAAAGTTCTATGTAAAAGGCAAATCTCCTTGCTTACCCTAACCCAGGTACTGCCAGAGCACTCTAATTTTCCTCAGATTAAAGGTTCACTTTTTCTTTTCTTCTTTTTTCATTCTAAAGTTCACTTTTTTGAAAAGATAAAAACGTAAGACTCCCAGAACCTAATGTCAACCAATGTTAATCTCGATAATTTCCTTCTACATGTTCTGGTTGTATATATACACTTATATGCTCTGTATAGTCAGTAAGATAAATTGCTGTCAGTAGAGTTTTTATATATATATATATGTATTATATATATTTTATATGTATAAATTTTTATTTTATATATAAAATTAATATATATCAGTCCTGAAATATTATCCAGGTTTCTCTTCTTGATTTGAGCTACATAGCTACTCTTTTATCAGGATGTAAAAAAATTTATATTTAATTCATATACCTGTTCTTGCCAGATGGCTAATATTACATTGTATCTTTACACAGAGTGTTAAAGAAACTAGCATCTATATCCAGTATCTATGCATAGATAAGAAATAAACTTGAATGTAGTTTGGTTTTCAGAAAGGACTATCTATATAATGTGGATGATAAGGTAGTCACAAGCTACCTTATATATATCACAAACTTTTATTTATATATATATACATTTTATATATAAAATAAAATTCTAAGCTCATACAATTAAAGTTAGCATAAGCATTCAGGAAGACATTCCTATGGAGAGAGCGAAGATAAGAAATGGTGAATATTGATTCAAGTCAACATGGATTATCTCACCATATACTGTGTACTCAGCACTGTACTAGCATCATGGAGATACACCAAAATAGTTGATTTTCTTTCAAATTTTTCAATGCAAAGTATTGATGCAAGGAAGCCCTTATTGGTGAGAATATATGAAACTACTGCTTAAAAGATTCTATGTTTATGATGTGATATACTGTCACAAAACTTACTACATAATGGTGATATGACACCTTCATGCATGTAGAGTGGTGTGGGGAGGGGATGTTTTGTAAAAGAATACTTACTTCTGAGGTCAGTCACATAGAGACAAATTCTGTATCTCAGGTGGAAAGCAAGAACTTTAAAGGGCTGACCTTGGTGGATATAATTTGGAGATTTTTCTTTTGTTATCTGAACCATAGTATTAGCATAATTTCACAAAAGGCATTCATAGGGGCTGTATCTTGAGATAGAATATCTGAAATGGTCATGATGTAACAGATTTGAATGTTATAAAGTAAGTAATTTGAGTTGTGTGTATTAACCTCTTATCAACCAACTATTAAATGGCATTAAAATCATGCATCCTCTTAGGGTTTAGTATACGTCTTTGAAATATTTCACTTTGCCTCATTAGTGTTTAGGGAAGTCAAGTGTAGGGTTTTTTTTTGTTGTTGTTGTTAATTTTGTTCTTGTTATTTACATTAGAACTATAGGAAAAAGAGAACTCTAGAACTAGAATAGAGGTGAAGGTGGCAAAGGAAGAGAATCTCCAGATTTTCTTTCCAGGAATAAAAGTTGGAGATGCTAAATTAAATTTTCTTAAACACTCTCTCTCTCTCTCTCTCTCTCTCTCTCTCTCTCTCTCTCTCGCTCTCTCACTCTCTCCCTGTCTCTCTCAGATGCACAATTGGGAACAAAATAACAGGGACTTTGTCCCCAGAGCTTACATTTTACTATGAGAAAAAAATGGTAAATAAATAACCCAACAGTTACTTAATTATAAATTGAAATGAATGCTATGAAAGAAAAGGTCAGAGAGCAAGTGATGCAAATCAGCCTCATTTATTTCAGGAGATCAAGGAATTCTTATCAGAGAAAATGACATTTCAGCTGAGCCTTGACAGATGAGTAGGATTTTTAACTAGGCAAAGAATAGAAGACAGAATATTCCCGGAAGAGGAAACAACACATTTAAAGAATCTGAGGTGAGACAGATACCATGGATTAGATTAGCTGATGAAAAACCCAAGCAACTTGGAAGTCCCAACTAAAAGAAGAAGAGAGTGAAATAGGGTTAAGCAGATAGACAGGTGTGTTCATTTCTTGTGGCTTTTTAGACAAAGTACCTTACAAGTGGCTTAGAAAAATAGAAATTTGTTCTCTCACATTTCTGGAGGCCAGAAGTTGGAAATTAAGGTGTTGGCAGGTCCACACCCTTGCTTGTAGCTTCAGGTGGCTGCTAGCAACACTTGCCATTCCTTGACTTGCAGCTTCATGACCTCTCTGCTACCATCTTTCCTCTGCATGTCTGTTTCTTCACGTAGCATTCTCCTTTATGTGTTTCTGTCTCTGTGTGTCTTCTCTACTTACACGGACATCAGCATATTGGGTTAAAGACCCACTCGTTCCGGTATGACCTCATCATAATATGCATTTTAACTACATATGCAAAGACCCTATTTCCACGTAAGATCATATGCACAAATTCCAGAGGTTAGTGCTTTAACTTAGCTTTGGGGATATATTAATAATTCTACCCACAACAGCAGGGTCCATAAGTCCTCATGAGAAAATTATTGTTTTATTCAGTAGAAAGCCATTAAAATGTTTATGGAGAGGAATTCTGAGATCAGACATATTTTGTACTATATAATTCCATTCATAAAACAAATTGGAAAGAATAAAACTATTAGGGCAAAAATCAATCCAGTAGTTAGTTGTCAATAGTTAAGAGTAGGGGTTTGGGCAAAGATTTCATGACAAAAATGCCAAAAGCAGTTGCAACAAAGCCAAAATTGACAAATGGGATCTAATTAAAAGAGCTGTACAGCAAAAGAAACTATCATGAGAGTGAACAGGCAACCTACAGAATGGGAGAAAGTTTCTGCAATCTACCCATCTGAGAAAGGATTAATATCCAGGAATTACAAGCAACTTAAACATATTTACGAGAAAAAGACAACCCCGTGAAGAATTGGACAATATATATGAACAGACACTTCTCAAAAGAGGACATTTATACAGCCAACAAACATATGAAAAAAAGCTCAACATCACTGATCACCAGAGAGATGCCCATCAAAACCACAGTGAGATACCATCTCATGCCAGTCAGAATGGCAATTATTAAAAAGTCAGGAAACAATAGATGCTGGTGAAGCTACGGAGAAATAGGAATGCTTTTACACTGTTGGTGAGGATGTAAATTAGTTCAACCATTGTGGAAGACAGTATGGTAATTATTCAAGGATCTAGAGCCAGAAATGCCATTTGACCCAGCAATCGCATTACTAGATATATACCCAAAGGAATATAAATCATTCTGCTATACAGACACGTGCACATGTATGTTTATTGCAACACTATTTACAATAGCAAAGACATGGAACCAACCCAAATGCCCATCAGTGATAGACTGGATAAAGAAAATATGGTACATATACACCATGGAATACTATGCAGCCATAAAAAGGAATGAGATCATGTTCTTTGCAAGTACATGGATGAAGCTGGAAGCCATCCTCCTAAGCAAACTAACACAGGAACAGAAAACCAAACACCACATGTTCTCACTCATAAGTAGGAATTGAACATTGAGGACACATGGACACAGAGAGGGGGATAACACACACTGTGGCCTGTTGTGGAGTGGGAGGTGAGGGGAGGCAACTTAGAGGACAGGTCAATAGGTGCAGCAAGCCACCGTGGCACATATATACCTGTGTAACAAACCTGCATGTTCTACACATGTATCCCATTATTTTTCAGAAGAAATAAATAAAAAACTAGGAGTTTAGCATGGACTACAAAGGGGCACTAGACAATTTGAGGGATGGAATAAATATTCTGTCTTGATTGTGATAGGTTTGTAAATGCTTATAGATGTGTACTCCTAAAAAGAGTAAATTTTACAGTATATAAATTGCACCTCAGTATCAAAGAAATAATGAGAATGAACCCAATTTCAACCTGAAAATGGTCTAGTTAAGAAAATTTTGCTGCTTAGGTTAGGGTGGCAATAAGCTCCTAGCATTCACTACCATGCAGAGTCGCCTGCATTGGACTCTGGTATTAATTTGTCAGCTCATTCCCATTGTGGCAGCTTGCTGAAAATAGCTTTTGGTCACAAGAGAGGTGAAGAAAGAGGTTCCAAACCTGGAGCATATGCCAAAAGAGTGCCTTTGTAGAGGCTAAGGGGCCTTGGTATCAACAATAGAGAAGACAGGAATTGCAGTTTTTTTCTCAAGAGTTTCTTCTGCTCAAAATAATCAAGGAGAAATAAAATGAAGATGCCGACAAAGGAAAATAAAGAGCTGAAATGAGAGTCCTAGTGTCCTATTATGAGTTGTAAGTCAACCTGCTGGCTTGTGCTGAAGAGAAATTGGAGACTGCAGGGAGTAGTCTCCCCCATCCCCATCCCCAGTGGTTGTCGAAAAGTAGCTGGAGAAATCTACACTTTTGTAGTTGTGTTTTGCAATTTAAATTCTCTAAGAAAGGTTTTGGTGCTGATCTAGAAGTGTTTAACTGACAAAAAGAGAAAAGAAATTTGCAAAACCCAGATGTTCTAGAACAAGTGAATGTAAGCATGTTTTTTCTTATTGTAGTCACTTAAGTTAATAGTATATTTTACTTGGGGCAGAAGACATTTTTCTAACTTATTTTGGTTATAAAGAAAATATTATTTTTTAATTTGAAGTCTTAATGGGAGAAATAAGTAACTAATATATTTTCAACTTATTTTATTGCCCCTGGTCCATGCAATAAGCCAATCTTTGAGAAAACACTGTAGAAATAATGTCGGGCCCATGGGATGGATTATCATTTTGAAGGCCATTTCTATTAAGAACAAACATACTAAGCATGCATTAAAAATCCCTACTAACTCCAGACCTTAGCATAATAAAAATCCAGGCTTTAATTATAGTTCTGTGAATTAATAATTAAGTGATCTTGTGCAAGTTAGTATAGCTGTCTTAGATCAGATATCCTCAGTGTATTTTGCCATATGTAATATATATATACCCAAATTGTTAATATATTTATATATATATATATATATATATATATATATATATATATATATCTCCTGATTAATAATTTGGGTATAAAGATTATTCTATATACAGCACTAAATAATATCTCCCACCATTTTTTTACCCAATTAATTCTTTCTCTCCCTTACTTTTCTCCATAGTAGTAGTATATAGCACATAATATTGCTTATTTTTCCACTCTATCTGTCTAAAATAGAGTGTAAGAACCATGAGGAGAATAATTTATTTACTGCTCTAACCTCAGTCGCTAGAGCAATGTCTGGTAATTGACACTGATTAAACAATTGTTCAATTAATGAACAAGTGGACAAATGATTATTAGCAATAATACTATCCTCTTTCCATGATCAGTAGCATGTGAAATAACAAAGTGTGAGGTTTCTCAGCATTACAATGTTCAGATATGAGCATTTGTTCTGGCTTTGAAACTAGCTAGATTATCATCCCAGTCTATTGTACTGCATGACAGGGCACATTTAGTCCCAAGTCATTTAAAATTTCTTTGCTCTACTAAAATAAATTGCTCTTAATCTTTCGGTGGGTTGTACACTGGACTTTGACTTAGAAAGTTGAAATGGTAGGCCGGGCACGGTGGCTCAAGCCTGTAATCCCAGCACTTTGGGAGGCCGAGATAGGCGGATCACGAGGTCAGGAGATCGAGACCATCCTGGCTAACACGGTGAAAACCCGTCTCTACTAAAAAATACAAAAAAACTAGCCAGGCGAGGTGGCGGGCGCCTGTAGTCCCAGCTACTCGGGAGGCTGAGGCAGGAGAATGGCCTGAACCCGGGAGGCAGAGCTTGCAGTGAGCTGAGATCCGGCCACTGCACTCCAGCCTGGGCGACAGAGCAAGACTCCGTCTCAAAAAAACAAAAAAACAAAAAAAAAAGAAAAGAAAGTTGAAATGGTAATTGAAGGTTGGCCCTGCCCTTGTGCTAGTTATGTGGCTACATCCAAGTTTCCTCACCTAAAAATGAAAACGACCTTTTTATCTAGGGTAACCAATGTATTCATTACCCCAGGACTTCCCTGGCTTTAGCCCTGAAAGTCCCACTGAAGAGACTGATCCCCCTCCATCCCAGGCAAACCAGGAAGGTTATTCACCTTACACTTTGCCCTGGTCCACAGAATCGTGGCGAGGATAAGTATTTTAGACAGCACTTTTTGAACAAGGATAGTCCCTTCATGTAGAAGGGGTTAAATACATCTTTGGCAGGCTTATTGTCAAGTATGTTTATGAAATGTGTGGGTCTCCAGGTTTATCTTCTATTATAACCAACTATGTTTTCTACAACATCATGGTATCCAATAAAAACCTGAAAAGAATCTTGGCTCAGAAAAAAAAAAATGCAATAGAAAAAATAATCTGTACTGTGATCATGTACTGTGATCAGTAACACACATTCATTGTGCTTTTGGTACCATTTATTGCTTCCTATTTTAGGCAGACCCTCTTCACTGTGGAAGAGGAGATTCTTTGGAGACAACTAGACCTGGTTTGGAATTTCTGGCCTGCTACTCCCAAGGTCAATAACCTTGAGAAATTTACTTATACCTTATAAATCCCAGTATTCATATGTGTCCCCACCGAAATTCATACATTGAAATACTAACCTCCAAGGTGGTGGCATTAGGAAATGGGGCTTTGGCGAGAAGATTGAATCATGAGGGTGATGTCATCGTAAGTGAGGTTATTGCCTTTAGGAAAGAGGCCCCAGAGAGCTTCCTTGCCCCTTCCACCATGCGTAGATAAAACAAGAAGGTGCTGATATGGTTTGGATCTGTGTCTCCACACAAATCTCATGTCAAATTGTAATCCCCAGTGTTGAAGGTAGGGCCTGGTGAAAGGTGATGCAGTCATGGGGGTGGATCCCTCATGACTTGAGGCTGTCCTCACAATAATGAATGAGTTCTCTCAAGATCTGGTTGTTTAAAAGTGTATAGAACCTCCATCTCTCTCCCTCTTGTTCCGGCCTGCTTCCCCTTCAACTTCCACCATGAGTGTAAGTTTCTTGAGGCCTCCCTAGTCATGCTTCCTGTAGTGTTTGCAGAACTGTAAGCCAATTAAATTTATTTTCTTTATAAATCACCTGGTCTCAGGTATTTCTTTATAGCAGTGTGAGAACGGACTAATACCGGCACCATCTATGAGACATCAGACAGTGATTTTAATGACACCTTGATCTTGGACTTCTCAGCCTCTAAAACTATAAGAAATATGTTTTTCTTATTTATAAGCCACCCAGTTTATGATATGGTTATTATAGCACCCCAAATGGACTACGACACAATATTTATTAAAAATTCAGTGTTTTTTCTTTAAAGACTGTAAGACAATGTCTATAAGGAACATAAGTGAATGCTAGCCTCACAAATTAGTTTTATCAAAAAGATGTTTATGTATTCATATTATCATTAATAATTGTAAGAACAGAAAACCAATCATTGATATTTGTAGTAGTTAAGCAGTGAAATTTACAGCCCAAAGGAAAAGTCAAGTCACTGATAAGAAAAAAAAATGTCCCAAATTAAAAACATGTGCAATTTTAAAGCTAAGTAAAGAAACAGGCTAAAAACAGTGGGTGAAATGAGTAACTAGATGTTAAAAGTGAGTCCAGGGATTCAGTTAAGAGATAGTTCAATAGCTCAATTGCTAGGCACTGAATACTTTGCCTGCTTTTTCAGTTGAATTTCACTGGGCAACCCTACGTGAATTCCTGTCTCCCAAAGGAACTATGTGACTCTGTAATTATCAAACATTTTCACCTACATTTGTCTTCCTTAAAACAATTCTGTGAATTACGTATTAAGTGCACAAAGTGTAGAGACAACCCACAGAATCTTCGGAAATATGGGCAAACTATCCATGTGAAAAAAGATTATTAACCAGAATATATAAGGAGCTCAAACTCAATAGGAAAAAAAATATCTGATTTCAAAATGGGCAAAAGATCTGAATAGAAAAATTCTTAAAATAACACATACAGATGGCCAACAGGTATGTGAGAAAATGTTCAGTATCACAAATCACCAGAGAAAAGCCAATCAGAACCACAAAGAGATATCATCTCACCCCAGTTAAAATGTCTTCTATAAAAAAGGGACAAGGAATAATGGATACTGGTGAGAAGGTAGAGAAAAAAGAACACTCATACACTGTGTTGAACATGTAAATTAGTTTAGCCACTATGGAAAACTATATGGAGGTTCTTCAAAAATCTAAAAATAGAACTACCATATGATGTAGCAGTTTTACTACTGGGCATATATTCAAAAGAAATATAGATACTGAAGTGATATCTGCACTCTCACCTTTATTACAGAACTATTCACAATAGCCAAAATATGGAATCAATCTAAGTTCTAATCAGTGGATGAATTGATAAAGAAAATTTGATATATATATACACAAAAGAATATTATTTGGCCATAAAAAAGCATAAAATATTGTCATTTTCTGCAACATGGATGGAATTGGATATCATGATGTTAAGTGAAATAAGCCAAGCACAGAATAACAAATATAGCATATTCTCACTCTTATGTGCAAACTAAAAAAGTAGATCTTATGGTGAGAGAGTAAATTGATGGTTAACAGAGGCTGAGAAGGGTAGGGGAAAGGAGAGGATGAAGAAAAGTTAATTAATGAGTATAGATATAGAGTTTGATCATATAAATAAGAGCTACTAATTGATAGACCAGTAGAGTGACTATAGTTTACAATGATCTATTGTACATTTCAAAATAGGTAGAAGATAATAATTTGAATGTTTCTAGCATAAAGAAAATATGAATATTTATGATGATGGATATCCCAAGAATGCTGATCTTTACAAATTATAGTATTATATTTAATTATCCCATGTCCCTGAAAAAATATACACATCTATTAAATATTAGTAAAAAAATAAAACCCAGGAGGTGAAGGTTGCAGTGAGCCAAGATCACACCACTGCACTCCAGCCTGAGTGACAGAGTAAGACTCCATCTCAAAAATATGTATAATATGACGTAATATAATATAATATATAACATAGACTGATTTTTTAAAATTTAAAGTGCAAACTTGAGGTTTTCAGGAATTAATGACCTGCAAAGACCACATAGCTTGCAAATGATGGAGTCTAGATAGAAACCCAGGCTTTGTGAGTCCATAACCATTAATTCACTCACTATGTCACAGGGGGCAATGTAGTCAATTTGGAGTACATGGCCAGTTGCCCTGAGACAATAGAAATGTACCCATGTTGCATAATATTTCTATAATAACCATATGCCCTTTGTTATAGGGCAGGTTAAGAGCAACTACTGTTTTATGTTTTTAACATGAACACAATTTTATTTACGTTATAGTGCAAATAACAAAAACAGAAAATAAAGTAGAATAAAAGTTGCAGAATCCATTTAATAATTTTCGTTGGATTGAAAGACCTAACCAGCTACAAAACACTAGGACAATTAGTATTTATATTTAGCTGATCATTAGCAGAAGATGTACTATATATTTGGTCCCTTTTTATTCATATCTGTAGAAAGCCTAATCTGGGAGTTTCAGATTAACTTGAAAAAAATAACATTATAAATCTGGGAGTTTCAGATTAACTTAAAAAAAATAACATTATAAATCTGAGAGTTTCAGATTAACTTGAAAAAAATAACTTTATAGTAAATCATGGTGTTAACCCCCTATTGGGGGTGCCCACCCCCAATATTTCAATGTAGGTTCTTTCTATTTTCCATAAGTGTTGGCTGGCTGAGAAATAAAGAGAGACAGTACAAAGAGAGGAATTTTACAGCTGGGCCACCAGGGGTGACATCACATATTGGCAGGACTGTGATGCCCGCCTGAGTCTCAGACCAGCAAGTTTTTATTAAGGGTTTCAAAAGGGGATGGGGAATAAGAACAGGGAGTAGGTACAAAGATCACATGCTTCAAAGGGCAAAAAGCAGAATCACTGATAAGGGTCCAACAAAGATGACAAGGCAAAGAGCAAAAGCAGAACCACTGATAAGGGTCTATGTTCAGTGGTGCATGTATTGTCTTGATAAACATCTTAAACAACAGAAAATAGGGTTCGAGCAGAGAACCAGTCTGACCACAAATTTACCAGGGTAGAGTCTTCCCATCCTAGTAAGCCCGAGGGTTCTGCAGGAGACCAGGGCATATCTCAGTCCTTATCTCAACTGCACAAGACAGACATTCCCAGAGCGGCCGTTTATAGATCTCCCCCAAGGAACACATTCCTTTCCCAGGGTATTAATATTAATATTCCTTGATAGGAAAATAATTTAGCGATATCTCTCCTACTTGCAAGTCTGTTTATACACTCTCTGCAAGAAGAAAAATATGGTTCTTTTTGCCCAACACGACAGGCAGTCAGAGCTTATTGTTGTCTTCCCTTGCTCCATAAAAATCGCTGCTATTCTGTTCTTTTTCAAGGTGCACTGATTTCATATTGTTAAAAAAAACATGATTTACAATCAATTTGAAGAGTTAACACAATTATTACTGTGGTCCTGAGGTGAAGTACATCCTCAGCTTATGAAGATAACAAGATTAAGAGATTAAAGTAAACACAGGCATAAGAAATTATAAAAGTATTATTTGGGAACTGATAAATGTCCATATTAAGATGAAATCTTCACAATTTATGTTCCTCTGCCAAGGCTCCAGCTGATCCCTCCGTTTGCAACAACCCCCATTAGGTAAATTTCTATGAAGTACTAGTGATGATGATGATGGTGATGATCATTAAAACAACAGCAACATTAATAAAAATATGTCATATATCATGTTATATAGTTTACAATTCAACTTCAGATATTTCCTCTGGTTGGACACCTATGAAATAGAAATGATGTAAGTTGTAGTTATAGTTTATAAAATGTAGTTATTCTTATAGTGTATATACCCAAAGAGGTCAAATGACTTGTTCAAGCCAGTAACAGCCAGAGAGAGGGCTGGAACATTAGACTTCTAATTGTCCATTTCATGTTATTTTTATGAGACCTTCCTTTGAGCTCCAATATTTTCAGTCCTTACATCTGACAAAGTAGGAGCATCCAAGACTCATTTGGCAAGTTTATCTTTCATTTCCAAGAGTCAACCTGTTACTGAATTTGCAATATGTTCACTGGATTCCTGCACAGGTAGCAGCCACAGACATAGCCATGTGCTCATAGCAATGGGGCAGGAGAGTCCTGATTCTCAGTGGAGGACTAAACTCTTAAGGAAGTTGCCACCATTTATTTACTTTCTAATCTCTCTCAAAAATATGATTTCACTTGCTTAGCCTAGACTGAGCAACAATATGGCCAAAATAGGACCTTAAAAAACAGTAGTTAAGCCTCTTTTGGAGAACTTCTCAGGCAAAGCATTGTTTCACAGCATGTTATCCTTCTGGCTACATCCTTTGTTGCCAAGTCAACTCCACTTTCTCGCTCTATTTACACAGAATTATCCAAGGGTTTTGCCTGTGTAAAAAAATATTCTCAGTTCAGCATTTGAATGCCTGGTATATTTTCACTACTTATTTTAAGATGCTATATTTGAAAATGATTTTTTAATCTAAATAGAAAACATGAATTATGAAAGCAAGACAACATCATAAAATTCATTTAATTTAAAAAAACAAAGTACTGAAAAGACTGCATGGTCTAGAAAGGCAGCAAGGGTGACTAAAAGTATCAACTGGATATTGGAATTGCATTAATTTCCTAGAGCTGCTGTAACACAGTACCAAATATTGGGTGGCTTAAAGTAACATAAATATGTTATTTCAAGTTTCTGGAGGTTAGAAGTCTATAACCACATGTCAGTAGGGCCATGCTTTCTCTGACAGCTTTGGGAAAAATCCTTCCTTGACTTTTCTAGCTTCTGGTGTTTGCTGACAATTTTTGGTATTCTTTATCTCATAGTTACATGACTTTCTCCCTCTGTGTCTTCATATCATCATCATGCCTCTTTGCATTTCTGTCTCTGCATCAAAATTCCCTCCTTTTTATTTAGACACCAGTTAGTGAATTAGAGCCCATGCTAATGGCCTCATTATAAATTGATTACCTTTGTTAAAACCTTATTTCCAAATAAATTCACATTCTGAAGTCCTGGGGATTAAGACTACTTCAACGTATCTTGGTTGGGGGAACGCAATTCAACCCATAATATAGATAAACTGGTGACTGTGTAGCCTCTCCAAAAGGGTAGTAATAGTGACCCAGTTATAGCCTTTGGCTCTGATCTGAAACTTTCTGATTTTTTAAGGAGAAATTATGTATTTTATGCAAAATATATGTAAGTGAGTCACCTTGTTTTATGATAGCTAAACTAAGCATGACTGAGGGTGTGACTGAGGCTTCTGCAGGCACCCAGATTCTCTGATTTTTTTTCTCAAACTTGTCAATTTTTACAAGAGAACTATGACCTCAATAGGCTGTATGATTTGCCTGTGGCTACACAGCTGTTAATGGGAGAGCAAAGCTCACAACCTCTTGCTCCTAATTTTGTTTTCTTCAAACAAAACATCAGTGTCTCTAATCCATTCTTGCTTCATTTGCTGTCAAATAGTCTTCTTTTCAGCATTTATTTACCATCTCAGATCCAATATGTTTAGAGAATTCTTCCTTTAACTTCTTCCCTAATTTTACTAGATAATGATACTCAAAAAATTTACATACATTGTTTTGGATATATATATATATTCTAGATATATATTCAAAATATGTATGTTCAAAACATTTTGAACATATATATATTCAAAACAATGTCAAATTTACTACATATATCAGAAAATATATGTGTGTGTGATAAAAACAAAGAAGGTATTTAGCTTTCCAAATATCTATCTAAATCAGATAAATTTAAAAAGAATTCTTCTCTTGCTATTTGGCTATACCATTTTTCTTTCTTCAATGTCTTTAAAAGTTGGCATTATCTTTCATAAAAATTTTTAAATTCTATTTTCTGTTGAGATTTTCCCCTTTTTAAAAATAGTTCAATTGAAGAAGATACAAATGCATAATTTATATCATTAAAAAGGCAAATCATACCCAGAATTAATATCCTGAGGTTACTGTGAAGAGGGTTTGGGAATGATGGGGGAGCCATAAAGGAGTATTTGAATCTCTCTTAATCCCTCCAATTAAAAAAAAATAAAAAGGAACTAGGGCAGGAAAACCCAATACTTAAGAAAATTTACCACTCAACTAAGTGACAAACTAGACTCCAAATCCTAAATACAAGTTGGTATAAGTAAACCATTGGCAGATACAGAACCCCTGTGGTGTCTTCAAGGTGGGAGGAAGGAAAGGATGATAATAGCATATCTGTTAATAGTGCTGAGATTAGGAGAACCACTTGAACTCAGCACAAAAGACTCTTTGGAAACATGGTGGATCAATATGAGGCCAGCAGTTAAAACTGAGAGAGAGGTCTGCGGAATACATGTGTGAGTGAGTGGACCATGATGGAATCAGTATGGGCTGTAAATTCTGAAAATTCAACAAATCAAAGTAGCTCTCTTTAGTATCAATCTGTTGCCAGATTACTGTGTAACCTGTGTCAAATTTTCTATGAACTTGCAAGGAAGAGTGGTAGGAGTTAAAGTCAGAGAGACGGGGGGGGGGGGGGGGGGGCGGGGGCGGGGACAACAGATAATGTAGGGTTTTGCAGGCCAGTTAAAGAGTTAGGGTTGTTCTAAATGTAGTGGAACAATGTTAGAGGATTTTAGGGGAGAAGTAACGTTTATGTCTAAAAACATCACTTTACTTGTTGTATGTGGCATGGATTGTAGAGTAAGCAAAGAAGAAGAAAAGCATTTGAGGCAAAAGTCTAGGGAAGAGGCTGGTGACTTGAAACTGGGTATGATCACTGAAAAGACACCAAAGTGGGCTACTCTTATGTATGTTTTGGCAATAGTACTTGCTAATTGATTGGAAATGAAGTATGAAAGAATATGGAATATTGGAATATTAAAAAATGGAAGAACATGGAATATTGGAATATGAAAGAAAATGGAATACGAAAGAATAAGATGGAGATGGGGTTTAAGTAACAAGATGGATAGTGCTACTAATTATTGGAACCAGAAAGTCATCATAAGAGTAGGCTTTGGGAAGTAGGGGGACAGACACTAAGCATTCTGTAATGGCTATATTAAATTGGATATGAACCTCGAGTACAGAAAGAGATTATGACTAGATATCTAAATTTCAGAGTAATCAACACATAAATGGGCTAGATATTTTGTTTTTACACAAAATGGTGACAATGGCTAAATAATGTTCTACATTAAAAAAAATCTATTTAGAAAGCTTTTTTAAAAACAATATCACCATTATACATCATCTGTTTAATGACATCATGGATTTGCTTTGTATTCTCCTTATGGACACTTACCTGACTACCATGGTCATCTTTGTACATACATCTCTGAATGTATGTGAGTGTTCATCTATAGGAGAAATTCCTAGAAGTGGTATTGTTGCATTCAAGCATATGTACATTAAAATTTTGATAGATATTGCCAAATACTCTAAACAACAATATATAAAAATGTCTATTTTCTCACACCCTTGCCAAATTGTATAATCCTTGGCAATCTGAAAAGTTTAAAAAAAAAGAAAGCATTTTTGTTATTTAATTTGCATTTTACAGAATAATTAGTGAGGTTGAGCATCTATCCATATGGTTTTAAGCTATTTCAATGTCTTTTTCTGTAAATTAAACTGCCTGTTTATCCTTTGCCTATTTTTTCATTGAGCTATTGTTTTTTTCTGGATTTTTTATTATCTCTCAATGAAATATAATATAAATATTTTCCAGATTTTTACTTGTTTTTGAACTTTGGCATTTTCTGGCAACAGGATTTTTGAAACATGTTTTTTTAATATAAGTTTATGACTAATGTGATCATAGTCATCTATTCAAAATGACAACACTAGAGATGAAGCTATGAAAGTGGTAGGAGTTAATATATTCAGCTTTCATTCTACTGATTTGCACAGTGCCTTTGGGGCAATCATTTAATCATATGCCTTGATTTCTACCTTGTAAGATGAAAAAATCACAATCTTTTTTTTACCTTCAAGAACTTCTTTAAGAAGAAATCTAGGAATAAATATAAAAACACTATTTTGGATGTTAAATACTGTGAAAATATGAATTGTGCATGTTAGGTAGGTTTGATAACATTGAATATAAGACATTGCAAAATACAAAGAATTTCCAGTGTTATTTAATCCTTGAGGCTTTTTCTTTCCCTAGTCTTTCTCTTTTGGTCTTTCTACTTTTCCCCCTTCTTTTTCTCTGCCTTTCCTTTCTCCTTCTCCTTTATTGTGTTTTTACATGGGACAATATTTCTATTTGCCATTATTCTGATGGAGAACTGAAATACACACTAAGCTAGACAAATTTGCAAGATTATAAAGAAAATGAAGGCCTAGTCATCACTAGAGACTCTGTCCTCTGTGTTCTTTTCAAATGACATCTGCTTGAAAGTTAAGCATGCTAATGAATTATGATAGCTAATTGGGGAGTGGCCAATAGAGATGAATAGAGGAGAGATGCATTCCTAACTTTGTGAAGTGGCCTAATTATGTGGTTGCAATAGCACTGAGGTGAGACTCTGCAACTCTGACAGCCAGCTCAAATTGTGTTACTAACTAGCTTTAGATTAGTGATTTATAAAGCTATCTTCTTATAAAATAAATGTTACAGCAATTACTTAATTTAAAACTCAATCAATCAGAGGAATGTAGCTGTTTGAGTAGAAAAGTAAACTCAAATTGGGATTATGAATGACAACCTTAGTCATAGCTTTCATGGATGCAAAAAAACCAAATATGGCAACGTCACTGAATTTTGCAGAATGCGTAAAGCATTTTTTGTGAAACATATGTTGAAAATTCTTATTCTAATTGTTTTTCAAAATTTTCTGGCTAAGACATTAAATTGTGTGACTAGTTTACTTTAAATAACTGAGAAGGAAGGAAGGAAGGAAGAGAGGAAGGGAGGAAGGGAGAAAGGGAAGGAGGGAGCGAAGAAATTTCAACAGTCCAGTCTCTACTCTGTACCTGAAGGGACCAGATTCTCTCTCAGCTAGGAAATGTATCTGTGTTAGTCTGTTTGTGTTGCCATAAAGGAATACTTGAGACTGGGCAATTTATTTTAAAAAGTTTATCTGGCTCATCCTTCTGCAGGCTGTACACTAAACATAGTACAAATATCTGCTTCTAGTGAGGGCCTCAGGAAACTTGCAATAATGGCAGGAGCAAAGGGAAACCAGCAGGTCACATTGCAAGAGAGAGAGCAAGACAGAGAGTGAGGGGTGCCAGGGGTGGCTTTTTTTTTTTTTTTTTTTGAGATGGAGTCTTGCTCTGTCACCCAGGCTGGAGTGCAGTGGCGTGATCTCAGCTCACTGTAACCTCCACCTCCCAGGTTCAAGCAATTCTCCTCTCAGCCTCCCAAGTAACTGGAATTACAGGCATGTACCACCACCCCCGGCTAATTTTTGTATTTTTAGTAGAGACTGGGTTTCACCATGTTGCTCAGTCTGGTCTTGAACTCCTGATCTCAAATGATCCACTCGCCTTGGCCTCCCAAAATGCTGGGATTATAGGCATGAACCACTGTGACCGGCCAGGGGCGGCTCCTTTACAAACAACCAGATCTTGCATGAACTTGTTACTGAAGGGAGGGTACTTCATGAGGTATCTGCCCCCATGCCTCAAACACCTCCCACCAGGCCCCACTTCCAGCACTGGGGATTACATTACAACATGAGATTTGGAGGGGATAAATGTCCAGACCATATCAGTATGCATATGATGTGCATGTGAATCTACAAATACAAACATCACATCGGGGGAGGAGGGTGCCAGCCAGATTTCTAACACTCATTTTAAGTGGTTTCATGTTATCTGACTGACTATAGAATCTTGAATTCTGTAATAATAATAATAATAAGGAAAGCTTTAAAAACAACAACAGAAAAAGTGAAGAACTAAGCTGATTTTCCCAGCTTTTTTTTTCTGTTTTCTAACCATCTTTTAGCATCCATGATAGGCAGGATTGCATGGTTAAAATGGCACATGATTTTAATAGGAGCCATTGGTAGTGTACAACTCCAGGGCTTCAAAATTCATACATTTAATTCTCTATTTAATTTTTTTTTCTGTGACACATCCTCAGGAGGTCCTGAGAACATGTGCCCCCCTCTGCTTTATTTTGTCAAGAAATACACAAGGTAATTTATATGAATGAACACTGAGGCATTCATCCATTCACTCATTGTTTACCTACAATAAGTCAATTACTGTGCTATGTAGGTCGTGGTGAAGTGAAATTGAATAAAGCATAGAGCATTCTCTAAAAGAATATATCATCTAAGAAAAGAGATAGTTACATATGTAAATTTTTACATTTAAGGCAATCAATCTAATATGTCAGATGGTAGCATTTTTATTGCTTTAGCCTATTTTAGGAATCATGCATTTTTGTAGAAGTGTTAACCCTTTCTCGTGTGTCTCTGGCATGGTGGTGTGACAGGGCAGAGGAAAAAAGATGGATGCTGATAATGTTGATGTACTTCCTACTAACCAAAAAAAAAAAAAAAAAAGACAGATGGTCTTGTTATAGCAAAAGTTCGGGAAAGATGGAAGGCAGGTCATAATGAAAACTAGCAACAGATATAGGGGCCATTAAATTTGATGCTTGTAACATTGTTTGCTATGAGTTTGAAACTGCCTGACACTGGGAGTAAGTCTTGAGGACATTGAAAAGAGGACATTGCTAAATGTGACAAGTTCCCTCCCTAATGTATTTTTTAGCTAGTCTGATGTGCCAACCTACCACAGACCTATTGACAATAGAAGTGAACAATGGGGTGTTCATGCTTCTTTGTAACCATAACCTCTCCAAGAAAACTTCCTGTTTTCTATCCACTGGGCTATTTTATCTTCTCTTTGTCCTTGACACTTGTCCCCATTTTCTGCCCATAAGCACACTCTTTCTTTATTCACTAGACTTTGGAATGTGACCTTTGGAGTTCTCACTCTTTAAACAATCCTGCTCAGCTTTATTCTATTGGCTCTTTTCAATTAGGAATCTCATACATAAAACACCCTGATGTAAGGTACTCCTCAGAGCTACGCAGACCTGCTTGGTCTTCAGCAAAAGAAAAGAAATGTATTTGGATTGCCAAGGGCACTGCAAATTGTGCACAAGGAATAATACTCTAAAGTATTTGTGAAGGCATACCAGATGACCTCATGATGTCTCTTCTCCCCCTTGAAACTATTCACAAACCTAAAAATGTATAAACATTTTACCTTCGTGTTTTGTCTCTGTCTTTATGCATTTAGTGAAGCATATCAGAGGAATTGGATATGGAAAAAAAAAAGTGCCTTTTTATCTTGTCAATCCCTCAGCACTGTCGGTTGACATAATCTCAAATGGATCTCAAATAACCTTCTTGTAGCCTCCATGCTGTATTCCCCAAGGTATCTGTGAATGTAGCATTTCCAAAAGAGTCAAAGTCTGAATGTCCTTTACTTCCCTTTCTTTATATGAATACTATCTTGTTAGCATTTAGCATGTTATTTGAATTAGAGTCATACCTGCCTCCATATCTGTCTTGTAGTTTTCCTTTTGCCTTCAACCCAGATCTTGCTTTACTTTACATATAGACATTTTTTGCTTTCATTACATTGAATTATGATTACTCCCTTTGAAAAAATGATATTTAAAAATTAGTGAAATATCAAGAAAACATTTTTCAGAACTGTATTTTACCTTTCAACTGGTATAATAGTGCTTTTATTTAGTTTACAGTTCTCATGTTAAAAATTACAATTTCATTGACAAAATAGTCATCTTTTGCATATTGTTTTGTTTTATATTTGTCACTTTTCAATGTTTTCATTGGAGAAGTAATATATTTAACTATGATAACTATACACATACGAAACTATAATGTAACATAACTATTGTACATGTATAATGCATAACACTATACATTATACATAACTGCAATGTAACATTTCAAATGAATATTTTAAAGTACAGCCTTGCATTTGTTTTTCTGTGCATATTTTAAAAGGCATATTCATCAAAGACATATGGTTTATCTTCTGCTTTTTTCACTTAATACATATCCTGAACATTTTTTCATACTACCATGTGGCCGCCATACACATTGCATATTGACTTTTTACTTTTCTTCTGTAATGGTAGATGGTCATGAGGCTTATTTGAACATAAATCACTTATCCATGCACTGAAATATTAAGGCATGCTATTACTCAAAACTACTAAATTGTTAAATTGTTCAGCATGAATAAAATGCGACGCCATTATTTGTAATTCTGGCCTCAATGTGGTGATTTGTAGCTCTTTCTCACTAACTACCATGTAATGAGAAGCTCCTGATAAAGTTGGTAGCAAAAATAGATACAAGTGTGGGACATATGATGCTGTCTGATGACTGCCCAGAAACATGGCCTTTCCTTAGGAACCTGGCTTCCATTGAGATTTGCTCTAATTTTAATAGGAGCTGCTCAACAGAAGGATGTGGATCCAACGGCAAGATGGATGATGGGTAATTTGAGAACAACACTCGGAGAGCTCTGTGTCAACCTATGTTAACACAATGGCCTTATGTTTATTAAAATAAAAAAACCATTGGCAAGGTAGGGGCCACCAAATTAGTCACTTCTCAATATAAGTTTATGTATTACTTACATTCATAGTCCTCTTTACTCCATGAGACTCCATCAGAGGTCTGTTACTTACATTGAAATTGTTTATTGGATCACAACTGTTACATTATTTGTCTTTAATATTTAACTTCAGGATATGCAAAAAAGGGATTTCAAAGAAGAATTAAGGTAAATCTCCACTGCCCTTCCAAGCATTTGTACAAATGCTGCCTGATTATGGAAAAACTAAAATAAAGAGGAAAAATATTCTCTGAATAAATCTAGGCAGTTGCCTGACTCCCTTGTTTAATGTAACCACATGTTTAGTAAAGGACAATTTTATCTCAGTAACATAAATATCTACAGTTTCTTTAGGAATCCTGAATGGTACAAAAAAAAAAATGTCATAGACCATCAGAAGAAAGCTGAGCCTATTGACCTGAAATTGTTGAACTTTGGAATGAGATTCAAATAGGGCATTGCCTAATCCATGTTCAAGGTGAAGAGTAGCCAAGCTAAGCTATGCTAAATCATCTCATCAATAAACGAGGTCTTTTCCAGAAATTTAATTTCATTTGATTAATATCTCGGGTCAACTAAGGGTTGCATTAAAATTCAGCAGATATTTGCATTGTGGGTGGATTTTTTTTTTTTTTTAATTATGTGGAGTCCTCTTAGCTTGTCAGACAAAACATTAGACCAGATTTAAGGCAGGCTGAGAAGAGTATGCCATGTTGGGAGACTTTCAAATGTGGTCTCACAGGGATCCTGATAGTCTGGAACTCTGTCATGTTTCCCTATCAACTTCACTTGTCACCAACACCCTTATTTGCACGTCTTTAAAAGGTAAGATGTTTGTTTATGTAGACTGAAAAAAGAGAGAACAAGATATTGCATGAAAGGATTTGGTTAGAAATTTAATTGATTTATGGCAATGGTCTCCTTCCTGCTCAATCTTAAGACATGATTCATTTTGCTGAAGAATCACTTCACTGAAAAGAGGAAACCAATGCTGGACACTGGAGACTCCCAGGTTTTGAAGGCCAAGAGATAGGTCAATTCTAGTTTAAAAATGTGATACCTATGTGATCTTTGTAGCGCCTCAGAGTGTCAATATTACCAATTGTGATTTATCTTTTTTAAATCAGTCAAAAATACTGATTGGCCACCTCCTTTGTGCCAGGTACTATTCCAACTACTGTAAATTTAGCAATAAAATATATCTGTCTTTCATATAATTTATTTTTCTCTACTTTTAGATTACTAAGCTGATTAAGTGATAGCATATATTTAAATCTTTTAGCATAGTCCTTGGTACAGAGTAATTGCTCAATAAATGTTAATTTTCCTGATTTCTCCAATATACTGTTTTTTCAAAATTCCAAAATAAACATCTCAATGCACTATGGGACTTTGGCACATTTCAACTTATCTTCTCTGTGCCAAGTGTAGGCTTACTAAATTATAGACAACATTAGTACTGTCCATTTTAAATATAATATCCACTACCCATTCATTACAATCTCAAATGTCTATATTGGCTAGGCAGGGAGATGAAAGAGTAAAGCAAGTTAAAGTAAAACTGGCAACAGTGAGGGTTGAGCAGCCAGTAGGATGCATGTGCAATCCATAGGGTGCTCCAGCCAATTGTTGCCATGTCGATCAATAGGCCCAGTGTTGCCATAAGACACAACTTCACAAGGGAACTAGGAAACTAATTTGATTATGTAAAAGTTTTACATTATGAAGTAGAGGTAACTAATTAATAAACATGTACAAGCACACACATACAGACACATGCACATGCAGAGAGAGTATACTGATTCTGTATACATCCAGTAAAACCAATCTATAGGCCACATATTTGTGACCTCTATTCTAATAGGCATTTTGCTTATTTACTTACCTACAGAATTGATAATGATTAAACATCAACTATAACAGATTCGCTCCCTTCCTGTAAGCCTTTCAGAAACTTTTCTTTCTCTACATGGGATGACTGTTAACTCTAATGAGTATCACAATCATGTCTGGAGTTTTTCAAAATATAAGTTCCTGGAACTCAAGTCCCACTTATTAACTAGAATCTTTATAATTGTAGTGAAATAATCCATTCTTTTAAAATACTCAACCAAATTATTCTGATGATGAGTGAGGCATGGGAACTATGAGCCTACAGAATAATTTTTTTTATTTTTATTTTTTTTTTAGCATACAAGATTTTTTACAACATTATCTTTTCTGTTCCATAGCTTAATGCTTTTTTACCCTTGTTCTCCAGCCATTCTATGCTGCTTGCATTTCCATGAAGGTAACATTATTTTCATGCTGGATGTGTCTGCATATAGCGTCCTCTTTGATTCCCTTCTCCCTTCTGTCACAGGAAATGCTTATTCATCTTTCAAGCACCAGTTCCAATGTTATCTCTTTTCCAATGCCTTTCATGCTCTGCTAGGGAAACTCGGGTATTCCTTATTTTGTGCTTCCCAAAAACTTTAGGCTTACCTAAATGAATGATTCTTGCCATGATGTATTTTCATTGCTTGTTGCCATGTGTTTTCTCACTCACATTGTGTCCAGCATATGGCAGGTTTCTAGCCAATGTTTGATTTTAAAAAAATATATTGATCTGAATATAGAGTAGCAAATGTAGTACTTTTGATTTATTCTTAACTAAATTATTATTTCATCGTCCTATGGGACGGTTGTTCCCTTAAGAAAAAGGAGTGGATCAGAATCCACGTGTTAGGTACTTAATTTGCAGGGCTTAGTTTTTAAATAATGGTTTTGCACGTTAATATTTGAGCTAAGACAACAACAAATAATTTATTTTAGAAATCATGTTTAAAGAGTTCTACCATCACTTTGGAAATACATAATTTTGGAAATGCTGCAAATTACAGAGTGTCCACAGTAGGATTTAATTTTTTTTAAATGTGGATACCTTTGTCAAAGTTTCCATCTCAATTTAAGTGTGCCCTGCTTAGGAGTTTGAAATCTCTACAGAGGTGGGGGGCTAGACACGGTGTGAGTGAGGTGTGCAGGGAATCCTATTCAGCGAAACTCATACCAGGAGACATTTACAGTCTGTAACAGTAGCCAGAGACTCAGACAGCTTTATTGATGTGTCATCAGGCTAAGAAGAAAAGGCACTGCAGCAGGGGTGACAAGGACATGTTCTGTGTGTTTATTGATTTGCAGTCTCCTATGGAAAACTCCACATATTTCTGAATATCTTGAGTGATTTTATTGATGCAGCTCCTGCCAGCTGAGAGGGGGATTGGAGTCACCACATTTATTCTTCATGTCACGTTGGCACTCTCATTTAAGAATTTAATACATACATAGATGATGCAGGAAAGGAGGGAGATATTAAGTATCTCTTCAAATCACTTTGGTTGGGTTGTTGGGGAAAATTACAAAACCCCAGAAATCCAACAGAAGTATAAAAATCTCTCCTCAGTACGTTGCATGTCGCTGCTATAATGGCATTTCTGCAATCCTTTGTTACTGAAATCCTCTATTGCAGCAGGTGATGAATTTTGACCTGGGGAGCTAGTCAGTGGAACAAAAGTGTCATCCAAAAAGATGATACAGAAAGCTGATAGAACTTTAATGCATGTCTAGTTTGTGACTGGTATGTTCATAGAGCAGTTGAATTAGGACATATCAGTAGATCATAGAGTCATAGGCCTAAGCAGGACTTTAAATCATTATGTAATCCATTTTCCTATCTCCAAAGAGGAAAACCCTTATATTGGATGGGAAAACAACAAAATAAAACCCCAAAGATGTATAACTCCATAAAATGCAGTCAATTTGGGTATCAAGTTTAATTTTTTTTACAGTATGAGAATTTTTATTAGATCCCAGATTTAGAACTGTATATTAGAATGCCATTATTGTGACTATTTTTTAATTCTAACATCTATAGATTAGATAATGATATTTCACCAATGTCACATTTCCTGAGTGAGACTGTGGTTATGTGGAAGAATGTCCTTTTTTTTTTTTCAGTTCTAGGATACATGTGCAGAACATGCAGATCAATTTTAATATTTAAAATATATATATATGTATTTGTTTAATCTTTGTATCAAATACTAGGTTCAGAATTAGTTTCTTACAATAACAATAAATTCAGAATTTATTGAAACTTGAATTCAGAAAACCTGAATCTGGTTTTCACATTCTCTTTTCTGCAGTGTACCTTATCATTAATTCATCAGTTATTTCAGTCAACTTTCTATATGCCCAGCTATGATGGTAGGAGTAATGTTCTCAAAGCAGTCATGATGGTTTAATGAAAAAATAAGTCAATATTTATTCGGATTATTTGGAGAGCTCAAAGAAACACCTACTCCAACCTGTGTTAGGGGTAGTAAGGATGTAAGAAACCTTAAAAAGTCTTCTTCATGGTGAATAACTGCAAGTTTGTATATTAATATACATCTCACAATTAGTGCATCTTAGTAAATCTTTATAACCATTGGTGACAGTGAAACAGCCCTCCCTGTTCTCATCTAGAAGGCCCTCCTCATTCTACATACTACAGACCTACACATAATTCCTTGTTCATTTTTTTTTCAGAATCTTACCTTGCTTCCTTTTACCTGATGAAAAACAAAGACAAAAACAAACAAACAAAATACTACTTTATTGACCCTTTGCCCATCTCTAGATGTAACCCAAACTAATGCCTTTTCTTCACAACTAACTTTTTTTTTGAAGTCATTGCGTACCTTTCTGTCACTCTTCACCTTATTGACAATCTGATTTCTGTCCATATTAATCCTCTGGAAGAGCTCTGACAAAGATCACTTACGCACTCCAAGGAGCTTTTGAGTCATTTTCTCATTTGACGTCTCTGCAGAACTTGGCATCTTTGACTACTCTCTAACTCAGGAAACTTTCTCTTCCTTTGGCTTTGGAAGTGCCTCTCTCATCATCTCATCATTCTCCTGTGGTTATGTTCCTTTACTGTCTCTTGTTGTTTTCCTTCTCTTCACTCATATTTTAGGTAATGGTAATCCCTGGAGTTCCATTTGTATCCTCATCTCTTATTTCTCTTATTTTTCTTCTCACAGTGTATACTCTTTTATTTATTGATTTGTTCAACTTACACTTTTTTAACTATCCTTAATATTCTCATATTTCACAAATCTGTATTATCCACACAGATATCATTGCAGAACTAGACCCTGACATCAAAATTTTATGTTGCATATCTTCACTTATGTATATACCATAAGCCTCTGCAACTCAGCAGGCCTAACACTACACTTTATAGCCCACTTGTGGTGATATGGTTTGGATATTTATTCTTTCCAATGTTGAAAAAAAGTTTGATCTCCAATATTTGAGATGGGGCCTAGTGGCATATGTTTGGCTCACAGGGACAGATCCCTCATGAATAGTTTGGTGCTGTACTCACAGTAACTAGTGAGTTATCGCTCTATTCATTTACAGGAGAGCTGGTCTTTGAAAAAGCCTGGTACCCCCTCTCCTCTTTTGTTCTGTCTCTGACCATGTGACAAACCTGTTCCCCCTCTGCCATTTGTCATAAGTGTAAGCTTCCTGAGGCATGCACCAGAAGCGATGCTGGCACCATGCTTCATGTACAGTCTGCAGAACCATGAGCCAAATAAACCTCTTTCCTTTATAAATTACCCAGCCTCGGGTATTTCTTTATAGAAAGGTAAAATGACTGACAGATATGGCCAACCTCTACTACAGGTCATATCTATCCAGGGAATAGTACCATCAATCATCTTTTGCTTGTCAGGCATAATTACTTCCTCTCCTTCCAAAAGCACATCACGTATCTGTTGATTTTAGCTCCTTGATATTTGCCCACAGATAGGAACTATCAGTGAGTATTTCTAAAATCTTGACAATTTTTTTCTCATTAGTTTTATTTTTCTTGAAGGCACTGAAAAACCTGAAAATAGCTAGAATCACAAAGAGAATTGCTGGGCTAGGACCATGCCTGGGACAAGAGCAGAGAAGATTAGGGTCCATTGTCAGCACATGTGTAGAGTAAGTAAAGTCTGCTACCCAGCCGCACAGCCATTCCTCTCTTATCTGCCTAATGCCCGATGCTCATTAACATAAAGAAAACAAATTTCATCTGGTAACTACAAATTATTTTATTTTGTTGTAACAACCATCATTGCCTGTATTTTCAAAGAACACTTCAGAATCATGAACACAAAGGATATTATTCCTATTGTGGAAATCTCATGAACAGTGGAACTATGTAATAAATTAATTTTAAAAGTGGAGTTTGCTTAGACTTCCTATCCTATTTCAAAAAATAGCTAATACTCAGAGTAGACTTTGATTTGATTAAGTCAGTGTTCTTTGGGCAAGAAATTCAGTATGTTGTACAAATCAAAGCAGGGATAAAGAAAGCTTACAAAAAAAAGAATTTGGACATATAGGCTGGGTCCAGTTGATGGAGGGGCCTTGCAGACCAATGATTTGGTATTTGTGAGATGCCTCCTAAGATTTTTAAAAGCTGAGTTGTAATATAATTCTACCTGCTGGGTGAATTACATTTTTATATGTAAGAAAAAAGATAAGAAGCAACATATGATGCTCTTTAGTCATTTTTCTTACATATAAAAACATTTAAGAAACGCATATGGTGTCTAAAATTAGGTAGCAATAGACATCAAGGGAAAAAAGTTTGGAAATATGTTTTGAAGTTAGAACTGCCAGCTCTTTTGATAGATTAGACGTGATTAGAAAGAAAAAGAAAAGGATGAAAGATATCTCGTAGGATCCTTGCTTGATCAAATGGGTGGAAAATAGCACCATTTTCATGGTAATTTAGCTATGTTGTTGGAGATGCCCATTAGGTAGCTAAGTGAAGCTATCTAGTAAGCAGTTGTTCATAATGCATCATTAGTTGTTGTATATCCTAGCAGGAGTACCCTAGCCTGTTTAAGCACTTTTATATGAATAAGAACCAGGTATTCCCTCTGGGATGACATAGCTCTGCAGACACAAAGACCCAAAACCAGACAATGCATCATGGTTTATTTTTTAGAAACATATTTGCTGGGCACACACTGCAAAGTCACACTTGGTTACTCTGATTCCTAGTGTACCTGCTTATATAACATTGACATTCAAGAGAAAAAAAATACTCAGTTCTCAAAAACACACATTAAGTTGTTGTTTCTAGAATGTTTTTGAGAAATGTTAGAATTACATCAACAAAGACTTCCAAATCATAGGTATTTTCTATATTAGGCCACTCTGAATTTCACCTCTGGCCATTTTTGCCACAGGTCTCTATTAAAGAAGTCACGTTTTATTGTTCAGCTAGGTTTCTGGTCCTGTTGATTATATTAGAGAAATTGTGGAGGGGACAATGGTTAGAGAAATTGTGGAGGGACAAGATGCTTAAGAGTTAAAGGTCATTGGGGAAAAAGGCTCATTAAATAGTAAAAATGTATAATAGAGAGAGAAATCTTAAAGAGAGAGTAAAGAAAAAAAACTGAGAGTAAAGGAAAAAGTCCATCCAAGTTGGGATAAAAGACTTAATATTTTGGCTTCAAAAGATTACTTGTAATTATTAGGTAGAAAATTTAGTTGCCATAATATGTAATTTTTGCTTTCTCTGGGATGAGAATTTAGAGAGATGCAAATGAGGGAAAAACTCAATTTGGATGAACTTCTGGCAGTAGGGGAAATTACATAACATACATCACCAGGGTTTTCAACTATGTGTAAGAGCAAGGTCCAAGTCTAAATTGTGAACCTCCAAGCAAGAAATTCTGAAAGGATCACCCTCACCCTACGTTAACTGCAAATTAACACATCTCTAGCAGAGTGAAGCTCCTACTTCTTTCACATCCCTCATTCGCTACAGTTCAGTCAGTGTTTACACTTCTAGGTAGAGTATTGCCAACTCTCCATCAGGGGAATATCTGAATTGCCAGTTGGCCACAGATATCATGTTGCACCTCACTTTTAGGTAATAGAAATGCTGAGGGAAGAGTGATTTATTTGGATTTGTTTGGATTTGAGTAATGCTCCATGGTGCACTCATGAATTTTATGAAAGAAGAACCTCACCTGGATAGTGGTAAGATTTCATAATTCTGAAATTCAAAGTGTCATACCAAAGTGTGTGGATGGCAAATCAATAGTTTTCAAAAAAAAATGAGTAATACTCCACTACACATTGAACTCCTAAAAATACTACTACTAATAATAATAGTAATACATCCCAATGTGTCAAAGCAAAAAGGAGCCAAAAGTAACAGTAGTATGCCCCATCACGATCCTGTTATTCATGACAAGGGGATAATAGCTTTTATCATCTGCCAAGGTTCATTGTTTCTTGCTGTTGAGATCACTTTGAGCTTTCTTCTTCAGCTTGTGCAAAGACTTCCTACCTGTCATCCTCAAATTGTTATGTTCTTATGATGCTTTTACATTGTCTCACTGTTGCTCTCTAAGTTTCTAGTATCACTTCCTTGTCATGGAGTTCACTGTTAAATGAACCAAGATGTAAAGTCATTACTTTCTATCTTTTTGTCTCTGGTGACTTGTGTAACACTATGTTTTACTGCCTTATATTCACAATAGAAATATTACATGTCAAAAGGAAAAAAAAAAGATAGGAATAATACTGAGAAAGTACCTGAAGGGGATAAAAACATTCAAACTTGAAATTTTTAACTGTGTCTCCTGTGCCAAAAAGGAAGTGAAAAAGCAATCAAAGGATTGCCTAAAAAGTTTCAATGCAGGTGTCCTGTCATTAAAACGTTTATTTTTAATTTTCTTTTTCGTTATAAGCAGATGATTTCAGCGGTTGTTCTTTTAAAAAATGAACAGAGCAATAACTCATCTGGAAATTTTCTTAATTTTTAAATTAGCATAAATATATTCTATATTATGTATGGACCAGTTCAAATATAAATTTCATAGGGTCCTCTAAGATCATCTAACTGAAGTTCATTTATTTGATAATGAAGCAAAATTAAAATCAGAAAAAAATTTTATGTTCCCAATATCACACAGTTCAATGAAAGTAGAACAAAAGATACCTCCAAAGTCAGTATTTCCCTCAATAGCCCATTTAAGATGATGCTGCAATACAACTGCAGCACATGAAGTGAAATGAAATATACAAAAGCAATGAAGATACACAAAAAATAACTTTGATTCATAAATACTTTGTCAACTAAAATTATTAGTTTATTTTAGTTGCCATAGTTCTCTAGTAAGTGTGTTAAATTTCATTCAAGTTTTGTCATGGATCGTTTGTGAGCAGTTACGAAAGAAAATTGTAATTTCCAGCAGTCAAGAAGGCTTCTCTAAGGAAAACATAATGACAAACTTACTTCATATTCTTCTTATCTAAAGTTCTTGTCTGTACTGGCAGATCAGGATAAAAGGGTTTCTATGGTGTGTCAGGATTTCAGAGAGACATTTGACAAAATTGCTCAATATTGTTATGAGAAAGATGCAGAAATAAATATTAAATGAGAATACTAATAATTAGACCCATAGTTTAATTTTAAATTAATATTGTAGCAATCTTATCGTTCTTAACGTCTCTCTTGAAAAAGAGGAATTAGCTTTCCTTTTTGTGACCTCAGAGCATGTTACCAAGACCAATGCGGAAAAATCAAACAATATAATTTCATTGGTTCTAAAAATGTAATGAAGTTTCTTAAGAGGTAGTGAATTCTGCATCACTGGATATAGTCAGCCAAACAGATAAAAATCTGTCTGATAAGGGTCAGGAAAATATAACAGTTCTCAGAATGGCTGATGTTAGGAACCTGCCCTTTATGTTCTCAGAAAATTACTGAGAATCCAAAAAATAAAAAAAAACCTTTTGTTTATGCTTTTGTTATATCAGTCAATAAAATGAAAGTAAGAAAGTCAGGAAACAACAGGTGCTGGAGAGGATGTAGAGAAATAGGAACACTTTTACACTGTTGGTGGGATTGTAAACTAGTTCAACCATTATGGAAAACAGTATGGCGATTCCTCAAGGATCTAAAACTAGATGTACCATATGACCCAGCCATCCCATTACTGGGTATATACCCAAAGGATTATAAATCATGCTGCTATAAAGACACATATGTTTATGCACACGTATGTTTATTGCGGCACTATTCACAATAGCAAAGACTTGGAATCAACCCAAATGTCCATCAGTGACAGACTGGATTAAGAAAATGTGGCACATATACACCATGGAATACTATGCAGCCATCAAAAAGGATGAGTTTGTGTCCTTTGTAGGGACATGGATGCAGCTGGAAACCATCATTCTTAGCAAACTATCACAAGAACAGAAAACCAAACACCGCATGTTCTCACTCATAGGTGGGAACTGAACAATGAGATCACTTGGACTCGGGAAGGGGAACATCACACACCGGGGCCTATCATGGGGAGGTGGGAGGGGGGAGGGATTGCATTGAGAGTTATACCTGATGTAAATGACGAGTTGATGGGTGCTGACGAGTTGATGGGTGCAGCACAGCAACATGGCACAAATATACATATGTAACAAACCTGCACGATATGCACATGTACCCTAGAACTTAAAGTATAATAATAATTAAAAAAATTAAAAAGTTATTTAGTTTAAAATAATAATAGCAATTCTATTACATCTTAACATAAATAACATAGTTTATGAAAATACTTATTTTCAATAAAGTGTAGTGGGAAGAGTGGCATTATTTTACAGATGTCTGGTTTAATAGAGGAGACCTGAATTCTCATATATTCTCATTAAGTCAGTTCAGATATGTTTTTTATTTGAGATGCTGAAAATGGTCTTCCATTACACAGGTATGTTATTTGAAGGGAAGGACAATATTTTAATTGCCTTTTCATTTAAATGTGGATATGTGATATGTGAAAACTCAATGAGTGGATTATTTTGTGTGTGTGTTTGTTTTTGTTTTGTTTTTTGTTTTGATTTGTTTTGTTTTGTTTTTGAAATGGAGTCTCGCTCTGTCACCCAGGCTGGAGTGCAGTGGTACTATCTTGGCTCACTGCAAGCTCCGCCTCCCAGGTTCACACCATTCTCCTGCCTCAGCCTCCCAAGTAGCTGGGACTACAGGCAGCCGCTACCACACCCTGCTAAGTTTTTGTATTTTTAGTAGAGACGGGGTTTCACCATGTTAGCCAGGATGGGCTGGGTCTCCTGATCTTGTGATCCGCCAGCCTTGGCCTCCCAAAGTTCTGGGATTACAGGCGTGAGCCACCGCATCCTGCCAACAAGTGGATGTTTTTAAAAGGTTAATTGCAGTGTCAAATATGAAAACATACCAATGAGATTCTCATATCTTTTACATCAGGCACCCCCAACCCCTGGGTCATAGACCTATACCAGTTGGTGGCCTGTTAGAAATTGGGCTGCACAGCAGGAGGTGAGCAGCAAGCAAGCAAGCAGAGCAAAGCTTCATCAGTATTTACAGCCACTTCCCCTCGCTCACATTACAGCCTGAGCTCTGCCTCCTGTCGGACCAGCAGGGGCATTAGATTCTCAAAGGAGAGCCAACCCTACTGTGAACTGTGCATACCAGGAATCTAGGTTCTGACTCCATGCTCCTTACGATAATCTAATGCTTGATTATCTGTCACTGTCTCCCATCACCCCCAGATGGGTCTGTCTAGTGGTAGGAAAACAAGCCCACTGATTCTACATTATGGTGAATTGTATAATTATTTCATTATATATTACAATGTAATAATAATAGAAATAAAATGCACAGTAAGTATAATGTGCTTGAATCATCCTGAAACCACTACTACCACCACTACCTCCCAGATCTGTGGAAAAATTGTCTTCCGTGAAACTGGTCCCTGATACCACAAAGGTTGGGGACCACTGTGTTACATCACAAGGCATTACCCTAGCTTGCATTTTGATCTTTTACTCATGCCTGATTTTATAACATCATATATTAGTCATTTGGAAAATATTGGTTCACTGAGTTATACAGATTTAAATATTGATAGATTTTATTATACAGTATTAAAAATTACATTTATTAATGTTGTCTGTCACTTATCTAAGCAGATTTTTTTTTTTTTTTACATATTGGGAAACTGCCAAGTTCACTGTGGTGAATACAAGTCTTCCAAAATTCTTATTTTTGCTTTGAAAGATCACATTTTATCATAGTGATAAATAATGTCCAGTTTTTAAGCAATAGGCTCACTTTGTTATTTTCTGAGAAAATGACAGTAGCCATTTCTGAAAAACTATACCTGCTATATCAATTATTTCATCAAATAAAAATTGTGTTCCATAAAAAACAGAAACTAGTCCATGTGACAAATCAACTGTACAACTGCGTTTTTCTAAGAAAAATATCTTTGTACTTCCTTATATAGAAAAAGCACTTCTTTTACATTTCATCACACAAAATACTTAAAAAAAGATGTATATTCAAAGGTCAAACTTTAATCAAATTGACATTTTGATTTGATTAACTGCTGCTTCGTCGCGGCAGTTAAAAAGGCATTGTTTTTGCTACCAGTGTATGGATTTGAAATAGAGACTGCTAATATAGTTTGTGTTCTTATCTTGATTTCTGCTAAGGCACCATCAGTTTTACCCACCACTGCTTTATACCATCATTGAGAATATCAACGCAATGAAAAAGGCAAAGAATATCTTAGTATCATTATAAATATTGTTTTAATCTCACGAGCTCCCTAAGAGGATCTAGGGGAACCCTAGTGTTCCATTGATTATGCTTTGAGAACCACTGATCTAGTCATTAACGCACAGAGTCTGGATTCAGACTATTTCAGTTTGAATTATAGCTGTTCTGCTTAGTTTTGTGAACTTGGGCAAGTTGCACACTTCTAAGCCTATTTCTGCATATATAAAATGGGGCCAAGCATAATAACTATCACATAGTTAGGATAGTTGTGAATATTTAAAGCAAAATGTTATGAACCAAACAGCATCATTACTTGACTTATATATGTGTCAAGAATACTCATATATTCATATATACATATATATATATATATACACACACACACACACATAAAACTTGACATACTGTTCAAATATTTCAATACATTTTATTACTGCGCTGATAGTGGTCCAGTTGTAGTACTGTAAAAGGAAGTTAGGTGTGTGATTTGGACTAGCTAGAAGTTAGAATAAATTACAGTCACCCCTCAGTATCCTTAGGGGATTAGTTCCAGACCCCCTTACCCTGCAGATACCATAGTCTGTGGATACTCACACCCCTTATATAAATAAGATTGCGTAGTATTTGAGTACAACCTACACACATCCTCTCTTATACTTTAAATCATCTCTAGATTATTTATAATACCTAACACAATATAAATACTCTGAAATAGTTGTTATAATGTATTGTTTTTATCTGCATTTTTTTTCTGAATATTTTTAAACTGCAGTTGGTTGAATCTGTGGATGGGGAACCCAAGGATATGGAGGGCTGACTGTAGCTTTAAAACCCATTAAATGCTAAGATTCTCTGATTATTTTTGACTTGTGAAAACAAATACCACTGCAAGACTTATAGCTGCAGCAAGAGATATTTTGGGGGGAGGAGATTAAATCTCCCCCTCCCACAAAATCAACCCAAATAAATACAACAACTGAGTAAAAATAGTAAGCCTTATTGTCAGATCAACTTCAAGCCTTCCCCTTCTAACCAGAATATTATGTATAAATCCTTCCTAAATAAATACTTAGTGACATACTCTTACTGTTTTCCAATATTTTTGCGGTGGAACACAGATGTCAGTGAGGGCTGTGAAATGGAAGTGCCTGGCTTTGACTCCAAGCCTAGCCTCTTATTAACAGTGGGAATATAGGCATTTTCCTTAACCATGGTGAACAGCAGTTTTTTCATCTGAAAAGTGAGAACAGCATTTGCACTTACTTCATGGAGGATGTTTGAGGATTCACATTTTTAAAGTGCCTAGAATAGTGCCTGACACAGAACAGGCATTCAAAAAACAACTCTAATTTCTTTGTCAAAAAAGATACTACTGACAAACTTTAAAATGTCTAATGAGCAATGCATATATTTCATGAAACTGTCCTAAGCTCGAGATGTCAAAAATATATGAGCTTATTATGTGTCCTTTGAGGCTCTTAAAGTCAAAAGGTAAAACTGGCTTTAGACAAACGATCAGTCAGCATAGGTTATACAGAAGGTGTGGCAGAGAAAAGAGTGATATGTTCAAAGTATTTAACAGCCAGTATGTCATGAATACCCATCAAGAAAACAAATGAGGCCAGGCGCGGTGGCTCACGCCTGTAATCCTAACACTTCAGGTCAGGAGATCGAGACCATCCCGGCTAACATGGTGAAACCCCGTCTCTACTAAAAATACAAAAACAAAATTAGCCGGGCGGTCGTGGTGGCGGGCACCTGTAGTCCCAGCTACTCGGGAGACTGAGGCAGGAGAATGGCGTGAACCCAGGAGGCGGAGCTTGCAGTGAGCGGAGATGGTGCCACTGCTCTCCAGCCTGGGGGACAGAGCAAGACTCCGTCTCGAAAAAAAAAAGAAAAAAGAAAAAGAAAACAAATGCTGGGTTTGCACTGGAGCAGGTACTTGAATCCTGAGTAGGCATTACCTCTTTATTGCTGGATCATAGGGGATCCAGCCAAGTAGAATAACCGCAGTATCAATAACCACATATATTTGCTAATGTGTCTGGGCTCAGCGTAGTCATACCCATGCATATTAGCAAAATTTGTTCAGAAGGAATAATAAGCTTAGTTTTATTGGCTAATGACTGGATTGTTTTATCCTCTCTACTAAGAAGGGAATACTTTCCAGAGTGAAGCAAAGAAATTCAGGGGATTGAACACAGGAGTTCCATTTCTGGCTTTGTATGAACTTGAACAGACTGAGTGACTTCAAGAATGAGCCCATATTATGACAAAAGACAAAGGACATACTCCCTTTGCAACTAACCTTTATAACTCAGAGCCAAAGTACCAAGTTCATTGTGGAGCTGGGATCGTGGGAGTGAGAGGGAAGAATTGTAATTGAAATGATGATGAGAAAATATCACCATCTTACTCAGCGTAATTGTTGCTGGGGAGCCTTTGAGTCATTGCTGCTAACTTCACTTTAAAAAAATGCTTTACTCCTGTGAGCAAAAACTGCAGGAGCCAGTATATCTATAGAGGAACCAGCTGTACTGGATCCTGTCCTGCAACTTATCAAAAGCCTTGTGAGGTCAGTTACCTTTGCAAAATCTCCCAAGCATTGATCCACATAGAGGCACAAAGAGTTCAGCTGGGTTTTTTAATCCCACAAGGAGTCAGAGGCATTGGCACTTAGCAAATCCTCTTTTAATTTGCTCACTGAGAAAATTCAATTGAGATATCATTAAAAGAAAAGAGACCAGCATGGCACTATTTGTCAAGTCTGTCTTTGCGCTATCACTGTATTTCATGGGGTGGTAAGTGATGAGCAGAATTACATTTTCTTGCTTCTAAATAAGCTTCTGCAAAAGAGCCCACGATTTTTTTTTTAAACTGAAACTATATATATATATGTTATATATATATGTTATATATATAAATGTTATATATATATAAAACATTACCCACTTGTACCTGCAGAGCCCTTCTCTCAGCAGTAGACGACCAGTTAAGCAATGTCATAGTTCCGTGCTCTGATACCAGATTCAATTTGGAAACCCCTGGGGGAAATTAAAATCCTGGATGAAGGATGCCAGTTAAAAAGCACGTTTTTCTGAAAAGTGATTGGAAAACAGGCAGATCAAGAATTCCCATGAGCTTTGGAACCAGACTGTTAAGAGAGTAAATCCAATTCAGCCTTTTGTTATTTCAGGCAAGTTATTAAATTCTGTTTCTGTTTTCTCATCTACAAAACAGGAATACAACTACTTCACGAGTGTTTAATAATAAATATTCAGTTTATATAAAGAGTCTGGCAAACTTGTCGGTATTCCCTGAGATTTAGCTTCTCCATCTTTTTATGGATGTGGTCAAGAGCAGTGGTTTTTGTCAACAGCTGCTCGTGTTGGAATCACACTCGTACCAAAGACTAGACGGGTGACCTGAAGGGAGGAGTACCGAATGTCTTCTAATGCCTGTTTGTTCAGGCATAACATTAATTTAATAATGTACCCTATGTCAGAGGGTTGTTATGAGAACTACACATAGTGTCGTGCAAAACATGCTTAGCAGAGTTTCCAGGGAAGAACTGGCACCCGATCAGTATAGCTGATGTTGCTATTAATTATCCACCAAACTGAAGAAGGTAATCATTTGGTTTTGCCTTTGCAATGGAAGTATGCTTTTTGACAAATTGGCAGCTTTCTCATTCAGATTGTTTTTGTACTATATGATGAAGAGGATTCAAAGAAAATATTAAATATTTCCACATAAAATACACAAATGTATAGATATTTGATTACGATGTAGCCCTGCTCTCAAGGTTAATGGAAAATACTTTCTCATCACTGTTCTTGTTTTATTATGATGGAACAGCAAAGATACAGAGCTAGTATTTTTTATAGTCATAAATTATAAAATCGTATCGCCAGAGTTTTCTCAACTCTGCCTTCAGTCCCAGTCCTTTCTCTCCCTCTCTCTCTCTCTCTCTCTCTCTGTTTTTATTATTTTTTTTCTTTTTTGTGCTCTTATTGCCCAAGCTGGAGTGCAGTGATGCAGTCATAGCCCATTGCGGTCTTGATCTCCGTTACTCAAGTGATCTGCAGCCTCCCGAGTAGCTGAGACTACAGACATGTCTCACCACACCCAGCTAATAGTTTTTATTTTTAGTGGAGATGAGGTCTCGCTATGTTGTCCACGCTGGTCTCAAACTCCAGAGCTCAAGTGATCCTCCAGCCTTGGCCTCCAAAAGTGTTGAGATTACAGGTGTGCGCCACTACACCCAGTCCCAATCCTTTCTGTATTTGATTTGGACTTTTCACCTTTAAAAATCATGAGTCAGACATTTCTTTACCAACTTTTTCCCCCACTCCACCACTCACAGCGGGACTCTCTCTTTTCACCATGTCCGGAGCCTTCTGAATCAAACTTCTTTTGTATCATATCACTTTGGTTTTATTTTGTAACAATTTCAAATTTACAGAAATGTTGCAAATATAATGTGGAAAACTTTCATATACCATTTAACCATATTCACCAATTTTACTCATTTTGCTAATTTGTTGCATAGTCTCTCTGTATGTAATTATACAACTATACAATACATATATATATACATGTATATAAGTACATCCACGTATATTAATAATTATAATAAAAATTATATATGTAGTTGATTTTTTAAATACTTTGAGCGTAGGTTAAATTTATCGTGCTGTTTTACCCCTCAACTCTTAACAACAGTACAGTTTTCAAATTCAAAATATTTAATAATGACACAGTGAATACTATTGTTCTACAGTCCATCTCCTTGTCAATTTTTAAAAAATGTTCTTTATAACTTTCTTTTTTTAACCCCAACATTACCAAACTACAAGAAAATTAAAAAGAAAAAGGCATCATTGTTACGAAAGTTATGATGAGGTACTTTTCCCCCCTCTATTAACTGAAACACAAAGCAACAAAAACAAAAAGGAAGATAAATGTATCTTTCAGTCATCAATAATTAGGGGAAGAAAAACCAATGGACTCATAACTGTGTAAATTTTAATGATTGGCGATTCTTTCTGTAGTGTGTACAAGGAGTAAAATGCATGTATCTCAAAAGACAATAGTGATGACACTGAATGTTACTGTTTTCATGCTAAACTAAGCCCATTAGGGAAGAATCTTGAGAAGTATGAACAAGCCACACAGAACTCTTGTGATCTCCTCCCGCTGCTTGCTTTGCTCTTCTCTCCTTTAATAGCAGGCGCAGCTGGAGTTTAATTAATAGGTGTCAGTGAGAGGAGACTGAGGCAGGAGAATCGCTTGAACCCGGGAGATGGAGGTTGCAGTGAGCCAAGATCGCGCCACCGCACTTCAGCCTGGGCGACAGTGTGAGACTCTGTCTCAAAAAAAAGCGTCAGTGAGATCAGAGTTGTCGTGATAATGTGATGTGGTCTTTAAGTCAGAAGTTTTTTTTATAACTATCATGCCAACTTATTCTGCCTTGGGCTTGGTGAGTAGTGGGTGTCAACCAAGTTCCCTCCGTGAAAGTTGATGATTCTATTCTCCCACAAATTTTTATCATACTCCAATTTCTACAGATAGCTCTTCATCTAGTTCTTCTAACGAAACATAAAATTGTAGCAATATTGTAATTTAGACGTAAATTCTCTGCTATATTTGGAGAGATTTTGGCAACTAATCCAGATCTTGAGAAGGCAAAATTCAAATGCCATTCTCCTCTCTCATTCACCATACTTTTATTGCCTGGCAACAGGACCATTGCATTTGAGCTAGTTAGAGAAGGAAAGACCAGCATGTTTAACTATTACCTGCTCATATGTCATGTCTTTCTTTCTTTCTTTCTTTCTTTCTTTCCTTCTTTCTTTCTTCCTTTCTTCCTTCCTTCCTTCCTTTTTCTTTCTCTTTCTCTTTCCCTCCCTCCCTCCCTTCCTTCCTCTCCATTTCCTTTCCCCTTTCCTTCCCCTTTCCTTTCCCCTTTCCTTTCCTTTCTCCTTTCCTTTCCCCTTTCCTTTCCTTTCTCCTTTCCTTTCTCTTTTCCTTTCCTTTTCTTTCCTTTCCTTTCCTTTCCTTCCTTCCTTCCTTTCTTACCTTTTTTTCTTTCCTTCCTTTCTTCACCTTTTTTCTTATGCTTTCATATTGTCAATAATACTATTATAGGATTGAACGTGCCATATCCCAATAATCCCATTAAATATTTTCTTCTCCATTCGATGGTCAGCTGGCTCATCTTTATGAGAACACATAAAGAACTGAAATAGAACATTTTCACCAATATAGAAATTTCAGTTGGACTTTTTAATAATAGGTATTCTGAATGATGTGAGATGGTATCTCATTGTGATTTTGATTTGCATTTCTCTAATGATCAGTGATGTTGAGCTTTTTTTCATATGCTTGTTAGCCACATGTATGTCTTCATTTGAGAAGTATCTGTTCATGTCTTTTGCCCACTTTTTAATGGTGTTGATTTTTTCTTGTAAATTTGTCTAAGTTCCTTATAGATGCTGGATATTAGAACTTTGTCAGATGCATAGTTTGCAAAAAATTTTCTCCCATCTTGTAGGTTGTCTGTTTACTCTGTTGATAGTTTCTTTAGTTTAATTAGATCCCATTTGTCAAATTTTGCCTTTGTTGCAGTTGCTTTTGGAGTCTTCATCCTGAAATCTTTGCCCATGCCTGTGTCCTGAATGGTATTGCCTTGTTTGTCTTCCAAAGTTTACATAGTTTTGGATTTTACATTTAAGTCTTTAATCCATCTTGAGTTAATTTTTGTACATGATGTAAGGAAGGGTTCCTGGAGAGACTCTAGAGAAAAAGGAATGCTTATACACTGCTGGTTTGTGTCATGTGTAAACTAGTTCAACTGTTGTGGAAGACAGTGTGGTGATTCTTCAAAGACCTAAAGACAGAAATTTGACCCAGCAATTTTATTACTGAGTATATACCCAAAGGAATACACATTATTCTATTGTAAAGACATATGTATGGTTTTGTTCATTACAGCACTATTCACAACAGCAAAGACAAGGAATCAACCTAAATGCCCACCAATAATAGACTGGATAAATAAAATGTGGTACATGATACACCATGGAATACTATGCAGTCATAAAAAAATAACAAAATTATGCCCTTTTCAAGGACATGGATTGAGCTAGAGATCATTATCCTTAGCAAACTAATACCAGAACAGAAAACCAAATATGGCATGTTCTCAATTATAAGTGGGAGCTAAATGATGAGAACACATAGACATATAGAGGGGAAACACACACACTGGGGACCATTGGAGGGCAGAGGGTGAGAGGAGGAAGAGGATCAGGAAAAATAACTAATGGATACGAGGCTTAATACTAGGTTGATGAACTAATCTGTAGAATAAACCCCCATAACACAAGTTTACCTGTGGAATAAACCTACATATCCTGCAAATGTACCCCTTAAGTTATAATGAAAATTAAAAAAAAAAAAAGAAAAGAAATTTCAGTCAGATAATTCTAATCTAGTTTCTTGCTATTCAAAGGGTGGTCCACAGTATAGCAGTGGCAGTATCTTCTAGAAATGCAGAATTTTGAGCCCCACCTGAAGTCTAATCTGCATTTTATGGTGTTACAGGCTGATTGGCGTGCATATTATAGTATTTAAAGCACTGATCTAGCTTATTATCATAGTATGCAATGTGTTTGTTTAATTTATAAACAAATGAATGGAAATACCTTCTTTCATTTTACATATAAGAAAAAAATGCACTCAAAGTCAGGTGACTCTGTTTTATATCAGTCACCAATTTTTATTTAACATTCTTACTTCCTTTTCAACACCACTGTATTTTTTAAGGAGAATAAATGAAAGATTAGGCTATGTAAAATATGTAGTTGATATATGGTTGGGCAAAGTACTTTACATTTTTCAGCTACTGTTTCAGGGTACCCTATTCATCAAAATATATTAGTATGTCTCTATAATCTCCACCTGCCATTTCTTAGCTGTTGATTCTAGGGGTGACAGCCACGATGATGTTTCTTGATGCCTCAAGAGAAACACTGAATGATTTATCCAGTAATATTTTGGGGAAGTTAGTCATGGGGAATTTAAGTTTGATTGAATGGAGAAGTGTAGATATATTATTTCTCCATCTTATGGGATCTTGAGGAAAAGGAGACATGTTAGGAAAATATTTCATTTCTTTAAAAATATAGATATTAATCTTTAATGCTTTGTTGTTTAATACTTTGCTAAGTTGAAGGACTTATATTGAGATAAAGATTTTTAAAAGAAAGAGTCTCATTACTTATCTCTACTGATATTATCACCTTGGCTAATGGAATATTGTAGCTACTTTTTTTAAAAAATTGATTTTTGTTTTCATATTACTTATCTCCTTTCACTTGGGTGGATGGGTTTATCAGTGTCATCACTGAAGTTTCAAGGGGATAGTTTGTTTCCTATATTCCAAGGAAAGATCTCTAAATGATGGTATTTTAAAAGTCCCTCTGTATGTACATGTGCATGAATATGTGTGTGACTTTGGCCCAAAGGAAACCTTTGTCTGGACACTACGCTTTTCCCAGGTTGAGTCAGAGAGTTGAGAAGCTTCTTACAGTGGTAGTGAGGCTCTAGTGTAGTGGGTTTTAAACAATAATACTCTCGTGAAGAAAGCAAGGAACAAATATAGACGCTTGTCGCAAATTAGCTTTTTTAACCACATATATTTCAGGTGGTTTGAATCCCAGCCCCCATATCCCATTAGCTATGTGACCTTAGGCATATTATTTAATCTCTTTCTGCCTTTGTTTCCTTAGATGAGAAATGAAGATAATAATAGTAATTTTCTTATAGAATTATTATAACAATTAAGTAATTTAAAACACATTAGATTTTTAGAGCCTGATAGATACGTGTTACTGTTTATCATATAGGCTATGCTCACTCTGAGGATGGAGCCTACATGCTAATAATGTTTGCTGGGTCTAGGCATTTATATAAACTTGAAGAGATTCTTTAACTCAACATCTTTTTAATATGTCAATACAAGATATGAATTAAGAATAACCCCTTGTTTTATGAAGAGTAGTGCATACTATTTATGATCATTTGATAGAGATATAAACTGTCAAGAAATACAAAAGAGTAGGTTCTTACTCAGTTTTCTTTACACTTGGGGAACTAACCATAACCTACAACTATTTTAATGAAAGGAAGTCTCAGGTTTTTATCTGTCTTCATCCATTTTTCATTGCTTAGACTTTTTTTTGTCTTTACTTAAGTTTTTGCCTAAACTCTGCTCTAAGTTCTTATTTATATACCCCAGAAGTTGATGGACTGTCTATAGTGCAGACTATGCTAGGAAGTCTCAATTTCTCTTCAAATGCCCAATCAATTTGGGTGACTTCAAAACTACTCTAACTGTAATTCGTTCTAGACATTTGAAAAAAATACATTCGACATGTTGTCTTCTTGCTCTCTGAAGCAAGCAGAGAATCTAAATATTTTTTGACAATAACAAACTTTTCTTGCCCAAGAAAACATTTCTCCTTCGCATTTGTCCAAGTCATGGAATTTCCTATGTGGTTCCATTGAAAGTCCCCTTTTTAAAGGAAACTGATGGCATTCTCATTTTCATGTCTTTGTGACCGATATTAGGAAAGTTGCTGATTGTCCAAATTATAATGGAATACGTCCAAAAATGCATTATTGCATTATTGTCCGCAGCTTGAATGAATGGCTTTGTGAGCTAAATTTATGTCTGGGAAAGCTACAGGACAGCAACTTTCCTTTCATTTCAACCAGATGGGACTTCCTTTTGTGATTGAGATATTTAAATGCCACCTCAATGTCAAAGAAATTTCTCTGTCTCTAAGAAATTTTATAAAATCTTTCATTGATTTTCTTGTTATGTTTCTCTAAAGAGAGAAGCTGATAAATATAAAATATGTCTGTAATATTCACATCAAGAAAAGCAGAGATAATCCAACCCTGCTGTTTTACTGAGATGATAGTTAGATAGATATTTGAAAATCTGATTGTGTGTGATCTAGACAAAGAATATGTTTCATTAGGTGAAACACATAAAATGGCAGAACCATTTACTTTGACTCTAAGAGAAAATATTCGTTTATCTTTGATTTCACCTCACACTCGATTGTGGTTTCTTAGAAACTTTACCATTACTAAATGCTGACAAAGATTAATTCAGGCTTCTCAAATTTTCATTAACATTGAGGATACCTAAAACTGGACTTCCAAAATCTAACAAGCCACAGAATGTTCATAGATGTCATTAATTATCCACTTCCCTACACTGGAAAAGAAATGGTGGTAATGAGACTTACAGGCCAACTGACTCCAATATAGACTTACTGTAATCTAAGCCAAGATCAAGTTTACCAAACTTTTGTAGTCTTGATGAAAGGTATTCTAATTCATTTGTTTACCTATAGATTAAGTCATTAATTTATTGACTATTAAAATAATACCTATTGAGAGAGTACTAAGGGCAGGTTACTCTAATATATTAGGCCATAGAGTTTAAATAAATGGTACAGATATGACATACATCCAAGGAATTGATAGTATTGTAGAAAAAACTGACAATATATTTGTAATTAAGAGGGAAGATACTGCATTCTATGAGAACTTATGGCAAAAGGAACAAATCTCATATGCCTAGTATGACAATTCAGGAAAAGCTTTTCTAAGTTACTCAGATAAGAAGTAAGATTGAGGGATAGTTGGTCAGGTCAAGGATTATAGGTCAGAGGGGACAATGTGCAAATTATCCTAGAAAGAAGAACTATCATGTTCAAGGATTGAATTGTATTTAAGTATAGTGAATTCATATATTTGAAAGAAGCAAAGAATAATTGAAATCAAAAAAGGAAAAAGAGACCAGGAGTGAGGGCTCACACCTGCAATCCTAGCATTTTGGGAGGCCGAGGCAGGCGGATCACTTGAGATTAGGAGTTTGAAACTAGCTTGGGCAACATGGTAAAATCCCATCTCTACTAAAAATACAAAAAAAAAAAAAAAAAAAAAAGAAAAAAAAAAAAAAGCCAGGCATGGTGGTGGGTGCCTGTAATCCCAGCTACTCAGGAGGCTGAGGCAGGCGAATCGCTTGAACCTGGGAGGCGGAGGTTGCAGTGAGCCAAGATCACACTGCTGCACTCCAGCCTGGGCAACAGAGTGAGACCCCATAAAAAACAAAACGAAACAAAACAAAACAAAAACTAAACAAAAGTAAAAAGAAAGAGGGGCATGAGACAAAGTTATAGTAGGATTTATCAGCTTTACCTCTATTGACATTTGGGACAGGTAATCTTTTGTTATGAAGGGGGCTGTCCTATGTACTGTAGAATGTTTAGCAATATCCCTGGCCTCTACCTACTAGAAAGCAGTAGCATACTCTTGACCATTTATGACAATCAAAATTGTCTCTAAATACTGTAAAATATTCCCCAGGGTGTAAAATCTCCTTCCAGTTAAGAACCAGAGAGTAGGGTCAAGAATGAATCAAAGTTAGGTGCTAGTTGGCTTTGTCAGTACCTTCCTAAGAATTTAAAGGTTTGTTTTTCTGGGTGATGGAAACTCACGAAATATGTTAAGTTGGAGAGTAATGTGATAAGATTTGCAATGAAAAATTACTCTGATTACAAATGTGAGCCAGTGAATTGTATAAAAACAGGAGAGGATTTGGAAGATCAATGGAGAGCCTAGTGCAATAATAAATGGAAGAAACAATGGTAGTTTAGACTAGAGAGATGAAGAAAGAGAAATGGAAATATTTGAGGACTCTGCCAGGAATAGAAAATACAGAGTTTAGTGATAGATATATTGTGGGAAGAAGGATAAGAAGGAATTAGATGGCCACGACAGTATTTTATGTTAGATTTCAGTGTTTGCCTTTTATGTCTGTACCTTTTTTTCCTGTGTGCTTTCCAGGTCCTCTTCTCCCTGGTGACTTCCCACAATTCTCCAGCACACCCTCAGAATCCCAAGACATTCTGACTTGGGCAGCAGGTAGAAGATGTTAGCACTGATTGAAATGATTAGCACTAGATTCGTTTTACAAATAGATGTTTTTGTGGAGGGAGCAATGATTGAGCTGCATTTGGAAGTTTTTAAGTTTTGAGGGACTAGTCAGACAGCCAAATGAAGCCACAAAGCAGCAGTAGGGAATAGAGTTTAAAACAGGAATCTGGACCGACAATATAAGGACAAAGGCACTTTCTCCTTGGATCTAAACTACTTGTCAATAGAAGAGTTTTTTCTGTCTCAACTACCTTATAGTCACTGTGTCTTCTTGAAAAATGACTTACAAATTATGTAGAAATTCTTTGATATACACAGTGTGGAAAAATCTTTTAGTGGACATCCTACAGATATCTTGAGAAAGCACAAGTTTGATAGTAGATATTTGACAACAAAATTGGTGGTACATGCAAACTCCACTGACTTGAGTATCAGCAATCAAGTGCCACACTGGTTATCAGATACTCTAGGCAGTGGTCCCTGGCCTGTTAGGAACCAGGCCACATAGGAAGAGTTAAGTGGCAGGCCATGATCAAAGCTTCGTCTGTATTTACAGCCACTCTCCATCGCTCACATAACCACCTGAGCTCTGACTCTTGTCAGATCAGTGGTGGCATTAGGTCTTCATAGGAGGGCAAACCCTATTGTAAAGTGCACATGCCAGCAATCTAGGTTCTGTGCTCCTTATGAGAATCTAATACTTGATAACCAGGCACTGTCTCCCATCGCCCCCAGATGGGACCATCTAGCTGCAGGAAAATAAGCTCAGGGCTCCCACTGATTCAATATTATGATGAGTTGTATAATTATTTCTATGTAATAATATTACTGTATAATACTGTGTAATAATTACTATGTAATAATATTACTATGTAATAATATTTTATTACTATGTAATATTACTATAATATTATACATAATTACTATGTAATAATATTATAAATAAAGTGCACAATTAATGTAATGTACTTGAGTCATCCCCAAATGATCCCCCTGCCCCAGTCTGTGGAAAAAATTATCTTCCATGAAATTGGTTCCTGGTGCAAAAATGGGGACCAGAGCTCTAGGACATATATTTAGAAGGAATGACTTCTCTTACAGTTATTCAATCATTGTTTTTTATTTTGGAATCCTTTTTGTATACTCTCTCTTCTATTGTTTTGTCTTCATGACTGAGGAAATAAAACACTGTAGAAAACCTCTGCCATTCCACAAAAATCACATTTTGTTAGATGTTGGACTCCACACCAATTGGACTTTGAAAAAGTATTTTTGGTCTCACTAGTTTGGTTAGTGCCTTTCTCTATATGCTAATTCACTTTAATTATTTTTGCTGTACACAGTTTTTGATCACCAGTAGCATCATGCTGGTGACAAACACTGTGTGACCAGTGTGCACCATATGAATGACTTGCTGACCTGTCACATCACTGAAAATGCCCTCCAGCCATGGTCTTGTTTTCTTCAGAACCCTTGTTTATGAATACACAAGAACCCACGAGATATTTTCTGAGTGATTATAGTGGTAAATAAATCCAGGTGAACGTTCTCCAACAGGCAAAGCGAAATCAGCAAAGTAGCATGCACAGCATTGATAAGTCAGTTCACATCCTAGAATCAAAGAAAATACCTTTCCCCTATTTACCTGAGCTGCCCAGCACTGTGAGAAAGCCAAGTGCAAGGAGATATCATGACTCTCATTAAACAAATGCATATGCAGTATAATGTAAAGTCACATCATAAAAAGTTTGTGAAGAAATATAATCCAAGCCAAGGAACATCTAATTGGCTGGATGACTGTGATCTTCCTCCTGAGTGAATGCACAGTGTTCGTTTTCAGTATTGCCATTTAAATTTATGGAAGGCTTTACAGTCCCAGACTACTATTTTTCCTTTTGAAACTAAGACTATGCCTGATGAGACACCTCTACAAAATTCTAGTGGAAGTATCAGTAATGGAAATAGTATTGCCATATTAACTTGGGTTCAGATAAGCAAGTATTGAAGTATCAAGACATTCTCTAAGCTTTCAAGGAGCCTATAATATTGAGAGACAACGTATTTTATATAAGTTCTGAAATCTGCCTGGATCCAAATCCCAACTGTGCAACCTCCTCTCAGTTGGCTCATAAGTAAAATGGAGATGATGGTAATAATCATTCTACTCCATGGAGCTGTGAAGATTAAATGAGTTCATCTATGTGAACACATTAAAAATGCTATATTGGACTTTGTTATTATTCTTAGTTGGTAGAGGCTAAGCACATTTATGGCAGTAATATAACACAATGCAAAATAATATATGTAGCAAACAACAAATAAAGAGATGAGTCTACTTAACTTCATCATGAAAAGTCATCCTGAGGTTGTGTTTTAAAGGATGAAGAGAAATTGGACAACTGGTAAGAAAGAGCATTGAAAAGTAATGAGAAGTAAGGCAGAGCTTGTGTCATGAAGGGTCGTGCTTTTTGTATTAGGGTTCCCCAGAGTGACAGAACCAATAGGGTCTATATATCTATAAGTAGATAGATAATCTACTACTGAGTCAACACTGTGCATTCACTCAGAAGGAAGATCATAACCATCTAGCCAATTACATGCCCCTTGGCTTGGATTATATTTATTCACAAACTTTTTATGATATGACTTTACATGACATCACATATGTGCTTGTTTAATGCAAACAATGCTATTGCCCTGCACTATAAGTAGATAGATAGATATCTATAGATATTAGTAGATATATAGATAAAAATATAGATATAGATATATGAAAGAGAATGTACTAGATGAATTGACTCTTGTGGTGATGGAAGCTGAGGAGTTCCACAACAGGACATCTGCAGGCTGGAGACCCTGGGGTGCTAGTAGCTTGGCTCAGTCTAAGTTCAAACACCTCACAACCAGAAAAGCTGATGGTGTAATTATCAGTCTGAGGGAAAGGCTTGGTAATGCAGGGAGCTGTTGGTGAAACTCCTGAAGTTCCAAGGCCAGAGAGCCTGGAGTTCCAGTGTTCAAGAACAGGAGAGGTAGAGGGTCCCAGCTCCAGGAGCAAGAAGAAGGAAACACTTTGCTCTCTTTTTTTCTTCTATCTTGTCCCCCAGCCAATTTGATATCCACTCACACTGCAGGCAATTTTCCCCACTTAGTACACTGACTCACACTGCAGTCTTTGCCATGTTCCCTGCAAACTCCCTGACAAATGCACCTAAGTGTAATGCTTTAACAATTACTTAGGTATTTCTAAATCCAGTCAAGTTGACAGGTAAAATTAACCATCACACTTATCATATTGACAAGCTTGAACTTTATGATGAAAGGACAAATGCACGAGTTTGTAATTGTTCTAATGTAGGATTTATGTTGTGATTTTATCTTGGCTTTGTTTATTAATCCAACATTCACTTTGAACAGATGTTGTAGCATTTGGCACCATTTTAATGGTAATATGAGGAACCTGTCCTATGTTATCCTCAGTTATACACTGAATGTTAAGGTGCGTCCGCCAGTAAAACATAATATAACCCTGGAAATAGAAATGTACTGAATTCTGAGCCAGGAGGCCAAGAAAATCTTCATCTGGTACAGATTAAAAATCCATAACCAGATTACTCATAAGAAAATGTCCTTCTGAAAGAGTAGAACTCTTGTCAAATGTTAATAATTAAGTGGATGAATATTCCTTGAAATTAAGTTACTCCAAAGACAAGACTCCCAAATTACCCTGTAATACTTCCTATATTGGATGAAAGAGAAAAAATGTGAACATTATAATGTTCATAAGTTTAAAAATACCTTTTAAACCATTTGTAGCAGCTCAGTTGTATAATAAAGCATTTCCTCAGGTGTTCAAGTTCCAGCCTTGTCACAGTGGCTGGTTTGCACACATGGCCTTGTGGACCCCTCCAGATAGTGACTTAGAGACCACCAAGGAGACTGGAAAAAGAGACTCCACAATCCCTACTTCATCCTGAACTGAGCTCAGGGCTGTTTTATCTATTATATGAGTATTCCACCTAGATAGTTGCTTGAAAAAAGGGAATAAAGCAAAAAGGCTTTAAAAATCAACAGCAGAATTGAATCATTTCCAACATATTGTCTAAATTGAAAACCAATCTAGTTACAGTTTTTAATCTTTGCTCAATTAGCTGATTAACTCTCCAACATTAATCATAATCCTAAATGATTTTTCTTCTAGTATTAGAATTTACACTATTTTAAAAATATAATAGTAAATATACCAGGACTTCTATAATAAAATATTGGCTTACTTTGCCATATTATGCTTTCTAAATCCTTCTCTGGGCCAACTCCGGTGGCTTTTCTCCCTTTCCACATCTATTCTGTTCCTAGTGATCTCTTATAACTATCTGTGGGCTCCAGAGCCAGTTCTAGCTGATCCAATAAATCATTTTGGGTTTTCCTCAAGAAAAATTATTCATATTTCTTGACAAGGCATTGTTTTGTCTTGTCTGACAATTATCCATATTTCTTGTTTTTCTTTTTTTTTCTTTTTTTTCTTTTTTTGGGGGGTTTTGTTTGTTTCCTTTATTTTTTTCTCTGCCTAAGTAGTGATCTGTCTTCTCATCAGTTAGCTCTGCAGCTAAAGTTAGCCATGGACTAGCTTTCTTCTATCTAGTAGACAATCACAAATTTTCAATGGAGACATAACTGGTGTATTAGTCCATTCTCACACTGCAATAAAGAAATACTCAAGACTGGGTAATTTGTAGAGAAAAGAGGTTTAATTGTGTCATGGTTCTGCAGGCTATACAGGAAGCATAGCAGCATCTGCTTCTGGGGAGCTTCAGGGAACTTATAATCATAGTGGAAGGTGGAAGGAAAGCAGGAACATGTCACATGACTGGAGCAGGAACCACACACTTTTAAACAATCAGGTCTCAGGAGAGACACAATGGCAATGACAGCACCAAGGGGGATGGTGTTAAACCATGAGAAACTGCCCCCATAATTCAATTACCTCCCACCAGGCACCTCCTCCAACACTGAAAGATGACAATTTGACATGAGGTTTGGGTGGGGACACAGATCCTAACTGATATGGTCTGGCTCTGTGTCCCCACCCAAACCTCATCTTTAATTATAATTGGAATTGTAATCCCCACATGTTAGGAAAAGGACGTTGTGGGAGGTGATTATATCATGGGGGCAATACCCTCATGTTGTTCTCATGATAGTGAGTGAGTTTTCATGAGATATGAGATATGATGGTTTTGTAAGGGGCTTTTCCCAACTTTACTCTCATTCTCTCTACCGCCACCTTGTGAAGAGGTGCCTTCTTCCATGATTGTAAGTTCCTTGAGGCCTCCCAAGCCATGCTGAACTGTGAGTCAGTTAAACCTATTTCCTTTATAAATTACCTGTCTGGGGCAGTTCTTTATAGTAGTATGAGAACAAACTAATACACTAGCTATACCATTTTGCCCTGGCCCCTACCAAATCTCATGTCCTTCTCACATTCAGTAAATACTCCCATTCCAAAAATAAGAAATCAGCCAAAACAAAGGAGCTACATGCCGCATCCAAGTCTGAAAAACAGCAGGAGGGTCATTAAATCTGAAAACCTCAAAATAATCTCCTTGACTCTCTATCTCACATCCAGGGCATACTGGTGCAAGGAGTGACTCCTAATGCCTTGGGTAGCCCTGCCTCTGTAGCTTTCCAGGGTTTAACCTTCATGGCTGCTCTCAAGGGCTGGTGCTGAGTGCCTGTGGCTTTACCAGGTGCAAAGTGCAAGGTGTCAGTGGATCTACCATTCTGGGGCCAGAGGGTGATGTCCCTATTCTCACAGATCCACTAGGCAGTACCTCAGTGGGAAGTCTGTGTCAGAGCTCCAAACCCATGCTTTCCCTCTGTACTACCCTAGTAGAGGTTGTCTATGAGGGCCCTGCCCCTGAAGCAGGCTTCTGCATGGACATCCATGCTCTGAAATCTAGATGGGGACTCCCAAGTCTTAACTCTTGCATTCTGTTCATCCACAGGCCTAACACCACATGGAAGCCCCCAAGACTTACAGCTTGTGTCTTCTGAAGCAGTGGCCCAAACTGTATCTTGGCCCCTTTGACCCTTGGCTGAAGCTGGAGTGACTAAAATGCAGGGACCAGGGTCCAGAGGATGTGCAGGGCAGAGAGGCCCTGGGCCTGGAACACCATACCATTCTTCCCTTCTAAGCTTCTGGGCCTCTGATTGAAGGGGCTGCAAAGTTCTCTGAAATACCTTTGAGGCCTTTCCTCCATTGCCCTGGCTATTCGCATTTGGCTCCTCTTTACTTACGTAAATTTCTGTAGCCATCTTGAATTCCTCTCCAGAAATTGGGTTTTTCTTTTCTACTACATGGCCAGCCTGCAAATTTTCCAAACTTTTACATTCTACTTCCCCTTTAAATACAAGTCCCAGTTTCAGGTCATTTCTTTGCTCACACATATGAGTATAGGTTGTTAGAAGCAGCCAAGTCAATTCTTAAGTGCTTCACTGCTTAGAAATTTCTTCCACCAGGTACCCTAAATCATCAATCTCAAGTTCAAATTTCCATAGATCTCTAGAACAGGGGCACAGTACAGCCAGGCCCTTTGCTAAAGCATAGCAAAAGTGACCTTTACTCCAGTTCCTAATACATTCCTCATTTCATCTGAGACCACCTCAGCCTAGACTTCACTGTCCATATCACTATCAGCATTTTGGTCACAACAATTTAACAAGTCTCTAGGAAGTTTCAAGCTTTCTCTTATCTTCCTGTCTTTCTCTGAGCCCTCCAAACTCTTCCAACCTCAGCCCATTGCCCAGTTCCAAAGTTGCTTCCACATATTCAGATATCTTTATAGCAATGTCCCTTTGCTCAGTACCAATTTTCTGTTTTAGTACATTCTCACATTACTATGAAGAAATACATGAGACTGGGTGCTTTATAAATAAAAGAGGTTTAATTGACTCATGGTTCTGCAGGCTATACAGGAAGCATAGTGGCTTCTGCTTCTGGGGAGACCTCAGGAACCTTACAATCATGGTGACAGGTGAAGGCGAAGTAGCCTTGTATTATGTGGCCAGAGCAGGAACCACACACTTTTAAATAACCAGATCTCCAGAGAAATCACTATCACAATGACAGTACCAATAAGGATTATGCAAAACCATGAGAAACTGCCCCCATAATCCAATCAGTTTTAACCAAGCCCCTCCTCCAACATTGGGGATTACAATTCATCATGAGTCTTGGGTAGGAATGCAGATCCAAACCATATCAATTACCATCTCTTGGTTTTGAGATTAGCTGGAAGGCTCTGCTGATTTTGACTGTTCTTGTTCACATGTCTAGAGTCAGCTGGGGTCAGCTGGGTAAATTATGAAATTCGGCTCTCTGCTTCTCATGGCTCTGATTCTCCAACACATTAGCACTGGCATGCTTTTATGGTACCAGAGAGCCAGGACACACTTAAAGCCCAGACTTGAACAGGCAGATGCTTACTTCTGCCTTGTTCTATTGATCAAAGCAATGACCCACCCCCCATCTCACATGACAACACAACTTTGACAAACTGAAGGGGACAATGTCTGTTCAACTGAATAGTATATTCGCTTCAAAGATATTGAGGGTTCAGTTCCAGAGCACTGCAAATAAAGCAAATATTGCAATAGTGTGAGTCACACAAAATTTTTAATTTCTGTTTATATAAAAGTTGTTACAATATACTATAGTCTATTAAATGTTTGTTCTCTAATAGGTAGTGTACATACCTTAATATAATTTTTCCATAAAGTGCTAATAACCATCTGAGTCTTCAACAATTCCTAATGTTTTTGTTGGTTGGAACTCTTGTCTTCATATTGATGGTTGCTGACTGATCAGGGTGGTGCGTGCTGAAGATTGGGGTAGCTAAGCTAATTTTTTAAAAGAAGACAATAATGAAGTTTCCCACACCAATTGACACTACCTTTCATGAAAGATTATTTTTTGTAGTGTAAGATGCTATTTGATTGCATTTTACCCACAGTAAAACTTTCAAACCCTTCTGATGCTTTATCAACTAAATTTATGTAATATTATAAATTATTTGTTAACATTTCAAAAATGTTTACAGCACCTTCATCAGGAGTACATTTCATTTCAATAAACCCCTTTATCCATAAGAAACAACTCCCTAACCATTCATATTTTATCATGAGAGTGCAACAATTTGGTTACAACTTTAGACTCCACTTCTAATTCCAGTTCTCTTGCTGTTTTCATCACATCTACATTTATTTCCTTGACTGAACTCTTGAATCCCTCAAAGTCATCCATGATGGTTGAAATGAACTTCTTCCAAACTCCAGGTAATATTGATATTTTGACCTACTTTCATAAATCGTGAATGTTCTTAATGGCGTCTGGAATGCTGAATACTTTCCCGAAGATTTTCATTGTACTCTGCCAAGATCTATCAAAGAAATCACTACCTGTGGCAACTATATTCCTATACAATGTGTTTCTTAAATAATAAGTCTTGACAGTCAAAACTACTCCTTGTTCCATAAGCTACAGAATAAATGTTGTGTTAGTAGACACAAAAATAACAGTAATAGGTACATTATCAATGAAAAGTAATATTCTGAAGGGATTCTTTTTTTTCTGAACAGTAGGTCTCAAAAGTGGGCTTAAAATATTCCATAAACCATGCTATAAACAGATGCACTCTCATCCAAGCTTTGTTGTTCAATTTATAGAACACAGGCGGAGTAGTTTTAACATAATTTGTAAAGGCTCTAAAAGTTTCAGAATTGTAAATGAGCATTAGCTTCATTGTAAAGTCACCAGTTTTATTAGCCCCTAATAGGAGAGTCAGACTGCTCTTTTAAGCTTTAAAGCCAGGCATTGACTTCTCCATCCTAGCTATGTAGCTCCTAAATGTCATATTATTCCAACGTAAGTCTTTTTTTTTTCTACATTTAAACTTTGTTTTATCCACCTTCATCAATTATCTTAGCCAGATCTTCTGGATAACTTGCTGCAGCTTCTACATTAGCACTTGCTGCTTCACTTTATGTTTTTGTCATACAGAAATGGCTTCTTTCCCTCAACCTGGTAAACCAACCTCTGCTAGCTTCCTACTTTTCTTCTGCAGCTTCTTCAACTCTCTTTGTCCTTATAGCATTGAAGAAATTAGGGACTTCCTCTGGGCTAGGCTTTGGCTTAAGAAAATGTTGTGGCTGGGTTTAATCTTCCATTTAGACCATGAAAACTTTCTCCATATCAGCAATAAGGCTATGCCACTTTCTTATTGTGTGTTCACTGAAGTAGCACTTTTAATTTCCTTCAAAATCTTTTTCTTTGAGTTCCCCACTTGACTGTTTTGCACAAGAGGCCTACCTTTTGACCTTTCAACATCCCTTTCTCACTAAGCTTAATCTTTCTACCTTTTGATTTAAAGTGAGATATGTGTGTTTTTCTTCCACTGGAACAGTAAGAAGCCATTGGTAGCTTATTAATTGGTCTAATTTTAATATTGTTGAAATTGGGTAAGATTATTTCAGTATTTAAATTATATATATTATTAAAATGCTTAATGTCAAAATTATTGAATAATTATCGAAATCTTATTTCAATATTGAAATTATTTAATAGAAGACAGAGAAAGATGGGATAACAGCTGGTCAGTGGAGTGAGGTAGTCAGAACACAAAACTTTTTGTTTGCTGTCTTATATGGGCATGATTTGTGGTGCCACAAAACAATTAAAATAGTAACATCAGAAATCACTGACTGTAGATCACTACAAGAGACATAGTAAGAATGAAAATGTTTGAAATATTATGTACAAAAACATGACATTGAGACATGAAGTGAGCACATAATCTTGGAAAAATGGTACTGATGGATTTGTTTGATACAAGATTGCAACAAGCATTCAATTTGAAGAAAACATATTATCTGCAAAGCACAATAAAGTGAAGCACAATAAAATGAGTTTTGCCTGGACATAGTAAACAAAAATGGAAGATATAAGTGTGCTTATGGCTTTGGGGGAAGAGTTTATGCTTTTCAGAATCCTATCCCCTATTTTTAAGCTTACTATTTATTCGTGCTCCTAGTTCTTTGTTTTACTGCTTGCTGTCCCTTTTGCTCTGTCTTCTATTTCCCTGACTTACTTTCCTTTTTCCTTCTCCCTGTCTCCCTCCCTTTCTCCCTCCCTCCATTCCCCTTCCTTCCTTCCTTCCTATCTTCCTTCCTTCCTTCTTTCCTTCCTTCCTTCCTCCCTTTTCTTTTCTCTTTTTAAAAATATTTCCAATTTTTAAGCTCAAACTCAGATTACCTAACTGAATTTGGTGATAAAGTGAATGATAAATATCTTTATTTTCATGTCTGAATGTCACCTCTTTCAGGAAACTCTCCCAGATTGCCCCAAACCATAGGTGATATCTCTACTGAATTGTCAGAGACCTCTGAGGGCACCCCAGGCAGATGGTCCAATATCTTCCATCAAGTGTGCACAGATGAAGGTGGTGTACATATCTATTCCAAGATAGGGGCTTTAGAGAAGAGAAAAAGTAGAAAGGAACTGTGACAATCCTAAAGGCAAACATTGTGATATTAAGTGCAAAATGTGAGGAGCTTAGTGCTGCTTGAGGCAGGGATCTATGAAGCCTTCTTCTGTCATATCAAAGACAGGAGCCTTGGTCACCTCACTTGGCCCCATATGTAAAAATTTCATCTTTTTCTTCTTCATTCCCCAGCAACAACAGAATCCCAGTGGGCCAACTTGGTCTTCTCTGACACTAAACACTTTCTTCAATGCCAGTCTGCATCTTAAATGACTTTCTGATTCTCATTTTTTAAAAATGTAAAGATGCAAAAGTAAAAATAGGTAATGTGTACCTATTCTTTAATGGCATGAGGCCCTGTATTGATTTTGTTGAGGATAAGCCTATCAGGTGCTAATGAAATTACATCTACTCTCCATCATCTCTACTCACAGATACTTCTATTAGATTCTACACTCATAAACTACCCTTAAAGGCAAATTCAGTGTCTGTTTTTTATTTTCTTTCTTTTTGCTTGATTTGTTTTGTTTGACTTGGGTTTTCTCCTGCCACTTGCAGCTTTTCAGCATGGTATCTTATATAAATCAATGATAAAAATAATAGCTAACACATAAGGTATCTTGGCCATGCATCAGGCTCTGTTGTAAGGGTTTCACCTGTGTAATCTCTATGCATCCTCACAATCTTTCTATGAGGTTCGCGCTATTGTTATGCTGGTTTAATAGATGAAGAAACTGAGACACATTGAGAAATATAATCTCAATGCATCCTGTGTAATCTCTATGCACCCTCACAATCTTCTGTGAGGTTCACACTATTGTTATACTGGTTTGATAGATGAAGAAACTGAGACACATTGAGAAATAGCAGCAGGTATTTGTAAGAGCTCTTATTAGCAGGTGGAAAAAAACCAAGGTATAGAGAGGTCAAATAATGATCCAAGACCACCTACCAAGATGTGGCGCTCACATTTAAACCAAATGTTTCTCATTCATAGATTTTTAAAGATTGCCCAAATATTGGCATTTCTGCATTTTGCCATAGTAAGACTAAGAAGACATTGCTAGCAAATTATTCAAAGGCAAAGAACCTGCGTATGTCTAAATAAGGTCAAACACTTAAATCGTTATTTGAGTGTGTGGTTCTATCCCAATATTTGCTGAATAAACAAAAGATGATTTTGAGATATAGTATTTGATTTGATTCATTCTTGCCTGGGTGCTTTTTGGTAGGAGAGCTATATTGTTTCAAACTAAAGTTCAATGCTAAAGGAAGAATTTCTGTTTGTATGGTAGTAATATACCCACAAACAAATAATTCTTTACAGGCTACAAAGCATCTTATATCATCTTCTATGATTCATTGAGCTATATTATAAGGCAGTCAGGGAAGCATTGTTGTTGAAGTTCAAAACTCATCTCCTCTACTTAATGTGTGACTTTGGGAAGTTGTTTATTTGTGAATCAAGAAAATAGGCACATTGATGTTTAAAACAATTTATCCCATGTTGATTTCTATATCATTGATGAGACTTATTTAAGGAATTAAGTTCACATGTGTAGCCAAATCTCAGTATATACTCAGTCTGGAACTTCACAGTACTTGCCAAATAGTGTAAAACTGAAAGATCTAACTAATGTTCACTGTAATAGCATTGCATTGTATTAAAAATTATTTAGGTACTCTATGAGTGGTGGTATGTTAACATAGCAAGAAATTTTATAATTTTTATAACAATTAAATTGGTTGTAATAAAAATAATAGTGTGCACTTGAAAAGTTAACCTTCCTTTAAGTCCAAAGACTGCAATCTGATCACTCCAGACAACTCCGATATCAATTTTTTACTTTTGTAAAACTGTCTAGGCACTTACTCCTTATCACACATCTAAAAGCATAACAACTTCTGTATCTTCAAATAAGTCCACATAGTTTAAATTAATAATTCAGTTTTAATATGTTTAATTTGCTATTCAATTTGGCAAATAAGGCATTCTTCCTGCTTCCTGTCCTGTTTATCTCAAATAATATGCTTGCAGAATTGTGAGACCATTCCCAGCTTCCATCTTAGAAAAGATAATTTAATTAATTTGAGAAAAGGTAATCTGCCTTAAAGTTTATGGCAACTTTTAAAAAGTCAGCTGAGTGAGTTGTTCTTTTTTGGGATAGATGAGAGCATAAGTAGATCTTTCTCTCTGTTGAAGATGTGAATAATATCCTATATATTTGTATATATGCTTTCAGCAGGATAAATTTCCTTTACTTTTCTAGCCTGCCTAGCATGTCTTAAGTGCTTTAACAAAGATTTGATTGTGAAAATCATTTGCTCAAAACCACACTGAAAAGCAGCCTTATTGATTTTATCTGTATTTAAGTTCCCTGCCCTAGCTGAAGATGGTTATTTATTATAATACATTATTATTCTGGTTACACTAAATCCTAGACCAGGGATCATAAACTTTTTCAGTAGAGCCGTGTATTCATTTCCTATTTCTGTTGTAACTCAACAATGTAGTGGCTTCAAGCAATACCAATTTACTGTCTTACAGTTTTGGAGCTCAGAAGTCTGAAACCAAGATGTGAGCAGGCCTGCTTTCCTTCTAAAGGATAAAGCAGAGAATCTATTTTCTCGCCTCTAGAACCTCCCTGCATTGCTTGATTCATTGTCCCTTCCTCCATCTTCAAAGCTCACAGCATAGCTCCTTTTCTTGTCTCTGATTTCTGCTTTCATACTTATATCTCTCTCTGATGCTGGTACCCTGGTACGCTTGTTATCCTTAATCACATCTGAAAGGTCCTTTTTACCATATAAACTAACATATTTACAGGTCTGGGGCATTGGGACATGGATTATCTTTGAGGGGCCATTATTCTGCTTCTTATAGGCCAGAGTGTAAATATTTTAGACCTTGGAGATCAGTTGGTTTCTGGGTAATCCATAAATAATGGGTGTGGCTGTGCTCCTATAAAAATATATTTACAAAAAGAGGAAACCATCAAAATTTGGCCCATGGGCTATAATTTAACACCCCCTGCCCTAGACACACAGCATCTGGTGTGGAGGTTTCTAAAAGGTTTTCTTAAAATGGATGGATGGATAAATGAATGAATAAAATAGGCAAGCATTTAGAGGAATTTCTTACAGATTTTTTGACTTTGATGTTCTGAGGAGAAACCCTGAGAGAGTAGAAATTTCCCCCACTCATTCTTTACACAACTCTTCAATCCTGACCACAATGTGTGATGAACTCTCATGCTGAAAGTCTTTCCTCTTGTCATAGACCTTGTATAGATACATACATGCAAATGAAACCTTGAAAATCATTATTGACTTCCTTTTTATTCCCCATACAATCTACAGCTATTTTGAAACTATTAATGTCTACTGCTATAAAACCAGTTATGCATATTCTAAAAATCATGAAAGACACAGGAAAACATAGAGCTGATATTGGGAAGTTTGCAATACTTCTATTTCAGGGACTCTGAAGCCTAGGAGGGATTGGAACACAGAGCGCAGATACCAAGGAGACAAGAGTTTGTAGCCCTTCTTGCCTCCTGGTAACAAAATAGAGCCTCAATATTTCAGGTAAAGTAGAACAACTCTTTCACCTGTGCTAATCATCTTTTGATCCTTGCCATGTGAATAGACTCATAATCTGACATTTGCTATTCAACTCACAATAGCTCTTGTCTCAGAAATTCAATTTTCAGTGTCTCATGAATTTAATACCTGCTCTATTATCAGAAGATTTGTAATAACTTATACAGCTGAACCATTTCCAAATTTCCTGTTCATCTTAACCTTTCCACCCTTCCATCTTGGTGCAGAGGATGGCCTTGTGAAAAAGCAGGTTTAATCAACACACTTCCCTCAAGCATCAGTGTGTGCTAGAGTTACAGTGTGACCAAGACACAAGATCTCAAATGTGTCAGACACCTGACAGCTTCAGCTGGATTTAGGTAGGAAAATAAAAAGCAATAAGCAAAGACCACGGATATGACCTGAGCTGTTTGGGGAACTTCCCTGGTGGAAAGTGTCATTATATGCCTTTGACTTGACTTGCTGAAGCAGTTTTTAATCATAGCAGCACCCACTAACAGCCATTGGCAAACTCCCCTTCTCTTTCTCTTTTAATTTCTATGCTTCTTTGGGATAAAGAGCCAAGTTTCAGAATCTATCTCTCAACATTTTGTAGACAACTAAGATACACCTTGAGCCCAGTTAATATAGACAAATTATCTGGTTTGGATGACCAACATGTTTAGTTTTCTTCTGTGCTAGAACATAGTCTAGCAGGCATGTTTGCCAGACGTATAAAACTTAATTTCCAGTAAGAGCTGAGATACAGTCAATCATCTTCTGTATGCAGAGGTCACACTATGTTCTCAGCCCCATAAAATAATAACCCATTGACTTTCCCACAAAATTGTTTGAATAGAGTTAAACAGTGATCATTGAAACTCAGTTCAGACCTTGTCTGGTTCAATGTCATTTTAGCTGGAAAACAATTAAAAGAAACTACAAAAGTAAAACAAAATAGTTACAGAATAAATACTAAGTTCAAATTAATAATTTCTTACATAGAGAACACAATAATTGACATCTAATTACTTCTGTTTTATCTTGGTGACATATGAAAAAAATTCCAAATTCACACAAATTAGAAATTTGATAGTGAACCTTAAAAAGACTTTATAATGCAATTTAAAGATACATTTTTATATATACAGAATCCATCCAGAAGCTTGCATTCTTATTATAGAACCCACCTTCCTTCCTTCCTTCCTTCCTTCCTTCCTTCCTTCCTTCCTTCCTTCCTTCCTTCCTTCCTTCCTTCCTTCCCTCCCTCCCTCCCTCCCTCCTTCCTTCCTTTGCTTCCTTGCTTTCTTGCTTCCTTTTTTCTTTCTTCCCTTTTTTCCTTTTCCCTTTCGTATCCTTTTTATCTTTTGTCTGTTTTTCCTTCTTTCCTTAGTTCTTTCTTTGGTTTGATACATCTTTATCATTTGACTATTCTGCTCCAGCCATTGTTAATAATTTAAAGTAGAATTACTATCATCTAACATTGTACAATTACTTCTATTCCTTATTGAAAATAGAAATTTAAAAAAGCATCTAAATCCTAAAATGTAGCCTAAAATATTGATAATATAAGACCACTATGGGTTTTTGTTGGGTGTTGAGTTTGTTTTTGCCTAACTGACCACAATGCCATTAAAAGAGCAATCACTGAGCAGATGTGCTTCAACCTTCTCAGCATTTGATTGAACATGACACACTTTTGCTAGAGCACTGTGCTCACTCATATAATTTTATGTGAACAGACTTGCCCAGGGATAAATTTAAAAAGAGAGAAAAGGGAAGGGCAATAATCTGGGAAATTGGAAACACCTTTAATAAAATGTTTAAATATAAACATAGAAATAGCAGGAGTCATTTAGTATAAAGTCTTACATGTATACTTAACCACAAACTTAAGGCAAAATTAATATATTGATGGTTTCCATTATGTTAATGTTTTAGCATTAAATATAATTATGTCAATATGCAATACATTTTTATGCTGCATATTATAATAAAAATGGATTTGTTGTTGTTGTTGTTAGGATGGCCAAGTGTCTTGGTTTGCCAGGGACTTGGGGAAAGGGATTGTTCCAGGAACATGGAACTTTCCATAATAAACCTGGAATATTCTGGACAAAGCAGGATATATTGGTTATCATAGTTATATCTCTAAATTAGGTAATTCTATGAGACACAATTGTATAAACCACTGTGTTGAGTTCTGTTTCTTTAGTGATGGTATACTTAACTGCAACGAGCTCGCCTAATCAGGTGGGTTTCAATTCTAGGCTATGCATTAGAGTCATCTCATCTCAGGAGGCTTCTCAAAGTATTGATGATTGAGCACACCTAAAACCAAATACATCAGCATCTCAGTACATTTTCAAAGCTTCTTAGTGATTCTAATACATAGCAGAACCAAGAACCACTACTCCAGGGCTGCTCTGAACTCCATTCCACACCAGTCAGGTTCAGTCTGGCTCCAGTTAGCTGGCAGAACAACAGCAAAATAAAGAAAGAATCCCTGCCTAAGTATGGCTAGATCTAATCTTGAGACGTTTGTTGGAACTTTCCCAGTAGTGACAGGTTAGGTGGATACAGGCCCTGGTTTTCTACACTCTCCTCCTCTCCAGCTCCTCTTCATGTTGTAATCCTGTATGTTGAAATGAGATCTGAATTCTGCAAACTATTCTATAAACCAAGAATTCAAGATTTGAGATTTCAAGGGTTAAAAGAATTAGACTAAACGCTTTTAGAGAACACAGTTTATAGACATATTTAGCTCTATAACTGCTGATGTCACATACACATTCTATTTATTTGTTGAATCAAAGAAAATTACATTTTACAATTTTCCTTAATCAAAGAAATGAGGAGCTTCATCCAAGGAGTTTATGCACTTACTCAACATTAGTCAAATGTTGATTATCATGTTCTATTTAGTCCCACGTTCATGGAATACACAAACTTATAGGGACTATTAAAAATATAAGGCAATGGTTTTAATGTGAAAATGCAGTATTTGTCAGTGTAAGTCTTTATGATTATTATCAAATTTCTTTAGTAAAAATTATGTAACAGAAACTCTTCTAAACACTTATTTATATATTCATTTTGTGGTGCCAAGCCACAGCCAATATTTAATTCAAAAGGAGAAACCCAGAACTACTAACCTACCAGCGGTCTGGGATCACTCTCTTATTGCATTAACCACACAATAACATAACCTATATTTTACATAATTGAATAATTTGGGCTATTTCATTAAGATGAGGCCAGATTAACCATACTTTATATGGTCTCAATTTAATTAGAAATTGAACTTTTAAAAAGTGATGCTATACTATTAACATTCTTATAATACCAAGAATCCAGGGTCCTAGCCCTACTCAAATAAGAGCGTGTTGTTCACTAGATACTGAGGGAAATAAATGGCAGCACAGGTTGGCCTTTATGATTGGAGCCATGCAAATGCCTCAAGGCTGATTTATAGGGATTTCCAAAATATTATAGAAACAAAATTATTAGAAATTTCCAAGTGTTTTATTTACAATAATTTCCCAAAATTATGAAAACTAATCATAAGGAGATGTTTCTTTATTGTATTTTGTCTGGTAGGTTTATTTATTCCAAGATTTATAAATCAACCCTTCAGTTGTTTCTTGTGTTATAAAGATAGAGAGTTTGCCTAACGTTACATGTTGGGGAGGTTGGTGCCAGTGGATGCATAGTGGGAAATTTCTTAAACAATTGTTGGAACAAAAGCAAGAATAAAGAAAAGTTCTATGCAGCAGATGCCTTGATGCAGCTCTCTGTCTTTTGCCCTGAAACTGTATGAATAGCGAACATGAAAGTTTGCTACTTTCTCACCTGTGTTATTGGTCCTCCTTATAAATAGCATCTAGCTGTGTATGTGTGGATTTCCAAGTTTTCTTTGGATGAATTTCTAAGACTCTCAATCACATTGGAGTTAAGAATTGTATCATGTACACTATTATGCAGTTTTCCACTTTGTCATGACAAAATAAGATAACAAATATAAGAAAGTGTTTTTAAATTATTAAAACTATATGCTATGGTACGCTAAAAGTTGACTGCAGTTTTAGAACAGGAAATAATGGTATTGAAAGTGCCAAGAAGGCTTAAAGGCTGTTTTCTTCACCTGAAACTTCACTACCCTTCATTCCTGTTCTTTATGCCACATAGTCAGAAAAATAAGTCCTTATAGGTTTAGTCAATGGGTATTTTTGATGTAATGAACATCATTTAAGTATTCACAGTATCTAATAATGTGTGCTCGGGGTTTAAAGCCTGAAGATAGATCTGTGAAATATAGTGATGCCTTTCACTAGTATAAAATTTAATCAGGGTAATATGCTTATGAAATTACATACAGCTGTGCATTCTTATTATGGTGACAAGAAGAATGAGAATGCAATGTATTCAGAGGTTCAGAGAAGGTGCAGACTGTTGTGAATTAGAAGGGTCAGGGAGACCTTTCTTGGCAAGATGAGGTTTCAATTTGGACCTGAGAGATGGGTAATCCATACCTATGTCACTGCCCACCTTCTAAAAGTCAGGAAATGAAAAACCTTGATAATAAATTGTAAAATTCTAATTGAAAAGTTATTGGCCTCTGGAATCTGCAGATCGAATAATTGTTTTTTTGTACAACTCCCTTATTTTATTTCCATAGAGTTTATATTTTCTAAATAGGGTCCCTCTCAGGCGAGCTTTTTCCATGAACTGTATTATGAAAGTGGCATACTGTCTCAAATGTAAAACAAAAATCACTACACATTAAGGAATAAACATCTTAGAGCAATCTTGTTTGCTGAGGACCTCTTTATTAGTATCTTTGTATGCTCATTAGTGCTGCTACATGCAGAGCTCTATGTTTATCCTGCATTTAAGGAGCTGATTTTACAACCCTACAGGGGCCAAATAGGTTTCAAAGACCTGGACAAAATAAGAGAGAAAGAGAGAGAAGAGAGAAGAGAGAGGAGAGAAGAGAGAGGAGAGGAGAGAGGGAAAGAGAGAGACAGAGAGAGAGAGAGAGAGAGAGAGTGTGAATAGACAGAGGTGTGTGTGAGGGACAGGAGAGCTATTCAATGATGCCTTAAATAAACCAGTGATTCATAAGTACAAGAAGTTTCAGATGCCTGATTGTGACCAATATCTGTGTGAAGAGCTTCAAGAGCATTCAAGAACACTTGGATTGGATCATGGGCAAGGATGTCTCTCTTGGAGTGTCTTGTTGGACCTCTACCCATCTGTTTGCTTCAACCAAATCATATATATGTATCCAGTGGGCTTCGTATCAAGTCAGTCTCAGTAAGTTTTTACATTTGCATTGCTGAAGGGATACCATTCAAATATAGCAACATCTTAATTCTAGAAAAAGTAAAGACAAGATTAAAAGGTTGAAAGCTTAGAAAAAGAGCATGCTTGACCAAAAGTGCAAAAGGGTTAGAACTTCTAAATTAGTGTCATTTCATAGTAAACATTCAATATAAAATTAGTAGGGGGAAAGAAGAGAAAGCTTTAAAGGTAGCTTTTGAAGTCAGTCAACCTGCTTCCTACGTTCCCAAAATAAACCCTGAACATATTTTATTTTTGGGGAAAGTTGTGTGGCCTAAAGAGATTGGAGCTTGGAGACAAAAGACTTGGGGCCCAATCCTTCCTCTTTGGATCACTAATTGTTACATATATGTATATTAACTAGTCATTCACATTGCTAATTTCACCATCCTTAAAATAAAAATAATAATGTTCACCTTGTAAAATGCCTTGTACAGTATGTGCATCACACACATGAATTAATAATAGTTAACTTTTTTGAGCAATTTGTGGTGAAAAATAATCTAATATATCACAGATATAAACTTGTTTAACCCTTAGAGCAAATTTTGAAATAATTATTATAACCATTAGAACAGATTGGACAATGGAGGCACGAAGAAATTGTCTTCCCCAGACTTATAGAGTCAGGATATAACAGCCAGAATTTAATCTGAGGCAGACTGATTACAGAGCATAAACTCCCAGAAACTAGATGCTACTCAATAAACAATGATTGACTATGTTTTATTACTCCTAGTCTTCTTGTCTTACTGAGGTGTATTACATCTGATCTTCTTAATCATACCTTTCAAAATTCTTAATTTAGCATCTTCTTTTAGAATCATCACCTTTTAATGACTATTTTTTAACAGGGGATTCCCTTATGGTAAGACTTGGTGCATATGATTATGATATTGTCCAAATGCTCCAGAGATTTAAAATGCAAATTAGGATATTTAAGTGCCAACATATTAATTTTTCTATAACCCTAGGCAACAAAATTGATATCTGTACAATTTATGTATGCAATACACTGTGTGTAAAGTCACATTGTTGACCTATTTTCCACAAGCCTGCATTGATGTTTAAGTCCTCACTATCTTTTTGCACCAGGAATTTTTTTTTAAATTTTCACTCCTATTTCCCCCAACTTGCCAGATTAAACTAATAAGCACAATAGCAGGCAGTTCACATTACACAATGTGTGTTTTGGCGTTGAACTCAATTGTCTCATTTTAGATGATATGTCTCTAAGTAGTATCCATTTTTTTTTTATTTGGAAAGAGTTTTGGAAAACAAGCCTTTCTTCTTTTATAGCTTGTTATTTGAAAATTTAGCAGAAATAACATAAAACAATTCCCCATCAAAGTTTCTAGAAAATCAGTGCAGTTTACCTTCCTGTCTTTGCCCTCCAGATTTTATTATATATTTCAATGGCCTTATTTCTATGCAGAATGGTGCTGCATTATTTCCATTACTTTATGTTGCAGCTGATATTTCACCTTGTGGGAAGGATATTGGATAGTAGGAACTTATCTGGGTCCATCCTGTACTGATTCATGTATGTATTCGTCAAAAATATCACAAAGCCTTTAAAGAGAATGGAGTAGATCTGTATGTACAGACATGAAAAGATGCTCAAGATTCATATTTAGTAAAAAAAAAAAAAAAGCAAGTTGAAAAATTAAATATACTTGGATCAAATTTTTTATTAAAAAACACAAAGCAAAAATGATTCCATATGTGTAAATGTGTCTAGAGAAAAACTCTGGAAGGATGTATCTCAAAATATTAACATTAGCTACCTCTGGAAAATAAACTTAGTTGGGTATGGGGAGCAATTAAGACAGGATTAAGTATCATTTGTTATTTATACATTTTTGTATTATTCTATTTTTCACCACTATGATAATCACTATAGTAATTAGAAATAAATAATTTATAGCATATTTGTTATTATAAGATTCCATGTATACACAAAGGCCAAAGAGACATTTTTGAACTCAGTGATATTATAATCTAATGGATGGAGCAGACAAGTGAAAATAATAATTATAATACAAAGAAAAATATGTCATTCATTCTATAAGACTGTTGCACATATGTGAATATGAGGGAAATAAAAATAAATAAATGGCATCTGGGTAGGAAAGTAAGGGTTTTCTAATAGCAGAGAGCATTGTTTAACTTGGAGGAATGTCTATCATTTTTCCTTCATGTTGTCAGTTTCCTAGAACATGGTAGGTGCTCAGTAAAATGGGTTGTAGAAAAAAGAAAAGAAGAAAACATAATGGAATGATCTTCTGATTATAGAAGTTTAGAGCTGGGAAGGATGTAGGGGTTACCTCCTTTCATGTCAGTGTGCTTATGATTCTGAGGAGGGGTGGGTGGGACCTTGGACACCTCACTATAGTTCCACCCAGAGAAGTTTTTATTTCAGTACCTCTATTACTGGAAAGTTACAGACTTGAAACAATCTTTATCGTTTTAGCTGTGAAAAAAAAATGAAGAGAGGTGAACATTTTCCTCTTATTATATAAATAATTCATAAAACCCACGAACCTATGTTCTTAGGAGTTTACAGTTCATAGTAGCATTTCTTCAATGAATATAAGTCCAGGTAAAACAGCTAATTTGTCCAAAAATATGAAGCTTGAAATATTTTTGAATACGGAGTATATTGAGGGAGAGTAAACAACTCATATTAAATAGAACATGTGACTTACACTGGGGAGTCGTAAGAGAAAATCCAGGCATTCCTTTGAGCCATTTAAAAAGGAGGGAAGTGTACCTATCAAGAGGCTTCACAGGTGATGAGTGACTTCTACTTTTCACCAAATGAAGGAAGAGATATCAGTTCTAACTTCTTGCTTGAAACAACTGAAAGGAAATGAGGACAAAAATACTCAACACAATGGTAGTCAAGATATTGAATATTAAATTGAGAAACAATGAGAGACAATTATGGAGGGAAACAAATGAAGACCCTACCACTGTTCCAGCTTATTGAGAGAGTTTCCAAGCCCTAGTCTGAGGAGAGGGGACACATTCAAAGAGCTGGGAGTTCAGGGAGGCCACAGGGCTGGAGTTTGCAGGAGAAGGATATCAGAGAGGGGAGAGCTGTGGAGAGAGAAGAATGAGGGGAGTTGAGGATTGAAAGAGAGTGAGAGAGAATGAGAGAAGAGAACTCCAGAGATCTGTACATGTTCCTCCTCAGCTGTTCTGGTGACCTATGAGAATGCCTCAAAACAAAAGCAAAAACAAAAAACAAACAAATAAACAAAAACACGAGTATGGATTGGACTGAGGAGAAAAACATCCTAAGAATAGGGAAAATAGTGCCCTGCACTCACTCTTTGGTTAGGGAGAATTCCTATTCCCATCAGCCAGAGTAGGATATCTCATAATTCACTAGGCAACAGGTAGCATATACAAAAGAGACTTGCCTCAATAGAGACAAAATTAGCCCTGAAATAGGCACGTCTGTGTTATCAACAAACAAAGTTTAAAAGCAATTGAAAGGATCAAATTAGTTTTACATAACTTTGCTGCATCCCGGAACAACAACAGCAAAACCTAAAATTTGTTACCAAATATTTCCCACTTCTCAATTTTTATCATGAAGATATTTTGCAAGTTCGTGCATCACTTTACAATTGGGAATCAAATATTTTTCTAAACAAAACTAATTAGAAGCCAAAACTTTTAAATATAAAAATAGTCATACATGATTAATGTGTATAATTCAGGACATCTCTAATATTCTAAATATTACACTATTAGCCCATATTTCCAAAAGTTAGTCAATGAATTAATTGATAAGGAGCTTTCTCTGATTAAAAAATGTACTGCTTCTGCCTTAACTTTGTTTTTACCCAAAAGTCATTCAGGGCAGTTGTTTAATTTGTATGTAATTTTATGGTTGTAGGAGATCTTTTTGGTATTGATTTCTATTTTTATTCCACTGTGGTCTGATAATATGGTTGGTATGATTTGAAGTTTTTTGAATTTATTGGGACTGGCTTTATGGTAGAGCATGTGGTCAATCTTAAGAGTACGTTCCATGTGCAGATAAGAAGAATGTATATTATGTGGTTGATGGATGCAGTGCTCTGTTAGATGTCTATTAGTTTCAATTGGTCAAGTGTCAAATTTAAGTCTATAATTTGTTACTTTTATCCCTCGATGGCATCATTAACCGTCAGAGAAATGCAAATCAAAACCCCAATAAGGGATCATCTTACAGCAGTCAGAATGGCTATTATTAAAAAGTCGAAATACTTTTATTTTGGTCGGCAAGGCTGGCAAGGCTGTGGAGAAAAGGGAATGTTTATATTGCTGATAGTGATAATGTAAATTAGTTCAGTCATTGTAGAAAGTGGTTTAGGAATTTCTCAAAGAACTTAAAACAGAACTACCATTTGAACCAGCAATCCCATTACTGGGTATATTTCCAAAAGAAAATAAAGTTTTCTACTAAAAAGACATGCACTCATATGTTTATAACAGCACTACTCAGCATAGCAGTCATGGAATCAACCTAGGTGTCCATCAGTGGTGGATTGGATAAAGAAAATATGTTACATGTATACCATGAAATACTATGCAGCCATAAAAAAGAATGAAATTATGTCCTTTGCAGCCACATGAATGCAGCTGGAGTCCATTATTCCAAGCAAATTAGCACAGGAACAGAAAACCAAATACTTCATTTTCTCACTTCTAAGTGGGAACTAAACATTGAATACTCATGGACATAAAGATGCTGACAATGGACACTGAGGACTACTAGAGGGGGAGAGCAGGAGAGGAACAAGGGTTGAAAAATTACTCTTGAGTACTGTGCTCACTCCTTGGGCAACAGGATCATTTGTATCCCAACCCTCAGCATTATGCAATATATAAATGTAACAAACCTGCACGTATACCCCCAAATCTGAAATAAAAGTTGAAATTACATTTTTAAACCTAAGACTAAAAAAAAGATTGCGGGTTGAGTTTTTGAAACTCGTATTCATATGTATGGATTATTGAATCTTTCGGAACCACAAAAAGTTTCCTGAGATTTACTTGGAGGCTCCGATGGTGTGGTTTTGACTGTTTGATAAATGTCCATTAAGGACAGCTTCCCCACCAGGAATATACAGGAATAATAAACTCCTTTCCCCATGGATGGTGGATTGCTTAATCACATCCATTGCTCCTCCCTTTTCAATGATGTAGAAATTATGGGTTACACTGCTGATTCTAATTAACAGCAAAGATTTATCTTGATAAGACTTGTCAGCGAATTTGCATTCACCTTCATGTGACTGATACCAATTTCATGAGTTTTAAAATTGGAGTTGTAAGGACTCCAGTGGATACTACATATTAAGGGGTATGATTGTGTTCAAATGTTCATTATATTTAGGAGTATAGACAGTGTATTTAAATGTTATGCTTTAATTCCTATGGTAAGTTAGTATAAATTGATAGTCAGTATAAATTGATGATTGTTTTAAAAACAAACAATATGCTCATAGGTGGGAACTGAACAATGAGATCACCTGGACTCGGGAAGGGGAACATCACACACCGGGGCCTATTATGGGGAGGGGGGAGCGGGGAGGGATTGCATTGGGAGTTACACCTGATGTAAATGACGAGTTGATGGGTGCTGACGAGTTGATGGGTGCAGCACACCAACATGGCACAAGTATACATATGTAACAAACCTGCACGTTGTGCACGTGTACCCTAGAACTTAAAGTATAATAATAATTTTAAAAAAAATTTAAAAAAATTAAAAAATAAAAGAAAAACAAAAAGCAGAAAAAAATGTATTAAAGATAATAATATATAAAGCTTTTATCTCTCAACTTGTCATGATGTTTTTTATTCACTATCTAATATTATTCTAAATAAAATATAACATTTTAAATTAAAAAACAAAACAAAACATGCTTCGCTGGCTGATGTGTTAGAGTTTGGCCAAGACAGAAGAAAAACTGCAAAGTTGAACATCACTTAGGAGAGCATGACTGTTACAGCAGAAAAAATGAGCAGAAACGCAGGATTCAACTTGCATAGTGGCATGAGAATACATAAGCTGGAATGAATAGCAAAGATGTAGAAGTCTATATTTTTATAATTTGTTTTCTCTTGTTATTGGCAAAGTATTAGCCAAATGTCAAGTGTTGTTAAATGTTAATATGTGGGCCAAGATTACCAGAAATTGGAAAACTGTTTCGACTTACACTCTAAGACCATGCAAAATTGCCTTTCCTGAAGCATTATTTCAGGGTAAAAATGGTCAAACCTACCAGATGTTTGTGGAATCATCTCGAGGACTGGGAGTTTACTGTTTCTAATCCTCCCTCTGCATTGCTAAGCTTTCCAGAGGTGCAGAAAGGCATCCACTTCAATAACCCATGTCACTTCATCAGTAGAGAGCTTTTGGGAGATAGAGGTCCTAGCCAAATTGCCCAGAGTAGACTTGTTAATAAAATTAGCAAACTTCACATTATTTCAGTCTGTGACTTTTTAAATGACAGAAGCATTTTTTTTTTTGCCTCCTTTCCGGTGAAGCTGCAAAAATGTATCTGTGTTTTGCAAGTCTTGCAGATTTATAATTTTCTGTATTGGATGTGAACCCCTTCACTGGGGTGGTCAGAAAAATTATTCTTGAAAAATACAAATCTTGCAATTGATAGATAAGGATACAATTTCTTTTCCTCAAGATATATGGTGCAAATATATTGCTAAGGCATCTGTGAATGTTTTTAGCTTGGGGGTTTTTAATGCAAATATTTGTGATGAAATCTTAAACTCTTCATAGGTTATCAATAAATATGACTTTTATGTATTGATCGAATTGTCTTCTGACAATTTGTTGGTGTTGAAAATCATTTTCTGCTCTCCATCCAAGGGGAGCTAACATTTTTGGAGTAACTAATAGGTGTTAGACGTAATGATCATATTTACCTTCCGTATTTAGGACAACCTTAAAATAATCCTATTCCAATTAAGGGAACTAAAGCTTGGTGAAGTTAAGTATTTTGACTAATGAGAAATATGCCAGAACATGGATTAAAATCAAGTCAGTCATTTTTCTGGAAGTGGAAATAGGGAAGAGGGAGAGCCAAATGAGTCAGGGCCTTCTGTCTAATCAATGTACCTCTGACCTATCAGGTCAGGTTTCCATGGGTTTTAAACATCTGTGTCATGGTTACTCCTACTTGGAAGTTGAATGTATTCCACATAATGAAGAGAATAATGTGTGCAAATACTTTGAAGACTCTCCCCACAGGGAGATAGCCTTGGGGACAACTGCCTTCATCATTTTTTACCCCTTCCCCTTCATTGAAAACAATTTCAAATAGTGTAACACAGCTTATATTAGAATCTGTGTGGTGACTGTAATATTCTATCTAAATGAACTGAATAAAACCTCTCTTGGGACAAACCAGGAGGTTTGGTTTAAATGATTCCTTACTCTGTTTTAAAGTATACTAGTAATACAAGGAAATCCAACCATAGCCAACAAGTGAGTTCTCAGAATTGCATTTTCTTTGTCAGGTAGATGGTTTTTCTTTGTGCCGGAATGGAAGGTAATGGAGAATAGTGGTTAAGAATATGGGTTTTGAAGTCAAGCAGCTGAGAATTGTAGCACAGTACAATCATTCGTGTGATCATGAGCCAGTTACTTAAACTCAAGAATCAATTTGCTCCTCTATACTAAGGCGTGAGGGGAAATAACCTGCCTGCAGAGATGCTGTGAGAACAAAATGTTATACGTGTGTAAATCACCTAACACAGTACCTAGCCTTTAGTTATTTAGACATTTCTTATGCACCAAAAGTAAGTTAAGTCTTCACACATATTACCTCTCAGAGAACAACTCCATGAGATAAATGTGATTTCATTATGATCCTGCATTTAAGAAAACTGAGGTTCATGAAAAATATTCCTGTAGTCATACATGTGGGCCAAGATAGAAGAGTAGGTTTATGTCTGCTTTCAACACTTGAACTCCTAAATATACTACTATTTTTTCACATGATCCTGTGTCACTATGAAATAAGTAGTTGAGTAATTGCTGACATAGAAAGTTAGTAATAGGGGTTATGGGGAGTTAAATGACATGCCTCTGTTCATATGGTTGGTATGTGTTAGAGTTAGGATTGGAACCCAGGTCTGTCTGATGTTATCTTTTCTTTATTACTAGTATCTCCATTTTCTTTACCTCTTGGAATGCTCCATCTGAATAGGCTGTATACTTCAGGAATCTTTCTACAGTGCACATCTCACAGTGTCTCTCCCAAGCACTAATTCCTTCAATAATCGCACATTATCTACAGGATAAAGCCAAACAACTTTGTATAACTCATCTTGCTCTTCCCAATCTGAATCCGACCTCCCTCTCTGGTATGCTACATGCCAACACACTTAGGTATATACTCCAACCCTAATACACTACTTGTAATGCCCCCACACTTGTCATTTTGTCCCGTATTTCTACAGGTTCATGCCTGGAATGCACTTGCCCACCTTGTCCAATGTGTGACTTCTTAGTCATCTTTGAAAACTGTAGCACTTTCTGAAGTTCTGGTCCATGAGTAGAAACTAACACTCCCATGACCACTGCAATGAAAGTATGTCATTTGTCCTCTTGCTGGAATTATAATTGACTGATAGACCTAGAAGCTGTTCTTAGGATCCAGTGGGGCTTTTGCTGCTAGATTTTGTTTCCCGTGAGCTGCTTCTAGCCAACAGCTGCTAGTAACTCAGTCCAATTCTTATAAAACACAGGACTCCTCTAATGTGCAACTTCAGCTCAAGGATGCCCCGTTGGCTAACTAAACCTTTCTTGGAACTGTGCTGCAGGACCAGACTCTCTCTATCCAACCTTTGCCCTTTCTATTCTCCTTCACATGTGTCAGACTTTCACTGTAGTCCGAAAGCTCTCCCTTATTCACTTGCCCATTCCCCCTTTATCCTCTACAATAATTTCTGCCAATAAATGTATTGTAAGTCTAATCCTGTCTGAGTGCCTGCTTCTTGATGGACTTGAGGTAACATAGCCATGACAATGCCTTCTCTATCCTATATACATACTATCACAAAATAATTGCCTTCATTTTTTTTTCTTATCCCCTTCTCTAAATTAAATTATAAGCACTGTAAAATCAGGAAAAAATATTGCCTTACTTCATTTATTTTTAGCATTTAGCATACTGCTTGATCCTTACTGAGTACTTAATAAATATTTGTGTAAATAAGTGCTCAAAGTATAATTTTATCTAACATGAGTTGTTTAGGTTAAAACAATCAAAACTATATGTTTATTTCTCAGGTAGCACTGCCAATCAATGTGAAGATAGCTGGAAGTTAGCTTAGTGTTACTAATGCAAAGATTATATTTCGAAGTATTACCATTTAGCTTCCCCATGCCCAAAATATTTTCTTTTTTTTATTTTATTTTTATTTTTATTTTTAAATTTATTTATTATTATTATACTTTAAGTTGTAGGGTACATGTGCATAACGTGCAGGTTTGTTACATATGTATACTTGTGCCATGTTGGTGTGCTGCACCCATCAACTCGTCATTTACATCAGGTATAACTCCCAATGCAATACCTCCCCCCTCCCCCCTCCCCATGATAGGCCCCTGTGTGTGATGTTCCCCAAAATATTTTCTTGAGTTCAAGTGAGTTTCCGTGCTTATGATCTTAATTTAACTAAACATGAAATCTTGAAATCTCACTGAATATCTCTCATCACTAAATGAAACAGCCTTGATTAATCACTTTGAGCACTTCAAAATAATCTGTCAGTTAACCTATATTTAACATAAAATCTATGTGAGAGCATTTATTTGTAGGAAAGCGTATTCTTAGACAGCTATAAAATGAAATATCAGTTCTTAATATTTCAAGTAAGGAGTGGGATGTAGAATGTTTCTATTTATTACTGGTAAAGCCATTACAAACCTGTTTTAATCTGTATAGTAATAAAAATTATCATGACTAACATTATTTTCTCTTGATCATTTCAGGTCTTATATTTTTATTGCAACAAAAAAATAAGTATCTCATTTCTAATTTAATTTTTTCTTCAAAATTGTTTAACAATCTAATTTTGAAATGCCATTTCACTGCTTGACTCCAGCCAGTTCTGTTTTTTGTCCCAGTCCATTTTTCATATTTAAGATCTCTGTTGGAATTTTTAAATATATTATCTTCTGAATGTATTATGTGATAATTCTTGTGCCATCAGAACCAGTGTCCAAAAATAAGAAAAAGATTTTGTAACTAATTCTGTCAAGCTCTTCAGGCTATGATCCCCATTCCCCAGATAAGATGCTAAGAATTAAATCAGTAAAATAATGAGATGATTGCATAACTAGTAACTGGGTATGAACCCAGATTTACCTGATTTTTGACTATCTAATCTTAATTCAGTTGTCTAGAGTTTTGACTAAAGTTTGAGTATCAGAGAAGTCTGTTTAATATGAAAAGCACAGAATGCTCTTCTAAGAACTTTGTAGCTTATTCTGGAGGCAATAGAGAGCTACTCAGGTTTTAAGAAGGAATAATGTAATTTGATATATGTTTGAAAAACCTATCAAAAGTAGAATGTCCAGATAATGTAAAAGACAATGGTTAAAACTAGGAAGGGGGAGATCTGAAGTAAGTTACTGACAAAGTCCAAAGAGAAAGTGGTTAGGATCTTATCTAAGTATATAGGCAAGAAAGTTGAGAGGAAGAGCAGAGTGAAGAAATATCCCTAACTTCAGTGACTCAGCAATGTGGACATTTGGTCAAATTTCTTAGCCATCATACATTGTTTCCTGCTTGGTAAAATGAAGATAGTACAATATTCTTCAAAATATTACCATGAGCTTTAAATAATAATATACTATTCTAAACTTGTTTGGTACATACTACGTGCCTAGGCTTTTTCATGAGAACTTTGTTTATTCTAAAAATTTAATTCTCACAAGAAGCCCATTAGTTTGGTACTATCACTATCACAGTTTTATAGATGAGAAAACTGAGGCACAATGAGGTGGAGTAAAAAGGGATGACACTGTGACAGCGTGAGGTTCAAGTAATAGCAGGTATTATATGTCTGACACATAGAAGATGCTTTGTAAATGACTGTAATTAGCCAAGTAGACTAATGTATTTGAGAAATTGAACCAAATTGGACTCAAGTTTGTTACATGGTAATCTAGCACTTGTTGATGTGACCTAAACTCTGATTGGACCTTCATGGATGGAGCGCAGGTGCTGTCCTTGGTGCTGGTAATACGGGGCGAAGTAAACAAACCCCTGTCATCACAATGATTTCTTTCTGATAAAACAAATGATCTAATGACAGGTAATTGAATGAAGGAAGCTGAGTTGGACTGTTTCCAAATTATTTTCTGCAATGCACTGTATTCTGGAAACATTTGCTCAGAAAGATGGCACAGGAACAAGGCTCAGAAACCATCTTCATTTTGCTACATTTTCAGTGAGGACGAAGGAAACAAACTGGCTTCAAATCTCATCTTGAGCCCCTTTTCTCATAGAGTTCACTTTAAACTCTGGACTGTTACAGGTCCAAAGCTATATACAAAGTGTCTAGGTTCTGTTGAATTCCCAGGTCCCGAAAGTGCGCCTAAAACAGAGCGGGCAGTTAAATATTGTGTCTTGAATGAATAGATGAGTGAATGAATTCAGGTATTTTTTACTTTTTAAGCTATTCATCATTTATAGTAAGTTGATTTCTGAGAAAAAAAATGAGTATTTAAAGATTAACTACTAACTTGTATATGTGCTAGGACTGATGGTTTTACAAAGAAGATATAATGATTTTAAAGTGTCTCTTAAGAATTATTTATAACAAACATTGAAGAGATAATTTTAGCCATTTTACTTGAGCACTAAAACCAGAGCATCTCTTTGAATTTCAGAAGTGTCATGGTGCCACCTTTTTTTAAAATTAAATCTCATTCAAAATTCATATCATAAACAACATTGTGAAAATACTAATGTTCAATATAAAAACATCATTTAGTGTTACACCATAGCCAAGAAATCATGAGAAAATTATTCCATGTTCTTCCATCTAGTTTTTGTACATGGAAGTATGTATAATCACAGAATAATTGTTATTTTAGAATTTCCTTTTTTCATTCACTATTATATCATAAACATTTCCATAACATTTTATAATTATATAATACTATTTTAATATCTGGATAATATTTTCTCTGCTTGTCCCAGCCCTGTGTGGTCACTCACCCACTCACCTTCAGTAGATCTCTGGAATGTTATCGATTCCAGATGGTGTCTAAAATCATGCATTTGCAAGACAGAACCATTACATTGTAGCATTTTCTAGTTTGAGAAGAGCTTGAAATTTGTGCAATTAAATAATTCCCTTCATATAAGGATGAAGACACAGACATCAAGGGAGTTGTGGGAACTTGAGCAGTGTTCTGAGAAGAATGGTAGAGTGTCAGATGAAAGTTATTCAGCTATGATCTGGACCAATCACTTCACTCCCTTGGGCCTTAGTGTAGTCAAGTCTGAATCAACTAGATCATATTTTTAGGAACGTCGCATTTATTTAAGAAGAGGCAGTAGGTGATTAAAACTAATGAGTGACATTTTCAAACATTTATACAACACAGAATCAAAATAAGTCATATAATGTGTTTATCATAATATTGGACACATAGTACGTGTTCAACACATAGGCTTGCTGCCATTGTTATTGTTATTGTTGTTGTTATTTGACAATGTCTCTACTTGGTGTAGTATAGGTATATTTTATAGCTGTTCCTCAATATATTATCAAGTACAGTGAATTATCCGTAGGCTTTCCTCACCCTTTGCTTGGATCTTTTCTCTGTGACAGTACAGAATCATTGTGGTGCACTCATCCTAACGGAGAAAGGTCAGAGGGAGATTATGTTTCTTTTCCTGCCAGAATAACTGTTTATCAGGAGGAAAGGAACTGTCAGAACTGGAGGAAGACATGCGCTTGTTCATTCATCTTTGCCCCTTTCTGCCAATGCAGGATAACTACTGAAAGAACATTCTCAAATGATGCTTTTTAAATGACTTCAAGCAGTGGTGCTTCCAATTAGATTGATATTTGTCATAACTATTTTATTGGCTCTTGGTAGTCACAGAGTGAATTACTGCTATTACTCTCCAACATTGCAATGAATCAGTTCACAGAATAAATTACAAAGAAGAGCAGGCTGGGTGAATTACAAGTAGCTCACACTTGTAATTCCAGCACTTTGGGAGTCTAAGGCAGAAGGATCACTTAAACACAGGAGTTCAAGACAAGCCTGGGAAACGTGGGAGACCCTGGCTCTATAAACAAACAAACAAACAACAACAACAACAACAAAAAGCTGGGCATGGTGGCGTGTGCCTCTGTCCCAGCTACTCAGCAGGCTGAGGTGGGAGAATTGCCTGAACACAGGAGTTCGAGGCTTCAGTGAGCCACGATCACGCCACTTCACTCCAGCTGGGATGAGACTCCATCTCAGAAACAACAACAACCACCACCCTACACACACACACACACACACACACACACACACACACGCACAGGCACACACACTGAAGAAGACTGAATTATTGGAGACTGAATACTTTGCAACTGAAGAGTTATGCAATAAAGTGATGGTGTCTTAAGAGTATCCTAGTATTAGTTACTCTGTTTTATTTTAAATTTCAACTTTTATTATATTAGACATGGAGGTGTATGTGCAGATTTATTACAAGGGAATATTGTGTGATGCTGAGGTTTTCAGTATAGATTCCATCACCCAGCTAATTAGCATAGTACCTGATAGGTAGTTTTTCAACCCATATCTCCCACCCTCCCTCCCCGCTCTAGTAGTCAGCAGTGTCTGTTGTTAAAATATTTTTGTCTCTGTGCTCAATGTTTAGCTCACACTTATAAGTGAGAACATTCGGTATTTGGTTTTCTGTTCCTGGGTTAATTCACTTAGGATTATGGCCTCAAACTGCATCCATGCTGCTGCAAAGGACATGATTTTGTTCTATTTTTATGGTTGCATAATACTTCACATTTATATGTACCACATCTTCTTTGTCCAGTCTACCATTAGATATATATGTACCACATTTTCTTTATCCAGTCTGCCATTGATGGAAACCTGGGTTGATTCCATGTCTTTGCTATTGCTAATAGCACATCTGCTGACAATGTTAGTTACTTTGTTTTTAATTCACAATTAGTCTTCCAGATGCTCCCCAAACTTTCTCAGTGAAGAGTGGTTGCCTTCTTGGAACTCTACTGTATGGACTCCAGATTATATAATTCTAATTTCAAATTAAAATTTGTTTTTGTGTTACAAAGCTGTCTAGGTTGGCATCCCAGTTTTACCATTACTGGCTTTGTGTCCTTATGCAAATTATTTAATCATCCTGTGACTGTTTTTATATTTTTAAATAGACAGGATTATAATTGCAGCTACACGGCATTGAGAATTAAATAAAATAATACATGATGTTATCAGTTAATGTAGTGTCTGATATATAGTATGTGCTTGAAAGTGTTAGATACTGGTCGGGAGCGGTGGCTCACGCCTGTAATCCCAGCACTTCAGGAGGCCCAGGTGGGCGGATCAAGAGGTTAGGAGATCGAGACCATCGTGGCTAATATGGTGAAAGCCTGTCTCTACTAAAAACACAAAAATTAGCCAGACCTGGTGGCGGGAGTGCCTGTAGTCCCAGCTACTTGGGAGGCTGAGGCAGGAGAATGGCGTGAACCCAGGAGATGGAGGTTGCAGTGAGCTGAGATCACGCCACTGTACTCCAGCCTGGGTGACAGAGCGAGACTCCATCTCAAAAAAAAAAAAACACAAAAACAACAACAAAAAACCACAACAACAAAAAAGAAAGTGTTAGATACTATTGTTGCTATTATTAATTTTATTATTAGTATATGACATATTTCTCAGGCCCCATACATCTGGCAAATATAAATTATCTATTTTTAGATGTTAATAAAACTTATTATGGTGAAAAATAACCTATTTTACAATTCAAAAGACCCAACTTTAATATGGGGTCCACCACAAATTAATTACAATATCTGGAAATCATTGCAGCTCAGCTACATTGCAATACACATTTTTTCTCAGGACTGAGTTAGGGTTCAAACTATGCTTTATATATATAATTTGGCATTCTTTTTAGTAGTTTTAGTACTCTGGCCACATTTTTACTGATAGTCCCATTTTATTTACTCAGCTTCCTTTTAAGAGTGATTGAGAATATGTTATTACTGTAGTTTATAGCTGAGGACCTGAGATTCAGAATGAAGTTACATTACTAAACATGGTGAAAGAGGAACTAGAACCTAAATTTTCTTAAATCAAAAGAATAAACTCATTTATTCTGTGACTTTCTAGTTATCTGAAGGAGTAAACCATCCAATATAGTTTTCTGCTCCAATAGAATAACTTGGGAATACATTCTAAAAATATGCGTCATTAGGCAATTTCATTCTTGGATGAACATCATATAGTGTATGTATGCAAACCTTTATTGTATACTCTACTACACACCTAGGCTGTGTGGTAATGCTCATTGCTCCTAAGCTACAAACCTGTACAGCGTGTTATTGTACTGAAATATTATAGGAAATTATAACACAATGCTAAGTATTTGTGTATCTAAAAATACCTAAACACAGAAAGGATACAGTGAAAATATGATATTATAATCTCACGAGACCACTGTCATATAAGTGGTCTGTTGTTGACTGAAACATTCACGTGCAGTGTATGACTCTATTAAGCAGACATGGCTCTCTTTTGTCAGGACAGACACAGATGAAAACAATAATAAAGACACAAGATTTTCCTCCGCATCTCACAGTTGAGGAAGCTGTAAAGGGACTGAATTTTGAACCTAATACCATCAATAAATTATTTAGCAATCTACCTACAACGACTTCATTTTTTTAATCAACAAAATATTATTTAAGCCACTACTACATACCTGTTTTGAATATATTTTGTTATTCAGGGAATCAAGGAGTACAGCAGTCAAAAAACTAATGGAAATCCCCACACTCATGGGGTTTTCTTGCTTAATGGGAGGAGAACAACAATTTTAAAGTCTGTTTGTCAAAGATGTTGTATGCTAGATGGTCATACGTGCTTTGAACCAAAATTAAGGAGGGAAAGAATAAGGTCAACGTGTAAGTCATGTGTTAGTCTTTTTGAATAAGAAAATGGTAGGATGTTGTTCTGACCTGAGACGAAATGGCAGGAAGAGAAAATTGGTAGTGGCAGAGAGCTCCGTTTAGGATATTCTAAATTTAAATAGCTTATTAGAACTCTAAATGTGTAGATCAAGTAGAGAGTTGGCTGGGCTAAACTATAAATCTATCAATTCCAGATGTATAAATGGTATTTACAGTCATAAACCTGGATTAGACCTTGACGGGAGTTAGTCTAATAGGAAATAGGAGATAGCAAAGAGATAAGCCATTTATTGTTACATTTAGAAGGAAACCACAGAGGAGACTAAGAAGGTTTGACCCATCGCGGGAGGAAAACTTGAGAGAATGGTGCTCTGGAATCCAAGTGGAAAAAAGAGTGTTTTAATTGGAAATAAATGTTACATTATTATAGCATAAACTATAGCAGTACTAACTAAGTCTAATTTACTCCAGGATAGAGTAAGGAGCAATCGAAAGTAATGTGTGAATGTCTATTATTTGCATAAGGCAAGTGGTGATTAAAGAAAGTAAACACACGAGTGCACACACACACGCACATGCAGATAAAGCATTTTCCCTGCCTTCAGAGTGCAAAGGCAGGGACATAGAATTAGGAACACTGGCTATAAATCTCATAAAATATGACAAACAAAGGTCTGTGGGATTACGGATGAAGTACAGATTAATTTTGATTGGCAACTTCAGGCGGAAAAGGTCATATTTGAGCTGGGTATTAAATAATGACTATGAGTTTGTGGATAAGAAATAGGAATAGACAAAAGAATAATGACATTTGAAGTGAATAAGATAGAATGAAAAATGGTATAGAGGCATGAAAAGGCACAGTATGTTTAAATGAGAAATAAACTCATTTGACAAAAATAGACCCTGCAAAAGAAGCAGGGATAAACAGCACCAGATATGCCTTTTTTCCTTTGTTAAAAATCTTACTCAACAGTCCAATAGAAAGAAAAATTTGATAAAGTGAGATTTTTCTCAGAACCAAATATTGTGATTAGCATCAATTTGCAGAAAGCCTTTTTTATTCTGGGAAAGCCTCAAGCATGACATATTATAAAATGAATATACACTTGGATAAACTGAACTGTAGAGAAATATAAATTATTCCATGTAGGTTATTCCATTAGGTCGGTTTTAATTTCAAATAACTTTGCTTGGGCTATTTTCTAACTTTCTTAAATGTAATGCCATGTTTTAATATTATGTCTTTTCTAGAAATGGTTCTCTTTACTGCGAGGCTGCCAGATCACCCAATGAGAGAGGGGCCAAATAAGCTGGAACATCATCTAATACACTGAATGTAAGTGAGTGCAACATTAATAGCTTTAAACAAAAGTAGAAAGAAATGTTGTTTCATATATGACTTATACTGCCTTGGAATAGTCCATGTTTGTGAATTAATATGGTCAATTGCTGGATACATGACATGGACCGCCTGGTGAGTGTGGGGTTGCTGCACACACCTGTGTCAGGGCTCCATTTCTCCTTGAAGCACACAAATTACAGTTTTGCCTGGAGTCGGTTTGTCTCTTGTAATTGCTCTGCTTCTAGTAAAACATGGAAAGCCTGCTTTCTAACTGCAGTTACATGTATTTTCACTTATTCTACTTTCTGACTCCTACTGAACTCATAATTTACCCTTCCTTTATCTTTCTCTATCAGCCTGGTCTATCAGACCCTACACTTAGCTTTATTTGCTGCCCGGGATCTAAAGTCAGTCACTGGGTTCTCTCCAGCCCTCTAGCTCTCTATGAAATCTATCCTCTGGCATCTTTTTCTTGCCAGTTGACCGGTTAATATTTATTTGTATAATTGATTATTGGGTGTGCCTTTCACTAGACCAAATATTACATGCAGGCAAGAATCATGTCTGTTTGCTCATACCTCTTAGATATTCAACACAACCATGCTGTCTGACCGCATCTAGTCCTGAACAGGATGTGACCACTTAAAATGTTCCAGCTCTTTCAGCATTTTTCAAAATCTCTATTCTCCATGAGCTCAAACCTTGCCCTGACTTCCTTAGTTTCAAATTAATTAGCCTCCTCGTTTAAAAAAAGATGAGGCTATTTGATGTGAATATCACCGAATTTTTCTTCTTTAAATGTTAAAATATCTATTTATCTTCACCTATACTCTATTTTCCAAAATAATCACTCGTATTAATTTTAATTATAACACTTTCATTCCTTTACCAATTTTACTGGATCAGCTATTTGTCTCTACATTTGCATTTCTCCATTTCCCTGGTTCCTTCCACGCAGACTAAAACCAAACATGTTTCTCTAATCCTAGAAATATATCGCCAACTAAAATCCAAACAAAACTATTCCCCATGATTTCACTCTTTTCCTATGTTTTTCCCCACATTAGCCCCTCTTTACCCATTCAAACTACTTGAAACAACTCTCAATATTCTTTGCCAATGCATGATAAATTCCACAGAAGAAGGATCTATTTTTGTTTCATTATGCAATGTATTTCCAGTATCTAACACAACATCTAAAATGGTAGGAGCTCAATAATTAAATAAATACATTTATTTCCCATCTCTCTTCCCACTCTACCTGAGTGTGAAAATTTTGCTCCAAGCACTGCTTAAATTACTCTCACCAAGATAACCAACTGTAATAACTCCCTCCTCTCTTACTCATTTTATAGCAATGCTTCAAATTCTCTTTTATATCCCATATCATAGTCTATCCTAAATATTTTAACTGTGTATATGTCTCATCACTTCTTCAGAGTCTCAGCCCCTAGAGGTCAGGACAATTAACTTGCTTATTTCTTTTGTTTCCCTAACTTTTAGCTAAGAACTTATTTTTCAACGTTTTACTAATGACTTTAGTTAATAGATTTAAGTACTGAAGGATTCTCTGACATTACTCCGACAACTTCAGCACTACCTTTGATAAAATATTTTGTCCCTGAAATAAAAATATAAAAAATGGAATAGAATATCCTGTTATAAACCATTTCAAAATCATTAGAGGAAGAATTCTAAAACTTTTTACCAAATGAATCATGACATTCATATATAGGCTTCATAATTACATATAATCAATTAAAAATTAATTATAAGTATGCATATGTATGCTATACATACACCACACACACACACACCCCTTTACCCTTGTCTACTTTAGTGCATTATGATCATATTTATGCATTAAATACCTGTACTATATATCAATTGGGTCTCTATGATAAACAAATATATGCATAGGACCTTAGACATAAACCACACAAATAAGCCAAGTGAAATATAACCCCCTATAAATTAACATTCTCACAAAAGAGGCAACATAAAATCTTGAATTAAATCATTAAGACTCTGCTTATTATATATACATAAGCAATAAGAACACATGCATCCTCACATGTCTAAAAAAGTGGTTGTAACTATATAGATGAATAGCCATTGATTAAATTATTTCTAAGAAAATGAAAGCCTTTTCTACTGTCTTTAAATTCCCAGTAAATGCACACAATAGAAGGAAGAAAACCCTAAGCAGCTGTTTTAGGAGTTTGAACAGAGATTTAATAATTATTCCACATTTCCCTTCCCTCTGTCTTCATTTTCTGCAAACCCAAAATTGGGTTCTTGTTTGTTTGCTGTTTGATTCTTTCCTTCCACTAACTCATATGGATCAGCAGATCGACTTGAGTGTATTTGCCCCAGGTCTGATATTCTAAAACTCCTTTGGGACACTGTTTCTTGTAATTACCTATAGCTGCATTTACTAAAACCCACGGATTAAAGTTTTCCTACCACGCACCTTGCTCAGGCCTTTGGGAGATCTTACAGTCCCTGAAAGGGATCAGGAAAATCCAAACTGATTGGTGGCTTGAGGGCCAAATAATTTATTGTTTAATTAACTTTTCTGTTTTTCTATTAGTTGTGATTTCATATAAACATAATAATTTAAGAAATGTTTGGGGGATTTAATTTGTTTTCTCCCCAGTAAAAAGTCTTAAATTTAACCCGTTTTCAGACTTGCATGTAAATGCTATTGCTTGTATGATGTTCACTCATCTGGATCACTGTTTATCATAGGGGCATTTGTAAAATCAAAATAATTCACAAAGTAATAATATTTTAAAAATCTAGACACAGTAACAATTCAGGGAGAGCCATAAAGGTTTATAGAGAATCACTTTAAGATGGGAGCTCTCTCAGTCTCTAATTTGGTAAGTTGGATGATTATGTGGTTTATGGTCTTTGCCTTCTCTGTAAATATTTGGCATATACATTGGGTCAAGCCTGGAAACGATGTCTGCATGTGATGTATCAGAGACACTAATTCAGAAGGACCCCAAATTCTATTATATTAATTCTGTTTAGTTGTTCAGCTAGCTCTCTTTTGTTTGCCTTTTCATGCTGTCCTCTTTCCTGTAAGTTGACCTGTAAAGACTAGAACAACAGGCTCCAGACCCCACGTTGGCCATTGGGAAGCCCCAGCAGCAGATAATAAGAAAGAAAAAGTGAAATCTGGGTCTCTACTCTCCAGGTTTCTTTGTGTGTTCATCTCAGACTGGCTGGATTCCTCAGTCAAAGATTTGGTATTTTTCTTGGCTACCTTCTAGCCATGAAACATGCAGACACTGCTTACCTGAACAGTTTCCTCCCCTGCTACCTTCCAGACTAGAAGTGGTAACAACTCTTTTTCTCTTATTAGCCCCGGGTCCTGCATTCTCATTTATGGTTCCCTAAACCCTGGTTATATCTTTGTAAGAAACCTTCACTGAATTATCTTAATTTGAGTGTGCCAGCTATTTCCTACCAGAAATCTGATTGATAGAATTCTCATTGCTGTTCCTAAATTAGCTTCATATTGATTATAATTTTGCAAAATTATGGCTAGTAGAGCTGAATGTTAAATTAAATGTAACTATTTAGGATAATAGACATGAATTACATGTCAATAGGGAAAAGGTCTTGGAAAAATAAGAAAAAATATTACATTCGTAACATTTGCTCTTTTCTTTCATGTGTTTACTTTGGACACTAAATTACATTTAAGAATTGAATAACTAGAAGGTAGTGCTATTTCTGGTGAACTTTCCCTTTTTTCTATGGATGGATAGCACTGAAGTTACAATGAATTCATCAGGACATCCAAACTACATTTTTCCCCATTTAATTTTTTATGTTTAAAAATGTTAGAGGTTAGTTGACCGATATAGCCAATAGTTGCACTATTTTGTTTTTATTTATTTATTTTTATTTGTATACATTTAAGGGGTACAATGGAATTTTGTTACATGAATATATTGCATAGTAGTGAGGGCTGGTCTTTAAATGGATGTAGCACCTGAGTAAGTTAAACTCTTTTAGACCTTGATAAACTTTTAAAGAAGTATGGGACTAATGTGGCATGAGTGGCCATATTTGCCAAAAAGGAAGGCTGGTTGTATTGGTATTGTTGGCATCCAATACATCAAATAATTATTTTAATAATTTGCTTTAAGTTTTGCAACTTTAAAGAGGAAGTGTCTAATATCAATATAATTGGACTTCTTCCATCTGTGAAGAATTCAAAAGAGAAACATGTTTTCTTATTTAATTATACAAACTAGCCTCTGAACACTTTTTAATATTGGTATTAGAGGAAAGAGGCAGTTCTTGATATTAAATTTAACCTTGTAGAATGGTAGACAATTATGTACCAAAATGTTGCCACAGCATTTTAGTGTTTTAAATTTGCTTGTTGATTTGAATTTATAAAATAAATTACAGACTTATGAAGTATTTGGGGAATTAAGAAAAAAAGCATAACCCTAGTATAGAACAATTATAATTTTAGTTACCACAATTTTCTTATATAATTTTAATTCACATATGATATTTTTATTCATAGGTCAAATATTTTTCCAAATTTCTACATAGTTTTATAATCAAAATTATTAAATGATTTTAGTAATTTAATAATTAAATATAGCATTTGTACAGAATGTCAAAGTAAACATGCAATTTAGTGAAACTATGACTGGATATTGGCATTCTTAAATACCTTTAAGAAATCTGCTGGCCACAGAGTAAATATTCAATAAATGTTAGCTATTATTACTTAATGAAAGAGATAATAGAGTTTTAAAAGTGTAGATTACTTCCATTATTGACATTTTAAAATACGTAACTACTCCCATATTGTGAATTAGCAACTTTTACCAATTCTAAGATGCATAATTATTTTTTCAAAACTTTCCAACTCCATCTCATGATGTGCCTCAATTAAACGCAATAATGTTTAATTTTCAATATGTTTTTATTTTATGTGATACATTAAAAAACCAGGAAGTCCATGACATCTTAATATTTATTTTATAAGATTAGGTTGTCAGACACAGGAAACAGTGTGTGTGTGTGTGTGTGTGTGTGTGTGTGTGTGTGCATGCACATATGGCAAGGGATTCTGAAAAAAAGGTTACGTTAGACCATACTACTTTCATATCATCATCTGGAAGTCCTTCCTATTTTTCACCATGAAAATTGCTACACAACACCGTAAGAGTTAGATAGTGAAACAATAACAAAGCAGTTAATTTCACTACTTGAGTTATAGGATTTTTAAAAAAACAATATATTTGTAACTAATATTTCCCTTTTAAACTTCTAAATAATGTTTTAGGTTATATATGTTATGGATCCACTTAAAAAAAACTTTACATTGATTCCTTAGGAAAAATTACTAAAAGCAAGTGAAAAATGTTTTCCCCCTTCTGACACAACATCTTTGTAAAAATGAATACGTGGTAGTCTGATACACATACCTCTCCCCAGTAATTCAGCAGAAACTAGGATCTGTGTGAAACACGTAAGTGAACTATAGTATGTCAAATGCATGCCTTGAAGTACTTCCTACTTATAGGCAAAAACACAATTTAGTTGTAATAATAGAAATTATATTTTAATCAATATACCCTTTGCTATTAATCCATTTTTAACTGCCTGAAGAGGCTTTAATAACATGTTAGGAAAATCACCCATCTAAAGAGTAACTCCAAAGAGAAAAGGGCTAGAATCTTTTCGTTTCCAATTTATTATGTACAAAATTGACATATAATTTACACACTTGTTTTTCCTAGAAAAAATAGCTATTCTTTATGTACTCAAGGTGTCTTTCTTGGCAACTCAAAAAGAATCTGTAGGTTTTATTGGCAGTACAAACTTTATAAAAATTAATAAGTACATATTTTATTATCTTTAGTAAGGACTAGATGTTTGATAATATTCTTTTTTTTTTTTTCTCTATTGCTCAGGCTAGAGTCCAATGGCACAATCTTGGCTCACTGCAACCTCAGCCTCTTGGGTTCAAGCAATTTTTCTGCTTCAGCCTCCTAAGTAGCTGAGATTACAGGTGCGCACCACCACGCCCGGCTAATTTTTGTATGTTTGGTAGAGATGGGGTTTCACCACGTTGGCCAGGCTGGTCTCAAACTCCTGACCTCATGATCCGCCCTCCTCAGCCTCCCAAAGTGCTGGGATTACAGGCGTGAGGCACCGTGCTGACTGATAATATTCTTTAATTATCAGCGCCTGCTGTATTATAGACAAAATCTAGATTTTACCTTTACTCAAATTTGCTTATTTTATTGATTAGCTTTATGTTTTACAGTAACATACCCATTTTGGAAATATCAGGAAATAAATATAAGTCCCTTAATGATCTGGACACTCATGATCCTCCCCTGACAAACATAGCCATCCTTAACACTGATGCACACATATTTACATAGTTTGTGCACATATCTGAAGTTTTTATTTAACGTTTTATTGAAAATATTTTTCTTGTTAAATATGTGTAACTTTTTTTAACTTTTAAGGTTTGCATGGTATTTCTGTGTAGACTTCTATCTTGATTTATTTAATGAACAGTATTAAAAGAACTCTGGAACTTAAAGTATAATTTTTTTAAAAGTATACTATAACCAAATTTACATGGTTAAAAACAGTGGTTTTTACGACATGCTCAAAGATATTCTGATAAAGTGACAAACCTGCTAGAGACAATCTCTTCTTCATATTTAAAAAACTAAAGGAAACAGCAGATACACATTTGAGTCAAGATTCATGTGAAATAGATTTTTAAAGATGTGTGCCATCCTAAAAGAGGGCTGCTAAAAAAGGGCATGATGAATCTAGTAGACACCTGGCAAATAAGGGAATTGGCAAGGCTGATTTAGAGAGTTCTGGGAAACTCTCCCCCAAATAGGAAATAGGTCAAATTGTTTATTTTAAAAATTTACAAATTTGATTTCATATATATATATTTATATATATATATATATATTTGCAGGCATCACACTCTCTCTTTAAATGCAAAACACACACACACAGGTGCGCACACACACATGCACACACATATCCCATATACTAGCTTTACTTTAAATTTTGGAATACTATGTAGTTAGCCTTAACACAGACATCCTCACAACTAAAAGACATCCTCCAACTAAAAGGCTGTGTCCTAGATCTCATTTCTCCTTACACAAAGGCTCACTGGGAATTCTTAGTGAAAGACAAAGCTTTTCAAAGGGCTCCTGATCGACCAATCATATAGATTAATATGATCTTTGTCTATTCAACATACTGATATTGAGTTTTTTCTGTGAGCATGGTATTGTTCTAGGCATGTGAAATTCCAAGCAGGCATAATACCTTGTTGCTATGCTCAATAAACAGTTTTGATAGGCAAAGAACGTCAAACCCACACTGTTTTTTGTTATTGCAATGATATTGAATAATGCAAATACTGAACATCTACTTTGTGTGTAACTGTGATGACAGGGCTTGCTTATGTTATTCAAGCCTACTGTATTTCACAATACCAAGGGGGACACTATTTATCTTATATATATTATGTAAATGGTGGCCTCTTGAATTACAGAATGCTGTGGCTCTCCTTTATTTTGTTAAATAACTAAAAAATCACATTAAGTAGTTTTGTTATCTCTTTTTCTAAAGGGAGAACAGTAAGCCTCACTAACTTTATAATCACATAGTGACTAAACGGTGGAACTGGGTTGGGACTTGGATCTGGATGATGCTAAAGCCTCAGTCATTTCATTTCTCCATTATGTCTGTTGTTATAATATTATCAAAATGGCACACAACTCATAATTTAAGTGCCCCTAGGCTCTTTTATAAGTGGAAATCGTACATTAGAGGCCATTTATATCATTTATCTTTGGAGAAAAATAATGTCCTGCAAATGCTCTCAGTTCTTGGTATATGCAGAAGCTGAAGGTCCTGCCCCTTTTAGGGATGAGCATTCACAATTTGAAAAGCTCTGTAAAATGTTCTATTAACCTTCTTATGAGAAGTTACCCAGGAAATCTCTTAGTGATATACGATCCGAGTCACAAATGCATATGTCTACCCTTTTCCTAGCCACATTATGAAGAGAAGGAAAAAACTGACTGGATTAGAGCCACTCCAAAACTTTGGAACTTGCAAATGAAAATTTAACCTCCTATTGAATTTAAGACATATGTAAGTTAGATAAATATTATTGAAGTAAACTCATTAACATGCCTGGGAAACATCTCAAAGCCATGTACCATGATGAGTCACTAGGTTTGTGATTATATATGTATAATTTTTTACTATATAAGTGTATGAAATAAACCATGATTATAGGTCAAGAAAATATTGGAAAATACTATATTACATTTAGTTTTCTTCTAAGAAATAGCTTAATTGAATTTTGTCTGTTGTAATTGCATAAATTCATATAACATTAATGATATACATATTTCATGTTCTTTTTAAAACAAAACTTGTAAATCTATGAATATAAACCTCAACCAGTTTTTCTACCTTCCCTCTAAGACCAATTAAGTGTCTCAATAGTCATTGTGTCTTACGAGACATTTTAAAACTTTCTGAATTTTTAATGAACATGGCTTACTAAAACATAGACTTGCCCTTTAATTGAAAACCTATTTGCTTTTTGAGACCACAACATCAAATGATATTAAAGCTACATTTTTTAAATTGCTGCGTTGCATATGTGTTAGCTGTATTTCCATAGCCAGATTATAATTTCTTAAAGAATAGCTCTGAGTTTTTTTTCCTCTATGTGTCCGTTGATAGAAATCTTCCTATTTCGTAATCCTTTCCTTTTTTGTCTTGGGTAATTTGTTGAATAAAATAGATGCTCAATATATATATTGCTGAATTGAATCATGTTTATCTTTCCATCTCCTGTAACACGCATGGCAGTCCAGATCTCACAGAAGGTACACAATACGTTTTTTATTGATTAATGATGGATACATCCTAAGTCTATGCATGAGACTCTTTTCCTTAGTAGAATTGCATTAATATTCCTATCAGATTGTATAGAGACCAACAAGTTTTAAAAACAGGTCTTATTTTGATCCTTAATATTGTGTGACTGAAAGATAATATGATTCCTAAATTTTAAAGTAGAATTATAAAGAGAAGACATGAAGGAAATAATAGGGAATGTATAAAAAATTTCTATGTTCCATTAAAATAAGTGATTTTCAGTTGTCTATTCTGTCTTTTTATCTTAATCACAGAAACCAGGTAGAGTGAAAAAAAAAATGTTTTCTAAGACGCTAAAAAAGTGGCTTGTCATTTAAGCATTGCCTTTCAATACCTTTGTGAACTTAGGCAAAGCATTAACCTTTTTGAGTTTCAGTTGTCTGCTTTAAAAATAGTATAATAATTGTGTATGTGATGCAATATGGTGCTGAGAATTAAATAAACTGCCCTTTGTAAAAGAACTGAAAAGAGAATTCACAAAGGCAGAAGGTCAAAAGATCTGAGTCATGGCTTTCCTCCCACTCTGCTATAGTTACATAATATACATAATATAACTGATCAAGAGAGGATAATAACTCATTGAAAATTGATGTATAGGACTGGTCTATATGCTTCATTATGGGAAAAAAATGTTGTTCTCTGTATGAAATTATCTGTGAATATACCACCCTAAAGGTATACACTATCATTAGAAAATTTTCATTGTGTTAGATACTGATCTGCTGTGTTTATTTATTGCTTGTTTTTGCTTATTTCTTTGCTGGCTAATAGCCTTCTGATGTCAATGTTTTTCATTCTTTTCAATGTATTCTATATAATTATTATATAACATTTTTGAATATTGACTTCAAATATTGTCTGTTGAAATCTATACTAGGGCAAATTTAGTCAAAGCAAGCTACAATTTATCAACTTGATAGTTAAAATCACAATGTAAAGTTTTTAAAGAATAGAATCTTACATAAAAGATTGATTTGAAAGGAGATGATAAATAGCTGACCCAGAGAAGATAAAATTCCTCATGTAAGCAGGCACAAAAGCAAGATAATTATTTCCAACCCCTACCCTCAAAGCTTCAATGGGGATGTTACAGGACCATCCGTGTTAAATGTCTGTCACATAAAGAAAATAACACCTACAAAGCCTTAGTTTTTCGTTATGTTATTTCATTTTGCATTAACTGTTCACATAGTAATGATGTCAGGAGCAAAATTGCACTTTGTTCTGCCTATCTCACCTCCTATTTGTATACTCCCTAAATGGCATAGGTAATGCGTGCAAAATACCCAGCCCAGTGCTTTGCTAGAAGTTCAATAAATGTTTGTTGAATTGGATTAGCACATTAACATGTAAACTCTCAGATTGCAGAGTTTACAGCCTGCAAATCTTATTTTAAAATCTAGGTTTATGCAAATTTGCACATTATTTAGAAAATGAATAAATTACACTCATCAATGTCTAATTTATATGCACTTCCACATACTCATTTGAATAGTTTGAAGTATTACCACTGACCAACAAGTTGGATAGGGCAAGAGAACTTCTTCATTTTGGGATTGACAATTTTTTAGAAGATCACCTAAATGTTTGTTTATTTACCACGTAATATTTTTTCCAAATGAACTTTCTTTGGAGGTTTTTGATTTATTTTTCATTTACCACTTTTTGAGGTCTGTTTTGTTTCTTTCGTTTATTTTTATTTTTGGTTCTAATGTATTTCGTTTTTGACGCACAGTTCTTGAATGCTTCTCCAGCAAATAAAGCTTATCACGCCTTGTTAGTAAATGATGAAAGTGACTTAAGCAGTTAAAAGGTTGACTTTTTTGCTTAACTAGTATTTTACTGAGTAGTGGTTTTTCATTCAAGAAAGAGAGTATGCTTTTTTTTTTTTGGCTTGTGGCATTATGTCTACATGTACTTTTTCTTTTGAGCTGATATAAATTTATGATAGGTGTTGGCCTCTTTCATTTTCAATTTAAATAGAAGTGAAACTGGCTTCTTCACAATTTATTTTATCTTCCTATTATTTTACTCAGGTATGTATATTTTACAAACCTTTATATAAAGTACTAGAGAGAAACATCCAACAAAGTATGTATTCAACTGTAGTGAAATATCCAATGTGAAAAAAAAAATTGCCTTGCTTTTTATGATGCAGTGCCCTTAAACTGAAGTTGTGTGTCTGATTAGACAACAATAATACCTATGTTTCATATTTCAATGGATCTAATTTCGCCTTTATGTACTCAAGTAAATACAGAAACTTCAAGTGCACGATATTGGAATTATTTTAGAAGATGATAGTTTGCAAGATCTTTTTGACAGGGTTTCCAAAGAAACAACAACAACAAAAAAAAGGTGATAAATTCTAATTTTAAAATAAGTTACACTTTTAAGTGACTTAGAGAAGCCACACTGAGATTTAAGAATTTTAAAATTTTTGAGAAAACATTGCAGCTCTGTTGCCAATCAGAGAAGACATTGAATAATGCGTTTTTGCTGAGAATAAAGAATGAAACTCAGTATACAACAAACAAGCTGTAGAGAGGAAGAGTTGTATTTTAAAGGCTACATAGTTTCAAGGTGTTCAATTGATGAAACCTTTGTCTTGTCAGCAAGCTTCTTTCACTGTTTCTATAATCACAATGCAGTTTTTATACTCTGCAATTATCTTTAATTGTGAGGATACGCAACCTCTTATTAAACTAAAAGAAAGATAGTAGCTGTGCATATTAAAGAACCTGTGAACTCCAATAGCCTGTTTTGATTTCTAAATGATTTTGACACTCTCTTGAATAATGATTGCCCCATTATATTCCTTGCATGTGGTGAGTTTCTTAAAGGAAAAATGCTGGCAGCATCCTCTTAGTAACTTTCCTCACTGAAGTATGGTTAGCAAGAGACTCCATCTGAAGATGGTCAGCTCCTATGTGTCCAGCTACAGGGAAAAGTTACTCAGCACTACATGGGCTAGCTATTTTAGCTGAAAAAAAAAGGAAGAAATTCTACAACATCTCAGTCTCTGTCAATGGCTATAGTTTCAGCCAAAGATGTTGAACTATCTGATAGAAGACTGTTTAAATCTGAATGAATAACAAGCTAGTAGGGTAGAAGTAACTGATATATTTGCATATCTCTATATTTGCTGGACTGAAAACAAACCCTCTCCCTCCTGACAGTGCACACACATACACCCTATATATAACCCCATATATTAAAATAAATCACTCCTTTAACTAGGATTGCTATACAATATATGTAACACTCTTTAGCCTGTATTTTATTCTGCCTTGTATAATTATAACCTATTAACACGGCTGATAGATTGTAAGCTCTTTGAGATCAAGTATTAGTGCTTTTTACATTTTATCTTTTCTTTTTATGTGTAAATGTATGTATAGAACACACATAAATACATAAAAATATTCATACATACATATAGAAATTAAGCAGAATACATACATGTGAATTTCTTTTAAATACACACACACACACACACACACACACACACACATACACAGAAACATACTCAGAAATATTGGAGGTTCAATTCCAGACCACCACAATAAAGGGAGTATCAAAATAAAGCAAGTCATAGATTTTTTTTTTTGGGTTTCCCAGTGCATATAAAAGTCCTGCTTACACTATACTTACACTATACTGTAGTTTTGTTTGTTTGTTTTGAGATGGAGTCTCTCTCTGTCACCCAGGCTGGAGTGCAGTGGTACAATCTCAGCTCACTGCAACCTCTGCCTCCCAAATTCAAGCAATTCTCCCACCTCAGCCTCCTGACTAGCTGGGATTACAGGTGGGTGCCACCACACCCAACTAATTTTTGTATTTTTAGTAGAGACAGGATTTCACCATGTTGGTCAGGCTGGTCTTGAACTCCTGACCTCAGGTGATTCACCCGCCGTGGCCTCCCAAAGTTCAGGGAGCACAGGTGTGAGCCACTGCTCCCAGCCTATACTATAGTTTTTAAGTATGCAATGGTATTGTGAATCAGAAACAAAGTACCTACCTTAATTAAAAAGACTTTATTACTAAAATGATTGTAAGCTTTTAGCAAGTCTTAATCTTGTTGCTGGTGGAGGGTTTTGCCTCTATGTTGATGGTTGCTGACTGACCAGGGTGGTAGGTCCTGAAGGTTGGAGTGGCTGTGGCCATTTCTGGAAATAAGACAACAGTGAAATTTGTCACTGGGTTGAGTCTTACTTTCACAAACATTTCTCTGTAGAATGCAGTGCTGTTTGATACCTTTTTACCCACAGTAGAACTTCTTGCAAAATTGGACTCAATCTTCTTAAACTCTGTGGCTACTTTATCAATTAAGTTCATGTAATATTCTAAATCCTTTATTGTCATTTGGACAATAGGTACAGCATCTTTGCCAGGAGTAGATTCTATCTCAAGAAACCACTTTTCTTGGAAATGTGCAGACAGCTCTTGGAGAAAGTGGCCAGGAATGAGGTCCTGCTCAGGCCACTACCCCAACCTGGGAAACAGGAACAATCTGCCCTGTGCCTGGTGCTGTGCTTGCCTTGGGGAAATCAGAAGGTTGGGATTTGTCCTTGCCTTGCTTTCAAGGCATGTGTAGCCTGTGTAATATTTTAGCAGCAGTGGAAAGCAGAGCATATGGAACCGGTAGTTTCTGCCTGTTAGTTTTTCCTTGTTGCTTCAATCCCTGGGGTACGAGCGGTTTTCTTGTGCTCAGAAGAAACCATTTGAAAACTCAGCAACAGAGTTTGTCCACATGACCCTTTTCAGGATGCCTTGAAGATGGTACTTTTTGTTTTCTCCTGCCTTCTATTTGTGAGCCCTGAGATTCTTCTCCCAGCTCAAGGGGATATTCTGGAATAAGGCTAGGGGACTTAGACACATGAAACTGGGAATGAAGAGAAGAGCTATTTCTCTTTTTATTTTGTCTAGAAGAGCTTTTAAAGAATGCATGCTTTTCCTGGTTGGAATTAAGTAGGAAATGAGGCTACACTTCATCAGATATGGTACAATCAAGTTTGGGGTTTTCCCACCAAAACATTCAAATCCTCCCCGCCTATTCCACCCCTTTTAATTGGTGCCTGCTGGAGAGGATGTCTATATATACACTCCTGTACAACTTCAGACTTGGGCTCTTTTCTCTCTCTCCCAAGATGAGTCTCATCAGACTGAGTGGTTGGGGGTGGGCGTGTGCACGTGCGCACAAATGTGCTTAGCTTGGTTGTATTTTTTGACAAGAGGGGCCTGCAGCTTTCCTCTTGGGACTGGTTTATCATGTCTCACTTTCTAGCTTCATCCTTTGAACATTGACTTTTAAGTCCGATACAGGTAGGGGCTTGATGAAAGTGTATTCCGTGCTCCCCTCTGCTACCTAAAATCAAGACATAAAGAAGGCTTTGCCTAGCATAGGACTTTAGTTTGGGAAGGATCTAGATGGAGAGAGAGAGAACATAAATCTAAACAAGAAGGGGAGATCTTAGCAAAAGGAGAATGGTGCCTAACCTGCAAGCCAGTGACCTGCCTTTGGAGGGTGAATGGGCGGTGGTGGGTCTAAGCTACAGTCATGAACTTTTGTGTCTGCTGATTCTCACCAACTCGTCACTCCCCCACAATTATAATGGGGACCAATGTTTTGAACTTTGCATATTTGTTTGTGGGTGGATTTCCCCCTCATCTCATTCTATCCTAAGATCATGGGCAAAGCTCTTTATTTTGGGGAAGAAGAAAAACTGTTGGAACCACAAAAAATTATATTTTCTTTTATAACACTTGAAATTTGAAAAAAAAATATTTTGCTAGCAGATGTGCTATTTATTTATTTTCTATGTATATGGGAGTCTAAAAAAATCGAAAGGTGTATAGATTGGATCTAGTCATTAATTCTTTGGGGGCCTTCTATGTGTGACTTATGACTTCTCTGTGTTCTGTGTATCTCTCTGAATTAATTACCTGGAAAGAAGCTATGGTAGCTTTCAAATAGGAGATGATTTTCAGAAATTTGTATATTTCACAATTGCCAGCCCCGTAAAATACCTGGTTGAAATACAAAAACAAAAACAGAAAGAAACCACTTTCTTTGATCATCCCTCAGAAGCAACTCTTCATTGGATGAAATTTGATTTTGACATTGCAGCAATTCAGTCCAATCTTCAGGCTCCACTTCCAGTTCTAGTTCTCTTGGTACTTCTGTCATTTTTGCAGTTACTTCTGCCACTGGTATTTTATTAAATATATATTTTTTAAATTTTAAATGTTGGTAGGTATTTTGTATATATACATGAAGTACACGAGGTGTTTTGATACAGGCGTGCAATGCATGGTAATCACATCATGGAGAAAAGCTTTTATCCTTTATCTTACAAACAGTGTAATTATACTGTTAATTATTTTAAAGTATACAACTAAAGTATTATTGATTACAGTTACCCTTTTGTAACTGTAGGTCTTAATCATTCTTTCTAACTATTTTTTGTACCTACTAGTCATGCCACTGAAGTCTTGAACCCCTCAAATTCATCCAGAAGGTTTGAAATCATCTTCTTACAAACTGTAATTAATGTTGATAGTTTGACCTCCTCCTATGAATCACTGTTGTTCTTCATGGCATCTAGAATGGTGAATCCTTTTCAGAAGGTTTTAAAATTATTTTGCTTACACCCACCCGAGAAATCATCATCTATGTCACCTGGAGCCTTACAAAATGTATTTCTTAATTAACAAGACTTGAAAATCAAAACTATTCCTTCATCTGTGGGTTGCAGAATGGATGTTGTGTTAGCAGGTCTGCAAACAACGTTAATCTACTTGTGCATCTCCACCAGAGCTGCTGGGTGAATAGGAGCATTTTCAATCAGCAGTAACGTTTTTAAATGAATTATTTTTTTCCTTAGCAGTAGTTCTCAACATTGGGCTTAAAAACTGTGCTGTAAACAGATGTGCTGCTATCCAGCCTTTGTTATTCCATTTAAAGAGCACAAGCAAAGTAGATTTAGCATCATTCTTATTGGCCCTGAGGTTTTCAGAATGGTAAATGGGCATTGGCATCAATATAGAGTCACCAGCTACATTAGCCCTATAACAGGAGAGTCAGTCTGTCTTCCGAACCTTCAAAGCCAGACATTGACTTCTCTCTAACTATGAAAGTCCTAGATGGTGTCTTCTTCCAACATAAAGCTGTTTCATCTACATTGAAAATCTGTTGTTTGATGTAGCTACCTTCATTAATGATCTTAACTAGATCTTCCAGGTAACCTGCTGCCGTTTCTACTTGAGCGCTTGCTATTTCACCTTGTACTTTTATGTTTTAAAGATAGTTTGTTTTCTCAACCTCCCTGAACCAAACTCTGATAGCTTTAAATTTTTCTTCTGCAGGCTCCTCACCTCTCTCAGGCTTCATAGAATTAAAGATAGTTAGGGCCTAGTTATGGGTTAGGCTTTACTTAAAGGAATGTTTGGCTGTTTTGATATATTCAGACCTCTGAAACTTTCTCCATATCAGCAGTCAGGCTGTTTCATTTTATTACCATTCCTGGTCACTGGAGGAGCACTTTTAATTCCCTTCAAAAACTTTTCCTCTGCCTTCACAACTTTGTTTAATATTTGGCACAAGAGGTCTAGCTTTGGGCCTATCTGACTGGCTTTTGATATGCCTTCCTATTTAAACTTGATCATTTCCAGCTTTTGATTTTAAATTGAGTGTAGGGTGACTCTTCCTTTAACTGGAACACTTAGAAGCTATTGTAAGACCATTAATTGATCTAATTTCAACATTGTTGCATCTCGGGAAATGAGGGATGCCTCAGAAGAGGAGGACAGGTGGGAGAACAGCCCATCATTGAAGCTGTCAGACACATACAACATTTATGAATTAAGTTTACTATCTTATATGGTGTGTTCACGGTGCCCCAAAACAATAACAACAGTAACATCAAATATCACTGATCACAGAGCACCATAACAGAGATGATAATAATAATGAAAACATTTCAAATATTGTGAGAATTACAAAAATGTGACACAAAGACATGCTGTTGGAAAAACCCCGCCAATAGAATTGTTCAATGCAAGGTTGCCCCAAAATTCCAAAATGTTAAAATTGCAATATCTATAAAATGCAATAAAGCAAAGCCAACAAAAAAGAGGGGTGTGTGTGTGTGTGTGTTTGTGTGTGTGTGTGTGTAGAGAGAGAGAGAAAGAGAGACAGAGAGATGATCTTTTCTTATATGTCAACCTATTAAAAGGCAATAGCATAATTTTACTTACCAGAGAGTTACCCTGTTTCAGTGAGAGTGGTAAATCAGATTAAATGTTATATATTCATATATAAATTAGCACCATAATACAGGCATTTGGGTTCACTCCCTCTGTCTTCCCTTTACAAAACAAAAATCAATTATTTGAGTCAGTCCAGTTGCTAGGGTATTTCAGTATTGTTTAGTATTTTGTATGGTTCACTCTACAAATACCTTTGGGAAGTAATTGTATTGCTTCCTATCTATTCTTTTCTATTCACATTTTATCCCTGCATTCTGACAATAGTTAAGGTTCACTTTTCCTCCTTTTAGGATTTACTTAAAAGATTTAATACGAGTAACCATTAGTAATTTTCTGGGTGAAAAAAAACTGGTAGAGGTACACTGCAACTCTAAACCTTTTGAAAAATGTCATATCAAATAATTGTACATTTTTACTTTCAGTATATATAAACATTCTTGTATGGCCTTCAAGGATGTTTAGAAAGATCACATTTGAATTTTCACGCTTCCTAAAGAGGCATGAGAAGCCGGAGTGTCAATGTGTTTTACCAACAAGCAGGCTACATGGCCCTGGTATTTTACTGCTAACCCTTGGAGTTATACTACTTCCGTGAAATGCATTAAATTTTTATATGTACTCTATTTTATAGTTCAGGTTTACAATTAAACATATTCACAAGTATGACATAGACAGTGCATGTGTCCTTACCAGGAGTGCATTTGCGCCGTTTGTGGCTTCTGCACGTCAAGGTGTTCTGACACTTTTACAAAAATAAGATCAGGCAGTTTGTGAAATTTGTACATTTCAATGTGTTTGAAAAAATATTTTGCTTAAAGAGATATTTTTAGATAAAAGAAAAGGAATTGAAAATGTGATCAAAGAATTTCCCCACACAAAGCAACAGGCCCAGATGGTTTCATAAGGGAATCCCAAAAAACCTTCAAATGCCGTACCATCCCAAACACACCAAATTTTTAGAGTATAGAAAATGACAGATAACTTCCTAGTTCTTTTTATGATACAATTAATCATATTATTGGTATTAAGTCTTAGTAAATGTAGGGAGAAAAAAACCCTACAAATTAACCTCACAGATATTTATGTAAAAACAATAAATGAAATTGTATTTTAAATTTTTAATTGAATATAGAGCAAAATATATAATCTAAGTAAATTTTAAACATAGTAGTCTTCTGTATATTTGCAATGGGATTACAATCTAAGGATAAAAAGAAATGAACATTATTTAGTAGATTTGGTGTTGATATTGATATAGTTCTTCCAAAATATTTTATATGTGTTATAAATATTAGTATTGTCATTTTGGAGACAGAGAAATAGACATATGACATAAGAAAAGGAGGAGATAAAATCCTGGAATTAGCGTGAAACCATGATTTAACATAGCTATCATCCATCTATTGTTTTCCTTAGTTTGGTCTAAGGATGCATCTTAAAATCAATTATTTCTAGTGGCAATTAGCACAATTATTGCCAAGTGATTTCTAAATACCACTTGCCACTGAGACAAACCATTAATCTTTAGATAAATGTTTAATTCCTTGGCTGAGTTGGTAAAGTGCAAGTTGAACCTGGATCATCTTATTCCATAAATTAAGAAAATGATTGAAATTGATGGGCACATTTCAAACCAACACACAAACTCACCTGAAGGTACTCCAACTGGTCACATTTAGAGCAATTTGTTCATTAAAATGAATAATGGGAAATACATTATAATTTTGTAGAGAATCCGTGAGTCAATATGGGTCTTAAATTTGTAGATAAGCATAAAAAAGGGAAAGCTGTTATTAGCATAAGAATGCCAACTGGTACTTCATGTAAAAAAAAACGAAACAAATAGAAAGTTCAGCATTTCACATACACAATGGTAATAATTTAATTCAGGCAAAAATCATTAAAATTAAAACACTGAAACCATGGGGCAAAAGACTATTGGGGTACAGGATATTCATATAGTCTTAAAGTAATCCCCAGGCACATACATTTTAATTTTTGACTACAAAAGGAAAAATATATCTTTAAAATGGAAAAAAAATCTGTAAACCATACTTTAAGTGATCAAGCATCACCAATAATGTGAAAAGTGAATATCATGCTCTTTGATCTACCAGTTTCTTTTGATCCTAAATTTTGTTTCCATCTTTTCCTTATAGTAGTGTGTTTGTGCCTAAGAATAGGACTACACTAATTAATCTTTTGAATCTTTCTAGAAAACTGCTATGTGTGCAATCACCATGCAGTCTTCTTGTGCCTCTGTAACATATAGCTCTCCTACACAGAAATATTCTTCATTAAGACAGTTTTATAAAGAACACAAATCTATGTCGGGAAAAGCTCAATTTTGTCTAGATAATCAGAAGGGGCCTTAATTAGAGTCGTGCTAGCTGTTTTTAAAAAAAATAAATCCAGAATTTCATGACTCAACAAGACATGAAAGTTTATTTCTTTCTCAAGAAACAGTCCAGCATAGGTATTCATGCTGTGAAATCCAAGGGACATGATTTCATCTGCTTTTAGTTGATGTCATGAAGAGGGACACAAAGGGTCATGGTACGAAGATTTTCAAGAGCCAGGGACCTTCCAGCTCTTATTCCACTGGAGAAAACTGAGTCATATAGACACTCCTAGTGTAAGGAAGTTCAGACATGCAGCTGAAGAAAGGGAGAACTGATCTGAGGACACATCTTGCAGTTTCACAAATATGGTCCCTCACTCCAGCTCAGGCATTTATAAATGGTAATACTTGGAATGAGTTGAATGAGTTCTTTACTAAATAAAATGCTTTTTTAAAAAAAAAGAAAAAATGACCACATCCATTTTCTGAAATGCACATTCTAAATACTTGCTTGTATGTAATTAAATACAGTAAACCATAAAGAATGCAGTGTTCTCTGTGATCAAAATTCAGTAACTTCTTCCAAAAGTTTGATTCTCAATTTTAATGTACATATCTAAGGAAATAGGATAAGCTAGTTCTTTCAGGAATCTTCTGCAGATACCAAGTAGCTTTGACAGATCTGTGCTTATGATGGCCCGCATGTGCTTAGGGACCCTATTACTGCTTAAAATCCAGTTTAACTGGGACTCGTGATTGGTTAATGTTTTTCTTTTTTGTTTATCAAATAAAGCAAGGAATTTTTAAAACTTATACAATTCATAGCTTAAACATTTTATGTTACCTTTGAATCTACTATTTTTATTGTAACACAAAGGTCTCCCTAATGGAGTTCTAAGTTTTCTCCAATTTATAAGCCAGACTTCAGGATGTATCTATAGTTTCTAGTTTCGTTTTAACTTTTTTTCCTTTTTTCTTCCTTCTTTTCTTTTTGTGAGTGTGTTTGTTTGTGAAACACAAGTTTAGAGCCATTTGCGATACAATCTGAGATCAGAGTCCTTTACTATTCATATGATTGTTCCCATTCTTACCGATCTCAGGCACAGCTGGTCTTCAATAAATAATTTTGCTAACTCTCCTTTATTGAATATTTCCAAAGCAACTTACAGCTCACATTTCTTTCTTTTTTTTTTTTGTTTTTTAAGATGGAGTTTCACTCTTGTTGCCCAGGCTGGGCGCAATGGCACGATCTCCACTCACCACAACCTCCGCCTTCCGGGTTCAAGCAGTTCTCCTGCCTCAGCCTCCCGAGTAGCTGGAATTATAGGCATACACCACCACGCCTGGCTAATTTTGTATTTTTAGTAGAGACGGGGTTTCTCCATATTGGTCAATCTGGTCTTGAACTCCCGACCTCAGGTGATCCGCCCGCCTTGGCCTCCTAAAGTGCTAGGATTAAAGGCGTGAGCCGCTGCACCCACCCTCAACTTAACACAGCACTTTTTTTCTTTTTGTAGACCTATTTTATAAGCTTATGAAATATTTAATGGGATTTTAAAGTTACAACGATAAAGGTAAAACTGCATAAACAGTTTTGGGGGCGAGCAAAACATATTCTTGCTGGGCATGCAGATGTAACTCAACGGTAGCAGTATGGCATGGTATGCCATGGGGTAGCCAATTAGCGATGGCTGGTCAGCAAGCTGCGGTCTTCAATCAGTATGTTTTACAGAGTGATCAAGGATGGCTGTGATTAATCTGGCCAGTCAGTTAAAATGTAGGTCAGTCAGTTAAGAGAACTTCGGTTGTGATTCATGTACTTTGGCTATTTATCAGCAGTAATAGCTGTATATTGCTTTTTCCATCATTAGCAGAAGTGTTCCTTCTTCTATCATCCCATGTAAATGCCAAACATGGGATAATGTTTTTTAGTCATTTTGGATAAGAAAAATCATTATTTATAAAACGATGAAGTAAATTTTTGATTTAAACATTTTGGTACTTCCAGTACATTTTAAGTTTTCTTCCTACAGTGTTAGATTGGGTCATTTGTTTGTTTAATTACTAAATTCCCACTATTATTTGGATTACATTTGATCTGATGACATGATGATTCAATTAGTGGGCAGAACCATTATTTTAGACTTCATGACTTGCTTTCTTTGACTCATGGTTCAATTAAGATTTCTTGATTTTTCTCAGGGTTTCTGAATTCCATGGAAACAATCCCCTGTGCTTACCGAAGTCTGTAATTGATTTTCTTGTTTTTAAAAGATATTTTTAAATAAATATGCATACAACACGTATCTTTGCTTTATTTTTGTTCTGAATCCACACCATTCTTCTCAGGATACTGAGTATTCTTTCTCATCATCTAAATGCATTTCAAGTATTCCTCATGAAAATAACAGGTAGAAAGGAAACATCGATGAGACAAAATTTAAAATGCATTTAGTGATCTGAACACTGAATCGTCGTTGCAAATTTCTCTTTTGTTATAAATATACATATTTCAGAGTGTTAGAAATTTTCATTACTAAATATTTCCTTTTAACTTTCTGTGTATTTAATTAAGGTTTATCTTTCTCAAAACTCTCCTAGTGCTTTAGATATTTACTTTTCCTTTGTTATGCCCTTAAGAATTCCTATTTGGAATTAGACGTATCTATCTCACTTCTGTGATGTCAGTGAAGTCAGGTGGCATGCTTTAATATGTCTCCTTGACAGTGCCAAGCACAGCACCTCGTAGATTGTAAGTAGATGTGCACACCTTGTTAAATATGCTACTGATAATCCCTTTGATATTTAACAATGATTTTTTTTCTTCTATCACTGTATATATTATGTTTCTTGGTTAGCTGTATTAATATATACATATATAGCATATATAATATATATTTGCACATACACACATATGATCTTACTCTTTTCTATATATGAAAGAACAAAATACTGTAATTTAGAGTCCCAGATAGTAACTCTCTTTAAATTCCAGTGTTTTAAAATAAAATCTAAAACAATAAATATTTTCTAATTGTGCAGATGCAAATTTCTATCATTTGTCACATTCTCAAGTTAGTTAAGATTTGTAAAATATTTCAAAAATATTAACGTATAATCCATTGAATTTGAGGTACACTCATACTAATTACAAGTAAGACTTGTCAGTGAGAAGATGTGATTTTTTTCCCCTCATGAAGAGCTCAAGGCAATCTCGAAATGATATATTTCAAGGTAATACCATGTGTGTTTCCTTTCTGCTTAGAATGGTTATTTATAGTTGGTTCAATTAATTCCTAGAGTGTGCAGGGCAAAGAATCCCTTTATCCTGCCATCCTATAGAGCTAAGGGTATGGTCTATGCTGAGCTGGAGCAAACTTTAAAGCTGATCAAACTTCTAAGCAAAATCCTATATTATGATTAGTGATGGACCCAATCCTGTGAAGTGAATAGAGGTGAAGGAAACACAAAAGGTTCCAAGGTTGGAGTTGGATGAAAGAATCCAAAAGATGAACTGTGTATGTAAGCCTTATCTAAACCCCCTTGGTGGCTGGAATTGGGTCTGAAATCTTGTTAGGACACACCTTCTCAGGAGATTTTATGCCTTTCTTCATTTTAGTCAGGTCAGAGGAGCCAAGAGAACAGTTTGCGGGTTCAAAAATACTAAGGGAAATGTGACTGAAATTTCAGAGACAGCCCCCAGATTGAAGAGTTGAGCTCAGACGCCAGGATAACTTCAAAGCCTCAAGAACTATTTGGACCTAATTATTAGCAGATAATGATACTTCAAAATCATTTTCTAAGTTATAAAGGCAATTTAGTGTAATTTTAACTGAGAAGGCTGTAGAAAGTAGCCAGTGGCCAAATGAATTTCACTTTCACAAAACAGAGAAAAAGAATAAAAGGTTTATAAAAACATAGTTTTTAGAGATTTGGGTTTGGACAAAGAATAATGCAAAGCTTTGTGTATCTGTATTTCTAAATGCCTTTTAAAATAGAAGGCTCAAACATCTGCTTCAGCAGGCACAGAACATGATGTCCCTGGAATTCAGAAGCCCTGGGGCTCTTATAGACAATTTTTCCAGGTACATTTTGGGGGCATTTTTATATCTTCAAAAGTGATTGGATATTTAATACTCACTGTTACTATAATGTTTCTGTGATTATCAACTAAATGTAATTTTGTGGTTTTTTTTGGTATTTTAATTAGTTTAGATAAAATTTAATGAGGGTGATGTTTTTAACATATGTTGTTACTTTAAAATATATGGAAATCATTATAATAACAAAGCTCATTTAAAATTCTAGGATCCTTTACAAATCAAATTTGACCAGGTATCTAACATAAATAATTCTAAGATATAGCTATTTTAAACATTAAATTTTATTGTTTATAATTTAAAAACATTTCTAGCAATTCTGTCAAGTTTTCAGTACATTTTATTTTCCTTGAACAATTATTTCAGCCAAAATCTCCGCTAATTCGCCTCAGGGTAACAAGAGTGACCAATAAATAAATTCTGTACAAAGAATATTAGAAATTAGCTAGCAAGCCAATTAATAAACATTTGTTAACATTATACCTTACAAAAAAGAGCGATATGAATTAGAGGGGCTGTGGTGAACAAGATGAAAAGATACCTACATTCATGGAACTTACAAAAAGATGACTCAGATAAGAAAATAAATAACTATATACAAGGCAGAGTATAATATGTACCAGAAGTCTAAATGTCAAAACGGGTCCAGATCTTATCTATATAAAAGAACATGGTGAAATTAAAGTAGTTCCAGGCCTTGAATTGTGGGTGGACTGTTGTTGATAGGTGAAGAGAAGGGGTAGAGTTTCAAGAAATAGCCATGTGACAGAGTTAACGTATGCACACATATTTAGTTGTTGGGTGGAAAGCTTGATTATCAGACAGGTAAGGAGTGTAAGGCATTTTGACATATTTCTGTTCTTAAGAAATACTGAAATCCTGGGATGCAGAAAGTGACTGGATCAGAGCCAAGCATAAAAAAAGTTTCTAACAAAATTCCATAATCAAATGGTTTCATAATATTTTTAAAATTTATTTCTTCTTTATTTAAAAAAAATAATGCTCAGTGTCAGTATCTCTGTAGAATGGATCATGTTGCATTTCTAACAGATTTAGTCATAGTGTAGACTCCCCATAATCTGCTAAGAAAACTCACACTGGAACATCCCTCAGAAACTGGCAAAATGGAAGTCTTTCCTTTGCTGCTTTATAAAAATTCATGAATCTATAATAATTAGGTACTGATGTGAGGGAATATTTATATTTTGATTAAGTTAACTCATTAGTTACCAAAGCATTTTAGAGACATTTATCAATATGTTTTGAACCTTTGGACTAAAAGACTAGAAACTGAATTTATGGTGAAATTACTGGATATTTAATAGAAAGTATCTAACAATTTTAGCATTAGAGAAATTAGGTAAGGAAAAAATTGATCTGCAAAGCATCAAAGAATTCAATTAACAGACTGAACCAGCTATAATTGGCAAATGATTTCATGGATATTAATTTGTCAAAAACATGTGCAGATTTGTGATCTTGGGGTTAACTGAAAACCATGTATAAATTCCATTGAAAATGTACTGTGCATGTTTTGAATTTATTGTCAAGAAGCAGAGCAGCTCAGATTTCAAAGCTTAGATATACAAGCAAGTAGGCAGAGATATATATGCCTCTGTGTGAATGTGTGTGTGTGTGCGTGTGTGTGTTATAATATGTAACTAAAACATTTTTCGGTCATCCTTTCTGAATCAGAGCCATCATCTCCAAATCTGAAGTCATATACATTATAGTCTTTGAACACTATGACATTCTTCCATGACCATAATTTGGTAAGCATTTTGTAGATCCAACTAAATGACTATGTAAAACCAATTATATGCCCTTAATAAGAGCCTGTGAGATTAAATCATCTAGCTAAGTTCTGAGAAATGTCTCTTTATAGTTTTCCTTTTTAAAAATTTTTAATTAGTACATAGTAGTAGGGTACACATATTTATGTCTATACACATAAATATAATGTATATATTTATGGAGTACGTGAGGTATTTTGATACATGCTTGAAATGTGGAATAATAACATCAAGGTTAACAGAGTATTCATCACCTCAAGCATTCATCATTTCTTTGTGTTATGAACTTTCCAATTGTACTTCCTCAGTTCCAAAAAGTGCAACAAATTATTGGCGACTGTACTCACCCTGTTGTGCTATGAAATACTAGATCATATTCATTGTAGCTAATCGTATTTTTGTACCTAATAACAATCCTCATTTTCCACACCCACACCCACACCCACACTTGCCTTACCAGGCCTCTGGTAACCATCATTCTACTCCCTGTCTCATGAGTTTTTTAAATTTTAGTTCCCACGATTAAGTGAGAACATGTGAAGTTTGTTTTTCTGCACCTGGCTTATTTCACTTAACATAGTGTCCTCCAGTTGCATTCATATTGCTGTAAATGACAGGATTTCATTCTTTTTTATGGCTGAATAGTACTTCATTGTGCATATAAACATGTTTCTTTGTCCATTCATCTGCTGGTGGACATTTAAGTTGCTTCCAAATCTTGGCTATTGTGAATAGTGCTGCAACAAACATGACTGCAGAAATCTCTTCAATACACTGATTTCCTTTCTTTTGGGTATGTCTAGCAGTGAGATTGCTGGATCATATGATAGCTCTATTTTCAGTTTTTTGAGGAACTTTTTTGAGGAACTTCTATACTGTTCTCCACAGTGGTTGTAGCAATTTGTACTCCCACCAACAGTGTATGAGAGTTTCCCTTTCTCCATGTATTCATCAGTATTCATTATGTCTTTCTTTTGGATATAAGCAATTTTAACTGGGGTGAGATGGCATCTTGTGATTTTGATTTGCATTTCTCTGATGATCAGTGGTGTTGAGCATGTTTTCATATATCTGTTTACCTATTGTTTGTCTTATTTTGAAAAATATCTATTCAGATCGTCTGCCGAGTTTTTAATCAGATTATTAGATTTTTTTTCCTGTAGAGTTATTTGGGCTCATTATAGATGCTGGTTGTTAATCTCTTGTCAGATGGATAGTTTGCAAATATTTTCTCCCATTCTGTGGGTTGTCTATTTCTCTGAAGGATGTCACTGGTATTTTGTTGGGGATTGTATTGAATTTGTAGATAGATTTGGGTGTTACAAACAGAAATGTCTCTTTAAATAATAAAATAATACTTTTAGAATTCAATTGAAATGTTCTATGAAGTTTGCTCTCACTTTGGTTTTTGTTGGTCTGGCAAGTTTTTGTTGTTGTTGTTGTTGTTTTTGTTGTTTGCTTTTGTTTGTTTGAGACAGAGTTTTGCTCTTGTTGCCCATGCTGGAGTATAATGGCACAATCTCAGCTCACTGCAACCTCCACCTCTGCCTTCCAAGTTCAAGTGTTTCTCCTACCTCAGCCTCCCAAGTAGCTGGGATTTCAGGCACCTTGTACCGTGCCTGGCTAATTTTTGTATTTTTTAGTAGAGACATGGGCCAGGATGGTCTTGAACTGTTGACCTTAAGTAATCCCCTGGCCTCAGTCTCCCAGACTGCTGGCATTACAGGCATGAGCCACCACGCCCAATCTAGTCTGGCAAGTTTTGAAAAGACCTAGCTGTAAATTTGAATTCAGTTCAAATTCTGATTCCTTTCCTTCCCGTAGCCTTTTGACATTGGATATGTTTCTGATTTTTTTTTCAGCCTTGTTGCTCTTATTTTAACATTTGAGACTGACCCATTTAACTTCCAGGGTAATTTTGGGGATTAAGTATGTTATGACATAAAAAGGGCCTAGCATGCAACCTGTGCTACTTACGAGCTTGGTAAATGTTGGGAATCCCGTTCTGTATTTTCTATCCATGTTCAGCTATCCTACTCCCATAGAACAATGGTCTCCTCACCAATGACGAACACCATTCTAAAATTTTGATCCAAGTTAATGAGACAAATTGCTCAAATAATGTATGCAGCAGTGCTATGGTTTAAATATGTCTCCCAAATTTTATGTATTTGAAACAATCCTAAATACAACAGTGTTGAGAGGTAGGAACTTCACGAGTTAGTTAGGTCATGAGGCCTTTGCCCTCATGAATGGATTACTGTCATTACTGAGGGAGTGAGTTTATAATCATGAGACGGTTTTGTCATAAAGGGAATTCAGCCCTCTTTTGTTCTCTCTTTAGTGCTCTCTGTCTCTCTCTTCCAAACCTTCCACTAGCAAGAAAGCCCTGACCAGGTGCCAGTACCTTGATATTGGACTTCCCAGCCTTCAGAACTGTGAGAAATAAATTTATTATATTTTAATATATTACCTAATTTGTGATATCCTGTTATAGTGACACAGAATGGACAAAGATAAGCAGGGTATGTGTTTTCTTTTTCTTATCTCATTACGACACAAATCTCAATTCTCCATATTAATAAATGTGACTAAGGCTTTCCTGAAATCTGAAGATGCAAGGAAGATATGACAGAGACCATTTGACAGATTAAAAAGTGTTTCTGGTCTGTAGAATAAGAATCTAAATATTTAAACTTCCTTTTGGTCATAAATTGAGGAGGTAAGAGACATGTAGTATGTTCTATACTGTGTTAGACTTTTTAACATACACTGACTGTAAGCCAGGATATGTGCAAACACTACATTCATTTTCTCATTTAATCTATAAAATAATATATATGAAGTAGATCTTATTATTATGCATATTTTGCAACCAAACAAGTTTTCTGGGATTCAGAGAACTTGGGTAACTTATCTAAGTTTAAACAGAATGTGATGGATATCAAGTCACAAACAGAAACAGAAAAATAGTACAGTGCTGCTACTGAAATATTCATATATAACACATTGGAGTTGGTTATATAGGAATGCCAGAATGCAGAACACCCAAAAAGAGATAATGATTGGTTTTCTAATTCATACACACTGGAACTACAAATAATATGCGTTATATAGCATGTATTTTTTATTCAAAAAATATTTTGTTTTTGTTTAATTTTCTTGAATCAAGAATGGCTCTGTTTTTGTTTTATGCTTATTTTAATAAGGAATACCTGTTAATGGTATACAAAATATACAAGAGAAAAGAAAAAAGTTACATAAACTCTCCCCACAATGGAAGCAATTGTTAACATTTTTGTGTATATTCTTGGAGATATATATTTGCATGCAGATATAAACAGATTTGCTGTTCATAAAATCGAAGCATACCGTTATACTGTTTTTCAATCTTTAATTCATATTAAACAATATATTATAAGCATCTTTTCTTGACAGGAAATTCACTTTCACAAAACCTAGCTATATTTTAAAGGACTGTATAGAATGTATATGGATATTCCTGAACATATCTAACTCTTTTCTTGAACATTTAAATTTAATGCTGCAATGAACATACTTTTAATAAAATCTTGGGGCACATTCTAAATTATTTTATTAGCATGAGTTCCTACAGTGGAATAGCTGGGTTATGTAGTACACTAAATTTTACAGCTTTTCATAGGTATTGCCAAATTGCCCTCTAGGAAGGCAGGACACTTTATATAAGAGAATATTTGGTAGTTTTATTAATAATGGCTCATTGCCTTAAATAAAGATATTTAATGTGTTAGTTTAGTCCAGAATTCCTTAAGGAGAAAAAAATAAAGGAAGATAAGCATTTTGGTGTGAAAATTTTATTGGCAGCACAAGGCCATTGCTACTTCGTAAGCATTTACCTCTAAAATCATAAATGTACACATGAGAACCTTCAAAGATCTCAGATATATGTGAAGAGAAGATATTTCATTATAAACATTTATCATATCATGCTCTAAAAGTTTGAGAGTTGGTTACTCAAGAGAAATTTCCTTACTTCAGTGAATAAATTCGCTGTTCCATCACCATGAAATAAAAAAAGTTCCTTCCAATTCTTTTTATGGTAAAGTTGATGTCTTGAATGTACAACTTGTTTCCTTGAGGGAACAACATTTCCAAATAAGTGGGAATCATTTTTCAGCAAGGAACAACTTCCAAGTTGGTGAAAACTGGTTCAACATTCTTCTTGAATTATATATTAAATGCAAGTGTGGAAAAATATATTTTCAGGGTAATCTTTGAATATATACATGCAATAGATTGAATGCTGTTATTCAGATATAAACTTTAAATACTTGAAAATATCCCTTCCACTTAATGGAAACAAATAAACAAAATTTTAAGAGACAAATATAAGAAAGCCCATATAACTTTACCTAAAATATAAATTTTATTATAAATTATCATTGATACATTTCGTGTATGTTTGTATCCATATGGGAGAAAATAAATGTTCACATTTATGATCACATTTATTCTCAGAGAACAAGAACTCATGTACTTATAATGTTTCAGAACCCTGGAATTTTCACAAAATACCAGGATTTTAAGCTATTTAACTAACAGGAACTAAAATGAAATGAGACATATGTTGATTTAAAAATCAAATGGAGACTCAGTGAAGTAGGCTCTGATTCTGATTACTAGTGCCAAAGACTAATTCTTTATAAGACTATGTATCTCTTTTTAAAATAATAACCAAACTTTTACATGTTTGATGAAAAACTTACAATGAAGGAGAGGCATGGGAAATCAAGTATAACAAATGATTTCTATTATAATGTTAATCAATTTTCTAGGCAGTACCTTAATAAAGAGCCACAAGGATATAGGACGCAAACAAAGCTATACAAATATTTACAACATCGTTAATATTCTAAAGAATTGGCAAAGATGCCATTGGTAATTCAAACTTAGCATGTACACAGACAATGCTTTGCATCTAGAAAATACGTTATGTTAAAACATACCCTGGGGAGATCATAGACCTACCTTTTAATTTCTGCTCCAACCTAATACCAAACTCCAGAACCTTGGCAATGTGTTTCTCAATCTAAGCTGGTTATGCTATGGGTAACAACCAACTCCAATGTGTTTTTTAAAAAACTAAGTTCATTTTGTCTTCCACAAGTTCAAAGTGGGTCAGCCAAATCTTTGTTCTGTACCTCAAATATTTAGTATTTCTCATAAACTGGAATTTAGACCTAACGACTTGATACTATTCAGGTTTAACAGCTCAGCAAAAATATTTTATAGATGGTTCTGTGTAATTACTATTTCAGCATATCAAGAAGTGCATCTAGTCATCCTATTTTAAATGATGCTAAGTTTGATCAAGGGAATGAACAGAGACTAATATTTCCATATTTCCTAATGGTTCTAGAATCCACTGATGATCATTATCTATACCAATTGTCTCATTATGGCTTGCAAAATAATGATTTTTCAAAATCTCTTTTTTTTATATGTATTAGCTGAAAGACTTTTGTGAAGGAGGATTTATTATCAAATAGTGCCTTTGATTACCTAGAAAGTCAGTTCCAATAGTCATGAAGAATGGCTTCTTAATATCTTCCCCTTTTGATTGCTAGCATTCTAAATAAATACTTGGTACGCTGGCTACTATCTATCTATCTATCTATCTATCTATCTATCTCTCTATCTCTCTATCTCTCTATCTCTCTATCTCTCTCTCTATCTATCTATATTTGCTCGTGTGTGTATATATACACACATATATAAATATTTGCTTGTGTCCATATATATATAGACACACACACATATATATATAAACATATTTGCTTGTGTATTGATTGTGTATTTGTACTTTGAAGGGGAGGGTCAGCGGAGAGAGGGATAATAAAGTACATGAACAAACAAGGCTAATTTATGTAGACTTTTGTTATAGTTTATCATTTCTTCATTTAGTATAGAGTTTATAGTGCTTGAATATCTTGCCTTTTTTCTAGCTTTCAGAAGTTTCTGTATTTAAAAAGTTGTTTCTACTGACAGAAAATTGAATAATAAAAGATGTTGCATAACTTCAGTAATTAATGTAAAGCAGGACACATTTTAAAATTCATCAGTTGAGAATAAACTCCTTAATTTTTAAAAAAAGAGAACTCCTCTTTGTTTCTACTCTGTTGTTTTGAGAATTACCTTTTCTAGGACAAAAGGGTTTCTATTGTGTTATTAAAATGGCAGGTGTGAGGTTTGTGAGAGTGTGTGCATGTGTGTGTGTGTGTGTGTGTGTGTGTGTGTGTGTGTGTGTGTAGCATTTGAAACCAGACTTTGGACTACAGTACCACTTCTATTACATTGAATTGGCAAATAACTCCTACTGGCTATTTCTCCAGTTGAGAAGTAGATATTCAGGTTATTTTAGCCAAAGTTACTTAACTGGATTTTTCTAGGGCTAAGAGAAATTTGGAACATGAATCACACCACTGAAATTTTTGACAGTAATTTTGGATTCTAAATGAAGTAAAATCAATACTCAACTCAATAACTTAATAACTAAATAATTGATAGAATTTAGATAAATAAATATAAGTGTATTATTTATTGTTGTTTTATTAATTACTATGCCAATGGAAATAATATCCAAGTTTACAGAAGGAGCAAGGTGCCACTGACAATTTCTCTCATTTTCTACCTACATTCATTTCTACCTACATTTCTACCTCATTTTATATTTCAGACACTATTAATTCTTCAGTAATGAGGATGGGAGAGCCCTGTCTGCTTGCTCCTAGCCCCATGCATTCTGCATTCTGCAGCCATCCAAAATATAGGGGGATCCTTGGAGCAGTGAGGCCCTTAGGGAATTTCAGGTTGATGGAAAATCAATAATGGCTTTAATAAATAAGTACTTAACATGGCACCTGGTACAGGATAGAGGCCAAAATACATTTGTTGAATGGGTATGTTGTTGAAGGATAAGTACTCTGACTAAATAGATGCATCCTTTTAGAATGATTCACTTTTGGGGAATGTATATACTCCAAAAAGCTGCCTTACAGCGTTTTTGGTATTTTATTTTCAGTACGATACCTGTGTCTCTAAATTATAGCAGGAAATCTAGAGAGTTTGTCATTGACACTGCCTATTTTACTGTGAGGCTGTTTACCATTCCATTTGGAGTTTAAATGTAGCTCTCAAATCATTACAGAGCTTATGTAGCAGAGGATGAAAATGGATGAACTATGTTTTAAACATGTCTCAATATAAGCCACAAGATCCTTGACCTTTGATACTACGGATAGCTATAGATAATGGGAACACAGCTGCTGCCTCATACAGTGAGTGTGGCCTGGTGCCTGTGTGCAAATAGATGTGATACCACCTACATCTTGCAACTTAGATCTTGCTTCTTATCAAGCTCAGATCTGCTTTCTCTAAAAAGAAGACTTAAGTAATTCTAAAAAAATTCAGTGTCCGTATTTTAGCTAAATAAGTGCTAAGCAATAACTTTAACAATTAATTTATTCACTACTAAAAAGTTTATTTGTATATTTGTAACAATGACTAGCAATAAATGTATTTGTGATACAAAAGTAAGCCTAAATAGAGTTTGTATAGGGGGTACAAGTGCATTTTTGTTAACAAGGAAACAATGCTCAATGATGAAGTTTGGGCTTTTAGTGTAATCAGAACCCAAATAGTATACATTGTTCCCAGTAGATAATTTCTCATCCCTTGCTCCTTTCTCACCCCCAACCTTTTTGAGGCTCCAGTGTCTATTATTCCACTCTTGTGTCCATGCGTACACATTGTTTAGCTCCCACTTGTAAATGAGGACATGAAATATTTGACTTTCTGTTTCTTCATTATTTCACTTAAGATAATGGCCTCCAGTTCCATGGGATATATTTTAAAGGTAACGTTTTTTAAGTAAAACATTCAGAAGCAACTCTAACAATATCTACACTTTTTTTCAGGAAAATAAAAATTGCAAAGTATTGTATACATTTACACATCTAGTCTATAGCATCAGTATCAAATTTGACCTAAAACCAGAATTACAAATGCCTTTCAGAAATCAACATGTCCAATGATATAGAAATAACTGTGTAGTAATAACTATTTCTAACACATTTCCTACTGCTTCAGCTTTAGAACAGTTCCTTCTATAAAACTAGCTTATTTCTCTGCATCAATGCTTTCACACCATTGGTGAGAGTGTAAATTAGTTTAATCATTCTGGAAGAAAGTTTGGTGATTCCTCAAGGATCTAGGACCAGAAATACCATTTGACCCAGCAATCCCATTACTAAGTATATACCCAAAGGATTATAAATTATTCTACTACAAAGACACATGCACACATATGTTTACTGCAACACTATTTACAATAGCAAAGACTTGGAACCAACCCAAATGCCCATCAGTGATAGACTGGTTAAAGAAAATGTGGCACATATACACCACGGAATACTATGCAGCCATAAAAATGAATGAGATCATGTCCTTTGCAGGGACATGGATGAAGCTGGAAACCATCAGCAGCAGCAAACTAATACAAGAACAGAAAACCAAAATTGCATGTTGTCACTCATAAGCGGTAGTTGAACAATAAGAACACATGGACCCAGGGAAGGGAACATCACATACCAGGGCCTGTCACAGGGTAGGGGGAAAGGGGACGGAGAGCATTAGGACAAATATCTAATGCATGTGGGGCTTAAAACCTAGATGATGGGTTGATAGGTGCAGCAAACCACCATGGCATATGTATACCTATATAACAAACATGCATATTCAGCACATGTATCCCAGAACTTAAAGTAAAATTAAAAAAAAAAAAAAAAACTAGCTTATCGTTCACACGTAGATGTCAATTTCATTATTTTGGAAACAAACTTGTAAGATTTTTAAGTCCAGCATTTTGAATATCATAACAAAAAGTCATTTTCTATAGAGATCCTCAGCAGTTAATAATTCCATGTTTATAACATGTTTCTGCATAATTTCTTATTAGAAAAATGACATTTTCCCTAAAGTAGCATTTTTAAAGGGAGAAAGAAAAAAAGCATGACTTATAAAGCTCTAACTGCTTATATATTTAATTACATATGTTTAATTATGCAGTATATATGTTGATATACTTGTAACTCAGAATAAGTCTTCTTTATTCCTTGGTGATAGTTTATTTGAGTTGATGAGTTGATTTGATATTTGAATGGCAATTGCACCCATGAATTAAGATTCCTACTATATTAAAGCATTTATATTAATTTTGTTTCTAACCGATTATTTAAAAATTTAACTATCTGCTGATAAAAATCTTTTAGAATGTGAGTTCAGTTTATATCTACATTTTTTCTCAGTATGACTCTGACCAGTCACCTGTAGGAGTAAGTCACTGAAGTCATGTTTTCCTAGAAAATATTTCCCTATCCAGTCACAGTTGACTATAGGGGGACAGGCATTGACTCAAGACTGGAAAGTTACATTTCTTTTTTGAAAATTTAGAGTTGCATATCAGGGACTCTTGTTAACCTCTTTTAAGTAGCTGGATTGGAAGATGATAAATTAAAAAAAAAGTAAGACTGGTTATCTTTAGTGTGCAAGGCAAAGGAAAGACCATTAATGACAGGACATGGGAATGGAAATTATCCCAAAAGAGACCAGGATGACATGTGCACTGAGACCGAGATGGGAAAAGTAGAAGTAGCCTTTTAGTTCCAAAGCCTTTTAAACTTGGTTCCTATACCTCAGAGCATTCATGGTTCACCAATAAGAAAATACCTCTAATATAATAAACCCCATTTTGAAGCAAATTTTAGTCAATTTCTATAAAATGCAACCAAAAGAGTGTTTATTTAGAACTCTATATTCATTAGGTAGTGCATACTTACTAGATTCTAGGCCAAGAATTTAGAGGAAAATAAAAATTAGTAGCCCTGACTCTCCAACTCCATGTTATTTCACAAAAAAGAGAAAGAAAGAGGAGGAGAAGAAAATGAAGGTCAGTATGGGCAGTAAATAATTACATTGTACTGTGTTAAGTCCTAAAATAGCAATAAATGTTAAATTTTAAAGGAGGGCAGAGTTTGGGGTAACATGATGTACTTCATTGGAAAGACGGCATCTGGAGCCTTAGATAAGTAGGACATCACTAGGCAGAGAAAGCAAAAAAAATGGAAGTTCCAAGAAGTGAAGGAATAGTATGTAGAAAGATACAGAAATGAGCAGGAAGGTGGAATATATATTGGGACATAAGGCTGGAAACAAAGAGCAATGCCAAAATGTAAAGTCTTTGAATTCTAGCCTAATGTATTTGGACCTTGTCCCACAGGCCGTGGGTAGTGTGACCATATGTTGCAGTTTGCCAGGAACTGCCCTAATTTACACTTGCCAACTTGGTGTAATGATTAATAGCACACCTTTTTTTGTTCTCAAGAGTGTTGAAGTTCTGGTAATTCAGTATTTGATATCTGTATCCATAGGGAACTATTAAAAGATTAGGCTAGAAATAACATGAGCAAATTGTTGTTTTCAAATGATCACTTGTGGGGTTGTGTAGAGCAGCAAATTGTTGTTTTCAAATGATCACTTGTGAGGTTGTGTAGAGCAGCAAGCTCAGGCCTGCTAGTCATTCCAGTTTATGGTCTGTTTTTATACACACACTTTTATCGGAAAGCAGCCATCCCCAATATTCATTTATTATCGATGGCTGCTTTCATGCCTCAATGGCACAGCTGAGTGGTTGTGATAGAGATCAATCATATAGTCTGCAAAGATGAAAATATTACTATCTGGGTGTTTATAAGAAAGAAAAACCTGCTGACTTCTAGCCTGAAGCAAAAATGTAAGAAGTAAGAGTGGAAGCAGGGGGGATTAACTGAATCCAAATTTCTGTTTAATAGAAGAGTATCTGCCTTGCTCATGTTCAATAATATTTGAGTTTTGGTTCCAAGTCACAAGTTTATTAAAGTGTATAATTTGGATAGTGATACTTTGTCTTGAGAAAGTCTTCATTAGATCAAGATATTTTACTAGGAATCTTGACAAAATTTCATACAGGTGATTGAAATTTTACATCTAGAACACAATACTGTGAGATTGTTGTGTTCCCAATATTTCTGTCCAGTAAAAAAATAAAAGACTACAACTGCCATTAAAAATCAACACTAAATAAACCTCAGATGTGAAAGTAATTATATAAAGGTCACACAAAATGAGTATAAACTGTTGAGACTGAAAATGGCCTCAGTAATAGAAATCATGGGAACAGTAAATAACCCCACACCTACTTTTATCCTTGGGAAGGAAGAACATGTGACAATCTGATTTGTTTTTCTTGCTTTGACGCAAAACACACAAACCCAATATATCCTACCCTTAAGTAACTTGCAAAGAAAAAAGTGTTTGTGTATGAGTTGCTAATGGCCTCAGAAATGAGTAAGACACATGTCCTAGATTTTATTTATGTAGGATATACAATAATCAACAAAAAATGCATGCTGTTGAACTGAATTTAGTAAGATTATAAAATCAGAGAGAAAACAGTCCCTCCTCACGTTTCTAAAAACCCTGTAAATATTATAAAGCACTGAGATGGGAAAATTTATTTTTAGTTCCCCCAAACCATGTGCCATAGTATTTACTGAGTAATATTATTTGTATCAAGAGGTGACAATATTATTTACAGATAGGAAGACTGAGACTCAGGAGAATGGCACAATTTTTTTTAATCCATGTGACTGCAACAATTTCATGAATTCAGACTTCCATAATGCAAGAATGTCGCTTATTCTCTGGCCCTTGTGCAAGGACCTTCCACTGCCTTACTTCCTATTCTTTTCCTTAAAACATGTGGTAGAATTCAGGGCTCCTTGATCTTGAGAAAGAAAAATATATGTGTATACATATATATACACACACACTTTGTTTGCACTCATGTCTAGGTGAAATTATCATTTTTGTGAATTGTAAATGCAGGCAAGAAAGCCCAGTAGCATTATCAAAAAAATACTTTACCTATAACATTAGAGTTGTCTCAGATACTGGAATACATTATTTGCACTTAACATTCCTTTGAAATTATTAGATACTAGAATTATTACTAGATGCTATTTGGTGCATTAGTAAAGATATGCATATATTCTTATACCAAGAATAATGTGATATGTTGATAATAATATAGCAATATAATTCATTTCCTCTGTAATGCTGTGTAGTTTTTTTTTTTTTTTTTAAATCTTACTCTGAGGAGGGGTTCGTAGGAGTCACCAGATTTCCAAAGGGAACCATGGCATAAAAACCTTGGCATAAAAAGTCGAACTCCTACAAGAGTCAAAAATATCTGTTCAGTTAGCTATTGAATCACCTCAGAATCTAGTGACTTAATGCAACAGCCATCATTTTATTATTTACCAGGGGGATTATTTGAATCTTAATTTCTGTGAAATTGAATCCTAGTTTCTAGTGTTTGACTGAACTCAGCTTACTGGTACTTACACGGAATGTATCAGGCTGTTTCATCCTGTTATTGTCTGGAGCTGAAGTCGTCTCCAAGTCTTCCCCCGTCTCAGGTCTGGCAGGTGGCTAGGACTTCCAGCAGACTTTTTGGCAGTTACACCTACTCATGCCTGCCTGGTTTCCTCATAGCATGGCAACTGGTTTCAAAAGTGACCATCCCAAGAGATCCAGACAGAAGCCACGTTGCCTGTTAGGACCTAGCCTCAAAAATCGTGTAACATTCCTTTCTCCATAGTCACAGACTTGTCCAGGTGCAAAGAGAGATGACACAGACCCCAACTCTCAACAAGCAGTGTGGCAGTGCCACGTCATAAGAACTTGTGGGATAGGAAATATTCGAGTGTCTGTCTTTGGAAAATACAATCAACAATAACATGCCAAGGTTTTCCATGCTTTTGAGACTTTTCACATAATGTATCTTCTGTTCGAAATCTTTTTGCCTTATTTATTTAATGTTATACTCTTGTCTTCCCTTCAAATCCAAAGTAAAGCAGAAGTTCTACTGAAAATCTTCTCTGAATGTCTTCCTCTAATACACACAAACACAGTTAATTTCTTGGTGTGCGTGTGTGTGTGTGTGTGTGTGTGTGTTTGCTGCTATTTTACCATCCTCCCTTTATCAGTGAGTCTACTTAATAAATTTTAGAATTTACTTGTTTGTAGGTCTCTTTCTTACTTATTGGTGAGCTCTTCGAGGACACAGTTTGAGACATCCCCTCTGTTCTCCCCCACAGGGCTCATTACATATTCACACATTTGTAGGATGAATAACTTTCTTTTCAAATTCCTTCTGCTGTTGCCTGTTAGAACAAGTAAGCCATCATCTTTCTATGAGTTGGGTGACTTTGTGTTATTGACAACTGCTCTGACACAGTTTGTGAAATTTTTGAGCACACCAAGCTATTTCGTTAAGAATTAGGCTAGGCCGAGCGCGGTGGCTCAAGCCTGTAATCCCAGCACTTTGGGAGGCCGAGACGGGCGGATCACGAGGTCAGGAGATCGAGACCATCCTGGGTAACACGGTGAAACCCCGTCTCTACTAAAAAAAAAAAAATACAAATACAAAAACAAAAACAAAAACAAAGAAAACTAGCCGGGCGAGGTGGCGGGCGCCTGTAGTCCCAGCTACTCGGGAGGCTGAGGCAGGAGAATGGCGTGAACCCGTGAGGCGGAACTTGCGGTGAGCTGAGATCCGGCCACTGCACTCCAGTCTGGGTGACAGAGCGAGACTCCGTCTCAAAAAAAAAAAAAAAGAATTAGGCCAGCAGTTTGAGATTCATTCCAGCAAAAGATGGAGTTTTACAGCTACTTATGATTTTTTCCCTTAAGATTTTAAACCTTTAATATTCAAAAACTTGAGTTTTCTGTGTTTGTCAAAATACCTTTTCAGATGGAAACTGATTTTCCAGTGATCATGACAGAAAGCTCCATGGAGCACATGAGTGGAGAATATGATTGTTCAAGGCACTGTCTAGGAACACTATTGAGAGTACTCAATATAACAGTGTTATTATAGATGTTACGGTTTTAAAGATGTCTCTCATGAATTATTTATAGTCAGGGCACTTAGAAACTTTGAAAAGAGTCAACACTTACTGTATGGAACTATGTGAGGCTCACAGACAGACATGGGGATGCAAACAACCCCATTTACTGATTCCTTCCTTCCAAGATTGAAAAATGAGACCAAGGAAAAAGTATCAGTTCAACATAAGCAAATAACATCTCTAATTCTTATAAAACTGTATGTGAATAACATCACTACTGCCTCAAAACCAAAGGCAGAGATACCACACAACAGTGCTAATAATCTGATATAACATAATTTCTCCAAAAGTGATCAAGGTATTTGAATAAAGCAGATAAAATGTTAAGTCATAAGTTAAGTCAGGGATTCCCAACCCCTGGGCCAGGAGCCAGGCTGCACAGTAGGAGGTGACTAGCAGGTGAGCAAGTAAAGCATCGTCTGTATTTATAGCCACTCCCCATTGCTCACACTACTGCCTGAGCTCCACCTCATGTCAGATAAGCGGTGGCATTAAATTCTCTTAGGCACACTAACCCTATTGTGAATTGCACATGTGAGGGCTCTAGGTTGAATGCTCCTTATGAGAATGTAATGCCTGATGATCTGAGGTGGAGCTAAGACGGTGATGCTAGTGCTTGGGAGTGGCTGCAAATACAGATTAACATTAGCAGACAAGTTTGACAGCAACAAGACCATAATAAATCAATTGCTTGCAGACTCATATCAAAACCTATCAGTGAGTGGCAAGGGTAATTAAGCTGCATCTGGTAGCAGGCTTTACTGTGGCAGGTGAGTTGATGTACTTTAATTGTACAGCTGTATCTGGTGGCAGGCTTTAAGTCAGAATCCGACACTTATTTTAGTCTACACGTGGTCCATCCATTATGTTAGTTACCATTTCCATCCATGACTCTTTCCCACACTGCGCACTTATCTAAGTCAGAGTTTGGCAAGCTCACAAACCCTAGCCAAAATGAATAAAAAATAAACATCACTGGAGAGCTTCTTTGCAAAGGGGGGAAGATCCAATGATGAGACAGCAGAAGACTATAGGACTGCCAACAAAAGGCTGCGTCTAAAAGAAAATACCAAGAGGCCTACTTAAATTACAGGTTCATTGTAATAGGTGATTCCCATTCTCCAGGCCTGCTTTGTGTAATATGTGTCAACTGGCTTTCCAACAAAGCTATGAAACTTTCAAAACTGCTTCGCTGCATGGAGAGCAAGCACCCTGCATTAAAAGACAAGGCTTTGGAGTCTTTTTGTTTGTTTGTTTGTTTGTTTGTTTAATGTGAACATGAAGAACAGAAGCAATATTGAAGGCCACCACTTTGTCAACTGTGTCTGCACTGAGAACATCATTCTTACTGTTGGTGAAGAGTTGATCCTGCCTGCTGCTAAGGATATTTGCCATGAATTTTAGGAGAGGCAGCTGTTCCAAAGGCGGCACGTGTTTCCCTTTTGGCTAGCACCACAACTCGGTGAATTGATGAAATAGCAGAGGATATTCAGGTGCAATTGTTAGACAGAATTAATGAGTCACTGTGGTATGCAGTCCGGGTTGATGAGTCTGCAGATGTTGACAATGAGGCAACAACGCATGTTCTGTGTGACATATTTTTCAGGGGATGTACATGAAAATATGTTATATGCACTTTCATGGCCAACAAACACCAGAGATGCAGAGCTATTCAAGTTTTTGAATGATTACATGTTAGGAAAACTGAACTGGTCATTTTGTGTCCATATATGCACAGAAAGAACAACTACATGGCTGGATGCCTTTCTGATTTGACTACTTGGGTCAGAGAGGTCGCTTGTAAATGTGAGTCTGTGCACTGTATCATCCTCAGAGAAATTCTGGCTCACCAAAAAAAAAGTCACCTGAACTTAACAATGTTTTACAGGATGAGATTAAAAGTACCAACCTCATTAAAGTACATGACCTTAACGCAAATCTGTTTGTACAGCCCTGTGAGGAGATGGGCACAGAGCACACACGTTGTCTTCTCTTATTCACAAAAGTGAGATAGCTTTCTAAAGGTAGAACACAGGCCAGAGTTTCTGAGTTATGAGAGCTGCTGCTATCAAGATTTTTTTTTTTTTTTTTTTTTTTTTTTTTTTTTTTGCGACGGAGTCGCTCTGTTGCCAGGCTGCAGTGCAGTGGCACAATCCCGGCGCACTGCAACCTCCGCCTCCTAGGTTCAAGCAATTGTTGAGCATCAGCCTCCCGAATAAATGGGACTACAGGCTCTCGCCACCACATCCAGCTAATTTTTGTATTTTTAGGAGAGATGGAGTTTCACCATGTTGGCCAGTATGGTCTCAATCTTCTGACCTCGTGATCCGCCCGCCTTGGCCTCCCAAAGTGCTGGGATCACAGGTGTGAGCCACCACGCCCTGCCCGAGATTTCTTTTAGAAAAACAGTCACCACTGGGAGCACATTTCAGTGACACAGAGTGGGATGCAAAACTTGCTTACTTATGTGACATATTCAACCTGCTCAATAAGTGCAGTCTGCCACTTCAAGGGAGAATGACAACTGTGTTCAAGTCGACAGATAACATGGCTGCATTCGAAGCCAAACTGGAACTATGGGGATGACAAGTGAACACTGGGATTTTTGACATGTTTCGAACATTATCAGAGACTTTGAACGAGACTGAGCCAGGATCTTCTTTCTCTTAACTGGTGCATGATCACCTATCTTGGCTTTCAAAAGAGTTTTCAGCATTATTTCCCAATGACAAAAACAACAACAACAACAACAACAACAACAAAAACCCTGGGAAGGAACGGACTTGTGACCCATTTGTGATCAAGCCAGGTGAATCAACTTTGTCGGTGCTAGAAGAGGATCAACCACTTGAGATCACAAATGACAGTAGCCTTAAAAGTATGTTTGAGATAAATTCCAGTCTCCATATATTCTGAATTGCAGTCAAGATGAAATATCCTGAGGATGCCACAAAAGTACCAAAAATCCTGCTTCCATTTCCAACATTCTATTTTTATAAGGCAGGATTGCCTGCAGTGACAGCAACCAAAATGAGATTACAAAGTAGACTGGACGTCAGCAACACACTTTGGGTGTCACTACCTGCCACCAGCCCTAGATGGGACCGTCTAGTTACAGGAAAACAAGCTCAGGGCTCCCACTGATTCTACATTATGGAGAGTTGTATAACATTTCATATATATTACGAAGTGATAATAATAGAAATAAAGTGCACCACAATACATGTAATGCTCTTGAGTCATCCTGAAACCATCCCACCTGCCTCAGTTCATGGAAAAATTGTCTTCCATGAAACCGGTCCCTGGAGACAAAAAGATTTGTGACTGCTGAGTTAAGGGATTAAATATGTGTGATTACTTTAGAACAGAAGTACGGGTTCAATATCTCTTATCTAAAATGCTTGAGACCAGAAGTGTATTGGATTTAGGATTTTTTCAGATTTTGGAATATTTGCATAAATTTAATTAGATATCTTGGAATGAGACCTAAGTCTAAAGGCAGTCCATATTCTACTCTATTGGGAACATTGAGAACTAGATATGTCATACTACTGTCCTAGAGGGAAATGAGTGCATATAACACCCTTTATTTAATTCACTAAATGAGGGTTCTTGACAGTATTATTGACAGTATTCATTTTTGCTGAAAACATTATTATAACATACATTTTGCTTTCTTATTTGATAATTTTTAATATTGACTCAATGTTCCCAATAGATCAGAAATATAACTTTTCGATGATAATATGACCTCATTTGTAAAATCTAGTTAAAAATAAAGTATTGCCTTTATCCTCTTTAGAAATAGACTAGTAGGAGTAGAAACATTTTTAAAGACAAGCTATAATCTTGGAAATATTTCTATTATGTAAATTTTGTCTTGGTTCTAAGAAATTTTGTGGTAGTTTTTGAACATTTAATTGCATTCTTGTGTACTAAAATAATAATAATAAATGTTATATAAATTCTGACATTTTATACTAACAAGTGTATATTTTATTATTTACTAGACTGAATAGGAAATGATAGCTATACTGATTACCTTTTGCAGAAATATGACTCAAATGACTTCTCATTGTTATCTATTTTATAAATAAATTAGTTCTCAGAGTAATCGGAACCATCATTTTATAAACCACATCTTTATTTACTCAGTATCTCCTTAGGGAAAAACAGCAGTGTCTTCCCTCCAGGCTGCTAGGAGTCCATATTCCAATCCCTTCAGAGACGTGGTACTAGGTTGCTCCAATCCCCTCAGAGACGCGGTACTAGGTCGCTCCCGTCCCCTCAGAGACGCGGTACTAGGTCGCTCCCGTCCCCTCAGAGACGCGGTACTATGTTGCTCCAAGGCTACCAGACACCCTGGCCACATTGCAAATCCAGTGAATCCGAATCTCTGTAGATGAGATCTGTGTATTTGTACTTTTCCAAGCTTCTCATATGAGTCTAATGTACAGCTAGGTCAGAGCAACCTGGAAAACATACATAGGATTTTCATTTCTGAATATAGTACTTTCTCCACAATTGTAGCATTTGAGGTAGGTAGGTGAACTTCTGATGGAGAAAGAAAAAAAAAATGATGTGAAGAATATTTTCCAAAGGGGGAGGCATGATGTGACGTCAAAGCTGAGAAAATAATTCTCAAGCTTTATTCATTCCAAAGTAGGACATATGTGTTCTCATTTTTCATGGTCCATTTGGATAGGGCAGTTCAGGAGGGCTGATTCTGGACCAGCAAGGCAGAGAATAATCTTTTCTTGCCTAAGCTAAAAAAAATGGTGAGATGTGGAGAGTTGCTGGAAAAAAATGCATAAAATCCTTACAGAACATTGGTTTAAATAAAGCTGTGTCTACACTATGTACAGAAGAAACCCTATACATCTTGATTCTGAGCTATGAGGTTTGTTTTTTGAGTGTGGGAGCATGAAAAGAAAACCCCAGTGCAATAAACAAATCTTTATAAACTTGTGCATATCTGACAGGAGATGCTTGAAATCCCCTTGGAAAAAACCGTGTTCCAGTATTGTGCATTTTCTCTATGCCTTTACTTTCTGATCTCTAATATTAAAATGGCCACTTGGCTTGTGTATTATCTGGTATTAGCCCTCTACATAAAATTTAAATGGTACACAAAATTGTGCTCTTATGTACATCATATCTACTCTGTGTATCAATGGTACAAAGACTGGATATTGACATACAGTTTTTACAAATATCCTATTCAGTGATGGGAAATGTATTGCTTTGGATTTTTACCATAAGAAACATGAAACATAGAATATATTTATTAGAAGTCTGTGATTTTGGGGCCAGGCGTGGTGGCTCACGCTTGTAATCCCAGCACTTTGGGAGGCAGAGGCAGGTGGATCACGAGGTCAGGAGATCCAGACCATCCTGGCTAATACGGTGAAACCCCATCTCTACTAAAAATGCAAACAATTAGCCGGGCATGATGGCAGGTGCCTGTAATCCCAGCTACTCGGGAGGTTGAGGCAGGGGAATCACTTGAACCCAGGAAGGCAGAGGTTGCAGTGAGCCAAGATAGAACCACTGTACTCCAGTCTGGATGACAGAGCGAGACTCCATCTCAAAAAAAAAAAAAAAAAAAAAAAAAAAAAAGAAAGGCTGTAATTTTAAATGAGAAGTCAACGAAGGCAGAAAAGTTAAAAGAATTTAGCATTGAATTCTCCGCCAGTGATACAAGAAATGAACGTAAGGCAGAGGCAGAAGAAAAATAAAGTCAACTAGAAATGTGAGCCAATACTACTACCTCAGTTGTCTAATCCATGCTGTATGGGAGATCGATATTAATCAATATTCTGGAAAGTAAGAAAGACATTTACAATTTGGGGTGTAAAAAATGAGTATTGGGTTTGAAATTCCAGTGTCTCTCTTATTTTCCCAAAGTGTCCCAGATGTCTTATCCCTTACAGTAACTGACTCCTTACCAATATTCCTTACGTCCAGTGATAGAGGAAGGACCCAGTTTATTTGCGAATTGTGGGTATAGCTACTATTTTATCTGTGACACAAAATAATCTTTAAACTTCTGAGGTCACACCTGAGAGGCTCCATCTGGTGGTTTGGAAGTTTCTGATACAGAAAGACTGAACATCCAGATTTCAAACTGTTATTACAAGCTCACCTATAGAGTGCTAGCCATTACTGAGGCACTGCAGCAGCAAGTTGCATGCATTAATTCCTGTTATTAGTACAACATCCGATTATGGCAGTTCATTGTCGTTATTATTTTTATTATCCTCATTTTGCAGATATAGAAACTGATGCTTATTCGGAGGAAGCAATTTGTCCAAGGATACCCTGCTAATAGAATTTGAACCCAGGTCTTTCTAATTCTAAACATGAGGACTTCACCAGGCTACTAACCTCTCATTGGCTTTTATTCTCAATACTCTATTGCCTCTGTAGTCATATTGAGATATTTTTCCCCTCATCTACATCATTATCCCAAACTGAAAGTTTAACTTATAGCAAATAATAAACAGACCTGATGATAAATTTTCATTTTAAAATTAAAGATTCTAATTCTTGTTTTTAATATCTGGTAGAAAGAAAGCATCAATTAAAAACCGTGATCCTGATTCTCAAAGTGAGATTCTCAGTGAAATCAAAGCAAGATATTTCTGTAAAGTAAATATATTTTTTTCTATATGAGAAATATGTTTTCCCCTTTTACTTGTCCAATTGATTAATGGAATATAAACTTTATGCCACAGTATATAGGCCTCTCTTGATCCCCACTATGTCTTCAAAGCTCATAGAATAGCTGGCATTCTGTAAGCTTCATATTAATATCTTTATGAATCATAAAGGTATACAATTTACCAAATTTGGTAAAGATATGGGTAAACAAGATATCAAAGTGATAGTCTATAAGAAGAGCCATTTGAATAACAGGGAGTCCAAAATTATTCACTTTACCAAAAGAAATATATAAGAAAATGCTGGGAATGTGGTAGGTGCTCAAAATGTAATGGAAATAATGGGAAGTTCTTGCCATAAGTGAATTATTTTGCTTCGACTTTATAAGTGTACCAATAATGAGCTCATAAACTCTTCTCCCAATTATAGAATTAAATTGTTTGTCCTAGAATATATACTTTAGATTTTTAGACAAGCAAAAAACATTTGCTTTTTTTTTTTTTTTTTTTTTTTTTAACTTTCAGCCAAAACAGTTTTAAGGAGAGAGCCAAGACTGTTTTGAGAGCCCAAAGGTACATTGGGACTCCAATATCAGAGCTGCTGGCAGGCTTGCCCTAACAGGAAATGAAGGGGAGTTGAACCTGGGTATCTACAGTGTCCCTTTCATAAGATACTTCTTATGCCTAGTTGTCAGATCTTGCCACCAGGGCATCCCTCACACAGGAAACTCGTTTAGAGTGGCAGATGACCTCGTGGCTCTTATCTCACACATGTCCAGTGCATGCCTGCCTAAGCAATGCTCTGGCACTGGAAACCACACGTTGTGTTCTTCCAGGCATTTCTGGGAAAACCTGGCCTGGGGAAGCCCCTGATTCTTCAGAGCAAAGGCACATATTCAATACCAACACAATAGGAAAGATTTTTATTAACAGATCCGTGGAAAGGAAGGCGCAATAAGTGGGTAGGGCAGTTCTCCATCCCCAGGTCATGCAAGACAGGAATAAAGAAGGATAAGAGAGGAAAAGTACAGGGCGTGTCTCACTTTATGTTTGGGAGCAAATGCCTGAATGGTCCTTTTAAAGGAAGCTGCAGGAGAGCGGGGAATCTAGTGTACCAGGTGGAAGAGATACCTGTAAGTTCTTATCTCTGTCCACCTGTTTGAGCCATTTGGATGTAGTGTCGAAGTGATGCTTTGTCTGTGCATATACCGATATAAAATGACCAATTCAGTTTTCCTGATATGTAATAATTCAAGCTGTGTCAAGAGTGACTGGGCCCTAATTCTAATATGAGAAAGTTGAACTTGTATTCAAAATGGATCCCCAAGGGAATATAAAATTATAAGAATTCACAATAGGTGCATATGCCAGATACATACTATCCTCCACACCATAACCCATGCACCACCAATTCACGTAGCACAGCAACCCACAGCTCACAGGGTCCATCTCTGATTAAACATTGGTAAGTTGTAGTGAGAATAAAAGGAGATATTAGAATTGGAATTATTTTGAAAACTATGAAATATTCTGCAGATAAAAAGACTATTAGTAATATTTTTTATATAAACTTTATCCTTGTCCACATGGCTTGTTGTTTTCTTTTTATTTGGCGTTATGCACATTGGAGATAGGGAGCTCCTTGAGGACTGACCCTTGTCTTGCTTTTTATTATATAGTTCTTGGTACATGGTAGTGTTAGCAGTGGAAAGTATCTGAGTCACACGGCACCACAGTATGTTGCGAACAGTGGATTTGTATAGGTCTGCAGCAACCTCCGTTCTTGCCTTCTCAGAAGAAAGAATTTGAGGGGCCTAAGGCAGAAGGAGAGACAGAGGAAGTTTTAGAGCAGGACTGAAACTTATTACAAAGCTTATAGCAGGAATAAAAGGAAGGAAAGTACACTTGGAAGAGGGCCAAGTGGGCAACTTGAAAGGCAAGCGTGCTGTTTGACCTTTGACTTGGGGTTTTAGACGTTGGTATGCTTCCAGGTTCTTGCGTCCCTTCTCCCCCGATTCTTCTCTTGGAGTGTGCAGTGGCCTGCTAGCATGTGGGAGGTGAGCACATGTGTTTACTGGAGCTGTACACATGCTTACTTGAAGCGTTCTCTTACCAGTCAAATGTCCATAGAAAGTCATATGCCAGTTAAACTGCCATTTTGCCTTTTAGTGCATATGCTTGAGCCCACTCACCCAACTCCTGAGATCTCATTGGGAAGTTGCTGATCACCAGTTTCAGATGTTTCTGTCTATTGGGAGACTGCCTTTTCCTGGCTCTGGCTGTAACTAGTTATTATTTTAGAGGTTTGCTTTACTAACCGCCTGACCATCACCTGATGGTTGACTGACATTCCTGATGCTGGGGCGGGGGGGCCCTCTCCTGCCCCTGCTCGTGTTTGCCTGACTACCTGCTGTAAACAATAGGTCTTCAATAATAATACTAGAAGCTGTTATTGTTATTCTTGAAAGCTGGTAGAGATTTCAATACATAATTTGTGAACATGTAATTAATCTGTCTTTTTCTATTTCCTGGAACATACTGGGTTGTGTTTCCTTCAGGTAATCCTAGCTAATGTGCCCACTCTGTGATCAGAGGCATTGTTTATTAACTTCTTTCCATCTCAGTTGCCTTACATCTAAAATGGGAATAATCCATCCCCCACAGGTTTGTCTTCAAGGCTGAATGAGATACTGTGTTTAAAAGTAAACTTAAGCTATTAAGGGTCATCCAAATGTTATTAGTGTTTCTAAGTGAGCTCAAGTAATGTAAGGAACAAAATAAATGTCATGTCTCTGAGACCAAAGTACTTTCTCAGAGAATAACAGAAGATTATTTCCTTCTGTATGACTCACATAATCAGAACAGAGAGAAGGGGACATGATAGCCCAGAAAAACACAGTTTCTTAAATATCATTATTAATATTATGAACAACATAATTTTGAATTTTATCTTCAAAAATATATAAAAGCCTTTTTAATTGCATCTTTGATTAGATATTTACAAAGCAGAGAAGTAATCCCCAAAGATGATCAAACACTAAATATTTTCCTAGTTGATCCAACAAGGGAAGTGGCTCTGCTTGAAACTGCTTGAAACTTCGTGGTTGTGGGCAGCCTTTAGGGGTTGGGGGTAGGGAAATAGAAAGGTATCGGAAGAAACTCTCCTCCTCTAGAGTACTGTTTTGGGTTCAGGGCTTTAGAGCTAAATATTCCAAAGTTTATAATGAAAATTCCCATCGGAGTTTTCCTGCTGACTCATCTAAAAATGGCATTAATACGGGTATAGGAGGAGTTTCTGCCATAGGAATGAGAACAAAGAGGACTTTCCAGATGTTTCCTCTGAAAGTAAAGTCCTGATCCTCTGACTTGTCTCTCCCACCAACTTGGTCATAGTGAAATATTAAATATGCATTCTTCAGTAGTTGAAGCTTAAACGATTATGGCAATTAAAACCACATTCCCTGTTCCTTTTCCAGAGTTATATATTTACTGAGGGGTAGCTCAGCGAGGCTTTATTACTTCTCTCCCTGAACCCCTGTGATTTTCACAAGCATCCCCCAGCCGTTCCAGTGTGCACACAATTTAAGCAAAAACAATTAGCTTGTGATACAAATGCTCTCAAGAAAAGGCTCATAGGTTTTCTTAAAACCAGATGACTAATCCTAAGTACTACGTATATGAAAATTCTGGAGCCCTCCCTAGCTCTCTTTTTCTGGAGGTTGAAAAACAGCCACAGGGATCTGCTTTTCATGAGCTAGCATGAGTTTCATTCACTGAATCACGCAAAATTCTGGAGTCACGTGGGTTTCACCAAACCATTTCCCTTGCGCGTTGCCAGAGTGACATTATCTAATGAGCATGGTGGATGGAGTGAGGCAAGCCGAGGTGTGCATCAGGTGCATTTGTCATGGATGCAGACCTCTGAAGGACTGGCTTTCAAGTCTGACTTGCAAATTTGATATGGCTGTCACTTTAGATTGGCCTCCAATTTAAATTCAGCTGTTGTCATTTCCGTCTTAGCGTCAAAAGCATACTGGCGGAAGGCCCTGAATAAAATCTCAGTCCCAGAAAGTCTTCTCTGTTAACATAATGCTAGAAAGCAACTTTCGTGGGGTAAAATGAACTCTACACAAATACATTGCCTTAGCAAGAGAACTTGCTTCCTTTTTTCCCCCAAATCGATTTATTTCTACCTTTCAGAAGTCTAGACTACTATCCAAAAAATTGAATGTGAATGTATGGGACAATAATAGTGATACTAATTACTTTAAGAGTCACCAATAGTCATATGCTTCTCATTTAACCCTCATAGTCACTTCCAGAGACAGTATTATTGCAAGTTTACAGTCAAGAAAATGATACCTGGCAGGGCTTGACTAACTTAGCCAATGTTTCAGACTAGTGAGCTACTGAAGTCAAACCCTCATCGTTCTAAATCCAAAGCCCACATCCGTGTTTCCTACATTGTAGATATATATGGAGTACAATGATGGAAGTAATTCTAATTTATTCAATACTTAGGACATGTCAAAAACAGTGTTGTGTTGGTGAACAAGGCAATGCTGTCCCCATCCACAGCTCCCTTACAGTATAACTGACAAAAGCAAAATAAGTGATTAAAGTAAGACTTAAGGTTTGAAAGGAAAAGGATAGAATGTTCTGGCATCATATAGCAGAAGAATCTTAACATATCCTGTGAAGGAACATATACAGTCAAGGCTGATAATTGAATAGTAGAATTTGGCCAAGTGAAGATGGAGGGGGCATGAGGGAAGAAGAAGGAATAAAAGGAACAAATATAATGGAAAAGAATCAGAGTTGAGAAAACATACAAGTTACTAAAAATGCAAAATAGTCTGTGAGGCTACAGGATGGAGAATGAGGGAGACATTCATGGGCTATAAAGCTTGAAATAGGAGCAGAAGTCATATTATGGAGCTCCTTATAACATTGTCATTGTGCTACATGCTGGGCAGAAAACAATAGTAATTATTATTCTGGCCCTTAAAACAATGCTGCAAGTCAAATATCATCACACGATTTTATCAGTCGAGAAGCTGAGTCTCAAAGAGTTCACGTAGCCAATATCCAACTGGCTTGACTCCCAAGCTCTTGATCATGACAGTCCCCCGCACTGCTTTCACGCCTCTTCACTTAGTTACGCCAGTTGACAGGGACAGTGAGTCAAGTTATCTTCCTGCTTGGTCTTTACTGAAAATGTTAATGATGACCCCGACCACATGTCTAGTCAATTCATTTTGTGATGACAAGTGGGATCATGCCATCTTAATTACAGCATAATTGAAAATGTACGTGACTTTCATGAAACTTTGCAAAGAAGGCCATCATTAACATTTAATTCTTTGCCCACATTTATCCAACTTTGCTGATTTGACATTTTATACTTTTCTGACCTTTTTGGGTCGTTAAAAGGAAATATCTTTTCTGTATTTCCTCTATTAGAGGAAAGGAAAGCCAACTGTATTAGTATTTACAGAAGAAAAACAGAGAGAGAAATAAAGATAAAGACCACATTTGTTACTGCTTTTTTTTTTTTTTTTTTTTTTTAAGTAGAATCACCCTGGGCTTTCAACCAGAGACTTTGGGCTGCTCTTATTGATCTGTCTGTTCTATATAAAGATCAAACCATATACAACTGTCCCAACTGGCAAGGATTCATTTATAGTCTTCGCCATTCCTATTTTAATTTCTTACTATGGCTACAACCTCATATAGACAATTTAATAGAAGAAAATCTTCATATTTCATCCACCAGATTAAAAAAACTATGGATTCGTTTTCAAACTCATATTGAACATAGTTTTCACTCTTCGGGAAAAGTGCTTATTTTATTAATAATGTACTTTAAATTAACCCTACAAATTATTCTCTTATCTTTCCTTTCTATAATATTGCAGTTTAATATTTTATTTGCACTCTGTATTTTATATAGGAAAAATATTTACCTTTACCCAAAGGTTTATGCTCTTTAAACAGAATTTTATCTTCCTGGCATCCTTCAAGTTTTATTTCTTTAGATTAGAACTGAGGTGTGTACATTCCTCAGACATAACCCACCTGTTGGGATTTTAGGAATGGCTTTTGTTATTTATTTATATTTTATTACAAATTTATTTATTTTTGAAACTGAGAGATAAAATTACACATACAACATGATGTTTATACACACACACACACACACACACACACACACACAGTGAATGGCTAAATCTGAATAATTGGCATATGCCTTGACTCATATAGTCATCATTTTTGTGGTGAGAATGCTTAACATCTTGTTTAGCATTTTCCAAGAACACAATATATTGTCATTAACTTTACTCAGTATGATGTACAATCATCCTCCTATCTAACTGTAATTTTGTACCTTTTAACAATCATCTCCCCAACTTTCCCCTTCACTGCACCCACCAACAGCACCAACCTCTAGTAACCATTATCATAACCATTATGCTCTATTCTGTGAGATCAACCTTTTAGTTTGCACATATGGGTGAGATCATGTGGTGAAAGCATGTATTGCTGTGCTTGGCTTGTTTTACTTAACATAATGTCCTCCAGAGTCATCCATATTGTTATAAATTATAGGATTTCCTTTTTTATGAAATTAGCATGTGGAAAACATCTCTGCACTCTCATGTTTATTGCAGCACTATTCACAATAGCCAAGACATGGAAAAAACCCATGTACCCACCCCTTCATATCCATCAATGGATGAATGGATAAGAAAATGTGGCTTTTTGTTATTGTTTGATCATTTGCTGAGGTTAAAACGTTACTTGAACCAGCATCTGGTTTTAGATCACCTGTCCACTTATCCTCTTGTGTAGTATTTTTTACACATGGAAGGAGCTACATGCTGAGTGTAGAGAATATTGAAAATTTGTTCAAAAGCTGACAGCCTGAAAATATGAATCTACAAAATTCCATAGTCCAGATAGAGCAAAGATATCATATCTCCTTTGCCAGTGCAGACTAATTATTAGCTTCTTCTTAGCATACTAAATCAGGAGTCATCAACGTTTCTCTGTATGACCAGATAATACATATTTTAGGTGTCAAGAGCCTTACATTTTCTATCTCAACTACTTAATTCTGCCATTGTAGTCACAAAGTTGACAAGTATAGTATGTAAGGGATTTTCAGATAAGTAAACTGAGGCAGCACTAGTACATCTTGTGGTATAAATTAGTGTGTGTTGGCTGGGCATGGTACTCATACCTGTAATTCCAGCACTTTTGGAGGCCAAGGCAGGTGAATCGCCTGAGGTCAGGAGTTCAAGATCAGCCTGGCTAACATAGTGAAACCCCTTCTCTACTAAAAATACAAAAATTAATCAGACTTGGTGGCAAACGCCTGTAGTCCCAGCTACTCGGGAAGCTGAAGCAGGAGAATCACTTGAGCCCGGGAGGTGGAGATTGCAGTGAGACGAGATCATGCCACTGCACTGCAGTCTGGGTGACAGAGTGAGACTCTGTCTCAAAAAACAAAAATAAATAAATAAGTAAGTAAATGTATGTCACATGCATTGTTCTTGTAATTTTCCCATGAATATAATTATTTTTCCTTCAATTAAATTGCATTTTTGTGATCTAAGATTTTTTGATAAAAAAAGAACATGCAATGCTTACTGGAACATGAGCCTATATTGGTAAAGAATATTTTCTTTACAGGTGACTTGAGCAAAATTCAAATAAGTTAAGCAAAAAGGAAAGCAAATTATAATAATACAAAAATATCTTTTTGAAAAATTAAAAGTTGTGTTTGGCCATTATGACCTATTTTAACCATAAGTTTAATGAATAGCAACAAGAAGGATTTCCATCTCTGCTGGTATCTGAATATTTGCTTTATTCTTCTGTCAGATTGGCCTTTTAATTTCCTCCTTATCTTTAAACCACTTGAAAAGAAATGTGGCTCACAAAATTTTCTGAGCTTATGATTTCAACCTCAGAGAAAGACAGTCTCTTCCTTGAGTTTACTTCCTCAGTTTTTGAGAAGACTTTTGGGTCAAATGCCCATACCAGGAATGATCAACTAAGAGAGGTGGAGCTGAGGAAAGAGTTATAAGGGCCCAGTTTAGGGGTGGCCCATGATACCATGAGACAGGTTCCTAGGAAAGAGAAGGGGAAATGGTTGAGTAAGAAACATATGTCTGTTCTACCCATTTATACAGAAACTATGCTGTCCTTAAGTTTCCATTCAACATAGTGAATGAGCATTTCTATTTTCTTGGAAAATTTTATGACTGTTGGGCAATTGCAAAGTAGCCACCTTCTGAGTATGTGGAAACATCATGTGACATTCTTGGTAGGTAGACCATGAGTGAGAGTGAATTAGTCTGTCCTTTGTTGTTGGGCCAATGAGCCTTAGGCTAAAAGGTTACTCATGTGAAAACAGTGGAATTGAACTTGAAGAAACCGATTAACTCTGCTCAGTTTTTTATGCTGTGTTTAAGCTACATAATAATTCCATTTTCCTCCTTGCACTGTGATGATAACCTTCAGTGCTTGCATCTCAGAATCTATTGAAAGGAGTAAAAGATGATCCAAAATAATGTGTTCCATGTTGGAGAACCTCAAAGCATGAATACCCCTATCTCGGAAGAAATCACTTGTTCCACATAAGAAATAAGATCTTCCTCCATGTGTGAAGCTGAACTACTATTTAATAAATGCCCCTCGGCAATGCACAACATTTTTGGATGAGAACGTTCGCTAAAAATGGAAGTGCTAAAGAGGTTTCTTTGGCTTTTCTCCCCAGCTGTTCCTTATACAGCACTTGACACATAGGAGAGTTAAAATTGTGGGTCTAGGTGACAGAATCAGGACATCAACATTCAAGTAGTTTATCCATCTTCCATGATGTCCTTGTATTCCTAACCAATTTTTAATCTAGGGAACTCTCTCTCAGAAGAAAACATTGCTGAGAGATTTCTTCCAGCTGGAAGGAGATGGAAGGTGGCACACTTTGTGTTTCTATCACCAAGTATTTTAACAGTCAGTTGTTTGGGTTTTTAAAGCCATGATGTGAAGGTTAGTATTTACACTAGTAAGAGCCTATTTAAAAACCACAAAAGCATATTTGGATTTGTTGTAAAATGTCCTGCTTTAGTAAGTGGTTTCCATTTTCTTGAAAATATTCTGAACAAATGATTCTTTGCTTCCTACAAATAGCACATGCCATTCAGACTTCATGCATTTGTGAAATCAATTTTTTAAATTTAGATAAGAGCCTAAACCATGGTTCACCACTTTGCTTTCCTTTCCAAAAACCAAAGTCAAAAAAAAAAAAAGCCAGAAAAAAAACTTCAAAAACCTACATTTTATTTTTCCTACAGTAAGACTAACTTAGTAATATTCTATAGAATAGTGTGAATAATTTTACAACTATCTTTTATTTGTATTCAGTAGTATTCCCATGTAACTCAGATGTAAGCTGAAACCATGTACTTGTGTAAATGAATGGACCTTCTTTTCCCTACCCTCCCATGTCCTGTCAGAGGTACAGAGCCCTTCCAAAGACTGCTGATAGGGTTTGAATATTTTGTTCCCTCCAGATTCCACATTGAAATGTGATCCCCCATAGGAGAGGTGGGACCTGGTGGAAGGTGTTTGGGTCACAGGGCCAGAGCCCTCATGAATGGCTTGGCTCCTCCCCATTGTAATGAGTTACCCTGAGAGCTGTTTGGTTAAAGAGCCTGGCACCTCCCTACCCGCCCTACTTCTCTCAGCATGTGACATGTCTGCTCCCACTTCACCCTCCACCATGACTGTAAACTTCCTGAGGCCCTCACCAGAAACAGATGTTGGCACCACGCATCTTGTATAGTCTGCAGAACCATGAACCAGATAAATCCCATTTCTTTATAAATTACCCAGCCTTGGGTATTCCTTTACAGCAATGCATAACAAGCTAACACAATAACTGTGCTTTCTTGGGGTTGTATCTTCTCATGACTTCCCTTGTTGTATTTTCATACTTACAATGTCACAATGAGTCCTTGACCACACTCCTGATCTTACTCCTTCAGGTTCCTCTCTTCTTTCTTCTTGGTTCTGTTCCCAGATTTTCCACAAACCTCATCCATAATGCAAGTTTTTGCTAATGGAATGAAACTGAACATTGGAGTTTCACATAATAAAGGGATGAATAATAAATTTTACACATCCCTGTTCTTAAAAGGACTAAACCTTTCTTATCAAGGGTTTTCCTTTCAGGCTCATGTTTCTCTTTTAAGTCCCAGGTCTCCCAGGTCTCCCTGGAGCTGACACCTTTCTGTTCAAGACTTCACACACACCTCTATCGTCTTCTGCATATCCGAGGATCTAAAAATTTATTCTACTTTAAGATGTCTTAGCATTTCCTTTTCTATCTTCACTCATCTCAGCTATAATTTGAGGGTACTCTTTATAGAAGTAAAATTACCAAGAAGGTATTATAATATATAAAAACCTTAGTTTCCCCTGAGAGTTATTCCACTTTTTAAAATGAAAACTTTTGTCCACTTCCAACATAAATATGTTCTCATATAATTTACAATTATAAGACATGTTCCATTCTTTAATTGAGGTGAAACACACATAACATGAAATTACCATTTTAAATGAACAGTTCAGTGGCATTTAATATTTTTACAATGTTGTCCAATCACTGCTGCTTTCTAGTTCCAAAACATTTTCATCATATCAAAATAAAACCTTGTTTCCAACAAGGAGTTACTTCTCTGTTATGGGTTGAATTGTGTCTTACTGAAAAAAAAAAAAAAAAATGTTAAGATCGTAAGCCCTGAAACATCAGAATATGACCTTATTTGGAAATAGACTTAAGGCAGATGGGATTTCTTGAAATGAGGTTATCCTGGAGTAGTTGGGGTAGGGGAGTGGGATATTAAGTCAATATGACTAGTGTCCTAATAAGAAGACAGCCATGTGAAGACAGAGATGCACTGGGAGTATGCCTCGTGACTACAAAGTCAGTGACTGGAGTTACGCAGCTGTGAGCCAAGGGGCTCCAAAGATCGCTTGGCACATCAGCAGAAGCTAGAAGGCAAGGAAGGATTCTGCTACAGGTTGCAGAGGAAACATGTTTCCACTAACATCTTGATTTCAGACTTCTCACCTTCATTGTGAAAGTAAATATTTTTTGTGTAACTTACTCAGCTAGTGTTAATTTATGATGGCAGTCCTAGGAAATGAGTACACTTGTATTCCCTCTACCCCCATCCCCTGGCAAACACCAATCTGCCTTCCATTTCTGTGGAAAAACTTGTTCTGATATTCCATATAAATGGAACCACAAAATATGTGACCCTCTGTGTGACCTCTTTCATTTAGCAAAATGTTTTGGAGGTTCATTCACATTTTAATATGTATCAGCACTTCACTGCTTTTTATGGTTGACTAATATTGCACTGTATAAACATATCACGATTGTTAATAAAAATTTGAGCTATTTCCATCTTTTGGCTAGTATGAAAAATTCTACTAGGAACATTTGAGTACAAATTGTTTTTTTTTCTCTTTTTTCAAGTTTTATTTGTTTTGGGTACATAGCAAGGAAGGTGATTGCTGGGTCATATGGTCATTCTGTGCTTAACTTTTTGAGAATGCACAGTATCTATTTGTAACTTGTCATTTAACCTTGTCTTACAAAGAGTATATATTTCAATTATATTGTATTTGTGAGTACAGTCTTACTAAATATTCACAAAATAATAAAATATCTAACATTTACTGAGTTTCTACTGCATGCTAGATATACAGTACATAAATCTACGAGCCTCTCAGACATCAGTCTCATTTCATTACTATGGATGTTCTATGACTCCTTCACTACTGTAATCTGCTTTTCACAGAAAACTAAAAGCATACATTATCTGACCTTGCTTTTTGTGTTACCCAGTGGTAGAGTTATTATTAAAAACTAATGGCTTGGACTCTAGAACCTATACTCTTGCTTAGTCCACGATGCTCTCTAACCCTCTATATTTTTGATACACCATGAGTTAATAAATGATTCCCCACTGATGTTGTTTCCTGTGGTTTGCTATGTTCTATATCACTGCAGCAAGTAGCCTCTTTTGGGATCTCGTTGGATATTCTTAGCTTTTGGTCCCTTTGGATAAATCATAAGGAAATTACTGGGTTTGAAAATTTGATGATTCTCAGGTATCTTGCCATGTGGCTCTCAAAGAATTTAAAAGATTTAACAGTTTTTGTCCATTTGGTGAGAACTTTTTTTAATGGAAATGAATTCTACCTATTTGGCATGTTTGGTGACATTATTCATGTCCCAGATAATGAGAACAATGACTTTTGTTGGTTGAAATTTGTCACTAGTAAGGCTTTTGGCTTGACACATTAAAATACATCATCCCTGAATACAGAATATAAGCTTAGACCCAATTTCTTTGGGACTAAGTTGCACACAACGTTTTGTTTTGTTTTGTTTTGTTTTGTTTTGTTTTGTTTTGTTTATAGAAGGAGTTCTCACTCTGTCACCAGGCTGGAGTGCAGTGGCACAATCTTGGCTCACTGCAACCTCTGGCTCCTAGGTTCAAGCAATTCTCCCTCCTCAGCCACCAGAGTAACTGTGTTACAGGCATGCAACACCATGCCCAGCTAATGTTTGTATTTTTAGTAGGGATGGGATTTCACCATGTTGGCTAGGCTGGTCTCGAACTCCTGACCTCAAGTTATCTGCTGCTTTAGCCTCCCAAAGTGCTGGGATTACAGGCATGAGCCATGCGCCTGGAACATGATCTTTTAAGATACTGTTAACCTTAGGAAATACGTTAGACTTATGTAAGTAGATTTAGTAAAAAAAAAAAAAATATATATATATATATATATATATTATTTCTGAAAAAAAGAAATAACCAAGCTCTTAATTCCTCCTATTTTCAAGACTAGCCATAATGTAGTCCAACACCACATTTTACCCAGTTATGTCCAAAGGAACTTTCTGCAGTGATAGAAGTATTGTATAGTTTTGCACTAATACAGTATCTACTAACCACATGTGAATACTGAGAAGTTGAAATGTAATTAATTTAGCTGAGAAACTGCATTTTTTATTTTATTTAAATTTATTTAAATTTTCCTTTCCCTTTCCCTTTCCCCTCATTCCTTTCTTCTTTTCTTTCTTTCCTTGGTAGGATCTCACTCTGTCATCCAGGCTGGAGGCTGTGACACAATCATGGCTCAATGCAGCCTCAACCTCCTGGCCTCAAGCAATCCTCCTACCTTAGCCTCCCAAGTAACTGGGGTTACAGGTGCATGCCACCATGCCTGGCTAATTTGTGTGTTTTTTGTAAAGACAGGGATTTGCCATGCTGCCTAGGTTGATCTCAAACTCCTAAGCTCAAGTGGTCCACCTGCCTCGGCCTCCCAAAGTGTTAGGATTAGGGGCATGAACCACACCATGCCCATTTCTAATAAGACTTATTTTTTCTCATGAGCTCGTCTCAGGATAGTTAATTAGGTATATTCTTAAAATAAAATTTGCATTTTGAATTTCTGAGTGGGTATATCTGAAGTCATCTTTCCCTCAGTGTGTGACTATGACTTTCATTCAGATAAAAATGCATGTGGTTCCAGGAACAGAAAACCAAACACCACACGCTCTCATTTCTAAGTGGGAGCTGAACAATGAGAACACATGGATACAGGGAGGGGAACAACACACACTGGGGCCTGTTGGCAGGGAACAGTGGGGAGATCATCAGGATAAATAGCTAATGCATGCAGGGCTTAATACCTAGGTGATAGGTTGGTAAGTGCAGCAAACCACCATGGCACATATTTACCCATGTAACAAACCTACACATCCTGCACATGTATCCTGGAACTTGAAATAAAATTTTTAAAAAAATGTGTGTGGTCCTAAACAAATAACAAGTGTAAAATTATTTTGTTCTATTGCAAGGCATTGTGTCTTACAAAAATTAAAGAAATAGAGAAATTTGGTGTATAATCTGGATAATGGAAAACGGAATTCTAGCCCATTTGCTGGGAATCACTTTTCCAACCTGTGTCTTTAGGCCTCATCTATAAAATGAACGGTTTGATTTGAATGTTTAGTTAGACTTCTCCGACTTGGGCATTCTTCTTCCTTTGTCTCTGCCTCAGTCACCATAAGATGTATACTTTCAAACTTTATTCTGGGACATTCCCATTTCCTATATCTATGGTCTCTCTGGGAAAAAAGATAAAAACACTAGAATGTGATTGTCAGCTTTAGTTAATGGGACAGCTGTTCTCTGCACTCAGATGCTGTGCTGAGTAAAGGAGGCAAGTTCGTCTTGATCACAAACCATCCTGAACATTGCAGGATGAAATGATTTAATTTGAAACATCTGAATCAATTAAGAAACTTTGTTTGTGTTTTATTTTGTTTACTGCCACAAGCAGAAGCAAAAAATATGCTGCTTCAAAAATGCCAATGCCAAGAATACTCTATCTTATGCATTTTGATTCTAAGAGAACATGTTTAAACAAGAAAGTGGAAATTCCTCCATAAAGAAAATTAAATATTTAAATATATAAATGCATTAAGCAGTCTATATGAATTCCAGAAGCACAAGATAAAATGCATTAACGAATGTTTCTCCTGAACATAGGAAATATGAGCAATTTTTCTCTTGTCCAAGAATACATAGTGTAACATACCCAAGTACTTGCACAACATTTTATATTCTCTGCATAAAGCCATAGGTAAGGCTTTGAAATGGACTAAAATCTGTATCTGGTTAACAGAACAATTTCTACAAAATGTCTTTCTTTTATGTAGCTATGTATCCAAACTGTTTCAGAAACAGATTGATATCTAGATTGCTTGCATTTTCACAGAGTTTTAAGAATTCACACCCTACAGACTTTATGAAGTCCCTTTTAAACCAAAGTTTTCTCATGCAGTAAGGGATGGCTCCCAGATACTTTAGAATAGAGGTTTCAGTTCAAAGTAGAGATATGAAAATTGTAATTATGTAACTGGAGTATTTACCACAGAAAGAAAAAGTTAAAAAATTAAGATAAAAATGTCTTTGTTCCTACATCTTTGTCCACCTATGGAAAAAAATGTATGAAGTAAATAAATAATAATATAAAAAAGCAACATAAAATAGACTATGATAAAATAATTATAAAAGAAAAATAGTAAGACTATGCTGCATCTGAATATTTGCATTTGTGAAATTGGGCATTTAAATTCTGTACCTTTAAGTTTATTTAAAAAATTGAAAAAAAAAAAACCAAAAACCAGACTCATTTAAAGAAGTTCTCCAGCAAAAGCAGGAAGGCATATGCCTGGTGGCCACCACCAACTCACAGGTTCAGTCTCATAAATAGGCAGCTAATTATTAAGTGCCTTTTGAAAAACATACAGCCTGACATCATTTTCTATGGTGACACTTCATGCCAAAATACATACAGAATTAGGGTTGGGTTAATTAATGTCCCATGGAGATTTTAAAACTTTACTTCCTTCCCAATAATTAGTTTAATGCAGTGAAAAAAAAATCCAAAAACACACATCCCAGAAAGGCTCCATGTAAGACAAAACATAATAAGTGTGCCAAGCATCCACAACCCACTGCATATGGATGGTGAGTTGATTAATATGATGTTATAAGGCAAAACAAAAATTGAATCTTCACTATGCCCTTTCGGTTACAATTTTAAAGGGAGGCAGGACAGAAGGGGTGAATAACAGACCTAATAGGAAAACATTTCATTGGGTTTTTCATTATAGTAAAAACATCTCAGTAGAGAGATAAAATGCATTTACTAAATTCACCAGAATGGAGACATGATTATTAGAACACTTTAGGTGCTTTATAAATTCATTTTGCACTAATCTCCCTTTTGAAATCTGAGCACAAGGAAGAAAAGAAGTACCTCCTTTCATAATACAGTTGGAGGACACTGAAAATGGTCTTTATTTCCAGACATTTTGGATGACGAGTTCTATTCTGATAATCATTTTGAACAGAGAAACCGAAGTATCAGCTATTAAAAATAAGTTAACTCCCAAATTGTGATTACAACCTCAACTTTAGCTAGTGTATCGATGGGGAAAAATCTTTTTCTAAATATTTGTTTTAGCATATGTGTGTTTTATATTTGGCCAATTTAGCTCTTGCCTTCAAATGTGAAAGTGATCTCTAATTGTTATTAACAGAGCTAATAAAGTTATATAAGTTATATCCAGTCAACTGAAAAACACAGATAATATATAAACTGAATCTCTAGTTATTTTTAATAATGTATACATTATATATGTGTATAAAATACATTTGTGTTTAATTACACAAATATATTTTAAACATATAAAATATATTTGTTTAATTACACAAATATATTTTAAATGTATAAAATTGTGCAGGTCTGCCAAGGGTAGCAAAAAAACTACACCAGAAAAAAAAGGCATTGTATGAAAACAGTATCATAACTAGTTATAGCCAAAAAAAAAAAATTAAAAAGAGTCCATAGCTGATAGTAGTGGAATATTAAGAAGGATGTATTTCATATATTAAAAATCCTCAAATATTATGAATACCACAATTCGAGTGTTACTGAAGACCCTAGCCAAACTCACTGACCCAAGTGAGATTAGCAATTGGACAGATTAATAGCGGTTTCCACTTGGAAACAAGAAAATGAAGCTTTCATCTATACATCTGGCCCTTCTTTTTTAAAACAGGGCAGCAGCCTTGCCATTCCAGGAGGTGGCTATGTTTGGCAAAGTGTTACAAGGACCTAGAGTGATGAGAAAACTCCCATTCCTGTTAGAATCTATTCCATAACACTGTCTTGTCAATAAACTCAGGTTAAACAATGGTGGGAGTGATTTCAAAATGCTATGCTTATTGGACCCAGAAAAAAAATAGAGGTGTGACAACTGGCTTTTCTTTACTTATTTCCTAATGAAAGAATAGAAGCTGCCACTGCCGAGGCATTTGAGATACATTCTTTTTTCTGTGATGTCTACTGGTTTCAAGAGGGCATCATTTGAGAAGAGAGTAGTTTTGTTTGAATTGTGATATTTTTATTACCTCTCTTCCAGTTAATAATAAGTTGATGGTTTACACAGGTAATGAACTAACCAGATTTGGAAACAATAAGCAAATAAATGAAATGTGCCCTTCACATCCTTCTACCACCTGTCTTCTTTCTATCCATCTATCACCTATCTTACATCTCCAAAATCTTGTTAATGTGATGTTATTTACTATCATGGCAACTGACTCAGTTCTGTGCACTAAAGTAACATTTCCTTCCCTCCATAACACAGTTCACCCTGTTCAGTCCTCTAATCATTGCCAAGAAGACAAAATTGATTTAATGAATGAAGTGTACATAAGTTTTGATTGGAATTCACTGCCTAATACTTTAATGAGCCCATAGATGTTCATAGTTTAGAACAAGTCAGTAGAGAATCCAAGGAATCATTTCACTTGTCTTTTCTTGTTTTTGATTGTTTTGCATATACCCGAATGAAAGTAAGTCCTTAGGGAAATATTTTTGAATAAGCCAAAACCTGAATGACCTGGTAGGCTATTTTATAGTTAATTCGTATATATTTATAGTTAAATTATGTAAATATATAGCTATATAAATATATATAATTGCAAATATATACATTTATATCTTTATGTTTATATAAATATACAATTTAATTATGTAAATATATAGTTAAACTATATAAATATATAGACACATATATATGTATATCTATATATTTGTGTGTTTAGAAAGAGGATACTTTAAAATATTAATTACAAGGCATAGTATATTAAATGAATAAACCAGTAACGTCATTTATTTTCAAGTATCATATACTGTACAGAATGTGCTGTACTCTTATACAACAAGCAGCATAGAAGGTTAGTTTACACCAATAGCACCACAAATATTTGACTAGTATTTTGTGCTACAATGTTAGGGAGGCTATGACATCACTAGGTGATAGTCATCTTCCAGCTCCATTACAGTCTTAGGGGTCCACCATCTTACATGTGATTCAGCATTGATAAAAACATCTCTATGCGACACATGACTGTGCTTGATATATTAGATCATTTCCGCTCTTATTCAAAATCCATCACCTTTAAGACATCTGTATTTGGTCTTTGAGCTATCCAAAATAGAAATATATTAAACATATTTTTGTTAAGTGTTTTCAATTTATCATGACTGACAGCTCTCTGTTGGTGATAGAAAATTTCCATTCTGACTTCACTATTTTTGCCTGAAGATGCCAGGTTAAAGTTGATATCTGAAAATATATAACAGTTTTATTCCTATTAATTATGTCATCATACTAATGTTCTTGGTTTTTGACTGCTTGTAAAGATTTTTATCCTTTGATTTTTATGATAAATTATTTTCATTCCTTTTAAGTCAATTGGATATTCCTAATCTTCTGAGCCTTCTCTCCAGTCAGATCAGATATAAATGTTAAAATGTTAACACACACCATGTAAAACAATGCAAAACAAGAGGAACCTGCGAAAAATCAAATCGACTGCAATTCTCTTTTATGACAGTCGCAATACTAGATATATTAATATTGTTTTATATGTTATTTTTTAACTTTTAATTTAGTAATCTAAAATTTTATTTTAAAAAAACGGTAGAGTCTCAAGTTTGCAGACAATTTGCGGCTCAGAAAGGTATTAAATGATGTATACAAGGTCACAAAGCCAGTAAATGAAGAGACTGGTGTGGAAATGGGACCTGCCTTCCTCCAAAGATCAGATCCTGGCATACATAATTTCAACTAACAAGGGTCCTCAAGGTGTGTGATATTTAATACCCAGTCATAGTACTTAAGTACCATTTAGAAATGAGACAATTCCTAAGGAATTCTAATGGATTAAAAACAATCTGGTAGGGCACAGTGGCTCATGCCTGTAATCCCAGCACTTTGGTAGGCTGAGGTAGGTGGATATTGAGGTCAGGAGTTCAAGACCAGCCTAGCCAACATGGTGAAACCCTGTCTCTACTATTAAAAAAAAAAAAAGTACGAAATGATTTGTTTGCAGTAGCAGGGAACAGAAAACACTGATTAAAAACTAAAACTCTGGAGGAAGGAGAGGGGCGAGTGTGGCCGGCAACGTGGGATCATCAGGGTCCTAATGACAGATGCTGGCTGAAAAGGACAATCCACTTATTTAAACATATACTTTTTTATTATTTATTTATTTATTATTTATTTATTTTTTTTGAGATGGAGTCTCACTCTGTCGCCAGGCTGGAGTGCAGTGGTGCAATGTCAGCTCACTGCAGCCTCTGCCTCCCGGATTCAAGCAATTCTTCTGCCTCAGCCTCCCGAGTAGCTGGGAGACAGTTTGTTATTTTGGTTTTCTTTTTGCTGTCTTTATTTGTTTTTTAAATTAAAAATTAGATTCCTGGGCAAGATGTCCAAATAGGAACAGCTCCGGTCTACAGCTCCCAGCGAGACTGATGTAGAAGGCAGGTGATTTCTGCATTTCCAACTGAGGTAGCCAGTACATCTCACTGGGACCGGTTAGACAGTGGGTGTACCCCACCACAGAGGGCAAGCAGAAGCAGGGTGGGGCATTGCCTCACCCGGGAAGCACAGGGGTTGGGGAACTCCCTCCCCTAGCCAAAGGAAGCCATGAGGGACCATGCTGTGAGTGACAGTGCTATCCGACCCAGATACTACAGTTTTCCCATGGTCTTCACAACCCACAGACCAGGAGATTCCCTCAGGTGCCTACACCAGAAGGGTCCTGGGTTTCAAGCACAAAACTGGGTGGCTGATTGGGCAGAAACCGAGCTAGCTGCAGAAAGTTTTTTGTTTGTTTGTTTTTGGTTTTTGTTTGTTTGTTTATTTTTTCTTTTTTCATACCCCAGTGGAGCCTGGAAAGCCAGCGAGACAGAACTATTCACACCCCTGGAAAGGGGGCTGAAGTCAGAGAGCTAAACGGTCTTGTTCAGCTGGTCCTACCCCCACAGAGCTCAGCAAGCTAAGATCCACTGGCTTGAAATTCTCACTGCCAGCACAGCAGTGTGAAGTCCACCCAGGGCTCCATCTTGGTGGGGGGAGGTGGGTCTGCCATTACTGAGGCTTGATTAGGTGGTTTTCCTGGTTATAGTGTAAACAAAGCCACTGGGAAGTTTGGACTGGGCGGAGCCCACTACAGCTCCTCAAAACTGCTGTAGCCAGACTGCCTCTCCAGATTCTTCCTCTCTGGGCAGGGCATCTCTGAAAGAAAGGCAGTAGCCTCAGTTAGGGGCTTATAGATAAAACTCCCATCTCCCTGGGACAGAGCACTTGGGGGAAGGGGCAGCTGTGGGTGCAACTTCAGCAGACTTAAAAGTTCCTGCCTGCCGGCTCTGAAGAGAGCAGCAGATCTCCCAGCATAGCACTCCAGGTCCACTAAGGAAGAGACTGCCTCCTCAAGTGGGTCCCTGAACCCTTTGCCTCCTGACAAGGAGAAATCTCCCAGCAGGGGTCAACAGACACCTCATACAGGAGAGCTCTGGCTGGGATCTGGTGGGTGCCCCTCTGAGAGGAAGCTTCCAGAGAAAGGAGCAAGCAGCAGTCTTTGCTGTTATGCAGTCTCTCTGGTGATACCCAGGCAAACAGGGTCTGGAGTGGATCCCTAGCAAACTCCAGCAGGCCTACAGAAGAGGGTGCTGTTAGAAGAAAAACTAACAAACAGAAATCAAGAGCATCAACGTCAACAAAAAGAATGATCATGCAAAAACTCCATCCAAAGATCACCAACAGCAAAGACCAAAGGTAGATAGATCCACAAAGATGAGGAAAAACCAGCATGAAACGGCTGAAAATTCCAAAAACCAGAAATGCCTCTTCTCCTCCAAAGGATCACAACTCCTTGCCAGCAAGGGAACAAAACTAGACGGAGAATGAGTTTGATGAATTGACAGAAATAGGCTTCAGAATGTGGATAATAACAAACTCTTCCGAGCTAAAGGAGCATGTTCTAACCCAATGCAAGGAAGCTAAGAACCTTGATAAAGGTGCTGGAAAGGATGTGGAGAAATAGGAACACTTTTACACTGTTGGTGGGATTGTAAACTAGTTCAACCATTATGGAAAACAGTATGGCGATTCCTCAAGGATCTAGATCTAGATGTACCATATGACCCAGCCATCCCATTACTGGGGATATACCCAAAGGATTATAAATCATGCTGCTATAAAGACACATGCACACGTATGTTTATTGCGGCACTATTCACAATAGCAAAGACTTGGAATCAACCCAAATGTCCATCAGTGACAGACTGGATTAAGAAAATGTGGCACATATACACCATGGAATACTATGCAGCCATCAAAAAGGATGAGTTTGTGTCCTTTGTAGGGACATGGATGCAGCTGGAAACCATCATTCTTAGCAAACTATCACAAGAACAGAAAACCAAACACCGCAAGTTCTCACTCATAGGTGGGAACTGAACAATGAGATCACTTGGACTCGGGAAGGGGAACATCACACACCGGGGCCTATCATGGGGGGGGGGAGGGGGGAGGTAAATGACGAGTTGATGGGTGCTGACGAGTTGATGGGTGCAGCACAGCAACATGGCACAAGTATACATATGTAACAAACCTGCACATTATGCACATGTACCCTAGAACTTAAAGTATAATAATAATAAAATAAATAAATAAATAAATAAAATATTTCAAGAAAAAAAAAGGGTTAGAGCAATTTCTAACTAGAATAACCAGTTTAGAGAGAACATAAATGTCCTGATGGAGCTGAAAAACACAGCACAAGAACTTTGTGAGGCATACACAAGTATCAATAGCCAAATGGATCAAGCAGAAAAAAGGCTATCAGAGATTGAAAATCAATTTATTGAAATAAAGTGTGAAGAAAAGATTAGAGAAAAAAGAATGAAAAGAATGAACAAAGCCTCCAAGAAATATGGGACTATGTAAAATGACCAAACCTATGTTTGATTGGTGTACCTGAAAGTTACAGGGAGAATGGAATCAAGTTGGAAAACACAATTCAGGATATTATTTGGAATTTCCCCAACCTAGCAAGTCAGGCCAACATTCAAATTCTGGAAATACAGAGAACACCACAAAGAAACTCCTCGAGAAGAGCAACCCCAAGAAACATAATAATCAGATTCACTAAGGTTGAAATGAAGGAAAAAAAAATGTTAAGAGCAGCCAGAGAAAGGTCACGTTACCCACAAAGAGAAGCCCGTCAGACTAACAGGGGATCTCTCTGCAGAAACCCTAAAAGCCAGAAGAGAGTTGGGGCCAATATTCAACATTATTAAAGAAAAGAATTTTCAAAGTAGAATTTCATATCCACCCAAACTAAGCTTCGTAAGTGAAGGAGAAATAAAATCCTTTAAAGACAAGCAAATGCTGAGGGATTTTTGTCACCACCAGGCGTGCCTTACAACAGCTCCTGAAAGAAGCCCTAAATATGGAAAGGAAAAACTGGCACCAGCCACTGCAAAAAGAAACCAAAATGTAAAGACCATTGATACTATGAAGAAACTGTATCAACTAACAGGCCAAATAACCAGCTAGAATCATAACGACATGATCAAATTTACACATAACATTATTAAACTTAAATGTAAACTGGCCACATGCCCCAATTAAAAGGCACACACTGACAAATTGGATAGTCAAGAACCATGTGTGTGCTCTGTTCAGCAGACCTATCTCATGTGAAAAGACACACATACACTCAAAATAAAGGGATGGAGGAAGGTTTACCAAGCAAATGGAAAGCAAAGAGAAGCAGGGATTGCAATCCTAGTGTCTACCAAAATAGACTTTAAACCAACAAAGATCAAAAAAGACAAAGGCATTAGATAATAGTAAAGGGGTTGATTCAACAAGAAGATTTAACTATTCTAAGTATATATGCACCCAATACAGAAGCACCCAGATTCATAAAGTAAGTTCTTAGATACCTACAAAGAGACATAGACTCCCACACAATAATAGTGGGAGACTTTAACACCCACTGTCAATATTAGATAGATCAATGAGACAGAAAATTAACATGGATATTCAGGACTTGAACTCAGCTCTGAACCAAGAGGACTTTAATAGACATCTACCGAACTCTCCATCCCCAATCAACAGAATATACATGCTTCTCAGCACCACATCACACTTATTCTAAAATGAACCACATAATTGGAAGTAAAACACTCCTCAGCAAATGCAAAAGAATGGAAATCATAACAAACTGTCTCTCCGACCTCAGTGCAATGAAGTTAGAACTTAGAATTAAGAAACTCACTCAAAACCACACAACTACATGGAAACTGAAAAACCTGCTCCTGAATAACTATGGGGTAAATAACTAAATGAAAAGAAAAGAAATAAGTTATTTGAAACCAATGAAAACAAAGATACAATGTACTAGAATCTTAGGGACACAGCTAAAGCAGTGTTTAGAGGGAAATTTATAGCACTAAATGCCCACAGGAGAAAGCAGGAAAGATCTAAAATTGACACCCTAACATCACAATTAAAATGAACTAGAGAAACAAGAGAAAACAAATTCAAAAGCTAATGGAAGACAAGAAATAACTAAGATCAGAGCAGAACTGAAGGTGACAGAGACACAAAAAACTTATCAAAAAAATCAGTGAATCCAGGAGCTGTTTTTTTGAAAAGAATAACAAAATAGATAGCCCACTATCCAGAATAATAAAGAAGAAACGAGAGAAGAATCAAACATACACAATAAAAAATGATAAAAGGGTATCACCACTGATCCCACAGAAATACAAACTACCATCAGAGAATACTATAAACACCTCTATGCAAATATATGAGAATAAACTATAAAATAGAAATGGATAAATTCGTGGACACATATACACCCTCCCAAGACTACACCAGGAAGAAGTCAAATCCCTGAATAGACCAATAACAAGTTCTGAAATTGACGCAGTAGTTAATAGGGTACCAAAAAAAACAAAAACAAAAACCCAGGACCAGATGGATTTACAGCCAAATTCTACCAGTGGTACAAAGAGAAGTTTGTGCCATTCCTTCTGAAATTATTTCAGTGGAAAAACGGGCTCCTCCCTAACTCATTTTATGAGGCCAGCATCATCATGATACCAAACCCTGGCAGAGACACAACAAAGAGAAAATTTCAGGCCAGTATCCCTGATGAACATCAAAGCAAAAATCCTCAATAAAATACGAGCAAACTGAATCCAGCAACACATTAAAAAGCTTATCCATCATGATCAAGGCAGCTTCAACCCTGGGATGCAAGTCTGGTTCAACATACGCAAATCAGCAAACATAATCCATCACATAAACAGAACCAATGACAAAAACCACGTTATTATCTCAATAGATGCAGAAAAGGCCTTCAATAAAATTCAACACTCCTTCATGCTAAAAACATTCAATAAATTAGGCATTGATGGAATGTGTATCAAAATAATAAGAGCTATTTATGACAAACCTACAGCCAATATCATATTGAATGGGCAAACCTGGAATCATTCCCTTTGAAAACTGGCACAAAACAAGGATGCCCTCTCTCACCACTGCTATTCAACACAGTATTGGAAGTTCTGGCCAGGGCAATCAGGTAAGAAAAAGAAAGAAAGGTACCCAAATAGCAAGAGAGGAAGTCAAATGATCTTTGTTTGCAGATGACATGATTGTATATTTAGAAAACCCCATCGTCTCAGCCCCAAAACTCCTTAAGCTGATAAGCAACTTCAGCAAAGTCTTGGGATACAAAAATCAATGGGCAAAAATCACAAGCATTCCTATACACCAGTAATAGACAGAGAGCCAGATCATGAGCAAACACCCATTCACAATTGCTACAAAGAGAATAAATAACCTAGGAATACAACTTACAAGGGATGTGAAGGGCCTCTTCGAGGAGAACTACACACCACTGCTCATGGAAATAAGAGAGGACACAAACAAATGGAAAAACATCCCATTCTCATGGATAGGAAGAATCATTAGCATGAAAATGGCCATACTGCCCAAAGTAATTTATAGATTCAATGCTATTCCCATCAAGCTACCATTGACTTTCTTCACAGAATTAGATAAAAACTAGTTTAAATTTCATATGAAACCAAAAAAGAGCCACAATAGCCAAGACAATCCTAAGCAAAAAGAACAAAGCTAGAGGCATCACATTACCTGACTTCAAACTATACTACAAGGTGACAGAAACCAAAACAACATGGGACTGATACCACAACAGATATATAGACCAATGGAACAGAACAGAGGCCTCAGAAGTAACACCACACATTTACAACCAGCTTTGTAATCTTTGACAAACCAGACAAAAGCAATGAGGAAAGGATTCCCTATCTAATAAATGGTGTTGGAAAAACTTGCTAGCCATATACAGAAAACTGAAACTGGATCCCTTCCTTACACCTTATACAAACATTAACTTAAGATGGATTAAAGATTTAAACGTAAGACCTAAAATCATAAAAACCCTAGAAGAAAACCTAGGCAATACCATTCAGGACATAGGCATGGGCAAAGACTTCATGACTAAAACACCAAAAGCAATGGCAACAAAAGACAAAATTGACAAATGGGATCTAATTAAACTAAAGAACTTCTGCACAGCAAGAAGAACTATCATCAGAGTGAACAGGCAACCTATAGAATGGGAGAAAATTTTTGCAATCTATCCATCTGACAAAGGGCTAATATCCAGACTCTAAAAGGAACTTAAACAAATTTACAAGAAAAAAAAAAAAAAAACATCAAAAAGTAGGTGAAGGATATGAACAGACGGTTCTCAAAAGAAGAGATTTATGCAGCCAAAAAGCATGTAAAAAAAAAAGCTCATCATCATTGGTCATTAGAGAAATCCAAATCAGAACCACAATGAGATACCGTCTCATGCCAGTTAAATTGTCCATGATTAAACAGTAAGGAAACAACAGATGTTACAGAGGATGTGGAGAAATAGGAAGGCTTTTTTTTTTTTTTTTTCGGTTTTCTTTTTTATTTTATTTTATTTTATTTATTTATTTTTTTAATTTATTTTTTATTATTATTATACTTTAAGTTCTAGGGTACATGTGCATAACGTGCAGGTTTGTTACATATGTATACTTGTGCCATGTTGCTGTGCTGCACCCATCAACTCGTCAGCACCCATCAACTCGTCATTTACGTCAGGTATAACTCCCAATGCTATCCCTCCCCCCTCCCCCCTCCCCATGAAGGCTTTTACACTGTTGATGGGAGTGTAAATTAGTTCAACCATTGTGGAAGACAGTGTGGAGATTCCTCTAGGATCTAGAACCAGAAATACTATTTGACCCAACAATCCCATTACTGGGTATATATTGCAAAGGATTATAAATAAACCTACTATAAATATACATGCACAGGTATGTTTATTACAGCACTATTTACAATAGCAAAGACTTGGAACCAATACAAATGCCCATTAGTGTTAGCCTGGATAAAGAAAATATGGCATATATATATATACATACACACACACACACACACATCACACATATTGTGGAATACTATACAGCTATAAAAAAGAATGAGTTCATGTCCTTTGCAGGGACGTGGATGAAGCTGGAAACAATCATTTTCATCAAACTAACACAGGAACAGAAAACCAAACTCCGCATGTTCTCACTCATAAGTGGGAGTTGAACAATGAGAACACATGGGCACTGGTAGGGGAACATCACACACTGGAGCCTGGCAGAGTGTAGGTGGCAAGGGGAAGGATAACATTAGATGAAATACCTAATGTAGATGACAGGTTGTGGGTACAGCAAACCACCATGACACATGCATATGAAACAAACCTGCAAGTTCTGCACATGCACCCCAAAACTTAAAGTATAATAAAAAGAAATTAAAAAGAAAAAGAAAAAGAAAAAAAATTATGAAAAAAATTAACAAACTAAAATTGTATATATTTATATTGTATGTACAACACGGTGTTTTGAAATATGTATACATTTTTAAAGAAAAAAAGAACCCAGCATGATGTTTTAAAATATGTATACATTTTTAAAGAAAATAAAATAAGCCCTAGCTTTCTTTTGATTAAGAAAAGTAAAAAAAAAGAAAAAAAAAAAGGACAGAAAGAAAATATGTGTACATTGTGGAATGGCTCAAAGTAATTAATACATGTATTATCACATATCCCTATCATTTTTTATTTTTTTTTTGGTAAGAACACTTAAAATGTTCTCTCTTAGCAATCTTTGAGTATGCAATGCATTGTTGTTTGTTTTTGTTGTGGTGGTTATAAAATGGCCATTTGGAAGCATTTTATTTACCTACAAAGGATGCAGACACATTACACCAATTACTTGTCTATTATTTAGAGTTTAGTAATAAATGAGAAAGTAATGATTCTTAAAACAAAACAAAACAAAAAACAAAAACAAAAGGCACTAATAGTCTAGATATAGGTCTGGCCTTAAGATTAGTTGATCTAATAGTTCAATCATACCAAGATCCAGGCTTTTTCCATCCATATAATCTGTATTCTTTTTGGATATCTTTTACAGTCATATCAGTAGTAAGGGGTCTACAGCACCTCCATATCTTTCAATATCCCAAAGAAAGAGAAGAGCCCATTTCATTTTCTGTCTCTTAAGAATGTGGCAAAATACCTGGCAGATCATTCCATTTTGCCTTACTAGCCATATATTAGGTCATATTCCTGTTCCAGTAACCATTGGCATTGGAAATAACATTACTATTTTTGGTTTAGAGCAAATAATCTAGATTTAACAAATAAATATTGCTGATTAAACCACTATATTTTTAAAGATACAACCATCTACACATCCTAAATTTATTTTCCAAGGACCGTTTTAATCTGTCTGTAAAATTCAAGGCTCTCTACTCATAGAATCAAAAATAAGTGACTAGAGCACCAATAATGTCTCAGAATTTATCTGCGTCTTTCAAAGTTAGAGTTCGAAAAAATATGGCTCCAAAAAGTTTATTTTGCTGCTTATTCACCTCTACTAGTCATGTAAAACTCCTTATATAAAGCTCCTCATACTCTGTAAACACTGTTGTCTGAACTATCAATGAGAGATAAAAAGTAGTATTTTGATTGAACCATATGAAGTCGCTAATATTTAACCAATATTTGCAATTGAAAATGTAACAATTTCAAGTTGTTACTATATGAACACCAATGTTTAAGTGAAATAAATATTTCTAAAAGTTTGAGCAGACTGCTTGGCAAGTAATTATTATGGAATAAATGGTTTAGGAATCTGCATAAACTTGTTTTGAACATAGTTGTTTGAATCCTTACCAATGTTAAGATAACAAGATTCCTTAGTTTTACTACTTAAGGGAAGGAAGATAGAGACTAGAAAAATCTCTCTGCCTTTCAATTGATTAGAAATATTGTATTTCAGCTGACAGAGAGTGAGAAAGAGAGAGAGAATCTAAACTTGAGACATTGATTAGTTAACTTGGGTGTTTTGAAAATTGTCAGTAGTAATGATGGCTAAGGTGAGATGAAAAAGGGATGCCAAAAGGGAATGTCAGCCAATTGGGAGGGAAAAACTGTAGGAAATGAAAGAACAATTCTAAGAAGGGGATTTTTTGATGCCTGGGAGGAATTCCCAGTCAACTACCTAGTATATAAGGTTGGTCTCTTCCTAATTGCTGGTATCAAAGGACTGAGAGTAAGTCCAGACATCAAACGAAAATGACAATAATAAAGTAGACTAGAATGGCTACTGGACGTCTTAATGGGAGTAAATATAGGAAACAGTCATCCAATGTGGCTATTGCACTATCCAGGGGTCAGTGTGTCACCAGGCAAGTGGTTCTCAAATTTCAATATAGATTAGAATGAAAATTCAATATAGATTAGAATTTCAATAGAGATTAGAATCTCAATAGGCACAGAAAAGTCACTTCTCAAATTCTACAAAAGATGTTTGGAACAGGCTGAATGAAAACATAGGTTTCGTTCTGTGATGTGAAACAGTACATCACAAAACGTTCTCACAGTTAGCTTGTTTCTAGTTTTTGTTGTTGTTGTTGTTGTTGTTTTGAGACAGAGTCACACTCTGTTACCCAGGCTGGTGTTCAGTGGCACAATCTCGGCTCACTGCAAGCTCTGCCACCTGAGTTCACGCCATTCTCCTGTCTCAGCCTCCCAAGTAGCTGAGACTACAGGCACACACCACCACACCTGGCTAATGTTTTGTATTTTTAGTAGAGACGGGGTTTCACTGTGTTAGCCAGGATGGCCTCGATCTGCTGACCTCATGATCTGCCCGCCTCGGCCTACCAAAGTGCTGGGATTACAGGCAGCTTGTTTCTAGTTTTTAGAGTTGGATCTTCGTATGTGCCTATAAGGCCACAAATGGGTAAGAAATGTCACTTTGCAAATTCTACAGGAAGAGTGTTTGGAACCTGATGAATCAAAATATCACAGAGTTGTAGAATCAATAGTTTAGGTGGGGCCCACAAATGGTGGATTTTTGACAATTTCCCAGGTGATTGTAATGTTTATGATCTAGGACCCACTTGAGAACCACAGTTCTACTACTATATTGAAATTTGAGAACCACTTGCCTGGTGACACACTGACCCCTGGATAGTGCAATAGCCACATTGGATGACTGTTTCCTATATTTACTCCCATTAAGAGGTCAAGTAGCCATTCTAGTCTACTTTATTATTGTCATTTACCTTAGATTATAGGGTAAGTGGCATAGTAAAAATTTTGTTCCATTATGGAGTTAATTGGAGAGATGTTGGTCAAATGATACAAAATTTCAGTTGGATAAAAGGAATAAATCCTAGATCTGTTTTACAATACAGTAACCATAGTTAATAATGCATTATAGTATTGAAATTTGCTAAGAGTAGATTTTACCTGTTACCATAAAAAATAGTATTTAAAGTAATGCATTTCTAAATTAGCTCAATGTAACCATTTTACAATGTGTACACATTTAAAAATATGTGTAATAAATATGTGCAATTATTATTTGTCAATTTAAAAATAAATAAGAGAAGCAAATTTGATCCAAAAATATCAGCAGGATAAGAACTGAAGATCATTGGGCCTTCACTGCTATATAAAAGGACATTCTGAAGAATGTTAAGAGTTGGGTCATGAGGCTATCCACATTGGGATGCAGAACGCAGAAGTTTCATGAGGCTGAACTAATTGGAATAGAGTTGTAGTGTTCAAAGTCCAGCATTGAAATCTGGCACCTGAGTTTATACATTGGATTTTTCAGTGTCCCCCAAAGACAAACAAGTGTAAGTGATAATGAATTAATAACATCAACTATCGTAGTCCAACTGCATAACCTTGCACTGTGAAGCACAAGGAAATAGTTGTGATTTATAATGCAAGCCTGAAGTGCAAGAGACATTATGGCTAATCACTTGACAACAGCATATATTCAATGCTAGGGAAGGGAAATAGAGCGGGAACAGGCATGTAGCAATAAGAGAAGGTGATATGATTGTATTATACCCTGCTCAAGCAAGAAATGAGAGACTAGAGTGTGGTTACTGGAAGCCTAAGTTAACTCTTGGCAGCTATCCACTAATATGGCCAAATCAGTGTTTCCTACGAATGTACCTTCTATTTAGCAATCTTGGTTGGCTTACACTGAAAAAGAAAAATGTGTTTTCTCATAACTTAATTATGTCCAGTATTTTTATTGCCTCCCAGACTGTATTATTCTATTAGGGCTGTCATAAGAAAATATCACAGACTGGGTAACATAAACATTATTTCTCATAGCTCTGGAGGCTAGAAGTCCATAATCACAGTGACAGTAGATTGAGTTTCTGGTGAGGGCTCTCTCCCTGGCTTACAGATGGATGCCTTCTTGCTGTGTCCTCAAGCAGCCGTTCCCTGAATGCAGGCTGAGAGAAAGAAAAAGCGAATTATCTGGTATCTTTTCTTGTAAGGACACTAACCTTGTTAGTTCAGGACCCCACCTTTGTGGCCTAAATTACTTCCGTTAGAGGCCTCATCTCAAAATACAGCCACAGTGGGAGTTAGGGCTTCAACATATGAATTGGTGTGGGGAGAGAAGGGCATGTGTTTTCAGTCCATAATACTGACCATGAGAAGACATAAGAAAAGTCTTATCACACCAGGACAAGAATTGGAACTAAGAAACGACATAAACTGAACCATGAATCCTGAGTTTTAGCAACCAGGTATACAGATTTTGACTTAGCAATAATAAAGATGACTCAATTTCCTTATCTTAAGCTGACACATTTAATTCAAAATTAATGATAGAACTTCTAAAAACTTAGTAATAATGTTTTAAATAATTAGATGGCAGATGCAGTGGATATTCCTTTAAAACCATATTGATCATTAATGTTTCTTTTTATATTTTCTAAATTCACACAACTTCTATATGTAATCAGTGTAAGTGAACAAAAAATGTTTCTTCCTGTAAAAGTGGGAAAGTTGTTTGTAGACTTTTTGTTTGTTATTTCTAATAATTAACAAGTGACATTGATTGATAAGTGGAAAATAAAGTGAAGAAGTGAAAAATTCCATCTGGTTCCCAGAGCATATAATGTTGAACAAAGTAACCAATATTAACAAATCTTAACAAAACATAATTTATCTTTTTTTTTTTTTTTTACTGTTCTTTATTAATAAGCCCTTGGAATTTGAACACAAATTCTTTTCTAAACTCTCTAAACCTCTTTTTTCTTAAAGTCAAACTTGGACAGCTCAAGATTATACAAATTTGATTTGACTAGAAGGAGAAAGAACAACTGATAAAAATCTATTTTACCAGTTCAAGGAAACCAGAACAGTGATGTATCACCAGATGGTAAATGGATTAATGTCACCTCTAATGATGTTTACTATTTTCAAATCCATGTTTTTGCAATTTTTGTTATTTGCCTTTCCACCTATTTCATTTGTTGTAAAAATTTATTAGTCACCACTCTAACATCTGCTTTTCCTATTCTATTATTTTAATGCAGATTTGCAGGAGCACTAAAAATCAGTTTCATAGTTAAAAGAGGAGATATTGAAATAGATCATACAATCAAATGCTTGGTAGTAAAATAAAGAAATAGAAATAATGCTGGAAGGATGAAGGCTGGTGTTGGGGAGATTTGCTGAGTAATAGGTGGACACACAATATCACTGCATTTTTCTTTTGATTTCTGCTTATATCTGTTTTTCTTTGATAGGAGGGTTTGCTGTCTTAATACTATTGTGTTGATTATTGCCACTGTAATATTATCTCTATGATTTTATCATGAAGTGTTATGGATCCTATCTGTACTTTAGGTAGTTGACAGAAGTTACACAAGTACATAGATCTTAGATATTTGGCACTCTGGAAATTCAAGTTAGTTTCTGTGTAAGATCTTTGAAAGAATAATATTTCCATTTTCTGAAATAGAGACTATCAGATTGGGAAAAATGAATTATAGTATACTTCTTTAAAATATCATAGAATATTTCTCCACCTAGTCCATCAGTTATATAAGAGTCAGTCTTTATTTTTCTAGATGTTTCAAATGTTGCGATTCTGGATTGAAATTATTTTTTACAGAATTAAAGAATATATGTCATCTATAGATTTATTCTTCTTCAGCAGCAGGTATATGCTCACCCTTTCTTCATTCCACTTGGTAAATGACCCTGTAAGTCACTGCCTTAGCATCTAACAGTTTTGAAGATCAGTTAAAAACAAGGATCCTTTCCACCTGTAGACGACTAATAGATATAAGAGAGTCAAGAATAATGGTTCTCCTTCCTTGGAAATTCAATTGCTTTCTGCTTCTTGGCCAGTTCACTTCATCCTAAGTGATGTCATGTTTTAACTCTAGGCTAAGACAAGTTTGAAATAGGTGATGGCCAGGCATGGTGGCTCACGCCTGTAATCCCAGCACTTTAGGAGGCTGAGGCAGGCACATGACCTGAGGTCAGCTGTTCGAGATCAGCCTGGCTAACATGGTGAAACCCCACCTCTACTAAAAATACAAAAATTAGCCGGGCATGGTGGTGGGCGTCTGTAATCCCAGCTACTTGGAGTCTGAGACGGGAGAATTGCTTGATCCCGGGAGGCAGAGCTTGCAGTAAGCTGAGATTGTGCCACTGTACTCCAGCCTGGGCGACAGAATGAGACTCTGTCTCAAAAAAAAAAAAAAAAGAAAAGAAACGAAATAGGTGATGAATGCTTATAGCAAATATTACTTTCTACCTGGAAGTTCAACACACAATAGAAAAATTTTGGTAGAAAATATCTAAAAAACAGGCAAAATTTAGAGACAATATTGCACTTGTATATACAAGAGGAAAATATAAAAATGCTGAAAAACTTATATTACATGCAAATATAGCAAAGTTAATGGTCTCTTCTATGATTCTCTTTTTTCAGGAAATACTATTTTAGGGGGAACAGTTAACTCAATTGGTCCTATTACAATTCATTCTCACTCCTAAATCCTCCCTAGAATGTTAAAGAAATATATATTTTTCTGATTATGAAGGAAACAATTGTTGACTGAATTAGGGATGAGGGATTTATTCTTCTATAATAATTATAAGAGATGGCTTATCATAACGAATAACTTTCAGGAGTTTTTACTGGCATTATATTCTTACTATCTTTCCAAGGTCAAAAATTTAAAATGAGAAATATATGCATATGTATATATGTACAGAATATATTTACACATAAATATTTATGTGTGTGGGTGTTTGGGTTAGTTACTACAACTCACATATTTTCAACAGATAAAAATATGTCTTCATATATTTATAAAATCTTTCTATATATATATTTTTCATCATATATAAACAAACTCCTTAGAGTATTAGAATGGACTTTATGCACATAGCAAGTCCACAGAAAGTAATTCATGTTCATTGGCAAGCTAGTTTGCATATGGAAAAAGTGGGAAGACTAGGAATATTTGCATTAGCAGATTCCAGGTGGTAACTACTTGGATAAATCAGATGAAATTTTCAATGCACATTTTTCATGAGCTGAATGGCCAGATCCCAGAAGAAGATATTCTGAGAGACAAAACATTTTCATCAGGGTTGAAAATATTGAGAAAGAATTAAAAATGCCAAGTAAATTTACAACAGTTGTTTCAATTAGCCAAAGCCATCTGAAACCTCTTTGCAAACAAGAAAATAAAAACACATGGACATATTCCCCTCTCTCTCACTTACATTTTCAAATTGTAGAACTATTACTCAGTGAGAAAGATTCAAATGTTAAAAGAAGGTAGAGTTTTCAGTTCACCTGGAGTTCTAAGAAAAGTTACATTAAAAATACCAGTAGAGTTATCTACTGCTATACTACTATAGTATCCTTTTCACAATAAAGCCCTAAAAGCAGCCAATGTTTGGGATTATTTTGGCACTAGTAGATGCATTTAATTAAATGTGTTATTTTCAATGGTATTTTTTGTTTACAAGCCTAAAATATATTATGTCCAAAACAGAAAATGAACAGCTGTATACATGTAAGGGTGTGTATATATATAGTTTAAGTATCATTGGCTATTTTTCCTCTATTTTTTCTGAGACAGGATCTCTGTCACCCAGGCTGCAGTGCAGTTGTGTGATCATGGCTGACTGCAGTCTGGATTCCCTGGGCTCAAGCAATCTTCCCTCTTCAGCCTCACCAGTAGTTGGGACCACAGGCACATACCACCATACCTGGCTAATTAAATTTTATTTTATTTTTTTAAAGAGACAGAGTCTCCATATGTTTTCCAGGCTGTTCTTGAACACCTGGTCTCCAGCGAACCTTCTGCCTAGCGAGGCTTCTCAAAGTGCTAAGATTACAGGTGTGAGCCACTGTGCCCAGCCCCTCTCCTCTTGAATGTTAGGATTTCAGTAGTTTTAACAATCTTCATAATATGCCAGTTTATTTGGCTATCAAATATATTAAAATATTTCTTCGGCTTTAGCTATTATTCTTCCATAATAATAAATGCAATTATTATTGTACCTATGGAAGAAGGGTCTCCAGCATGATTTATACGAAACATAAATTATCATCAATGCTAACTCTAAATAAGCATTGTGCAATTTCCTGAACATCACCAAGTTTATTTTTATATATTTAATATAGCAGGGATTGATTTTGAATAACTATAGCATTAATATTTGAAACCTGAAATGAATCTTTGAAATTAACTAGTACAGAAGTTAGCAAACTTCAGGTCACATCTGCCCAGACAGGTGAGCAAGCATCGAAAAATAGAATCTTTAATTCATAAGTACATGGATGAATTGTATCATATAAGTACTACTAAATCTATTATAACAGTAAAACGGAGGATCTCATTTTTATAGTAAAATGTCCAATACAGGCCGGGTGCGGTGGCTCACGCCTGTAATCCCAGCACTTTGGGAGGCCCAGGCGGGTGGAACAGGAGGTTAGGAGATCGAGACCATCCTGACAAACATGGTGAAACCCCATCTGTACTAAAAATACAAAAAATTAACCAGGCGTGGAGGTGGGCGCCTGTAGTCCCAGCTACCCGGGAGGCTGAGGTAGGAGAATGGCGTGAACCCGGGAGGCGGAGCTTGCAGTGAGCTGAGATCCGGCCACTGCACTCCAGCCTGGGTGACACAGCGAGACTCCGTCTCAAAAAAAAAAAAAAAGTCCGATACAAACAAGCCTATTTTAACACCGTTCTTTAAGAGTTTAGGGAATGGAAGTGGGCAAAAACAAGAGAGTACAGGCCATGTCACTAGTGACATGCCATAACATAAAGCCCTGATTGTCCTGTGATGTTGAGGAACTGGATGGAACTACAGATACCGAGATGACATGATAATGAAGATGATAATGGTGGATAAGGTAATAACAATAATGGTCACTTATGATGTCTTTTGTTGTTCTGGGAACTTTCTATACTTTATCTCATTAATACAATCACCCTATGAGGTAGGTGATTTTTTAGAACAAGGGGAGGTAAAACTCAGAGAGATTGAATAACTTGCTGTAGGACACGTAGCAAAGTAAACATTGACATTGAAAGTCAAATTTGGCCTAAATTCAAAGCCAGTGATTAAACAACGACAACAAGAACAACAAAACCCTATGAGACACAGGACTTTTCTGCTTGAGAGTTATATTATAAAATAAGGTATCTTAGAAATCTGAAATGGATTTCTATCTTCCTAGGGGAAAGTGACCTACAAAGGAGAACATAAAAGAGTGATTTTCAGTCATCTTTGATACCCTCTAAATAGTGCGTAAGATCAATTCTATAACTTTCTTTCTGTAAGTATTATTATTGGCATATAAAACAATATCAGAGCATATGATATACTTAACATCTAAGCGCACCTCGCTTGCTACAACAGAATGAGTGAGGCCTTAGGGCAAATACAATCCATGATCACATGATCAGCTGTCACAAAGTTTTGCTCTTAGTGGGGAATGAGATGGAATCCTTTCTTTGGTAGTGAAGGTATGATGGCATAGATTCTTACACCTGCCTGTAACGGGAGGTCTACATTTAAGAGAAGATTGGTCAGGCTGGGGATGGAAATAGGGACCCCCGGAGACAGAACTCTGTGTAGTCATTAACAAACTGGTCATATGACTCTGGATTTTTAAGTGTGCTATTTTCATGATAACTAATGTTTCCATCTTAGATCATTCCATTTTTCTTTTCGAACATACAATGACTGGAATTAAGTTGTGACACACTTACCAATGTTGCAAATGAAGTGCTATAAGTGTGAAGTACGTTGGATAACTAATTTAAAATCCAAAAATATCTTAACTGAAGAGAGCATCAGACCAAAACTAACAAGATAAAATGTAATGCAAACACACACCAGCAAATTTAATTGACATTGTGTTTTTACTGCTTCTTGCTCATGGAAAGGAATGCTATTAATATTTTTATTATTTAATCTGGTCAACATAGTAATATTTCTCTTAATTATAAAATGTTAGTAAATTACTTGGTGTTTTGTAAATATATGACCATGTAATCTTCAAATACCAATGTGCTTATGTCTTTCTTTGTGATATCTAGAACTTTCATATGTGTCATGGCTTATTCTGCATTGTCTGGGATTTGCCTGTCAATGACAAAGTATATCAATAATATACTGAAAATTAGGCTTGTTTTCTAACAAATAGATGATAAAATCAGATTTTTGCAGTCATTAGTACATTATCTGTGTAAGGGTCATGTATGACATTAAAAAGCAAAACAAATAAAAAAATACATTCAGAGAGATAGTCTAGAGATGTTTTAATCAAAGCAGTATGGACCACAGACCAGTCTGTGAACTTAGCATCAGTCTCTAAATATGTAAGTACAGAAATGAGAGCAGATGTTTAGAAATTTTACAGCAATTTGACAGAGTAATTTTATGTCTTTTGAGTCTAATAATAAAACATGTGATCTTGCATTTTGTAGAGCTTTGTTTTTTTGTGTTATTCTTTCAGTAACTCTTTTTTTATATATTTTACAAAAATGTCAGTCTGTAAAAATAGAGAAAATAAGTTGGTCTTGTTGGTTTGAGAATTACTTTTATATGAGGGAAAGAAATATGAGGATGGTGGTTGAGTTAGATGAATTTCATGTTTCAGTTTTCTTTTCTTTTTTTTTTTTTTTTTTTGAGACGGAGTCTCGCTCTGTCACCCAGGCTGGAGTGCAGTGGCGCAATCTCGGCTCACTGCAAGCTCCGCCTCCCGGGTTCACGCCATTCTCCGGCCTCAGCCTCCCGAGTAGCTGGGACTACAGGCGCCCGCCACTGCGCCCGGCTAATTTTTTTTTCTATTTTTAGTAGAGACGGGGTTTCACCATGGTCTCGATCTCCTGACCTTGTGATCCGCCCGCCTCGGCCTTCCAAAGTGCTGGGATTACAGGCGTGAGCCACCGCGCCCGGCCTCAGTTTTCTTTAAGCTATGCATGAAAGCTCCTACTGTAAACTATAGTACTACAGTTTGGGACACCCTGTGTTGCACTGCAATCAAATAATCAACTTATTGAGAATAGAGTTAGAAAGGGTGCATACAAATTCAAAACCCAGAATCCCAGGTTGGGTTTCTCAGCTCTGTGTGTGTGTGTGTGTGTGTGTGTGTGTGTTTCTGTGTGTGTGTGTGTGTGTGTGTGTTTCTGTCTTTTCTTTGCATGTGTTTTGCTAAGCCTCTTTCTCAGTTCTACCCAAACATTGACAATACCCAAGATGTGACTTTAGACATATTGAGGGCCAAATTTTTAGAGGATGTGAAGGACAGGACAAAAATAATAGCTTCCTATTGTGTTTAGCCTGTGTCCATTATTAAGCCACCTCAGTAACAAAAAGGGATTTATGGAATTGTTGACTTCTCTCCTTTGAACCCATGGTGTATGGCATGAAAGACATTTACATGAGACATTTGCCCATGGATGTCCATGAATGAATCTTAACAATATTCCTAATTTCTAGTGTGCCAGTTATAACTCCCCTTTCTTTTTTCCCCACTACTAGAAGTAGTATATATTGGATTTCAAGAGATATAAAATATGTTCCTTGTTCTTTCTTTTCTTTTTTTTTTTTTTTTTTTTTTGAGATGGAGTCTCACTCTGTCACCCAGACTGGAGTGCAGTGGCATGATCTTGGCTCACTGCAACCTCCACCTCCTGAGTTCAAGAGATTCTCCTGCCTCAGCCTCCTGAGTACCTGGGATTACGGGTGTGCACCACCATGGCTGGCTAATTTTTGTATTTTTAGTAGAGACAGGATTTCACCATGTTGGCAGGCTGGTCTCAAACTCCTGACCTTGTGACCTGCCCACTTCAGCCTCCCAAAGTGCTGGGATTACAGGCGTGAGCCACCGCACCGTCCCAAAATAAGTTACTTTTTAGATTCATTTTAAGTAAGTAATTCCTTAGCTTTAGATATTTAACTGTGAGGTTATTTTTTTCAACTCACAAATTACTATGATGGCACGACACTGTAGTAGTTTCCTGCTCATTAAATATAGAGGACACACTCAGACATAAACACGCAGGTTTGGTGTGTACACATATAACAAACAGATTTTTTATAAAGACGCACAGGGTAGAAAGTGATTTTACAGTTCACCTAGATCAACTCTTTTATGTGAAAGATGAAAAAAATCAAGGATTTACTGACAGAAATACAACGATTTGCATATTCATTCTGTGTATCAGCAGAACAGCGCATGCCAGTTCTGTTTTTTAAAATTAATATTAATCACACACACATTTATGCACAATGCTTATCCACAATACAATAATTATTTCTAAATGTAATATATACACATTTACATTTTAAGTCATTTTATATGCCAGAATCAGATATCTTGTGACTTAAGAATAATAATTTAAAATATTTCCTATTCTTTGATAGAAAAATAATCATTTGATAATTCTTACATTTTCAATAACTGAAAGAGATATATACAATTTATAATTTTGCTAATGGATATGGAAACCAGTAGTCATTTGTGGTCCTTGGGTGCAATGAAATGAGGCCGTTCAATTTGGAATGTGTTATAAGGATCTAATGAACTCCAGAGATAAAAGTCATAATAATAAAACAAATCTCAGATACTTTTTTTATTTTTTTATTTTTTTGAGACAGAGTATCGCTCTGTCGCCCAGGCTGGAGTGCAGTGGCCCAATCTTGGCTCACTGCAAGCTTGGCCTCCCGGGTTCACACCATTCTCCTGCCTCAGCCTCCCGAGTAGCTGGGACTACAGGTGCCCGCCACCACACCTGGGTAATTTTTTCTGTATTTTAGTAGAGTCGGGGTTTCATCGTGTTAGCCAGGATGGTCTCAATGTCCTGACCTCATGATCTGCCCACCTCGCCTCCCAAAGTGCTGGGATTACAGGCGTGAGTCACTGCGCCCGACCAATACTTTTTATATTAGTTTTCAAGTCAAAATGACAATATATTGGATATATTTATTGAAATAAAATGTATGCTTGAAATTAATTTTACCTTTTGTTTAACTAAATGTGACAACTGGAAAAAATCTATATTTTTTCAATGTCTCATACAATAATTTTATTGAACAGCACTGGTTTTGATTTATCTTTCCTCCTTATCTCTATAAGCAATTTCAATTCTGATAATAATGCCCAGCAGAGACTTTATCTGAGAAACTAAGCTAAGTCAGAGAAAAATTCTGGGTCAGAGTTTGGGAAGTTTTTGTCACACAGAATATTAAATGACTAGCAAGTCAAGACCCACTATGCCTTTGTAACTATCATCTAACATTATAACCACACCCCACAAATTGAGTTTTGAACAGTTTTAACTAAGGTAAAAAGCCAATAGAATTTTGACCTTAAAATAGGTTAATTCTATATGATAGCATTTTACAAGAATACAAAAATATGCCATGGTCTTGTGAAACCTTCTTATGCTTGTGTTGAGCTGCATGTTTTTCTATCCACAACCAAATCACACTGCCTTGATAAATGCTCACTACAAATGAACTTGGATAATTTTATAGTAATAGGCATAGCATTATTACTTTTTTAATGTGCCAAATTGTTTTACTTCCCGATGTGCTACCTCATTCTAGATTCTTTGGTAATTACATTTAGGTGAAATTTAGTTTTGTTGATAGTTCCAAAATTTTTGTAAAGTTCTGTGGATATTTTTAAAATAATAAATGTATCCAATCATAAAGATCTTTTTCAATGTGTTGTGCCAGAAAAAGTTGATAGAGAGGCAGAAGTACTAGATTCCCACGGTGGCTTTTACTTGCTTGCCATTTGTGGCAGTGGCCTTCATCATTAACTAAGACTGAAGTAGGTGTCCTTAAGGCCCTTCTGATTCTATCTAGTGTTTTGAGATTCTAGTTTGGGATTTATTAATAAAGTATAATGTTTCTATGTGCTTTTTATTTGTCACAGGAACTGTTGTATCTCCAATATCTAGATCAGAGTCTGACATATTAAAATGTATCTTTAAATTTGTTTAATTAAAATGTCAAAGTAATTTTTCTACAACAATTCTAGATGATTAACCTATCATATTTTTTTATACAAGCATGCCCCACATAATGACATTTCAGCCAATGATGGACTGCATGTATGATGGACATCCCATAAGATTATAATAGGGTATTTTTACCATATCTTGTTTTATGTTTAGATATGTTTAGATGAACAATACTTACCATTGTATCGCAATTGTGTACACTATGCAGTACACTAACCTGCTGCTCAGGTTTGTAGCCTGGGAGCAGTAGGTTATAACTTATAGCCTGGGTGTGTACTGGGCTATGCCACCTAAGTTTGTGTAAGTACACACAATAACAATCACACAGTGATGTAATTGCTTAACATGGTATTTTAAAAATCATAACTCTACCTATAACTGTATTTTAAATATATATTTTTGATAATTTAAAATCTAAATGTTTCTATTTTACGATATGGTTTGGCTGTGTCCCCACCCAAATCTCATCTTGAATTACAGACCTTATAATCCCTGTGCGTCGTGGGAGGGACACAATGGGAGGTAATTGAATCATGGGGACAGGTTTTTCCCATGCTGTTCTTGTGATAGTGAATACGTCTCATGAGATCCAATGGTTTTATAAAGGACAGTTCCCCTGCACACACTCTCTTGCCTGCCACCATGTAAAACATGCCTTTGCTCCTCCTTTGCTTTTTGCCATGATTGTGAGGCCTCCCGAGCCATGTAGAATTATGAGTCCATTAAACCACTTTTTCTTTAAACTTTACCCAGTCTTGGGTATTTCTTCATAGCAGTATGAAAATGAACTAAAACATTTTATTCCTATATATTTCAATTATGTGTACTCACAATTTAATGTTGAATTACATTTTAAAAATAAATTTCAAATTTTAAATCTAATTATTTATTTTTGTATTATTTTAATGACAAAATAATACCTTGAATTTATGTGACCTTCTGAGGAGGGGGACAGAAGACAGGTTCATCAGATATGTCTGCTTGGAGAGTATTGAGTGGGTCTATTTCAAAACATCATTTAATTCCTGCCTGAATACTAAAGGATTAGTTTATAATACACATACATAAATCCTTTCTCCCACCAGAAGGCCGTGAGTTTCAGTTTCTTCACCTTTTATGTATTTACCAGAGAGCAAAAGTAACAATTTCAGAAATTTATCTTATGCTTAGGTGTAATTACTTAGAATTCATGAATAATTACTTAGAACCCAGTGAAAAATCTCTGTGAAATGAAGCTTCCAGCAGCAAGCTTGTTGAATTATGCCCCTCTTTTGCTTCTCTAGCGCTGCTACCCATTGCCTAGTATGTGGTATCTGACCTCTAGATAACAACTAAGTTAATTATCAATGTTTGAAGCTTTGCTAATAAAGTGAAAAAGGTACTGTTTGTGTGGAATTAGTGATTCCAACAAGTGTCTTTTGGTGGTTCAAACCGGACATTGTAATTCAAACAGCCGCTTTACTGCAGCTAATAAGTTAACAGCAACCATGATAATTTCCTCCACCCTCTTGGACATATATAGATCAATTCAGGGCCTGACGGTGTTAGGGAAAGAAACAATTCTTGTTATTGCATCCCCTGGGAAGTCAGTTGTGTAACTAAGAAAAAATAAAGATCAAATTGTTGTTGGTGACCAACCTACAAACGAAGATGAATCCGCCCCATAAGGTGTACGTCAGCATGAAGGGTAGAAGGAGACTCTGACATAAAACAACGCACAACCCTCCCCATGTCTGTTCTCCTTTTTATGTGAGCTAACATGCCTTTCCTTTATTTTACACCAATTTGATTTGAGGTTTCTTTCTTTTTTTTTTTTTTTTTGTAAAGTACACACTAACTGTTGAACTCAGTATATAATTTCTACAGAAATGGAGGGCTACCACTCAAAATGAACTCTGACCACTTATTCTTTGTTCAGTGTGAGGGCAATTTATCTTCTTAGAAAACCTGAAACACTGATGCAGAGGAGTGGGAAAGCCTGCAGTTGGCTAGGCTTTGGACATCAGGAACAGTCAGTAGTTGATACTACTGCTTGGGTTGGCATTTAAAGCAAGTATGGGGAAGAATGAGATACTAGCTTGTATTTCATGTATTAATGAAGCAATAGAAAGTTGAGAAAGAACTGTAGGTAACTGCCTCTAGCCTTTTGGACATACTGTCCCTCGTGTTATTAGAGAATAATCATCCCTATTCAACTGCAGTTATTGAATAAATTTCAGTAGTTAACATTTCTGCTATTTCCCTTTTTGGTGTTTTGGTCACATCATAGTTCTTAATAGCCTGTGCTTGTTTTTATTCCTTAAGGCTGCCAAACATACAATTTTTTTCTGCAGGTTATCTTGCTGGCAAACACCTATTCATTCCTCAAGACCCTGCTCAACTGTTAGCGCTTCTGTCAAGTCTTCTTTGAATTAGACTTCACCCCATACATTTCCAGTAACAATAATATTTATTTTTAGTGTTTTCATAGCAATTCCTGGGGGACTTTAAAAGAACCTCATTGTATCTGTATTATTAGTTTATTTGTGTGTTGCTTTTCAATATAGGGTGATATCCTAAACACAGGAATTATACTATTTTTATTTTTACAGCTCCAGCACCTGATATAGTGGCTGATAATGGGATCAATGTCAATATATGGATTTTTTAAAAAAATTATGGAGAAATATTAATGATTTGATGAATGAATAACAGTAGTAACAGAATAGAGTTTTTCCTTTTCTTTCTACAGCACAGACCTCAATTTGGATGATGATATTCAAATGTCATTAGTTTTGGCACCTTTGACAAAATGAATAGCCTTTAAATTTGTTACATAATTTTCAAACATTCCAAAATACTTGGAGTTAAATATCATCCAATAAAATAATTTGAGCAGCCTTTAGCTATATTCAAGAACAAATATGTAGCAAAATGTCTGCATTGCCAAAGAAACTACTAATATTCCTAAGCAACTCTGTAACCATATGTTGCTCTGCGAACCCAATCCAGAATGTTTCTGCTCTACAATTCCAGGGGCTGCAAACCTTTCCATCTATAAAGTAAGAATAAGAAAGCTTCCAAAGTCTCAGCTTGCTTTATGGTTATGTGTCCATAGTGTTTCAATATTGGTAGGACTTGATGATCTGAAGGAGTTTTCAAAAGCATATTTTCAATTTTTTCCCATCCTCAATATCATAGGCAGTGATGCCTAAATTTGTACTCTTTATTGTACTTCATCTTATTTCCCATTGAAAAGCTATTTGCATCAAAGCAGAATTCTTCAAAACAAGATATCAAAATGAGATATCTTGTTTATGATGATATAATCATTTCCTTAGAAACCAATTATGATGTAAACATGACTGTGGCTTCAGGTAGCAGAATGAACAGCAGAAAGTGTTGAATTCTAACCAAGATTTTTGTTTGTGCATTGTTATATTTAGAAACCAGAAAAAGACTAGAAAAATGCAGCATATGTGTTGAGGAAAAAATTACTTACATCCTAGAAAAAATATTTTAAATAATTATTTTAGGATGTAGCTTTATAAATATTTAGATTTATGGCTCAGGTAGCTTTGATGACTGACTGCATTGGGAAATAGAATGGAAGCTTTGTCATTCTAAGCCACTTAGTAACATTTCAGATGCAGAGTTTGCAGACAAATTGTCTAGTACAACCCTTCATTTTCCACAAGAAGAAATGAAATCCTAGAGAGGGTAAACAGCTCGATCTAGGCTAGACAAGGAGGTAGTGGTAGAGCCAGAACAGAAACCAAGCCTGTTTAGGACTTTTTTTTTTTTTTCCTGTCAGTTTTCTGAGTTTAAAATATGGTAAGATACATTTGCATAAAACTTTTCCATATCCAAATCATTTAATGCTAAAAATCTGAATGTTTCCATTTTAGTATAAATGTGAAACATGTAAATCAAAGACTAAAGCACAGCTCAAAGCTTTACATTATCTAAATACATATGAAGAATTTGTTCCTACAATATGTCAATATGTGTTTCCATTAGCCTGAAGACTGAAATATTCTTGACATTAGCAAACTACAAAATATTATTTGTAGGAATCAGGAGAGGCTTTTGCATCCTAGTTGCATAATTCCCATGTAAATTTACTTATTTTCACCATGCTGGAGAAGAATAAATAGTATAATTCAAATAGTCAAAGCAAGAAAATGTTGCATTACCTATATGCATATGTGTGTATGTATATATTATATATACTTATATGCTATGTATTTTGTATTTAGTTTTTGAGTGTGTGTGTATGTTTATAATCACACAAAATAAAGGGCAGTGTACATATCGTTTTGTTCAAGTATACTTTTGGCTCCACAATTTTTAGCTTAGGCACTGTTTTATAAATAGTTATCAGTTAAAATTATTATATGAATCTGCTATATTATTATACTTCTAACTGTGTAGAAGAGACTCTAAAATAATCTAAACAAGACTCTATAAATATAATGTAATTGTTTTTATTTTTGATGAGCACCTGTTCATCTTTTCTAGAAAAGGTCATGCCTCTTTATCAGTGAGGTGATATATCTCCTTTTTAAAATCCTTCATATATGGTATTCCTTTACTCACTTTATAGATGAAGTATGTAAAATCCTATACAATTTGCCATCTCTAACTGGGAGAATTGATGATTATATATTTAGCTACATGTACACACATGCACCCATACACACACACACAAACATACTCATTTCATTATTCATCAAGAGAAAAGAAATAAAATGAGGTAGTTTATTTTTTCAGTTTAAAAGCATCTACAGACTGAGCATTTGATTACTTCCCTCTAGGGGCCCATAAGGTAGAATTTACATGTTGATACATATTTATAACTGTGTTATCCAGGTTTTAATATTATTAGGTTTTAGTTAACCTCAAAGAGTAAGTGTAAGTCTATCTACAAAGATGATAGCAAAGATTCTTGTCTTTGCTTCTGGCTTTAGGCTCAAGAGGAACTTTTTATTTTATTTTTTATTTTTAGCCTCCTGCTATTTTAGAGAGAGGCTATGTATGATTTTCACAAATGCGTATAATAATAGAAAATAGTACCTGTCTCGGAACTCTGCACATGGTACTCCCTTGGCAGCAAGAGTCTTTGGCTTCATTAAGGAATACAAATCGGTATGGCCCACTGTTTTGAAATCCGACATGAAAAATAAGATGCATGTATACGCCTAAAATGGATTTAAGCAGATTCAGCAACCAGCCTCCTACAAAAGTTCAATTAAATATTCAAATTTCAGTAGCCCTTAAATACTTGTATCATATTGGAAATGGGTTGTTGTGGTTCTTGAGTAGGTTTATGCTTTTATTGCATCCTTTGTTGCATGTTGTGTGATTAATGGATGGTTTTCAAATTAAGTCATCAAAAGATATTACATAAGTCTTAGGAAAACAGAGTTTGTAGTCTTTTGAAAGGATAGTAATATCTATCTTTTTTTTCTTTCTGCTGTTGATGTGATTGATTTATTTTTAGCAAAAGAGAATTTCAAAGTATGTATTTAAATCCTCCTGAAACTCTTGTTCTCTGGGCATAGGGCAATATTTTAGTTACTGAACTGAAATCCTTCCAGTGAAAATATACTCCTGAATTCTAGCCAGTCCCTTACAGTATCTGAGAAAATTGTGGAAAAATTCAAAATATCAGGACTACTTGAATTGCCTGTTGTATCTCATGTTTTCCAATTAGTATCAAAGCCAGGTTAATAATCATGTCAAAAATGGAACCAACTGGAAATAAACTTAATTCTACCCTTCCTAATGTCTCATTTTAGTTGACCAGCTCATTATTATTTTACTTCTAATGATTTTTAGGTGTTTTCAAAGTAAAAGACATGCATTTTCTCTGTCATCATGAATAACATTTCAGAATATTTAAAGGAGGGGGTGTATGGCACATACCCTTGGGCAGAATCTCTCTGACTGTGACTTTGTGCTTCTGCTTATTCTCTTCCTGCCTCAAAAGTAGCTGCAGCTCATCAGGACTCTATACACAGTAATTGGTGAAATCTTTTTGGAATCCTTCAGGCTGTATAAATGTCAAATGTTGCTGCTATTGCTGTTATTAATGGGACTTTTGGTTGAGAGAGAGAAGGAAAGAATAGCTTGATTGTATTAACATGCATTGCCTACGTATTGACTGCAAAGAAAAATTGTATCTCTAGGAAGAAAGTTAAATTTCCATGATTAAGTATGCAATCGAGAGACAGCAATCTGGCTAAATAGAAAGGAATGATTTGCTCTTTAACAAGCGGTTAGTTCTACCTGGAAGGGAAAATAACTGTCTCCGCTTTATAAATCTGCCCCTTGTTTAGTGCTTCGTGGACTACATAAGGGTGCACCACACAAAAAGGAGTCTTCCCAAACCCTGCAATTTCCTCATTTTATCCTCCTGTATCCATTGAATATATGTGAGACCCCCCCGCCCAGAATACAATATATGAGGCATACATAAAATGAAAGAAGAAAAAGTACTGTTTTACTTTATTTATTTTTTTTTACAAAAAGAATATACAACTGGCTTCTTTCCTTCCAGGAATCCTTCAACCTTTCCTATCTTTGTGGCATCCATTCAACATGTGTCAACACTAAGTGGACTCTGGCAGACTCTTTAATGGGGACATGTCGTGTCTTTTGTCAGGAGAGAAAAGAAACACTCCCCCGTATTACTGTACTATTCTCTGCAGGAAATGAAGGTGAGAAAAATGAAGGCCAGGTCAAAACCATCTATGTATTGTGACACATGCCTCTGCTTTTGTGCACTTTAGGATGATTACACATTACACTGGATAGCACTTAATTATTTAAAGTGACTTTTACCTTATTGTTATAGCCAGTGTATGATTGAGTCCTTGCTGGGAATGCCAAATTCTTCTGTTCCTGAAAGAAAGGACTGAGTTTAGATGTCAAGTAGAGATGGCAGATTGTAATTTGACAGGGAGAGAGGAACTAGGCAGTACTCCAGTGAGGCCAACCTCACTGGCTAATTCTGCAGAAACCGAGTACGGGCAGTCTCCTTTAAGAGAGGAGGTGATGGAATCATCTGGACCTTCAGTAATCACGTATTCATCATTTAGATCTTGGCAATGTGGTATAGTGAGAGCTATCATTTTATACAAATTTTAGGTAGAATTTGTACTCTAAAGACTGATGATTAGATGTAGGTACTCCAGTGAACTACCAAGAGAAGCTGAATAATTAATTTAACTTCCCCGAGTCTCATTTTCTCTTTATATAAAAAGGAAGTTTTAACATCTACCTCAGAGTTTTATTAAGATTAAGTGAAGCTAATGTAAGTGGAAGCGCCCACATAATGTGCTTAGTGGGTAAATGATAAACATCAGTTCCCTTCTCTTTCAGCTTGAAATGCCATTATGGTCTCTGTAATGGCCACTTAGAAGCAGGGACCAACTCACCGTGAAAGAGCAGTGACCAGCCGTGGCAGTGTGGCAGAAGTGACAGCCACATTTTATATTGGTTCATATGTTGTAAAAAGGCATAATTATCTTTACTAGTTCTCTCTGTGGCCAAGAGGAGGATACTAGGAGCAGCTGAGTAGATAGACAACACTAACAAGAAATAATGAATACAATTTGAGTTCTGACTGGTGGCAATTTTACTTTGGGTCTCACCCACGGAGACATGTTGACATTTCTAATAATGTAGCACTTTGACTTGCAGGCCTACTTAGAAATATGTATGGGGTACTTCGATTAAGAAGACTATTAGCATGATGAATAATGTCTGTAACGTTCATGAATTTAGATGAGTAATAATAGAATAGGAAAACAGAGCTTGGTTGGGGTACATATTTAAACTGGGGGAAGATTTCTAGTAGTGGAAAGATGAATCCAGAGATTTGGGATGATGGATTTTTGTAAGCTGCCTTATCTGCTACCTATTTTACATATGAATCAAACTGTTTAGGAAGGAATGAAAAGAGTTTCCTACTTTATATTTAATTTTTCATTTTAATTTTAATAACAAAAAATTTTTAATCTACTTTTTAAAATTTTCGATTTTATACTAATATTCTATACATGTTAACAGCTTTAGTGAGGTTTAATACAGTAAAATTCACAAATCAGAAATATATAATTCTATAATGTTTTATAAATATATGGAATTGTGCAATCATTACCACCATCTGGTTTTAAGATATTTCAATCAACCCCCAAATTTCCCTCATCCCTTTTGCAGATACCTCCCATTACTACTCCTTGCAACTATAGATTTATTTTCTGTCTATAAATTTTCCTTTTTTGGACATTCCACATTTATTAAGTCAGACACATATAGTCTTTTGCATCTGGTTTCTTTCACTTAATATAATATTTTTGAGGTCCATCCATCTAATAGCATGTATCAGTAATCCATTTCTTTTTATTGCTTAATGGAATTTTATTTTTATGGTTATATCACATTGTATCAATTCTTGGGCTATTATGAATCATGCTGCTATGAACATTGTGTAGATGTATTTGTGTAAGTACATTTTTACTTGTCTTGGGTAGATTTTAAGAGTGGAGTTTCTAGGTCATAGGGTAAGTTTATGTTTAACATTGTAACTGCCAAAATACTTTCTAAAGGAGCTTTACCATTTTACATATTTATTGGCAATATATGAGCATTCCAGATTTGCATATCCTTGCTATCATTTCATATTATCTGTCCTTTTTGTTAGGAGTTGTGCTGTGGTATTTCACTGTATTTTTCATTTGCATTTCTCCAATGATAAAAGATGCTGAACATTTTCATGTGCCAGTTGGCTATTCATATATCTTCTTTGTCAAATGTCTATTCAAAATATTTGGTTATTTTATAATTATTCACCTTTTTCCAGATTACATATCTGATGAATGATTTTAAAAATATATTCTCTCAGTATGTTGCTTACCTTTTTATTTCCTCCATTTAAATTAATTACTTAATGTATTTATTTTTACTTTTCTCCTACCCTTGGAAATCATTCCTTGTCTTCTGAAGCACAGAGTTTTTAAATTTTTATGAAATCAAACTTATTATTTTTTTATCTTATTGATTGGGGCTTTTGGTTCTGTATCTAAGGACATTCACCCAACCCAAAATAATAAGAATTTTCTCTTACGTTTTTGTCTAGGATTTTAAATAATTTTAATGCTTATAATTAGGTGTATGATTGATGTCATCTTAATTTTTACATATGGTAAAGTAAAAAAGTAAAAGACTAAGTTATTTGTTTGTAGATATACCATTATGCCAGCACTATCTTTTGAAAAGACTAACATTTTGACATTGAATGCTTTGATACTTTTATGAAAAGTCAATTGAACACACAAACATATAGACCAATAGAACAGAATAGAGAACCCAGAGATAAACTCGCAGATTTATAACCAACTGATTTTCAATAGGGTACCAAGATTATTCTGTGCAGAAAGAACAGACTCTTCTATAAATGGTGCTGGGAAAACTGGATAGATGTATGTGCAGGAAAAATGAAACTAAACCCTCTCTCTCACTATATACAAAAATCAAATCAAAATGAATTAAAGACTGAAATGTAACATCTAAAACTGGGAAATAACTGAAAGACAACATTAGAGAAGCACTTCAGAAAATTGATTTGGGCAAATTTTGGGGGGGGTAAGACCTCAAAAGTACAGACAACTAAAATAAAAATAGACAAATGGGTTTCTATTAAATTAAAAAGCTTCTGCACAGCAAAGAAAACCACCAACAAAGTGAAAAGCCAACCTACAGCATGAGAAAAAGTATTTGCAAACTATCCAACTGACATGGAATTAATAACCGGAATATATAAGTAACTCAAACAACTCAATAGCTAAAAAAGAAATAATCCTAAAAGAAGGAAAATCATTGTATTGAAGAGGCATCTGTCCTGCTGTTTATTGCAGCATCATTCACAATAGCCAAGACACAGAATCAACCTAAGTGTCCATCAGTGAATGAATGGATTTTTTAAAAAAGGTTGTTTATACATATAGTGGAATACTATTCAGCGATAAAAAAACCTAGAATCAAATTCTGTCATTTATAGCTACATGGATAGAACTAGAGATCATTGTATTAAGTGAAATATGTCAGGCACAGAAAGACAAATATCACATGTTGTCACTCATTCATATATGGGAACTAAAAAAGTCAATCTCTTGGAGGTAGAGCGGGTGGTGATTACTAGAACCTAGGAAGTTTACTTGGGGGGTGAAGATTGGTTGGTTAGTGGTTACAAAAATAGATGGAAGGAATGAGTTCTAGTGTTCAATAGCACAGTAAGGTAAACATAATTAACAATAATTTATTGCACATGCCAAAATAGCTAGAAAAAAATATTTAAAATGTCTCCAACATAAAGAAATAATAAATGTTTAAGGGGATAGATATCCTTACTACCCTGATTTGGTCATTATACATTATTTGCATGTCTCAAGATATCACATATACATAAATATGTCTAGCTATTATGAATCAATAAAAAAATCAATTGACCATACTATTCACTAAACTCCAGTCTCTCTGAGATATTACCAGGTTTTACACTAATGTCCTTTTACTGTTCAGTAATTCAATCAAGGGTACCGTGTCACGTTTAGTCCTCCTGTCTCCTTAGTCCCTTTTGGTCTGTGAGTTTTTTAGTCTTTCCTTATTTTTCATGATCTTGTTTGAAAATCCTGGTGTTTTTATTATTTATTTATTTGTTTTTACAAACATCCCATGGTAATGTAAAAGACAAATATTAAGGGTATATGGGGACTCTCTGTATTATGTCTACAACTTATCTATTCATTTCAAATTGTTAAAAAATATAAATTTATTAAAAAAATTAATTGACTACACCTGTAAGGATTTACTTTTCAAATCTCAAATCTATAATAATTTATTTTTATTCATATCCTGGCACCAATTATATGCTGCCTTGATTATTGTGACTTTATATTGAATTCTGAAATCTGATAGTCTATATATTCCAAATTTATTTTTCTTTGAAATTGCTTTTCTTGTTTAAATCCTTTTCATTTTCATATAAATTTTAGGAGCAGTTTGTCAATTTCCCCCCAAAATAGTGTATTGGAATTTTGGTAGAGTTTTATTGAATTTACTGGTTAATTTGAGAATTGCCATTTTTAAATTATTGTGTGTTTCAATCCATGAACATGAAATACATCTCCATTTATATAAATCTCTAATTTCTGTCAGCAGTGTTTTGTAGTGTTCAGTGCATAAGTCTTAAATTTCTTTTGTCAGATTTATTTACTAGTATGTTTTCTTTTAAAATATATTGTGAGTAATATTGTTTTTTCAATTTCAATTTTGTATTTTCTGTTGCTACTATGTAGAAATAAAATTAAATTTTGTATATTGATTTTGTATTTTGCAAAGTTACTTTACTTCTTTGTTTGTTCCAGTGGACTTTTTGTGTGAATTTCTTGGGATTTTCTATACACAAGATTATTTTATCTGCAATTTTACTTCTTCCTCCATAATCTAGATGTCAGCTATTTATTTATTTATTTATTTATTTACTTACTTACTTATTTGTCTGAATACACTGATTAGAAACTCCAGTATTATGTTCACTAGAAAGGACAAGAATATATTTCTTTATTTTAGAATGACAGGATTTGGCTGTAGGTTTGTAAATGCTCATTGTCAAGATGAGGGTGTTCACTTCTGTTCCTAGTTTTCTGATAGTCTTTAAAATGAGTAAGTGTTGGATATTGTTAAATGCTTTTGCTGCACTTATAAAGATAATAATTTTATTCTTTATTCTATTAATGTGGTATATAAAATGAATTTATTTTCAAAGGTGGAAATAACCTTGGATTTATAGCATAAACCCCACTTTGTAATGAATATAATGTGTTTTACTCCCTACTCTTCATGCTGGCTAATTTATTTGAACTATATTCAGATTTCCAGATTTTTCTTTCTGCCATATCTAATCTACTGTGAAACATCTTTACTAAATTTATTTAATTTTTTGAGCTTTTCAACTCCAGAATTTTCATTTCTGAAAAAAAAATATATAATTACTTTTATGACACTATTTTCAATTTATTGGTGTCTTGTTTTCTTCACATCACATAAAAATGTTTGTTTCTACTTCTTAGACAATATTTATAATACTTCTTTCAAGCATTTGTCTGCTAAATCAAACATATGAGTACATTAATTAGACAGTTTCTATTGACTGTTTTTCTATTTCTATCCCTTTAATATGGCTGTTAATTTTCTGTGTCATTGTATTTCTTATACCTTTTTGTTGAAAATCAGATATTTTATATAATGTACTACAGCATCGCTAGATTTCTATTTTTGCTTTTCTAAATGAAGTTTGTTGACATTAGTGGTTTTCTGTGTCTTTTTTTTTTTAATTTAGTCACTTTTCTGGATTAATCCTGAGATTTGTCTTCCCTCTGGTACATAGTTGCTGATGTCTCTGCTCAGATTTTTTAAAGTTAATTCTTGATTTTCCTTTTAACCCTAGCTTTCTAGAGTTTTTCTATGTATCTTGAGTACGTTAATAATTAGCCAATGACTGATCAGAAATCATGCTCAACCATCTCAGAATAGTAACCCTTCAGTTTTCTGCAGATGCAGTGTATGGTGAATCACATTCAAATTTCAGCTAATTTTCGTGTCTTCCCTGGCATTTATTTTCTGCTGGACCCTTTTGCATCTCCTGTGTTTATGCACACAGCTTCTGAGTTGACCAAGACTATGCAGCTAGCTTAGAAGCTCCTAATTTTTAACTACATATATGTATAGCTTCAATCAGGAATATATTTTCCCCAACCATGAAATGTGAAGCTTTGAAAATCTATTGTAATTTCTAGTAATAATAGCAATAGGCTTTCTGGGCATTGCTGCCAACATCAACTACAACAAAGGTGCCAGTCCTCATGGCTTTACTCTGCTCTGGCTGAATCTCCACCCAGTGGTGGAAGTGAGGATGTAGCAGAATTCCAGGGCAAGAACGTTATAAAATCCTATTCTTACTTGTTCTTCTGCAGTTTTTCATCTATAAATGCCTCTCAGATTTTTTTATGACTTTGGTTTATTTCCAGATTGTTGAAATAGTTATTTTCATCAATTATGTTCAGTTGTAGAGTGACTTTTTGCAGAAGGTAGCTTGCCTATCTCCTTAATTGCCCATACCTGGATGTCCTACCAAATCTTCTACATATATTTGCCAATCATTTCATTGAGAATGGTTTCACCATTAGATAACATTTGAAACCTAATGTAAAGAAAAAACAGGATTATGTTTTTTCTTGGCTACCTCCTTTCTTTTAGACTTTCTTTAAAAGTTTCATAGGAAATGAATCACCAGTTTTTCCTAAAACTGAAAATTTCAGTGTCATTGGTTCAGGATATATATAGGCATTATCCATATGTATTATATCTGCCTGTTCTATTTTGTAATCTTTCACTGTAACAAAAGTGAAATGGTTTATATGTGTAGAGTAAGAACTCAGTGAAGTGGCAGGCTAAGAAAATGGGTGCAGTATTATTTAGCTAGTTATGAATTGGTTAAGGAAACACAAATTAAAGTCTTTCAGAAATTATGAACCTGATTTCTTAATTTATTATGTACCCTATTGATTTAGATATAACTTGGGTAACTGATGATATGTAAGGTTTTTGAGTAGTATTTCAACATGAAATCTCAATATAAAATAATATATTTAAAAAGAGAAGGCATAGAATATTGGTCTTAAAAATTAGTTTGAAAAATGTGCTTACATTTGCTTATAGAAAGTAAATCTTTTTTTTCTTATAGAAACTGAACAAAAATAGGAGAAAGGAGTTAACCTAATCTTTCTTATTATTAGTGATAATGATGATAATAGCATTTTATGTTATTAAACAACTGACAGTTTAACAAATAAGCTAAACTAACTTTTATATACCAGAACTTATTTGATATATTTAGCAATTTAGTGTTGCAAGATATACCAAGTGAAACTTACTAGGCACCTATTCACACACTGAGCCAATAATTGGTTATATAAAGATGGAAAGGAAAGTCTTAGCATCAAGGAAACTGCAATCCTTAGTGGTAATAAAACACTAAGTAGACAATTACAGTGCAATGGTTTGTGTCACAAGAATGATTTTCACAGATGTTATGGATGTAACCTGAGGAGAAACATCTTAACCTTGGTTTCCTAAGTAAGATAGTGCTAAAATATAAACCATACAGGTAAAGATGAATGAAAAAGATGAAACAAGAGAGAAGAAATCTTATTTTATACTTTTTGTAAGTCAAGCATTGATCAAGGCACTTCACTTGGGAAATCTTGTTTAGCAAAGGCAACTACTCAGTAAAGATCTTTTCATAATCTTAGGGAAAAACAAACAAACAAACAAATTAAATCCTCAAGCCCATTAGGCATAATTAACTTGGGTGAATTGCTGACATGATTTATGTGTGTACAAAGATTTACACGCAGCAATGTGTGTTATGCTGATAGAAAAGCATAGAAATAAAGAAGAAAGCTTTACAGGTATTGTTATCATAAAGTCAGGGAAAAGTGAAGACTTGACCCAAGGCACTGTCAGTGAGAAAAGAGAAAAGGATAGAGTTGTAAGCATTTGAGGAGTCAGCCAGCATGGGTTGAAAGTTGGTGAGTTCAACTTAACTTTTACTGTAAGGAAGAGATAAGATTCAAAAGTGATTCCCAGGTTTCTGACTTGGGCAAATTAGTGAATGATGTTTGTCATTCATTTAGGAAAAGAGAGCAGGAGAGGAAGCAAAATTGGGATGGGAGTAGGATATTAGGGACCAGTAACTAGATCTCCCCAATGCAATGCTAACCATGTTCTTAATAAACCAAGCAACCCTTGCATCAACTACTAAGTTCTACTAGGACGGGTGGACTAGGCCTTGCCAGAATAACCATTATGATGCAACACATCATATCTATCAGGGTCCTTCAGATCCCAGTATCCTTGTGAGTTGAAAGGGTTTGAAAGCTACTAATTATCCTCAGCTTTCTTTATATAAACAAGTAGCCCTTAAACAGTTATGGTCTCAGAAAGTCTGTCTCTCTCTCTCTCTTTCTTTATTTTATTACGATGAAAAAGAGTCATTGAAGAGAGGGATATTTCAGACAGCTGTCACCTGTATTTCTTTTCAGTTAGATAAATATTATGTCAGTTTTTTGCCAAGTACAGACACACTGGCGGGAAAGTTTTCTGAATGAGGCAAAGGAATAACCAGGTTGGCTGTTCTAGCTTTCAGTCCTCATTTATTACACCATTGCAATTTGTCTTAGAACAGAGACAGGTGTCGTTATGCTAGTCTCAGATTAAGCTAACTGTTGTAGACAAGGCTCTGGTGGAAAAAGAGACATACTTATCAGCTTCTGCATTGTGTTCCATCCAGGATTACCTGTCTTTACATTACAGATATGTAACGTGATGGGACCACAAGTCTTCCACCTATACGTGGAAAGCCTTTTAAAGACCTTCAGAGTCAACCCTGAATATAATATCTTTTGCAAAAGATTGAGGATTAAAAAATGTCAAAATACCCTGTAGAATACTAGTTGTAATATACTTATCAACTTTAAGGTTATTTAAAAGTTGTCTTCTAAGCCTAGAAATCTCCTAGTTATTTGCATTTAAATGGCCCTCTAAAACTTACTTAACAATGGAAATTAGTCGCCAGTAGATATCATCCATATTGTCCTATTATATCCATTAGTATGATGCTAAGTGATGCTAATGATGATTACACACTCTATAAGAATGTGTCTAAAAAAACACAGTAACTATCTTATTAACACATGCATTATAAATGAATCAAGGTGTGAAGCCAACGGTTATCATTCTGAACACTTGCTTTGCACGCAACATAACACCCTCCACTCCAATTCCAAAAAGAAAAAGACAAAAAACTTCAGGCAGAGTAGTTTACAAACAGCCTCCAGATACCAGTTGTGAATCTGTGACAGGATAGGACAGCTGGTTTTGGTTTTCACATTTACTCATGGGTACCATCTACTGTGCTTTCTGCTCTCTGATCTCAATGGAGAGTGAAGAGTAAAATCCAGCAATCTGTTGGCACACAGATGTGGAGCCATTGTCAAGCTTTTGCTTTTACATCCCAGTTCCTCCTGATAACCTCTAGTGGCGTAGAAGTAAGGACCTGCCATTTGCATCCCAAAAAGAAGCAGATGATAGTCAATATGTGTAAAACTTATAAACTGTCAGCAAACCTCGATTTTGGTCTCTTTGAGCTTTACTTACTCCTTTGCCAGATGGACCCAGGTCTCTCATTTAGTCCAAGTGGGTGATTCCTGTCCTCTTAATAGTGGTAGGACAAACTGGGAGGATGTCCTCTTAGCTTTTTTCTTTCACAGTTACTTACTTCGTGAAATTGCATTAAATAGTTTTGACTACATGTATAGAAAGCATCTTATATTCTATTAAGAAAGATATGTAGTTATTAGCTTTACTGCTAGGAGGAAAAATGTAGGTCATTTCTCTATTAGAGCACACATAATCGTATAACACTGGTAAAAGTGTCACTTTTATAACAAGCTCCTTTTCTTGATGTTTATGTGACAATGAGTTGGACTAGAGTTAAAGAGGAAGGTGCAGGTCAACCAGTGCACTGAGCTGATGGCATTCCCACTGAATTTGACAGAACAGTAACAACAGGAGTCAATTTTAATGAGACTGGTGCTCCTTGGGAAGGACATGTGCCGTAAATTATCAGTTCTTGGAAGAGGAGGCAAAAAGGGAGCCACAAAGGAAATTTTTTAAAAGTATGGGTGATAGAACAAGGTGACTTCCCATGGAGAGCGATCAGGGCTCTTGAGAAAATCATCCAAGACCTGCAAGTTAAAAAATTACTGACTTCAAAAGAGAATTGGAATGGAGTGTCTATCAAATGTGTTTTGGTAAATAAGTTCTGAGGGAAGGGTATTGATATGGTTTGACTGTGTCCCCACCCAAATCTTATCTTAAATTGTAGCTCCTATAATCCTCACATGTTGTGGGAGGGACCCGGTGAGTGGTAATTGAATTAAGGGGCAAGTTTTTCCTGTGCTGTTCTTATGATAGTGAATAAGTCTCACAAAATCTGATGGTTTTATAAAAGGGAGGTCCCCTACACATGCTCTCTTGACTGCCACCATGTAAGACATGACTTCACTCCTCATTCATCTTCTGCCATGATAGTGAGGTCTCCCCAGCCATCTGAAACTGTGAGTCAGCTAAACCTCTTTCCTTTATAAATTACCGAGTCTTGGGTATGTCTTTATTAGCAGTGTGAGAATGGGCTAATACAGTAAAATGGTCCCATTAGAGTGGGGTGCTACTGCAAAGATACCCAAAAATGTGGAAGTGACTTTGGAACTGGGTAGCAGGCAGAGTTTGGAACAGTTTGGAAGTCTCAGAAAAGGACAGAAAAATATGGGAAAGTTTGGAACTTCCTAAAGACTTGTTGAATAGCTTTGACCAAAATGCTGATAGTGTTATAGACAATGAAGTCCAGGTTGAAGTGGTCTCAGATGGAAATGAGGAACTTGTTGGGAGCTGGAGTAAAGGTCACTCTTGCTATGTTTTAGCAAAGAGACTGGTGGCATATTTCCCCTGTCCTAGAGATTTGTAAAACTTTGAACTTGAGAGAGATGATTTAGGGTATCTGGCAGAAGAAATTTCTAAGTGGCAAAGCATTCAAATGAAGCGGAGCATAAAAGTCTGAAAAATTTGCAGCTGACAATGCAATAGAAAAGAAAAACCCATTTTCTGGGGAGAAATTCAAGCCTGCTGCAGAAATTTGCACACAGAACAAGGAACCAAATATGAATCACCAAGGCAATAGAGAAAATGTCTCCAGGGCATATCAGAGACCTTTGCAGCAGCCCCTCCCATCACAGGCATGGAGGCATAGGAGGGAAATATGGTTTCATGGGTCAAGCCCAGGGTCCCCCTGCTGTGCGCAGCATAGGGACTTGGTGCCCTGCGTCCCAGCCTCTCTAGCCATGGCTATAAGGGGCTAAGGTACAGCTCAAGCCGTGGCTTCAGATAGTGCAAGCCTCAAGCCTTGGCAGCTTTGATACGGTATTGACCCTGCTGCTACACAGAAGTCAATAATTGAGGTTTGGGAACCTCAACCTAGATTTCAGAAGATGTATGGAAATGCCTGAATTTTCAGGCAGAAACTTGCTGCAGGAATGGAGCCCTCATAGAGAGTCTCTGATAGGTCAGGGCAGAAGGGAAATGTGGGGTTCTAGCCCCCACACAGAGTTGCCATGGGGACACTGTCTAGTGGAACTGTGAGAAGAGGGCCACTGACAGCTTGCACTGTGCACCTGCAAAAGCTGCTGACTCAACACCAGCTGTGAAAGCAGCCAGGAGAAGGGCTCTACCCTGCAAAGCCATAGGGGTGGATCTGCCCAAAGCCATGGGTGACCACCTCTTGCATCAACATGCCCTGAATATGAGATATTGAGTCAAAGGAGATCATTTTGGAAATTTAAGGTTTAATGACTGCCCTACTTATGGGGGCCAGTAGCCCCTTCGTTTTGCCAATTTCTCTCATTTGGAATGGGTACATTTATCCAATGCTGATACCCTCATTGTATCTAGAAAGTAACTACCTTGCTTTTGAATTTACAGGATCATAGGCAGAGGGGACTTACCTTGTCTCAGATGAGACACTGAACTGTGGACTTTTAAGTTAATGCTGAAATAAGTTAAGATTTTGGGGGGTTGTTGGTAAGGCATGATTGGTTTTGAAATGTGAGAACATGAGATTTGGGAGGATCCAGGGTGGAATGATGTGGTTTGGCTGTGTCCCCACCCAAATCTCATCTTGAATTTTATTAATCCCCACATGTCAAGGGTAGGGCCATGTATATATAATTGAATCATGGGGCAGTTTCCCTCATACTGTTATTGTAATAATGAATAAGTCTTACAAGATCTGATTGTTTTATAAATGGGAGTTCCCCTGCACAAGCTCTCTGGCCTGCTGCCATGTAAGACATGCCTTTGCTCCTCCTTTGCCTTCTGCCATGATTGTGAGGCCCCTCCAGCCACATGGAACTGTGAGTCAATTAAACCTCTTTCCTTTATAAATTATCCAGTTTCAGGTATGTCTTTATTAGCAGCATGAGAACAGACTAATACAGGCATGCACTGTAATATAAGAAAGAAGGAATTCTGCTATGGGTTCCAAAAATTGTTGTGGTAGCCTGGTCAATTAGATCTTATTCTGGCATCATTTTATAACCATACATAATGAGCAAACTCAAACTTCCATGAAACGATCAAGTCTGAGATCTTAAGAAAACTGGGGAATTTTATAGAACTTTAAAATTCAAATCATGTATTTCAAGATGTTAATGTGAAGAAATGCACTGTATATCATCATGTATTTTTTTCCACTTTCTCTCCCTCTTTCCAGAAACTAGGGACTTCTATAATTTGTTTCTCTTTCAGATTCACTTACTCACTTCTCTTTGTTTATCCAAATATTTTGCAGATGTGTTATAAACAAATAGGTAACTGAAGGCTTCTCTTTACTTTTGGTGCCTTAATCTTTGATTATTCTAATGTTAAAAATTACAATTTTCCATTACCCACAGAAGCTGCTTTTAGGATACATGAAAAGTAAATTCTATACTGGGATGTATGCCATTGGAGTCTATTTTTCCTCTATGATATCTTATCACAGTTTCATTTTTGTGGCTTAGAGCTTAGGGCAAATATATTTCCTATTCTTATTTTTATGTTTGAGAAGAATATTACATAGTATCTCTTAAATGCTCCAGGGCCAGCTCTTGGAAATCATTAAGAATCTTATACTTTAATATAAAGAACCAAAAGCAATGGTTACATTGAGGGCCAAGTTTCTTTTCTAAAGCCTAGTTCTATTGTTAATACCATTGCTGTTATTTATTGGGCAAACATAGTCTGCTGATACATTCACAAGATGTATATAACTGTCTGCATTCTATAAAGAAGACTGTGCATCAGAGATTTTAAGACAGAAGCCTAAGTCACATAAGTGAAAGTTGCTAAATCAGGATGGAAACCTAGTTATATATGATTTAAAAACCCATGTGCTTTCTACTACAGTCTATTCCTACAAATTAGGATTAATAATAGAAATAAGCATCTCCTTTTCCACTACATTTGACATTTATTGAATTTAATAATTTTTGGCAGGTTGTAACATAAGCTAACGACAATTACAGACAATTACATGTTAAACTGGGCAGTACTTACAATGCAATAGCAATTAGTGAGAAGGATGGTAAGTGAAATAATAGGGAAAAGGTGCATGAAGGTTGGAATTAAACTAAGTCTCACAAATAATAATGGCTGCATTCTGAAAGGGCCATAGCATTTACATTGATTTCTATATATCTGATCTTCTTGGCATCCTGGCAGTGTTGCTATTATCTTGCCTATCTCACATATAAGGACATTGAAACCCATGAATGATGCTCTCTCCCTCACATACAAGGACCACCCAAGGGAGCAGCCTGCCTAAAGTAGACGCCATTTGGTCAGGTGTGGTGGCTCACGCCTGTAATCCCAGTACTTTGGGAGGCTGAGGCCGGTAGATTGCTTGAGCTCAGGAGTTAGAGACCAGCCTGGGTAACACGGTGAAACCCCTTCTCTACTAAAATACAAAAAATTAGCTGGGCATGGTGGTTTGCACCTGTAGTCCCAGCTACTCAGAAGGCTGAGGCAGGAGAATTGCTTGAATCCAGGAGGCAGAGGTTGCAGTGAGCCGAGTTAACGCCACTGCACTCTAGTCTGGGTGACAGAGCGAGAATCCATCTCAGAAAAAAAAAAAAAGTAGATGCCATTTATATATTAATTCAAATATATTTATCGATAGCTTCCCTCTGGTATGCACCGTACCAGGCTCTTAGGAAACAGTGGTGAACAGGATACATAATGTCCTGTCCTCAAGGAACTTATGCTCTTATACAAGCACAGTCTATCAGTTATTAAATATAATAAGCTTGAGGTATAATCAACATAACTAATTCGCATAATCTTAGGTGCTATGGAGGAAATAAAGTAAGAAATTATAATAGTGATTAGAGCTAGCAGTAGATGAGGGGAGAAGATGGCTTCATACTTTAGATAGTGGAGTTGGAGAGGGCTTCTTTTAGAAGGTCACATTTGAAGTGAGATCTGTGTGAAGAAGAGTCAGACATTAAAGAAAAAAAAAGACAAGGAAAGCTTGAGAAATATCTTCCAGATGAAGGAAGAACACAATTAAACATCCATAGGAGAGAATCAAAGTGCCATGCTCAAGGAACTAAAAGATCTCCAGGATTTCTGAAATACAGAGCACAAGTCTGGGGAGGAGCACAGCGGTCTGACTATGCAGGGCTTTGGAGAACGTAGGAAGAGTTTGGAGTTTATTCTAAGTGACACTGAAGGATATTGGAAAACTTAAAGGAAGAAAATGTTAGTATTGGATATAAATTTTTAGAAAAAAGTATTCTGGATTACATGTCTAGAGAAGAAGTATTCATCCAGAAAAAAAGTATTCATCCAGAATACTTTTGTGGATACAGGCAGATCATCTAGCAGGCCCCAGTAGCAAACAACAGTGTTGACAATGGAATTGAGGAAAGTTGGTGGATATATTTTGGGTACCAAACCAAAAAGACATGTTAATTAATTAGGAGTAGGGGTGAAATAGAAGAATTAAATTTAATTGTAAGTATTTGGTGCAAGTCATCAGATACATGTTGCTGCCCTTTTTTGATTTTTTTTTCTTTTTTTTTTTTTTTGAGGAGGAGTCTTGCTCTGTCACCCAGGCTGGAGTGCAATGGCTCATCTCCACTCACTGCAAGCTCTGCCTTCCAGGTTCACACCATTCTCCTGCCCCAGCCTCCCATGTAGCTGGGACTACAGGCACCCGCCACCACACCCGGCTAATTTTTTTATTTTTTTTAGTAGAGATGGGGTTTCACCATGTTAGCCAGGATGGTCTCCATCCCTGACTTCGTGAACACCCGCCTCGGCCTCCCAAAGTGCTGGGATTACAGGCGTGCCACCGCGCCCGGCTCCTTTTCTGATCTGAAGAAGGGAATGGAAGGAGCAATTTGCAGAAATGGGAGTTGAGATACCAAGAGTACCATTTGAGATACACTCATCTTGAAATGTTATTCAACATCCAATGCAAGACACCATGTTTAAAGAGTCTAACCTCAAGAGAAAGATCAGGACTCAAGTTAAAAATTTGGTTATTGGCTTATAGATGTTATTTGAAATTGAGAACAAAATGAGATCAACTTGGAAGACAGTTTAGATAAAGAACTGATCAGGGCTTCCACCAATGTTGGGGTCCTCCTACATTCGTAACTTAAATAGAGAAGGAGATAACAAAGGAAACTGAGATATTGCTGGTAAAATAGCTGAGAGAACCATGATGACACAGAAGTCAAGAAAAGATGGTATTTCCACAAGGAGCAAGTATTCATGTGTCTCAATTGTTGCTGCAAGGTCAATTAGGCAGTAGAAGATATATTAACATTGGATTTATCCACACCAAGGTCACTGGTAACCTGAACAATAGTGATTTTAGTAAACTGGTTGAAATGGAAATCCATACAAAGTCTAATTAAAAGAAAAAAAAAGAAAGTGAGGGAATGGAGGTAATAAATAGAGGCAAAGGTTTTAAATATATTTGCTGTGAGGAAAATGCATAAATGAAGCAATAGGAAAGGATATGGAGTAAAGAAAGAATAATTTAAGTCTTTATTTTGAGCAGTGTTATGACTTCAAATCATTATTTTTGTACATTTCAATCCCTTAGAGTACTAAAAGTCACGTAAGTCTTGGAAATAAAATGAAAGTCAAAATGAGGTCTTCCTATTTCAGGGAGAATAGTATAAGCAAACTTTAAGAAATTTAATAACAACCACCATTTACTGAGAGTCTCCACTTTTTAAAACATGATGCCAGGATCTGGCAATATAGAGACAATAAATTAATAAATTTATTCAAAATATACAGTTTAGTGAGCACCTACAACCTGTCAATGTAATTCTAGGTGCTGAAGTTTCAACAGTGAAACAAACAGAGTACATTCCTTTCCTTATTAGGCTATTTTTTTTTTTTCTGTGTGGAGGAGAGGAAACAGACAGTAAGTGAACGAGTAGAGTATCTACTTACAGCAAAAAGTTCTATAGGAAAAAAATGCAGCAGGGGAGGGATATAGGTAGGACACAGAGGTGGGGAGATGTAGAAATTTTTAAATATAATTGAGAAAACTACAGTGAAAAAACTGTTTGAACAAAAATAAACAATATTTAGAAATATTGATATCTGTGTGAAAAATGGGTTCAGGCAAAGGAGATTACAATCCAAAGGGCCTTGAAGTAGGATCTTCCCAGGTCAAGTATATAAAGTAGGAGAGAGAGAACGTGTCACACTCTTATCTCTATGCAGTTCATTCTTGATTTTGACAAGAGCAGTTCAGCAGAATGGTGGAGAAGGAAGCCAGGTTGAAATGTGGAGAGAACTAGGTGGAGGTAGAAGATACAGTCAACTATTTTGAGAAGTTTTACTGTAAAGGAAAACAGAGAATTGAGATGGTTGTTGGAGGACAGTGAGGTCTGGAGAGGGATTTTTTTCAAAGATGGAATTATAACTGGATGTTGGTACACTGATGGAGATTGTCCAGCAGAAAAGGAAGAACCAGTGAACAGCAGAGAAGAAGAACAGCTGAAGCAAAGTCCCTGGAGAGGGGAGAGAGGTTAGGTAGTGATTAAAAAGACAAATAAGTGAAAAGTTTGGCATCAGGTAGGTGTACAGACAAATTGACACACCCACAGGAATAAAGGTAGAATAGCGCTCAGATGCATGTAGATATGTGGTGAGGAAGTGGAAACACGATTTTTTTATCAATCCTCTGTTTAGTCAGAGAGAAAGCAAGTTATTAGCTGAGACGCTGAAGAAAGAGATTTTGGAAATTTGATGAGAAGAGAGAAAGTATGAAACAGTCATTTAAAAAGTGAAAGGATCAGAAGTATAGGATTGACCGACAGCACTGGGTCTCCCTTGAAGTTGGTGGTCATGCATTTTAAATGAGGCAAATCAGGGCAGTTCCACGAATTTTTTCAGCTGTGCTCTGTTGTGCAGAGGAGAAGGCAGAGGAGACAGAGAGCACCCTTTATTTTATAATAGCTTAGGAGAGAGAAAGAGAGAAGAAAAGAAAATAAAAATAGTAAAACAAAAATACAAAATGTGTAAGTGTTACAATTGAATTACTTCAGATATAGTGAGAGTTCAGAATTGAGAGCAAGAACTCTGGCTGTATGTGAGTAATAGGTATAGGAAGGTTAGACACAGAAATAAGTGCTTAAAGCATTAATAAATAAGTAGGGATGGAGAACATGTATTTCTGAAAGTGCTGATGAGTTTATCATTATTATATAATTTTATTATCAATCAAAATCAAGATAGAAAGTATAATTTTAGTAGTCTAGAAATAGTCATAATAATGGAAACAGTAATGAAAATTATGATAATATAAAATAGCAGATGATATATACTATAGGATACACAATATAATCTATAATTTTACTACATTTCTTACTCTTGTATCATCTATTATTGTTTAGTGAATCTCAGAAGCATAGTTACGTATAGCTATTATTCTTTCCATTTTACAAATGAGGAAGCCAAGACACAGGTTATTAAGTCACTTGCTCATGATAAAAACAAACAAACAAACAAACTGGTAATTAGCAGAAAGAGCGTTCAGATCCAGACGTACCTGATGTAAATTTTTCCCAAATAATCAAAACTAGTATTCCTAGGCGTGGAATTTTAGGCTACTGCATCCTGGCAGAGTTAAGATCATAGGTGCTTATCAGTACCGTTGAATGTGGTATCCAATATAATATCTAAATTAAAGCTTTGTCTTAAGATACCATACAATTAGAATAGCATGTTGATTTTCTTGCCACATGCTGGCAAGGTTGAGATCTGAATGTTGAATTACTCTGAGCATGAGATGCTGTATCTGAAAACCAAAGGTTCAAATGGAATCCTAAAATCCATGCAGAAACCTGCAATGCCTACTAGTTTCATAGCATTTACCGCTTTGGAAGACAGCTCCATCTGCTCCTCCAAACAGGAGACTTTAATTGTGTCACAGAAAGGAATGGCGCAGTCTTCAAGGCTTCTGTTCTGTCAGAAAGAGTTTGACAGTATACAACTTAGTTGTTCCTTACACAACAAGGTCAATGTTGGAGTTATCTCGCTGAGTCAATTCCATCAATACTGAGAGAGAGGGATCAGTGAAGATGAAATAAAGAAACAACTGGTGTGCTCACGGTTTGTTTGTTTCCCTCTGTCTTCATGGATAGACTTCTTATTACAGGGTCTGGGGATGACAATAAAAACTGAAAGGTGAGAGATATCCCGTGAAGCCTGTCGCAGGACAGGTCGCACCAGCAGGGTACAGTGTGAAAATGAAATGTCTCTGTCTTCTGAACCTGTTGAAATGTATCTCTGACAGACTATGAAATTGACTTTTATTATTGACAACGTATCAGTCTATTGGAGAAAACTGTGTAGGGGTGAGGAGTAAAAGTTGACTGAAGTTAGAGTGAGGTGCCCCGAAAGTTAGCTGTATATTTTGAAAACAACCATATCCAGTTTTCTTAAAAGGATGAAGAGAAAATCAAAAGAGAGCATGCACTTGGGTCATTAAAAATGTAATATAAATGTAGCTCTCTTTGATGAATTTGAGAAAAAAAGTAGAGCAGTTTTTATTAATCCTATGCAATTCTCACAAATGCAAAAACTCTCTCCTCTTAATTTTCTAGAATGTAGATTACTGAAGGACATTTTTAATTCAAGACTGGCTATACGCTGTCTCCTAGCACACATCAGAAATGTGCCTTTCTTCCTTCCTGCATAGTGGTATGTTTTTGAGAAATACTGATTGATTCTAATAGTAGATGTAGTAAGCAGATGTATACATTTCTGGGACTAAAATGAAGTAAAATATTCTAAGTCAAAATACACACAAATATGTGACTCTCATGTAAATATGTATTTGTGATTTGGGCAGATTTGTCAAAATTTATTGCAACAATATTTTTGGTCTTACCCACTTTTCCAAAATTTTATTCCATCAAGAGTGGGTTTTATTTCCCCTCTCTTGGAAAAGGAGTGGGTCTTTGTGACGGTCCCAATTCTTGTAGATTGTAGTGGACGTGGTGCTGCATGACTTCAGAGGTTAAGTCCTAAAAAGTTACATAGCTTCTGCTTGCATCTCTCTTAGGGTGTTTGCCTCAGCAGCTCCGAGCTGCCATAGTAGAGAGACCAACAATAGAGATGATAGAGCTAGAGCTACAAATAAAGCTGGAAGTACAGATGGATGTGGGCATGGACATGGACAGATAGATGGAGAAATACATGAAGAAAGGGAAAATCCAAGGAACCCTAGCTCTTTTGTCTCTCTGCTATTTGAGCCTTCTCATCCCAAGCTCCAGGCATATGAGCAAATAATCCTTCAAATAATTCTAACCTCAGCCTTCAAGTGACCTAAATTGTTTAAGGCCACTAAATTTTGAGGTGGTTTGTCACACAGCATTAGATAACAACCACAGTCATAACTTTTTTTTTTAAATTTTATAAAAATAAAGAAGGTTTCAGTGTAGGCATTTAGAAATTATACTTAGCGTAACTATATACTACTGAAGCTGGGTGGGATATTAGGGGTCATTTGGAGTAGTTAAATTCCTTTGTAGGACACTGATTCTCCCAGCAGTTCTGTTGTCATACTCAAAAGGCAAGGACGGAGCAACAAGAAATCTGCTGATTCCTAGGACCATGCTGTTTCTTGATGAACATTATGAAACCCTATTTTTTTTCTGAGTCACACCTACATAAGTAGAATGAATGTGATGGTCTTACAAACACCATACTCTTTACCTCTCTGAAGCTATTTACCAAGAGTGATTAATACTAAAATTAAATACTGATTGCCTGAGAACTAGAATCATAACAGGTATATCTGTGTTTTCTGTGCAGTTAATATAAGAAAGTGAAGAACAAGACTCCCTAGTGTCAACAAGAGATCTGGGAAGAGAACTTTACTGTAGGTTGAAGGTGGAGATAGTGTCTTACTTATCTTCACACTCTTGAAACTAGTGTTTAGTACACCCAGGGTTAATTTATTTTGTATAGATATGCCTATCGCTAGAATATTTACATAGTCTCAGAACTGCATAAAAATAGAATATTAAGATATGTTTATTTACAAAAAAAAAAAAAAAAAAGAAAAGTGATTCAAATCAATCTGGTTTAAACAATGAATGGCTGTCACAATTGAAAATTCCAGAGGGCAATTTGACTGTAACTGACGATTTGTCCAATTGGTCAAGTTGTAGGACTAGAATAAGTTTTCCTCCCCCTTTTTCCACTTTGAGATTTAGTTTTAGAGTCTGCTTTATTCTCAGCCCACTTTTTCTGTCTTTGGCCCAAGATGGCTGCCATAGGATCCTAAATCTGCATGATTCCTAATCTCAACCACTCAACAAATGTCCTTTTTGTCAAGGGAGTAACTTAGGTGATGTATATTTCATTGATTCAATTTCTGGGACATAAAATGGAATTGAAAATCAACTTAGGTTTAAGCTTCATTGTTGGACATGAAGTAACCAAAGCATTCCTTGTAGCATGGAGGAACAGGTTTTATACTTCTCGCTCAATTAAAATATTATTATTATAAAAAGGTGAGTTGGACATTGGGTGGACAAACCAAGAAATGTGCACTCCAAAGATCCATTTAGGAATCAATGTATTCCAATGTCTAAAAAACCCAGCCCTATCCAATGAGTTAATTCTTCCTTTTTATGGATTAAGAATTTCTTTTGACCAACGCAATGCAGTACTAATTATTTATGGAAATGTTTCTCTGCATAAGGGTTTTTGCACTTTTATAGCTTTAGGGAGTGAGAAAAAAAGATAATTTCAAGTCATCTGGAATATCCCCAGTGTTCTCTGCTGTAAAATCTTTGGATGAAATAAAGTAATAACTTGGGAGGCTTGAGAATCAACTGGCTTATGATTTATCCAACTGCAAATTAGACTAGTTCAGCTGGGTAATAAGAATAATAATAATACATGCTTGGGGAATGTAATACACAGTGGAAGAATAAAGGGAGCATTTCCCTTTGTTTCCACAGGCTTCAGAGAATGCTTATTAACCAAGTGACTGATGTGCTACTTGTGTCATTAAACATGTGTGGAACTCTATGGTTATGAAACTACTTCAATTAGGTGGTGCACATCCCAGGGAAGTGAGGAGCTTAAAAAATATTTGGGTCATAGGAAAAGTCAAATTTCTTGAAAGCACATTTTTAAACCAAAGTTCTAGAAATATTCTTATTCTACTGATGTATTTCTTATTCTACTGAATATTTTTGCATTTTAATTTAGGGTAAGGATGAGCTCAGTATATAGATACAACTATCAAATTTATAAGCAAATGGAGCCTATGAGAAGAGTGGTGTAAGGATTGGAATCTATGAGACTCCATTTATAAGCAAGTAGAGTCTATGAGAAGATCGATATTTTTAGTAAAATTAGGAAAAGGGCCATTTTTACTAAAATTAGTAAAAGATCCTTCCCTGAAAAGAGAAGGGAAAATAGAAAACCATTTATATAATAATTCAAGCAAAATTTTAATTAATTATTTGATTTTTAGGCAGCAGTAAGAATGAATAAGACCAAATATTTGATAGTACAACAGAGTGACTATAGTCAATAATAATTTAATTGTGCATTTAAAAATAACTTAAAAAGTATAATTGGATTATTTGTAACACAAAGGATAAGTGCTTGAGTGGATGGATAGCCCATTCTCCATGATGTGATTATTATGCATTGCATGCCTGTATCAAAATATCTCATGTACCCCATAAATATATACCTACTATGTACCCATGAAAATTAAAACTTAGGCTGGGCGTGGTGGCTCACGCCTGTAATCCCAGCACTTTGGGAGGCTGAGGCGGGCAGATCACGAGGTCAGGAGATGGAGACCATCCTGGCTAACACAGTGAAACCCTGTCTCTACTGAAAAATATAAAAATTAGCCAGGTGTGGTGGCGGGCGCCTGTAGTCCCAGCTACTCTGGAGGCTGAGGCAAGAGAATGGCGTGAACCCGGGAGGCAGAGCTTGCAGTGAGCCAACATCACGCCACTGCACTCCAGCCTGGGTGACAGAGGGAGACTCTATATCAATAAATAAATAAATAATTAAAAATTAAATATTAAAAAAATAACCATATAGACAATGTTTAATTATTTTAAAAGTTTGGGAGATAGAGAAGACCTTTCCTTATTCTCAAAGGATTAAGTTCGATGATGCATTTTATTGAACCAATTTCTAGGCCACAGTAATGGAATTTATAATTAGTTAAGGGTTTTAGGTTTAGCACAGAAATAACAACTGATCTAAGCAGTGTTTCTTTGTTTGGCTAGCTGTTTACTTTCAGTTAAGGGACAGGCTGTCATGTCTGGACCAAGCTTGTAGGTTTATAAACCCTGGTCCTCTCATATAGCATTGGTATGACTTGGGGACACATTACTTAATCTTTTTGTGCCTCCAGTTCCTCATATGTGAAATGAGAAAAATAACGATAGTAACTGCTTAGGACTGTTGATGAATTAAATATGTTAATATATGTAGCCTGTTTTCAACAGCACCTGTCACATAGCAAATATTACAGAAATATTAAGTACTTAACTGGTAGCTTGCCTGGTGATCCAATCTTAGGTTGAAAACCATCTTCCTCTTTCTTTAGAATTTTGCAGATAGTGATCCATTTCTCTTCACTACAGATTTTTATTAAATTACACTGCCATGATAATCCTGAATCCTTTTGATTGTCTTTTCTCCTTCCAGGTTTTTAAGATTTTCTTTTGCTCCCATATTTAAAATCCACAAAGGTGTTCCTTGGTATGCACCTTTCTTCAGCCACTGTGATGGGCAATGTGAGTGTCCTCTAAATTTGGAAACTGATAGACTTTACTTCTGGGAATTTTTATTAAGTTATCACTTTGATCATTTCTTCTTCCCATATGTATTCTTCACAGTTTCTGCAACTCCTACTATTTGGATATTTATCTTCAAGGGATAACGCTTAAATTTCTATTTTTCTCACATCTTCTATGTCTTTTTATTTACTTTCTATTCTGAAAAGTTTATTCTACTTTATTATACAATGTTCAATACATGCAAGGGACTTTGAAAGTTCCTGGTACACATTGAGGGCTAAAGAAATAATGTCTTTCTTTTCCTCTTTCTTTTCTTCCTCCTTATCCTTCTCTTCCTTATATTTTTGTTTGCATATTATAACCTCCTAAGAAATATGTTCAACTTCTGGGTGTTTTATTAAATACTCTGGTTTCAGCAGCATTTCTCTCCATTCAGTATATTTGGACCCCTGTTCTCAGTCCAGGAAAATATTAAATCATGTATAAGTGAACCAGACTTTTTTTTTTTTTAACTACCATGTATTAAACACCCACTGTGTGTCAGGAAATCAACTAAATTGGCTTCCTTGAAAGCACTGAAATAAGTAGTCAAAACAACCCCATAAGATAACTTTAGTCTTATATAATTTTACAATAAAGACATCTCCTAATGTGTGCAGGTGGTCTGAGTCCTCAGCAGTTGTGATAAGCCTGGCTGCACTTGCACAGTTCTGACAATGGAATGTAGCTGGAATTCTCACTAGGGAAGGACAGAAGAAGATGCAAGCTTGTTGTTTTACTCAGGCACAGAGATTCTTTATTTCAGTGAGCACAGAGGAAAATGAATATGTTCGGAGAAAAAAGCCTGGTGGATGTGCAGTCTGTATCAATCCTTCCTGCAGTAAATGATGTACCAAAAATACATTTTTCTCCATGTGAAGGAGTGACATATTTTAATTTAGATTCTCCCTTCCTGACCTCCCAGTGACTTTCCATCAAATGAAATCACATTTATGTATGTGATTAATGCAGGCATGCCATGATTTGCAACTTTGGGGAGTTTTCATTCATTTATTCAGCTATCATTTCATTTTCTCTAATACTTTTAGGACAAACCGAATGAAATTTCTGGTACTCAACTGTGACCTAAAAATGACAATTGCATAGAGTTCAAAATAACACTTATTGAATTCTGTCTCAAAGTAACTGTGAGAGATTAAAAATTTATCAGATATAAACATAGATGATGTTAACAAGACGATTATGTGTTTCTCCATATGTGCAACAAATGTTGTTTGAGCACTTACTATGCATCGAACTCAGAGAATACAGTGGTAAACAAAAAAGGCGCAGTCCATGCCTACATGGGGGTAAAAATCTTTTGGAGGAATAAAAATACACTTAAACCACTGTAATATTAGAAAGAGGTAGTTGCTATAAAGTGGTATTGTAGTTCAAAAGAGAATGATGTAAGTCTTTCTAAAGAGATTCAGAAGAGGTTTCATATAGAAGGTGGTGTAAAGGTGGGCCTTGAATATTGGACAGAATAGTGAGGATGGATGAACCAGCTGGAAGGAATGGCAAATATACCCAGGTGCGTGTTTGATTCCTGTGGAACATAGATGAAATTTTTCTCATAAAGTGTTTATAGTGACTTGGGAGAGCAAAATATAAATAAGTAATTTTAATAAGAGAAAAGAATATGTGAGTTTACTGTAGATATATTTACATTTGTTTTTATTTATGAAAGAGTGATTCATTGTGACTGTGGAAATCAGAAAGAACTTCTTAGTCAAGACATTGTCATCTGATTTACTTAGAATGCGGAATATGATTAATGTGGGTGAATAATAAGTTGAAGGAAAGACAGTAGGGAAGGCAAGGTAGTGAAGAAGTTTATGATGTATTTAAGGAATAAGATTATGATATGATGGTCCTGAAGTTCACAGATAATAGAGATGAGGTTGTTCATATATGTTGGAATAAATGAAGCAGAAGTTTGATGTCTTATGCAGAATAGCTTGTATTATATTCAATAGGACATCAATGAAAGTATCTGAAAAAATATTTTTTTTTTCTGAAAAAGCTAAGACACAGAAGAGGAAAATATACTGCCTAGATCATTTCTGTCTTATATTAAAATAGAGTGGCATTCAATGTAATAAAGTGGCAAGAACTTGGAGTTGGAAGATGCAGGCATCTAAAGCTTAATTTCCTCAACCCTTCAAAATACAGAGTTAATGATTCCTAATTTTGTCTAGTTTTTAAGGCCATTGTCAATATATACAAGATAATGATGGTACCATCTGTTAGAAAAATGCAAAAGTCTGATTGTGAGTTGAAATTTTAAAAAGGTAACTTCGGACAAGGGTGAATGACTCTTAGTCATAATCCAGTCTCCATACATGTTCACAAAATACAGGTATTGATGAAGAGTGTATGATATCATCCATGACCACCATTGAATTCCCCCTCAAACCATAAATGCTGTCATGGATAAGCATTGTCCTCAACACTCCCCCATTACAAGGGATAACAGACAGGAAACGAAATAGTCATGTTTTACCAGAACTTCTTTTAATTGTTTGTAAAGACTTTGCCAATAGTTTCCTAGTCATTGCATCACATGGACCAGATATAAGGTGAAGACACCCTCACAATCAATGGGAAACGAGAGCTGATAAAAAGAAAACTAAAAAAAGTTAAACAAAATTAATTGAGAAAACACTTAATTAGGAATTTTTAGGATTAGATAATTAGTCCAATTCTGACTTCAAATTCTGTACTGCAACATTGTTCTTTTCCCTCTTTTTTCTCCTCTGACCTCTTTTCTTAGCTACATGTTTTACAAAATTTATGTTGTCTTTTAATATGTGTTACCTGAAATAGACTGTCTAGATACTGGCTATTAAAATACAAGAATACAAGCCAAGAATGATCTAGCCAGTATATTTCCCACTTCTGAAAATCTTAATTGTGCAGGACTTGTCATCTTTTCACAAAGAGAAAATCTGAGAGTCAGAGAAGTTATTTTGCCCAAAGACATACCAAAAAGTAAGTGACTATACTACCACCAGATGTGGTGGCTCATGCCTGTAATCCAAGCACTTTGGGAGGCCAAGGCAGGTGGATCACTTGAGGCAGGAGTTCAAGACCAGCCTGGCCAACATGGCAAAAACACTTCTCTACTAAAAATACAAGAATTAGCAGGGCATGGTGTGGCATGCCTGCAATCCCAGCTACTTGGTAGGTTGAGGCATGAGAATCACCTGAGCCCAGGAGGCATCACTGCACTCCAGCCTGGGTGACAGAGTGAGACTCTGACTCAAAAAAATAATAAATAAATAAGGTAAGTGACTGTACTAGGATTCAAATCTAGGTTAATGTGACTGCAAAGTCAATGATCTTTTAACTCCACCATGTTTTTTTTTTTTTTTATACATAAAACATAAGAGAGGACTTTCCTGTCTGGTATTTTTTGTTTCATTTTTAATTGACAAATAATTATAAATATTTATGGAGTACAATGTGATGTTTTGATACATGTATATCCACATATATTATCAGAAAACAATGCAAAAGTACACAAAAATTAAGGTTAGAGAATTGTTGTGATGAGAAAAATAATCAGAAAATTGCATAATTTAAAATGCCTATTTGTAGGGGGCTGATGAAGTAAAAACTAGTCATCTATAAAGTAAAATATTACATATGACTTAAAAACACTGAGGAAAGCTTATATGTATTTGTATACAAAGGTTTCTAGGATTTGTTGCTAACTATACCCAAAGCAGAATTTTGAGAACAATGTGATTTTATTTCACAAAAATTATATTTTACCATATTTGTTTTTAAGCATACAAAATTTATGGAAGGGTGTAAAAGAAACTTACAATACAGCAGAGCACGGTGGCTCATGCTTGTAATCCCAGCAATTTAGGAGGCCAAGACAGGTGGATCACCTGAGGTCAGGAGTTCCAGACCAGCCTGGCCAACATGGTGAAACCCCATCTCTACTAAAAATACAAAAACTAGCTAGGCATGGTGGTGGGTGCCTGTAATCCCAGCTACTCAAGAGAGTGAAGCAGGAGAATCTCTTGAACCTGGTAGGCAGAGGTTGCAGTGAACTGAGGTTGCGCCATTGTATTCCAGCCTGGGCAACAAGAGTGAAACTCCATCTCAAAAAAAAAAAAAAACAAACAAAGAAAAACACAAAGAAACTTAAAAAGAAATGTATAATACTGATAACCTCTAGAGATAGAGAAACAGATACTTTTATTATGCATCTATTGTATTGTTATTGATTTTATTGCATGGCTATTACTTATAATTTTAAAGATTAAAGTTAGACAACATGAATGGAGAAAGATGGTTTTTAAAGTTACTGATAACTTTCAAATTCCATGTTTGAAATCAGAAAACTAACTTGTCTTAACTGCAAACACTGTTTCTCAGCAAGGTTCCCCTATGGCCAAAATTCAGGACAATTGCACGTGTATAAAAAATGCATGTGTATGTGATGTTGCTTTCAGAGTGACAGCGGGATGGGGAAAACTGGTCAAAGGCTGACCCACAGCATATGGCCTCACAGGTTTCTTGATTTGTGCACACATAGCATTCTTGGCAAAGTCAAGGGCAGGCAAAAAAGGGATTCATTAAATTTTTGTGGTTGATGTGCATTAGATGTGTACTGCAAGTCAGCATCTTACACATGCAGACCTCTGCTCCAGCTCTTTGTCTAAAGGACAAAGACTCTTTCAAGTAAGGGATTTAAAAATTGCCTATGTAGGAGCAAAGAGCTGCCAGTACAGATTATAGACCCAATAGGAATAAAACTGTTCAACCTCAAGTTGCAATTTTTGGAAAAATATCTTATAATTATTAATAGTATTTCCAAGTCTGAGTTTACTCCTACGTACTTCAGGGAATTTGGCTAAATAAGTGTTAATGTTCTAATTTTTTATTTGTCCTGTAGATGGAGTGTGGTGTTGTATAATACTTTGTCTAGATGCGGCAAATACTGAGTCTCTGTTCCCAAAAAGTTTATCATCATTTAAACACATTTATCTCTGTGGTCAAATTAAATGGCAATCCATCTACAAACTTTTATTTACAAGAAAGGTTAATATTAGCTAAAGGATCAAGAGAAAGTCTCAATGTCGAAAACAGCATACAATAACTTCTTAGAGCAGTATAAGGTAATTTTTGATCCTTTTATTCCCCCTTTACTCATCTTGTAGAGATTTTTGACATGTAACTAAACAAAATGAACTTTGACTTGTAACTAAACAAAATGAGTCCTGAAAAATTGGAAATACATTTGATTCCACATAAAAGTTATCACTTTAGTCTATATAATAAGATACTCTCTTTTTGTTCTTGTTTTCCTAACCTACTAACTGCAGATAGTCTTTAAGACTCTCATATTCTGTATCTACTTGTTTAATGGTTGAATTTTTGACCCAAATCCCTATGATTTCCAAAAATGTACATCTCCAACTAGATGTCCCACCATCTGTTCAGGGTCTTGCCTTAATTTGCCATAGAATCTCTTCACTCAGATGCCTCACACTAACACCTAATCTTGCAAAAACCAAATTCGTTTGAACTCTTTGTCTACTCCAGCCCACCCCATACTCTCCATTTCTATTTGCATATCCCAGTCAGAGACATCTGTATCTTTCTTAGTTCAGAGCTGAGAAGTCATTTAGGACCTTCTCTATCCTTTAAAATTTTTTTTCTCTCAAATTTGTTAATTATCTCCCTTCTTAAGCATGTGTCTTTCCATGGTTGTTACTATTGTTTAAATTTTCTCATTTTCCTAAAAATAATCTAGAAATACTATCCAAATTATTATCTACTGTCTACTCCAATGATTCATCTTTTCCAGAGATATTGCTCAAGTTCTATAGTGTGTAATATTAATGGTGGTCCATCAAAAGTCCTGCTTATGGCTAGGCGCGGTGGCTCATGCCTGTATCCCAGCACTTGGGGAGGCCGAGGAGGGCAGCTCACTTAATGTCGGGTGTTCTAGACCAGCCTGACTAACAAGGTGAAACTCCATCTCTACTAAAAATACAAAATTTAGACAGGGATGGTGGTGCATGCATGTAATCCCAGCTACTCAGGAGGCTGAGGCAGGAGAATCGCTTGAACCCGGGAGGCGGAGGTTGCAGTGAGCCAAGATCACACCATTGCACTCCAGCCTGGGGAACACAAGAGTCTGTCTCAAAAAAAAAAAAAAAAAAAAAAAAAGTTCTGCTTAGTAGTCTTTTGCTTTCCCTAAACCAGCTATCAGATTTAATTTGTATTGTTCCATTCTATAGGGACTAACTAAATTTGGGCACCCTGGTCCTTTGCACTACTGATTCTTGCTGTTTTACTTGCCTGACTCATTAATGCCATCAAGCAAATACTTTTTGTGTTTCAGAACCTGGCTAAAGTGGCCTCTTTCACGCATCTGGACTATTTTCACTTTTTTTGTTTGTTTGTTCTAGGCTTATTTGTTATTTTAATTACAAGCCTGTCCTTAGGTGGATTTATATGAACTTCGGAGTTCAGCCTGCACCACAAAATTTGACATGCAACTAAACAAAATGTGTGGTCTTGTTATTCTGAACATCTGCTCAATTCTAAGCTCTTTTGGAAATGAGACATTTGTTCCATCCCCTTACTACCATCTATTTTAATGGTTTTGTCTCCAATACTCCCCAAGCTCCCACTCAGGGCATGCGTAGGAATTAGACAAACTTACTGTTTAGGTGAACATGTTTTTTATAATAAATCCCCGAAGCCTGGGTATAATACCAAAGCACCCATATTCTCCAGTTCCTTGAATATTTGAAGAAAAACATCATTCTAGGTACCTAAGCATTTTCATTCTATGATCACAGTAAACTTTAAAGATACTGTATTGACATGTTATTTTACAAATATAGGGGCTAAGAACACATTTTTCCCTCAATTGTTAGGTCTCTTTGGCAGTTTATGACTATTTTACTTTTCTGCCTTCCTCCTACATGGAGGTGGCCCTATTATTTCTTAAAGTGTTACAGGGCTAATTAAAAGATTTTGAATATTCTTCTGTAATTTACACATATATGAAAAACTCAGTCTTTCATAACCCACAAAGTAAGTTCTTACATCTTTTGAAATTTTTGACAACTATAGTTCCTCTCTTTTGAAAATTAAGGATATGTTATTAATACTACCTCAAAATAAACAGCTTGTTTTATAAGAGGACAGGTGGATTTCTTTTTTTAAACTGCCTATGTCAAAATTTCTACCTAACACAAAGCAAGCCCTCTGGGGCCTTCTGCATAATTACCGTTTCTACTTTTTCCTGCCCTTCTAATGGTAGTATATATGGATGTGGAGAAGTAAAGATTCTATGTCTGGCAGTTACTGACTATACTTTTTATTATCTGGTATAATGTTCTTTTACTTGTTTTAGAGTATGTTATTGCTTTGTAAGCCTACAAGTCATTGAGTGTTACCAATGGAAGGAGATCATGATGAGAAATACAGTTAAAACACTACAATCTGAAGTGATGGGAAGATTTGGGTTACAGAAGTTCTCTATAGTAAAAGATATGATGTCTAACCAAGAATTGAGTAAGTAGGAAAGAAATTTGCCATTTCAGGAGAAAATTAATTAGAAGCACTCAATATATCATTCTTGTGTCACCTGCCCAAACCTTGATCCTAGGCCAAATACCAAACTTTATCTGCTGATGTTGGGATTTAAAGGAGTGTTGATACTAAGCCCTGGTTACAGATTTTGAGTCATGATCTTGTTCCCTATACTCCTGGCTTCCCTAGGTTATTTGATGAATCCTACTCATGTTCTTAATAGCACTCAACTGGTTGTTCTGTCAGTATTACTCGTAGGAATTGGTGACATAAATTTTTCTAACACCTCCCAAGGCCCCTTAGAAATTAGTACTTCCAACACTTGTAGGATAGAAACCTATTTATTTGTAACTACCTAGTTCAACAGACGGAAACAGCATCTATTCTCTACCCTCTGTTGTATCCAAGGAAAGGATATTTCTTATAGACAAAATTGCTACAAAATTGTGAGTCCTATGATGGAGAACCAGAGATTTGATGGCTAGTATATCTCCTTGAACAAATAGTACATGTCTGACCATTCCTTTATCCTCCGATCCCTTTCATCCATGTTTTTTTTTTTTTTTTTTTTTTTTTTTTTTTTTTTTTCCTGGCTTTTATGAGAATGGCTTTGTTCTTTGTATGTCTTAAACATGTATTTTTGTCTTTATTCATGTTTATTCCCTAAATGCCTACGGCCCAGACTTTCTCCTTTGTTCATTTTTAGTCTCTCAGAATGTATTGATTGTCCCTTTCTGTGTTCAACTGCTAGAAGATTCTTGAACCATAATTATGCTATCTACAGGGGACTGCTTTGTTAAGCTACTTCCTTGATAAAGGATATTCCGAGACTCTGTTGGTCATTATTACAGAAAGGATGCATATCTGGAAACAGGAAGTTTATTTTTAAAAAGTTCTTCTTTCACATTAGAGATCTCATGTAGGAAAAGAAGCCTAGTCAGCCATATGAAGAAGCCTAGTCAGCTTATATGAAGATAATAGAGAAGGATGGCAGCCTAGTCAGCTTATATGAAGATAGGAGAGAAGGAAGGCAGCTAGTAAGAGTATTTTAAAAGTACATTCCAGATACTTTATTTCTAATTACAGAATTGTTTGTGTCCATGATAGAGAGTGTGAAAAGTACATAAAAGCACAAAGAAGTTGAAAATGATTTATATTACCACCACTAAAATATAAAATATATCCAATGCTATAACATCTTGGTATATATCTTTTTAAATATATGCCACACATTCTGGTTAAAATTATGGACTCTCTTTCCAGACTGTCTGCATTCAAATCACAGCTCTGTCACTTCCTAAGAATAAAACTGGGTAATTTACTTGACCTCTCTGTGCCTCGGTTTCCATATTTTTAAAATAAGAGTCAAAGTAGTACTGGCCTATTTGTTTTGTTTGTTGTGAGTATTAAATGAGTCAACACATGCAAAGCTTTTCAAATTCTGACTGGCTACAGTAATGTAGTTTTAATTGCTATTACTGACAAAGGTGATGTTACTATATAATTAATGGACTTGAAAACTCTGTGTGGCTTTTCTTTCAATTGCCTAAAAAACTACTTTTTATACCTGGAAGTTTATTTTTGAACTGGGGTAACTTTATTGGTAGACATTAACAAAGCTTACAGAATTTTTATCAGTAATCAAGTAAGCAATTTCTTAATCGTTTTTTGAGACCCTCAATTTTTAAATAGTAACTATTAAATTATTTTCTTAATATTTTTGAGAAATAATTTGCTCATGGGCATTTTTCTTGATTCTTGCAAATTAGAGTTAGTAAGATTTCTAATAAATAAAATATTCTTACATTTCCCTTTCTGACTTTATATACCAAAAAGGCTATTTATTTTCTTTGACCATTAAACTTCTTTTTACATGAGTCTACATGTCTTCTTACCTTTCAAAACTAGTAGCACTACCAAGAAATAAACTTCAGTAATAAAGAAAATACTTATTTTGTTCTTTTTTTTTTTTTTTTTTTTTTTTACTTCTTGGAAGCATCGTTATTGATTTCATAATTATTCAAAAGGACAAAAATAATGAAACATGTCATATTTTCTTCAATAATCAAATTAACAAATGCTAGAATAGGACTAAAGTCTATGACATCTTTGGCCACATTTTGGAGAAATAAAAATTTGTAATTGACTTCCTGGTTCTTGATTCTTAAAGTTACAAAGGTCAAACTAAAAATATTTAGAGTTTAAGAGCTGCTTGGTGGAGTAAAATAATATATACTTTTTTTTTTAGTTCAATGTCACATGTGTTCAAAGGCTACATAGCCACTAAAGGAAAAGAAACCAGAGCCTTTTTTACCAGATAAAACAAACTCATGGGTTTGCATAGCCTTATCTTCATGAATTGCATCACCTCCTTCCATTTAAATGTTCTAAAAAACAAATATGAGACTAGTTTAATGTTCAAAGAACCTTACTGAACCTGATCTATTCTCTGTCCAGAAGGAAGAGAGGGACATCTAACAGGAACACACTATTTCTTTTTATGAGGCTGCTTTATTTTCTTTCCACAATCCTCCTCCTATTCATAGATCACGATGAATTGGCTCATGGATCTCATGCAATTCAGGCATGTTTCACGTACAAAAGGCAAATTAACTGGCTATTCACTCACTAGTAAATATTTCAGCCAGAACCTAACCCCTCTCTTTGTCCTTAACTTTTTGCACAAACATGATTATTTCTCCATAGTGCTTAGTGATTACACAACTTTTATGGAAATTAGAGTAAAGTTTCACCTGGAGTGCATGAAGAACCCATGTGTAGAAGATTATCAATTTTTAGCCTCCCTATTCCTTGTCCATTACTTTTTTTATATTTATTAGAAGCAACACTTCTTGAACTCCCAAGACATACAAACAAGTAGGGGAAAAAGAACTGATTTGACAGATGACTTAAATCATTTTTGAAATGTGAAAGATGCAAAGTACTTACTATGCAAAAATGTAAAATCAATAGAGTTTATCTGCAACACTGTACAATGATTTCATAGGCCCCATGATTTTCTTTTATTATCTACAAATAGCCAACTGAACTTTATTCCCATATACCAGGACATTCATGAGCAAGGGCCTCTGGAAGAGGTGGGGAGTGAGCTTTAAATAATCCTCATCTGGAAGACAAAAAACAAAACAGCTCACAGCTTTTCATCGGACAGGTACTGAGTGACAAAATGCAGCTCATATTGTGTGGAATTTTTCAAACAAATCAAGACCTCTGATTAAATAACTTGGGCCTTTGGCTTCCTGCAATTCTAAGGACTATCAATAGAAGCATTGTGGCACAGTCTTATTAGACTCATTGGAGCTATAATTAACCATCAGAGAGAAACAAAAATATTTTTAAGATCTGTTATGATTAATTTTCTCAGGATGTCTTGGAAACCTTACAGGAGGCATTAGTAGTCTGCATATTTATAATTAACATATCACAAAAACGAATGAATTTTCCCAACAGGGACAATTTAAATGAAAAGCTTTGCTGATGTGGGATTCAAACACATAGGATCTAGTCCCTGAAAGCTATGTTTTACAAAGATTTTAGGACAATGCACTGTGTTCTCCTGATGAGATGTTGTTGTCTATGCTTCTATTTGAAATGATCATAAGGGAAAATCTCCTTGGCTGCTTCTGGCTAGAGCAACATGTGCAAAGTGAGGACTTGGACTGCATGCTCACCTTGGAGAGAATTTATGCAACCAGTGCAGGCACAGCAGGAAGAAATTAGCTCTTTAGTTAAGTGTTGGAGTCTGGTTTCCAAAGCCTTTGTATTTGGAATTTTTTGATCACCTCAGGCAATCAAAGTTGCCAAAGGAACATAAATTTCTATTAATGAGATTATGTCATTATCATATAAATCATCAATGTATTTGAGCACACAGAGGTAAAATGATGCCAATGTCTGTGTAGAACTATAAAAAATAAAATCATCTTTTGCAGCAATTCCAATTTGCAAATAAGAACTTCAAATGAGAAATTATTGGGCAAAAAAATGTCGAGGCGATATTCACCTCTGACTCTGATCTTCTCCAATCCGCTTACGAAATACTTTCTGTGGGTAAAAAATCGAGTTTTGTCACTGAAATCTTCAGTGATAACTACCCTTGTCTTTATTACGATGTAAGGATATATTTTTAATTCCTTATATTTTCTAATGTTATTCCAATCTTTCAAGTTAATCCTGCCTGTACTTGCTCTTCTCTATCTCAAAAAACTTCTGTTCAACCTTTAAGGCCTTTAACATTTTAGACACATATATCTCTTATTTGAATCTTTTTTGGCCCATTCTCTTCTGTTGCTATTTGTTTAATACATCCCACATCTGTGCTAATATGGCCTGTTGTGTGTGACTCTATTATTTACCGTAACACCTGGTAAACATGGATTGTGAGTCCCCAACACCTAGAGAATATTTTGATTGTGTTCTTCATTACCTTGGAAGATATTTGGCTCAAATTATGTTGAATGAAAAGACTTGTAAGAAAACTATTTGGTTTATTCCATCTTACAAAAACATTTGTACACATCTATGCTTACATTTAACTCTGACTCAATAAGAAATGAGGTTTGTCTGAGTTGCAACATGAGCTGACATTGCCCAGCTACATTTTAAAAATATATCTGAAATATAGAAGAGTAGACCAACCTTACTTTAAAACTCCTATTGACTTAATGAGGATGTCAATTAAAAGAGAGAGAGGGATGAAAGACATGTTTAAGAAGTTATTAAAGTTAAATTATAACCATGTATTTTTATTATACCAAACATGGAAAGAATAAAGAGTGAGAGAGAGAAAACCCCAAAGCTCTATATGTATAGATGTGTAATGGACTATGTACACTTTTGATATCCCACACTAGTTATCCAATGGAGAGAAACTCAACTGATTGCTAGCTAGTATTACCTGAAATAATACTATATTTGTAATAACAGAATTTGAACTTCTTCCAGTCTTCTCCCTAGCCTAAAATGTGTAGCTATAGTTGTTAAATATTGAATGAGAATGGTCTAAATTTTCAAACTTGATTCCTTTCATTTTCTTACCCATGAGCCCACTAACACATAAGCTTATAATATGTATTTTTTACAAAAATTTTAGTCCTCTCTCAGATGCCTTTTTTATATCTAAATAGGTGTCTAACATTTATGGCATTCCAGGAAAGATTTGAAGAGAGAAGCATTATAATTTCATAAATTATTTTCTTAAAAAATATTAGAGCAGCTTCCACTGAAAGAAAATGTGACAGACTTTACTGGTCATGAAACAAAAATGAGGGACAACAAAAAGAGCAAAATTATATTTTCTTCATATTATTAAATTTCCAGAAACAGCAGCAATATCAATTAACCTAACTGGTTCTAAGTATGCTATCTGGGGTAGCTTTGCTCATATTTGACTGTGATGGCATTTTTATTGAATGAAAATATCAAGAACTTAAAATATTTACAGCAAAGGGTAAGGTTTCATTTGTCCTCAAAGGTAGGACAAGACTGCAGATTATAAAGCATCAGAGTCTATACAGATGATCTACTAAGAGAGAAGTGAAAGGAACAAAGAAAGGAGGAAGAAAAAAATGTTCAGTTGCTTTATTAAGATTGAATATTATCAAGCTGCTTTGAATGTATTCAGGGAAAGGCAGATCATCACACCTCTGAGAATGTCCATGGGGAAGCACACTTTTGAAATAACTTGAGAACCTGGGATGAAATTTGTCCATGCGAAGACAGAACTCAGACTGAAACTAATCTCTGTCATTGGGTACATGTGAGAACTTCTGCATGTTATGTAATATCTCTAATTTCCTCATTTGTAAAATCAGGATAGGATTACCTGCCTGCCTAAATTGTGGGGAATAAATGATATAACATAGGTAACAGTGCAGTGTTTTTTATGTTAGAAGATGTAAAATGGTAATAACAAGAACAAGAATAAGAATACCAATCTTTTTTTTCTCCATGGGAAGAGTTCTGTGAACTGGGCTGGCTTTCATTTTCCCTGTTTTCACTTCACTCATTCTTTCTTTGAAATCACTGGGCAAACATAAAGGATCATTTTCTAAATATAGTCTTTTCGAAAAAGCCTGGTTTGACTTTACACTCAACCAGCTCCAATCCCTGTTGCCAGGTTTGTTTGTAACTGTCGTTTAAGCATATATTTAAATTATGTGCCTCTAATAGAATCTTTTTCAATTGCCAAAATAACTTCTAAATCAAGATGGCAGATTGAGCATTCATTTTTACCTCCTTTTCACTTATACTGATACGACAGTATGACAATAAAGTGGAGAAAAAATTTACAACAGTGATCAGCATCAGAGAGCATGCCATTAGCAGTTCAAAGATTTTGAAGAGCTCTCAAAGGAGGAAACTAGATGGGATCACGTTGAATACTGCTGTTGTAGACATGCAATGGGCAATGTTGCAATGGAGGTAGGACCAGTTCTTTTTTGCATAGTTGCATAGAGGTCTCTCACTTGTCAGCAAGTACAAGGCACAGGAATAAGCAACTGGAATAGTAACTACAGCAATTCACTAAAGGACTGTCACCCAACAGTGAGACTAGTCAGATCCCTTTCTCCTTCCCTTGTTCCCTCTGTTCCTCCCCCACCCCCAATTGGCAATTAACAGAGCAATATGTGACAGAGGATTTTACCACCTAGGGAAAATATTTTAATTTCTCTAAAGAAATTCAGAAATCTGGAGGAGTAGAGGGTCTGCTTCTTAGTGTTTATGTTAGCACCTGAAAGGGAAGTAGAACAGAGACTGAGACATGGGGAGAAATACTATGTGGCTCTTCAACTTCTGGAAAAACTCCTTATTTGGCATGGAGGTGAGTGTCTCAGATTTCCTGTCTGCTCTCCTGACAGAAATAACAATAGGAACATTTCTATATAAGAGAAATATTGAGGATTTCTCAAGGGAGGAACCAAAAACTTTGACCAAGACTTACTTTTAAATAGTGAGTGCACCAGTTTAAACTTAGGTTATTTTCTTATTACAAATGTTTTCTGGATGGGGTGGAGGGGAGATGTTAATGAAGATTTGGAGCTTGTCCTGTAGTTACATCCTCAAAGCAAGCATGCTCAGCTGTTGGCTTTTGTGTCTGTTGGGGTGGGTGAGATTTGACTAATGAAAATTATAGGGTAGAGGAAGTAAAATATTTTTAATTTTTTCCTTGTTGACCCTTGTTACATACACCAATGATACCAAGTAAGAAATCTTTACTCCACTTTCATATTATGTTTGGCCAAGTCTTTTATTCAGGTCAGAAACCTACTGTGATAGCTCTCAGCTTTTGCTGCATAAGAAACAATCAAAAAACTCTCAGAGGTGTATGATATACATTTATATGTCACTTAGACTTCTGCACATTGGCTGAGGTGGCTCTGATTCAGGTTCAGGTACTTCAAGCATCAGCTATGGTATTCTGAACTTTAAGTCTCATTAAAGATCCTGAAGACTGTGACTACTTAGTGTATTTTCTTCTTGTGATGATGGCAGAAACAAATATGGCAAGCTCAACTATCCAAGCATATCTTAAGCATCTGCTCAAATCATATTCACTAACATCCCGTTGGCGAAAGCAAGTTACGAGGTCAAACCCAAAGTCAAAAGCTGGGGAACATAATTCTGCATTTCATGAGGCCATGCAAAGGTGTAAATGTATATAAAAATTTGAGGGGAATTAATATTTTGGAGCAAGTCAACTTATTGAAGAGAAAGAGAACAAAACTCACAGCTGAAAGCATACAAGCTTCCAGAGTTAATTAACTTGGTCTTTCATCCTTCATATAAGTTTATATGCAAAGGCTAGCAAACATTTAAGAAAAATGATGGGAAAGAAAATAGGACACCAACTTTCATATATAATTTGTTAAGGAGTCACTGGATTCTGAAAAAACAAAAACAAAACTCACTGATTTCCAGTGGGATTTCCTCTCTTCTCAACTTCTATTTTTTTCCAACAATATCTACTATTCATCTACTCTATGCTGAGTCCATGTGCACTGAGATGGTAAAGTATGATAGATACGTTTTCATTAGAATTGAGGTAGAATTTGCCTTGTCTTGGAGGTAGCAGTCAATTTTGGACAGAACCTAGCAAAACCTAAATGACAAATGTCTTAGTAGAATTTGAAGCTGTTTCCCCAGAAACAGTTAAAAGTGTATTGTTCTCATGTATTTTGAAAAGACAGCACCTTACCTCATCCCGCCAAAGGATAGTCGATATATTATTGGGCCTTCCAGTGAATCACATAAAGATTGCTTCATGGCGTCTGATTCCTATGTATAAATTCATTCTCTAAATTATACAATGACAAGAAAACATTTTGAATTGCACATTATAAAAAGAGGAAATGGGTTTCATGGATTATTTCTCTAGTAAACTATAACCAAGAGATGCCATTTTATATATATCAAAAAAGTGCCTCTAATAGTACCCTTTAGTGACATCACTTCACTTAAAGTAAGAGTCAAATCAACAGTTAAATGATGTATGGTTTGGAGAAAAACAAAATTTTTGCAAGTTATGAGTTTGGAAGTTTAAAAGTTGAAGGGCATGCTGTAACTATAGGAAAATGATGGGACTTAAATGCACACCCAGTTTTTGTTATTACTCATAAATCTCACCTGACATTAGCAGAATTCAGCCTATGAATCATGGATTTGTATTCATTCCTGGGCATCATCTCTTATCTTATCCAGACAGAAATGTGTTAATTAGCATAACAACATAGATTATATAGCTGTGTGATAATTCTAAAGTTGTAGCTGATTTCACTAAATTCTAAATCTACACATACATTATCATTGCAATTAATAAGTAGGCCTTTATCATTTTGAAACTCGTCAGGTATTTTTAAAATGTTCTCTCTCTGTCGACTGAAGGTAACTCTCCTTTTGAAAAAGTCCCAAACGGTCAAATTTTCTTCCTCCCTTTCTGTTAATACTTTCTTTCTTCTTTCTTTCTGTGTTTTCCCCCTTACCTTTGCTTTATTCTTTCTAATTTATTGAATCCTAAAAACATTTTGTATACACCTTAAAAACTACACACTATTTTGTACCCTTTCTAGCCTAAAGATCAGTGCTATTTTACACACTCTCCAAGGTCTTTCCTAAGGAATATTTGCTATTACAATCATGCAGTTGACTGCAGCATGCACTATGATAGGCTGCGTCTTTCAAATTAATTCCCTTTATTTAAAATAACACATCTATTTCTGTAATAAAAATATCTGCAAGCAATCAAAACAAGAATAAGGGAGATGCAAAATAGGGGTGTTTGTGAGACATCAATGACTTATTACCTAAAATAATTACTTAAAATTGTGTTCAAAAATGTTACTATCATTGATTGATTAAATATAGCAGAAAAAAATAAGATCTAATACATTTTATCACTACCTCATATTGACTATTTTGCTTTTGCTTTTCCAAGCTCTTTCCCAATCCATTAAAACAGCTGAGGACCACAGCAATCTGAAGAGAGGGGTAGGACAGATCTTTATTAGAGAAGGCATGTGCTTCCTGGGTCCCTTGACTCATTTGATAACAGAATTCAACTCTTCAACCTTCTGTAGGGTAAACCTGGGCAGTTGCTTAGTGACTGCTTGCCAATTGCTCAGAGGATTTAGATGAGATTTGAAAGTGATCCTTCATTTCTAAATTCTCAATGAAACATGAGGGTAAACATTTTGAAGGAGTGAAGTAGAAACCCAAGAAAATGAACTATTAAATGAATATAATACATAGGATTATTCCTTAATGAATATATATATATATTCATATATATACTTATCTTTCATATATATATTCACATATATATATATACTTACCTTTCATTAGAAACTTGATAAATGGTTCTTATTTTAACTAAAGGACAACTTAAAATGAATCCTCTGACAAAGTATGCAAATAATATTTTTTTTAAATAGCAGTATTTGTCCAGTGAATGTTGTACTTTAAAGCAGTAGCTTGCTTGTAAGACACTATTTTCAAGATTGTGGTTTTATCACATTTTACAAAATAATTCTGGGCTCATCTTGCAGAATTACCTTTACAGCTGATTTACAAGGCACATGAAATCATATCCTGTTACCAAAAATTACTCAAATACATTTTCCCAAATTTGACACCTTTCTCCATACTTAAATCTTTCCCTGATATGATATTTAAAATAATAACATCAAATGCTGCATTTTTAACACAAAATTCCAAAAATGTTGCAATCAAGTGTATAGTTTCTGGAGAAACAATATAATTTCAAAAGTTATTTATATTTAAAAAAACAGTAGCCCAGGCAGAGTGGCTCATGCCTGTAATCTCAGCACTTTGGGATGCTGAGGTGGGCAGATCACTTGAGTTCAGGGGTTCAAGACCAGCCTGGCCAACGTGGTCTTGAACTAACAACAACAAAAAAACTAACAACAACAAAAAAGTAGCTGGCAGTTGTAGTACATGCCTGTAGTCCCAGCTACTCAGGATGCTGAGGCAGGAGAGTCACTTGAGCCAGGGAGGTGGAGGTTGCAGTGAGCCGAGATGGTGCCACTGCTTTCCAGTCTGGGTGACAGAGCAAGACGCTGTCTCAAAAAACAAAAAATAAAATAAAATAAAACAATGCTCACTTGGCCAAATAGTCTCTTAGAGGATCATTGAACACCTTGAAATTGACATCTCTATAGACATACAATTAACAACTTTGTTCTTGTGAGAGAGCATAGTGTTCAAGTTTTCAAACTTTAGTGGATTGAAGAAAATATTATTAATAGTGGTATTTTTAAGGGGTGGTGATTAATCAACACTTGTATTTATGACTATGAACCAATAATATGCTGTTTGAGAATAATAGTCTTCATGGTAACAAAATTGTTGTATTTATGTCTAAAAATAATGCATGGCACAAGCCAAGTGGTGGTCAAAACCAATATATGTATGAGATACACACACATGCATACATATATGTATATAAATAAACATATGTAAAATTGTTGTATTTATGTCTAAAAATAATGCATGGCACAAGCCAAGTGGTGATCAAAACCAACTAAATTTATAAATATATATATATATATATATGATACACACACATATGCATACATATATGTATATAAATAAACATGTATGTAGATGTACACATGTGTGTATACAGATGTACATACATATACAAGTATAGACAGAGAGAGACAAAGCCAGAAAGACTTTTTATCATAATTGACTACATAGAAATGCTGTTTGTTATTTTGACCAATATCTAATGAATGGAAGTAACATCCACCAGGTTTGTAACAGATGCAAAAATTCTATTAATAATCTTTTTCATAGGAACCATAAGTAACAAAAGCAATACAAAAACTAACATTATAATTGTTTGCCCAAATTTAGACTTGTTGAACTTATGCTTGTACCAATTCTTAATTACAATAGGAAACTCTAGTGGAAGGGAAAGAGTAAGAGAATGAAGTAAATTGAGATTCAACTGGACATTTCAGTTTCATTCAAGTACTTCTGTAGCTGCTAATAAAGATGCTATAGTTCTTTTTCGGTTTAAAAGAAAAAAAGTATACAATTAGCGGGGAGGAGCTGTGGGCCAGAGAAGACTAGGAGATAATGGTATGTTCATTCTCATCACCCTGAAAGTGAGAGCAGTCATACCAGAGCCTGAAGCATGTTAGAATAAATGTAGCAACATATATTAGGCACTGTATCAGGACCGGTAGTAACTGTTTCCACTGATTCTGTCTTAAGACAGGAACCAAAAAACGTTACTATGACATAGTAAAAGGTATCTGAAAGTATATATGCCAAAAACATAATTAAGGGAAATGAAAGTCGTTACTAATAAAAACAAGTTGAAAAGCTGACAGAGAAAAGAGGGCTGGGAGGCTTTTGTTTGGAAGCAAAATAAGTAATGCCCATTTTAAGGAAAAAGAAAAAATAGGCATGCAGGCTTTTGGCTTGAAATTAAATGAAAGTAAAGGATTGTAAATCAATAATGCAATGAAAGGGGCAGAAAGCTAATGGTTCTTTTGTTTCAAATTGTAAATGGCATTTTTTGTATTCCACTATAAACCTTAAGTGATGGCTTTGTTAATTACAGAGCAGAAAGCCTGGCATTTCACTTTCATGATTACACAAACCTCTACGTTACTAAGCCTTGGCTTTATTTACTCTGTGTCTAGGTGCATTTAGGTGTGAACTAAGAGCTGTAACTAGTTTGTCATTGGGAGAACCTGTTTCTCAAGACAGGATTTTCAGCATAGATGATTAGAGTCCAGTTGAATAGAGGGGAAGACCCTACGAGACAAAATTAGTAAATGAAAATATTGGCAAGAGGGAGTAAAAGAACTAAATAGTTTAAGATATTTTGCTATGCATAAAAGTCAAATCCTTTAGTCATTACCTTTTGTGTTTGTAGATAAAGGAACTATTATGCCCACTCTGAAAATTTATCTGTAAATTCAAGGTGGCACATGGTATTTCCGATAAAGGCTAAGAGCTGACCCAAAACTATGTTAAATAATACAGCATGTTGTGCTATAGCAGGCAATCCTAAAGTGAAGCCTTGGGATTTTTGTGAACTCATAATAAGAAATTGATGATCAGTTTCTTAATTGTTTGATATTATTTTGTAAATTTTTTGTATATATAAATATATATGTGTATGTGTGTGTGTACACACACATATACTGTCATATGCCACATAATGACATTTTGGTCAATGACAGACTGCATATACAATGATAGTGCCATAAGATTATAATACCATGATTTTACTGTACCTTTTCTGTGTTTAGATACATTTAGATACACACATATTTACCATGATGTTACAATTGCCTACCATATTCAGCACAGTAACATGCTGTATGGGTTGGTAGACTCGAAATAATAGGCTATACCATATACTCTGTGTGTGTAGAAGGCTATACTATGTAGATATGTGTAAGTACACTGTCTGATGCTTGCACGATGACAAAATTGCCTAACTCCCAATTTCTCAGAACATATCGCTGTCAGTAAGTGACCCATGACTGTTTATGTATGTACATTTTCATTTTACATTCTCTCCATACATCTTTCCCTGGCCCCTTTTCCTTTTTCCTCCCTCCCTTTCCACTCCCTAGACCTCTTCACCTGCATAAGATTCTCCTGGCAATCTACATGTTCATTATCCTTCCTTATATTAAAAAAAAGCATCTAATAAATTTTCAATTCCCTAGCTCTCTGAATTCATGGAGTGTTATTTTACTCTATTATGCATTATAAGAACTCTATATGAGGTTCAGTTTCAAAGGATACTTTCTAAATGCTATTTGTTATAATGGTGTTTAGGAACAGGGCTTTGATGATGACCCTTTGTATCTATTTTACATACTTAAGAAAGGTCAAACACTTACCCTCCTGTATGTCATTCATCATTAATGTAGCTCTATTATCTTTCTTGGTATCTTCTACTTTTCATATTAAATAGCCCTCATTCTCTGAAACTCTTCATTTAGGAAATTACTTTACTGTAATTACATTTCTTACCTTTCTCAAGATCTTTCTTATTCTTGCTTTGTCATCTTAGAAATTAGATGAGAAAAATTAAATGTGATGTATGAAATAAGGGCATCCACTTACCAATATATATTTTCTAAATTTTCTTTTTATTCCTGTGTGTGTGGGTCCACAATGAAGTCTGCAGTACCATAAATGCATTCAAACTTTGACATTTTCAAGATGATTTTTTTAAAAATAAAGTGTGTTGTATTGGAAGTTACCAGGGCATTAAAAAGAATTTTTTAATGCAGGCAAATGCCAGAGCTCTTACCAAAGAATACTCAAGGTGATTTTTTATATGATGGATGTGTATCTTTTAATATTTTAGTATTTTTTCAGAGTCAGCATTCTAGAATTAGATTGTAGGCTTAGGAAAGGGAAACTATTTAAATCTTATTTTAAAGATGAAGAAACCAAACCATTCTGCTAGTAAAGAACAATGTTGGAATGTCAAATTGTTAGGCCTATACTGTTTCCATTACATCATATTGATGTTGTAGTATTGCCATGATAAATTGGTACAACCATTTATAACTTATTCTAAAGGATTATCACTTCAGGCACCATCCATGTTAGCCAATGGTCATCCACAGGTAGCCACTACACAATGCAGCAGTTTCATTACACCCATTCCTTTATCATGGTCTGTGTGTAAATACCCCAAATAATTTTACAAACAACCTTATTCTACTAGAGACCAGCACGTCTTGCCTGTGTCAGGGTGTATTCCAGTGTTTGGGGCTCTACTCAACTTTAATTATAAGGGAACTCTCTAATTCCAGATATGTGACTCTATAACAATTTTCTGCCTGAAATTTTATTTAAATGTGACCAAGAGAAATAGAAAACTTTGAACTGTCTTTTAATTAGCTATAGTGCCTTTAAAAAACATGAACTTGAAAAGATCTTGAGGACTGGGTAATATAAGAAATGAGCACATATATTAATAAATTTTACATTAATTCTTTGTTTTCTCTGATTTATATTTCCATTAATTAATCAATATATTATGTAAGTTATGCAAGTGAAATGCAGAAAAACTAGAAAATATAGGTACAAAACCCTCCATGCCAAGATAGGCATTAGGTTAACAGTCTGGGATGTATGCCTCCAGAATTTCTTGCTTTGGCATTCAGATATGTTTATCTTCTATTCATTTCTTATGTACGTAAAGAATAACACCATAAACTCAGTAGATGAAGCCAAAAACCTGAATCATCTTTGAGTTTCTTCTCTTTTTTTTTTCACTGCTTGCTTCCATGCTATCAGAAAACACCGATCTATAACAGAGGCCATAAGAGTCATTTTATCTCCACTACTACTCTCTGGTTCTGGACACATTCCCTGTGGTAGGTGGTAGGTACCTACAGTAACCAATTAACTAGTCTTACTGTGCCTACTGCTGAATCTTGCCTTTCATTCTCCACAAAGTAGACAGGACAATATTTTTAAATTCAAGATCAGATCATGTCATCTCCTGCCTAAAATGCTGCAATAGGTTTCAATTGCACTTAGAAGTGAAACACCTTGACTAATGGAATTTACTTTTTGCCTTCAGTCTCCAATCTGTCCAGCCTCATTCCCTACCCCTTTCCCAAAAACGTCTGGGTACCACTGACTATCCTTTTATTCTTAGAATAATGAAAATACTTCCTAACTACAGGTCTTTTACTTGCTCTACCTTTGGGGTAACATTTCTGCCACACATTTATCCACCTGCCTCATTCTTGTCACTCTGATCTCATTTCAAATGCAGCTCCCTCAAAGAGACCTTCCTTGATCAATCTGTATAGCCACATCCTTTGTCCTTCCCTCAACCCCTTTCCCTGTCTCACTAACTCAAGAATTCTCTCCTGCTTGCTCTGGCTTACTTTCTCCTGAGCACTCAGCACCGTCTCAAATTATTTTGTTTGCTTTATTACACTATAGAGGTTAAAACACAGACTCTAGAGCCCAACTACCTGTATTCTAATCCCAATTACACTAGAGTTGTGACTTGGGAAAATATTCAACAATTTTACACTTCAGTTTCCTCATCTGTAAAGTGATATTAACAATAGCACTGAAGTCCTAAGTTGTTATAATGATTAACTAAGTTAATATTTGTTATGTAAGTGAATCTGTGTTTAGCACATAGTAAATGCAATGTAACTATCCAACAGAAATGAAAAAGATGCTAAGAGAATTCACTGTCACTAGACCAGGCTCACAAAATATCCTCAAGGGAGTTCTAAACATGGTAATGAAGGAACGATATCTGTCACCACAAAAAATAACTTAAGTACACAGTCAACAGACCATATAAAACAACTATGCAACAGAAACTACAAAGCAACTAGCTAACAATTTCACAACAGAATGAAAAACTCACAGATATATATTAACTGTGAATGTAAATAGCCTAAATGTCCCTACTTAAAAGGTACAGGGTGGTAAATTGAATTAAAAAATCAAGATCCATTTGTCTGCTGTCTTTAAGATACTCATCTTACATGCAGTGACAACCAAAGACTCAGAGAAAAGCATTATAGAAAGATTTGCCATGCAAACAGAAAACAAAAAAAGAGGAAGGGCCACTATTCTTAAATAATTAAAAAGTAACAAACTTTAAACAAAAAACAGTAAAAAACGATGAAGAATGGTATTATATAATGATAAATGTTTTAATTCAGGAAGAAGACTTAACAATTCCAAACATATACACACCCCAAATTACAACACCAAGATTCATAAAACAAGTATTTCTAGTTCTACAAAAAGATATAGACAGGGACATAACTATAGAGGAGAAGTCTGCACCCTACAGACAATATTAGACAAATAATCAAAAATAACAAAATCCTGGACTTACATTCAACACATAACAAATTGGATATAATAGACATCTACAGAATACTCTACCCAATAAGCACAGAATATACATTCTTATGTGCACATAGAACATACCCTTAAGATTGGCCACATGCTTAGCTGTAAGGCAAGTCTCAATAAATTCAAAATAATTGAATCATCCCAACCATACTCTCAGACCACAGTGAAACAAAAATAGAAATCAATACATAGAAGATATCTCAAAACCACACAATTACATGGAAATTTAAAAATGTGTTTCTGAATGACTCTTGGATAAAAATTAAATTAAGGCAGACATCAAAATTTTTTTTTAAATAAGTGAGAAAGGAGACACATCATATCAAAATACTTGGGATGCAAAAATGTAGTATTAAGAGGAAAGTTTATAGCTCTCAACACCTAAAACAAGAAGTTAGAAATAACTCAAATTAACGATCTAATATTACCCCTAGAAGAACTAGAAAATAATAACAAACTAACCCCAAAGCTAGCAGAAGAAAAGAAATAACTAAAATCAGAGCAGAAGTGAATAGTATTGAGACATGAAAATCAATACAATAAGTTAATGAAACCAAAAATTTGTTTGGCAAGTATAAACAAGATGGATAGATGACTAGCTAGATTGACAAAAAGGAGAAAAAATCCAAATATCCAAATAAGCACAATCAGAAATGACAAATGTGACATTCCAACTGATCCCACAGAAATGCAAAAGATCCTCAGAGACTATTATGAACACTTCTATGCAAACAAACTAAAATATCTACATAAAATGGATAAATTCCTGGAAATGCATAACCTCACAAGATTAAATTAGGAAGAAATTGAAACCCTGAATGCACTAATATTGAGCTTTAAAATGGAATCAGTCATAAAAAAACTAACAATTAAAAAAAGCCCTGGACCAGATGGATTCACAGCTGAATTCTATTAAGATATACAGAGAAAAGCTCGTACCAATTCTACTGAAAATATTAAAAAAAAAAAAAAAAAAAAATCCAGGAGGAGGCAAAGACACAAGGATAAAAGGAAACTACAGGCTGATATTTCTGATGAACACAGATGCAAAAATCAACAAGCTCCTAGCAAACTGAAATCAGTAGCAAATTAAAAATGTTAATTCACTGCAATTAAGTAGGCTTCATTGCTGGAATGCAAGGTTGGTTCAACAAACACAAATCAGTAATTGTGATTCACCACATATACAGAATTAAGAACAAAAACCATATAATCATCTCAATAGATATAGAAAATGCTTTTGATAAAATCAAAAATTCCTTCATGATTAAAAATCCACAATAAACTAGGCATAGAAGAAATATAACTCAAAATGATGACTCCCATCTATGACAAAACCACAGTTAACATACTGAACAGTCAAAAGCAGAAAACATTGCCCTTAAGAATAGGTACAAGAGAATAATGTTTATTCTCACCATTCCCATTCAACAGGGTACTGGAAGTCCATGCAAGAACAATCAGACAAGAGAAAGAAAGAAAAGGCATCCAAATAGGAAAAGATGAAGTCAAACACTCTCTCTTTACTTACAATATGATTTTGTATCTGAAAAACCCTAATAATTTTGCCAAAAGGCTCCTACACCTGAAAAACAGCTTCAGTAAATTGAGTATACAAAATCAATGCTCTAAAATCAGTAGCATTTCCATGCATCAATAATGTTCAAACCATGCCAGATAAGGAAGGCAATCCTATTTATGATAGCCAAAAATAAAATAAAATAACTAGAAATACATCAAACTTTCACATGACATGCAAGGACAGAGTTAAGTAGTTGTGAAAGAGATTATATGTCCTCAAGTCAAAAATATTTACTTTCTTGTCCACTGCATTAAAAACTGGCCAATCTCAATCTATATCATAATTTTAAGAGATGAATGAAACTGGATTGTATGAATTATTATATGTAAATATTTAGTTAATATAGTTTTTTTATGTTGGAGATAGGTTGCTTATATTTTTAATTTGAAAACAGAACAGAGATTAATATGCCAGCAGATAATTATTTGTGCTCTTGTAAGATTGTTGCTTTGGTCTAAATTCCCAGCAGTTGAGAAGTAGAAGAATATGAACTCTTTTAAAGTCATAGATACATAGTGCCAAATAGCCCTCAAAATACATCATTTCCCTTTACATTCCCATTATCACTTTTTGTGTATATAATTTTTAACACCAAAAATGCACGTCAATAGTCTTTAAAACAAATTTTCCAAAATAAATTTGAGTATATTTTATATTTTATTCTGCTCAGAATTATTCGTCAACAAATTACCTGTTTATGATTTTGATGATTCTTCACAGGTTAAAGATCATAGCATAATTTAACTCTTCTCTCAACTTTATTTAATATTTAGTCAAATCTGTTCTAGTGTCTTTAATGTCATGATTAGAAAATATTTTCTCCATTCAAGATTATATAAATATTCATCTGTATATTATTCTAACAAATGCAGAATAGCTCCAGATTAATTTATCCCCAACTGACTACTCCAATGTCAATTTGTTAAATAATTCAAAACTTTCCTCCTTAATATTATATCAAATAATACTTATTTATATAGTGTATGTTCAAAGAACTTTCTTGAAATTTTCTCTCAGCTTCACTGATATAGTTCTATTAACATCTATTTTAAAACCCTGTAGCAAAGTGGAAGCATTTGAAATGTCCTTCAACAGGTGAATAGACAATTTAAGTGTGGTATATCTATATATGAAATATTATTCAGCCAGGATAAATGTTAATATGCATGCTACAAAATGGAGGAAACTTGAAGATATTATGCTAAGTGAAACTAGACATAAAAAGCTATGTGTTCTATGATTCTATTTATATAAAATATTTTAGAAGTCTGTGAATCTAATGACACAAAAAGCAGATTAACAGTTGCCAGTGATAGGTGAGGAGAGAATCAGAGAGTGATTGCTTGATGGGCGTGGGGTTTTATTTTATCATAAAAAGTGTCTGAAGATTAAATATAACTAGTAGTTGCAGAACATTATGAATGTATTATATACCACTGACTCATAAACTTTGAAATGGTTAATTTTTTGTTGTATTAATTGAATAAATTTATGTTGTATTATTTTTTCAATTAATTAATTGAAAACACCTGTAGTACAATTATAACCATATATTATAGCCCATATATAGTTGGGCAAGTTCATGGTTTATTGTCTGCCTTTGAAAAGTAACTGAATTAAAAACTCTTTTTATTAAATCCTGAGTAAAGTGGTAACAAAAATGTTCCCTACAATATTGTCTTCATTGTGATGTTCTTTTCTGCCTCTCAAAATGTTTTTTAATTTCTTCATATAGGTTTTGCATATTTATTTATATATGTATTATGAGATACTCTTTTGATTTGGATATTTTGAATTATTTTTTTCTTTTATCTTTATTTTTTAACATTTTTAATTGTATGGGTACATAGTAGGTGTATATATTTCTGGGGTACATGAGATATTTTGATACAGATATATGATGCATAATAATCACAACAGGGTAAAGGGAATATCTGTCACCCCAAGCATTTACCATTTCTTTCTGTTAAAAAAAATTTCTGTTATACCCTTTTAGTTATTTTTAAATATATAATAAATTGTTGTTTACTGTAATCACCTTATCACGCTACAAAATACTAGCTCTTATTTATTTCCTCTAACTATGCTTTTGTACCCATTAACCATTCTCACTCCCCAGTGACCCACCACTACTTCCCTTCCCAGTCTCTGCTAATCATCATTCTACTCTTATCTCCATAAGTTCAATTGTTTGAATTTTTAACTCTCACAAATTAGAGCATGCAAATTTTGTCTTTTAACTCCCACAAATGAGAGCATGCAAATTGTGTCTTTCTGTGCCTGGCTTATTTCACTTAACATAATGTTCTCCAGTTCCATCCATATAATTGTGAATGACAGGAACTTACGCTTTTTATGACTGAATAGTACTGCATTGTGTATATGTGCCACATTTTCTTTATTCATTCACCTGTTGATGGACACTTAGGTTGCTTCCAAATCTTGACTATTGTGAATAGTGTTCCAGTAAACATGGGAGTGCAGATATCTCTTTGATATATTGATTTCCTTTGTTTTGTGTATATACCTAGCAGTGGATGGCTGAATCATAGGGTAATAATATTTTTAGAGTTTTGAGGACACTCATACTGTTCTCCATAGTAGCTGTACTAATTTACGCTACCACCAATAGTGTATGAGGGTTCACATTTCTCTACATCTTTGTCGGTATTCATTGTTGTCTGTGTTTTAGATAAAAGCCATTTTAACAGGGGTAAGATGATATCTCAATGTAGTTTTGATTTGCATTTCTCTGATAATCAATGATGTTGAGCATCTTTGCTTATACGTTTGTCATTCATATATCTTCTTTACAGAAATGTATATTTAGATATTTTGCCCATTTTTAAAATCAGATTGTTAGATCTTTTAATTTCCTATTGAGTTGTTTGAGCTCCTTATACATTCTGCTTCTTAATCTGTTGTCAGGTGGTAGTGGTATGGTCAGGCTCTGTATCACCACCCAAATCTCATCTTGAATTGTAATTCAAATTGTAGTCACCATGTGTTGGGAGAGGGACCTCGTGGGTGGGGGTAATTAGATCTTGGGGGCAGTTCTCCCATGCTATTCTCATGATAGTGAATGAGTTCTCACACGATATGGTGAATTTGTAAGAGGCTTATTCCCCATTTGCTCTGCACTTCTCTCTCCTGCCACCATGTGAAGAAAGATGTGTTTGCTTCCCCTCCCATCATGATTGTAAGTTTCCTGAGGCCTCCCCACCCATGCAAAAAGGTGAGTTAATTAAACCTCTTCTTTCTATAAATTACCCAGTCTTGGGCAGCTCTTTATAGCAGTGTGAGAATGGACTAATACAGTAAATTGGTACCAGAAGTAGGCTGCTGCTATAAAGATACCTGAATATGTGGAAGCGACTTTGGAACTAGGTAACAGTAAGAGGATAGAACACTTTGGTGGGCTCAGAAGAAGACAGAAAAATGTGGGAAAGTTTGGATTTTCCTATGGACTTAGGGGGTGCAGAAGACAGAAAGATATGAGAAAGTTTGGAACTTCCTAGAGACTTGTTGAATGGCTTTGACTAAAATGCTGACAGTGTTATGAACAATGTAGTCTGGTTTGAGGTAGTCTCAGATGGAGATGAGTAACTTTTTGGGAACTGGAGCAAAGACGACTCTTACTATGCTTTAGCAAAGAGACTGGCAGCATTTTGTCCCTGCCCTAGAGATGTATGGAACTTGAAAGAGATAATTTAGGATACCCTGTGGAAGAAATTTCTAAGCAGCAAGGCATTCAACAGGAAGCAGAGCAAAAAAGTTTTGGAAAATTTGCAGCCTGATAATATGATTAAGAAAACAAAAACCCATTTTCTGGGGAAAATTCAAGCCAGCTACAGAAATTTGCATAAGTAATGAGGAGCCAAATGTTAATCACTGAGACAATGGGGAAAATTTTTCCAGGGCATGTCAGAGACCTTCACAGTAGCCCCTCCCATGATAGGCTCAGAGGCTTAGGAGGAAAAATGGCTTCATGGGCTGAACCCAGGCCTCTTGTGTTCTGTGCAGACCTAGGACATGGTGCCCTGCATCACAGCTGCTTCAGTTCCAGCCATGGCTAAAATGGGTCAAGATACAGCTTGGGCCATTGCTTCACAGGTTGCAAACCCCAAGACTTGGCAGCTTCCACGTGGTGTTGGTCCCGTGGGTGCACAGAAGACAAGAATTGAAGTTTGGGAACTTCTGTCTAGATTTCAGAGGAAGTATAGAAACACTTGGATGTCCAGGAAGAAGTTTACTGCAGGAACAAGGCCCTCATGGAGAAACTCTGCTAAGGCAGTAAAGAAAGGAAAGGTGAGTTCAGAGTCCCCACTCTGAGTCCCCACTAAGGTACAGCATAGTGAATCTGTAAGATGAGAGCTACCATTCTCCAGATCCTAGAATGGTAGATCCACTGACAGCTTCCACTGAGTGCTTAGAAAAGACAGGTACTTAATGCCAGTGCATGAAAACAGCTAGGAGGGGAGATGTACCCTGCAAAGCCACAGGAGTGGAGCTGCCCAAGGCCATGGGAGCCCACCTCTCCCATCAGTGTGACCTGGATGTGAGTCAAAGGAGGTCAATTTGGAGTTTTAAGATTGAATGACCACCTTACTAGATTTTGGACCTGTATGGGGACTGTACCCCCTTTATTTTCTCCAATTTCTCCAATTTGAAATGGGTACATTGATCCAGTACCTGTACCCTCATTATATCTTGAAATTAACTAATTTGTTTTCGATTTTACAGGCTCATGGGCAGAAGGCATTTGTCTTGTCACAGATGAGACTACGGACTTGGAATTTCGGGTTAATACTGAAATGAGTTAAGACATTGAGGAATTGTTGGGAAGACATAATTGTGTTTTGAAATGTGAGAAAGATGAGGTTTGGGAGGGACCAGGGGCAGAATGATATGGTCCGGCTCTGCGTCTCCACCCAAATCTCATCTTGAATTGTAATCTGAATTGCAATCCCCATGTGTTGGGGAAGGGACCTTGTGGGTGGTGATTCGATCATAGGGGCAGTTCCCCCATGCTGTTCTTATAATAGTGAATTCTCACAAGATCCGGTGGTTTTATAAGAGGCTTCCCTGCCTTCGCTCTGCACTCCTATCTTCTGCCACCATATGAAAAAGAATGTTTTTGCCTCCCCTTCCACCATGACTGTAAGTTTCCTGAGACCTCCCCAGACATGTGAAACTGTGAGTCAATTAAACCTTTTTCCTTTATCAGTTACCCAGTCTCAGGAAATTCTTTATAGCAGCATGAGAACAGACTGACATAGATAATTTGCAAATGCTTTCTCTCATTCTGTGGGTTTCTTCTTCACTTGGATTATTGTTTCCTTTGCTGTGTGGAATTTTTTTAACTTGATATGATACTATTTGTTCATTTTTGCTCTGGTTGGGGATATTTGCTCTGGTTGGGGATATAATGCTTCGGGGATATTACTCAAGAAATCTTTACCCACACCAATGTCCTGGAGAGTTTTCTCAGGGTTTTACTTGAGTAGTTTCATAGTTTGAGATCTTAGATTTAAGTCTTTAATCCATGTTGATTTGATTTTTGTATATGTCAAGAGATAGAAGTCTAGTTTTGTTCTACTGCATATGGATATTAGTATGTCTAGCACCATTCATTGAAGAGACTGTTCTTTCCCCAGTGTATGTTCTTGGCATCTTTGTCAAAAACGAGTTCATGGTAGATGTATGGATTTACCTCTGTGTTCTTTATTCTGTTCGATTGGTCTATATACCTGTTTTTATGCTGGTAACATACTACTTTGGTCAAAATAGCTCTGTAATATAATTTTAAGTATGGTGATGTGATTCCTCCAGTTTTATTCCTTTTGCTTAGGATGATGTTTGCTATTACGGGTATTTTGTGAGTCTGTATACATTTAGGATTCTTTTTTACTATTTCTCTGAAGAATTTCATTGGTGTTTGGGTAGAGATTGCATTGAATCTAGAAATTCGTTGGATACTATGCACATTTTAACATTTATTCTTTAACATTTAATATTTATTCTTCCAAACCAAGAACGTGGAGTATCTTACCACTTTTTGGTGTTTTTTTTTTTTTTCAATTTCTTGCATAAATGTTTTATAGTTTCCATTGTAGAGATTTTCCATTTCTTTGCATCAGTTTATTTTTAAGCATTTGATTTTATTTGTAGCTATTGTAAATGAGAATAATTTCTTGATTTCTTTTTCAGATTGTTATCTGTTGACAAATAAAGTTTTACTCACTTTGTATGTTGATTTGGTATCCTGCTACTTTACTGAATTATTTGTCAGTTCTAATAGTTTTTTTCATGAAATCTTTTGGTTTTCCATATGTTATCAATTGACACCTGTGTTATTATATATTTACCTCCTTTGTCTTTTTTATAATTTTTAACCTTGAAATCTATTTTGTTAAATATAGCTCCCCCTGCTCTTTTGGGGCTTCCATTTGCATAAGATATTTTTATTTTATTTCTTTATTTTCTGTCTGCCTGTGTCTTTACAGGTGAAGTATGTTTTCGGTAGGAAACAGATTATAGATTCTTGATTTTGTACCTTTAGATGATTATCTGTTGCATGTTGTCTTCTTTTTTCTTTTCTTTCTTTCTTTCTTTCTTTTTTTTTTTTTAAACATACTGAAGAACTCCCTTTAGCATTTCTTGTAGGACAGTTCAGGTATTAATCAAATCCCTAAGGTTTCATTTGTTTGGGAAAGTCTTCATTTCCCCTCATGTTTGAAAGTATTTTTGCTGGATATACTATTCTGAGATAAAATTTGTTTTAATTTCCCTTAAGACTAAATATTTCAAACATTCTCTCTCCTGGCCTACTGAGAAGTCTGCTATCAGATTTATTGGAGCTCCTTTGTATGTTTTCTTTTTTTTTTTTTTCTTGCTGCTTTTAGGATCTTTTCTTTATTTTTGGTCTTTGGGAGTTTGATTATTAAATGATTTGAGTTAGACTTATTTGGGCTAAATCTGTTTGGTGTTCTATAATCTTGTATGTGAATATAGATATCCTTCTATAGGTTTGGGAAATTTTGTTATTATCCCTTTGAATAAACTTTCTAACCCCATCTCTCCACCTCCCCTTTAAGGCCAATGACTCTGAGATTTGCTTTTTTCAGATTATTTTCTAAATCTTGTCAGTGTGTTTCATTCCTTTTTATTTATTTTTTTCTTTTTTCTTCTCTGGCTGTGTATTTTCAAGTTGCTTGCATTCAGGATCACCAGTGCTTTCTTCTACTTGATCAATTCTGCTGTTAAAGAGACTCTGATACATCTTTAGTATATACATTGCATTTTTCAGCTCCAGAATGTAGCTTGATTTTTGAAAATTATTCTAATCACTTTGTTAAATTTATCTGATATGGTTCTGAATTCCTTCTCTGTGTTATGCTGGATTTCATTATGCTCCTTTAAAACAGGTATTTTGAATTCTCTGCCTGAAAGGTAACACATCTCTGTCACTTCATGTGACAGTTCATTCTTGCACTGCTACAAAGAAATATTTGAACTTTGTAATTTATAAAGAAAAGGGGTTTAATTGGCTCATGGTTTTGCAGGCTTTATAGGAAGCATAGCTGGAGAGGCCTAGGGAAACTTACAATTATGGCAGAAGGTGAAAGGTAAACAGGCACATCTTACATGACTGGAGAAGAAGAAAGAGAGAGGGGAGAGGTGTTACACACTTTTGAACAATCATAACTTGTGATAACTCACTCACAAGAGAGGCACCAATGGGAAAATCTGCCCCCCATGATCTAATCACTTTCCAACAAGCCCCACCTCCAACACTGGAAGTTACAACTTGACGTGAGATTTGGGTGGGGATACAGAACTAAACCATATCACTTTGCAGCTGGTCACTGGTGCCTTTTTTGTTTGTTTGATGAAGTCATGTTTTCCTGGATGGTGTTGCTGCTGGTGAATGTTTGTCAGTATCTGAGTATTGAAGAGCTGGATATTTAATGTATTAATAGTTTGTACCTATCCTTCGTGGGAAAACTTTCTAATGATTCAAATGGAATTGGCTTTGGTCACTGCAGCCATACCTGCATTAGGGCTTATCCCAAGACCAATAATGCTGTAACTCTTAAAGACTCATAGAGGTACTGCCATGGTGATCTTGGGTAAGATCCAGGAGAATTTCATGGATTACCAGCAGAAATTCTTATTCTCTTCCCTTATTTTCCCCCACAAAAATGGAGTTTCTCTCTCCTTGAGCTGCCTGGAATAGGGAGGAGTGTCACAAGCACCCCTGTGGCCACCACCACTGGGACTGCATTGGGTCAAACCCAAGCCAGCACAGCACTGGGTCTCACTGAAGGTCTGCAGTGACCAATGCCTAGCTACCACCAGTGTTTACTCGAGGGCTCTTCAGTCAGTAAGTTGAGAATACAGCCAGGCTTATTTTCTTCCTTTCAAGGCAGTAAGCTCCCTCCCCAGATAAAGGTGAATCCCAAAATGCTGTCTGGAAGCCAAAGCCTAGAGTCAGGAACATTGGTAATCTACTTAGTGTTCTGTCTACTTGTGGCACACAAGCTGCAAGACAAATCCTTCCCACTCTTTCCTCTTCTGTCCTCAAGCAGGAGAGTCTTTCCCTGTGGACACCACTACCCTAGACCTACTGGAAGTACTGCCTGGCTACAGATGATATTAATTCAGAGACCAAGGGCTCCCTAGTCAACAGAAAATGAATCATCCCAGGACTGGGTTGGGCCCTTTCCTTCAAGGCAATGGGTTTCCTTCTGTCCCATAGTTTGTCTAGAAATGTTATTCAGGAGCGAGGGCCTGGAATGATGTCCTCAGGACTCAGCCCAGTGCCCTATTCTGCTGTAGCTGAGCTGGTATTCAAGTTGCAAGACAAAGTCCTCCCTACTCTTCCTTCTCCTCTTCTCAAATGGAAGGAAAGAGTCTCTCCCCAAAGTGCAAGCTGCAATGCCTGGGGTTGGAAGATGGGTGACACAAACACTCCCTTTCCCACCACAGCTTGTGTCTCTCTAGGTTGTATGCACTGCAAGTCTACTGGCTCTGAGCCCAGTACAGAGCCGAGACTTGCCTGGGAATTAAATTGCAGCCCTTGTGGCATAGATTACCTTTCTTGTTTATTTAGAACTCCAGAATGCTTTAGCCAATGGTGGTTGGGATAGCTGGAACTTAGGTTCTTACTACTGGAATGGACAACTTGTCTCCAGCTAGGGATGGTCTAAATGCTCCCCCCATGAGCTCTGGCTCAATTCTATGCTATGTTGCTTTTCACTGTGAGAGGGCAGCACTGAATTCCAATGCAGAGTCCCATAATCACTTCGTTTTCCCCTCCCTAAGCACACAGAATTCTCTGTGCCACATAGACACTGCCAGGGTGTGGGGAAGGGGTGGCATTGACAATTCAAGATTGTCTTTTCTACCATTTTCAGTGCCTTTTTCCTTAATATAATGTTAGAACTAGGTACTATGATCACTCACATGATTTTTGATTATTATGAAAGTGCTTTTTTTATGTGGATAGTTGTTGAATTTGGTGTTCCTGTTGGGCAGCAGTGGGGATGATCAATGGTAAGTTCTATTCAGCCATCTTGCTCTGCGTCTTGTCCTATTTATATTTCTTAATAGTTATTCTTGTACAGTTCACAAAAATTTTATTAGATTATCACTATATGTACCATGATTTGCTCAGCACAGTCTAGGAAACACAGACCAGATGGGATGGTTTTAAATATAAGCAGCACTAGCACATATCACCCCCTTGTCGAGGCACTTGGAAGGAACCCAGCACAAATGAACATCTAAGTTCCCACAATATATGCATACACACAACTTTAAACTAAAAAAGTGTATATATATGTATACAGACACACACATACATAAATATATATATACATATACATGTGTATCTATAAATATATGAGTATATATACATATAAATTTATATGAGTATATATTTTTCTTATTTTTGAGCCAAACCTTTTTGCCCTGTTAATATGCAAAAATTTGTGAGATTAAATAATGCTTACCTGACATTTAAATATCCATGAAAACAAGCATCATATCATCTCTAAAGTACAAATTGACAAGGGTATCAGTAGTAAGTCTCAAAAGAGTTTGGTGTAGAAGCTTCATCAATGAGAGGAGGCAGGAGACAAAACAAACCTAATAAAATAAAGCAGAAACTGGACTAGACAAAAAAAAAAAATCTATATTTTAGGATACAGATAGAGAACAGGTAGCCAGACTACTAAAGCAAGTCAACTTCTCATATCTCCTTCTTTGGCAAAGACTGATTTATGCATCTCATGCAAAGAAATATCTCCCTTTTCATCAAAATACTACATTAGACTTGTTTTTATTCATGTTGGCATATACTATGACAGAAGAATAGACTCAAAAAAAGAAAAATGAACCAGTGACCACACTGTTGTACCTCATAAATTGCCTATTCCACACCATCAAGTTCTTTACAATCTTTACAAATCATGGTTATCACACTAAGTGCTCTAAATTAATCTAACGCAACAGATTATGTACAATAACTCAACTGTGTTTTGAATCAGATCTCTCTAATTTGCCAGATGAATGTGGTTGAGGGGTTTATTCTATCTGAAACCTTAATGGAAATAAAGAAATGACTCACATTTGCTAAGTGACCAAGCTACTGTTAGAATCTCATGAAAAATCATCACCAACCTTAGATAATTATGTGTATGCTGCAAAATATGACAAACCAAGCCATGCAACATAATTGTTACATTTCTCCACAGGCCACATCATTAGCCTATGTCAGTAGGAATTCCTAAGAGGAGTAGCTTTCCATGACTTGCTCCTGCTCCCCTCCATAAAACTGCAGAAACAGTAGCCAACTCCAGGAACAATCCCTTGCAAAATGTACTATGCTATAGAGAAGTCTGACAATGACAGTGATCCACCACCATTAATTTAATCACTGTACGTTTTTGAGTACCTTACTGGTGACATACAGAAAAATGGAATAAAGTTCTCAAGTATGACAAGATCCTTCTCCTTCCAAAAATAGACATGGTTCTACAAATCCTTCAAACTCGTACTCCGAGAAAGATTGTTGTTTCAGCGTGGAACCACATCAGTGTAACAGAAGACAGAACCGCAGTACTCTTCCTTGTTGCCTCACCTTAAAATACAGCAGCTGACCCAAAACTGGCCTTTTAGCATGCCTTGAAAGGGTGTGCTTGAAGATGTTCACTAGTCTGATGCTTAATGAAAATATAACTTAGTTTTTCACATGGAAATAATAATAATGTGTGTTTTGCTGCATGCTCAGTATAATGTATATCTTCAGCAGTGTCTGAAAAAGCTGGTCAATTTGCTGTCTTGGTTAAGAGATCTAGGACCACATTTTCTTTTTAGCAAGCCATGTGTAACCAATTTCAACATTTATTTCTACACCCAGCTTTAACAACAGAGAAGCTGAGGTTGCAGGTGAAGCTGTCTTCAGCTCAACCCCTTCACATATAAGACGAAAAACTCATTTAGTGGCTTGCTCAAGGTTAAATGGCTAACAATAAGCTTTTGCAATGTTTCAGGATGTTGTTCCAAGTTGTTCCTATGCATTTTCTTTTTTAACCCTCCAAAAGTCTGATGCTGTTTCAGTTAACATTGCAATTTTAAAATGATGATACAAGCTTCATTATGTGACATAAACTACCCAGGGACATGCAACTAGTAAATGGCAAGGCCTTAAATTCAAAGCAAGGTTTATTAGAATCTAGATCAGGTACAACGAACACTATACGTTCTCTGCTATAGCTCCTGTCAGTGGCAGATTCCAAACTAAAACTAACCTAATCATAAACATAATAATAACCAAGTGGGATATGAGTTTGGATGTGCTTTGTGTCATAAAATATTCCATCATACCTTGATTATCTGTGATTCCTCAAAGGGAAGATCACACTTTGGGAGGCCAAGATGGGTGGATTGCTTGGGGTCAGGAGTTTGAGACCAGAAACTCTGTCTTTACAAAAAATATATATATTTATATATATTTATACATATATACATACATATTATTTAATATATAAATGCATATTTTATTTAATGTATATACATATATAAATATATATTATAAATATATTTTATATAATATATAAAAATATATGTATATATGTATACATATATTTATATTTATAAATGTATGCATATACATATATATTTATATATATAAATATATGTATATATGTATAAATGAATATATATAAATATATTTTTAATATACATATATACACAAAAAATGGCCGGGTGTGCTGGCATGGGACTGTGGTCTCAGCTACACAGGAGGCTGAGGTGGAAGGATCACTTGAGCTCAAGAAGCAGAGGTTGCAGTGAGCCAAGATTTCGCCACTACACTTCACCCTGGGTGACAGAGTGAGACCCCGTCTCAAAAAATAAAAATAAAAAAGGAAGTTTATTCCATGGACAATCCTAAATAATGAATGATCCAAAAGTGACTTAGCCTTAAAAATACTTCTATACAAAACATTGAGCATGAGTATGTGTTATGCTCCAGCCAAATTAGTTTGCAAACATTTATTCTGGAATAAATAGGTAGTTTAGGATTTTGCAGTTGTCAGCAAACTTTCTTTTTGGTAAAGGACCAAACAGTAAATATTTTCAACTTTGCGAGCCATATGGTCTCTGTTGCAACCTCTCAGTTCTCCCATTTTCGGCACGAAGAGCAACAGTGATAGACAATACAGAAATGAATGAGTGTGGTTGTTTTATAATAAAATGTTATGGATACTGATATTTGAATTTCATAAAATTACTCAATGTCATGAAATATTATTTTTTGTAAATTTTCAACCCTTCATTAATATTTTTTAAAAATTCTTAATTTATAAGTTATACAAAAACAGGCAGTGAACTAAATTGGACCCGGGAAACATAACTTGCCAACTCAGCTCTACTGCATCACAAATTATTTTGTATTTCGCCTCAATCTGGAAAAAAAAAGAAAAAGCAGGGGGGCAGAGTCACTTGTCAGATGAATGCCAGGGATTGGTCAAAACCGAATCGTTCCTTTTTTCTTTGTTTGTTGTTGTTGTTGTTGTTTATTTATTTGTTTTAATTCTCTACTTCACCTAATTACCTTTTTCTCTGTTTTTTTTTTTTAAACTCTTTGTGCATATAGGTTTTCTAATTCCCGACTTTCAAGAAAGATAATTATATTGGCTAGAAGTTCCCTTAGTCTAATTGCTTTAGGGAAGTTGGCTGATCAGGAAGGGGAAAAATTTATAAAGATTATATCAACATGATATCGTGTTGATATTTTGTTCATGATGTCAACAAGGAGTTGATAAATAGAATATGTGAATATGGGATACTTTGGACAAGAAGCAGAACTCCAGACCATCTCACTGTAATTTCGTTCCTGTTATAATGGGCTAGGGTACAATGTGGACATATTAGGTTGCTGCAAAAGTAATTGAGGTTTTTGCCGTTAAAAGTAATGACAAAACCCGCAATTACTTTTGCACCAACCTAAAGCTTATTCACTCAAGTATGTACTGAATATTTCCCATGTACTGAGAACTAGGCTAGGCCTTAAAGTTAAAGTATTGAGCAAAACTGAAGATGGCATTTGATGTCACATGGTTAAAGGTATCTTGAATTGAAAATTTTTACTCACATAACCACCTAAATTATCACTGAGGTAAAAATGTGTGAAGAGAAAATAAGTGGTGTAAGAACATGAAACAGGGATATGTATATGTGTGTGTGTATATATAATACATGGAAGATGTATATATATAATATATATACATATGTGGAAGATGTGTATATATATTATAAATAATTATATACATATTCCTCATATATGAGTATAATGGTTAGTTATTATATATAAGGAAGATATATATTACATATATAAGGAAGATATTTTATATATATTATATATATAATAGTATATGTAAACTATGTCCACTATCTTCTATATAAATTGAAAATACCTAAGTTGGTGCTACTTGGACATATTTAAATGACAAAAGGTAAGGTCCAATTAAGAGAGAGAGACTAAATATATAAAAGAGAAAGAGATATTGATTATTAGTGGTTACTGAGACTGCAATTTCTTTCTGTGATCCTGAATTTTATTACATGGTTTGAGGAGTAAGTGATTACATAAATGGGTCTTGGTGTCAGACAAAGGGAACTTGATAAATAATTTTGGATTCCAGATGTTCACAGTTGAACTGGGAGAATGAAACATAAGCTGGGTCACAAAAATTTTATGGAAGAACACATTCGATGCTAGTTTCTATATCATTGTATGCTCCCTGCATCCCAACCTTCTCACTCATCTCTAGTATGTTTAAACCTTTTACATCTTCCTTTTTCTAGACCCTTAGAGATCCATAAAACTTTTTCATCCAAGGTCTTCCAGGGATCTATCCTGTTGAATGCACTATTTGCAAAACACTGGTTACTAATATATTAATTCAAACAGAAAAGCACACACAAAACCCACAAACAAATCAACAAAACCTTTCTTTGAGCTCCTTTGGCCCTTAATTTGCCTGTCTTAAATCACACAATCTATTTCTTCAGTCAATGAGGGAATTTAAATTATTTAAAACCTTAAAACAGGAACCTTATTTCTCCAGGCCCTAATTACCATGCACATAGCAGGAGGAGAGGACCCTCAAGTCATCCCTTAAGCAGTTAATACACAAATCCAAAGATTCCCGAAGACTCAGAGTCATTGATAAGGTCAACCATTGGTAGGAGGCATAATTTTTTAAAGCGAGTTACTCAATAGAACATAGTTCCTTGGAGGCAAGCATCCCATATAATTTATCTCTAGCTCCAGAGCACCTTAGCATAGCATGGAATACAAAAGATGGCCAGGAAATGTTTGCTGAAGAAATGGTGACTGATGCTTGCTCTCTTAGCTTAGACTTGCATTTCATGGGAGATATATTCTGCAACATAAACTTTCGACAACATCACTGCATTGAAGCAACTTCCGGTGTCATTCTCCAGATGTCATCATCAGCACGTAATGCATCCTACTCTCAGAGGCCTCAGGTGTAAAACATTTAAGGTTTCAGATGTATAAAATAACAAAATTATCTTGTCAAGAAATGTTTTATCTTTCAGGCAACCAACATTTCTGACTCTAACTTCTTGACCTAGAATGTAACACCCAGGGTATTGCTATCTGTCAGTATTTTTCAACAGGTGTGCTATTACCCTTTGGGAGAGGAAAAACGTTTCTTTGTCTGGAACTGCTCCGCAGATCGCAAGATGTTTAGCATCCCTTGACCCTGCTTTCTAATAATGCCCATAGAACCTCCTGCCCTACTCATTGTAAGCAAAAAAAAGTGTCCTCGAAATCAAAAGGAAACTTCTAGCAGAAGACACCACCCTGCTGAGAAAGAAATAGTAAAAAAATAAGCTCAAAGTTTCCTTTTATATAGCCATATAACTTGGGAAGCAGGTGGATAATGAAAGAAATAACTAGCCAAAACACAAAACAAAACAAAAATAAATAAGGCACAATTCCTTTTCTTTGTAAAGAGGACAGGAGCTGTAGCAGTTTTATTAACAACAGCAATAGATTCTCTGAGCAATGTACTAATTTTTCTAGTAACATGAATATTCATCCATGGATACTGATGGAAAGCCACAGAGGCAGGTTTAAAAGTCAAAATGTAATAAGGATAATCTAGGCCATCCACAAGCTGCCCATCCTAATTCCTAAACTTTTGTTAGCCAGAAGGGAGATTTTAGAAGAACTGACACAAAGACTGTTATTTGGACTGTTTCCTAGTCCCATGACTAGGGGAAAGCCAATCTATTCACTGTAAAATATCCAAAAGTTTCATTCTCAACAGAAAGCAGGTACAATAAATAAGTGACAAACAGTAGATGTGGTATTGTCAAGTTGGCATGGGGAAAGGGGCAAGGTTTCAAGAACAGTTTTTGGAAGAGAGAGCAAGAGTGACAGAAAGAAAGAGGATGAAATGTGCTTGCTTCATCAGCCAAGCAAAGGATGCTACTACATTTAAAACAAGGATAAGTGCTTTTGTGGGATATTCACTTTTGCTCTCCAAACATGACAAACTCCTCAAGGAAACTGTGAAAAAAAGCTGACAGAAACAAATGGGGTGAAGCTAAAATCTAGGCTGTCCTCTAGCTTGAACTGTATATTCATTTATCCATTGGTTTTCAAATAGTTGGAATAAAGAAATGTTGATTTTTAAAATCAGTTTCAAGGTAATATTTGTGAAAATGTTTTGAAAATGCATTGCTTGGGATGCTTCATATTAAATATTAGCAAAGTTACCAGTTTGCATTTTTGAGGACATTTTAATTGACCGATTTAACTTTTGAGGTGATTTGTCAACACTTGAAGGACAACAGCTTTGAAAATGTATCCTAATACCAAAGGATATTTTGCATATGGAGAAAATACCCAGTCCCCACTCCACCATTCCACATAGCAGGTTCATTGAGGCAGGGTACTTGCATATAGGTTTCAAAGACTTTTTAAATCCCTGGCAGCCTGATATGCGAAGCTAAAGTGGATTTTGCTGCAAAATGGAAATTAAGCTAACAAAATACTGCATAGTAAATGCAATTAAACACCAGATTTATCAAAGAGCTGAATCATTTTTAATTAGCAAAGAAATAGATTATGAAAAAGAATACTTTAAGAGAGTTAAATGTTCTTGAAAATTATTTATAACCTTGAGTGATATATTGGTTTGATAGGACTGCCAAAACAAAAGACCATAGACTAAATGGCTTAAATAATCAAAAATTTATTTTCTCACATTTCTGGAGGCTGGAAGTCCAAGATGAGAGTTCCAGCAGGGTTAGTTTCCTCTAAGTGCCATAAGGGAAGAATCTGTTCCAGGTCTGTCTCCTTGGCTTGCAAATGCTGGTAATCTTGCTTCCTCTTCCCATGATCTTCCCATTAGGCACTTGCATGCCTGTTGTTTTTCTGTGTATCCAAATTTCTTCTTATCAGGAAACCAGTCAGATTGAAATAGGCCCCCCACAATGGCCTCATTTTAACTTAATCACATCTTGAAAGGCCCTATTGCTAAATACAGTCACATTCTGAAATACTGGGGGTTCAGACTAAAACACATGAATTGCAGGAGGGGGGCAATTTAGCCCATAAGAAATAATTTAAAGATGTTTCCTCAGATCTTGTTTTTATTTTGCCTTATTGCTGCCAAATACAGTACTCTGAAATTTGCATGCCAGTTTCTCTAAAGTAGTCTCACAACTGCTCTCTCAATGTACTATGAATATTTGGACTGGAAGATTTCTTGTTGTCAGGAGCTCTTATGTGCCTTGCAAGACATTTAACAGCACTCCTGGCCTCTACCCTCTAGATACCGGTAGCACGCCCCTGCATCTATGACAACTTAATATATCTCCAGGCATCGCCAAATGTCTGGTGGGATGCAAAATCTCCTGCACTAAAGTAAAGGAAATAAAAAATGGAGCAGCAGTAAGGAGGCTATATGACTTTTCTTCAGATATACACCCCTCACCTTTAGCACTAGACTTCCCAGTGTTTGCATCCTGGCTGTAATGATTGCTAGCTATGTAGTTTGAGGCAAATTTCTGTACCTCTCTGTGACTTATTTTTATTATCTGTAAAATGGTGACAGTAATAGTACTCTCTTCCTAGAGTTTATGCCACAGTTAATAAGTAAAAGAGCTCATCATATTGCCTGGCATATTACTGAAATCTTTTATAGTAGTGATACTTCTCAGTAGTAGTAGTAGGTGGTAGTAGTAGTAGTTGTTATAGTGGTACTTTGACCAGTAGTATAATCCTAAAACTGTTAATATTGTCCCTGATTCTAAAATGTACAACGACTGTGAACTGAGCTAAACTTTATCATGCAAACTCACCAGATAAACTATTTGACAATATTTGGGAATAGAGCTTCTCAATTTAAGATATATGAATGAATGTCAGACTGGGAAATAAACTCCCTGAAAACTGTGTACAACATTTTAAGCATGTGTGAGCATGTACATTTTCCTAAAGAAAGGACCATCATTTTAAATTACATTCCCCAAGGGACCTATATACCACAAAAATGTAAACAAGTGTTGCTTCACCAATATTGATGAATTTGAAAACATAAAAATATAAAACTAAATACCTGGTCTTTTGGGGAAAAAATGTGAGCATGATAAACCATTAGCTAACTTAGTAAGAAAAAAAAGTAAAATTAAAAATAAACAAAATAAAAAATTAAAATAGGTAAATTAAAATAAAACTAGAGGAAATTAAAAATGACTCTTAAGATACTGCTTTGTTAACATATATGCGAATAAAGAAGTAATCATTATAAATAGTGATATTATTATTGGTCACCACAGGGAGTATAATGCATGAGCCCTGGACTCTGGCTCTCCTTGTCTGCATCTTCTTCCAGAGTGTAGGCTTTATGGAAGCTAGCTGGCTGATTAGCCTCAGGCTGCTGTCTGGACCTCCTCAACAGCACACTGGACATAATCCTCTCTCTACACTGGAGAACCATTAGCCCCAGCTCAGGGGCCTAAATAGTTCCTAAGAGGTTGCTCCTGAGGAGCAATTAGTCTGGGCTATGGTGTCCTAGTAAATGTCTATATACAATAATCTGTCTGTTTATCACCTATCTACCTATGAATATTTCCTATCTTCTTAAACACAAATAGAGTTGTAAATTAATTATGGCATCATGCTTAGTGAAACATACCAGAAGCATCTCCATTAAAATATTAGAGTCAGGATAGCCAGCAGCATGTCCTTTATCACCAATGGGGATGAAACATCGGTGAATAAAATTAGAGAAAGATACATAAATTATGAAAATTAAAAAGAGATACGTAAATGACCACTTTTTACAAATGAAACAATTATGTGGAAACCCCAAGAAAATCAACTGAAAAATTCTTGCAAATGATAATTCAGTAGTATTTTTTAAATGAATAAGCAGAATGTGTGTGTGTATATTTATATATTATGTGTATATATAGTGTATATGTATATTGTGTTCACCATGTTTATATATATGTATACACACATATTTTTTGTCTTTTTATAATAGTCATTATAACTCAGGTAAGATGATATCTCATTGTGCTTTCAATTTGCATTTCTCTAATGATTAATGATAAGAATTTTTTCATATACCTGCTGGTCATTTGTATGTCTTTTTTGGAGAATTGTCTATTCAGTCTCTTGGTCCACTTTTATATATACTCACATAACAATCAAAATGTATAAAGAATATTACCCACTTTAGAATACTCAATAGGAAAAACAATTAAAAATTTAATCAAAATAAAGTTATGTAGTATTCTAGGAAAATACACTTTAAAAATGCTTCAGTGGTTGCAGTGAGCCCGGATCGCACCACTGCACTCCAGCCTGGGCAACAGAGCAAGACTCTGTCTCAAAAAAAAAAAAAAGTGCCCTTGTGAACTGAGAAGCACAGAGTATGAAAATGGGACTTTTCATTTTACACCACTCTAATTTTGAATTTTATAATATAAGCATATATTGGTTTTTTATGTATTGTGTGTGTGTGTGTGTGTGTGTGTGTGTTTTTACTGGTACTTCATATTTTACATATATATGGGTACATGTGAGTATTTCTTTACATAAACAAATCGTTCAATAATGATGTCAGGGTATTTGAGGGTATCCATCACCTTGAGTATTTATCATTTTGATGTGTTCAAGTCCTCTCTTATACTTTGAATGATACAGCATATTGTTGCTAACTATAGGCACCCTAATCTGCTACAAGCACTAGAAGTAATTTCTTCTATATCTCTGTAAGTTTGTACCTATTCACCAACCTCTCTCCATTTCCCCCTCCCATTCTCACACTCTTCCCAGCCTCTGGTATATACAATATCATTCTATTATCTATCACCATGAGATCAAGACTTTTTGCTTCTACATAAGAATGAGAACTTCTGGTACTTGTCTTTCAGTGCCTGACTTATTTGACTTAGCATAATAACCACCAGTTCTATACATGTTACTGCCAATGAAATAATTCCATTCTTTTTTATGGCTCAATAGTATTCCACTGTGTATACATACCACATTTTCTTTATACGTTTATCCATTTATAGATGCTTAGGTTGATTCAGTATGTTGGCTTTTGTGAATAGTGCTACAATAATCATGCAAGTTCAGGTATTCTTTGACATACTGATTTATTTTCCTTTGGATAAGTTCCCAGTAGTGGGATTGCTGGATTGTGTGGTAGTTCTTTTTTAGTTTTTTTGATAAATCTCTATTCTGTTTTTTGTAGTAGGTGTACTAATTTACAGTCCCACCAACAGTGTATAAGAGTTCTCTTTTTTCCACACCTTCACAGGCATCTATTTTTTGTTGTTGTTGTTGTTTTGTTTTTTGTTTGTTCGTTTTTAATAATAGCCATTGTAACTTGGGTAAGATGATATCTCATTGTGGTTTTGATTTGCATTTCTCTTATGATAAATGATAAGATTTTGAAAATATGCCTTTTGGTTATTTGTATGTCTTCTTTTAAGGATTGTTTATTCAGATTACTTGTCCACTTTTTAGTGTGATGATTTGTTTATATATTGTTGCATTCTTTGAGCTTCTTGCATATTCTAGATGTTATTAGTTCCTTGTTGAATGAATAGTTTGCAAGTATTTTCTTCCATTCTGTAGGCTGTCTCTTCACTCTATTGATTGTTTCCTTTGCTGTGCAGAATCTATTTAACACAATCCCATTTGTCTATTTTTGTTCTAGTTATCTGTACTTTTGAGGTCTTAGCATAAAATATTTGCCTTAACCAATGTCTTGAAGTGCTTTCCCCGTATTTGCTTCAAATAGTTCTACAGTTTAGAGTTTTAACATTAAGTCTTCTCAATCAATCTGGAGTTGATTTTTGTATATGGTGAGAGATAGGAGCCCAGTTTCTTTCTTCTGCACGTGGACATCCAATTTTACCATCACCATTTATTGAAGAGAGTGTCTTTTCTCCAGTGTATGCTCTTAATGTATTTGCCAAAAATCAATTGGCTGTAAATATATTGATTTATCTCTGAGTTCTCTGCTTGTTCCATTGCTCTGTGTGATTTTTACCATTAAAATCCTGTTTTGGGTTACTATTGCCTAGTAATGTACTTTGAAGTCAGATAGTGTGATACCTTCAGCTTTGTACTTTTTGCTCAAGATTGATTTGGCTCTTTTGGCTCGTTTATGGTTCCATGCATATTTTTGAATTGTACTTGTTTCTATTTCTGTGGAAAATAACATTTGTATTTTGATAAATATTGGAGTGAATCTGCATATTGCTTTGGGCAGTATGATCATTTTAATGAAATTAATTCTTCCAATTCATGAGTGTGGGATGTGTTTTCATTTTTTTTTTTCCTCTACAGTTTCTTACATCAATGTTTTGTAGTTTTCCTTGTATAGATTATCCACCTTCTTGGTTAAATGTATTCCTAGGTATTTCTTTTTTAGTTATTATTAATGTGAGTGTCTTCTTGATTTCTTTTATAGCTCTTTCATTATTAGTGTATACAAACACTACTGACTGTTGTATGTTGACTTTGTATCCTTCAACATTTCTGAATTTGCTTATCAGTTACAAGAGTTTTTTGGTGGAGTCTTTTGGTTTTTCTAAATATAAGATTACAGCAGCAGCAGAGGGGCAATTTGACGTTCTCTTTTCCAATATGGATACTTTCTCTTTCTTTCTCTAGCCTGATTTCTCTGGCTAGGACATCAAGTACTACGTTGAATCGAGGTGGTAAAAGTGGTCATTCTCATCTTGTTCCAATTCTTAGAGATAAGGCTTCCAACTTTTCTCCCTTCATTATGATGTTAACTATAGATTTGTCATATATAGCCTTTGTTATTTAAAAGTGTGTTCCTTCTAATGTATAGATAAGCTTTTTTTTCTTTTTTTTTTTTTCATAAAGAGATGTTGAATTTGTCAATTGTTTTTTTTTGGCATCTACTGATATAATCAATTGGTTTTTGTCCTTCATTCTATTGATGTGGTGTATCACATATATTGATTTGCATATGTTAAACCATTTATAAACCATGGTGTAAATACCACTTGTGATGGTATATCATTTTTTGATGTACTGTAAATTTGATTAATTAGTATTTTGTTGACAATTTTTACATCTATGTTCAGCAGTAGTATTGGTCTATAGTTTTCTTTGTCTTTTGTGTCTTGTCTGGTTTTGGTATCAGGGTAATGCCAGCTTCATAGAATGCATTAGGGATAATTCCTTCCTCTTCAATTTTTTGGAATAGTTTTAGGATTGCTATTAGTTTTTCATTATATAGTTGATAAAATCCAGCTGTGCCCATCTGGTCCTGTGGATTTTTGTTTTTCTTTTTGAGACAGGGTCTCACTCTGTCACCCAGATTGGGGTGCAGTGGCGTGATCTCGGCTCACCACAACCTCCACCTCCTGGGCTCAAGTGATTATCCTGCCTCTGCCTCCCGAGTAGCTGGGAGGCACACACCACTACTGCCCAGTTAGTTATATTATTGGTAGAAATGGGTTTTCACCATATTGGCCAGGCTGGTCACTGTGCTTTTCTTTGATGTAAGACTTTTTCTTACTGATTCAATGTCATTACTAATTATTGGTCTGTTCAGATTTTCTATTTCTTCTTAATTTAATGTTGGTAGATTGTATGTTTCCAGGAATTTATTAATTTTTGTATGTTTTCCAGTTTGTGAGCATATATTTGTTCATAACAGTGTCAGATGATCTTTTGTATTTCTGTGGTATCAGTTGTGATATCTCCTTGAAATCAGTTGTGATGTTTCATTTCTAGTTTTATTTGGGTCTTTGTTTGTGGTTACTTTAGCTAGTGATTTATTACTTTTGTTTATCTATTTGAAGAACCAACTTTCTATTTCATTGATCTTTTTTCTTTTCTTTTTTTTTTTTTCTTTAGTCTCTTTTACTTAGTTCTGCTCTGATCATTATTATTTCCTTCGTTGGCAATTTTGGCTTTGGTCTGTTATTGCTTTTCTAATTTATTGAGGTCCACCATTAGATTTTTTTGACATATTTATAATTTTTGATGTAGAAATTTATTGCTATAAACTTCCTGCTTATTACTGGATTTTTTGTGTATCTCATATGTTTTGGTACATTGTGTTTCTGTATGCATTTATTTCCATACTTTTTTATTTCCATCTTAATCTTTTTGTTCACCCAGTGGTTGTTCAGGGACATGTTGTTGAATTTCTATGTATTTGTATCATTTCCAAAATGCCTCTTGGTATTAATCTAATTTTATTCCATTGTGGTATGAAAAGATACTTGATATGATTTCATTTAAAGTAAATGTTGGATTTGTTTTGTGCTCTAATATCTGGTCTATCCTAGAGACTTGTCCATGTACTGATGAGAGGAATATATATTCTGTAGTTGTTGAATAAAATGTTCTGTAAATAAATGTTCATTTGGTCAAAATTCCAATTTAAATCTTGTTTTTCTTTGTTGATTTTCTCTCTAGATGATCTGTCTTACATTGGCTCTCCTACTATCATTGTATTGCAGTCCCTGCCTCTCTCTTTATTGTAGTATTATTTGCTTTATACATCTGGGTGCTCTGGTGGTGGATGCATATATATTTAAGGTTTTTATGTGCTCTTGCTGGAGTGATCCCTTTATAATTGTATAATGATTTTTTTTGTCTTTTACCACAGTTTTTTTACTTAATGTCTGATTTATCCAATATATATAGCTATTCTTGTTGGCATTTGATTTTAATTTGCCTGGAATATCTTTTTACATTCCTTTACTTTCAGTCTATTTGTATCTTTATAGGTAAAGGGTGTTTCTAGTAGGCAGCATATAGTTGGATTATGTTTTTTATCCCTTTGCCAGTCTGTATCTTTTAAATGGAGAATTTAATCCATTTACATTCATAGTTATTATTAGATTTTGTTCCTGTCATATTGTTAATTGCTTTTTGGTTCTTTTGTGTTTTCTTTGTTCCTTTCTTTTTATCTTATTGTTTGTCAATGAGGTTTGGTGGTTTACTGTAGTAGTAACATTTGAGTCCTTTCTCTTCCTCATTTGTGTGTTTGCTTTACCAGTTAGTTTTATACTTTCTAGTGTTTTCGTAATGGTAAATGTCCTCTTGATTTAAGGTTTTTTACTCCCTTGAGCCTTTCTTGTAGGGTTAGTCTAGTGGAGATGAATTCCCTAAGCTTTTGCTTGTCTAAGAAAGGCTATTTCCCCTTTATTTCTGAAGGATAATTTTGCTACATATAGTGTGCTCAGCTGGAAGTTTTTATTTTTCTTTTACCACTTTAAATATATTATACTATACTCTCCTGACCTGCAAGGTTTCTCCTGAGAAAATTGCTGTTATTCTAATGGGAATTCTTTTATAGGTCACTAGGTCATTTCTCTTGTGATTTTCAAAAATCTCTGTCTGTCATTCACTTTAAACAGTTTGACTACATTATATGATAAAGAAGACCTTCTGCATTTTATTTGTTTAGGTATCACAGAGCATCTTGTTATGAATGTCTAATGCTCTTGATCTACTTGGGAAGTTTTCATCCATCCTATTTTTGTTAACTAGGTTTTATAATTCTTTCATTTTCTCTTTGCCTCTTGGGACTCTGATAATTTAAATATTTGATCACTTTATGATGTTTTACATGTCACAAACATTTTGCTCACTCTTATTTTCTTTTTGTCCACATGAGTTATTTCAAAAGACCTGTCTTCAAATTCTGAGTTTCTTTCTTCTGCTTTATCTAGTTTATTGTTGAAGCTGTGTTATGTATTTTGTTTTTCATTCAGTGAGTTCTTTATTTCTAGTATTTCTGTTTGATCCTTTTTTATGATATCTATCTCTTTAGTTAATTTTTCATTCATATCCTGAATTATTTTCTGATTTTTGGTATTGTTGTGAAGAATTATTTTGTATCTCACTAGCTTTTTTAGCATAAATAATCTGAATTCTTTTTTCTAAATTCTTATATATTTATTTTTTATTGTGCCTTGTTGCTGGAGAATTATTGTGCTCCTTTGGAGGTGTCATCATATTTTCTTTCTTTTTAATGTTTGAGGTGTCTTTATGTGTATATCTATACATCTGGTATAATAGTTACTTTTTTCTAACTTTTAAATTCTTTTTTCATAGGGGAGGGCTTTTTACTAAAGATTAATCTATGGTTTTGGTTGGGTAGTTCATGTTTGCTTTGATTCTGGGTATCTGCCATAGTGTAGTCTCTGTATTTGACTATATACAGCATCAGTGGTATCTATGATTTTCTGAGTTGCTTAGCATGCACTTATGGATGGAGGCAATGACAAAGTTTTCCTTGGGACTGGTACTCCAAGTAGGCTGATCTTTGGGCCCCAGTGGTGGCAACAATGGGCTGAGCATGCCTGCCTTGAGCCCTAGAACAGTGTATGCTGGCATCAGTGTTAGCTGGTGAAGGCAGGATGATTCATGGGCCAGCAGATGGCTTATTCAGATTCCAGTAATAGCCACAGTGGGCCAGGCTAATGGGAAGGTTCTCAGGCCCCTAGGGAGCTGGTGAGGCATGGGTGATGACAGTGGCAGTGGCAGGATGACCCTCTGGCTCCTAAGCAGTACATATAAACATTGGTCATAACTGTGGTGAATTGAGTGGGCCAATGTCCAGGCCCACAGGTGGGACATGTAGATAGGCACCAGTTGTGATACAGCAGCCAGGTAGGCAGGCCCAATCTTAGGAGGAGTGTTCAGTCCACCAAGAGGAGTGTTCAGGGGACCATGGTGATGGACTGGGCAGAGCAATCCCCAGGCCCTGATTGCATGGCCTGGGATGGAGTATACAAAGCCTGGTCAGTTAGGCTTTTACTAGGGTCCTCTGATGGTGTATGGGGGCACCAGCCATGGGAAAAAAAGGGTGTGGTGACCTTCAAGCCACCAACAGAATGCTCAGGTGAGGGGCAAAAATGGCTCTGCTGCTGCCTTGCAAAGAAGAGGGGCAGTGTTGACTAGGCAAATACATCGAAATGTGTACTCTACACATATCTCTGCCCTAGTGGCACTAAAGCCTCAGCCCCTGGGCTTGAGCCTCAGCCCCTGTGCTGGAGCCTCAGCCTCAGCCCTAAGGCAGCAGCCTGTGCTTCTCTTGCTTCTCAGCCCCAGTGTGCTAGTTTCTGGGAGAGTAAACAGTGTGTTAGGGATGGGGCTCTACAATGGCATCTTGTTGTAGCTGTTCATGTCTAGTGTAGGAACCAGGGTGAGCTCCTTTCCTGAAGTGGTGCCGTTGCACAGTCTCCTGACAGCTCTTGGTGTTAGTTTTAGAGCTTCCAAGGGTTGAGCACCTCTTATGAGTCCATGGTGGAAACATGGACTGCTAAGGGTCTCTCACTTAGCTTTTCCCTGTATTGGGGACTGTCTTTCAGCTCTCAGCCAATCCTGACTGATCAGTCTGCCTTGCTTCCTCTACCTTCATTGCTTTAGTATTTCAGGTCACTTTTCTGTTGAATTCCAGTGTTCTCTCTTGGATGATCTATTTGAAGCGTGATTACCTACTCACCGCTTTGATTCTTCTTAATGGAGGAGGCAAGTACAAAATGCATCTGGTCAGCCATTTTGAAGTCCTACCCATATATTGCCTTTTTAAACTGCGTTAACTAAAATACATTTTAAAAGAATTATTCTTTTTGATTCATGATGCCAGATTCGTGAAGTCCTGAATTAAATTTTCCTTCCAGAAACAATAGGTTTATCTGAGAGTAAGTCAGTTTCACACAAGTCAATGAGAACCACATATAATTTAAATGTGGTTAATATTAGCCAAATTGTATATAATAAACAATAAATAATATTCATTGTATTTCTCATGTAAACATGCATTTTCTTCCTAGTAAAATATTGTAGAAAAAATTTAGCAAAAATAAATTCAGAAATAGTATTTTATAGGCTAAATTATTCCCTTCTATATAGTTCAAATTATCATCTGCCATATGTCCCACCCAGAAATTGTTTTATGCTAATTCAGTCATTATTTAAATCAGGCCCTTATTACTATGCTTTAAACAATTATCAATTTATTTTCAGATTCACTTTAAGTCAAAATGTCTACCAAAAGTTCTCATAGTATAATCATACCAATATACTTTGAAAATGTACCTTCCAAAATATATATTTTTTAATTTCTCTCTCATTGTCTGTCATTCTCTGTTTTGAAAACCACTCAATCCCTTTTCTGGGGAAAAAGGTCTGCTATTTCTCAGTTCTCCCCTACCCTTTGGAAAGAACAGATAGTTCACCTCTTTCAGAGGGAAAAGTATTTTTCCGATGGAAATGTAGGCTGAAAAAGAATAATGTGTGCTGTGTAAATATGAGCATGATAATGCTTTCTGCATATCACCATTAAACTTTTATCAGGACCATAAACCACTTAAGAGTTTTACTGCTTGTACATTCCATATGCGATATGGTGATGGCTACAGTAATACTTTACCATTTGCTTAGTGTTTTTATGTTTATTATTTTATGCAGTGCCTTAATTTAAACAAACTTTGAGGTGGATATTATTCTCACCATTTTATGAGAAAACAAAGGCTTTGAGCAGCTATGCCTATGTTTATATGTTACTGTAGTTGGTAATCAATATACATCTACCTATTCTAAGTCATTTCCCTCATTAAGAAAACAAGTTAACTTAAACCCTTCCAAAAAATTTTCTAGACAATACAGCCAAATGATTAAGAACATGGACTTTGCTGTCAAATAGTCTTGGACTTATAGCTTAGCATTGTCGTTGATATGACCTTGGAAAGTTATTAAACATTTTCATCCTCAGTTTCCACATAATAAGATGGGGATCAGAATAACACCATGCATAGGTTTATTGTTTATTCATTCATCCCAGAAATACTTTTGAGGGTCACTAATGTGTCAAGCAGTATAGGATACTATGGTAAGTAAAATCAGAGGGAATGGCTTCTCTCATGAAGTTCAAAGGCTAGTTGAGGAAGAAGATAATTGTTCAAACGATCACATTACTGTGTGAATTTGAGACCACTACAATTACAATGAAGTAGAGGAATTCTGGTTGCAGACCTTCAAACACACCATCTTATCTCTTGGTCTTCACATTTACTGTTGCATCTGCCAGGAATGCTCTTGCCTTAAATATCTCCAAGAATTACTCTCTCCTCTCCATTCTTATCTCTTTTCAAATGTCACCATTTTATAGAAGAACTTTTTGACTTATTTGTCTAAAATGACTCCCACACTTGTCTCTCATCTCTTATCCAGCTTTATTTTTCGTTATAGTACTTGCTCCATCTGACACACTAAATATTTGTTTATTATGTGGCATCTATCTCCCGTCATCAGAAAACAAATTTCAGGAAAGTCAGAACACTGTCTGTTGTTTCCTTCCATATCCCTAGTCTACAGAAACAGAAGTGCCAGAACAAGGTGAACACAAAGAAATGTATGTACATAAAATTCTAAATAAATAATTAAACAGGTGAATTTATTTTCCTGTTTAATTGGCAGAGATTTGGGGTTAGTGCAGGCTTTCCTGAGAAAATGATGCTTTACGCAGAAGCAGAAGGAAAAAATACAAGTTACAGTGCAAAGCTGTGTTGGATGAGCATTCCAGACAGAAGACAGAATATACCCAGACTTGGAAAACAAGAGCACGTCTATCAAGTAACAGGTCCACAGCAAAGCTAGCAGGGAAGTGAAGAGGACAATAGGGAAAAATGAGAGATGGAGAAGCTAGGCCTTTCCAGACCTTGAAGGTCATATTTTCATACTGAAACAAGGAGTCTTAAGAGAGGTTTTAGGAAAGAAAGAATTGTGACAGGCAAAAGATGTGGTCAGATTTTTAATTTAAAAGTCTCACTCTCACTAGACTGGAAGGTGAAATTAGCAAGATAATGACCCTCCAAAAATGTCTACTTCTTAATTCCCAGAACCTGTGAATATTTTAGTTCACATGAATGAAGCCTCAGGCCTATATAAGCCTATATATTATAACCCTATAATATAGGTGGCCTCTCTAAGCTGAAATAGGCAAGGAAAGAGATTCTCCCCTACGTTTTCAGAAATGAATGCATCTCTGCTGAGATCTTAATTTTAGCCTGATGACATCCATTTTACACCTCTGACCTTGAGAACTGTCCCATAATACATTTGTGTTGTTTTAAGCTAACAGCTTATGATAATTTGTTACTGCAGCAACCGAAAACTAATACAGAGGAGAGCATAAGAGAATTTGTTTTAAGAATGACATGAGCTTACATTAATAACACACTTAGCAAAGTTCCTGGTCCTTTGCATTCATTAAATGCAAACTTTCATTGTTGATATCATTTTTAAGACTGTTGATTTGACTAAGAAATTCATGTTCATTGAATACCAGGGAATATTCCTAATGTACCATTTTCATACTAAAAATGCCATTGGTACAATATTTTTATCTTTACAAATTCTTGCTCAAGAATCTAATGGGGCTTAATTGTCATTAAAGGTCTTGACCTTTTCTACCTGAATCTCTAGATTCAGATGAGCAGCGCAAAACGTTAAGTTACACTCTATTTTGCATTTCCCTTTTTCTGATGCTGGTATGATATGTATGCCACTAGGCCCTACTGGTGACAAGCAGGAGTTTCTGGGGAAAGGAACAGCCTACTCTGTACTCACACATTATAAAAATCCATAATTATGGTGGTTTTTATATTATCTCATTACAGAGAGGCTCAAAAACAAATGGTGATCACAAAATGTATACCAATGTAGCACAAATCAGTGAACAGAATACCACTGTAAAGTAGAACAGAAAATGACAGATCCCAAGTACTAGATTATTAAAATACCAAATGAATAAACAACTTTACTTTCTCTTTACTCCAAGGATTATAACCATCAGCTGCCAGGATAATTATGCACATATAATGGCAAATGATCGTTTTCTTAGTTTCTCTGGAGCCCTTGAACTGCACAATCTATTAGGAATGCCATCTACTTGCTATTAATTTTCTCTTTTTTATGACATTAGCGAACATCTGTAATCATTATTTAACAGACGCAGGTGCAAAATGCGATTGAATGAAGAGCCATTGGTAGCTTTTGACAAAGGAAGCTGCCTTAATTACTTAGGAAACCAAGCCTTAATTAGGAAGTTGTAATGAATCAAAAGAAGGAATAAATAATAATTTGAGACATCCTATCTGCCATGCTTTGTATCCCTCTGGAAACAGGAAGAACTAATCCTGTTTTCAGACGCAAAAGTCTCCTTTGCATCTAACTCTACTAGATGCTATCCATTTAAAAAAAGTCTCAATGATGCCTCAAAGACATCTTTGAAAACCATTCAGTGTAGAAGCAATTTTGATGTCATTTCAAAGCTAGAAAGATACATTATTATGGAAACAGGATTTGGGCTGATTTGAATTTCATCTGCTCCCACTGCTTATTCTGTCCTTGTGAAGTGATAATGCCCCTTTATGGCAATGTTAGATTTTTTCTACTTTTCTGAAAAGTATTGTAGAAATAAAATATGGTGATTCTAGCTAGGAGTAACAAGAGCAGACGAAATCCTAAACTACAGAAATTCCATGTTCTTAGATGAGAAGAGCTTTCTTTATTCCAGTTGAAATTCTATCTTTGGCTATCATGAATGCTATTACAACCAATGTTTACAATGAAATTATGTAAAAATGCATAAATTATTTTTATAGATGCCTGATTTGCTAATCAGTGGAGTTTTTAAGAGGGTGATAATCAGATCATTCTAAATTGTGATTAAATAACAATATATTATTATTTGATTATCAAAATTTCATTGAAAAATCTTTACTAAGAGGCAAAGCTAAAATTTTGATTTTTTTTTTAAAAAATCAAATGTTGTTAGGCTTACAAGGAAATATTTGCTCTGTGCCAAAAATAAAGTAATGTATCAATGAGTAGTGCTATAAGAAGATGATGGTTAATTTTGCATAAATGGAAAAGTTAGGGAGGCATATGTCTACTGTACCATCAGAAATGGGCTGCACACAAAGAGCATTGAAAGTTAGGACTTGGATCCAGTTTGGATTTATGCTAAGGTCTTGCATTATGGGGAGTTGTCCCAAGTAAAATGCTGCTGTTTAGGCCTCCAGTGGACTTCTAAGGGTAATACTGTGGAATCGAAGACTTTGAGTCTTGATATGTTGGAGATTATAATAATAATATCGGTGTTAGGGGGTACATATATGTTCCCTGCCTATTTATTCAATTGGGGTGGTATAATTATAGGTTTTATTTCACACACAACTAATCAGTTCCCAAATGTGTTAATACACAATCTTGACTCCTCTCTCTTCCCCAAATTACTTGAGATCAATATGTTAGATTGTTTTAATACTACTCTTAATAATTGTATGAATAACCTATTAGGGCCCTTATTTCTTACCTTATTTTATCAGCCAGAAAGGTCTACATAAGAAAACATTTAAATGTTTGTTGAATAATAGTCAAAAGAAGAGAAGATAGGGAAAAGTCTTCATTACAAGAGTCTGGGCAATGGTATTTTTGATATGACTCAAAAGCACAGAAAACAAAAGCAAAAATAAACTAATAAAACTGCATAAAACCAAAAAGTTTCTGCACAACGAAGAAAATAATAAATGAGACAACTATTAAATGGGGGAAAATATATGTAAACTATACAACTGCTAAGGCGATAATATCTAAAATATATAAGGAATGCAAGCAACCCAATAGTAAGAATACAACTTGATTTTTTTCAATGGGCAAAGGACCTGAATTGACTGTCCCAAAAGAGGTAAAGAATAGCCAGCAGACATATAAAAATTCCTCAATAACAGAGCAAGTTACAACTGTAATAATATATCACATTCCTCTTGTTAGAATGGCTGTTATCAAGAAAACAAAAGGTAACAAATGTTGGAGAAGACGTGGAGAAATGTAAGCCCTGTACACTGTTGGTGGGACTGTAAATTGCTACAACCATTATGGAAAACATTATGAAGGTTCATCAAAAAATTAAAAATAGTACTAACATTTGATCTGGGAGTCCTACTTCTGGGTATATATACACAGGAAATAAAATTAGTATGTTGAAGAAATATCTGCACCATGTTCATTGCATCATTATTCACAATAGCCAAGATATGGATCATGGATCAACCTAAGTGTTCATTGATAGTTCAATGGATAGAAAATGTTAATATTTATATTACACATATAAGATTATGCAGTATTTGGCCAGGCGCAGTGGCTCATGCCTGCAATCCCAGCACTTTGGGAGGCCAAGGTGGGTGGATCACGAGGTCAGGAGATCGAGACCTTCCTGGCTAACCATCCTGGTTTAGTGAAACCCTGTTTCTACTAAAAATAGAAAAAATTATCCGGGCATGGTGGCAGGCGCCTGTAGTCCCAGCTACTCAGAAGGCTGAGGCAGGAGAATGGCGTGAACCTGGGAGGCGGAGCTTGCAGTGAGCTGAGATGGCGCCACTGCACTCCAGCCTGGGCGACAGAGTGAGACTCCATCTCAAAAAAAAAAGTTTATGCAGTGTTTGTATAAAATAAATACACCTATATATTTTGCATATACATTATATAAATATATAATTGTATATGTTGATTGTATAATATACATACACACATACACACACACATATCGTATTAGTCTTTTCTCATACTGCTACCCAAGACTGAATAATCTATAAAGAAAAGAGGTTTAATTGACTGACAGTTACACATGACTGGGGAGACCTAAGGAAACTTACAATGATGGCAGAAGAGGAGGCAGGCCCCTTCTTCACAAGGAAGCAGGAGACAGTGTGAATAGGAGAAATGCCAGATGCTTATAACACTATCAGATTTCATAAGAACTCACTCACTATCACAAGAACAGCATGGGGAAACCGCCCCCATGATGCAATCATCTCCCACTAGGTCTCTCCCTCAACTCTTAGGGATTACAATTCAAGATGAGTTTTGGGTGGGGACACAAAGTCTAACCATGTTACATATTTATTACACAAATATATAATTGTATATATTGAATGTATATAACTGTATATATTACTTGTATATAGTTGATTTTTATATATGGTGTGAGATAAGGGTTATACACACACACATGCACATACACAGAAAGGAAGTGTATTCAGCCTTCAAAAAGAAGAAAATCCTGTCATTTGCAACAGTGTGTTTGAATCTGAAGGACATCAATATAGTTAATATGGGAATATATAATATAGTATTGTGTAGGTGAAATTTGCTAAGAAGGTAGATCTCAGATCTTCTCACCACATACACACACACACACACACACAATGGTAATTATGTGTGGTGACGGATATGTCACTTAGTTTGATTATGGTAATCATTTCACAAAGTATATCAAAACATCACATTGTACCCCAAAGTAGATTCAATTATTGTCAATTGCATCTCGTTAAAGCTGAAGAAAAAAAAGTCCTGCACTGGGTAGTGTGGGGTGGAGAGTATTTTACTCAGCCAGTAAGAATAAAGGTGGAAGTTACAATGCAAAGGGAAAAAGGAGTCAAAAGATTAGTAATAGAAGTTTCTGACTATGATGGTCTTAAGAAAAATGTCTATCAATTCAATGCCTAAGGAAGTATCCATTCTAAATACGTGAAGATAAATTTATCTCCATTTTAAAAGACTTTGGGGAGAGTCAAAATTCTGTGTCTCCAAATGATGTATTTTGGCTCTATTATAGACTATATTGTATATATTGATTGTATATAATTGTATATATTAATTGAATATAGTTGACTTTTGTGCCCTGAACATTTCCCTTAACCTTTTCAATTTACACTTTGGCTATAAAGTGAATCATCTATACTCTGTATTAGTCAGAATCCTCCAGAGAGACATTAGCAGTAGAGAGCTAAGTAAATAGAAAGAGATAGAAATATATGAAAGGAGATTTATTTGGAGAATTGATTCATGTGATTATGGAGGCTGAGAAGTCTGACAAAAGGCTATCTGCAAACTGAGAACCCTGGGAGGGCAATATCATGGTTCACTCCAAGTCTGAAAGCCTCAGAAAAAGAGAAGCTAGGTCTTATGTTTAAGTCCTTAATACATCTTGAGTTAATTTTTGTATAAGGTGTAAGGAAGGGGTCCAGTTTCAGTTTTCTGCATATGGCTAGCCAATTTTCCCAACACTATTTATTAGATAGGGAATCCTTTCCCCATTGCTTGTTTTGGTCAGGTTTGTCAAAGATCAGATGGTTGTAGATGTGTGGTGTTATTTCTGAGGTCTCTGTTCTGTTCCATTGGTCTATATATCTGTTTTAGTACCAGTGCCATGCTGTTTTGATTACTGTAGCTTTGTAATATACTTTGAAGTCAGGTAGCTTGATGCCTCCATCTTTGTTCTTTTTGCTTAGGATTGTCTTGCCTATACAGGCTCTTTTTTGGTTCCAGATGAAATTTAAAGTGGTTTTTTTCTAATTCTGTAAAGAAAGTCAATGGTAGCTTGATGGATATAGCATTAAATCTATAAATTACCTTGGGCAGTATGGCCATTTTCACAATATTGATTCTTCCTATCCATGAGCATGGAATGTTGGAATGTTTTTCCATTTGTTTGTGTCCTCTCTTATTTCCTTGAGCACTGGTTTGTAGTTCTCCTTGAAGATATCCTTCACATCACTTGTAAGTTGGATTCCTAGGTATTTTATTCTCTTTGTAGCAATTGTGAATGGGAGGTTACTCATGATTTGGCTCTCTGTTTTCTTATTATTGGTGTATAGGAATGCTTGTGATATTTGCACATTCATTTTGTATCCTGAGACTTTGCTGAAGTTGCTTATCAGCTTAAGGGGATTTTGGGCTGAGATGATGGGGTTTTCTAAATATACAATCATGTCATCTGCAAAGAGAGACAATTTGATTTTCTCTCTTCCTATTCAAATACACTTTATTTTTTTCTCTTTCCTAAATGCCCTGGCTGGAAATTCCAATACTATATTAAATAGGAGTGGTGAGGGAGGGCATCCTTGTCTTATGCCAGTTTTCAAAGGGAATGCTTCCAGATTTTGCCCATTCAGTATGATACTGGCTGTGGGTTTGTCATAAATAGCTCTTATTATATTGAGATACATTCCATCAATACCTAGTTTATTGAGAGTTTTTAGCACAAAGCCGTGTTGAATTTTATCGAAGGCCTTTTCTGCATCTATTGAGATAAACCATAAAAAACACAGAAGAAAACTAGGCAATACCATTTAAGACATAGGCATGGGCAAAGACTTTATTACTAAAACACCAAAAGCAATGGCAACCAAAGCCAAAATTGACAAAAGGAATCTAATTAAACTAAAGAGCTTCTGCACAGCAAAAGAAACTATCATCAGAGTGAACAGGAAACCTACAGAATGGGAGAAAATGTTTGCAATCTATCCATCTGACAACAGGCTGATATTGAGAATCTACAAAGAACTTGAACAAATTTATAAGAAAAAAAAACAAGCCCATCAAAAAGTGGGCAAAGGATATGAACAGACACATCTCAAAAGATGACATTTACGTGGCCAACAAACATTAAACACAGTTCATCATCATTGGTCATTAGAGAAATGCAAATCAAAACCACAGTGAGATACTATCTCACACCAGTTAAAATGACAATCATTAAAAAGTCAGGAAACAACAGGTGCTGGAGAGGATGTGGAGAAATAGGAACACTTTTACATTGTTGGTGGGAGTGTAAACTAGTTCACCCATTGTGGAAGACAGTGTGGCGATTCCTCAAAGATCTAGAACTAGAAATACCATTTGACCCAACCATCCCATTACTGGGTATATATCCAAAGGATTATAAATCATTCTACTACAAAAACACATGCACACATATGTTTATTGCAGCATTGTTCACAATAGCAAAGACTGGAACCACCCAAATGCCCATTAATGATAGACTGAATTAAGAAAATGTGGCCCATATATACCATGGAATACTATGCAACCATAAAAAAAGGATGAGTTCATGTCCTTTGCAGGGACATGGATGAAGCTGGAAACCATTCTTCTCAGCAAACTAACACAGGAACAGAAAACCAAACACCACATGTTCTCAGTTATAAGTGGGAGCTGAACAATGAGAACACAGGGACACGGGGAGGGGAACATCACACTCTGGGACCTGTTGTGGGGTGGGTGTAAGGAGAGGTATAGCATTAGGAGAAATACCTAATGTAAATGACTGGTTGATGGGTGCAAAAAACCACCATGGCAAGTGTATACCTATGTAACAAACCTGCACGTTCTGCACACATATCCCAGAACTTAAAGTATAATTTAAAAAAAAAAAAAAAAAGAAAAGAAAAAGAGAAGCTAATTATGTAATTCTCAGGTACAAGGCCAAATGCCCGAGCATGTGGAGGTCACTGATTTAAGTCCTGTATTCCCTAGATCAGGGACTCTGGAATTCTGATGTACAAGGGAAAGAGGAGGAGAGTGTCCCAGCTGCAGAAGAGAGAGAGAGAGAGAATCTTTTTCTCTCCATTTTTTTGTTTTGTTTTGTTTTGTTTTAAATGGGTCCCTAGCTGATTGAATGGTTCTTGTGCACATTGCGGGTAGATCTTCCCCACTCTGTCCACTGACTCACCTGCCATTCTCTTCTGGAAACACCCTCACAGACACACCCAAAAATAATGCTGTGCTCCTTCTTTAGGTATTCCTTAATTCCGTTATGTTGACACCTAAAATTAACCATCACACTTCCTGTTCAGGATTATCCTTGGACATCAAACTGGCTTTGAGATTTTTTTTTTTTTAGATTGTAAAGAAACATATGTTTCTTTATCCAAAGAATATTTTGTCTCCCTGTTAGTCATAATTGGCTATGTCATGTGATTCTCTCATACAATCACTTATGGTAGATCAACTAGTGCTTAATCTCATCTTTTAATTGAAATGGCATTGGCAGAGGGATCAGTTTTTAACCTCCAGTTTCTGTTAAATGTTTTCCGCAGGCGAATTTGCCAACCTGTGTAGCTCGTGGTTAAGTATGTATTCTTCCTTACTAGGTGAACGTGTACTCTTTTTGATTGTCTTTGGATCAGGTTTGGTTAGGTAGGGTGAGCAGGAGGGAAGAGAGAAGGAAAAATATCCATAAACAAGTTGAGCGGTTTCTGAAAGATATATTTAGGAATAAAGTTCAGTGTCTTTTAGAATTCTGTACAATACTGTCACTGTCAAACTCTATAGATTGTTTTTGGCTTACAGGGGGTTTAATAACTGTAGACTTCCCAACCCTTCAGACTCTAAGATAAATTCTGATTTGTCTTTTATTGTACTCACCTCCATATATTTTTTAAAAAAGCATTGATTTTAGGATATTTTAACCAATTATCTGACTTCCTTTACATTGTAGTTCATTTTAAAACATTTAGTTTTTTGACAATTGTAATGTCAGTTGCAAGTTGAAAGTCATAATTGCTGTTCTAATAATATTTTTAGGAATATCATTATAAGGGAAAGCATGGGCCTCTTTTTACTACCTAAAGTGATAATGGTACCCGTTTCCCAGGTAACAGTATGTCTCCAAATCCACCTATTCTGACTTACTTTTCTCAAAATTTAAGGATCCTGTCGTTCCTTGTAAACCCTAAGAAGACTGGGTTTTACCACTTATTGAATGACTTTGTATGTATTTTGGGGTCTTAGGGTCACAATGAATGAGTAATAGACATTTGAAGGGGCCAAATAGTAACTTTTCTGTAACTAAGTCCCTATTAGAATCAGATCTATTTTAAAAGGTTGCTACTACATTAGTGGACAAGGCCAATGCCTAATGTTGGAACTGAGATTCATAAAGTCCGGCATAAAGGACTGGGCTTCATACTTTCTATCTGAGATAAAAGAGTCTTATCTTTAACTGTTAGCCTCATGAATGAGAAGAGATAGTATATGATTCAGGAAACTCATAATAAATCATCTAAACCCAATTATCTCTTTGGGTTGAAGTTCAGGCTAAGTGGGTTCAATCTGGATCCCAAATCAATTTTTAACATAAAAAATTGACAGATTTAACAAATATGTTTTTATAGTTCTACAGATACTATAAAGGTATATGGCAAATACTCCTTAATAAAATAATCTATATTCACAACTGGTTTTGGAGGCAGGCAGACATACATTCCAACCTTTGTGTGGGTAGTTACTAAGTGTGGATCCTTAGACCAGGTAGTTATATTAGAGTCCTTGTCCTTAAAATAGAAACCAAAGTATTTAGCATATAGTAAAGAGAGTTAAATGGGTTAAGAATGTCTCAACCTAATAAATGATCAACAAATGGTTAAAATATTCCACAAATAAAGATAGTAGAGCTGGACAAAGTAGTAAGTACTTTGCATACCTCATTTAGCATTCATAACAACCCTGGCAGTTGGGGTTTTTAATGTGCACTTTATACTTTCATATTGTTAACTTTAAAGAGAATAAATAAGTAGTTTTTGAAGCTCCAAAGTCACCGTAGTGAAAGTGATTATAAAAATGAAGGTAATGATTGTGATAGTGATGGACGTGATGTGGACTGAGGCTATGCATAGAATAGATATCAGACTATTTCCTTCATTATGTGTGATCTCTTTCTTCTAGCATGCCTTTTAGGGATGTGCAATCTCCCATGGAGTCTTGGCTCAGCGTGTAAAAGGAGTAAACTCAATAACAACTGCTTGAATTTACACTTAGTGTCACTTTAACTTCTGGAAGAAAGATGCTGAATTAGAAAAGCAAATACCAGAAAATGAACTAGAGAGACCACCATTCAGAAAGAAAATTACGGCTTAACCGTTGAGATTTTTGGCAGAGGCTTGCATTTTGGACGCCAATATTTACTTTTTTGGGAGAGCTTTCATCCAATTATTGTACCTCCTTGAGTAAGCTACAATTTGAGTTAGCTGGAAGATGATTTCTTTTCTGTTGGCAACGTGAGCGCCATACTTTTTTTTCTGATAATGGTTGCACAAACTGTTCAAAATTTTTGCCCTTAGGTGACCTTTACCCAGAGTTTAACTATAAGAACTTTACAAAATAATTAACAGAAGAAACGCAATTATAAAAACTTCTGTTGAAAATAAGCATTTAAACTCTTTTTTTTTTTTTTTTTCTGAGATGGAGTCTTGCTCAGTCGCCCAGACTGGAGTGCAGTGGCAAGATCTCGGCTCACTGCAAGCTCCACCTCCCGGGTTGACGCCATTCTCCTGCCTCAGCCTCCTGAGTAGCTGGGACTACGGGCACCCCCCACCACACCCCGGCTAATTTTTATATTTTTAGTAGAGATGGGGTTTCACCATGTTAGCCAGGATGGTCTCGATCTCCTGACCTCGTGATCCACCCGCCTCAGCCTCCCAAAGTGCTGGGATTATAGGCGTGAGTCACTGCGCCTAGCCTAAACTTTATTTTTTCTTTTTGTATATTACTACTTTACTTCCCATGAAAGGAGGTGTTCCTAGGATAGAAGATTGTTTGCTTGATTTTTTGAAGAACTTTTCAAAAAAGGTCCATGCAAACAACTAACAATATTTAGTGTTGTGTTGTAGTCGTCAGAAGACTCAATTCATAGAGTAATGAAGCACCTTTCATTTAATAAACTAAAAAAAAAAAAAAGAAGCTGTTTACTTTTGTTAACCGTGACCCACTAATGAGATGCCATTTTATTCCCGATCTGTTTCTGATTACGTCTATGACTTTTAGTTTCCAAGGCTGTTCTGTTCATAGCACATTATAGTGGCAGAGATTTTGTTGTTTGTATTCAATTTGAACCAATACATTTTCCACATGTAAAGTAGATGAAAGAGAAATGCCTTGAAGGTGAAGAGGTAAAGAAAGAATAATGTCATCATGGGAGTGTACTAGGCCATTCTTGCATTGCTATAAAGGAATACCTGAGACTGGGTAATTTATAAAGGAAAGAAATTTAATTGTCTCATGGTTCAGCAGGCTGTACAAGCATGGTACCAGCATCTGCTTGGGAGACCTTAGCGAGCATTTACTTACGGCAGAAGGTAAAGCTGGAGCAGTCATGTCACGTGGCCAGAGCAGGAGCAAGGTGCGGTGGAGGGAGGAGGTGCCACACACTTTTTAAAATTTATTTATTTATTTATTTTTATTTCATTTTATTTTATTTGTTTATTTTTTGAGACGGAGTCTCGCTCTGTCACCCAGGCAGGAGTACAGTGGCACGATCTCAGCTCACTGCAAGCTCTGCCTCCTGGGTTCCTCCGCCATTCTCCTGCCTCAGCCTCCCGAGTAGCTGGGACTACAGAGGCCCACCACCACGCCCAGCTAATTTTTTGTACTTTAGTAGAGACGGGGTTTCACCAGGTTAGCCAGGATGGTCTCAATCTCCTGACCTGGTGATCCGCCTGCCTTGGCATCCCAAAGTGCTGGGATTTCAGGTGTGAGCCATCAGGCCTGGCCTGCTACACACGTTTAAACAACCAAATCTCGCGAGAACTCATTCACTATCACAAGATGAGAGATCTCATCACATCATTAGAGATCCACCCCCTTGACACAAACACCTCCCAGCAGGCCCTCCAGCCAACACGGGGGATCACATTTCAACATGTGATTTGGCAGGGACACAGATCCAAACTATCAGGAAGTAAAAAGTAAACATGATATTAAGCAGAAAAGGTGGGGTTCACTTTAGGTGGAGGCTGTGACAAATCTAAATGAAGGCACTCAGAATGAAGGTAACACTCAATTGTCCACAGGCAACACAAATGTTTGTAATAATTCATAGCCTCAGTCAGATTAATTTCATCTTTCAAATGTTATAATTAAGTTCAAAGTCAAATGACAAAATCTGATTGAGCCTCTGTGATAAACAAAAGAGATGATGTGTTGGACCAGACATTAGGATAACTGGGTTCTTGCACTATTTTAAATTATTTTTCTGGGTGAATTTATTCAAGTCATCTATTGTCTTTAAGTCTCAGTTTATTTAGGATATGATGAAAGCTGGTTTATAGGCCTTCCATGGTCTCTTCAACCTCAAAACTTTAAACCTATATCTCTATGGAAATATATTCCCCATTTCTATCTTATTGAGGAATATACTAAGATACTATTTGTATGCATAATATTTGGGGCTCTATGTGGTTAAATAACAGGAAAAATGTAGTGGTTGAGACACCTTTTATTTTGAGGAATTCATAGGTCCTACAGTTAGTTGGTCAAATTTCTTAATATTTGAAGTTATTTTCAGCATCTGTCTATACTTGCCATTTGTTTTCACAGTATAGTAGGAACTTGTTGAAGAATATTAAGTATAAAAATGATATGATTCCACCATTATAAAAAAAAACATAGGTTTATCTACTATGAATGATCTTATATGAAGGTATAATTCTAAAAAGATTATGTGGTTAGAAGGGATTCTCAGAGGAGGTGAGATTTTTAAAGTCCATAAGTGAAACCAATGAATTTTCAGTGTGTGAGTGGAGGAAGTTATGACATGTAAGAAAGAATGTCTGTCCTTAGGCATTGATCAGAGATCAGGCAAATGTTGGGTGAGAACTGGAACACAGGATTTTAAGTACAGGTTTTTGGGAATGATCTTTCCTCCATATCATGCTGTGTAAGGCAAGATCATAAACAGAAACCATGGAGTTCAGGCAATATCAGGACCTGAAGCTGGCATGATGAGTAGTAGTCCAGAAAAGGAGTCAAAAGGGTCTGAATTGAGATATTTTTACAAGAAAAATGAGAAAGAATAAAAATATACCACAGGAGTTACTTCTGTCTTGCCATCAGATGTCAGCAATTTAGATTCTTCAGTGTCATCCATAGTGCTCAGTACTTTTATTTTGGCTTAATGACTGTAAAATATTAATAGTGGCATTAGACATTGCAACATGTGCTAGTTTGCATCAAAATACACTAATTTAGACTAAAATATGCCAACAATAATTATTTTGGAACCAATTGAACACATGTTTTTACAATAATTTATTATATATTTTTATTTCAATTTTTATTTTAGATATAGGGGGTACATGTGCAGTTTTATTACACAGGTATATTGCACGATGCTAAGGTTTAAGCTTCTATTGATTCTGTCACCCAGGTAGTGAAGATAATATTCAATAGAAAATTTTTCAGTACTTTCCCCTCCCTACCTCCCTCCCTCTATTTGGTCCCCACGATCTATTTTTTCCATCTTTCTGTTAATGTGTACCCAAGAATTAGTTCCCATGTTTGGGAATATGCAATATTTGGTTTTCTCCTTCTATGTTAATTCATTTAGGATAATGACCTCCAGCTGCATCCATATAGCTGAAAATGACAAGATTTCATTCATTTTTATGGTTGTATAGTATTCCATGGTGTATATGCACATTTTTATTATCTAATCCATTGTTGATGTGCACCTAGGTTTATTCCATGACTTTGCTATTGTGAATAGTATAGCAATGAACATACAAGTACTTGTGTCTTTTTGATAAAATGATTTTTTTTTTTTTTTTTTTTTTTTTTTTGAGAGGGAGTCTGGCTCTGTCTCCCAGGCCAGACTGCAGTGGTGCGATCTCGGCTCATTGCAAGTTCCGCCTCCCTGGTTCACGCCATTCTCCTGCCTCAGTCTTCTGAGTAGCTGGGACTACAGGCGCTCACCACTACATCCAGCTAATTTTTTCTATTTTGTTGTTGTTGTTTAAGTAGATACGGGGTTTCACCATGTTAGCCAGGATGGTCTCAGTCTCCTGACCTTGTGATCCTCCCGCCTCGGCCTCCCAAAGTGCTATGATTACAGGCTTGAGCCACCGCATCTGGCCAAAATGATTTCTTTTCTTTTGGCATATACCCAGTAATGGGGTTTCTGGGTCAAATAGGAGTTCTATTTTTAATTCTTTGAGAAATCTCCAAATTGCTTTCTACAGGGGCTGAACTGATATATATTCCCACCAACAGCGTATTCCCATTTCTTTTTCCACAACTTTGCTGACATCAGTTATTTTTTGAGTTTTTAATGATAGCCATGCTAACTGTTGAAAGATAGTACCTCATAGAGGTTTTGATTTGTATTTCACTTATGATTCATGATGTTGATTATTTTTCTTGTGAGTCTCACTCTGTCTTCCTGTGAGTCTCACTCTGTCACCCAGGCTGGGGAGCAGTGGCACAATCTTGGCTCGCTGAAGCCTCTGCCTCCTGGGTTCAAGCAATTATCCTGCCTCTGCCTCCCCAGTAACTGGAACTCATTTTTACCACACTTGGCTCATTTTTGTATTTTTAGTAGAGTTAGGGTTTTGCCATGTTGGCCAGGCTGGTTTCAAACTCCTGACCTCAGGTGATCCGCCCATCTGATCTTCCTAAAATGCTGGGATTACAGGCATGAGTCATCTCACCCAGCCTTATATGTCTTCTTTTGAGAAGTATCTGTTCATGTTCTTTGCCTGCTTTTAATAGGGTTATATGTTTTCTCTTATTGCTTTAAGTGCCTTATAGGTTCTGGTTATCAATCCTCTGTTGAATGCACAGTTTGTAAATATATTCTCCCATTTTATATGCTGTCGGTTTGCTCTGTTGATAGTTTCTTTTGCTGTGCAGAAGCTCTTTAGTTTAATTAGGCTCCAATTTTTCTTTCATTTGTTTTTGAGGACCTAGTTATAAATTATTTGCTCAGGCTGATGTTCTGAAGAGTGTTTCCTAGGTTTTCTTCTAGGATTTTTATAGTCTGAAGTCTTACATTTAAGTATTTAATTCATCTTGAGTTAATTTTTATATATGGTGAAAAGTAGGGGTTCTTTTTCATTCTTCTGCATATTGCTAGCCAGTTTTCCCAGTATAATTTGTTAATAGGGACTCCTTCCCCTATTGCTTATTTTTGTCAACTTTTTTGAAGATCAGTTAGTTTTAGGTATGTGGCTTTATTTCTGGGTTCTGTATTCTGTTCCATTGGTCTAAGTGTCTAGTTTTGTACCCATATCATGCTGTTTTAGTTACTGGAGCCTTATAGTATAGTTTGAAGTATGGCAAATGTGATGCCTTTGTCTTTGATCTCAAGTCTCAATTATGTCTCAAATCTCAACTATGATTTATTTCAGCAGTATTTTCTAGTTCTCCTTGTAGAGATGTTTTTCCTTCTTGGTTAGATACATTTCTAGTTAATTTTTTTGTGGCTATTGTAAATGGGATTGCTTTCTTTATTTGGCTCTCAGATTGAATATTTTTAATGTACAGAAAGGCTACTGATATTTGTATATTGATTTTGTATACTGAAACTTTACCTAAGTTATTTATCAGGCCTAGGAGCCTCTTGGCAGAGTTTTTAGGGTTTTTAAAGTACAGAATCATATAATCACTAAAGAAAGATAATTTGACTTTCTTTTTTTTTCCTATTTGGATGACTTTTATTTCTTTCTCTTGTCTGATTGCTCTTGCTTGGATTTCCAGTACTATGTTGAATAGGAGCATGGAGAGTGGGCATCCTTGTCTTTTCCAGTTTTTAAGGGGAATGCTTCCAGCTTTTTCCCATTCAGTATGATGTTGGCTGTGGCCTTGACAAAGATGCCTCTTATTATTTAGAAATATGTTCCTTCCATGTTTAGTTTCTTGAGGGTTTTTAATCATGAAAGGATGTTGGATTTTACAGAAAGCTTTCCTGTATCTATTGAAATGATCATATGTTTTTTCTATGTTGAACCAATCTTGCTTCCCAGGCATGAAGGCTACTTGATTGTGGCAAATTAAATTTTGATGTGCTCCTGGATTCAATTTGCTAGCAATTGTTGAGAACTTTTGCATCTGTGATCCTCATGGATAATATCCTGTAATTTGGCTATGAATCCACATGATCCAGGAATTTTTTTTTTTTTTTTTTTTTTTTTTTTTTTTTTTTTTTTTTGGTTGGTAGGTTTTTAAATTACTGACTCAATTTCAGAACTCACTATTGGTCTTTTCAGGATTTCAATTTCTTCCTGATTTAATTTTAGGAAATTTTGTGTTTCTGGGAATTTATCCATTTCCTCTATATTTTCTGGTTTGTGTGGATGTAGAAGTTTTCCTAATAACCTCTGAGGATCTTTTGTATTTCTGTAGGATTTGTTGTAATGTCACTTTTGTCATTTTGTTCCTGCAACACAGACTGAGTTTGTGGCTCACACATAAGTAGAAATTAACATAAGGCCAAACAGAAATTTTTCTCAGGCAAGATTTAATAGGCTTGCAGCTCAAGCAATCCAAGGGAGCAGCACATAGGAAAGAGATCCTGATGCTAGCTTTCTGAAGGGCTTGGCTACTTCATTTTTAAAAAGCTGAGATGAGAAAAGGAGTGATATGTAGGCAAGTACAGGCAGATAACTTTGAGCAGCTATGCAGTTTGATAACATGTTTCTTTATGTATTTTATGTGTCATTACCATGTTAAATCTCCACCCAGGGTATGATTTTTAGTATTATAATGAGATTATTATGAAGAAAATCTCAGTGAAAGATCATTGCTGGAGTCCACCTTGTCTTCAGCTGACTGGATCTTATCCAGTTCATTGGTTCTTTTTTTTTTTTTTTTTTTTTTTTTTTTTGAGACAGTGTCTCGCTCTGTCGCACAGGCTGGAGTGCAGTGGTGCAATCTCGGCTCGCTGCCTCACTGCAAGCTCCACCTCCCAGGTTCACGCCATTCTCCTACCTCAGCCTCCTGAGTAGCTGGGACTACAGGCGCCTGCCACCACGCCCAGCTAATTTTTTTTTTTTTGTATTTTTAGTAGAGACGGGATTTCACCATGTTAGCCAGGATGGTCTTGATCTCCTGACTTTGTGATCCGCCTGCCTTGGCCTCCCAGAATGCTGGGATTACCGTCGTAAGCCACCACACCCAGCCTTCAGTTCTTATGGAGAATGCCAGAGTCTCACTTCAGTAAATGTGGAAGATGGTCAGGTTCTTATCAGGAATGCTAGAGTCCTGCTCTACCAACCTTGAGAGGCATCACTTGAGGAGATAAATGGTTAGGCTCTTCCTTTATGATTAGGAAGTTAGCCTAGTCACCTAAGTTAAGACAGGGTAGTTTTCTCCTGCATGACTTGGGTCAGCTTGTTAATGGAGGCAAGAATGTAAAGAGATAAGGGAAGGAATCTTCATGGACATATAAGTCATGGGGTCTTGGTTGTCATATCCCTCTTCTGCCAAGACTGAGTCTCTTCTCTATATTGTTCCAATTTTAGATTGTGTTTATTTGTATCTTCTTTTTTTTCTTTGTAAATCTAGCTAACAGTCTATCAATCTTGTTTATCCTCTCAAACCAACTTTTGTTTTGTTAGTTCTTTGCGTGATTTTTGGGGGGTCTCAATTTCGGTTAAATCTAATCTGATTTTGTTTATTTACTTCTGTCTTGTTAGTTTTTGTTTATCTAGCTAGTACCTTTAGGTGTGATGTTAAGATTATTAATTTGAGATCTTTCTATGGCATTGATATAGGTATTTGGTGTTATAAACTTTCCTCTTAATATGACCTTTGTCACATCCCAGAGATATTGGTATGTAGTGTTTCTGTTTTCATTTATTTTCAATATTTTTTTATTTCTATTTTAATTTTGTTGTTCATGCAGATGTCATTCAGGAGCAAGTTGTTTAGATTTCATGCAGTTGTGTGGTTTTGAGAGTTCCTCTTTGTACTTATTTCTATTTTTATTTCACTCTGGTTCAATAGTATGCTTGCTATAATTTTGATTTTTTTAATTTATTGAGACTTGCTTTCTCACCAAGCACATGCTTGATCTTAGAGTATGCTCTGTGTGCTAATGAGAATAATGTATATTCTGTGGTTGTTGGGTGGAATATTCTGCCAATGTCTATTAGATCCAATTGGTCAAGTGTCAAATTGGGTCCAGAATCTTGTTGATAGTTTTCTTTCTCAATGATCTGTCTAATGCTGTCAGTGGGGTTTTGAAGTACATCACTATTATTGTTTAAGTATTTTTGTAGGTCTAGAATTACTTGTTTTATAAGTCTGAGTGCTCTGATATTGGTTGTGTATATATTTAGATAATTAAGCTTTCTTGTTGAATTGAACCCTTTATCATTATGTAATGACCTTCTTTGTCTTTTTTTTTTAACTGTTGATTTAACTTCTGTTTTTTCTGATACAAGAATACTAATCCTTGCTTTTTTAAAAATTTTCCATTTGCATTATAGATCTTTCTCCATCTCTTTACTTTGAGCCTGTGGGGTGTCATTACATGTGAGATGGGTCTCTCGAAGACAGCAGAAGGTTGAGTCATGTTTTTTAATCCTATCGTGTCCAGAATTGGTTCCTTCCGGTGGGTTGTTGGTCTCACTGACTTCAAGAATGAAGCTGTGGACCCTCACGGTGAGTGTAACAGTTCTTAAAGATGGTGTGTCCAGAGTTTGTTCCTTTAGATATTCAGATGTGTCCGGAGTTTTTCCTTCTGGTGGGTTCATAGTCTTGGTGACTTCAGGAGTGAAGCCACAGACCTTCGCAGTGTTACAGCTCTTAAAGGTGGTGCATATGCAGTTGTTTGTTCCTCCCGGTGGGTTCGTGGTCTTGCTCACTTCAGGAGTGAAACTGCAGACCTTTGCAATGAGTGTTACAGCTCTTAAAGGTGGTGGGGACCCAAAGAGTGAGCAGCAGCAATTTATTGTGAAGAGCGAAAGAACAAATCTTCCACATGGTGAAAGGACCAGAGCAGGTTGCCGGTGCTGGCACCGGTGGCCAGCTTTTATTCACTTCTTTGGCCCTGCCCACATCCTGCTGATTGGTCCATTTTACAGAGTACTGATTGGTCCATTTTACACAATGCTGAATGCTCCGTTTTTACAGAGTGCTGATTGGTGCGTTTACAAACCTTTAGCTAGACACAGAGCACTGATTGGTGTGTTTACAATCCTTTAGCTAGACAGAAAAGTTCTCCAAGTCCGCACAGGACTCAGAAGTCCAGCCAGCTGCACCTCTCACTATTTGCCACTCTCTGTCTTTTAAGTGGGTGTTTAGACTATTTGCATTCACGCTTAACATTGATACGTGAGGATTTTTCTCCTGTCATGGTAGTGTTAGCTGGTTGCTTTGTAGTCTCCATTGTATAATTGCTTTATGGAGTCTGTGGATAATGTACTTAGGTATGTTTTTGTGGTAGGAGGTGTAATTTTCTCCTTTCCATATTTAGAAATCCCTTAAGTGTCTCTTATGAGACCAGTCTAGTGGTAACAAATTTCGTTAGCAATTGTTTGTCTGCAAAAGATTTTATTTCTCCTTTGCTTATCAGGCTTGGTTTGTCAGGATATAAAATTTTTGGTTGAAATTTCTTTTCTCTAAGAACGCTAAAAATAGGCCCCCAGTCACTTCAGACTTCTGAGGTTTCTGCTGAGAAATCTGCTGTTAGCCTGATGGGGTTTTCTTTATAGGTGATATGATGCTTTCTCTAGCTGCCTTATAGATTTTTTTTTTTTTTTTTTGCGTTAATCTTAGAAAGTCTGATGACTATGTGTCTTGGGGATGATTGTCTTGTATAGTATCCTGCAGGGGTTACCTGAATTCTTCGTATTCACCCGTTGACCTCTTTAGTGAGATTTGGGAAATTTTTATGGATTATGTCCTCAAATATGCTTTCGAAGTTGGTTACTCTCTCTTCTTCTCCCTCAGAAATGCCAATGAGTCATAGGTTTGGTCACTTTACATAATTCCATGTTTCCTGGAGGTTTTTCTCATATTTCAAAATTCGTTTTTTCTTTATTTTTGTCTGATTGGATTGATTTGAAGGACTAGTCTTTAAGCTCTAAAATTCTTTCCCCTGCTAGGTCTCGTCTGTTGTTAAGGCTTCCAACTGTATTTTGAAATTCCTGTAGTGAATTTTTAAATTCCAGTATTTCAGTTTGGGTTCTTTCTTAATATAGCTATGCCATCTTTTAAATCTTGGATTATTTTTCTGGCTTCCCTAAGTTGGATGTCAACTTTCTTTGGATCTTGTTACACTTCCTTGCCATCAAGATTCTCAATTCTCTGTGTGTCATTTCAGTCATTTCCATCTGGTTAGGATCCATTGCTAGGGAGCTAGTGGGATCCTTTGGAGGTAGTAAAACACTCTGACTTTTTGAATTTCTAGAGTTCTTGCACTGAGCCCTTCTCATCTGAAGAAAGTGGAGTTTCTTTTTCTTTTTAAATTTGTCATTCAGAAAGGCTTTTTGTTTTTCTATTCTTAGTTTCTTCCTTCGAGTGTTCGACTGTGGTGTATGTTGTGTAAGGTGATTGTCTTTGTTTCTGGGTGCTTTCAGGGGCCCAAGGCTCCATGTGGGTTTCTTGGTTGTACATAGATTTTTGCAGGTTTCACAGCATTGCATTTTGAAGCAGTGTAGTTTCCTTTGTTGGTGTAATTCAGGTGGTCGTCCAGTAGATGGAGCGTAAGAGTAAAGACTGGCAAATAGGTGCTTAGCTGTGGGACCTCTAATATTTCAGTGCATGTGCAGCAGTGCTCTGGGGAGGAGAGGAGAAGAGCGAGAGATGACTCCCATTCCAAGTCTAAAAAAACTATTTTTTTAATGTTCAAAAGCAATATATGTCTATAATTACCAAATAGTACAAAATGAACAAAATTAAAATTAATAAATAAAAATATCTCCCTCCCCACACATACATACAAGTGCACACTTCCTAGAAATAGAACTGCTAGCAATCTTTAAATACATTTGTCTGTAATTATTTTTGTGGATGCAAAAGCATAAATACAACACATAATCTAACCAGGGTTCCCTCCTTTCTTCCACTATTCTCTGAGAACTCAGTTTGAACAATGTTATCATGGTTTCCATCTTTCTTTGTTTTCTTGTCCTGTATTGCTGATGACCAGAAGCAATCTTCTCTAATAGTATTGGGTATCTGCCCAACCAGGCTTCCTATGTGTCCACAATAAGAAAATGAGAATAAATGAATCTGTTTGATTACTTGGCAAAAGTTAGGTAATATCAACTGCTCTTGAAACTCAACTGTCTTAGTTCAAGCTGCTATAACAAATTACCATAGACTGGATGGCTTAAACAGCAAACATTTATTTCTTACAGTTCTGGAGGCTGGAAGGTCTCAGATCAAGGTGATGGCAGATCTGTTGTCTGTGAAGCATCCGCTTCCCAGTTTGCGATGGCTGTGTTATTTCTCATATCCTCACATGGCAGAGGGCAGAAATGGAAAACAAGCTCTCTCAAGCTTCTTCTAATGAGGGCCCTAATTTCATAAAAAGTGCTCTAGCCTCATGATCTAATTACCTCCCAAAGGCCTTATCTTCAAATTCCCCCACATTGGGGATCATGATTTTAATATAGACATTTAGGAAGGATACATGCATTCAGTCCATAGTATTGATTCAGTGAATGATGTTCAGATGAATTTCTGAATCATACCCTAAAGTTCTCTATGGAAGACAGCATTCTGTGGCTTCTTTACTAATAGTAAGTATTGACAGAAATGAATTCCCATTCTAGAGGACTATATTCTTCTCTTCCTATAATTAATAGGCTCATGTCCCATGGCAAGGGTCCCTTTCAGACAACAGGAGCTACAGATAAAAATTACTTAATTTAAGCCAAAATAAATCCCACTTGTATCATTTGAAATCTCACCTCTGAAAATGTGATTATGCTCTTTGCTCATGAATAGCACCTATATATCATACTGAGAGGTGAAAATGTGCTAGCAGCCCTCACTCTCAGTGCCTCCTGGGCCTTGGGGTCCACTCTGGCAGTGCTTGAGGAGCCCTTCAGCCTGTCACGGCACTGTGGGAGCCCCTCTCTGGGCTGGCTGAGGCTGCAGCCGCCTCCCTCTGCTAGAGGGGAAGTGTGGAGGGAGAGGTAGGGGCGGAAACTGCCGTTGCCCGAGGCTCTCCGGCCAGTGCGAGTTCCTGCTGGCGCAGGTACCGGCTGGGCAGGCTCCGCACTGAGCCGCCCCCCGGCACTGGGGGCCCAGAGTAGTGAGGGGCTTAGCAACCCGGCCAGCAGCTGCAGAGGGTACACCGGGTCCCCCAGCAGTGCCGGCCCACCAGTGCTGTGCTCGAATTCTGGCCAAGCCTCAGCTGCCTCCCCAGGGGGCAGGGCTCAGAACCTGTAGCCTGCCATGTCTGAGCTTCCCCCCTGCTGCTGGGATCCCGCGCAGACCGAGCCTCCCAGAGGGGCACTGCCCCCTGCTCCATGGCACCCGGTCCCATCAACAGCCCAAGGGTTAAGGAGTGCAGGGGCGGCTCGGGACTGGTGGGCAACTCTGCCTGTAGCCCCGGTGCAGGATCCACTAAGTGAAGCCAGCTGGGCTCCTGAGCCGGATGGGGACTTGGAGAACTCTTATATCTAGCTGGAGGATTGTATGTGCATCAGTCAGCACTCTGTATCTAGCTAATCTGGTAGGGACTTGGAGAACTTTTCTGTCTAGCTAGAGGATCATAAATACACCAGTCAGTACTCTGTGTCTAGCTCAGGGTATGTAAATACACCAATCAGTACTCTGTGTCTAGCTCAAAGTTTGTAAATACACCAATTGGTACTCTGTATCTAGCTAATTCTCTGTCTAGCTAACCAAGTGGGGACTTGGAGAACTTTTCCCTCTAGCACTCTGTCTAGTGCAAGGATTGTAAACACACCAATCAGCACTGTGTCTAGCTCAGGGTTTGTAAATACACCAATCAGTACTCTGTGTCTAGCTCAAGGTTTGTAAATACACCAATTGGTACTCTGTATCTAGCTAACTATGTGTCTGGCTAACCTAGTGGGGACTTGGAGAACTTTTCTGTCTAGCACTCTGTGTCTAGCTCAAGGATTGTAAATGCATCAGTCAGCACTCTGTCAAAATGGACCAATCAGCTCTCTGTAAAATAGACCAATCAGCTCTCTGTAAAATGGACCAATCAGCAGGATGTGGGTGGGGTCAGATGAGGGAATAAAAGCAGGCTGTCTGAGCCAGACAGCGACAACCTGCTGGGGTCCCCTGCCACAGTGTGGAAGGTTTGTTCTTTCTCTCTTTGCAATAAATCTTGCTGCTGCTCACTCTTTGGGTCCACACTGCCTTTATGAGCTGTAACACTCACCATGAAGGTCTGCAGCTTCACTCCTGAAGCCAAGGAGACCATGAACCTACTGGGACCAACGAACAACTCCAGACGCGCTGCCTTCATGAGCTGTAACACTCATGGCTAAGGTCTGCAACTTCACTCCTGAAGCCAACGAGACCACGAACCCACGAACCCACCAGGAATAACGAACAACTCCAGATGCACTGCCTTTAAGAGCTATAACACTCACCACGAAGGTCTGCAGCTTCACTCCTGACAGTGCGACCAGGAACCCACCAGAAGGAAGAAGCTCCAGACACATCTGAACGTCTGAAGGAACAAACTCCGGACACACCATCTTTAAAAACTGTAACAGTCACCACAAGGGTCTGTGGCTTCATTCTTGAAGTCAGTGAGACCAAGAACCCACCAATTCCCGACACAATACTACAAATCACAAAGATTTTATTCTGTGAATTAAACAGAAGGCATGTCTTTAATGATAAAGTGATTCTTTGAGGGGAGCGAATAGAAAGAGTCTAATCCTATATTGTTCCGAGACCTCTATCAACTTAACACAAGATTATCACTTTCTTCACCTTAAACAAAGGTCATGAACAAATTTTAGCTACCTGGAAGATGAAGATGAGTTGGTACCTGACCTCCCAGCGCCATGTCTTCTGTCGCTTCTCTGAATCCCCTGGCTTATATAATCGCTATGATTCACTTGGTCCTTTAGGCAGACTCTTGTACTGCTAACTATCATTTTATGAACTTATGTCTCTTAAAGAAATTGATGGCAAAGATCAAGTCTATAATTTTTCAAATAAATGATGACTATACAATAGGAATCAGGCCTGAGCTGTTTTATTTTGTCATTCTTTGATCTCCTTGACGGTTTTGGAAAACCATAGAAATCCAGTCTTTTCTGATAGTTTGAACTGGGTTTCGTAAAAAATGAAATAAAAGAAAGATGCCTATGTTTGAAGGGACCAAATGGAGGTATCTTTATAAAACCAGAAGAATGAAGAGAGCCTGAGCTTTGTAATTCATATGTGTGATCTTTCGTGAAATTAGGAGATGAAATAGCTCTACAACTAATGGGAGATGGGGATTAAAGACAAAGAAGGGGAGATGGGGAAATAAACAAAAGTCCAGGGAGAATGGGTCCCAACCTAAGTATCATAGATGAGAGATAAGCAAGGCAGACGCTAGAAAAGGCACAGCTGATATTAGAGATGGAGATTCACCAAAGACAAACTACCCACTTTCCAATTTGCCTAAGAATTTCCAAAATTAAATCAAATTAAATTTTTTTTTAAATTTAAGGCAGCAAGTTGGATAGTTTTCAGAAAGAAATTTTGATTCAGACCGTAATCTGAATACAATTTCACTAGCCAGTTTGAATAGGATTGTCTTCGATGTGTCGGGGAAATATTTTAAAGGCCACAGAATCTCCATAAAGCTCCACCACTGGCACCAATAATTGTGGTTTAAAGGGTGATAATGGATCCCAAATGACAATGTACAAATACAATTTCTTACTCCAATGTTCCTTATAATTTTCTCTGGGAGGATGGGGAGCAATATTAAAACATGGCAGTTTGCATAGACAAACATAATTTTGTTCATTGTAATTACTGCAGCCAGTCATGGTATATCCTCAGTAGTAGAATTTTCATCATCCAAAAGAAGCTTTGCTTTCCTCAGTAATATTCAGGACAGATGGAACTGGATTTCTCATTCTGTGCCTCTTCGGGATATTACAGACCTCACATTAAAGTCATTAACTATGACTCCAAGATCTAACGGCAGTAAAAGTTTACTTGGAAAAGTAGTAATTTATTTATGGTCACTTTTCTAACTTTAACCCCCTTTTTTAGTTGACTTTCACTATTATCTGGTAGTGAACAATTGATCTTTGTCGTTTTCTCTTAAAAGACTAGAATTAAAAATATTTATGGTTTGCAGTAATGCATTCACTACTATGGCAAAATGCTGCCAATTGGTGTTTTTCTCCTCTTTTTCAAAAGATGATTACATGTTCACAATTTACAAGGTATTGTACACATTTCAGCAGGAAATTGTAAGCCTTTATCTTTTGACAGCAAGAAGGAATTACTGCCCTTTTTAAAATAGCTTCTCTATTTTGTCCAAATAAATGATTCATGCTAGAGACTTCATGATTTCTTTTGTTGGTTTCTGTGAATTTCAGCAAGGGCCGTCAAAAGAGAAGTAATGCATTTCTGAAAATTTCAGAAAATTATAGGTTTTATATGAGAAGGAGGATGCATTCAAATATCTTTAGTCCTGGTTTCTTCTTCCTTCTATGCTTTATTAATGCAAAGTTGAGAGCAAGGAAAAGAAAATAAATGAGAGTGTAGGAAATGAATATATTCTTTATCTCTGTCCGGTGACTGCTCAGTGCCCAGTTTCCTTATCCTGATAGGAATAAAAGAAAATAAGAGATGTCTGTATCCATGTTGACTAATACCTACAACTGACTCAGAAAACTCCTTTTATTTACAAATAGCAGCATGCTTTTGTGAGCGCTTGCTTATTCCAGAAGTTTCTGTATCTTTTATAAGTTAAATAATTAAATAACCTATTAATACATTTATACAGTAACATATTATTTTTGGTGCTCTTTGACATGTAATTTACTTAGACTCTTGCTTCTCTTAGAAATACATAATTGGCAGGTGACCTAAATGTCCTCTAATCTTTGTAATGATTATACCTGTGCATTGAGCAAATTCCTTTAGAGCCTCAGCTGGTCTGCATGAAAGCAGTGGTTAAAAGTTTGCAATTCTATTATTAAAGTTAAATCCTGGCACATTGCTTCCATCTCTTTCTTCCCCGTACCCCAGGGTTTCTCAATGTCAGCATTGTTTTCATTTGGGGATGGATAATTTTTGTTTTGGAAGGCTGTCATATGGATTGTAAAATGTTTAGCTGTATCCCTGGCTTCTACACACAAGATAGCTGTAGCACCACCACCCCTCATTTGTAACAAATGTCTTCAGACATCAAATGATCCTCCCTGGGGTACAAAATCACTCATGACTGACAGCTACTGCCCTGTGTTATGCAGGCATACCAAGTTATTTGAAATTCTTCAGAAATTATTACGTAGGCATCCACCATGCCTTTGATGGAATCTAAAGGATAAAGGCGATTGAAAAGGCATGGATATGTATACAGATCCTCATCTGTCTAATCTGAACATTCATTGCTGGTTTTTGTACATTTAAGACATATACACACATGCACATGTGTCTCTAGATTTTTCAATCTTAATGTCTGATCCTTATCAGTTATAGAAAACACAGTAATTGTGGTATATACTACCAGATATTTAAACCACCTTTGCATTTTCAGATATATAGAACATATCTTCATACTTTACATAATTTGGCAGCCAGGGGTTTTCATAGGATTAGGATTAGGTGATGGATTTAGACAGAGTTTGATTTAATATTCCCTCTACTATTTAGCTGTTTGTGCCTGATCAGAGCCTCATCTATAAAACTGTCAATAATAGTATAATAATTATAATCTGGTAAGGGGGTTGAGAAGACACACAGGGTAAACCTGTGAAAATCTACAGCACAGTGACTGGTACCTAATCTGTACTCAAAAATTAAAAAAAAAAAAACACATTATTTTCAACCCTCTAAAACAGAAAGAGTAGTGTATGGATAACTAGGAACATTAGGACCAAAAAGAAAGTGTAATTTCTATACTCTTCAAACCTCTTTAACAAGCTTATATTTTAAAGAGTCTTTGGGGTAGAATGTAAAAAGGCTTGAAGGTCTGGGATTTCAAAAGACTCAAAAGACTTGGGACTGACTTCCAGTTCTGATTATTATTTGGTGTAAAAATCTCCAAAATTGTTAGCATCTTAGAACCTTCATTTTCTTGAAAAAGAAAAAAAAAAAATACACGTACATTTGAAAATACTTAAAAATCCCGAAGCACACTGACAATGTATGATCCTGTTCTTTTATGATTAGTAAACCATTCAGAAAGACAAATAAACAGAATTTGTCCTCACCAAATATCCCATGCCTAAGAATGCCAAGCAATTTATAAAGTTTGTAAGCCCATGGAGGACAACAGAGAACCTTGTGATACCTATAATCAAAATACAGAGCCTATGAATGAGTTGGAATCTTCCAGGGTCAGAACAAAACTGCTAAAAGGCTCAGCCCTGCAAAAAAAAGGGAAGATGATGGTTCCTTTCCCAGTATGATTGGCAGCAACCTTCAAGTGTGAGTAGCTCCATTCCCCGCTTCACTGTTGGTAGACACAGCCAAGCTTCGGAATCCTCATTCTTATTCTAATGTCACCTCCCTGAAACCCTGTAAAATGCAGCTCCCTGTCAGCATCTGTCACTCTCCTTTCTGGCCTTCTAGGTCCATAGAAGGGTCATTCCCTTTAGAATAATAAGGCTAATGGGTTTAGCAAATTTGCAGAAAGATGTGAGCCAAAGAGGGATGATTTTTCAGTATGGTTTTAAGGCAGTTATAAAATGAGGTATTGAGATTTTCAGGAATCTATGACTTCTTAGATACAGCATATTACTGCTTTTCTTTACATGCTCACTTTAGTATCTCTGCGAGAGTAGGAGCGATGTCGTAAGTACTGTTCTTGACATACCTCCAACTTCCCTTCAGCACATAGCAAATATTTGCTATAACCTCCTGCCCAGAGGCCCCAAAGTGAAGCAATTGTTTTTGGTTATTTTTGTTGTTGTTGTTTTTATGGAAGCTGCAATAAGAATTACTGGCATGAAAAATTGATTTATTACCAATCTCAATATGAAACTGATAACATAAGATTTTTAAAAATTATTTATTATTTTTTAACACCAAGTAGATATAAAAGAATATTTATAACATGTGTAAACTCTGAAGAATACCAGGACTACAAAAACTCATGTATCTATCACCCAGTCCTCTAAGGACCTTGCACATGGACCCACGCCTGTCTTTCTCCAATGTAGAAAATTGTTATTCTAAATTTTGTTAGTCATTTACTTTTTAAAGTATTACTGCATGTATTTGAGCGGCTTTTGAATTTCTTACATGTTTTTACAATTTATATAAATAGAATCATACATTATGATTTTTTCTAGGCCCTGGGTTTTGTTTCTGTTTTTGTTTTTGTTTTGAGACACCGTCTTGCTCTGTCACCCAGGCTGGAGTGCAATGGCACGGTCTCGTCTCAATGCAACCTCTGCCTCCCATGTTCAAGTCATTCTCCTGCCTCAGCCTCCTGAGTAGCGGAGACTACAGGCACCCACCACCATAATGGGATAACTTTTATATTTTTACTAGAGATAGGGTTTCACCACGTTGGCCAGGCTGGTCTTGAACTCCTGACCTCAGGTGATCTGCCCACCTCAGCCTCCCAAAGTGCTGGGATTATAGGCATGAGCTACCATGCCTGGCCCTAGACCTTTTTCTTTTTAATTCAATAGAAGTTTCCTGAAACACATGTATTGTACTGCAATTCATTTTTCCTTGCTGTATAGTATTCCATTCTACTCCTGAGGATATGTGGCATGTCCAGTTCTTGCTACTACAAATTTCACTTATGAAGATTCTTGTCAGTGATACCCAGTGAGCATGTACAAGGATTTTCTAGGATATGGACTTAGGAATACAAGTGCTGCATCATATGGTAGATAGGTACACATTCAATATTTCTAGGTAATACCAAATGCCTTTCCAATACAGTGGTACTATTTTTCACTCCCCACCACTGTGACAATTGTTGCTGCTCTATATATTTGCCAACATTTGTTTTCATTTGGCTTTTTATATACTTTAAGGATTTGCTGAATTGAAATGGCATTTTATTGTCATTATGAATTAGAGTTTCCTGATTACTATTGAAAACTATTTTCTAAGGTTTCTGACTATTTGGGTTTTCTTATTTGTGAAGGACCTATTTAATATCTTTGCTCACTTTTCTACTTAACGTTTCCTTCATATTTAATTGTAGGGCTCTTTATTTATTTTGGAAAATAGTCTTAGAGTAGGATATGTATCTTGCCCCAGCTCATTCTTTTCACTATGTTTTGATATTTTTGATAAATAGATTATCTGGATTTTATTACAGGTGAAGTTGCTCATTTTCTCTTTTATGTTTGTGCTCTGTATGTCTGTGAGTGTGTTGTTAACACATAGTTGCCTGCCCGTAGTCAGCAGGTATTCTCTTGTAGTGTCCTCTAAACGGTATGAAGTATTCCTTTTCAAATGTCACTCTTTAATCCACTTGGAATTGATTTTGTGTATAGTGGAAGGTAGTGGCAGCATATCATTATTTCCATATAAATAATCAATTTTCCCAGTAATTTCTATTCAAAAGTCTCACATTTGCCACCCGAAAAATACCAGGTTAGTCATAATAAGCCAAGTGTCCTTATATGCATTTGTCAATTTCTGGCATCTCTATTCTACTTCATGGGTTGACGTTTATATTCCCTTATTGGTACCACACCTTCTTATTTACTATTTTTCATAATAATCATAAGATTATCAGCCTCCTAACACTACACATTTGTTCTTTTGGGGGAGAGATGGTCATTCTTGATTATTTGCTCTTCTACAAATACTTGAGGATCAGTGGGGCAAGTTTCATACGATGAAGCAGCGATACAGAGGATTTACATCAAATAGCTTTTTCTTTGTAACTAACAACTGCAAACAATTGCTTTACAACCATTTACTTAGCCCATAATCTGTGGTTGACCAAATTTGACTGGAGTCAGTTGAATGGTCTTTTTGGTCTGAGCCATGCTGTGAGATAATTAAGAAATAGTAGCAATATTGTGATCGAAAGTGCGGTTAAATTTATAGTAGATATTTATTGCCGCATTAAAAAGCCACCCTGAAACCTAAAGGCTTAAAATAATAATAACCGTTTACTTTCTTGTACAATATCATGGTAAGAAATTTTGAAATGACTTGGTGGTTCTGCCTGAGGAGTCTCAATGATGTTGAAACAAAGGTGTTGCCAGGGCACAGTCATCTGGATGCCTGACTGTAGCTTGACAGAGCCTTCCCAGGGGGCTCACATGTGTGGCTGGCAAGGTGGGGCTGGCTGTTGGCCACCTGAGTTCTGCTTCACATGGATCTTTTCAAAGGGGTACGTGGCTCTCCTCACAATAGGCATCTGGCTTCTGTAAAAGCAATTATTCTGAGAGAGCAAGGTGAAAGCTTCAGTGTGTCTTGTGAATGAGCTATGAGGTTCTATTCTGTAATTACCACAATATCCTATTGGTTACACAGATTATCCCTCTTCTATAGCGATGGGAATTGAAGAGGGACATACATACTAGGTGGTAGAAATCACTGAGAGTAATCTTGGGGAATGTCTTCTACGGTCTCTTTGTTTGGGTTGAAACATAAATTACAGTAATTCTATATTTCATGATAAACAAAAAGCTTTGGGATTTGACAATACAGATATATTTAAAGACAGATTTACATCAGAGAGAAGGATCAATCAGAAAACTACTTTTTATTTCTAAATGTCTTACTCAGATTGTCATTTTAAAATATTCTATTACAGCCTGACTTCTCTGTGAAGAATTATGTACACGTATATTTCAATCCTCGTAACTACCCTTTTAAGTAAATATTCATAATTTCATTTTAAAGTTGAAGAAACAATTAAGAGTGCTTGTGCCACTTGTTCAAATGTATATAGCTACCAAGTGGCAGAAGTGGGCTTCTAATCCTGGCATATCTCCTGAGTTTTCCAGGTAACAGACTGCCCAGTGAATATGTAAGAGGAATTTGTTGGCATCCCCAGATAGAAGTATTAGGAATACATTTCTAGTTACAATTTTTCTAAAGGGCGTGCTCTCTTGTTCTGTCCAAATTTCAAATAAATAGCAGAACTTCAAATATTGCTTAAGAGACATCTAGTTAAGAACTTAGTCTGCCCTCAACAATACCAGAAGGAATTAGATTAGATCAGAACTTTATAAGAAATAATGGCCCGGCACAGTGGCTCATGCCTGTAATCCTAGCACTTTGGGAGGCTAAGGTGGGTGGATCACCTGAGCTCATGAGTTCAAGACCAGTCAGGCCAACATAGCGAAATTTAATCTCTACTAAAGAAAACAAAAAATTACTCAGTCATTGTGGCATGTGCCTGCAGTCCCAGCTACTCAGAAGACTGAGGCAGGAAAATCACTTGAACCCAAGAGGCTGAGGTTACAGTGAGCCAAGATCATGCCACTGCACTCCAGCCTGGGTGACAGAGTGAGACTCCATGTCAAAAAAAAAAAAAAAAAAAAAAAGGAAGGAACTTACATGAAATAGCAAAGGATCTATTGAAATAAATATAACTTTGGAATGAATGATTTTTTATTTGTTTATTAATCTTGTTCTCAAATATATCAAATACTTACAATATATATATTAATCTAGTCTAGTAGGTTTCTGGTGCAAACTAGAATCTCTTTGTAAAGGTTTTTTAAGGTGGTCCTGAGATAGTATCTTAGTCTTGCTATGCTTATTGCTCCTTCTCTATAATTACATTGGTATTTTTCACACTGTCTTGGTAAATTTTTATATTAATGTTAATTTATTAATTACATGGGTCAGCATTCTTGTAAATATGGTCTATTTGTAAGTTTTTCTAGAAATGGCTTTTTATGAAAATTATATTTCTGTTCCCATGAACTACAATTCAGGATTAGATTTTGGGTGGGGGACACAGACAAACCACGTTACTTACCTTTTTCAAAAATATTTTGCAGCATGTAGGTTTAGCTTTTAGTTCTTTAAAGCTTCCTACATATAGGTTAGCTCTGGGATGTGTTAGCTATGGGATCTTGGGGAAATCCAGTAAGTGAAAATCAAAGTGTTTTAAGTAAAAAATCAAAATGTCATTGGAACCAAAATGAAAATAGAATATATTCAAGAAAATAATGTTAGCAACTGAGAAAATATTTACATTGGTTCAAGATACTTGCCTTTTCAAAAGATGCCTATTACATAAAACAAGAAAAATGCAGAGCATTTGTCAATGATATTGTGAGAAAACTTTAGTTAAGTCAGTAATTCATCAATCCTCCTTGGAAATTCCTTTGTAATTTCAAGTGACAGCAATGTATTCTTGCCTTTAGCCCTCCTGTGTTATTAGATGTGGTTATTTTGTACAATTACCACACTACTCTGCAAGGAAGTTTGCATTTTAGTTTAAGGGTTTTAACTTGTATTGCAAATGTTAATGCAACATTAAAATTCAGCCTTTAAGTTCCCAGGAGAAAGGAAATGCAAAGGGCAAGTTCCTGATGTGATTAATTTGTTATTCTATCTTAGGCTTCTCATTAGGACATGCATTTATGTTTCCAACTTATAAATTAAAAAACATTAAACCCAGTTCATTCTTTCATCATTTTACTCAAAGGAGAGAACATCCTCCGTTACTATCTATGGTACAAAGTTTTTTGTTTTTTGATTTTTCTAACTCTGAATCTACAAATTATGTTTCTTTTCCATTCACAGACTTCTCTGGTTCTTCATTCAGGTCATGTCTATCTAATATCAAGCAAACTAATACAAAATTAATGTTTATCAAACTATTCACTTTTATATCCACAACACATAAATATAATCTTATATTTTCTGTTTACAAAAATTCTACATGTGTATCATAAATGATGACTGCTGCCTCTATAAAACTGTCTCTTTACTGTTTTATTTCTAAATAAATTTCTAAATAAATTTCTTTAATAAATTTATTTCTAAATTTCTGAATTATTTCTAATAACCAATTTATACATTTTATATACTTTACTGTACTAAAAGTTGATAAATAACTGGGGAAGATAAGATAGCCCCTGTTTTGGGTATGAGTATACCAAAATAAGGTCATGGACTTGGGTGTTATAAAATCTGAAGTTCATTCCGTTCCAAGCTGGACGAATAGGAACAGTTCTGGTCCGCAGCTCCCAGGGTGACTGATGCAGAAGACGGGTGATCTCTGCATCTGCAACTGAGGTACCTTGTTCATCTCACTGGGACTGGTTGGACAGGGGATGCAGCCCATGGAGGGTGAGCCAAAGCAGGGCGGGGCGTCACTTCACCTGGGAAGCACAAGGGGTCGGGGGATTTCCCTTTCCTAGCCAAGGGAAGCCGTGAAAGACTGTACTGGGAAAAGTAGGATGCTACCACCTAAACACTGCACTTTTCTAACGGTCTCAGCAAATGGCACACCAGGAGATTATATCCCACATCTGACTCAGTGGGTCCCACACCCACGGAGCCTTGCTCACTGCTAGTCCAAGATCAAACTGTGAGGCTGCAAGCCTGACTGGGGGAGGGGCGTCCACATTGCTGAGGCTTGAGTTGGTAAACAAAGTAGCCAGGAAGCTTGAACTGGGTGGAGCCCATCTCAGCTCAACTAGGCCAGCCTGCCTCTGTAGACTCCACCTGTGGGGACAGGGCATAGCTGAACAAAAGGCAGCAGAAACTTCTACAAACTTAAATGTCCCTGTCTGACAGTTCTGATGAGATCAGTCATTCTCCCAGCACAGTGTTTGAGCTCTGAGATAGGACAGACTGCCTCCTCACGTGGGTCCCTGATCCCTGTGTAGCCTAACGTAGAGACATTTCCCAGTAGAGGCCAACTGACACCTCATACATCCAGGTGCCCCTCTGAGACAAAGCTTCCAGAGGAAGGATCAGGCAGAAATATTTTCTATTCTGCAATATTTGTGATTCTGCAGCCTCGGCTGGTGATACCCAGGCAAACAGGGCCTGGAGTGGACCTCCAGCAAACTCCAAAAGACCTGCAACTGAGGGACCTGACTGTTAGAAGGAAAACTAACAAACAGAAAGGAATAGCATCAACATCAACAAAAAAGACATCCACACCAAAACCCCATCTGCAGGTCACCATCATCAAAGACTAAAACCACAAAGATGGGGAGAAACCAGAGAAGAAAAGCTGAAAATTATAAAAACTAGAGTGCCCCTTCTCCTCCAAATGATCGCAGTTCCTCGCCAACAACAGAACAAAGCAGGACGGAAAAAGACTTTGATGAGTTGACAGAAGTAGGCTTCAGAAAGTAGGTAATAAGAAACTTCTCCAAGCTAAAAGAGGATGTTCAAACCCATCACAAGGAAGCTAAAAACCTTGAAAAAAGATTAGACAAATGGCTAACTAGAATAAACAGAAGACTTTAAATGACTTGATGGTGCTGAAAACCATGGCATGAGAACTATGTGATGAATGCACAAGCTTCGGTAGCCAATTTGATCAAGTGGAAGAGGATATCAGTGACTGAAGATGAAATTAATGAAATGAAGCGAGAAGAGAAGTTTGGAGAAAAAAGAGTAAAAAGAAATGAACAAAGCCTCCAAGAAATATGGGACTATGTGAAAAGACCAAACCTATGTCTGATTGGTGTACCTGAAAGTGACAGGGAGAATGGAACCGAGCTGGAAAACACTCTTCAGGATATTATCCAGGAGAACTTTCCCAACCTAGCAAGGCAGGCCAACATTCAAATTCAGGAAATACAGAGAACCCCACAAAGATACTCCTCGAGAAGAACAACCCCAAGATACATAATTGTCAGATTCACCAAGGTTGAAACAAAGGAAAAAATGTCAAGCGCAGCCAGAGAGAAAGGTCGGGTTACCCAGAAAGGGAAGCCCATCAGACTAACAGCGGATCTCTCAGCAGAACCCTACAACCCAGAAGAGAGTGGGGACCAATATTCAACATTCTTAAAGAAAAGAATTTTCAACCCAGAATTTCATATCCAACCAAACTAAGCTTCATAGGTGAAGGAGAAATAAAATCCTTTACAGACAAGCAAATGCTGAGATATTTTGTCACCACCAGGCCTGCCTTACAAGAGCTCCTGAAGAAAGCACTAAACATGGAAAGGAACAACCAGTACCAGCCACTGCAAAAACATGCCAAATTGTAAAGACCGTGGATGCTAGAAAGAAACTGCATCAGCTAATGGGCAAAATAACTAGCTAACATCATAATGACAGGATCAAATTCACACATACCAATATTAACCTTAAATGTAAATGGGCTAAATGCCCCAATAAAAGACACGGACTGGCAAATTGGATAAAGAATCAAGATCCATCAGTGTGCTGTATTCAGGAGACCCATCTCATATGCCAAGACACACATAGGCTCAAAATGAAGGGATGGAGGAAGATCTAACAAGCAAATGGAAAGCAAAAAAAAAAAAAAAAAAAAAAAAGCAGGGGTTGCAATCCCAGTCTCTGATAAAGTAAACTTTAAACCAACAAAGATCAAAACAGACAAAGAAGGCCATTACATGATGGTAAAGGATCAATTCAACAAGAAGAACTAACTATCCTAAATATATATGCACCAAATACAGGAGCACCCAGATTCATAAAGCAAGTCCTTAGAGACTTACAAAGAGACATGAACTCCCACACAATAATAATGGGAGACTTTAACACCCCACTGTCAATATTAGACAGATCAATGAGACAGAAGGTTAACAAGGAAATCCAGGACTTAGAATTAGCTCTGGAACAAGTTGACCTAATAGACATCTACAGAACTCTCCACCCCAAATCAACAGAATATACATTCTTCTCAGCACCACCTTGCACTTCTTCCAAAATTGACCACATAGTTGGAAGTAAAGCACTCCTCAGCAAACATAAAAGAAGAGAAATTACAACAAACTATCTCTCGAACCACGGTGCAATCAAATTAGAACTCAGGATTCAGAAACTCACTCAAAACCACTCAACTACGTGGAAACTGAACAACCTGTTCCTGAATGACTACTGGGTACATAACGAAATGAAGGCAGAAATAAAGATGTTCTTTGAAACATGAGCTTTTTGTGTGTTGCTGGATTCAGTTTGCATCACTGTTCATCAGGGATATTGGTCTAAAATTCTCTTTTCTTGTGTCTCTGCCAGGCTTTGGTATCAGGATGATGTTGGCCTCATAAAATGAGAACAGAGAAACAATGTACCAGAATCTCTGGGACACATTTAAAGCAGTGTGTAGAGGGAAATTTATAGCACTAAATGCCCACAAGCGAAAACAGGAAAGATCTAAAATCAACACCCTAACGTCACAATTAAAAGAACTAGAGAAGCAAGAGCAAACACATTCAAAAGCTAGCAGAAGGCAAGAAATAACCAAGATTAGAGTAGAACTGAAGGAGATAGAGACACAGAAAACCCTTCAAAAAAATCAATGAATCCAGGTTTTTTGGTTTTTTGAAAAGATCAACAAAATTGATAGACTGATAGCAAGACTAATAAAGAATAAAAGAGAGAAGAATCAAATAGCTGTAATAAAAAATGATAAAGGGGATATCACCACTGATCCCACAGAAATACAAACTAGCATCAGAGAATACTATAAACACCCCTATGCAAACAAACTGCAAAACTAGAAGAAATGGATAATTTCCTGGACACATACACCCTCCCAAGGCTAACCCAGGAAGAAGCTGAATCTCTGAATAGACCAATAACAGGCTCTGAAATTGAGAAAATAATTAATAGCCTACCAAACCAAGCTTTTGGACAGCAAAATAAGTTACCATCAGAGTGAATAGGCAACCTAAAGAATGGGAGAAAATTTTTGCAATCTACCCATCTGACAAAGGGCTAATATCCAGAATCGACAAAGAACTTAAAGAAATTTACTAGAAAAAAAATCAAACAACCCCATCAAAAAGTGTGCAAAGGATATGAACAGACACTTTCCAAAAGAAGACATTTATGCAGCCAACAGACGCATGAAAAAATGCTCATCATCACTGGTCATCAGAGAAATGCAAGTCAAAATCACAATGAGATACATTATCTCACACCAGTTAAAATGGTGATCATTAATAAGTCAGGAAACAACAGGTGCTGGAGAAGATGTGGAGAAACAGGAAAGCTTTTACACTGTTGGTGGGAGTGTAAACTAGTTTACCCATTGTGGAAGACAGTGTGGCAATTCCTCAAGGATCTAGAACTAGAAATACCATTTGACCCAACCATCCCATTACTGGGTATACATCCAAAGGATTATAAATCCTGCTACTATACAGACACAGGCACACATATGTTTATTGCAGCACTATTCACAATAGCAAAGACATGTTCTCACTCATAGGTGGAAATTGAACAATGAGAACACTTGGACACATTGCAGGGGACATCACATACTGGACCCTCCTATCGTGGAAGACTTGGAACCAACCCAAATGTGCATCAATGACAGACTGGATTAAGAAAATGTGGCACATATACACCATGGAATACTATGCAGCCATAAAAAAGGATGAGTTCATGTCCTTTGTGGCAACATGGACAAAGGTGGAAACCATGATTCTGAGCAAACTATCACAAGGACAGAAAACCAAACACCACATGTTCTCACTCATAGGTGGAAATTGAACAATGAGAACACTTGGACACATTGCGGGGGACATCACATACTGGACCCTCCTATCGTGGGTTGGGGAGATTGGGGAGGGATAGCATTAGGAGAAATACCTAATGTAAATGATGAGTTGACGGGTGCAGCAAACCAACGTGGCACATGTATACATATGTTAGAAACCTGCATGTTGTGCACATGTACCCTACATCTTAAAGTATAATAGTAAAAATAAAATAAAATTAAAATAAAATCTGAGGTTGAAACTGAAGATCAAGTAATAGTTAATTTGAGAACTTGAACAAGTTACTTTATCTTGGCTTTCTCCTCAGTAGAATGGGATTACTGTGGAAACTACCACTTTGGATTGTAATGAGGATTAAATCACATAATGTGTTTGTGTGTGTGTGTATGTGTGTAAAGGCCTGTAATTATTCCTAGATATACAATTAATTTTTACATTAGTATTGTTCTGGATTCCTGCTACATTTTATATTAATATCAAATTTTTGGAATAATTTAGTTTTTAACATGTTTTCTCTTCAATTGTATTAAATTTCAATTCAATATTTACAGAAAGAATTAGATACATTTCAGCCCTTAAAATAGTGTAGTTTCCAGAGGGAACGTATACATAATATTATTATAAATGATATTGTTAATAATAGCTAATATTTATTGAGCATTTACAATGTATCATATCAGGCACTAGCCTAAGCACTTGACATATGTTACTTTAATTAATCCTCATCATAACCACATGATACAGAAATTATTGTGAATTCTAATTTTCGGTTGAGGAAACTGAGGTCCAGAGAGATTATTCTATCAAAAACCATCAGGGTTAGTTTTCCAGGTTTCTTGCTCTTCACCACTGTACTTTGTAATCACTACAGTCTATGCAGAGTTACCTAATGTATTGGACTAAAACCTACCCTGGTTAGAGATGAGATTTCAGGGAGACCATTTTCATGTAATTATTTAAATGACTAAATGAACCAAGAAGTCAAAAATGAGTGAGAGGTTGTGAGCTGGAGTAAGAATGTCTTTCTCCATTTCCTTGTAAATTTTTGTTTTGCAAGTCTCTCATTGACACCTCAAATATAAAAATATAAATACAGTAGTCCCTCAGAATCCAGAGGGGATTGGTTCCAGGAAACCCAGCCTCCGTCCATATGAAAATGAAGGGATGTTCAAGACCCTTACATAAAATGATGTAGTATTTGCATATAACCTATGCATATCCATTCATAGACTTTAAATCATCTGCATAGTACTTATAACACCTAATACAATGTAAATGCTCTGTAAATAGTTGTTATACTGTATTTTTTATTTGTATTATTTTTTATAGTTGTATTGTTACATTTTGCTGTCCTTCTCTCTCCCCACAATCTAATATTTTCAGTGCATGATTGGTTGACTCTGAGGATGCAAAACTAGTGAATATGGAGGGTAACCATAACTGAGCATTCAAATATCAAATACATTTTCTATGCAATTATTCTTTTAATGGCTTAATCTTTTTATTAAAATGGTAAGATTAATTATTAAAACACACAATGTTAACACTGATATAGCAAACATAGAGAAAAAATATCAACATTATAAGAAAATTAGAGATCTTATATGCTGATTAACTGTTACCAAATACTGGGTAATTTAGTCTCATCTCATCTCCAGGCTTGCATGAAACAAATATTCTAAGTCATCATGTATAGTAGGACTTGCTTTTGTATTGCTTCAATGTTAAATTGGAGTTTGCCTTAAATAAAATATTTTAATTCCTAATTAACTAAATACTGTGATTATCTCAATCATTCTCCAAGTGTGTAAGGCTGTAAAGCTCTCTCTCTCTCTTTTGAGATAGGGTCTCACTCCATAACCTAGCCTGGAGTCCAGTGCTGTCATCAACCTCCATGGCTCAGGTGGTCCTCCCCACTCTGCCTCCAGAGTAGCTGGAACTACAGGCACCCATTACCACATTTGGCTAATTTTTTATATTTTTGTAGAGACGTGGTTTTGCCAAAGTAAGTTCTGAACACAAGTTACATTTTTTTACGTATATAGAAAAATTTCACAGCCACTTGACCATTTCTTTGAATTTAGACTTTGCCATAAAAGTTAGATGAGTGTTTTACAATTATCGTGTTATCACATTTTGGACCTGATAATCATTTTTTTGTGAGGGCGTGTCTTGTGCATTACAGGATATTTACCATCATCCCTGGCCTCTTATCCACTAGGTACTAATATCACCTTCCCCTTATGTAACAACCAAAAATATCTCTAGACACTGCCTAATGTCTCCTGGGGTATAAAATTGCTCCCTATTAAAAAATACTGTTAAACTATTCTATTAATATTTCTAATTTTTATATTTCTTAAATTTATTCTGATTTGAAACCTAATATGTTCACTGAAACTATGGATATGGAATCCTAGCTTTTGATATTGATTCTGTGGCCAATAATTTCCTAAGGTACAAATCACATAATCTTATGACATTTTAAAATACAGATTTAAAAAATCCTTTTCACACAGGGGATGAAGGAGTGGGGTCCAAAGACATTGAGTTCAATGTTAGGCAACTTTCACATGGAGGACATCAAAGTGAAAGTGCTTAGTAGGCAGTTATAGATGCAGAGGCAAATTTAGAAAATAGCTCAAAGATGGAGATGCAGGTTGATGTGTAGTCTTAGTGGTGGTATTTGAACATGTGAGAGTGTGTATGGTAATTAAAGAAAACTATGTAATCAGAAAAGAGCAGAAATCAGCTTGACCAAGACAAAATTGTGCTCACGAGGACAGGGAAATATGGACGTCATCTTGTTAGTGACCTCTCATCAATGTTGTTCTAATCTTGGGTTCTAATCTTAACGGAAAGGATATTTTTATGTGATTTGTATAATTAAAAGCAAATATTATCAATTTTAAACAGAAAGCAATAAAAGAAGGAAAGAGAAAATGGAGAGATGAAAGCAAGGAAAGCAGCAAAGGAGAGAGGTGGCAAACTTAATTCAGAAGTTAGGTAAAGGTTTAAAAGTTTGGTAAGAGAGACTTTTTTTCATAAAATCTCTAGACTGATTATTTAGTCAAATTAATTGATCTTCTGGAAGCTAATTAAAGTGCCCTATTGTTATGGTGTTGGTTAGAAGCAACCATATTTTACATTATATTACATTTTTGTTTGACACTCTTGCTTGATAAACAGTAAAAATACGAATGATATATACATACTCCTGTGAGCATCAACAGGTTTCAAAACTCCCAAATGCATAATATTCTCCCTTTTCTGAAATCTTTCAATGATAGTAATGTCTGTTTTGTAAAACAGATATGGCATCACTTAATAATTTTATGTATGACTATTGAAATGGAATAAATTTTTTAAAAGAGTTAAGTGTATTATATTTACAATTATTTCAAATGTGACTATTACACAGTTATCTTGTCTAACATCCTTTAAGAAATTTACTGTTGGCCGGGCGCGGTGGCTCAAGCCTGTAATCCCAGCACTTTGGGAGGCCGAGGCGGGCGGATCACAAGGTCAGGAGATCGAGACCACAGTGAAACCCCGTCTCTACTAAAAACACAAAAAATTAGCCGGGCGCGGTGGCGGGCGCCTGTAGTCCCAGCTACTCAGGAGGCTGAGGCAGGAGAATGGCGGGAACCCGGGAGGCGGAGCTTGCAGTGAGCCGAGATCGCGCCACTGCACTCCAGCCTGGGCAACAGCGTGAGACTCCGTCTCAAAAAAAAAAAAAAAAAAAAAAAGAAATTTACTGTTTCTAATTGTAGAACAGTTACCTCACAAACTCAAACCATCTAGCACATTTTCCAGAAGAGATAAACTAGAAAAATTTTCTTATTGAAAAGTAAAATGATTTTTTAAATTTCTGTTTCACTCATCTTAATAACAAATCATTAAATAGGGTGTATATATATATATGTATACATACATGAAATATATGTTTATATAAATATATATACATGAAACATATGTATATATAATACATTGCAAACTTTAGATTGAAATATAAATTTAAATATATATTTCATGTATATATATGCATATATATATAAAATATATATGAAAACATATTCCTATGATAAATATAAAAACCATCCCAAAATATATCATTTACATGACATGGAAATGCCCACATGTTTACAATCACATAAGTACAGACTCTTCAGACTTCCGGGACAAACAAAAATATAAATTGTTTTTTATTTTTTTCCACCTTCACTGGATGGGCTGCAAGTTCTCTTTATTACATCTTTTTAATGTTGTTAAACATTAGTATCTATTGAGAAAATAAAAAGAAGGTAGTGCATCTTTGGACCGCTTTTGAGCATTTCTTTTACATAGTGTGTCACATTAATGCTGCCCTACAGGGAAATAATCAAAAAACTTTCATATAATACTGCGGTTCAGAAAGGAAACATGACAGCAGTGCATTACTGCAAATTGAATTTAATGAGCTTTTTAGCACTGGGAGAGTGACTCTTTGAAACTGAAGCTGTTCAATTGAGATACTTTTGATTATAATTAAATCTTCTACATTTACCACAGGGACAAGTTTAATCTTAATTAGACACTTTTATGGGAGGTGAAGCCATATGATTTATATTTTCTTGATCATATAGTGAAAAATTCATAATATAAAGCATAAAAACAAAGTGGTCACCCCTTCAAGGGAAAACAAAAATATGTGCTCTCAAGTTTCTTTGAGGGGAATGAGTTGGAAAGAGCAAAGTCTATAATTGGAGTCTGGCATAGATATATGCATACACGTAAATGGATGAATAAACAAAAATAGTACTTATTTCCTATTCTGTGGCTTTCTCTAAAATACAGAAATCATGTTTTGGGTAAATGATTATTAAATTAAGTGATAAAACTTTTAGTTAAAATGGATCCAATATAGAGATCTTTGTTTTCGTGGAAAGTGTATTTGTATGAGGTTCTATGGTGTAATGCTGAGCACTCTGGACGTTGAATCCAGAAAGTGCACTTGAATCAGATTTTCAAGACAATTATTCAGCTAATTTTGTCTTTTGTTAGCGTTTTAATCTTGGGCAAGTAACTGAATCTCCCTGCACCACATTCCATTCCTCCTAAAGTAGGACTAATGTCCCCCACTTAGAGTTCGTGTGATAATTACTTGAGATAAGAATGTGAAATTACATTGCAAACTTTAAATTGATATATCAATTTAACCTATGAGTATTAACAGACATACATTGTGATTGTGACATTTCTGTAATTTATGCCACAGGGTGCTAAGATTTTACCTTTTTAAGCATTCTTATTTTATACACCAAAATGCATATACAGAGGTAAATGAATATTACAATAAATGAAGAAGAACAATAAAAACCTATGTGTGTTTCTGTAATTGATGTTTTCCCAACCATGAAATATCCAAAGACTGTCTCATGTTTAAACAAAATGACATGACAGGAAAGTAGATGGCTCGAGGGATTTCTTGAGGATTAATCTGTTTGGCATTAGACACAGCTGTACATTTTAGCTAAGTTATCTTCAATAATCTAAGACATTCAATCATTTCCCAGAAATTGAAACATTCAAAAGTCCGCCTCCCCTTAACTTCACCTGGGAATGTTTGCTCAAAGGATGACATGGAGGGCATCCAATAGTAAAGACTGGATAAAGTTCTGAATTTTAAAGCATTATAACAAATTTTTCTCTTCTACTGAGAAGCTGTGTAATTTAAAATTAAAAAAGACTTCTAAACTAAGTTATTAAGAATTCTATGTCTTTGTGTATATTTAATTGAAGACTCTCTATTTTTAGTTTTAGGCACCTAAATAAGATATCTTTATAAGAGTGATGTGTGTGTTGTGAATATCCTACAGACTACAGACTAAAATATTAGAGCTCCTTACCGGACTGTCAATCATGCAAGTAATATTAACTCCATCAATATTCCTTAGGGAAACCTGTATGTAAACAGAAATTATATGTGTGTGTGTGTGAGTATTTCTTTGTTGTGTCACTAGCACCTAGCACATAGTTGCTGTTACTTTTTTAATAAATAAGTTAGTTAAATGTTTTACTGCTGTCATTAAATGAATACACTTGTAGAGATTCCATCAAATTTCTCTTCATCTAAAGTTGAGTCAACATGGCATTGTGAAAAATGCACCAAAATGGGTTGGCATATATGTGATTTTGAACAGATCATAGCTCCTCTCTTAGTTTCCTCATTCTCATATTAAACATGTTAGACGTGATAAACTGGGTTAGCCTTCAATATAAATGATTTTTTTAAAAATAGTAGGCTTTCTCTACCTACTAATGAAGGGATTTTCTGTGCTGGGTTGAATCCATCTCTATTGCGTCATTTGGTGTGTACCAGAAGTAATCTGAGATGTTTAATTACTAATTCATTTCAAATAAATTTTGTAATAGGTCTATGACTATCAAGAGAATAAAGAAAATTCACTACATATTCCTTATAATTTTTAATGTAAGATTCTTCTGAAAATATTTCAAAACTTTTCAAAAATTAGATGTGTGTAATGAATAGAGTTAGGTATAGTAGGAATACCAAGGCTTCAGTTATATCGTCTGCAGAGTTATGTGTGTGTGTGGTGGGACAGAGGATGAGGAAGGGGTGAATAGTAGGAAACTCATCCATAATAACCTGCCTTTTGTATTGGATATAGTTTGGCTGTGTTCCCATGCAAGTCTCATCTTGAATTGTAGCTCCCATAATTCCCACGTGTTCTGGGAGGGACTGGTGGGAGATAATGGAATCATGGGGGTTGTTTCCCCCATGCTGTTCTCCTGGTAGTGAATAGTCTCAAGAGACCTGATGATTTTATAAAGGGTTTCCCATTTCACTTGATTCTCATTTCTCTTTTGTCTGCCTCAATGTAAGACGTGCCTTTCATCTTTTGCCATGATTATGAGGCCTCCCCAGCCACATGGAACTGTGAGTTTATTAAACCTCTTTTTCTTCATAAATTACCCAGTCTTGGGTATGTCTTTATCAGCAGCGAGAAAATGGACTAATACAGTATTTTTTTTTACCCAATTTCCTTTTGACTTTTTAAAATTTTCTCCCCCTTCCTTCTTTCCAGGAACTTTCCCATTCTCTTCTTTTTCTCTTCTCCCTTTTTCCATTTTCCACTTGAAGATAAAGTAGAGGAAGGACAACAGGTAAGGCAAGACTGCTTAGGATTGAACAAGGGGAAGAATAAAAGGAAAAAATGCTCTTATTGACTCTGTCTTGACCAGAATTGGATTCTTCTCCAAAATATAATGATTGCTAGTATAGAGAAGAATTAAAAGTTAGTAATAAGTGTATGAAGAAACCTCTACCTCAGTGTCAATATGAGAAATGTAAATTATACTAATGAGACAGCTTTTTGTAGCTGTCAAAAGAGAAAAGCTTTTAAAATAATAATAAATGTCAGGAAAGTAAGGCAAAGGGGTCATTCCCTTGTACTATACTGCATAACCATAGGGAAAAGTAATTTTTTAATTTCTATTTGTTTTGATATTCTTAAATACTTTGTTATGATTATAATCACATGTGGATAAAGATCTCTATTCAGGAGTATTAATTGTAATTTTTTAAAATAATAGCACAAGAAGTTGAACAAACTAAGATCAAAAATAGCAGAATGGTAAAATATAATTGCATATCCATATGACAGATTATTGTGTAATTGTTAAAATGGTGTTCTTAACCAATACTTAAAGGGAGTAAGCTAACACTAAATTATTGAAAGGAAGTTATGCAGGTATGATCCATAGGTTGTGAAACAGATTTAGGAATCAGGGAATCAGATCCATGTGTAACATCATTAACAGACATCTCAAAGTGTTCAAATTTCCTCTGATTTTTCCTGTCTTGCTTCTTTTAGTATTCTCAAAATTTTTATAAAATGTTATTCCTTTCATAAAAATAAAATAATGTATATCCAAAAAGTGCTTTTAGTGTGAAAGGCACTAGCATCTACATAATTTTGGGGGGGGGGATCCTTAAAATAGCCACTGTCCTTTCAGCCTTCTTGCGCATTAAGTCTCCCGTGACTCCCTAAGATTCAGTTCAGGGTCACTCTTTCATGAGGCCTTTGGTGAACCTGCCAGTCACTCTTTTTTAGATGTTTTACTCATCTCAGCACTTTCAAAGCATCTGATACACATATATTCATTGAATAAAGGAACGAAGGGTCTCATCACCAAAAATGTATATGTGCAGTATAGAACAAGTACTATTTTCTTCATTTTATAGTTGAGAACTTGAGGCTTAGCGATTTCAGCCTATTTCCCAAATGTCGGATTAATGAAAAGGAGCTAAAAGAGAGACTTCTTGACACCATACTTAGTGCTTCTTTCAATATTCTAATATTGAGACCATGAGGCCACAAGAGTCAATAAGAAGTTAATGAATCATCATATCTTTCCAGAGTTTTCTCAGTTTGGGGAATACATCGGTTCTTGAAGTTGTTGGCTAATTCATATAGATATAATACTCCATGTGCCTGTAGCAAAGGGTAGAATTTTGCTCTATTTCTTAGAGTGTTTGTTGCAAAGGCACTAATTTAAAATGGTGAATGAGTGATTCTATATATATATGGTGGGGGTTGTGGTAGGGAAGATAACACCTCACTCTCAGAGATGTCTACTTCCTAATCTCTGAAACCTGTGAATATATTATCTTACATGGAAAAAAAAATGATGAAGATGTGATTAAATTAAGAATATTCAGAAGGGGAGATTATTCTGGATTATCCAGATGAGCCTAATGAGGCCATTGTCTCCTCGTCAGTAAAAGAATGACGCAGGAGGGTCAGAGAAGGAGATATAATGATGGGGTCAGAGTGATGCAATTGCTGGCTTTGAAGATGGAAGGGAGCTATGTGGGAAGGAATACAGGCAGCCTGTAGGTGCTGAAAGAGGCAAGGAAATTGATTCTCCCCTAGAGCCTCCAAACAGGAACACAGCTGCTGCTGGCATCATGACTTTAGCCCCTGTGAGACCCAGTTCAGACTTCTGACCTCCAGAACTGTAAGATAAGAAATTTGTGTTGTGTTAAGTTACTACGTTTTGGTAATTTGTTACATTAGCAATAGAAAATGAAAATAGAGCTGTTCCTTTTTCACTCAGGCCACTTTTCTTTCCCCTACCCCAAAAGTCACAAACTAGTGCTGGTGACATATTGGCAATCAAAAGAAATGAGGTCTCTGCCTTTCTGAAACTGATGCTCCGGCAAAGAAAGATAATACACAAATATGTCAGAGGGATGAGTAAAAAAGTGAAAGTAAGTGATTAAACTAGGCCGAATATAATTAACGGATTATTTAATACACAGAGCTAACATATACAAAATTTCCTCCCTTCATTGTGACTCACCAGGATCTTCCTGATCACCACAAACAGAACGGATTATTTCCTCCACAGAGTTCACTTAGCATTTTTGTACAAGCCTCTTTATCATACTACATTAGAATTGGTCCATCAGTTATTCAAATGGGGAGGAAACGTGTAATGTTTGGTTGTATACTCTGTAGTTAGCACACAATAGCTGCACAACAGATATTTAAGGAAAAAATTGACAACAACAGAAGAGGTGAATATACAGTCAGGAAATAAGTACAGAAAAAAAAAGACACAAATGGCTGGAAAAAATGGAAGACCAGAAGGTAGAGAAGGGGGCTACAATGATGACCAAAGAAAGTAAGGAAGACTGAGACATGAGCAGAGTTATGTGGATGAACTTCACCCATCTTATTCTTAGAAACAAGGCAACCTATATCAATTTGTACAGTTAGATGCTTATGAGAAAATTTCTGTGCTGCAATGTATAGGTGCAACATTACCTATGTTTTATTGGCTGCTGGGAGTATGTTTTCTCCTTAAAACAGACTGTCCCCATTAGCCTAAGACACTTTGTTGCCTTGTGGCACTTGGAACTTGAGTTCTGTAATGTTTCTGTATAGCCATGGGAGTCAATAAAAAGAAACACAACAACACAGCTCTCTGGCACTTCCAGGGTAATACATTATGAGTGTATAAATACAAAAACAGCATTTAGCTGCTATTACCTCCAGCAAACAGGAATTCTTTTTCTCTGAATTATACTCATCGGTGGACTGTAATTGATTGCTGCTCTCAAATCATTTATTTTAGAAAACTCAATAAAAGAAAGGGATGAAAATGTACCAGGCGATTTCCACAGAGGGTAAAAATGAAAGAGCCAGGAAAGAAAGCAGTCTCGATTTCTATTCACTATTTATTTTCTCCAGTGCTGTCCCAATTCTGGATGGAAGACCGTTCATTTCTCATCAGCAGTTCCAGACCTAATGGGCGAAGCAAATTTCCCTGATGTTCTGTTTACCTCATTCTTGTTTTTATTTCCTTTGATAAAGACCTATTGGTATTAAAGATTGCAGGGGGGTTATTTTACATCGTGATTCCAGTTCAATTACTTTCAGCTACATTGGTACGTGGCAGAAAAGAGCTTCAGAAGGTAACAGAGCTAGTACGCATTGCCTTTCATCTCCCAGGTAGCAAATGCAATTGTTTTGTTTTTCACGGTCTCAATATGACTAGATATCAGCAGTTTACACCCCGCAGGGCAAATCAGGATGCAGCATAAAATGTTTGGAATTGCAACGTTGGCACTGAGAGCAGAACAGTAATAACAGAGTGTGTCTGGACACAATAGGGCTTTTGGCGATGTCAACTGCTCACTCCCTGGAACTCACCTTTTCTTTTCCCTCCTCTTACTGTACCTGGATAATTTTTTTTAAGATGAATTCACTTCTCCTTCCATGACGCAGACACATGGTGATTCAATAGTTGGTGCTTTCCCTGTATCTCTTGCTGTGTGACTCAAAATAACTCTTTTCAATAATCTCTCTTGCCAAGGGTTTTCTTGTGTATCTGGCTCACCTCTCTCCTAAGTCACTGTAGTAACTTCATAAATGTATTTAGCTGGTAACAATCTCACAGGTTGTATATCCTTAAGGGGAGACAAAAAGAGGAATATAAAGAAAGTCCACAGATTACCTACCCCCTGCAGAGGCCGGCAGCCCTCACCCCACACACATGTACTTTGCTTCATTCAGATTTATTCCACAAATGATAAGTAAGATATACATTTCACTCAATCATCTTTAGCTAAAGAATGGCTGCCTTTAAGAACTCAATGTCTGTTATGGCCAAAATTGTACAAATGGAATTCTAATCATTATATATGGCTATCAACAGTTTTACCATTCTCTCTTTTCAGAAATCATTGTTTCCAATGTGATGAATTTAGTCAGACATTCAATTTTATTTTATTTTATATCTATCTCACTTCTTTATGAACGCTATCTGAAATGGCAGACCAGCATTTCCAGTGCCACACAACCAACTTTTCTTTTAACTGAGGTTTTATGTATATAAGTGTGCAGAGGTGTGTGTGTTTTCTTTTAACTTTTCTTTTAACTGAGGTTTTATGTATATAAGTGTGCAGAGGTGTGTGTGTGTGTGTGTGGTAAAAAAACAGAATCACAACACATTGCATAAAAATCTGCTACAATATATCCCAGAGATTATATTCATCTGGTTCTTGGCTGTAATATTATGGATGACTTCCAATTTTACTTTCTGTGTTAATCTCATAGTTCTGTATTAATCTCATGTGCTATGTATAGGGCATTTGCTTCCATTTTAATTCTTCACGAAAAGCTTATACCTAGGACTATACTATCTTTTTTATGTGTAGGGTTCATAGACAAGGTTCTTCTCATACCATGAATACATTTGTGATGGATGGAAATGTACAGTGTCAGGGAATTCGCATCACCCTATACATATAGTCCAAATAGGAGCCTGTTTTGTCTTGTTAATTCATCTAAATATCAACAACCAACAAAGAAGGAAAAAGGTAATTTGGTACAATAGACTGTTGCATAAAGTAATTATCTGCAAAAAATTGGCCTAACTTCCTAAGACCTAATCAACATCATCTCATGAACAAGGATAATTTTTCAAGGCTTTCTGTTTAGAATTGGTTAGCAAAAAATAAAAGGGCTTTTCTTCCACCCCTATTCATCTAGCGATTTGTAGTTTCTCTCTAACTTCCTTTGCTTTGTCTCCACTTCCGTATTGTTAAAATATTCATATTTTAAGTTCTTTGAAATGTGCCGTGATCTTTTCAGGAAAGGAGAACTACAAAGGTCTACCTTTCAAAATAATATGACAATCTTCTAGAAAGTGCCCAACTATGTGTTGAAAGAACTGGTGGAAAGTGAAGAAAGTGGAGAGACACTGCTCTTTGTCTCCCTCTCTGTGTTTCTCCACCCATCCCCCCGCAACCACATCCCTGCTTGGATATTGAACACCTCCACTGACATTGTCAACAAGGCTATTATTCCACTCATTGGTCAATACATGTTCATTTTCTGCTGAATGCCTGGGGAATCAATACATTGTATGCTGATCTCTCTCTTGGGTTCATTTTCTCAGAGACAATAATGCTCAATCTGTATCATGCACATTTCTGATTTATGAGATGGGGAAGATTAAGTTATAACTCACCTGCATGGAAACTCAGATTTAAAGGAGCAAATAAAAATAATTAGTGTCTATTTCCTGAAAGAAAAAGGACTGGTCACTTCAATTGTTTAAGAAAAGTAGATTTCTGTCTTATCTTCATGAAAAGCCCCTGCCTGTCCATGGAGACAGTGATGAAACAAAAATAGTCAAATGCACCACACATCCAAATCAGAAAGTTAACTATTCGAGGTGCACAGTTCTCTAAAATGAGCATTTATCACCCTCTGGGGTAAGAAACAAGTTTATTCAAAATACATAAATATTTTGGGAAGAGTCTGCATAACAAAATATTTTGCTAAGAATTAAAATGCTTGATATTAATGTATATTTAGATTAATTCTAGTTCTTAAAATGGTTTATTCTTCCTCAGATTTGTAACCTGAGGCAAGCCCTAATTTTACCAACTCCAGTCGCTTTCCTCAAAGGCTTTCCTCTAAGCTCATCACTGTGGAGAAGTGATTAACCTCATTATACACTGAGTATTTCTTCTCTGAGTATTTCCTTGTATACCGGTATATAGTTATTTTTGTATTCTCTTGCACAGTTGTTTTGCATTTTGTCTCTAGTTTCATGAATGCCTGAAGGCATAATAATATCTAACTTGCTGGGTTGCTGTGAGGTTTATGTGAAAGAACATATGTTGCTTCGCACCTCCTGGTCCTGTTATAGGTCTTGTGATGAAAAGGAAATTGGATACTTGGGAGAGAGAAAAGCTTGGATAACCTGCTTAGCCCAGCAACTAACGCATACAGGAAGTGCTCCCTATGAGTCCCTGTGGGCATTCTGGAGTGTTTCTCCAGGTACCAGTTTGTTATGGCAGTTAGAGGACCCTATGAACCCCACAAGACATGTTTTTTTGTGGATTTTTTTGCTTTTTATCAAGTTTTTAAAATTAATTTGGTTGGTTTTGATGTGCTTTGTTGTGTTTATAAAATGGACTACTTGTTAGTATTTCAAAATCAAACACATTGATATAAAAATCTAAATCTATTGCTGTGCACGGTCTAAGGCACCTGCACGACTGAAGTTGAAGATAACAATCAAGTTGTAGGTAGGTGTTGTGAACTTTAACACTTCTGATTGTGTTACTCAACCTCCTCCTTGTTTCATTCATCAGTGCTTCTTACTTGACCTCTGGAGCCATTTGGCTTTGAGATTCCCTTCTGGAGTCCTTTCTTCTTTTAAGTTTTTATGGTTTGAGATATCAGCATCCTTTGAACAAATTCCAAAGTCCACCCTTGTCCTCTTTTTCTTTGAACTACATCTTATAACTCTGTGTGTTTCCTCTCCTAAGCTAAAATACATGCACATTGAGGAAAGATTCCATTTCTCTTTTTATAAGCCTTTGGTACAGTGTTGTAGATAATTACACTAATTTCATATTGCCACATTTGGGGATTTATAAATTGCATAAACATGTAGAGGTTTTTTAAAACGAAAAGTAGTCTATGGTTTAGAAAGTGAGTTTTGAAGTAAAAATCCCTCCATTCTAAGAGACTGAATATACCAATTTAAAATGGTCATGTCAACATCTTCCAGAGCCTGTCTGAGGCTTTCCATTTTTCACCTACAAAGCTTTCCAACTCCCTTGCCTGTCTTTGAGTCTTTGCTAACTGCAAGTAATGATGGGTGAACCCTTGCTACATCAAGCTCTGAATAGGTTTCACTTGTTCTCATTTGGGTGGTCTTCATTTATTTTCACAGTTCAAATCCTATCACTGTCACTTATTAGTTAAATAACATTTGGCATATTTCTTAAGCTCTTTGAGCCTTAGTTTCCACATTGTAAAGTGGAGATTCTAGTGGTATCTACCACATAGAATTAAATCAGTTAATAAAGTACATGAAAAACTCATAAAAAATGTCTAGTTCACTGTAAGCCTTTAATAGTCCTCAGTATTTGTAATCATTGTAATTATTTTTAGATATGAGGCAACAAAGTAGAGAGGTTAACATAATTGCTTGAAGTTCACAGAAAATAACTGTCTAAGCTGGGTACAACCTTTCTACTGGCTTCAAGTCCAGTGCCCTCTCTCGTCCTTCAAATAATCTTTACTTTGAATGCATCGCATAATCAGCAAATGTTTTCTAAATGAATGCATGAAAGAATAAGTAAATGAGTTAGCAGACTAAATTGTTACATAAGTTCCAAATGCAACTATGAGTAAGGAGAGAAATCACACAATCAACAGAAAAATACATGTGTTCAGAACCATGTTAAATATGGTAAGGAGGTAAAATAATTTCAGAGACAGAATGTATATTAGTAATTATTTAGTCCAGTTGCTTACAGACTTTTACAAATTCCACAATAATAGAAACCTAAAAGGGAAAAGTTTACACCGTCATATCTAAATAGCAGCAAAGTCAAACTAAACTTAGCTGGGTTTTGGTTATAAATGAAAGACAGAAATTTTCAATTTTTTTTTGGGAGGGGGGGGGAACGGAGTCTCACTCTGTCGCCCAGGCTGGAGTGCAGTGGCCGGATCTCAGCTCACTGCATGCTCCACCTCTCAGGTTTACGCCATTCTCCTGCCTCAGCCTCCCGGGTAGCTGGGACTACAGGCGCCCGCCACCACGCCCGGCTAGTTTTTTGTATTTTTTTTTAGTAGAGACGGGGTTTCACCGTGTTGGCCAGGATGGTCTCCATCTCCTGACCTCGTGATCCGCCTGTCTCGGCCTCCCAAAGTGCTGAGCTTACAGGCTTGAGCCACCGCACCCAGCCTCAATTTGTTCTTAATCTTGATTTTTCCTGCAAATATTATTTGAGAAGAATCCTCTTCAACTCTTTTGGAAAATGGATAAATCAATTTAGAGCTCTCTATAGTAAGAACTTCAAACCAGATAAGTCATGATTGTTATAAATATTAATACTTGTTCATTATATTAATGCTATTAATAATAAGCATAAGAACTCATGTTTACAATGATTTACACACATATCCCCTCGTGTGCTCATTATAATACACTTGTGAAGCATGTAGGGTAGACATTAAAATACCTTTTGTTTTCATGAAGAAGACAAAGACAAAAGAGGCTCACAGTAATGCAATTCTTATAAGATGGATCAGACAGTACTGAGTTCAAATCCCACATTCTTACCTGCTGAGCCTCTCTAAGTCTCCACAAATGTGCACATTCATAGTACAGATCCCATTGGTTAGTATGAGATTTAAACAAGATAAAGCAGAAATTCCGGAATGAAAACCACTGTTCTGGCTGAGGCAGGAGAATGGCGGGAACCTGGGAGGCGGAGCTTGCAGTGAGCCGAGATCGCGCCACTGCACTCCAGCCTGGGCGACAGAGCGAGACTCCGTCTCAAAAAAAAAAAAAAAAAAAAAAAAAAAAAAAAAAAAGAAAACCACTGTTCTTTGTTCCTTTTCTCATTTATATACCCAAAGAGAAGATATTGTAATCTCTACTGCAGTCCATAGCACTGTCATTTCTTATCTAGGGCTCTTTTTCTATTTTAAATTAGAAAAAAAAAAAAATAGCCTTTACAAGAAAAGTATCCTCATCCTCTATTTTCCAACTGGAATAGCCTTATGTGAAAAATTTCCAAGCTAAAATATCATTCTCTGTTGTTTTCTTATTTACACCTCGGTGAAGTACATGCTGTAACCTCTAGCGTGCCCTAGCCCTGAAAATGATAAAGGTCTTCCACCAACTGGTTTGCAAGTTCAAATTGCTTCTGTTTATTTGGTTCTCTGTGGAAGCACTTCAAAGCCATTGTGGTTCATTATGTGTGAAAGTGTAAATTGGTCTCCCGCCAATCAAACACATCTTCTAAGTATCTGTCCTGTGAGAATTGGTCTTCTATGTCACCTTTTGTGTCATTTCTTGTAAAAAGTTTTCCACAGCATTTCACCCCTCTGACCTTTCCACTAAGATGGGAGCATTCGATGTCCACAGAGCATCCATCCTATGCCTGCAGCAGTTGGACTCTCAGCCATCTCTATGACCTGGCATCTCCTTATCTGATGCCCTGCCCTGCACTGTGGACTCCCTGTGTGTGAGAGCCCAGGGCTTTCAACATTTGATGCCTAGTTTCTGAATTCTTAATTCAGTAAATATTTTTGGAATAAATGACAAAATGGTTAAACAAGTAAAAGCTGCCAGATCCCTATAGCAGTGATATAATGGGAAAAATAAGTCTTTTTCTTGTTCTTTAGAAGTTTGTTGTGTCCTTTACCATGCTTTTGACTAAATTCACAGGTAAAGCTAACAAGGGAGGATCTTGAAACAGTCCTGTTGAAATCAGCTATGTTTGCAAATGATCAAGTTAGGCCTTCAGTTCCACACACCTAACTGCTGTCTGGGCAGCTCTGTGTGATAACATCTACCCATAGCAGCAGCTCATTTTTACCTTCTGCTCTGAGATTAAAAAACTAATTATGGGATAATGAATTTGTAATGCTGCATAAGACAAATCTGTTGCTGAGTGACTGGCAAAAATAATTCAAATTATTTTCATAAGCTCCCATTCCATTCATCGCCAGGCATTATTATGGAACAATAGTGATTACAATATCCTCAGGAAAAAAAAAAATCTGTAAAGCAGGGCTATGCTTATTTAAATATTATTTATCCAGGTATTTATTATAATAAGATAATGATCTTACTGTGAATTAGCTATTGAGTGAGATGTTCTCATTGTTTGTAAAGTTTAATTCTATGCCAGAAAATAATCTTCAGAAGTAGTCACTGTAACAGCTAATGAATAAATATGAAGCTTATTTTCAAGCCATTTACACATTAAGAAATTTAGGTTTTAGCCCTCATTATTTTATCACATTCAATATAAAATTATAGACAGGTTTTGTCTTGATAAGTGAAATAATTTGCATGCATCAATCATAGCAAGAAAGATGAAGTTTAACATTTCTCATGTATTAATACTGATGTGCCGTTGCTTTTGGTGTTTTAGACATGAAGTCTTTGCCCATGCCTATGTCCTGAATGGTACTACCTAGGTTTTCCTCTAGGATTTTTATGGTATTAGGTCTAACATTTAAGTCTCTAATCCATCTTGAATTAATTTTCGTATAAGGAGTAAGGAAAGGATCCAGTTTCAGCTTTCTACTTATGGCTAGCCAATTTTCCCAGCACCATTTATTAAATAGGGAATCCTTTCCCCATTTCTTGTTTCTCTTAGGTTTGTCAAAGATCAGATGGCTGTAGATGTGTGGTATTATTTCTGAGGACTCTGTTCTGTTCCATTGGTCTATATCTCTGTTTTGGTACCAGTACCATGCTGTTTTGGTTACTGTAGCCTTGTAGTATAGTTTGAAGTCAGGTAGCGTGATGCCTCCAGCTTTGTTCTTTTGACTTAGGATTGTCTTGGAGATGCGGGCTCTTTTTTGGTTCCATATGAACTTTAAAGCAGTTTTTTCCAATTCTGTGAAGAAACTCATTGGTAGCTTGATGGGGATGGCATTGAATCTATAAATTACCTTGGGCAGTATGGCCATTTTCACGATATAGACTTCATGTCTAAAACACCAAAAGCAACGGCAGCAAAAGCCAAAATTGACAAATGGGATCTCATTAAATTAAAGAGCTTCTGCACAGCAAAAGAAACTACCATCAGAGTGAACAGGCAACCTACAGAATGGGAGAAAATTTTTGCAATCTACTCATCTGACAAAGGGCTAATATCCAGAACCTACAAAGAACTCAAACACATTTACAAGAAAAAAACAAACAATCCCATCAAAAAGTGGGCAAAGGATATGAACAGACATTTCTCAAAAGAAGACATTCATACAGCCAACAGACACATGAAAAAATGCTCATCATCACTGGCCATCAGAGAAATGCAAATCAAAACCACAATGAGATACCATCTCACACCAGTTAGAATGGCGATCATTCAAAAGTCAGGAAACAACAGGTGCTGGAGAGGATGTGGAGAAATAGGAACACTTTTACACTGTTGGTGGGATTATAAACTAGTTCAACCATTATGGAAAACAGTATGGCGATTCCTCAAGGATCTAGAACTAGATGTACCATATGACCCAGCCATCCCATTACTGGGTATATACCCAAAGGATTATAAATTATGCTGCTATAAAGACACATGCACACGTATGTTTATTGCGGCACTATTCACAATAGCAAAGACTTGGAATCAACCCAAATGTCCATCAGTGACAGATTGGATTAAGAAAATGTGGCACATATACACCATGGAATACTATGCAGCCATCAAAAAGGATGAGTTTGTGTCCTTTGTAGGGACATGGATGCAGCTGGAAACCATCATTCTTAGCAAACTATCACAAGAACAGAAAACCAAACACCGCATGTTCTCACTCATAGGTGGGAACTGATCAATGAGATCACTTGCACTCAGGAAGGGGAACATCACACACAGGGGCCTATCATGGGGAGGGGGGAGAGGGGAGGGATTGCATTGGGAGTTACACCTGATGTAAATGATGAGTTGATGGGTGCAGCACACCAACATGGCACAAGTATACATATGTAACAAACCTGCACGTTATGCACATGTACCCTACAACTTAAAGTACAATAATAATAAATAAATTAAAAAAAAAAATAAATAAATAAATAAATAAATAAAAGAAATTAAAAAAATACTGATGTGCAATTGGAGTTTTAGCTTGAATGGGCAAAGAAATATTTCTTTGGTATAATTAGTGTATATCTCATTGATTGAACAGCAATGTGTATTTAATCAAACACTATTTATTACGCAACAATATTTACTTATTACTGTGCTGAATGTCAGAGTGTAGGGGCATTAAAATATGATCACGACCATCAGAGGCATCACACTCTCATTGAAAAGAGGATCGATGTATCTATCTACCTATCTGTAGATAGATACACACACACACACACACACATATACTTACACACATACATACTGAATAAATGTAGAAATGTGGTAATTGATATTTTTATTTGCACTTGAAGGCTTCCTGATTCTCAAAGGTATATTTGGGAAGGTAACATGGCATAATGGGTTTGGAGTCCTGGATTGAATCTCAGCTCCATTATTTGCCAGTTGTGTGACTTTGGGCATTGTATATAAATTATCTAGCCCACAGGTTCTCAAACTATTGCACTCGAGAGAGCCTTTAAAACCCCAATGTCAAAACATCAGATTTTCAAAAAACTGGTTTCAAGGTTATTTCAATTAGCATCCAAGCCTGAGAGTGATCAATCTAGCTCACTATTTCTCAAGTGGTAATGTGGGTACCAATTGCCCTGTTAGCTAAAGAAAGTGCAGGTTCTCATATAGGAAGTCTTGTGTGTGGCCTTAAATTTTGTATTTCCAGTAGATAATATTATTGCCACTGGTCTGTGGCCTACACTTGAAGTGGCAAGATTTTAGCCTACAATTTTATCTTCTTTAAACTGAAGACGTCTCTTGGAGTATTGAGATAAACACTAGTCTGTAGGTACTCTATCAATCACATAGAAGATGTACCCTATAATATGCTTATAATAGGGATTTCAACTCAATTCCCCTCAAACTCTTAACATAATTAGAGAAACACCACTCTTGTAAGATGAATTAAGTAAGATTTTTAAAAAATTTATTTTGAACGGTTTCATTTTCCTCTTAATGGGGAAAAGGCTACTCATCATTCCAGCTCCTGAAGCTTGTACAGCCACTTCAGGTCACACCTAACCTCCTCTAGCTCCACAGTTCTGGACCCTGGCTACATAGTAGAGAATCACCTGGAAAAATTTCACGGTATACTCAATGTCTAGGCCGCCCCCAGAGAAGTTAGTGAGTATCTCTGAGGGTAAGGGGGAGGCATCAGCACATTTTAAAAGCTGTCCCAGTGATTCCAACATGTACTCATGGTTGTGTACCACAACTCCACCTAATTCTCTACATTCCATTAGCTTGACCTTCTACTCAATTAGCACACACTGAGCTTCCTCTATGTGCCAGTGTTATGCTGGGGAGTGGAACTCATAAAAATATGAACGATAAATAGCAAACGTGTATCAAGATAGCCACTATACTCTTTTTACAACAAATCAGTGGAGTACATACCATTATTGTTATCATCTGGATGAAGAAACTGAGACTTAGAAAGGTCATGAAACATGTCCAGGATCCCAAGGCAGCAAGCGGGAATTCAAACCCCAAACTCTTGGTCACATGACAACCTTGTTTTCTGGAAGGTTATTGTAGAATATATGATGAGGTTGAAAAAAGTGCTGTGGGGACATATAAGTGGTTTATCTTGGGATATGTTCTTCACAATTTCCCATCCTGAATTTCTTGATCTATTTTTTTTTATGACTGTTAAGTTTATCTACTCATATACAGTGCAAAATTCTTAGGGTCAAGGACCATTTTTATAATTGTATGATTGAATCTTTCAACCTAGGAAAAGGTTGAACACAAAGTAAATCTTCCCATTCTTCCTCTCTCTCTCTCTGTTTGTATATACATATATGTGTACACATTTATATTTATATTTAAGCTGTCTTTTAACTCTTGTGTGTACGGATTGTTCTGCCAGTACTGATCAAGTTCTGTCTCTTCTCTAATTTAATATTATTTTTCTATCTCAGCCTACATCCTCATTCTTATCTCCATTATCCTCTTTAACTATTCACTTTTGTTTGTTTAACCTGCATCCTTGCATTCTATTTTCCAGGTTTTCTGGGTACTGATACATTTCAAATTAGTATATTTTATTATTATTATGTGTGTTTTATAGTTATAAAAATCATACTTGATTTTAAATTTTGTTGCTTTCTTAAATTTTCTGTAAATACTCTCTTTAGATCTATTCAGCTTGCCCAACTTAAATCTTGTTTATCATTTCTGATTATCACATTTTATTTTATGGCATGCATTTATATATTTTACTTATCCATTCATTTTTTATTTAAAAAATTGAAGTTGCTTTTATTTATTGTTTTCACTCACACAAAAAGACTGCTAACGGGTCTCATTATGACATATAATGAAAAAGTTTTATGGAGATACATAACATAGAGGGAAATTTGGGGGTCTTATACTTAAAATCTTTGAAATAATTTGGCTTTTAAAGGAGAGGTGCCCGTTGCGTCTCCCACTAATTCCAGTTATTCACATCCTGTCTTGTGTGTGTTTTTTTTTTTTTTAGTGAGTTAATCTGATTGGTATGAAATGCTATTTCACTGTTTTAGTTACAATTTTTCTGATTATCAGAAAGTGTGAACACAGTTTATTAGACATTTGGGTTTTCTCTTTGTTAAGAAAATTATTAATACATATTGTTCTTTTTTTTCTAATTAGTGTATATATTTTTCTCAAAGAATGCAGAAGCTTTTTATATAAATTATTTTTAGATTTTGAAAATATCTTGTTCTATTACATTACAAATTATCTAACTTTGTCCAACAAAATCTTTTTTATGAGAAATAATATAGAATGCTAGTTTGAGCTTATTTTAGCTCCTTATTTTCATTGTACTTTAGTCCTGATTGTCACTGGTAAGAAGTTTGTTGTCAAACTAATTGTTCCTCATTTGCATGTAATCTACTTTTCCTTTGGTTGTTTTTTTAAAACGTCTTTTTTTTCCTTGGTATTTATTTGGTAAATTGCAAGTAAATTCACTACCATAGTTTTGGAAATGTATTATCTTTACTTTTTTTTTGCATTCTGTAATATGAAAATGTATAACCATCTCAATTCTAAAAATAAAATCCTTCAACTCTTTATTACTCTGCCAAGATTTCTCCATGCCCCCATTTATGAAATTATTTTAGATATATGTTAGGTATTCTCATTGAAAATTCAATTTTTCTTAACTTTTAATATCTTTTATGCATTTACGTCAATGTGATCGATTATGAGTTACTTCCTCATCTCTATCTTCTAGTTCACAAACATTACATTCAGCAGGGTCTAATTCAAAATTTAATGCATATATTTAGTTTTTATTTATTTCTGTGATTGTACTTTACAAAATTCTAGTAGTTTCATTTGATTATTTTTAAAATGCTTCCTCTTCTTTATTCAAAAATTTAATTACTTTATTCTCTTTTCATTAAATTGTTTTATGTCTATAATATATGTAACATACATTTTGTAAAGTCTTTCTTTTTTTATTTCTTCCATTTAAAAATATTCTTATTTTACCCCAGCTGTTTACTACATCTGCTAAATTTTCATTCAAGGTGGAAATGTTGTGTAAGTATTTTGTAATGTTGTAAAGTGAGCTTATTTTTACTGAGATTTTATTTGTGGGGATAACTCTAGCATAGCTTTGCCAATGTTTATAAGAGTTGTACCAGTGATATCATTAGAGTTGGCATAGATTTATGCTAATTTGGGGTTCTAAGTTCCCATAGATGTGATGCATTTAAACTCGGTGTGCACAAGCAGCAAGCCTGGCATTTTAGCAGAGTTTATGTTTTCCCTTTTCAATTTTTTGGTATGACATGCTTCCTCATTGGCCCGCTGTACTGGTGGGTGGAGTTTTCTATTCTTTCTTTTTATGAGGATGTCAAGCCCTACTGGGGCTGCAGCTTTGTGCAGATTCCTAACACTGCCTCATGCAGAATCAAACCTCTTCTAGTTTTTGTATAATCTTTAAATAAATACATATCTACTTCCTCCCTCATCCCCTTACCTCCACACTTATCTGAGACAGCTTCAGTACATATGATTCATTCTGTGTTTCCTCCATCCCCTCCTTTTTCCCCCATCACCTAGGAATTTCACTTTTTCTTTTGATATCAGTTATTCATTTTAAAAATCACAATTTTTAAATCCATCATTTCGAAGCATTTGTTGCAGAATTTTCAAGTACTTTGTCAACAATCTTGCCAAGTATAGAGACATCTCTATAAGTAATTGTTCTTAAGATTATAATATGAATAGTATATTAGGCAATAGTCCCTAACCTATTTCAATATTTTAATGTAAGTTCTAAATAATAGGAATATTTGGTTTCTCATATATTGATGGCACAGTGTCATGTGGGTATGGGTGGTGGTGGTAGTGGAGAATGCTAAAGGGATGCCTAGCATGCCTGTACTTATTGATGTCCAGCGGTCCCAGCAAGAGGGCAGCGTTGCTGTAATTTTACCCCACCGCCATTGCATCAAGCCTTTGCTTCTTTTCTGCACTGAACTAGCATGAGACCAAAAAAAAAAAAAAAAAAAAAAATGTGGAGAAAAGAAAGAACGTAGCCAAAAAGTTCTTCCTTGTATTCTCCTCATATGTTATCACCTGATATTAGCCTACTCTTGGTAACTGTTTCTTTCTCTCTTTTGCATCCAGCCATCTTCTATCTTCTGAGTTTCTCACAATTCCATAAACATACCTCTCTCTTCTATAATATTTTCTATCTTTGAACGTGGGGAACAGCAAGTAACCCAGCTAATTTTCCATCCTATCTAGAATATCTCAAATAAATATTTGTTGATCACTCAGTTATCAGATGATAGGTTCGTGACTTTATCAGTAATTGGTTGTGAAACAGTGTATAGAGATATCTTAATTAATTAATTAATTAATTTATTTATTGAGACAGAGTCTCCCTCTGTCACCCAAGCTGGAGTGCAACCACCACCTCTAGGGTTCAAGTAATTTTCATGCCTCTCCCGAGTAGCTGGGATTACAGGCATTCACCACCACACCTGGCTAATTTTTGTGTTTTTAGTAAAGATTGGGTTTCGCCATTTTGGCCAGGCTGGTCTCAAACTCCTGATCTCAGATTATCTACCTGCCTCAGCCTCCCAAAGTGCTGGGATTACAGGCATGAGCCACTGCGCCCAGACAAACAAAGATATCATTAGATGAAAAGTGTTAACATAATTGAAAAGCAGTCCCTGATGCCCACACTATTGGTATGAGGCACCCAGTAAGAACCATACTTGACAAATTTTTATGAGGCAGTGTTTGAGTGGCAGATATTCATTAATTCATCCCTTTAGTAACTATCTATTGAATACTTTATTTACCCCTTTTCTAGCACAGTGAGTTACTTTTATGCCTTTTTTGTTTTTTATTTTTTCAAGACAGGGCCTCACTTTGTCACTCAGGCTGGAGTACAGTGGTGCAATCATGGCCCACTGCAGCCTTGATTTCCCAGGCTCAGGCGATTCTCTCACCTTAGCCTCCTGGGTAGCTGGGACTAAAGACACATGCCACCATGCCCGGCTAATTTTTATAATTTTTTAAAATTTTATGTTTCCGTAAGTTATTGGGGTACAGATGGTATTTGGTTACATGAGTAAGTTCTTTAGTGGAGATTTGTGAGAGCCTGGAGCACCCATCACCCAAGCAGTATATACTGTACCATATTTGTTGTCTTTTATTATCCCTCACCCACCTCCCCCTCTTCCCCCAAAGTCCCCAAAGTCCACTGTATCATTTTTATGCCTTTGTGTCCTCATAGCTTAGCTCCCACATATCAGTGAGAAAATACGATGTTTGGTTTTCCATTCCTGAGTTACTTCACTTAGAATAATAGTCTCTAACCTCATCCAGGTCATTGCAAATGCTGTTAATTCATTCCTTTTTATGGCTGAGTAATATTCCATCGTATTTTTTGTAGACACAGGGTTTCACCACGTTGCCCAGGCTGGTCTCAAACTCCTGGGCTCAAGGGGTCCACCTGCCTCGGCCTCCGAAAGTGTTGGGATTACGGGTGAAAGCCACAACGCTCAGCCATTTTAGCCTAATCTTTATATTTATTAAACTCCTTCTCATTCTATGAACTGAACAATTAGATTTTTCTCAGTTACATAAAATATTATATAAATAAAGATGTAAAGCTTCATTTTTCACTACCACATTGCCAGTGCAAATACTTTCTCACATAGAAATTCTTACATAAGCACCCTATTACATTTGTCATTTGCTGTACAAGTTTTTGGAGTACAACAAATGAAAACACACAGAACCTCTTCATAGAAAGTGTATCGGGGCAGACAGTTTTCAAAGGATTAATCAATAATATTGTGACTCTTGGTCTTTTTTGAAAGCACAGACAGACATGGATTACATTCAACCTGTATTGATGTACTCTTGTACTGGTTGTTTTGAGTAATGCCTGTTCTGATGAGACCAGTGTCTGTTTTGATTTGTCAGTGCCCATGCTCTGTTGGTTATTACATGTTTATATTACCTCTGCTGTTAGGCTGCTCTAAGAGCCTAGGGAAGTATCACTTGAGATTTCCAGCCACTGCTCCTTCTTTTACTGCCCATACTCAATGCAAAAATGTAAACAATTTTTCATACTCATAGGTCAATATCTGATGTATTAGACCTGTGCTGTCCGGTAATATAGCCACCAGCTTCATGTAGAAATTGATCACTTAAAATGTGACTTGTTCAAATTGAGATGTGCTATAAGCATAAAATACACATCCAATTTTGAAGACTTAAAATTCAAAATACCTCATTCTTTCTCTAATGATTGCATGTTAAAGTTATATTATTTTGCATATGTTGGGTTTAATAAAATATGTCATTCAAATTGCTTACACCTGTGTATAAATCCATTTTCACGCTGCTGATAAAGACACACCTGAGATTGGGCACTTTATAAAAGAAAGAGGTTTATTGAACTTACAGTCCCACATGGCTGGGGAGGCCTCGCAATCATGGCGGAAGGCAAGGAGGAGCAAGTCACATCTTACGTGAATGACAGCAGGCAAACAAAAGAGCTTGTGCAGAGAAACTCGTGTTTTTAACAGGATCAAATCTCGTGAGACCCATTCAGTATCACGAGAACAGCACGGGAAAGACCTACCTCCATGATTCAATCATCTCCCATCGGGTCCCTCACATAACACATGGGAATCATGGGAGCTACAGGATTAGATTTGTTGGGGGACACAGAGCCAAACCATATTATTCTCCCCCTGGCCCCTCACAAATCTCATATCTTCACATTTCAAAATCAATTATGCCTTCCCAACAGTCCCCCAGTCTCAACTCATTTGAGGATTAACTAAACAGTCTACAGTCCAAAGTCTCATCCAATACAAGGCAAATACCTTCCACCTATGAGCCTGTAAAGTCAAAAGCAAGTTAGTTACTTCCTAGATACAATGGGGATACAGGTATTGGGTAAACACAGCCATTCCAAAATGGAGAAATTGGCCAAAGCACAAAGGCTAAAAGCCCCATGCAAGTTCAAAATTCAGCAGAGCAGTCAAATCTTAAAGCTCTAAAATGATTTCCTTTGATTCCATGTCTCACGAACAGGTCACACTGATAAAAGAGGTGGGTTCCCATAATCTTGGGCAGTGCCACCCATGGGGCTTTGCAAGGTATATCCCCCCTACTAGCTGCTTTCACGGGCTGGTGTTGAGTGTCCATGGCTTTTCCAGGTGCACAGTGCAAGCTATAGGTGGATCTACCATTCTGGGGTCTGGAGGATGGTGGCCCTCTTCTCATAGATTCACTAGGCGGTGTCCCAGTAAGGATTATGTGTGGGGGCTCTGACCCCATGTTTCCTTTCTGCACTGCCATAGCAGAGGTTCTCTATGAGGGCCCCGCCCCTGCAGCAAACTTTTGCCTGGGCATCCAGGCATTTTTATACATCTTCTGAGATCTAGTCAGAGGTTCCCAAACCTCAATTCTTGACTTCTGTGCACTCACAGGCTCAACACTGTGAGGAAGCTGCCAAGGCTTGGGGCTTTCACCCTCTGAAGCAACAGCCCAAGCTGTACCTTGGCCCCTTTTAGTCACAACTGGAGTGGCTGGGATGCAGGGCACCAAGTCCCTAGAGTGCACACAGCAGAGGGACACTGGGCCCAGCCCACGAAACAATTGTTTTCATCCTAAACTTCCAGGCCTGTGATGGGAGGGACTGCTGCAAAGGTCTCTGACATGCCCTGGAGACATTTTTTCAATTGTCTTCGTGATTAACATTCCACTCCTCATTACTTATGCAAATTTCAGCACCTGGCTTGAATTTCTTGTTAGAAAATGGGGTTTTCTTTTCTATTGCATTGTCACGCTGCAAATTTTCCAAACTTTTATGTTCTGTTTCCCTTTAAAAAAGGTGCCTTTAACAGCACCCAAGTCAACTCTTGAATGCTTTGCTGCTTAGAAACTTCTTCCACCAGAAACCCTAAATCATCTCTCTCAAATTCAAAGTTCCACAAATCTAGACAGCAGGGGCATAATTCTGCCAGTCTCTTTGGTAAAACATAACAAAGGTCACCTTTGCTCTAGTTCCCAACAAGTTCCTCATCTCCGTCTGAGACCACCTCAGCCTGGAACTTATTGTTCATATCACTATCAGCATTTTTGTCAAAGCTATTCAACAAGTCTCTAGGGAGTTCCAAACTTTCCCACATTTTCCTGTCTTCTGAGCCCTCCAAACTGTTCCAACCTCTGCCTGTTAACCAGGTCCAAAGTTGCTTCCACATTTTTGGGTATCTTTATTGCGGCACCCCTCTACCCAGTACCAATTAACTGTATTAGTCCATTCTCATGCTGCTAATAAAGACATGCTGGAGACTGGGTAATTTATAAAGGAAAGAGGTTTCATTGACTCACAGTTCCCCATGGCTGGGGGACCTCACAATCATGGCAGAAGATGGGGGAAGAGCAAAGGGACATCTTACATGGTGGCAGGCAAAGAACTTGTGCAGGGGAACTCCCCTTTATAAAACTATCAGATCTTGTGAGACATTCACTATCATGAGAACAGCAAGAAAAACACCCACCCCTATGACTTAATTAACTCCCAGTGGATACCTCCTATGACGCATGAGGATTAAGGGAGCTACAATTTAAGATGAGATTTGGGTGGAGACACAGCCAAACCATATCATATTAGAATAAAATAATATAGAATACATAATCCTAAACTATTTTAAAATCAGTTGGTCCTAAATATACCAAGGAAATAATAATCCAGAAGCACCACAGGTTATTCAGAACAATTGAAAAGTAATATCTGGTGCACATGGAAATGAAGATAGATTAAATGGACACTGGGGACTATTAGATTGGGGACAGGAGGAAGGGCTCCAGGGCTGAAATTCTACCTACTGGGTACTATATTCACTACCTGGGTGATGAATTCATTTGTACTCCAAACCTCAGTATCACACGATATACCTTTGTAACAAACCTGTACTCATACCTCCTAATTCTAAAATAAAAGTTGAAAGAAAAAGAAAAGAAAAGTAATGTGTGAGAAATAGTATTTATCTGAGATTAGCATAACCCACCCTACCTGCAAGATAGTGGTTTGCATCTCAGAATTTTATTCTCTCAAATAAAGGAAGGAAGACATTGGTACTCTAGGGTTGCTATGGCAGCTCCACGAAGCCATCCAGGTCACAGGCTTCTTCCAACTCTCCATTGTATCATTCCTGGTTTATGTGCTTTATCTTTACCACTCAAGATAGCACGTAAAACTCCAGGTATCAATGCTGTATTTCATGAAGCAGATTGCATGTCATGTAAAGAAATGTATCATCCTTCTCTTTAAGAGATGTCCTTGTAATCACCCCAAACAGCACCACTCACATGTCATTGGCCAGAATTCAGTCATGTGAACCATTTCACCACGTGAAGGCTGAAAAATCTGTGTTTTGTTTTTGTTTTGTTTTTAGCTGAGCAACAAACACACTGCTAAAGATTGGCAGTTTCATTATTAAGAAATATAAGAAAACAGATTCTGAAGTCAGCAATAATCCATATTTTACTTCCCAAATATTTATGCACACCCTCCCTCCTAAAACTAAAAAAAATTCTCTAGTTACTGTATCTACACATAATCAAGAAAATCTAGGTGATGGGAGATTCTTTCCTTCAGATCCAGACATGCTTTCATTTGATCTAAAGACTTACAGACTAAATGTGTCAATTTTTGGATACTAACACTTCTAATATATGTTCATATGTTTGTTTTGCTTTGTTTGAATTGAGACAGAGTCTCACTCTGCTACCCAGGCTGGAGTGCTGTGGTGCAATTGTGGGTCTCTGCAAACTCCGCCTCCCAGGTTCAAGCAATTCTCCTGCCTCAACCTCCCACGTAGCTGGGATTACAGGTATCCACCACCATGCTTGGCTAATTTTTGTATTTTTAGTAGGGATACAGTTCCACCAGGTTGGCCAGGCTGGTGTCAACCACCTGACCTCAAGTGATCCGCCCTCCTCTGCTTCCCAAAGTGCTGTGATTACAGGCATGAGCCACCACGCCCAGCAAATATATGAAAAGTAAAGAAAGAAGAGAATTTAAAACTCCCTTTCTAGAAAAGAGAAATATGCAAAACACAGGGGGAGTCATGGATTAACCACAATTATGAGATCTGCTGGGCAGGAATGGTAAAAGCTCTTTTTCTTGCCTCTGTTTCTCCTGATCTTTTTCATTGTCCATTAATATACAGCATTTGAGAGGTAAATTGGGAAATACACCATTTTTTGTGGACCTATACCTGAGAAACTGGGGAATGTTTTTAGGATTAACAGGCATAGGATTGGTATTATTTTGGTAACATAATTCTGTGAAGTTTGTTAATTATCTGGCCTATTTGCTTGTAGCCCATCCCATGTGCAAGAAAATATATCCAAAGTTCTTGTCTAAGACATATTGAGCCAAATTGGTCAAGATTATCAAAACTGGATAAATATAGCCTAAAGGAAGGACTGAGAAGAGACATGATAGTCATCTTATAATGCTGACAAATTGTCATGTAGCAAAGAAATTTATCTTGCATTGTTTTGAAGGCAAAACATCATGTAATAGGAATAAATGAAAAGGAGGCAGGTATTGATGAAGCTTCAAAGAAATGAAACAGAATAAAACAAACACTCTTTACAATAATTGGAACTGCCCCAAATCTGTATGTTTGCCTGATGAGATTCCCTCACTAGTTTTCAAAATGTCTATGGAGGGAATTCCTATAGTGTAGGAGGTTAAGTTAGATGATCTCCAGGGTTTCATCTAACCCTGCCTTCCGTGTTTCTGTGATTCAATGAAACCAAAAGACAAGGATTGGACAAGTATTGATTCAGAAGAGGCCAGAGAGACATGAAGAAACTACAGAAACACATCAAACTGTCTTGCAAGCTGCCATAAAAGATTTATGCTACCCCCTTAAGAGCAGCCAAAAAGTTAAGATTGTTCAATCTTCCTCATCTAGTTGGCTGTTTGATCTACTTGAATTACTGACACAAGGTTTTAGAAGTTGTCACAAAACAAAAGGTCTCTATACGTTATATGTTGTTCTTTAGAAAACCTATTTTGTTCTACAGAAAATGTGTTTATTTTTGTGAATAAATTGTTAGTAACTCCTGGGATTTGTGTTGGTGAGTGTTACGAACAACAAATTGTATCTTAGCAACACCTAAGACCATAGTTACTATATTCAAGAGTTTTCTTTTCCTGTTGCTTTGAATTGTTCACATGAACAATGGGAGTTTCCTATATGACTTTTCTTCAAATTTAGAAATTTAGACTGAGTTCTTTAATAAACCTATCCTGTCCCAAAAAATCTTTAACAGAAACTTCTGATTTTTCAGAAAGATATCTAGGCATTCAAAAGACTGTGTGAATATATCCAAGATACAAATAGAACATGTTATCATTCTGTAAAATAGTTATTGAGTTCTTATACACTTACCATGCACCAAATGTTGAACTTGGTATTGAAGATAAAGTGATGAAGAAGTCAGACACAGCCATCTTTGTGGTGCATACAGTCCAGCAGCTGGGGAGTCATATAAGATAAATTATGAAAATGCTGTGAGAGGGGAAGATGGTGACACTAGGGAGATCACAAGAAGGGAAACTAGCCTAGATTTAGTAAATCAAAAGGGATGCGGTGTTGAGGACTGAGTGTGAGAAAAGTGTGAGCAACTCTGCTTAACGTGGTTTCCCAGCTGCCCTACTATCTCTGTCCTGAGTTAACAGCTATGACCAAGGCCGACCCAATTTTTCTGAGTCTTAATGATCATAAAATTCTAATACAATCAAATATTCATAATCAATTATTTAAAACTTCTGAAATTGAAGAGTTTCAAATTCTTTTCTTTTGAACTCTTTTTAGACCATTTTTCTAAAATCCTTAAATAGATATGCTTTCTGATTGCAGCTTGACTTTTCCATCCCACCTAGAACATGCTACAACTCCTGGTAAATTCCTAAGTCTAAACGGGTCCCATGTAAGTAAGGGGCCTTAAAATTCATGATTCATTAAAGGTGTAGTAAACCTACCTTGTCAATGAAATAAATGTAAAAGTAAGACATGATAGAAGTCCTGCTTTGTGTATGCTCTGACTTTTGGGAATTTTTTGACGCTTCAGAGTAGAAATCGTACTTCAGTGACCCAGGTTATAATACAGGCTCTGATTCTGACACATTTGGATTTGAAGTCTGGTTCTGCCGGTGATTAGCTGTGAAAACTTGGGCATATGACTCAAACTCTTTGAAACTCAGTTTTTTCATCTATGAAATGGAGTTAATAATACTCATCATTTAGATTTTTAATAGAAATTAAAAGGGTGATGGTGCAAAGCTTTTAGCACAGAGCCTACAAAATATAAGCTCTATGCATATGAGGCTTTATTTTATTCATCCTGATAATCATCATTATTATTATATTTTTAAATAGTTTTGGCATGGAAGCTCATGGAGAACACCATGATTTGTAAATATTAAAGTAAATAAGAAGGTATATGATTTATAAACTAGCATTATAATAGTACCTAAAATTTAGATAGGACTATAGTTTATAAAGCATCTCCATGTCCACTGTCTCATCTGATACAAACTGATGCTTACCACCAGGACTGTTATTCACCTGAGAGCCCCTGGCTGTTTGCTGTCAACATCCATTCTGATTGGACAATATCCTTGCCATATTTGCTGTTGAATATTTTGTCATTCTTCAGAACAACATACTAGATTTTATTGCTCTCCTCTAGTTTCCCTACACAAAGCAGGAAAGGCTAAAAGTGAGGAGAATGACTTTACCAAACTTCATATAAGAAGATGGGTCACATTGACTGTAAGGGAGATGCAACCCAGTGTTCTTCCCATGATACTAAAGCTGGGTATTTTTTTGACATTTAGTCTAGCCTCACATCATCTTCAAGATTAACAATGAAAGTCGAATTGGATAGGCAGAGCCAATTTTATAGATATTCTAAAAGATATTATGTTTCCTTCTCTTCCAGTGAGGGGATCACCAATGGAATTGGGAACATGTATAGAATTAACAGTATTAAAGCACTGCATCCTATTTTATGTGAGAGCGGAGATATGCTGGGGTAATGCCTTATGGCAACCTAGATGATGACTGTGCATTGAGGTAACTGCTGGGGAAGAAAGAGAGAAACCTATCAGATTACACTCAAGAAAGCGATGGATCATGAATGTACAATGGTGCATTGCCTGCAGAACTAACACTGGTATCTTGGTGACCATCACTAACTTATTTCCTTGCAACACTTCATCCTCGGTACATAATGTGATTCAGTGACTCTCAAACCATGCAATGAGGGGCTAAAAAGTTTCCTGTGGAATCCTTTTAATCCTCTCAGTGGAGGAAAGAGGTGAAGTAATAGGCAGTGTCTGGCATCCGTTACAATTAATCACAGTATGTACCTATTTATCTCCTTTCTAGATTGGACTTGTGCTTAAACATTCCATTAAAATGGGGATTCTTGTCTTAAAGTAAGTTTGTGAACTGCTATATAAAGCACACAGAATCTAGCTGAAAAGGTAGTGATGCCACATTCTAAATATTATTTTGAGTAAGTTATGCTACTTTTTGAAATTCAGTGAAATTTATCGTTTTTGTTAAAAAAAAAAAAAAAGGAATACTTTTCTCTGGGGTTTATAAGCTAGTGAAGTGATGTATGTGTTGTTGTTGCCTTATGGCCTGTAGAATAAGATACCAATATTAGGTGTTACTATATTATAATTACTATCATATTCTTATCAGTGCTACATTTGATGACCATACATTGTACCTGACTTAATCAGAGGATAAATATTCTTGGAAAAGAAAAGCAAAAAGCACCAGGTAATTTCTCATGAGAACTGCCCTCCTTCTAATATTTTTACTTTTTCTCCAAAATGTTGCCTAAAGTTCAGCAGATTATATAAGGATTATGTAAGACAAGATATTGGTTTCACCATAATAAACTTTTTGAATGATTTTACTACAAACTAGCTGTTCATCAGATCAAAAAAATCATGCATGACTCCATTAAATAATATGCATAATCAGAATCTTCATTTCTTGCTACTTAACTGTTGTTTTTTTTTTTCTTTTAAGATAGGCTTAGGTAAAACTTTGACTCCAATTTTTTAAGAATTTCATGGACAGTCTTTCCACCTATGCCTCTACAAAATTAGGAGGTTTTTTTTTGAGGTTCAAATATGAAGTGAGGGAATTGTCTAAAAGGTCATCAAACAACGTGAAGGTGAAGAAGTCAAAGTATTTGTTGACCCTCTTAAGTGCTACTAATCTCAGCCACTATATTACAAATTGGCTATTTTCTTCATAAAAACATGATTTGACTGAGATGTTATTCCTCTGACACAAAGCAAGATTGATTTGTTCCTGTAGTTTGTGATGTTAGCTTGTTTCCAGAACTACAAAAACTCCGAGAATAAGATGAGAGATTACCTGCTAAGGCATATTGAGGGAAGTTTGTATATCTGCAAAAGTTTTGTAATTGGGACATTTCTAATTTATGGTGTTAACAACAGCTTTCCTATCAAAATTATTCAGCTGATCTAAAACCAGAATGATATAGCAAAATCTTGTCCTCAAAGTAGAAATGATGATATCACTTTTAATGAGGAACTCAACTGGAAAATAAATATGTAAAGTATAATACTAGTTGTTATTAACATGTCATTTATCTTGTTAGAACCACTGCTCTGGTTTAAATGTTGTGTACATTAACATTCATATGCTGAAATTCTAACTCCCAAGATGATGGTATTAGGAGCTGGGGCATTTGGAGGTGATTAGATCATAAGGATGGACATCTCATGAATGGGATTTGTACCTCTTTTATAAAAGAGGCCCAAGAGAGACCCCTCACTCCTCCCACCATGAGAGGACACAGTGGGAGGGCATCATCTATGAAACACATCTAGAAATCTGGCCCGTACCAGGAACCATATCTCCGAGAACCTTGATCTTGGACTTTTCATTCTACAGAACTGTGAGATATCAATTTCTGTAGTTTATAAATCACCCAGTCTATGGTATTTTGATAAAGGAGCCCAAATGGTCTAAAACAATGACTCCAGTGATGAGTAACTAACAACTTGACTAGTCTTGAGACTTGACCCAGGACATAATCACCGAGACAACAAAGAAACTTATCCCTTAATTCAACCAATTGTTTATTGAGTACCTGCTATATGGTTAGAAAGTGAAGAAGACAGGCAAAATCTTGTTTTTGAAAAGTGTACATTCTAGAACAGGAATAAGTACAATGAATATGCTTAGAAATAATCTTAGTGATAGGCACAATGAAAATATAAAACAGAGTAATTATAAAGAGGCATGGATAAGAGACAAGTATTATGATGATGAGGGTTATTTGTCTGAGATAATTACATATTACTTTTTATACATATTACTATATATACACACATATACATACACACACACACACACTCTGTGAATAAGGACAAGAATGAAGGAATGAGACATTAAGCGGTATTGGGTAAGAGAGTTCCAGACAGAGAGAACTGCAAAGATCCTTAAGCATAAATAAACTTGTGCTATATAGAAAGTGAAAGATGGCCAATGATGCTGCAACAAAATGCATAAGATGAAGAAGAGTAGGGGCTGAAATATTAGAAGCAACTTTTCTCTATCTGCTTCCCAATCCTTTAATTAAGTTTATTAAATTCCTATTTGTGTGGCTAAACTCTGACATTAATTTCTGTCCCCTCCGTTAGCCCTCTACACCACTGGATCTTTTCTAACATATTAAATATTTCCAAATGAATACAAAATGCTATTTCAAAGACCACTAATGCATTTTCTAAAATGGTTGCTAAAACTTGTTTAATAATTTAAAATTAAAAAATAATGATTAATTGCAGTTTCAAATGTTACGCTTTCTAAAGACATCAATTTAGGTATAGATATAGTGACATAGTTGTAGGTGTAAGTATAGATACATACTTTTTTTAAAAACTACAATCCATGCACATTTCCCACCCCAAATCTGTGCTCATAAAAATAGTTCTTGGCTGAGCCCGGTGGTTCATGCCTGTAATCCCAGCACTTTGGGAGGCGAGGTGGGCAGATCACGAGGTCAGGAGATCAAGACCATCCTGGCTAACATGGTGAACCCCTGTCTCTACTAAAAATACAAAAAATTAGCAGGGCTTTGTGGTGGGTGCCTGTAGTCCCAGCTACTCAGGAGGCTGAGGCAGGAGAATGGCGTGAACCCGGGAGGCGGAGCTTGCAGTGAGGGGAGATAGTGCCACTGCACTCCAGCCTGGGTGACAGAGCGAGACTCCATCTCAAAAAACAAACAAACAAACAAAAAGGTTTTTCTTCATTGGCCTAATTAAAATCCTAAATTCATAACTCAAGTCTCGGAGGTAAGTGACCAAACTGACTAATGACATGTTGGAATGTACCCTTTTCCCCCTACATCTAGCAACTTTGCTGCTGATGGTTTTATGGGCATACATCTTTATCATTTTGTTTTGTTTTCAAAAAGAAACATTGCTATTATCCTTCAGGAAATGGGAAAAAAATGATCAAAGTTCTTGGGAAGTCCATACTTTAGGCACAAGTACTATCAATGTAGCCACATTAAAAAAATGTACTCACATTGGTCTGATGTAGATGTGCTTCTCGTTAAAAACAGTCTCCCCACTGGAGTTGAACATATACATACGGATATTTTAAAAGGGAAGTCTACGTGTAGCCACAAGGATTTACTGTATTGGGTCACTTCAAATATTCCCAATGGTCCAAGAGGGAGAGAAATTTTGGCATTTTTATCAAGGCTGAAATTTTTACTGTAGATACAGAGATACTGCAGTGTATGAAGAAAGCCCTTGTCTAGTGAAGGGGATAGTATACCCCAGACTTCGCCTTTAAGTGACTAAAATGTTCTCTACTCCTGAGATGCACAACACACCTTGTTTGATTTTGAAGTAACTACTATTTTTTTTTCTGGGAGAAAAGTTGCTCTTGGGAGTTCAGGAGTGGGGTACTTTGATGACAGAAATGAAGAGCTCTGGAAAAATATTGCTCTTGGAAAAAAATAAAGCTATAATCAAGGTAATTAAATGTTCCAGTTGCAATGATAATATTATGTGGTGATTTGGTAAAGGTCATTATAGTATAGTATAGTATATGAGCAGTGATTTTATACCTACTCTTTCTATAATTAGTTCAATATTAAGTAAAAGTATAATGAGGAGAGATGTTAAATCCTGGATCAGTCAGATAGAAAGGTGGCTTTAGCCAGCAGAGTGTTACATTGAACATAAATATGTATAAAGCAAAAAATAAGTGACAGATGATATCTCCTCCTCAAAGTGCCAAGTGGCACAGCCAAATCAGAATTAGAAATGTGAGGCCTCAGTCTGAAGACTTTAGAAGATATATTGGGAGTACCCGAAAAGCTGATTGAAACACAGCGAAGGGTCTTGTTTATTAGAAAGCACACAAGTGCCAATTAAAGGTCAGCCTTTTTCCTAAAAGCAGTAACAACAGAACAGATTACCAATAGGACTTGGAAGGAATGCAGGCAGCATGGTTAGGAGAGAAAGGAGAAATGTTGGAGAGGAGAAGAAAGCAATGGCACCAAGCTTTTCATTTGAAACATCAGCTCTCTATTGCCCAAAGCCAGGTCAAATGGCCTGAAATCCAAAAGCAGGGAAAAGTGAGTCTCTCAGAATTCTTTGACTTTAAAGATAAGACTGCAAAAATATTATGCTTCCCTTCTTTTAACTGTTTTGGTATATTGTTGCTTTAATAAACAGAAAAATCTTTACTTGTGTTTCTTGTGACTGCCTTATGAACTCCTAAAAACTCACTGAAGCCCAGGACATGATGAATTGATTTTGTGAGTTCTAAATGGGCATGGTGATTAGAAGAAAAGGAGAAGGGGCCCATTCATTTATTCATTTATTATTTTCAGCAAAATATTAAGTGGGTTTAAAAGAAATCTGCCAAGAAAGTGGTTTGACTCCATTTGAAAAGAGGGCTACCCAGAATGGAAAACCTATTTAAGATTTATATTTGCTTTTAAAAACACAACCATAGAGATTTGAACCTAGGCTATGGAGGTTATAACATGAAACCAAGGATCAAAACAGAGGTGTTTGCCCTTGTAAGTTACCATTGATGCTCTGTCTACTCCTGCTATCCTTCTTCCTTAAAGACAAAGACCAAAAATCAATTCATCTAGCCCCATGGTTACTACAATCTTTTTCCACAGTACCTTGGCTTTGGGATGAATATAAATCAGAAGAGAATGGAGGGAGGAAAATCTCTCTGGTTTCTATTCCCTTGGGTCATTATTTTTTAAATATAAGTAAGATCAAACTGTAATTTATAGCTGAGAGTTCTGCAAGGTTTACTTTTTTCTCTCCCCACCTACATTTTCCTCTCTCATTATAGATTAATGATGGTGAGCAACAGAGCTTTGCTCAGGTATCAGTATGAAAAATAGTCGGTAGAAAATACAAAGATTTTGTCCAGCAAGAGTCGGGATGGGAGAGAAAATTCTAGCTTTAGAGACAAGGAAAAGAGAGTATTAAGATACACCTTCTTATCTTGCAAACTTTATTTGTAGCCACTATTAGTGTGTAGACCATTTAAAATTTAAAATTTGTGGTTGCATTTTTTATGTGTGTGTGTTTCTCTCTCTAAGAAGGAAAGCAAATGACCAGATACTGGTTGAGGACACATTGGTTTGGAAGATAGCCAATAATAGATACAGTTATCAAACATATCTCTTTCCATGTTTTAAAAATTAGTCTCTGAAACTGCAGCAAATATTATGTGTGATTTACTTTACAAGAAAACGATAAGATGTACCTGCACTAAACTTTGGATGCCAATGTCATTTATAAACATATTTATAACTAGAAATTTCCTTTGGGATCAGATTAGTATCATCAGAAGCATGTGGAAATCTTGTCAAAATTAATATATCTCAACCTCATCTCTCAAAATTCCAATTAATCAACTTATTCACAGTGGAGGCCCGACCTATGTTTTTTCAAAAAGTATTTAAGTTATTGTAAAGCACACTCGGAATTGAAAACCACTGATAACCCAAAGTTTTCACAGATGAAGGAGTGTTTTAGTTACCTCTGCAGAACACGTTACCTAAGGTAGGTGCTTAACACAACAGACATTTATTATCTCATAGTCCTGTGGATTCAGAGTCCAGGCACAGCTTAGCTAGTCCCTCTGCACAGAGATACCTACTACTACAAACAAGGGATTGGCCAGTCTGTCTTGTCTTCTGAGTTTGGAGTCTTCTTCAGATCTCTTGTTGTTGTAGGCCTAATTCAATTTCTTGCAGCTATAGGAAAGAGGTCCCATTTCTTACTGGCTATCAGCCAGGGGCCACTCTGGGCTCCTAGAGGGCACTGTAGCTCCCATGAGTTTCTCATAGTTCCTCTTAGACTCTCTTACTATATGGCAGGTAGCTTACTTCTTCAAGCCTAACAGAAGACTAACAACAGTCAGCTAAAATGGAGTCATATATAAGGTAACACAACAAAAAAGTGACTATCCTGTTACTTTTGCCATATTCCCTTGACTAGAAACAAGTTGCAGATTCTGCCTACATTCAAGAGAAGTGGATTATGCAAGGATTTGTCTCATTGGGAGGCAACTCAAAGTTTGACCACCACGAGGTGGTCAAACCAATTTGACCAAATCAGATTATAAAGCTAATTGAAGGAACACCAATTTTCTTATTCTTCTGGGTGGTCTTTCAAGAGAGAAAGCAAAAGTGAAAGGAAAATCATTCATATATAACATTCAGAGTTAAATGTAGAGTATGTGTTTCTGCATCTTAATTGAGCTCCTCATAGAATGTGAAAACACTAATTTATAGTTTGCTTATTTCCCTCTTATGCAGGTAAAGTTACTTGTGTAAAAATGCTAAATAGTTAATTTACAATGAGTCTTTAGCCCTAACATATGGTAGTAGTTTGCAAAATAGTAATTTCTGTTGAAGTCAGATGTTTTTGGTGAGTGCAACTACATTTTGAATAATCTACATTTATGACTTGAATCATTCAAGTGGCAAAATATTTTGTTCTGAAGGAAAATGAAACAATTGACAAAAACTATTGATAGCAATTTGAATTCAAGGTATTTCCCCATTCCTACCATTTTATAGCCACTTAAATATTTTTGGAGTTGTCTTTCACAAATATTTGGAGGAACCTCAGGAGGAAGTTGGTTATTTTAACTGACCACTGGCTAGGATAGCCTATGCAACTCCAAAACTTAGTTGATTCCCATCTGTTTCTAAGTCTCTAAAGTATCCTAATTTTTCATTTGGGAAGATTTTCTAATGGCTTTTTTTCTCCTGTTAATTTAAGATTATTTTATCTCAACACACCAATAACAATTATGTGCATATGTTGAAAGTATTTAGGAAAATATAATTTTATATTACCATATTAATGTGTTTATATAAGATACTATTAGCAACAATTCTTCTCTTGCCCAAAGGAACATTTCCTAAGTTCCCCAAATTTGAACCATTTTTGAGACATTGCAAACATATAGCCACAAGTACCCACCAATCACATATGCCAAATGTTACTATTTTGTCAGGTTCATTTTATTAACATATCCCTTTCTGGAAAGAAATATAATTTTGTAAACACAATTGACTCCTCCTTACTTCAAACATGCCCTCCTCTCCTTACTAGAAGTTAACCAGGATAGAATTAACTACTATCCGGAAGTATGTTTATACCCTCACCACGCATATTTTATACTTTCCCTCTATATAAATGTACCTATAAAAATATGTAATATTAATTTAAATAGTCTTCTATTTGAATAAATTGTAGTGATACATTTGTTAACTTGCTTTTTGTGTTCAACATTGTAAATGTGAAATTTTGCATAGTGATTTATGAGGCTTTAGTTCATTTGCTTTGACTGTCGAAGAGTAGTATTTTATCATATAGCTGTACCATAGAACATTTATCTATTCTTCAGTTGAAGGACATCTAAGTGTTTACCATTTCTCATCACAATAAACCAGGACCTGTACACCTGAACACACACCTATATATGGAAAAAAGTCAAACTTTCTACATTCACACACACAAATATATATACGCATATATAAATAATACTAATATATTTATATATACGTAAGTAACATTTTCTGTCATATATTGTGTTCTATTTAATTCTATTTGATTCTGTTTCTTATAGGTAAAAATTGTGGGTAAAGACTTGCTAAATTGACTGGCTAATCTAATAAGGGGCAATTATTAGCACTTTGAAAAATTATGCTGTAAGTTACATACCCAATGGCAGACCAATTATAGGAAATAGAGATCTTCATTTTCCTGATATTATTAAATTGCTCCTTAAAGAGTTTAAAAATTTTACACACTCATGAGTAGTATAAATGACTTTCTATTTTCTATGTTCTCTGTTTTCTTTTCTGTTCCCTACATTCTGTAGTTTTCTCAAACTGTCCTTCTCTGGTTTTGGAAAGATGATTAGAGGAGAAGATGAGAGGTGTTGTGATTCTCTGAAAGAGTCATGGTATGCCTTGGTAGGACTCATTGTGCCAAAAATGTGCATAAGCCTTATAACAGAATAGAAAATAGAATATGGAATCATCTAACTATGAGACAACAGGTGTTTCTTTAGATGAGTCTCTCACTCCTACCCCTAATAATATATATATATATATTTTAAGAAAGCAATGACCCCAGGGCTTTGGGTTCTTCTCAAGCTGGTAGCTTCTTTATTAAAGTTGCTGAAACCACTTCCATATTTTTCTAGGAATAAGATAAAGGGGAAGCATCAGGAATCTTCATTCATTCACTTATACCTTTGATTTCTTGAATGTATTTTGCATGGCTTATTTACAGATCTCTTATTAAATGAGGTTGAAAGCATCCTACCAGAAGATAAATGGTCATCCTTGACAAATTTTAAAACAGAACTACATTTTGTTATCTGACTTGGTTCTTTGGGATTATTTGTTCCTTGTTTCTTGAAGGTCTGGTGGAGTTTGTCTGTAAAATCATTAGACCTACATTTTGTTGGGGTTTGTTATTTTGCTGATAATCTCCGTGGTCTCTTTGCATTGTGCTGTTTTCTTTAATTTCTGCATCTGTTACAAACTTTTCTGATTTGTTTTCACATACTTTTTTTTTTTTTTTTTTTTTGAGACAGAGTCTCGCTCTTTCTCCCAGGCTGGAGTGAAGTGGTATGACCTCGGCTCACTGCAACCTCCACCCATTGGGTTCAAGCCATTCTCCTGCCTCAGCCTCCTGAGTATCTGGGATTACAGATGCCTGTCACCATGCCAATCTAATTTTTGTATTTTTAGTACAGATGGAGTTTTGCCATATTGGTCAGGCTGGTCTCAAACTCCTGACTTCAGGTGATCCACCCACCTCTCCCTCTCAAAGTGCTAGGATTACAGGCGTGAGCCACCATGTCCAGCCCACATTCATTCTCCTTTTTTATCTTTTTAAAATATTTTTGTAATTAAATGCTATATAAGATATGCATTTAAAGCTTAAGTTGTCATGCATCCTTCCTTGTTGAAGTAACACTAATTGGCATTCAGTTCCAAATATTTTATAATATCAAGTATAATTTCTCCTATGTATGCAGAAATAATTGAGTAAAATGCTCTACATATGTAATTGGGTCGAGTTTATTCATTGATTTCAAATGCTCTGTAAAGATTTTATATGAGGGACCTCTTCACAACCTTTGATCAGACAAAATCGTCAAGAAGATTGGATTGGAACTAGCTTTAATTTTGCTGAGAATCTCTATGATGTCTTTATAATTATTCTTTCTATTCTTCTTTGTTTCTGCAATCATTTTGATGGTTGATCCTAAGTACTCAGTGAAGTGTGTTAAAATCTTCCACTGTGTTTATGAGATTGTCTAATGTTTCATTTTAGTTCTGTCATCTTTAGTTTCATATATTTTGAGACGATAGTATCGTTATTAGGTGCAAGTTTAGAAATTCTCTCTCTTCTATTAGTATAACTTCACGTTGAATGGAGATTCCCTCTGCCGTTAGAGCCTTTTGCCTGTTTCTATTCAGATATGTCTCCTTCTGTTTAGCTTACCCCACTGACTAAATTATTTTTATTTCTCACACCTGGAAGTTCTTCCCCCACCATTTTTTTCAGAGCTATATATTTGTTGTTGCTGTCGTCTTTCTTTGTTTCATATCCAATATTTTGACATTTCTACCTGTTTTATAATAGAAAGTGTGTCTAGGTTAGTCCAATCTGCTATATGGTCAGAATCAGAAATCCAAACCACAATTAATTACCAAAAGCAAGAATTTACATTCTAACTAAATAAATTGGCCAGGCGCGGTGGCTCATGCCTGTAATCTCAGCACTTTGGGAGGCTGAGGAGGGCAGATCACAATGTCACGAGTTGTGTCACCAGCTTGACCAACATGGTGAAACTCTATCTCTGCTAAAAAAAAATACAAAAATTAGCCAGGCATGGTGATGCACGCCTGTAATACCAGCTACTCAGGAGGCTCAGGCACTTGAACCTGGGAGATGGAGGTTGCAGTGAGCTGAGATTGTGCCACTGCATTCCGGCCTGGGCAACAGAGTGAGACTCTGTCTCAAAAATAAATAAATAAATAAATCTTATCCAGCTGACGTATTCCAACCAAAATAACACAAAACAGAAGCCCTATTGATTTTCTATTTCTAGGAGATATAATTTAACTTATTAAATTATTTCAGAACTAGCACTTTATTATGATGATTTCTACCAACAACACCACTACTACTATTTCAAATATCCAATATTTATAGAGTGCATACCCTGTGATAGCTACTTTATAAAGTACTTTATGCATATCAACTAAATCTTCACACAAATACGATGAAGTAAGTGTCATTATGATTCCCTTCTGACTGATGAAGAAACTGAGTTGTCGTGGTTAAATAACTTGCCCAAAGTTACTTAATTATTAAATGACAGAACTAAGATTTGAATCCAGATCTTCTAATTCCAGGGCCCTGATCCTCACCACAATGCCACTACTGCATTAGACAAAATGAAGAGATGTCCCTTCCCTGGGTCCCTCACTTTAAAAGGATAAGAACTGAATTTCCCTGGCCAGTTTCTTTTCATGAACATGGACTACATGGAGCTAAAGCTATGTTCCTCCCTATAGTTCCCTACCATATTTTACACCATGTCCCAGTGTTCATTCAGACCCAGAATTCCCTGCCCAAACTCTTTTTCAGAGTCTGCAAGGGTCTGTTTTCTCACTGTGTCTTCCTGAGAGCAGCTATCACTACTGTAATGGGTACCTCTAGCCCAAGGTGGGGTTTACATAAGGTTTGTGGTCAGACCTTGGACATGTAGGCTAGAGTGTCCACATGCATTCATATTGGGTCTCTTATACAAAGCTGGACTTAACAGGGGTAAGAATGAATGAGATATGGGCTTCAGGAAGTGATCTGGGCACCTAGGATTGATGCTGCATTTCAGTAAAAACACTTCTAGGAATCAGAGTTCTAATTTTGAGCTTGACCTTGCAGGGCATTGTGCAGATGATAGAAGGATTTTATTTAATAATTATTTAGCATGATTTGTAACTTTAAATATTCAGACATTTGGATGTGAGCCTCCAGTCATTAGGTGGCTACAAATGCTAAGAGTGAATTTGTGTAACATACATACTGTCCCTTTGTGGACTTGCCCCTAATATGACAGCTTCCTCATTCCTTTTCTCCATAGAATTTAAATAAATGTCCCTGGAATATGGATTCCATTCTTTACTTCTCTCTGAGGATGTTCTGATTTGCTTATATTTGGGGTTTAGAGCTGGGCTTTTGTGTAATAAGAAGGCAGCAGAGTCGGCAAATAGACTGTAAAGAATCGAGCTCACAGGATTATTTCATCTACATCTTTCCCAATAGAGCATATAGCAGTTAGTAGCAATTCAAAAAGTGCTTGTGGGATAAGTGAAAAATAACAGCTACCATTAATGGAATATTTATGATATGTCAGAGGTAGTGCTTATGACTTTCTACAGGTTATCTTATTTAATGACATAAAACACTTCTAGTTAAATACCGTTATTACCACCTTCTAAAGAGGAGAAAACAAGCTCAGAGAGTAACTAGCTCTAAGTAAGAAAGTCAGTGATTGATGTCTGGAGTTAAACTAAGTATGACTTTATAATGCATGCAGATGATTTATAATGTTGTTTTATTCCCAAAGAACTAATAAATTTAAAAATAGCTATGATTTTCCTTAAAGTCAAGTTCATCCTAGAAATCTAGCTGAAACAGTGGTTGTATGTGTCATATCATATGCTTTGCACATCTTATTTTGATGCTTTCCTAGGCAGGTGAGACTTGAACATCTAAATACAATAACATAAGTGTGTTTAAACTTAAATTTTGTTTCAAATCATTAGAAAATAAATGATATTCTATATATTAATGTTGGGATGAGAATGAAAAGAAAGCAGGATACACACTGGCATCATTTCCTTTTTTGCAATCAATATATTAACACATTTTTATTGAGTTATATGGGTTATCACTATTTATCATGCTTCTGATTTAAGATGACAGATAGAATATTGTCATGGTAATTCTAATAATTCAATTCTTTATTGTATGTTTATGTCAAAAGTCCCATTGAGATTTGGAATGCTGATGACACAAATGCAATAAAAAGAAACCCCTTTATTCATTTATATTCAGTGAAACAATATTAGATGATACATTCCCTTTTCCTTATGGTTAGCAATTTGAATCTCATGATTCTCTATTAAATTTATTATTTGTTGGGACATAATTTGCAAAGACTTTATCTTTAATATTAGTGTTTCTGTTTTGGCTTTCATTATAAATTATGTGTTCACATTTACATGGTGAAAATATATTCTGGTGGAAATTATGGTGAATGGGCACAAAACTATCACATTGAAAAGAAGCTGGAAAAATGTGCAGGAGATGATTGCATTTATTGATACTGAAGCTTGAGTCCTGTGGGGGTGTCCATGTCTGCTGGACTCTAAGAATCAGGAAGAGATCATTGTGTGCTTACTTGCCTTCATTCTTGCTCTGTGATATATTCAGCAGAGGCAGGAACAACATGTGGCAAAGGTATCAGTGAGATATAGAATTTGGCCTGTCATTAGAATGAACTAAAGCCATCCTCAGAGGGTTAGCAAGAATTTTGGACAGAAATATATTTATAACCATGCATTAGTAAGACTGCAATTCTGTCACAGGATCCTTAGGGTTTCACTTTTCCAGCCAGAAATTTCTGTGGTCAGTGGTGCCTTTGCCCAAGTTGTGCTTGGGCCCGCTGGGGTTTTTCTGTCCACTTGGCCCAGCAGGCTGCACTTGGCTCATGATACTGGCCTAGATCTCATACCTGCTGAGGGCAGTCCAGGTGCTGAGTGGCAAGGGTTGTGTGCACAAGCGAGCATGAGGTAGGTCTGGCCACTACACACTGACAGGCGCACCAGCTGCTGTGGTGGGGCAGGCAGCTCCAGGTGCCGGCACAAGTGCTAGCTCTATGTAAGGCTATGGCTGGATTAGAGGTACCACAAGCAGCTTCCACTGCAGGCACCTCTGTGTGGACAGGGGGAATGCAGTGGTGCCCAGAAGTTTGGAAACACAGGAACTGCAGAGCCCCAGAGAGGGTGTCACAGCCCTGGCTCAGGGAGCCCCTAGGTCTTTTATCCTTCTTGTTGCCTGCAATGTGATGAGCAGCAGGGGAGTGATTCAGTCCTGTTTGTGTTACAGCTCTTTCAGTCCCACCATTTGGTGGGTCTGGAGTACTTGTCCCACGTCCATAAAGAATGAGGTACATGGACAACTGGAGGCTGAGCAAGGTGGAGAGGAGCTTTCTTGAGTGATAGAACAGCTCTCAGAAGACCCAAAGTGCATAGCTTGTTTCCTCAGGAGAGACCCAAAGTGGATAGCTTGTTTCCACAGGCAGGTCATCCTGAGAATGTCCAGCTCTAAGTGGAGAGGAGAGCTGTAGTGGGTAACTCTGTGGGTAACTCTTTTCCACAGGCAGGTTCTCCCAATAAAGAAACCCTAAGTTGGTAGCTCCTTCCCATAGCTGGTAGTCTCAATGTCTCTGTGAGTCTGGCTGAGTCTGGGGTTTTTATGGGCTCAGAAGGGAAGATGTGCATGCTGATTGGTCCATAGGCGACCAAGGGCAGGCTGGAAAAAGCACCATGAACTCTGACTCCAGGCCATGGACTTCACCCAGAATTGGTAGCCTAGACCCCAGGCTTCAGGCCATCCCTAGCTTGAAGGTGGGGTTTCCCCAGGGACCCACTCCTTTCTGCCCAGGAACCTGTCTGCCTTCTGCCATCAACATGCCATCCACAGCCACAGGCTGTTCCTGCCACCTCCCAGCCTTCTTCCTGCACTCGTCAGGGTCCAAAATCCAGAGGGGACCAAGGTGGCAGGGGGCTGGCATGTCAGCACTGCCCCAAGTACATGCACAGCTGGCTGGGTCACAAGAGAGCCTGGGCTCAGCCACAAGTTTGCTTTGCACTGGAGTGGGTGCTGGGAACAGGGAGAGGCCAGACAACAGTAGCAGGATCTTCCAAGCCTATGGATGTAGGGTCTTCCTAGGCCCCCAAGAGTGCAACAATGCCTGGGTCCAGAGCCATTGCTGGGTGGCTGCAGCTGTGCCTGGGAGTATGGGGCTCCCAACCTGCCAAATTGTTAGGGTGCGGAGCTCTCATCTCTGCCTGACTCCGGCTGGCTACCCAGAGCATGCAGTCCCAGCAGTGACTCCCCTGCTGCAACCAGCATCCCCACAGTGGTCATTGCAAATGGGCTGTCACTGCTATCACTTTGACCCGCCTTCTTGTAAGGGAAAGTTACTTAACACTAGATACCCACCATATGCATTTCCGTTGTTCCTATACATAGGGCTTCTGACATTAGAATCTTAAAACTTGTTTAAGAATTGCTTAAGCAGATTCTGAATTCCAGCAGAACATCTGATACCAACCAGTTTAAGGACCCCCAAAAAGGAAACAAATCATCCTGAGAATAGAATTTCTTCAACTTCCTGTCCCATGACTTCACCCTGCACTCTTCCACCAATCAACGATTACCACACCCACACTTAGACTCATACCAAAACCCTTAAAAACTCTAGCCCCAAACTCCTTGAGGAGGCAGATTTGAGGTTTCCTCACATCTCTTCTTTGGTAGCTTTACAATTAAACCCCTTTCTCTACTGAAACCCAGTGTCTCAGCATACTGACTTGACATGCACGTTGGGCAACAGAACAGTTATGGTTACAGAACCATGAAATAAACCTACTGCCAAAGAGAGAAGATGAGATTTCTAACTATTAGTGAGCCTTAGTATTTAAGCATCATGCTTCAACCTTAAATGAGACTCTTTTAGCTTTCATATCAAGCCTGGATGGTAGGCAAGAGCCAAGGGCGGGTGTTCTGAATTCTACATAAAGGTTTGAAGCCACATTTGCCTACTATGGGACATCAAATTCCTTACCCTTCCTATAATGTAAAGGATATGTATAAGGGAGAGTTAATATGTGTCCTGATCTAATGTTTACTACAGGATAGCATTCTTTATTTTAATGATGTAGTTTTACTTTTTAGAAAATATTGACTCTTTGATTCAGGCATGTGGAAAGGCCACAGAGATTGAGTGCAACTAAGAAACTGTCAATTTGTACTATTTCCATGTGAAAAGTCTGGCTTTGTTGTTTAGTATATTGTGCCCTTGTTCTTTGCCCTTAATCCAATTATATTGATATTATAGATATAATTGAACATGAAGCTAAATGGGAGGCCCCCTATTTCCCCTTGTGAGCCCCAAAGATTTGAGACAGGTCTCAGTTAATATAGAAAGTTTATTTTGCCAAGGTTGAGATCCTCACCTGTGACACAGCCTCAGGGAGTCCTGATAACATGGGCCCAAGGTGGTTGGGGTACAACTTGGGTTTATACATTTTAGGAAGACAGGAGACAACAATATATGTAAGAAGTACATTGGATTGGCCTGGAAAGGCAGGACAACTTGAAGCAAAGGCGAGAAGACTCAAAGCAGGGAGAGGCCTTCCAGGTCACAGAGAAGTGAGAGGAGACAAAGGCTGCATTCTCTGGGTTTCTGATTAGTCTTTCCAAAGGAGGCAACCAGATATGCATTTATCTTAGTGAGCAGAGAGATAACTGAATAGAATGGGAGGGAAGTTTCCCCTAAGCAGTTTTCACCTTGAGTTTTCCTTTCAGTTTAGTCATTTTGGCGGCCCAAGATACTTTCCTTTCATGCCCTACAGAGAACATGGCTCTGTTTGAAGCATCTTACAGTGTAGCACATATTCACATTTAAATATTTGGAGCTACTTACACGAGAAATGTCCAGCTTAGACCAATCATTATACTCAACATTTTAAAGTAGTAAGACCTATATTACATCTGGAAGAAACATGAAGACTCACATAAGGTCTGGGTTTTAACACATACTTTGAAACTTCACTAAATATCAATTTCTTTCTGTTAAACAATGATTCATTCCAGGCAGTTCTTTTAAAATTGTTTTTAGGATTGTATGAAATAAAACATTAAAAAGTAGTTTTTTACACTTTTTTTGCTAGCTTGGAGGTAGCCAAATAGAGTCTGTTAAATGAAATCAAAAGCAGAAGTATTTAAAATGCACAAAGGCAGGAGATTGTACCTAAATAAAAAGTTGACATTCTTTAAAATGTTTATTTTTCATCATGAAATTTTAAATACAAGCTGCATTTCTACAAGGCTCAATTTACCAACCTCTTTAGGAGATCCTGCTTAACTGGAAGAAGTTTGACAAATTTGGTGGCCATGTGTTATATGGATATTTTAACAAAAAGATAAACAACTCATCGAGTTACCTTTGACTCTAGAGGGATATAACACTTTTAGGTGGAAACCTGCAATATACTTGGACAGCTGCATAATGACTAAAATTAGCATGGGTTTACATAGTGCACAACTTCATTCGAATTTTGATGCTTTGGAAAGGAACAGAAGGTTGTAAATTTCCTAAGGGAAAGTCTCTCGAGAGTGTGAAGGTCTTAAACAAAATCAGCCCAATGTGAGAGGCATGTTGTGAATGGCTGAAAGGACATAAATAGAGTTCATCAAGCAACAAATGTATTGCCTTTTTTTTTTTTCTTTTTTTTTTTTAAAGTGACCTACTTCTGTGATACAAGCACTCTTACACTACTAGGGACACAAATATCAGGTGGCCTCTCTGTTCTGCTTGTTGAGAAATGACGCAGAATAAGCCTGCTCACTCAATACATATGGCCATACATTTTTCGTATAAATACTTGTATGAAAAAGAGGAGGAAATTAGGAAAAAGAGGAGAAAACAAGAATGGGAGAATAGGGAAAGTAGAGTAGAGAAGAGGAGGGAAGAACAGAAGGTTTGGAGATGGGTGGACCAAAAAAGAAGAAAAATAGTGTGGAATCTGCTTTATTTTTATGGTTAGCAGTCATAAGGATGTGGGTCCAAAAGATTCTGGACTACAAGCTGCTAAGAGGTAGTTTACTCCATGATATGGTTTGGTTCTATGTCCCCACCCAAATCTCTTGTTGAATTGCAATTCCCAATGTTGGGGGAAGGACCTGGTAGAAGGTCATTGGATCATGGGTGTGGATTTTCCCCTTTCTGTTCTCATGACAGTGAGTGGGTTTTCATGAAATCCGATGGTTTAAAAGTATATGGCAATTTCCTCTTCACTCTATCTCTTCCTCCTCCTGCCATGTAAGTTGCCTTGCTTCCCCTCCACCTTCCACAATGATTGTCAGTTTCCTGAGGTCTCCCAAGCCATACAGAACTGTGAGTCTACTAAACATCCCTTGCTTTTTCCAGTTTCAGATAAGTCTTTATAGCAGTGTGAGAACAGACTAATACACTCTGCCAGATATTTTGCGACCTGCCCCATTTTCAGCCACACTCTTCACATGGGGATAAAGAAATGACTCTTTTCCTCCAGTTGATGCCAGTGTTGGGATCTTCTACCTGAATTTGTGAGTAAAGTACAAAGTTGTCCAGGACAGTGGGTTTCCATAGAGGTCTTCAAACTTCAGAGGCAACAGTACAACATAGCAAAGTGGTTTTCAAAACTTTTACCACCACGGTTTCTTCTAGTATTTTCTTTCTGTCATGTGAACCCAATATTTTTTTCCTACTGAACAGAGCCCATAGACTTAATAATAGCATGTTTTCCATATTTTTATTTATCAACCAGATAAATTATTCCCTTCTTCTTCCAGGTTGATGTTAAACACATGGTTACCTCCTTGAGTTTACTTGAATCCAACCACAATGGCACTTGATCATTCAAATAGGCTTTGTGTTATTATGAATGATGACAGTCACTGCCTTTTTGAAATATTAAAATTAACACATGGTATTACTTAAGCATGAGATTAATACACATGCAAAATTATATTAAAGTAGATGTGAAAATGAGTTCAGATAAATCTTCAGATCAGCTAAATGAATAAATAACTAGGTAAATGAAGTTGAAAAGGGACCCTATTTGGTCTGTTCTCACACTTCTATGAAGAAATACCTGAGACTGGTTAATTCATAAAGAAAAGAGATTCAATTGACTCACATTTTTGCATGGCTAGGGAGGCCTCAGGAAACTTACAATCATAGTGAAATGAACCTCTTCACAGGGCAGCAGGAGAGAGAATGAGTGACAACAGTGGAAATGCAAGACACTTATAAAACCATCAGATCTTGCGAGAACTCACTCACTATCAAGAGAATGGCATGGGGGAAACCATCACCATGATTCAATTATCTCCACCTGGTCCTGTCTTTGACACGTGGGGATTATAATTCAAGGTGAGATTTGGATGGGAACACAGAGCCAAACAATATCACTCCCTCCTGACCCCTCCAAAATCTCATGGCCTCAACTTTCAAACCAATAATGCCCTTCCAACAGTTCCCCAAAGTCTTAATTCAGTATTAACCCAAAAGTCAGAGTTCAAATTCTCATCTGAGACAAAGCAAGTCCTTTCTGCCCATGATCCTGTAAAATCAAAAGCAAGTTAATTACTTCCTAGATACAATGGGAGTTCAAGCATTACGTAAATAAACCCATTCTAAATGGGAGAAATTGGCCAAAACAAGTCCAAAATCCAACAGGGCAGAAATTAAACCTTAAACTTCCAAAATGAGCTCCTCTGATTCAATTTCTCACATTCAGGGCACACTGATGCAAGAAGTGAGCTACCATGGGCTTGGGCAGCTCTACGCCTGTGGCTTTGCAGGGAATAGCAGCCCTCCCGGCCTCTTTCATGGGCTGGAATTGAGTGTCTGTGACTTTTTCCAGCACACAGTGCAAACTGTCAGTGGATCTACCATTCTAGGGTCTGAAGCATGGTGGCCCTCATCTCACAGCTCCACTAGGCAGTACACTAGTGGGGACTCTGTGTGGGAGTTCCAACCCCACATTTCCCATCTGCACTGCCCTAGCAGAGGTTCTCTATGAAGGCTATGCCCCTCAACAAACTTCTGTCTGGACATGCAGGTATTTCCATACATCCTCTGAAATCTAGGTGGAGGTTCCCCAACCTCAATTCTTCTGTGCACCCTCAGGATCAACACCACATGAAAGCTGACAAGTCTTGGGGCCTGCACCCTTTGAAGCAATGGCCTGAGCTGTATCTTGGCCCCATCTTAAAAAGTCCAGCTGGAATGCAGGACACCAAGTCCCAGGACTGCAAAAAGCAGCAAGGCCCTCAGCTCGGCCCATGAAACCAGTTTTTTTCTCCTAGGCTTCTTGGCCTGTGACGGGTGGGGCTGCTGTGAAGACCTCTGACATATCCTGGAGATATTTTCCCCATTTTCTTGGTGATTAACATTTTGCTCCTCATTACTTATGCAAAGTTCTGTGGTGAGCTTGAATTTCTCCTCAGAAAATGAGGTTTTCTTTTCTATTGCATCATCAGGCTGCAAATTTTCCAAAGTTTCATGCTCTGCTTTCTTTTCAAACATAAGTTTCAATTCCAAACCATATCTTTGTGAATGCATAAAACTGAATCACTTCTAAAAGAACCCACATTACCTCTTGAATGCTTTGTTGCCTAGAAATTTCTTCTGTAAATCATCTCTCTCAAGTTCAAAGTTCCACAGATCTCCAGGGCTGGGGCAAAATGCCACCAGTCCCTTTGCTAAAGCATAGCAAGAGTGACCTTTACCACAGTTCCCAACAAGCTCCTCATCTCCATTTGAGACCACCTCAACGTGGTCTTCATTTTCCATATCACTATCAAAATTTTGGTCAAAGCCATTCAACAAGTGTCTACGAAGTTCCAAACTTTCCCACATTTTTCTGTCTTATTCTGAGCCCTCCAAACTGTTCCAACCTCTGCCTGTTACCCAATTCCAAAGTCACTTCCACATTTTCAGGTATCTTTATATCAGCACCCAACTCCTGGTACCAATTAACTACATTAGTACATTCTCAGCCTGCTATGAAGAACTGCCTGAGGCTGAGTAATTTATTTAAAACGGAAGTTTAATTGACTCCCAGTTCCCCATAGATGGGAAAGCCTCATGAAACTTACAGTCATAGCAGAAGGCGCTTCTTCACAGGGTGGCTGGAGAGAGAATGAGATGCTTATAAAACCATCAAATCTCATGAGAATTGACTCACTATCATGAGAACAGCATGGGGAAACTGTCCCCATGATTCAATTACCTTCACCTGTTCCCACCCTTGACATGTGGGGATTATGGGGATTATAATCAAGTTGATTTGGGCAGAGACACAGAGCCAAACCATATCAGCCCCCTTGGGGGCTTCTGAAAATCTTAAAAGAAGTTTAAGAATTTTTTCTCTCTTTTCTCACTGATTCTGTTATGTGGTACATTCTCCTTCCTCACTGTCTCACATAAGTAGAAAGATGCAGTAGAAGGTAGAAGCAATGGTTGGAGCATCCAGTCCTGCTCCTAGCTGGACATGATATTTTAGGGTGCTACTCTGTCTCCCATGAGCTCTGGTTTTCCATCTATTAAATGAGGACATTGGGTTGTGTGATCCTGCTATCTCTTCCTATTCTTTAGTGCTGTGACATTTTTTAAGCACTACTTTCTCGGAGCCTCATTTTTCTTATCTATAAAAATGGGAAGAATGCCTACCTCATAAGGTGACTTGAAGGATTAGAAGATAGTAATCAAGTATTTCTTCCTACAAAGTCTATTTTGTTCCTGAATTTAGTTAGCAAGAATTCACAGAGCAAGTTGAGATAAAGAGTATAAAACTGTTTGAATCTATTTGAGTTCAATATTTTATATAGCAAGTGAATTTTGGGTAGTAAGTATTCATTAAATGTTTTCAGTTCCTAGATATCTATGAAAGCAGCTTACATATAAGGCAACCTTCACTAAAGATTTACTCTTGTTTCCTTGACCCTGAGGCTAAAGACAACCTTGTTCAGCTTTGCAGCCCTGGCATCTAGCATAGTACCTAACAGTCAGGAGGTGCCCAGTGGATATTTGTGGCTTTCAGGAAAGTAATGAGACCCTGCTAAGCCTTTTCTATAAAATATTCAATAATATCTATCCCCAATTGAGCTATCGTAAAGAATGGTCAAAAGATCAAATTCAAAAAAGGTAAAATCACAACTCTCATACAGATATAAAATGAACAGACGTTAAAGACTTTTTATAGCTCATTTATCAATGAGAGAACCACACAGTATTATAGCCACTTCAAAGGAAAATCCGAAATAAAGACACAAGCATAAATGAGAAATATTGAAATAGATATGTTAATGCAAGCAAAACTAGCTTCTTCCACAGTGGAGAAGGAAGTCAAATGAACCACACTATTGAACAGAAAAAAATTTCTACAGAGAAAAATTATTTTGCATTTCTAGCAGTTATTTACAATTTGCAGAGTTGTAAATTCTGTAGACTTCTTCCATAGAATCACCTTCTGATAAGCAGAAGGGTGTACTAAATATAATATATAGTTTTCCACCGATGCATCAATTTTTCCCTAGTGAATAAATTAGATAATGCATGGAAATTGCTTAACTGGTACCTAGCTTATAGAGGATCTCCAATAGACGGGTACTTTATTAAGTTTTAACAATGGCATATGACAGTGGTAGATTAAGTGTCTTCTAGGTATTTCATCAATTGAACAAGAATTGGACAATTACTTATTCTACGTTCCAACTTTGATCTTCATTCTCCCATGTAATTCAGGACTTTTTTCTTTCTTTTTCTTTCTCTCTCTCTCTCCTCTACCCTACCCCATCTCTTTTTAATTAGTTCTACTATGTTTTCTTACTATGTACCAGGAAGGATCTGCAAATTGCTGAATATGTTAAGATACTTCCCTCTAAACTTATTATCCTAAATATTCCTAGACACATTATCCTAAATATTCCTGTAATAAAACAGAATGACATTGATCAAAACCAAGTCTGATAAAAAAATTTACAAAGCTTGTTTATTCATAAACTTGTGGCAAGGGGATACTTCTGCTATATCTTTCATTTAAGCAAAGTTTCCGAAGTGTTGGGAAGGGGAGTACATGTTAGGATATAAAATGAGAAAACAATCAGACTTACCTGATTGGCAAATGTTCTATTAAGATGGGATTTTGGAAACTAGAGAGGCTTTCTAAATGGTATATTTTACAAGTATTGGTTGGCTGCAAGGGGGCACTTGTGCAGTTTGGGGATGTTTCAAATGAGAGAAGTTTAATGTAGGGGGCAGAGGGTTTTCTGTAGCTGACTATTTTCGGGAACAAGAGGGTATTAATGGGTGGTTTGTCATATCATAATGAATCTTATGGGCTGGTCAAAGAGAACTACCATGGCTGACAGTTTCTTAATAAAAATTAGTTAATATAAGAGAGTGTTAAATTAAATAAGTAATATAGTTTAGATGCACAGGAAGTTATTTTTGTTAAATTTAGTTAAAAGAGTACTGTAAATTCTAAATAGATGTGCAATTTCAGGCCAAAACAAATGTAATGGAGAAAAAAATTATGTGATGCCAAATAACAAAATTCCAACAATTTGGGTTTGACAATCTAATTGACTTTTATTAATTATTCATGAATTGAGCAGCATCTTATCTATAAAAATAGGAATGCACTTCATTGGATATAGCCGAACAGTCAGTTTTTGAAAGGTAGCTTGAGCAGAAACAAGTAAACAGCATATACATAAAAGCAGATTGGTTAACGTCAGGTTACTTTCCTTGTTAGGCAAGTTGAAGTAGAGGAGACTTCCTTATCATGCTGGGTCAGGATGACTGGCCCTTTTTCAGATGGTTTATGTGATTCTCTTGTTATTTTGGGAAAAAAAAAAAAGCACTGTTTGGAGATTTTCCTGTTTTTTGCATGACACTTAACATGAGTGGCTCCATTTTCCTTTGGTCTACTGGGGCCTATTGCAGGAATTTAGTCCAAAACAACAGCCTTCTACAAATTTTATTTAATAGTTGTTAAGGTGTTTCATCATAATTATGATATATTGTGACAGGAAATTCATTATCTAGTTTCTTTTTGGAATTCTTCATTAGCCTAGTGCCAAAATAACTCTTTTCATTTGTCTTAGGCCAGATTCAACACAAAAAATATTTTGATATTAATTATTTAAACAAAACAAAGCAATAATCAATGGTCTTCCCCACCATCTGACTAAAACAAGAGAATATTGTATTCAGTTTAAATGGACTTGTCATCTAACTTCCCCTATTTATAAGTCTTTGCTTTACAATTTGTTGCGGGAAGTCAAGGACCCCGAATGGAGGGACTGGGCCGTGGCAGAGGAAAATAAATTGTGAAGATTTCATTTTAATGTGGACATATATCAGTTCCTAAATAATACTTTTATAATTTATTATATCTGTCTTTACTTCAATCTCTGAACATAAATTGTGAAGATTTCATTTTAATATGGACATTTATCAGTTCCCAAAATTAATACTTTTATAATTTCTTATGCCTGTCTTTACTTTAATCTCTTAATCCTGTTATCTTCATAAGCTGAGAATGTACATCACCTCAGGACCACTATTGTGTTAACTGTACAAATTGATTGTAAAACATGTGTGTTTGAACAATATGAAATCAGTGCACCTTGAAAAAGAACAGAAAAACAGTGATTTTCAGGGAACAAGGGGAGACAACCATAAGGTCTGACTGGCTGTGGGGTCGGGCAGAATAGAGCCATATTTCTCTTCTTGCTGAGAACCTATACATGGACATGCAAGTGGGGAAGATATCGCTAAATTCTTTCCCTAGCAAGGAATATTAATAATTAAGACCCTGGGAAAGGAATGCATTCCTGTGGGGAGGTCTATAAATGGCCACTCTGGGAGTGTCTGTCTTATGTGTTTGAGATAAGGACTGAAATATACCCTGGTCTCCTACAGTACCCTCAGGCTTATTAGGGCTGGGAAAAAATCCTGCCCTGGTAAATTTGAGGTCATACCGGTTCTCTGCTCTTGAACCCTCTTTTCTGTTTTTTAAGATGTTTATCAAGACAATAAGCTGAACATAGACCCTTATCAGTAGTTCTGTTTTGCCTTTTGTCCTGTTTCCTCAGAAGCGTATGATCTTTGTTCTCCTTTTTGCCCTGTGAAGCATGTGATCTTTGTGACCTACTCCCCATTCATACACACCCTCCCCTTTGGAAACTCTTAATAAAAACCTGCTGGTTTTGCAGCTCAGGTAGGCATCACGGTCCTACCAATATAGGATGTCACCCCCAAAGGCCCAGCTGTAAAATTCCTCTCTTTGTACTCTTTTTCTTTATTTCTCAGCCGGCCGACACTTATGGAAAATAGAAAGAAACTACGTCGAAATATTGAGGGAAGGTTCTCCTGATAACACTTTGAAATATGAGGCTAACAAAAGCATCTGCTAGACAGTGTGGATAGTAAGGTCTTAAGAAATATTACTGTGCTGATTGAATAAAATAATATATGTAAATGCAACTCACATAGCCCCAGGCCCATGGTAATGTCTCAGATGTTAAATTCCTTTCCACCTTCTTACGGCATGCAGTAACAAGCAAATTTTAATCAAAACTATTATATTGAGTCTCTAATCAATAAACTTTTATTTAGCCTTTACCAGCCACCTGGAGATCTACTACTAGGTGTAATTGTATTTACAAAATGATCATAACATTTGATATAGTTTTTAAAAGAGAAAATATTTTTCCCATTACTTTCTATCATACAAAAAATAAAAATGGTGTGTGTGTGTGTGCGTGTGTGTGTTTAGTGTGAGCTCTAGGTGTTAAAATCTACCAACATTTATTGACCATTAAATAATACTAATTATATCTTTTTATTCTATTTTATGTAGGAGTTACTGGAAAAGCAAGAATAACTTATGCGGATTAACAATATGGAAACATCCTGAAACTACTTTGGAATCGCCATAAATTAAGTGGGTTCAAGTTTTGCAAACAGAGAAACGGGTCCATGAACAATTTGCTACAGGTAAGTGAGAGGTATAATTTCCTCCATTAGAATCCTTCAAAGATTCATTGACTATGAGGTTGTTAATTACATTTCAGACAATTATAATTCTCCTTTGCTACAGCTAACAGCTTCTTTTCCCTCCCGAATGTACACATGTGGATGCCGGCATATGGCTAAATGTCTGGCCATTTCATCTTGTTAATTTGGGCTTCAGTCAGTTACAAAAGGAGAAAGGAGAGGGAAAAAGTTGCCACCTCATAAAACTTTTACCAGTAGTGATTTATGCAGAAGGGCGGGAGTCAAACTGTTTCTCGAACAGATGTTTCTGAGCACGACCCCAGGAGTTGAGAGAGTGGCAGATTGTCCTGCTTGGGGTTCAGAAAGAAACAGGCAGACAAATGGTGATGTCCCGGCTCCTTTTCTTTGTAACTGGGGTAGTGGTTCAATCGTTGATATGGAACGAAGTGTTTGGGAATAGTAGCTGGCTTTCGATTCTCTCTTTGAAAACCTGGGGAGATTGGAAAGCTTGATGTGGTCACAGCATGAAAATATTTTCTGTTGGGCTATTGGGAAAGTTGTACTTGTCTGAATGAACCAGTGGGGAAGGATGAAAGTATAAGTGACTCAAAACAAGTGGCAGTTTGTAAGCTGGAGGATTGGGTTGTGGCATCCTCTGTAGTTAATAATTGTTATACCATCAAGAGTCAAGGGGACTCACACCTATAAATGGAAAGCATCAGCTCTGCAAAATTGAAACAATCTCTTCTTTCATCTGTGGGGATTCACTCTGTTAAGGGGAAAAAAAGATCAAATTATAGTGACATTAAGCACATTGTAGAGGAGAAGTTTGTACTTTCCCTTTTACTGGCAAATACTGGAATTATTTGTGATGCTTTAAGGCGTAAGTAAAATGGTATAAGTGGACTGGAAATGAAGGTAGAAGGTTTGCTCATGCATTTTCCTATTAATATTTAGCTCTCTCTCAGTTGCATTTATAAAAGCTATCTGTCCTGCATTCATAATTCATGATCCTCCCAGAAGATAACCTTTTCTTTCATCAACTCCATCACATTATGTAGATTAAGCTGAATGGAAGATGTGTTAATCTATCTTCAGGGGTATCACTTTGTTTGGAGAGTCACATAAGAACCTAGCTATGGAGGTGTTTGCAAGTGTGAACTGCTCTGTAAAGATGAGGCAGCAATGGTAAGGTAAACATAAGGTACCAACCACTGAAGATAAATATCAACCAACAAGAGAGAGAAGACTTGAATCTTTCTTTTTAAAAGCATATGTAATTGTCTTTTTTCCTTGTCGTAAAACTTAATATTTCTATTTATACACGGGGAAGGATGTATCCTTAGGCTCTTTTGTTTATTGAGAAGAAAGACTCATTTAGGTGACCCATGTAAAAAGGTAATTTTTCTGGCAACATGTGTGGGCTGGAACTGAAACCAAAATAAGAAGCAAGAATAAAAAAGAAAGGCAGTTCTAGAAGCTTCTTATATGCTTGTGTCATTCTTATGAGCAACAGGGACTTTAAACTTTGTGCAACTCTACTTCTCCTTGACTGTCTATTCATATCTGTTCTTTTTTGTTAGATTATTTTTCTTACCCTTTTAATAATTGTTCCTCTTAAAAATTTGCCTTGCATATAGACTATCATGGCCTCTGCAGCTGCTTTCCCTTTAACAGCTTCAGCTCCTGCTGCTAATTACCTGTGTGAATCAGGTTACATTCAGGAAACAGAAACCATACCATTTATTTTAATATGCAGAATTATCAAAGAATAGTTAGCCAGTTATTGGCAAATAATAAAGGCAAAAAAACCACTGAGGAATCATAAGGATAGTAATTACAGGAAGTGGATATCCTGGATGCAGGGACAAAAGTAAGAGTCAGAGATTATTAGAATTTAGAATACTGGAGGAGGGGCTTTGAAGAAAAGAAATACAGGAGTCTTGGGTGAGGGTGTTCCCCGAAAAATAGAGGGACTTTAGAAGCTCAGCAAGGACTACACAGAGCTAAGAATCTTGCCTTTAGGGACTGGCTGCCAGCTGGGACTGTACCCCAGAAGCTCAGATTGGGGTACCCATGGAGCTGGGATGCAGAATTTTGTGGGGGATGGTACTCAGCCAGTGTTACAGCCTGAAAAACTAAAAAGGAATCCACAGGCAAAGCTGGAATCGCATCTCTGAGGAAGGGGTACTAGCCAGCTAGTGCTGTTTTATCATTCACTTTTTTTTTTCTTCTGGAATTGTAGAAAAATGTACAAAACAGAACCAACTGCTTTGCAATGGCTACTGGAACCAACAGGGCAACATTGTCAGAAGCAGGAAGCACTTTCTTCTTCCCTTTCAAGCTTCTATTCTCCCTCTGTATCCCTGTATTGGCAAATAGGGAGCCAGGTGGCAAAGGAAAATATATGCTTTGCACTGACCCAGACCCAGCATCTCAAAGCAAGAGGAGGGTGGACTTGAACTGAGAGATCGTAATTTAATAACAAGCACACAGCCTATTCTGTGTGTGTTTATGTTTGTGTCCGTGTATGTGTGTATGTGTCTTTAAATTTTCAAAAGAGAGAATATGATTGGCTCAATTCACCTGATCGTTGAGATCATAGAATATGACTTAATTAAAATTTGCTGCACTTTTGGTCAAATGCCATTCCTGATTTAGTCAAGTGGCATTGGATTGTGGGTTATGAGAGAATTCTGTAGAAAACACGGCCACTTAGGTAGCAGGGCTATAAACTGAATAGTATTCCTTAAAATCAACTAAGGACATTCATATGATTGCTGTGCAGTACAGATACAAATATGTAAATGTCATATTGCTGATGACTGAATTTTTAATTCAACTTTTTTGTTTTTAAATAATTGTACATTCACATGTAGTTGTAAAAACAAACAAACAAAAAACACAGAGATCCCTAGTGCCTGTTTCCTCTTTATACCCAGTGATAATATCTTGCAAAACTACATAGTACAATAGTATAACCAGAATATTGATATACTACAGTCAAAAAATACAGGCCATTTCTATCACCACAAGGAGCCCTCCTGTTGCTCTTTTCATAGCCACATCCACTTCATTCCTATCTCTAACTTCCCACTTAAACACTGACAACTTCTAAACTGTCCCCTATTTCTGTAACTTTGTCATTACAAGAATGTTATTTAAATGTAATCACACAGTATGTGGCTTATGGGCATTGGCTGTTTTCACTCAGCATAATTCTCTGAAGATTAATCCAGGTCATTAATAGTTCATTTTTTTCTACTGAGTAATATTTCTTGGTAAGGATATACCACAGTTTGTTTAATTATTCACCTGTTGAAGGATGTCTTGGTTGCTTCCAGTTGGGGCTATTACAAAGAAAGTCACTATAGGTATTCATGTACAGACATTTTGTAAATATAAGTTTTTATTTTGAGGGAAAAAATGGCTAAACATGCAATTCCTAGGTACTATGGTAGTTGCATAATTAGTTTTTAAAATTAACTGCTGAAGAGTTTTCCAGATTAACTGTAACTTTTTACATTCCTGTCAGAAATGTACAAGTGATTCACTTTCTCAAAAGCCTTGGTTGCATTTGTTGCTGTCATTATTTTTTATTTTATTTATCCTGATAGGTATGTCACAATAACTCCTTGCAGCTTTAATTTTCACTTTTATAATAACTAATGATGTTTGACATCATTTCATGCACTTATTTGCCATCTGTACATCCTTTTAACCAAAATAATATACAGTTCATGTATTTTATATATATAAAGTTCATATATTTTGCCCATTTTCTAATTGGATTTTTTGGGGTTCTTTCTACAGCTGCATTTTGAGATTTTTAAATATCTTCTGTATATTAAACATTATTAGATAGCTAGTTTGCAAATATTTTCTCTCCATCTGTAGCTTGTCCTCTCATCCTCTTAAGTCTTTTACAGAACAAAAGACTTTAATTTTGATGAAGTCCCATTTATCAGTTTTGCGCTTTACGTCCATGCTATTAGTTTCCAATCTAAGAACTCTTTGCCTAGTTCTAGACTCCAAAGTTTATCTTCTGTTTTTTCCCAAAAGTTTTATAGTTTTATTTATTTATTAGTTATAAGTGCATAATCCATTTTGAATTAATTTTTATAAGGTATGAAACTGAAGTCAAATTTTATTGTATTGTCTATGGCATTTGCTGGATGTCCATTTGCTCTCCTTGATATTAGCATCTAATGACTTTTTTTCCATTTCATTTAAAATCTCCCTGACTGTTAGTGTAATAAGTAGTTTGCAGTTGAAACCTAGACATTTTGGGTATGATATTGTGAGATTCTGGATATTGTATAAACCTTCAGTTTTGGTTGGCTTTCTCCAATATTGCTCTAGAAGTGGGAGTAGAATTAATGGCAGTTGGAGGTAGAAGCTCATGTTTCTTCACTTGCCCTTTGCTTATATATGAGTGGACAGGAGCTCTTTATTACTGCTGGCATGGATAGGACTTCCTGCTCCCATTAGACTTCCGTTGATACCTCCCTGGCTGGGAGGAATAGGAATGCCCTGTAACTATTACCCATTTGTTCACCACTACACCATGCTGATGGGGGAAGTGGGGTTGGGTATTGGTGTCATTATTCCAGGATGGTGGTGAAAGTCCTGATTCTCCTCTAAGCCTAGTTGGACACCATCCCAACATATAGGGATGGTAGGGGTAGAAGTTCAGGATCCCTATTTTATCTCCACTGATGATACAAAGGGTGGAGGGTGGCCTGGTTACTACCTGGCAGGGATGAATGTCCTGGCTTCTATGTGATCTTCTTGGACACTACCCTGATGGAAACTGGGGGGACATTGTCATAGCTTGGTGAAGGTAGAAATGTAGAGTATTCATTAGGGCATTGATGGCCTAGGTGAGGATAAGGCCATACATTTTTCTCTTATGTATGGGTGGATGAATGTGTTAATTGCCTCAAGGTTTTCTGTCTTATTAAGTTGCCCTATCCTTGTCCTTTGGCCAGAGAGAGTCAAATGTTGTTTCTCTCTGTGTGCGTGGATATATATGCACCTATTGTCATTTCTGAGTTTCTGATCTCTTCAGCTCCAAATCTGGGATATATGGAGCCAAAACAAAAATCCAGGAACTTACCACCATGTCATTACTTGGATCCAGAGCTGCTTGTATGGTCTTCCTTCTTCACTCTGCTTTTCAAGGTCTTCTGCATTTTTCAAAAAAAACAAAAAACAAAAAACAAAAAACGTCTGGGATTTCTGGCTGCATTTAATGGGATAAATAGGAAGGAAAAAAGGTCTGTTTTATCCTTTTGTAAGTGGAAGACCCTTGGAAGCATTTTTGTAGACATTTTGATGGCTCTATTTTGATGTCTAAAATGTTAGCATAATAATCAAGGTGGAACTATGAATTTACAAAAAGAAAAAAGAAAAAATCTCTACTAAGTTTATTTCCTGGCAGGGTAGGATTACATGCAAAACCATCTTAAAGAGATAATTGCCTTAGATAGTAGGAGCTTGCAAATAATTGTTGAATGAAAGAATAATTATTAAATGAATTCATTTATCAAATTGGTCTATGTGTTAAATATTCTAGGTACTGAGGGGACCATAAATATGTATGATACAGAAATAATTACCAAGTAATACAGGGCCATTAACAGTGATAAAATAGAAAGATCAACATAACTATAACATACAAGGTAAAAAGTTGTATTTCATCTCTCAGAGCAAGGCAGTGTCTTGTTCATCTTTGTCTGCTGCTAGTGCCTAATGTAGTACATTAGTCATCACACATGGCTTGCTATGGGAGTTAATAGAGGGAGAGAGATCACATTGAGCTGATGGGAAGTAATCTGTTTTATGTCTTACAAAACTTCTACAGAAGAGGAATTCTTTAACACTTCTAGATACAATATGTTCACATTTCATAGTTCTTTATTCTTTATCAAGTTAGAGAATTATTTCTGTAAAATCCTATCTCTACAGATGAACTCAAGTGATTACTGTTCTTGTTTTGGTAGCCACAGAAGAAAGACAAACATCATTCTTTACACATATACTTGCATGTATTTTAAATTAAATGCCTTAAATCTTGCACTGTCTTGCCCCAATTGTCAACTGCAATAGCCTCATATTCTACCACGGAGAGAGACTGGTAGTCTTTGGGTGAAAGGTCAGTCCCACCCACCCATCACACACAAGCAAAAACAAAATTATTACAATGAGTTAAAAAAAAAAAAAAGCAACCTGTGGTGACAAGATTTAACATGGCTGTCCTTGAAAAATGAGCATTAATTTTAACCTGATAAATTAAGAAAGGGCTCTGAATTTTGTCAATTTATTATAAAGTCTATGAAGCTGGGGACTCACATAAACAATGACTTTCCACGTACCTTAGGAAATAACTATTCACAAATAGAAAAACGCCTTGACAGAAAGGCAGAGACACAGCTAACAAACTCTCCAGCACTTCACTCTTGGACCAGGGATGCCAGAGGCAAACCAGCAAGAACCCTGATGGAGAGCAAGCAATAATGCTGATGCTACAAACCCTGATGGAGCAAAACTAAGCCATGTTTCATGCAAGGCAAGGGGATTGCTGAGAAAGCAGGAGAGGTCTCTGCTCATAACAGGCAGAGAAAAAAAGACCTCTTTCTGACCTACATTATAAACTCTTAGAGAGCATCAGCTTTGACTTTGTATATTTAATAAGGCAATGTATGCTTAGGGGGCTTCCTAAATAGTGAATATTTACAAGACTAATAATAATAATAATAGTAAAATTCTGATTTTCATTCTGTTGGTTTGCTCTTTAACTGAAAAGCTTTTCATGAGTGCCTAGAGCTATAAAATAAGTAGAAAGAGTGGGGTTTGAAGAAGGATGATTTTTCCTTTATACTTAAATTTATATTCACAAACAGTTTTCAGTGAAAAATGAGAATAACAATAGCACATTAAAATAGGTCGAATATGTTTATTCTTGTACACTTTATTTTATAGAAATTCACTTTGATAGTTTCTTATATAGAAAATTAGGCTTAGAACTCTAAACTTAAAACCCCAGCATTTGGAATATTATGGAAGTAATTTTATCTGCCTTAAACTTTGTAGTTGCCACAAATGGAAATATTCAGAGTGCTATATAGTACTCAATATAAACAATAGTCTATATTAACAGAAAATTATCCTATTATGTGGGCTGCAAGATGCACAAAATTTGTTAGATTTTTACAATTTGTCATATATTCTTATGATGTATTTTTGAATCTAATGTTATTCTATTCAGAATTAAAATATCATTAAAAAAATATAGGTATATGAAACAAAATAACTATTATTATTAGAAACTTAGAAATAATAACAAAAATAACAATTTTTTGGTTAGGAAGAGAGATTCCTATTGTTAAAACCTATTTAAAATATTATGGGATTGTTTTGTCCTTTTTTTTAAGAAAAAAACATAGAATAAGTATAGTTTATATTTGTTTCTCTAGGTAATTGAAAAGCTTCACTCCTTGAAGAAAAAAAATTACATCTCTTTAAAAAGGACCTAACATGATAGAGACAATAGTTCATGAGAAAATACAAATCTAAAAATTTGTATTTCCGAATATTTCTTCCCTCAATGCAGTAAAACAAAATAGGATAGAAATAAAAGGACTTGTGTGAGTTAGTTCGAAGGTAAAAAGCCCATGAGAAATATCTTAACAAAATATTTATTTAATTTTCAAAGCAAAGCTAGAAATATAAAAGCTAATAAAATATTGAAAGTATTAAAAATACATGTAAAAGAGCGGCAGCCATTATTTACTGCCATCATCCTGAATGTGATTTCACAGTTTTTCTGACTGTGTGATATACGATTTAGTCAGCTACCTTCGCATGACCAAGTTAAGGTCTGAGAAGTGATAGGTAACCAACTGAGAGTATATAATCAGAGTGATTGCATCTTCTTGACACATTCTAACTTATCAAACATAATTTCAGAAGTTTCCAGGTGAATCTGAAGAACCTTTTGGAAAAAAAAAAATCAGTCTATGTGAAGGTTCCAATCCTGCTTAATCCACTAGGTGAAACAATCGTAATATTGGTAGTGCCATCAGTTTCTCCTCACTTTTTCTTATCCAGTGACAAATATGCTCAAAAATCACAGGAATTCGTTATGCTTGATTTCTTAGATTTTACATCTTTAAGCTCCATTTTCATGTTGCAAATACAAGGAAATACCACTGCAGTAAAGCAAAATGTTTCACAGAACACATTTACTGTTCAAGAAACCACACCATAAAGCAGAAATTTTAAGGCAGTAAAACAATTTGAAACAAACATTCTATTCAACCAAATGGTATGCATCTATTACAGAAAGCTACTCCTAAATTGAATGCCTTGCACAAAGAAGGCACAGCAATAACAAATTGTCGAGCAAAAGGGTGTTTATTTCATACACTTGAAAATGACAAGGTAGAACCAATGGTGTACTGAAAAATCAGCTCTCTGAGAACAAATGTGGCTCTAATTTGTGATATGTGTAATATTTGCATGTTTCTGTGGTGTGACTACTGCCCCTGTAGCCATTTCACCCACCAATGTGATGTCACTGAAGACTGAGCTGGGAAGAGAAGTGTAGAATATTCTATCACAGGCTGGTGCAGGCCAGTACAAGGGGGGCTTCAGTATTCTACTGGCAAAACTCTGACTTGCCTTCGTTGGATTTGTCAAAAGAAAATTATACCACATGATATTATATTTGCTAATTAGCTGAATTGATTTTGATGGAACCTAGAAGTGTTTTTGTTTTTCTTTTTGTTTTTTCTCAACAACTATAACAAAGTGTTCCTTTTGGGGGGTAGGATATCTGCAAGATGAAAAGTTGTAAGAATTCCTCCCTAGGAATTCTAATGCTTTTGATAGGAACTAAAAACCAAGGAAGGCCTTGAGGATTTCCTGAAGTTGAAAAAGAAATCTCTTTAACAAAGGGCCACCAACTTCGGAGCCTCGGAGCTGTTAAGCCTGCCTTGAAGAATCCATATTCTTGGCCACTACAAGCTCAAAAATTGAATAGGGAAGCCCTAGGCAAGGCACTCTTATAGCAACATCGTATATTAAGTCTTATAATTTATAAAATCCTTCCAATTCCCCATGATGTTAAACTACTTCTGAAGTCAAGAAATGTAATGCATCACATAATTTTTCAGAAAAGAAAAAAAAAACTTGACCAATGGAAAAAACCATTCATTATAGACCTTCTATGGATTAGACCCTGAGCTAGACATTGTCACATGTATTATTTTATATATTTTAATTAATTCATATGCCTTCATTCTTTGTGGAAAAAAAGTAGAATTTCCTCCATTTAACTAAGATTGAATATGGCATCCCACAGGTTATTAAATATATTTTAATAACAACAATAGCAATCACCATCTTCTTCATGAATATTATGTCCTAGGCATTTTCACGTTTGTCATTTTAGGTGACATCTTAAAATTATTTCTATTTTACAGATGAGGCAAATCAGACTATGACTAAGCGAGACTTATGCAGAAGGTCAAGAGCCAATGAATTACAGAGGAAGAAATGGAACACGAGTCAGTAATTCTCCAGATATATGCATTGCTTAGCATGTGTTGATTAATTCAGTATTCCATTGTTTATGTGGAATAAACATTCCACAAATGTTTATTGAGCACTCCCATGAGTCAGACACTATTCTTGGCTTTGGAGATATAGCTGAGTACAACACAAATATAAATATCAACCCTCACATACCCATATTTTAGTGGACAGAGACAGTCAATAAGCAAAAAAGTAAAACAAAATAATTTTAAGTAAATATGTTATGTTGAATAGGGGATACATTCTACAGAATAATATGAAGTATGTAAGGAACAGATAGTGCTTTCACGGGAGCACATTGCAATTTTAAATTACAGTTAGGGAAGGAATCATTATGAAGCTGAGAAAGCTAGGAAGGAGGTGAGAAGCCGAGGCATGCAAACATAGGAGAAAATCTTTTCCAGTAGATGAAGCAAGTGGAGAGGCCCTGAGGTGGAAGCATGATTTATGCATTTGAGGAACACAAAGGACTATAAATTAGCCAGTGCTAGAATTAAGGAGTGAAGTCCTGGAGGCAGGAAGGACTGGAATAGGGTGCTAGATCTCCCTAGCTTCTGTGATGAGTATAGACTGAAGGGAGATGAGAGTGGAAGGGAGAACAATTTGCAGACTATTGCTCTAATCCACGTGGAAGATGATAATTTCTTGGACCATGGTGGTAGAGGTGAAAGTGGTAAGAATTGGTTGGATTTTATATATTTTTTGAGTATATTTAATTTGTGGGATGATTAAAAACAGGATATAAGAAAGAGATTAAGAAGAATTCCAACATGTTTGGTCTGAGTAAATGGAAGCTTTGAAATCCCATTTACTGAGGTAGAGAGATCTAAGGAACGAGAGATTTGGGGTGAAAGATAAGGAGGTGGTTGTTAACTGTAGTAAGTTTAAGATGAAGAAGATGCAAAAATAAATAATATCTACCTCAAAGGATAATTAAAAGTTTGGGCTGGGCGCAGTGGTTCACGCCTGTAATCCCAGCACTTTGAGAGGCCAAGGCGGGCAGATCATGATGTCAGAAGATCGAGACCATCCTGGCTAACATGGTGAAACCCCCATCTCTACTAAAAATATAAAAAATTAGCCAGGTGTGGTGGTGGGTGCCTGTAGTGCCAGCTACTCAGGAGGCTGAGGCAGGGGAATGGCATGAACCCGGGAGGCGGAGCTTGTAGTGAGCCGAGATCTCACCACTGCATTCCAGTCTAGGAGACAGAGAGAGACTCCATCTCAAAAAAAAAAAAAAAAGGTTTGAACAAGGTAGTCTATATGAAAGCACTCTATAAATATTGGTTACCTGTTTTCATTCTGTACTTAGTCACTTGATCTAATCCTCCAGAACGAAATTTAGAGATTGCCTGCCGTAGAATTGATGGACTTTGAAACCTGTAGGCAGCTTATTTCATATACAGAGAAGGGGATAGTTTTATTGTTGTTGTTGTTGTTTTTAATTAGCTTAAAATGTTAGAAGAAACAGATGTGTGGTAGAGTTGCCCAAGAGAGAAGAAAGCATCAATAGAAATCGAGAAGATGGTATAAAACTTGGTTTTACCAAAAGGCACTTTTAAATGTTCATAGAGTTAGAACAGAAACTGAAGAATCTGAGTGCCTGGAAGAGTAATTAACCTGGGAGATGAGCCTTACTGCTCTGGGGGCCCAGATGCTAAAATCAGTTGCAGGATTAAGGAGGGAATGATCCTCCTACCACAGATGCCAGTGCAATGTTGTCAACTGAAGATCTTGAAGGACCATCAGAGGAAGATGACTGTGCCTCAGACCAGCATTCTCAGGGTGCTCATTGCCAAGGGAGACAGTAGCATAGCACCTTGCCAAAGAAGACAGAGTGAGTGAACATTTCCTAAGCAATGTGAGATGGGACTGAGATTCCCAGAAATAACTGTGGACAATTTTCATGAATAAAATGAATCTTTGTCTCTGAGTGGGTTAGGAAGGATCTCATCTGGCCAGTCATGAGATCTCATTTCCACTGCCTAGTTGAAGATGCCACGGGTTATCCCTGTTACATGTTATATACCATAGCCACCTCTTCAAGAAAGCCTGGTATACTAGATGGTGACCTGCCCATGTGGAGGCATTTGGGATATTTATGAGAACATTGACAGTTAAAACCTAGTGCCACTTCTCTCTCCTAAGCCTGCTTGTTGTATATCATTTTGAGCCTCTCTTATGGTTTAGGGCTTTAGTTCGTTTTCCTTTACTTTCTGAGATACCATTACCAATGTCTTTGTACTTATATTAACCCTAAGATAGGGTAGTTTTCCCAGCTCAACTTTTACTTGCTCTTCCTGAAAAAGAGGTTTAGATCTCTCACCTGGATCTCCCTTACCCATAAACCATGATCCTTAGGCTGAGTGCCTTAGACTGCTGCCATGCAGTCATCTTCATGTACTCATTTTCCACAATGGGTAGAGATGTATTGGCAGCTAGCCACTGAGGTAGATGTCCAGTGGGAGAAAACCTCCTTGGCTTCATTCACACAACCTAGATGAGCAGAAGGTGTCCAAGGTTGCTCATTGTACTTCACCTGGGGCAGGCCCACCTTAGACCTTAGTTACCCCAATGTCTGTGAGGCTCATGTTTTGCTGCTCATCTGGGCCAAAGCACACCAGGCATGAGATTGTGCCCTCCTTTTTATGCATCTTCTTTTTATTTATTTTGTTCCTTCTTCCTGAATTGTTTTTTTCCCTATTTCTGCCTATAAAATTTAGGCTCTTCTGACCGGGCGTGGTGGTTCACGCCTGTAATCCCAGCACTTTGAGAGGCGGAGGTGGGTGGATCGCGAGGTCAGGAGATTGAGACCATCCTGGCTAACACGGTGAAACCCTGTCACTACTAAAAATACAAAAAAAAAAAAAAAAATTAGCCAGGTGTGGTGGCAGGCACCTGTAGTCCCAGCTACTCAGGAGGCTGAGGCAGGAGAATGGTGTGAACCCAGGAGATGGAGCTTGCAGTGAGCTGAGATCACGCCACTGCATTCCAGTCTGGGAGACAGAGAAAGGCTCCGTCTCAAAAAAAAAAAAAAAAAAAAAATAGGTTCTTCTTCAATTACTGGAGTGAATAGCATCTTTATGTAGCTTTTTCTTCTGATTTTCCCCACTGATTATGAGCATCTTGAGTTGTCACTGCATTTTGGTAGACAGGTCTTGTAGTTTTGTAAACATACTACTATGTATGTGTCTGTCCTATTTGAAGGTGAACTCCTTTAGTGAGGCTTCAACAATAAGCATTACTTAGCTCTCCAAAGCCTGAGGATCTCTAGAATGGCTGAGAAATTTAATGAGGCCTATAGGCCAGGACCTTGGGATGTATCTGGAAAAGCTTAAGAAAAATCTTCCTGTAGACAACTGGCTTAATTGTAATTGAGATTTAAATTCATTTCAGTAACACACACCCACTTGGAGTACTGGAGGTCAAGGCTGAGAATTCTATCATGGATGACCTGGGTGAAATTGGCATAAGAAAGGCCTGGTAAATATTACCTGGCTGTTAAAGTTATTGATTTCCTTTGTTATTTTGCCTAGAGGGATGCGAGTGTTGGGAATCTTTTCGTAAGACTGCCTTAGGCTATGAGGAAAAGTCTGTAAGTCAAAAAGTAAACATGTTAACATGTTTTGTAATTAGCCATGGACCCTGTTTTTTTGTTGTTGTTTGTTTTGTTTTGTTTTGTTTTAATTTCCTAAACGGAGATCAGGTAAATCTTAATAAAGGTAATCTAAGTTTTTGCTAGCCAAATATGTAAAAATAAGCCATTTCTTTTTTTCTTTCTTTTTTATTTTTTTACACACAGTGTCTTGCTCTGTTGCCCAGTCAGGAGAACAATGGCGCTATCATAGCTTATTGTAATTTTAAATCCCTGGACTCAAGCAACAACCCCCACCACCCGCCTCAGCTTCCAAAGTAGCTGAGACTACAGGCATGCACCACTGTGTCTGGCTAATTTTTTTTTTTTCTTATTTTTTGAAGAAATAAGTCGCACTATGTTTCCCATGCTGATCTCTAACTCTCGGGCTCAAGGGATCTTCCTGCCTTGAACTTCCAAAGTGTTAGGATTACAGGTGTGAGCCACTGTCCCCAGCCAAGCATTTATTTCTAAAGTAAATTATGTCTAAATGTTAGTACGAACCTCTTAGTTGTAGTCGTCAGACTTATCAGAAAGTAGCATTTTACTGCACATGTGTGGCGCTTGCTAGTAAAATTCAAATATTTGATTCTGGTAGTTTTTTGTAGATCATTTGAGGAAATAATGTTTATTTAATGAAATCTGTAAACCCTAAAACCAACTTCCTTTCATCTGTAACAAACTTAAAGATTATTTGACATATATATCATATGTGTGTGTGTGTGTGTATATATATATATATAAAATGAGATTACAATATCTTTAACTGTGAAAAGCCAAGCTTCTTTAAGCATACTAGCATAAACACCAATTTGTGATCTTAGTTTGGAGCCTAAGAATTAGGAATCATTATTGAAAGAACCACTTAGTTTATACTGTTTTCCTACAGTTTTCCATCCTTTATTAGTCAGTCTTTTATGCTGAAATATTTAACCTCACACTAACACTTCCATTGATCCTTAAATAAAAAGAAAAACAACCCTGGAAGCTAATTGTGAGAAATACATCTTCCAAATGTGACTATGACCTGTCAATATACCCTGCCCACTATTTTATGCATAACATAAGGGAAGGATGTACATTTACAAGTGTCATTGTTTATCAAACTTTTTACCCATTTTATTTAGTCTATAAGTTTTCAATTCGGGAATTCATTTTTATATATATGTATTTCATTTTTATAATTTCATTGATTTTTTGCCTACAAAGTACATAAAATACAAATCAAACATTATAAAGTATAAATATAAAAATAAAATTTGTCTATAACTCAATTTCCCTAAAATAATGTATATTATTGGACTATTTCTGTTAGATATTCTCATTCCCATTTTGTAGCAGAGGTAACTGGAACTTAGAAATATAACTTGGGGCTCGGCACGGTGGCTCACCTCTGCAATCCCAGCACTTTGGGAGGCTGAGGTGGATGGGATCACCTAAGGTCAGGAGTTCGAGACCAGACTGGCCAACATGGTGAAACCCTGTCTCTACTAAAAATACAAAAATTAGCCAGGCGTGGCGCTGGGCCCCTATAATCCCAGCTACTAGGGAGGCTGAGACAGGAGAATCATTTGAACCCAGGAGGAGCAGGTTGCAGTGAGCCGAGATCACATGACTATACTCCGGCCTGGGCAATAGAGTGAGACTCTGTCCTCCCCTCCACCAAAAAAAAATAACTAACTAACTAACTAAATAAATAAATAAATATAACTTGACTGAGCTAAGATTTAAATCAAGGCCTGTTATTGCAAAGCCCATGTCAGGTGTGTGTGTGTGTGTGTGTGTGTGTGTGTGTGTACATATATATTTCTATTTCTTCATATTCTGTGAACAAAGATGACTTCTCTCTTTGAACTTGATAGTGTTCTATGGACCCTCCCTGAACCAGTATTCATTTGTTGAGCCACATATTTATACTACCACTTATTAAATAATAAGTGTTTGTAAAACTTAGAAAAAGAAAGGATGTAGGAAGAGGAAAAAGGACATAAAATGGTTAAGAAAAAGCCCCAAAGTAGCCTTGGCAAAGATAAAGGGATTGCATTTTAATTAGGGAAGAAGGAGTTGAGTTTGGATTAAAACAAATTCCCATTCTAAAGTCTGTGCTTTTATCTGCTGCACAACATTTGTTACCTTTGATGAGCTTGTTTATTTGATGTTTCCCTGAAGGTTTTTAATTGCTAAAGTATCTTCATTGCTCAGACCCTCCAGAACCACCACCCACAGTAGAGAGAAACCAACCAGCACTTACTCACTGAGTGCCACATACTGTCTTGGTCATTGGATTCAAAGATAAACAAGATGAAACACCTGACTTTGTGATGCCTGAGTCCGGTAATGGGAAGCCCTCCATGCCACTTCTCTGTGAGGTTTTGCAAGAGCTCCCTAAGATTACATAAGTGTTATAGTTTCTCTGTACAGTATTTAAAGCTACATTTAAAATGCAGAGTGTCTTCTCATCTATGTCCCCACTTTCTTGTTTCATTTTTGAATTGCTTTCATCTTCGTTCTACACAGCTTGAGTTAATTCTGGTATCTCCAAAATACAGATATTCAAAAGCCAATCGAAAGAGAAGCATGGACGGTGTCAGGGAATCACATCATCAGTCTACTTCCTTCTTGAGCCCAGCAACTTTTCAGAAGCTTTGATCGAGTTCCCCGAATTACCATCCTGTTCTCTGAATCTTTCTGCATGTAAGCTTTTTGAGGTGTTCTTTAGGTCAGTTCAAGGATATGTCTCCAGTCCCAAAGATCACACAAAATATTTACTTTTGAGTCTGGGCCAGCTTTTTCAAAACAAATACTGAATTTTGAATTCAGCCTTCAATCCACAGCTGTATTTTTGTTGAACACAATCCAATTAACAAGTATTTTTGAGGGCCATAAGGTGATAGGACCAGGAAAGTAATTCAAATCCGTAGTTCTGAAGTACAGATCTAGCACTGCTACCTACTAAACACATAGCCTTGGCCAAGTCAGGTAGCCTCTCTGAACTGCAGTTTTCCCTTTGATAAAATGGTGGGGGTTCTTTTTGTTTTCTTTTTTGTTGTTGTTTGTTTGTTTGTTTGTTTGTTTTCTTTTTGAGATGGAGTCTCGCTCTGTCACCCAGGCTGGAATGCAGTGGCGCGATCTCGGCTCACTGCAAGCTCCGCCTCCCGGGTTTACGGCATTCTCCTGCCTCAGCCTCCCGAGCAGCTGGGACTACCGGCGCCCGCCACCTCGCCCGGCTAGTTTTTTTGTGTGTTTTTTTTTTTTTTAGTAGAGACGGGGTTTCACCAGGTTAGCCAGGATGGTCTCGATCTCCTGACCTCGTGATCCACCTGTCTCGGCCTCCCAAAGTGCTGGGATTACAGGCTTGAGCCACCGCGCCCGGCCTAAAATGGTGTTAATAATATCTGCTTCAAGTGAATGTCATAACATTAAAGAAATGATATACGGTAAGGATGCTTCATTGACAGTTTTAAGTACTAGTTATGAATTATAATAATTATACTATCAATTGTAATAATATCTGCCAATAAGACCATTACAGAGCTGCTAAAACTCAAATAAATATAGTGGGACAAAGATGCCTTACATGCATGATTTGTAAACAATAGAAGACAAATATGGCCAAATGCTTATATACTAATTAAACTGCTTTGGATCTCAGATAATATTTCCAGAGTGCTATTCCAAGCAACATTGTTTTCTAATTCAACTTTGTCAATGCTATGTTAGTACAGTCTTAACATAATACTCAGGCAACCTATCATGTGTCAGGATGGAGTGAAAAGAAATGAAGAAAAATGGTCCACAAACTTTCTGAAGCCTCCCACATACAAATAATTGGATGAAGTATTAGGGGAAACAGCAACAGAGTCAGAGTTCCCAGGTTAAAGCAATTGCCTGTCCTATTTTGCAGCCATATGTCTGTTACAATATTGAGCTGTCACATATTGAGACTGTCAGTGTGACATCTTCATCAGTTCAAAGTGACTCTGGCCCCAAACATATCTGGCAATTACTGGGGCACCACCCTCACCCTATCCTCCATCTCCCTGGCATCTTAAGAGAATGTGCTTGCCATGCCAGACACATCTCCAGTGTGATTTAACTTTTGTGGGCATCAGCCAACACTCAGCACATATAAAAAACCCAATCAGCTTCATCCCCATTTTTAACTGTGATAAGAGTCCAGAAAAGAGCATCAGATAGGCAGAAGAGATTCCAGCTCATTTCTGAGGGTGAAAGCCAAAAGCGGGTTTCTCTCTACAGTGGAAGTGCACATCAGACATTCAGGAGATGGATTAGGAAAGTAGAAAACTCTCCCACTATTCTGTAAAGGAAGCAGTAAGTTTCTTTCTCTCCTTTTAAAAGGGCTAACTTTGATTTTTTTATATCATTATTTCATACTGAAAAATTACTCACATAAATAAAATTTCTTTTACATTTCTCTGTTTAAGATGCACAGAAACTGTGCCCCAGAGACAATGAGTATATTCACAAGAGGGCTATGAACATATAAAGTACATTTCATATCCTAAAACTCTCTCTGTCTTACAAAGTGAAATCTGTGGGGAGGGGTTGGGCACATTAAGATTACTAATGCCTTGGTCATTATAGCCAGAATTCACTTTAAATTTTGGAAAGCAAGCAACCAAAGTGCTGAACTTGGTTGTGTTTTGGTGAGACTCATAGTTAAAGGATCTGCTGACAATTGAATGATACTGAGATGTTATTATGCAGCATCTCTGCAGTCAGAATCCCAGCTTAACCACTTTTGAGTTGTGTAAACTCAGATAATTTATTTAACCTTTCTGAGACTCAGTATTATGAATTACCAAATAGTGATAATGAGAGAACATGTTTTATATGGCATTTTTCCTATTGTGTAAAGTAACTCAAAATGTGCTGCATAGTATCCTCATTGGCTAGTGGCCAAAGTGGTAGTAGTGGTAGCCTGACAAAAAAAGAAGAAGAAGAAGAAAGCAAGTAATAAAAGCAAGGGACTGTATTAAAGTTCTGCATCTTTACACTATATCTGGTCTTTGTGTATTGTCATACTTTTTCCCACTGTGATTCTTGTACTTGTCCTGTTTTGAATAATGTTCTCGAGATTTTTCTCAAAGATGGTTTCAGTTTTGTTCATGTATAGGAACATTCACAATAAGAACTCATTGGAAAATTCACAAAGTCTACAACTGAGGTTAAAACCATATAATAAAGCCTTGCTTCAAAATAATTATTTTATTTATGATATTAGAGTTTATTTATTTTAGAGATTATTTCTTAGAGATTTAGAGATTAATTATTTATGATATTAGAGATTTTAGTATTGAGAAAACATTTTAGAGAAAACATAATTTGATATCTGAAATATTATCATCAAATATATTAACCACATTTAAAATATGCTCTGTATCTGTATCTATCTGTATGTCCATGTATATTTTAAATATAGATTCTTTGTCTATGTAGAAAGATATATATTTTTTATAAAATAGACTTAAAGGCAAATGATGTCATAATATTAACGTCTACCATTTAAAATGCTGTGAGCAGTGGATGATATGAAATGACAGAGAAGAAATCAGCAAGGTCAATACCATTTCATTTTGCATGTGGATGGGAAATCTACATTCTATCTAGTGATTAAGAACACACAGTGTTCTTAATCAAAACTATGGTGACGCAGGTGAGAGACTTAAGTAACTGTGCATGACTTAGAGTGAATCCATTCTTGTCAGCAGAAAGTGCATTTTCTGAAGCACATGTCCTAGTGTGATTAGCATTCTGTTTATGAAATTTACTTCAACATGTAGAAACATGCTTTAGTTTGGGAAACAAAGACTTAAAATTAGGTAGAGTAAGGGTGAGTTATACCTAGATTTGAGAAAGCTACATTTTAGAAAAAATCCAATTGGACAATTATAATACAATTTTTCAAGGGCATGAGAATCTTGCTCTGTAAACAAATGGTTGTGATGATTACAAAATAGCCCAGTAAGCCTTTTAAAATAATGTTAGCAAGAAAGGGGAATAGCTACCAAAAACAATTTATTTTTAATAGGGTGTATGGTTGATTGCCAATAACAACATTTCAACAAATCGAATATTAGTATCAACAGCCTTAAAACTGATTTTATACTATCTTATAAGAGCCAATTTTTATATTTTTATCTTCTACGCTTCATACAAAATAACAAACATGTTCTAATGGCAACTTGATAAGTAATATATTGTGAATTAGTCAAATGTTTAAGATGAAACTTCAATTTTTGTTTTTTTGTTTGTTTGTTTATATTTTTACCCCAAGAGGCAAATGTTGGTTTAATGAGTAAAATCAAAATAGAATCTTACATCCACAACTGAGAAAATACATGGCTTTCTCCTTCATATTAAGCATAATTATATAAGAAAATCAATCAATGTACTAATTGAATACTTAAATGCTCCAATTCTATCAGACTAGATGAAAACATATCAAATTCTTCCAAGGATTTTTCAACTGTTTATAAGAACTAGATTTATTTTCGTTATTAAAAATCTGGAAAGTGGCAATAGAAGCACATTGACATTGCAAACACTTCTGAAATTGTCAAGTCCATTTCCTGTTGTTTTCTTCGTGGTGTTAGATCTTAAATGTGTTGCCTAAATGTGACCTCAACTCTTTATAATTTACAAAGCACATTCACACACATTGACTAGCAGTACCTCTGAGAGAATGTTGCACATTAGAAAAAAAAATGCTATGATTAAGCTGTTTTGCCCTGGGTCTCATACTCTAAAAGATGATGAATTAGGTTTTAATCTCTGATCATTGGACTCTATATCCTATGATCTTTTTAATATCACATAGTACCTTTTATGTGGTTATAATAAAATTAGTCCTTCATAGAAAATAACTATTTCCCTTTTAAAATCTTACCTTTTCTAGACAGCTATATCCTTTCAAGTGGCATGTCCCTTAGCAGACTTGATGCTCAAATCAACTTAGATAATCTTGAAACCCCAATGTAAGGAAATTACAATTCAGTGGGGGTCCAAATTGCTCCAGAAAACCAACATAGGACATCATTACAATATTATGTGACTCTTTCACCAGTGCTGTTTATCTGACATGAAATAGAGCTGGAGCCTTTCTATAGAAGGAGTAACACTTGATGGACGTTAAAATCTGGAAAGAAGTGAAAATTTAGAGAAATATTTCTTCACGCTTGAGTTTCTCAGCATCTAAGTGCTCAAATGGAAGAGTAGAGGAAGATAAGAAATTGTATTCTGTTGTCTATCTGTTATCCTCAGGGATGCAATCACAGGCTGTCTCTAATCAATCATATACATTAAAGGTGCAAACTCTTCTCTATGTGCCATCTGGAAGAAGACATTAGTATCAGAGTGCAGCTACTTGTCCAGGCAAATGTAGCTCACAAAGTATTTTTTCCTCTGAGCATCTTAGTCAGAATTTTATTCCCTAAATACAAAGTCCCTTAAAAATTGTATTTTACAAGAATAAGACATACTTAAGGCTCACTTTCTTCCAAAGTCAGACTCTCATTTGTACAATGCTTGATAAATGCATACTAAAGACATTCAACTGTAGATTCCCATACTTTCCAACTCTGAAAATCATAATCTATGTTTCAACATTCGCTATTTCCTCTGCCTCTTTTAATTAATGATGACTGACTTTTATTCTCTCTCTCTCTCTAATGGGAAACACAATTTGCTTTTGAAGGGAAATATTTGTGGATAGTCATGTTGTTGTGTTATCTTAATAATTTCCCTTAGTCTAAAATGTAACCCTAGATGAAAATGTCTACAATTGCTTATCAATTTGCAGACCCATCCAAGTGCATGACCCACCCCACCAACCAAACAAACAAACAAACAAACAAAAACAAAAACAGTATAGTTGATAGCTTTTAAAAAAGGGAATCCTGAATTATATGGAAGTGGGAATAAATGATTAAGAATAAGAACTTTAAGTGGTAGCAAAGCTAGGAGCCTTAAATGAAAGCAGAGAAAGTAGGAAAAATCATTGTTGTTACATAAAGAGGAGAAGATATTTGGATTATCATTTGCAAATTGAGGGAATGTGTCACCATGCTGATGTGGCACTGAGATGGAGAGCCGCTGTGCTGGGTCAGGGTACAAGGAATATTTATCTGAGGAGACTTAGATGGAAAGTGATCCAAAATTGCAGTCATTTGAACAGAATCACTTCTGTAAATAACTAAAGTAGAAACTAAGAGAATTGATGTATATAGATCTGGATAATGGATAATAGGACTATTTGTGGAGCTCAACAAGAACTGAACAAAGGTTTTAGGACCCAGACGTTAATGATGTACAAGTCTTGGAGCTTCCTTCTCACACAATGCTGGGTGCCTAGTGCAGACAGTGGAAAACAACATAAGGAGATTGCATAGTGCTTGGCAAAAGAGGAGACATTTGTTCATCCATTCATTTGTAAATGTTTATTGAAAGTCTGTGCTATGTGAAGCACATTTATAGGTACTAGGAACATACTGGTCAAAAAAAGTTCTCATGGAACTTTTGAATAAGTGGAGACAGCAATATATTTGACAAATCAATGAAACACATAGCATTTTGCTACCAATAAGAGCTTTTTTAAAAAAAGCAGGGAAAAGGGCAATAAGGGTCTTGGGGTTGAATTTTAGCTAGTATGGCTAGGAAAATTATCCCTGAGAAAATGGTATTTGAGTAAAGAAAGAGAAATGTAAGGGAACAAATAATCAAGATGTTTGGGAAATGAGTATTCCAGCAGAGGAAAGAACAATTTCGAGGGAGAGAAGGGGACTACTGTGTTTGAAGCACAATGAGCAAAGACGGTTGCATCAGAAGATGAGTTCAGAGAAAATATGGGGGTAGCAAAGGGTAGAGAGGTGAGGAGACCATGTTGGGCCTTGTACTCTATTGACAAGGACTTATCACTTTTATTCTGAGTGAAAAATAAAGGCTTTGGGAAATTTTGAGCAGAGGACAGACACAATTCAACCTATCATTTAATAGTATCATGTTGGCTGCTTTTTTTGAGATTAGATTTGGTGAGAGGAAGAGGAAGAAGGTCTCCTAAGAAAGATCATCCAGCAGAATATTGAAGTAATCTGCATAAGAAAGAATAGGAGTTTGGGAAAGGTTTGTTATAGTGGAAGTGATGACAGCAATCCTATTTTTGATAATTTTTGAAGGTAAATAAAGAAGAAAAAAATTTTTGCTCAGTGACTTTACCTTTCTGGAATATAATGGACAAGGACATTTGGGAAAAAATAAGAAATTTTATAACAGTAGGTTTGATGGTATTCAGTGGCTCAAAATGTTATAGAATACTTTGAAAGAATATACTTGATATGGTTAGGCTGTGTCCCCACCCAAATTTCATCTTGAATTGTCACTACCATGATCCCCATGTGTCCTAGGAGAGACCCTTTGGGAGATAAGTGAATCATGGGAGCAGGTTTTCCCCATGCTGTTCTCCTGATAGTGAATAAGTCTCACGAGAGTCAATGGTTTTAAAAGGGGAGTTCCCCTGCACACACTCTCTTGCCTGTCTCCATGTAAAACGTGCCTTTGCTCCTCTTCCGCTTTCCGTCATGATAGCGAGGCCTCCCTAGCCATGTGGAACTGTGAGTTCATTAAACATCTTTTTCTTTGTAAATTACCCAGTCTTGGGTACTTCTTACAGCAGCATGAGAGCAGACTAATACAATATTATAGCAAAGTTTCACAATAGTTACTTTAATTAGAATTGAGTATAACATAGTGATTAAGAACATGGACTGTATAGATCAACATATGTTGGTTAAAATCTTAGCTATGGCAATTATTAGCCATGTGACCTTGAGTACCTTACTTAAAATGTTTCTTTGTCATATCTGCAAAAGAAGACAATAATATTAATACTATAGTATTATTCTGAATACTATATGATCTTAGTTTCTTATTGTAATATTTGAACTCTGATGAATGCTGATTAAACATTATTTCTATTACACTTACTATGATCATTACTGTTTATTCCTTTGAGTTTACTATGGCCTCAGAAACTTGTTGATTTTGCTAGTAATAAATGACCTTAAAGGTCTTATTTTAAAATAGGAAAACACTAGACTTGAAGTTAAAATCTAAATTCAAATGTGGTAGTCATTTATCCAGACTTATGGTTTACTGATATTAAGGCCCAATTAGATCTTAGGTCTTCAATTCAGTGTTTTTTTCTATTATGCTATAATTGTAAAGTAACACAGGTTATACTATACCCTACAAGATTCCAAAGACTTACATAACTTGTTGTAAGACTACCAGCCAAGTGTATGTGCCACTAGTTGTGCATCTTTCGGACCTACAAAAGCAATCAGCCTCACTTTTTGGAAGAGCTTGGTTTTTGTGAATCAGGTTGGCTCATCTTCAGAGAGCCAAGCGGGAGACTCAGAAACTTTCAAATGAAAAACCATTTGGGACACATTAAGATTGACTTGGTATCTATCAATGAATTCTAACATTACTAGAGTAATTTACTGGGACAGGATTCTGAGAATAGTGGTCATTGCCACATCTGGGAATTTTCCTTTGACCACAGGCTGCTACAGAAAATCACCTTATTCCTCATCTGATTTTTAATTCAGGTGGAAATAGTAATGGGGGCAAAATGAACTAAAGACTATTTTAAGCATATGCATGGAAGCAACTTCTTAATGAAGTTTTATAATTTTCTACATCACTAAATTAATCTAAGGTCAAAAAAACATATCTTATAATGATTGCAGGATAGGATATTGAAATGTCCATGATCATAGAATGTGCTTCTAACTTTTTGCTCAAGGGTGGAACACACTGACCAAACAGAATAGGCCAACTCTTTCCCAGGTACTCTCTATTTTTCAATGAATGAGCTTACATTTGAATATGCAAGTGGCTTTTGATATACTGAAATGCAGAAAAACAAAATGTCTTGTCTACCAGAAGTTCTCTATACACACACTTGCACACACAGGCAGATTTTTGAAAACAAAAATGAATTTTTGATTTCATGAAATTGTTTACTATTTTGAAGCATTGTTTTAATTTGTGAGTTTTTATAATGTAGAGGGTTTATAATAAATTATTTTAACTCATTCTGTTGAGATAAGGACCAAATTCCAAAGCTATTGTTGGAAAACAGAATCTCTTAAGGAAATACATTCTCATGTTTTCCCTGTGCAGTATTTCCAGGGAAGAAGTGAGCTACTGTCAAGAGATAACATTTGTATGTTATTCATGCTCAGCGTGTCATCCAGCAGCCAGGACACTGTTGGAACAAGTTGGCACCTTAGTAAGTTTTGTGCATATATAGCATTCAATTAGCAGAAGAAATTAATTTTGCTAGTCAGAAATAAATCCTTTATGCTTGGAATTACTGTGAATAAAGCTTGTGAACTCTAATGTAATATTACTTTCTAGATCCTACTAGTTACTTTAGGCCTTCCAAACTTATACTGTAATCTAAATTGCTGTCAAGAAAATGAGTATGAACCAAAAAAATATTTTCATATCTGGATAAATAAGCAAATAAAATTAGGTCAAAGAGATTCCCCTGTTGCTAGAATGGCATCAAGACAATCTTTAGAACTTAAAATAGCAGCAGATAATTATATACCTCAATATTTCCTAAACTGTTTTCTCCTATAACTCTTTTTAATGAAATTTCAGTATTTTTTTTAAGTTTTTTGAGGTTAAATAAATATTGCAGCTTAAAGATGAACATATCAATATATTCTTTCAGCTGAAAATGACTTAGTGATCATTTTTTCCAACTCATTTTACAAATGAAAAAAACAGAGATTTGACTCTTGTTAGCTAGCTAACAAGACCCTGGCAAATCTTGGTAAATTCTAACATACAACATAGAGCTCCTGTAGTCATATGATGCCACAAAATAAATGTATAAGTAAACGTCTTTCCAGTGAACTTAAAATCTTCCCACTATTTTTTAAATTTGAATAAAAATAATAATAAATCATGTATGTGTAGATACATTTTAATGTTAGTTTAATGGGTAGATCTTCCCAAAGAAAATTTATTATTATTGTTACCTGATTATTAAAATAATTGCTAAAAATAGACACTGTTAAGATTTTACCAGCTATATACTACGTTAACCTCATTCCAAGTGTTCTATGATATAGAGAGTATGTTTATCCCATTTTACAAATAGGAAAATATTCAAAGTCTCATATTTAGAAAACAGTGGAGCTGAGGCTCAAACTCAATGCTCTTTTCCACTCTGTACTGCTTCCTTCTTTAGCAAAATGTTTAAACAATATAATATTAAGTTAATTCATTAAGATTGTCTTCTAAAGTATGGTTTTAGAAACTGAAATGTGCATTACACTGGGTAGAATAAAACATCTCTTCTAAGCTCAGAAACTTCCCAGAAACACAAAGGTAGAATGTGGCCTGACTCTCACACTCATCTTTCTCAGTCAGTTTTCTTTCATAGCCAAGGGACAAATTGAATTGTTCTAGATATGCAGGGAATTTTGAGGCAGAAGACAAAAGCCTAGATTCATGGGAACTGGTTTTATGTCAGATCTTGTGATTCCCTGTAGAATCCTTGGTATGAAAATTCATTCCTATGCTTTAAGTTCACATCCACTGTCATTAAAATTATTAATTTTGTTTTATTTGCTTACATACAGCCATTGTCAGGTAAAGCTTTTCAATATTAGGTGATTTTACAGTATAAATTTGGATTTGAAAAATATAAAAATACAATCCAAAGTATGCATATAAAAATGCTTGAAATCATAAGAAATTTGTTTAATGTGTGACAAAGATGTTGACATTTCGATTATGGCAAAGTAGACCACTGGTTTGGAAATCCTGAGAGATTGGTTTTAGTTACTTTGTCATTAAAAACTGGAATGGACTTGGATAAAGTCATCTACATATCCTTAGTCTCATGGTCTCTAAGAGCTTAGATTCTTAAATGAGACTGCCTGGATTCAAATCCCAGCTCTCCATCCCAGTTGTGTGGCCTGGGGCAAAGTCTTTAACTTCTCTGTTTTTCTGGATCATTATCAGAATAATAGAAGTAAATGGAGTACCTATATCACAAAGTTGTTATATTGGTTAAGTGAGTTAATACATCAGAATCTCTGAGATAAAACAATAATACCTGGCAGATATTAAGTACCAAATACATGTTATACTTATTGTATATCCAGTCAATTACTTTAATTGAACACATACTATGTACTAGACACTGAGCAAAGGGCTGAGGATAGTAAAAAAGAGTTAGACAAGGTTCCATCCTTCCTGCATCTTGAAATTTAGTATCTAACATGTAAACAGATAAAGTCATCATTGCCTCACCTGTGAAACAAACATTGCTAAAAGCATCTCATGATACAGACATAGTTAGGCAAAAAAAGCAACTTGCCTTTATGATTCTAAACAGATTTTTATAACAGTGTAGGGTTTTAACTGATGAAGGGTGAGCAATGGGAAGAAAGATTTTAGGTGAACACTGAATAAACAGCAGATGCCAATTCATGGAGTATAAAGGTGTGTGGTGTGTCTAGGCAACCAGAAATAGTTGGTATTGCTGGTAGAAGGGAACTGCTGAATGGTAAAGTTAAGTTAGAGATGTAGACAAGGGCCAGAAACAAGTAGACTTTAGGTTCTAAAAATGTTCCCAATATTTTCAGGAAAAAAAAAAAAAGAACCATTAAAGGGATTTAAATAGAATAAATGATCAGATGTGTGTATTAAGAAGCTCACTCTTGGTGCACTGATTTCCTATACAGATGAAGAAAACAAGGAAAAGAGCAGACTGTCTAAGACGATGTTTTGATTTATAATAGAGAGATGAAAAGGATAGCTGAAAGAAGACATAAAAAAGAAAGATGTGAGAATTATAGCCTCAGTTTACTTGATTAAATTTGGTGGTATATGCACTCTCCAGCCCTTACTCCCCTCATCAGAAAAAAAAACAAGCCTGGAGGCCTGTAGAGCACAGGAAGTGAAAGAAGTTTCCTTCTAGACACTGGATTCTCTGAAAGACAGCTGTGAATTGAGGATAAATATTATTGCTCCATATCCTCATACGTTTACAGTGCAAAGTCGCAGATATTATTGTACTTTCCCTACTAATGAAAAAAGTTACTCAGCGTTAGGATTCTTACATGCAAACATTAGTGACTGCAAAGGTGTTTGCTAAATGATCAGTGCATAATAGAAAATGGCAATATCATTGTCTTTTAAATACACATTTTTAACCTCACACATAAGTAGTGGCTTGAATGGGGCTGCTGTGATACTGAACTCCTTTTAGTCTAGAGTAAGCAACAAAAATTATTCACACTTTATCATTTTATTTGTAGCTCTAACATATTATTTCATATTCCACAATAAAGGTCAGTTTTGAATGGAAGGTTTATTTTTATTACATATTCTTTCTCAATGATCCCAATATAATACCAACTGAATCAAAGAAATTCAGGGAGCTATCTGGGGTCTTCAAATTCTTTCTGGTCTACCTCCTTCCAGTTGCAGAAGAGAAATTTATGCCTCAGGGAGGTTTAGTGATTTGTTTAAGGCTGTTGAGCAGAAAGAAAGCATAAGAGAGCGCAAGACTCCTTGTTCTCTTGTTTTTGTTCATACACCAGATTCTGATTTTTTATTTATTCTAGTCTCTTATAACTAGTCAATTTCATATTTTTACTTAAACATATAATGGGATGGAAAGCATAGGAGAGGTCACATAGAAAAACACCTCTCATTATCTTCTAATGCAGAAGCAGATTGCAGGGGTTAGAAGACTTTATCTGCAGCTCAACCATGAAGACCACACTGCTAAACAGAATCAGCTCAGCTCTCAGCTTGGCTCATTCTTTTTTTTTTTTTTTTTTCAGGTAGCTTTTTCTTTTAAACTTCAATTTTTCACATCTGAAGATACTACATATGTAACAAACTTTTGCATTTGTTGGCTAACACACTCAACAGTACAGTTTTGAATAAAATGTAAAACACCTGCAATGAATAATAACCACCAACAAAGCGCACTGTCTAAAGAATTGAATAACATAGCTTGACAGTCCCTGTGCATTCTCCAGTACTTCACCCTGCAACACCGAGAAAATGTGTGGAAGAAGCCAAGTTAAATAAAGAGTTACTGAATTATCATGGGATGTTGAAATTTCCTATCCTGAGAAATGTACATTTCTGTTTAGCAGCTTGGAGGGAACAAAAACAAAAACATACCAAGAGGGACTAACTTGGACAATGGGTCATAAACACTAAGGAAGCTGCATTAGGAGAAGGAAAAAATTGATCTACAGGATTTAGGGAAAAATCTATTAAATTAGAAGAAAATAGCCAGAGGTTGAGTGAAACACCGCTAGTGATGTGCATTCATACATTTCCTAATGTTCTAGGGATAGAAAAGCTACTGAGGGTAGGTTCCTAGAGCAGTCAATTGACAAGGAAAACGAGTATCCATCAGTCCTCTTTAATTTTTTTTAGTTTTTGTGGATATATAGTAGGTGTATATATTTATAGGGTGCACGAATGTTTTGGTACAGGCATACAATGTGAAATAAGCATGAACATTCTTCATCAATAACATCATGAAGAATGGGATAGCCATCCCCTCAAGCATTTATCCTCTGATTCACAAATAATCCAATTGCATTAAGTTATTTAAAAATATACAATAAAGTTATTATTGACTGTAATCACCCTATTGTACTGTCAAATAGTAGGTCTGATTCATTCTTTATATTTTTGTTGTACCCATTAACCATCTCCACCTCTCCCCAACACCTGCTTCTAGTAACCATGCTTCTACTCTCCGAGTTCATGAGTTCAATTGTTTTGAATTTTAGATCCCACAAATAAGTAAGAACATGAGATGTTTGTCTTTCTGTGCCTAGTTTATTTCACTTAAGTCTTAATTGGAAAGAGTGCAGTGATCTAATAAAGATATTGACCCCGGACCTTGGAGTGGGGACTGATGACATTCAATCTCTATATTTATGACCCTAATTATGATCCAGTTGACCCATTTATAGATGTGCAAATAGACATCCCAAAATGCCACCTGCTTTTCTAAATTTATGCAGCTATTCTGTGGCAGATCCTGACTTGAAAGACCAGAAGTGTAGTTTTTCCCTGTGGAAGTGAGATGGACTTACAACCCAAAATTGATTCAGATTTCAAGGCTGATGAAGTCATACCTGCACTAGGAGGAAATAATAAAAATTATTGCTCACGTAGTGAGGCTTTCTAGGGATAGCATGGCAGGCTCGTGAGCAGTTCCAAAAATGGCTTGAGAGAACAAAGAAGCTGTCTCCGGCTTCAGACTTTATTGTGTTAGGTAATGGGGCTAGGGTAAGCTTTCCCTTGCACAATCAAAGTATTGCACGATTGCATAGCATATTAGTTTTTGGGGGGTGCTGTAAAAATTACCATAAACCAGGTGACTTAAAACAGAAACATTTTATCTCATAAATCTGGAGTCTAGAAGTCTGCAGTCACAGTGTCAGTGCCATTGGTTCATTATAGAGACTCCGAGAGAAAATTACATCCCAAGCCTTTCTCCTAGTTTCTGCTGGTGGTTGCCAGCAATCTTGGTCATTTCTTGGGTAGTACCTTCATCACTCCAATCTCTGCCTCCATCATCATATGGCTGTCTTCCCTGAGTGCTCTTGTGTGTCCTCTTCTCTACTTAGAAAGACATCAGTCATATTGGATTAAAAGCCCACCCTAATCTTATATGACCTCATTTTAATTTAGCTGATTACATCTTCAGAGTCACTATTTCCAAATAAGGTCACATTCTGAGGTTCTAAATAGATATGAATTTTGAATAGGACACTCTCCAACCTAATTCACATGGTTCAAACTTCCTGATGGTGCCAGAGAAGGGAATTCACAGGCTTTGTTACTTAGTTTTTCAGATGTAGGGCAAGAAGGAAAAAGGGAGAGGTGGAAATTTGGAAGCTTTCAGCACTCAGATATCAAATATATAGTCAGATTCCTCATTTCAAAAAGTCTCTTGCTTCCTCAGTAAGTTACACTCTTGACTTAGTCAACCAGGTAGGTCAACACTAACATTTATCTTTCAAATTTGGTCACTTATAACTGTGAAAAGGAGATGCTAAAATGATTAAAGATGTTGACACATCTACAAAAGCTGTATTCCATTTTGTCCTAGGCATGTATGATTATACATTCAGTCTGTCCAACAATAAAGAATACCAAATTCAGAAATATCAAAATATTTTCAGAAAAATAGATTGCATAATTTAAGGAATTATTTCTCTGTGGTACTGGAAATCTGATGAGGAGAGAGGTGAGCATAGGAATGGCAGAAACAAAGCTGGACCCATGGGAAGAGACTTGGGATAGTAAGAAAGAATGCAATTATAAGAATTGGAATTTGAAGTAAGGGACTAGGCTCAGAAATGTGCCCAAATCCATTTAATTCAACCTAGGCAATAATTTACTCTACAGCTAGAAGCAATGTTGATTTGATGGTAAGTTCTTTGACTAGGAAAATAGAGTAAATTTGAAAAAGTTTCAGATCTTAGGACAACTAGGAAACAATGAGGACTTTAGGGATATGGAATTCTTGAGACCTAAACCTCCTTTATACAACAAGTGTTTTGTAAACCTTCCTTCTTTGCTACCTTAAGATAAAATGCATGCTATTTACCTCATGCATACAATAATAATTAGAAATAAATATAGCTATCTAAGTGTAATAAAAGGAGAAATAAAAGGAAAGCGATTTCTAAAACTGCATATTGTTATGTAAATAGATAAACTCCTCTGCGGTAGAAAACATAATAGAGTACTCAGATGTCTTCACCTAGATGTGAATGAGACAACTGCAAATGAAGTCCATGGTAATGGGGACTTAAAAATGAGTGAAGTGGCCATCTAGTCATGTAACTTTCTGAAATGAAGACCAGCTATTGGTGAAGATCTGAACAAAATAAAATACGATATTCTCTTTCTTTATATCGTAAATTCATTCCTGGAAAAGTCCACATATGTTTAAAACTTCCACAAATATTTTAATTTATATGTAAAACAGAATTCAATTCCAGTTTTATATTATTGTGAGCAGATTTTCTTCATTAGTTTGAGTGTCAGGTTGAACACCTATGTACCCAACATTCATTGTGACAACCAAAATGTTTCCTAAAAAGTATCCAAAATGCCCCAGAACCCAATAAAATAGATACTTTCAAATTTTTCAGATTAAGAGGGAATGTAGTTCTTCCTGCATAGCAGGTGTTTACTTGCAATTTTTAATGGAATTTTTGAAAACTACCAATTAAAGAGAATTTTAACAGATTCCATCAATCATAGAAATCAAAATGCCCTCATCTTTCTAACTTAGTACATTTATTTAATGCTGTGAGAACACTTCACTCAACAGAGAAGAGGAAGACTAATGTCTGTTAGGGTTTGTTTATTTTAATCAAATAGAGAATAGGGTCACCTGGTAAATATTGGCATGGATAGGACTGTGATGACCCAAATAGCTTCAAATAGAGAAATGGAGACACATTTCTCACCAAGTATTGATGAAGATAATGATCAGAAGCAACACATACAAGCTTCATTTTTGTAAAGATATTGGAAATAGAGTTCAGGTTGGTGGAATGCTGTCTAGGTACTGGGCCACTGACTTCTTAATAAGAAACAGCAGTGATCTACTGAGAGTTTATGCGAATATATACGTGTGTGTGTGTGTGTGTGTGTGTGTGTGTGTGTGTGTGTATATATATAAATATATAAATCAGTGGGATTGATTGATTGCATAGACAGTATTAACAGAACTACAGTGTCTAGAACCAGAGGTTTTCTGTACTCATCAGACATTATCAGCTATAATATAGTTCATTTTGTTATGCTTTGCTTTATTTTTCTTTGAATATTTTGCAATTTTTACAAATTGAAGGTTTGTAGTAACCCTGCATAAGGAAAGTCTATCGGCACTACTTATCCAACAGCACAGGCTCACTTTGTATTCCTGTGTTACATTTTAGTTACTCTTTTTCATTTTTATTAAATCTGCTATGCTGACCTCTGATCAGTTATCTTAGATGTTACTATTGTAATTGTTTCGGGGACTCCATAAGCTGTACTCCCATAAGATGATAACCTTAATTGACAAATGTTGTGTGTGTTCCATCTGCTCCACTGATCATCCATTCTTCCATCTCTTCTCCTTCTTGGGCTTCCTTATTCCCTGAATTACAACAATATTAAAATTAAGATAGTTAATAACCCTACAATGACCTCTAAGTGTTCCAATGAAAGAAGACTCACATGTCTCTCACCTTAAATCAGAAAGTGGAAATGATTAAGCTTAGTGAAGAAGGCAAGTCAAAAGCTGAATTAGACCAAAAGCCGGGCCTCTTGTGCCAAACAGTCAAGTTGTAAATAGAAAAAAAAAAGTTATTGAAGAAAATTACAAGTACTACTTCAATGAACACACAAATGATAAGAAAACAAAACAGCTTTATTGCTGATATGGAGAAAGTTCTAGTGGCCTAGACAGAAGATCAAACTGGCCACAACATTCCCTTAAGCCAAAACCTAATCCAGAGCAACACCCACTCTCTTTAATTATATGATGAGAAAGGCAAGGAAGCATCAAGAGAAAAGGTTGAAGCTAGCAGAGGTGGGTTCATGAGCTCTAAGGAAAGAAGTCACTTTCATAACAAAGGAATGCAAGGTGAAGCAGCAAGTGCTGATACAGAAGCTGTGGCAGGTTATCCAGATGATCTAGGTAAGACAACTGATGGAAGTGGCTACACCAAACAACAGATTTTCAATGTAGACAAAACAGCTTTCTACTGGAAGAAGATGCCATCTGGGACTTTAATAACTAGAGAGAAGTTAATACCTGACTTCACGGCTTCAAAGCTTCAAGGGACAGGCTGACTGTCTTGTTAAGGGCTAACACAACTGGTGACTTAAGTTGAAGCCAATGTTCATTTACCAGTCTGAAACTACAGCCCAAAAGAATTGTGCTAAATCTACTCTGCCTGTGATCTATACATGAGACAACAAAATCTGGATGACAGCACTTCTGCTTACAGCACGATTTACTAAATATTTTAAGCCCACTGTTGAGACCTACTGATCAGAAAAAAAAAAAAAAGATTTATTTCAAAAAATCACCATTCATTAGCAATATACCTGGTCACCTAAGACTCTTACAGAGATGTACAAGGATGTTAATAATTTCTTTTGCCTGCTAAAACAACACCCATTCTTCACCCTATGAATCAAAAAGTAATTTTGAGACATAATTTTCATAAGGCTGTAGCTGCCATAATGATTTTTCTGATGGATCTTGGCAAAGTAAATTGGAAATCTTGTAGAAAGGATTCACCATCCTAGATGGCTTTTAAAACATGTGTTTAATATTTGTAGGAAGAGGCCAAAATATTAACATTAACGGGAATTTGGAAGAAGTTGTTTCCAGCTCTCATGGATGACTTCAAGGGCTTCAAGACTTCAGTAGAGTAACTACAGTTGTGATGGAAAGAGCAGGAGAACCAGAGTTGGAAGTGGGGCCTGAAGAGGTGGCTGAGTTGCTGCAACCTCATGACAAAACTTTAATGAATAAGGAGTTACATTTCATGTATGAGCAAAGAAAGTGGTTTCTTGAGATAGAATATATTCCTGGTCAAAATGCTGTGAATATTGTTGAAATGACCACAAAATATTTAGAATATTATATAAACTTAGTTGACAAAGCATAGGCAAGGTTTGAGAGAAGTGACTCCAATAGTCACAGAAGTTCTGTGGACAAAGTATTATTGAACAACCTCCCATGCTACAGAGAATTGTTTCCTGAAAGAGAGAGTCAATTGATGTGCCAAACTTCTTTGTTTTCCTATTTTGAGAAACAGCCACAGTTGCCCCAGTCTTCAGCCACCACCATCCTGATTAGTCAGCAGGCATCAACATTGAGGCAAGACCCTCCACCAGCAAAAAGATTCCAATTGCTGGAGATTCAGATGCTTGTTAGCATTTTTAAGCTATATTTTTTTTACCAAGGTCTGTATGTTATTTTTTAATGCATAATGTCATTGGACACTTAAAAGGTTACTATATAGTCTAGATATAACTTTTAATATGCGCTGGGAAACCAAAACAAAATTGTGTGTCTCTCTGTATGGCTATATTTGCTTTATTGCTCGAATTTGGTACCAAACTTGTAGTATCTCTGAGGTATGCCTGTATTAAATTTATTTCAGCTTCCATATTTTAAGAAGACAGATTGGAAAATATTTTTTAAAACATCAGCAAACTGATGAAAGGGCTAAAATATGTATATGTGCATATGGATATTTTGCTGTATGCAGACCACTAATCTTTATAAAATACTCATGTTTCAACTTCTTGTAGTCACATAAATATTTTTATTATGTAAATATTACATTATATTTTGAAGTACATTTTTCAATTAATATTCTTTTTGAAATGATGGTAAAATCATATAGCATAAAATCTACCCTCTTAAATGTTTAAATGTACAGTACACTTTTGCTAACTATATGCACATTGTTATATAGCAGATCTTTAGAACTCTTTCATTTTGCTTGACTGAAACTCTGTACCCATTGAACAATACCTCCTCATTACCTCTTTATCCCCAGCTCTTGGCAGCCACGATTGTACTTCCTGCTTCTATGAATTTACTTTCTTTACATACCTCATATACATGGTCTCGTGGTATTTGTCCTTATGTGACTGGCTTATTTCAATTTGCATAATGTGTTCAAGGTTCATCCACGTAGTAGCAGCTGATAAGATTTTCTTCTTTTTTAAGGCTTAATAATATTATATTGCATGTATATACCACATTTTCTTTATCTACTCATGTGTTAATGGACATGAAAACTCTTTCTACCTCTTGGATATTATGAATAATGTTATAAGAAACATGGACGTGCAAATATCTTTTTGAGATCCTGATTTCAAGTATTTTTTATAAATACTCAGAAATGGGATTTTGGGGTCATATGGTAGTTTTATTTTTAATTTTTTGAGTAATGTCCAGACTGTTTTAGATAGTGGCTGCACTATTTTACATTCTCCCCAAAATGTAAGAGAGTTCCAATTTCTCCACATTCTCACCAGTACTTCTTATTTTTTGTTGTTTTTGTTGATGTTATTCTAATAATGGCTATTCTAACAGCTATGAAGTGGTATTTCCTTATGGTTTTGATTTTCATGTGTCTGATGATTAATGATGTTGAGCATCTTTTCACACACCTGTTGGCCATTTGTATGTCTTTTTTGGAGAAATGTCTATCCAAGCCCTTTGTCCATTTTTTAAATTGAGTTATTTGTTTTGTTGCCTTTGAATTGTAAGACTTTCTTACATATCTTTAATATTAACCCTTTATCAGATGTGTGGTTTGCAAATATTATCTCCAATATTATATGTTGTCCTTTTCTCTGTTATTTCCTTCGCTGTGCAAAAGCGATTAATTTGATGTAGTCTCATTTTTCTATTTTTGCTTTTGATGACTTTGCTTTTGGTGTTGTATCCAAAACAGTATTGTCAAAGCCAACGTTAAGAAGCTTTCCCCCTACATTTTCTAATAAGAGTTTTATAGTTTCAGGGCTTAAATTTAAGTGTTTAATATATTTGGGTTAATTTTTATGTATGGTGTAAGTTAGGGGTCCAGTTTTACTCTTTTGTAACATGGTTATTCAGTATTTCCAACACCATTGGTTGAAGGGACAATCCTTTCCCCATTGTGTAGTCGTGCCAAGACTATTACATACACATGGGTTTTTTTCAGAAGTCTTTACTCTGTTTCATTGGTATATGTCTGTCCTTATGCTGATTCCATACTATTTTAATTACCATACCTTTGTAATATGTTTTGCAGTTAGGAGGTGTGAGGCTTCCATTTTCAACCTTCTTTTCGAGATTGTTTTGGCTATTTGGGGTCCTTTGTGGTTCCATACAAATGTTAAGATTATTTCTTTTCTATTTCTGCAAAAACAATCATTGGTATTTTGATAATTGCATTTAATCTGTAGATATCTCTGGGTAGTATTGACACTTAAATAGTATTGAATCTTTCAGTCCATTGACACAGCATGTCTTTCCATTTATTTATGTCTTCTTTAATTCCTTTCAGCAATATTTTATATATTTGAGTGTGCAAGTCTTTATCTACTTGGTTAATTTCAATGCTAAGCATTTTATTCTTTTTAATGCTATTATAAATGGGACTGTTTCCATAATTTGCTTTTTCAATTGTTTATTTTAGTGTATAGAAAAGCAACTGATTTCTATATATTGAGCTTGTATCCTGCAACTTTGCTAAATTGCCTTATTTAGTTCTACTAGTTGTCTTGTGAAATCTTTAATGTTTTCTACATATAAAATTATGTTTTATTGTGAATAAGGATAATTTTAGTGAATTGAATTTTTGTGAATAAGGATAATTTTAGACCTTCCTTTTTTTATTTGATGCTTTTTGTGACTTTTTGTTTGCTAATTACTCCAGCTAGAACTCCCAGGACTGTGTTTAATAGACATGGTGAGAGGGCATACTTGCCTTGTTTGTAATCTCAGAGGAAAAGCTTTCATTCTTTCACCTCATACTATTGAGTGTGAGGTTAGCTGTGGGGTTTTCATATATGGCCTTTTTATGTTGTGGTAATATTATTCTATCCCTAGTGTGTTGAGTGTTTTTATTGTAAAAAGTTGTTAAATTTTGTCAACTCTATTTAGATTTCATGTGATCTTTATCTTTCATTTTCATATGGTATATCACATTGGTTGATTTTCATATATTGAACTATTTTTGTACTCCAGGAGAAAACTGCCACTTGGTCAGGGTGAGTGATCATTTTATTATGCTGTAAAATTTGGTTTGCTAGTATTTGGGGGGATTTTTTTTCTCATAGATTCATCAGGGATGTTGGGCTATAGTTTTTTCTTGTGGTGTCTTTGTCTGAATTTGATAATGTTGACCTCATAAAATAAGTTTGGAAGTGTTGCTTCTTTTTCAACTTTTTGGATGAATTTAAGGAGGATTGGCATTAATTATTTTTTAAATGTTTGGTAGAATTCACCAGTGAAGCCATCTGGTTCTGGACTTTTCTTTGTTAGGAGGTTTTCATTACTAAATTAATCTTCTAACTCGTCATACTTCCATTAAGATTTTTCTGTTTCTTCCTGCTTTAGTCTTGCTAAGTTTTATGTTTCTAGGAATCTATTCATTTCTTCTAGGTTATTCAGTTTCTTGACATATAATTATTCATAGTAAACTCTTATAATCTTTACATTTCTGTGATGTCAGTTGTAATGTGTCCTCTTTATTTTCTGATTTTATTTACTAAGTCTTCTCTCTTTTATCCTAGTTCAAAGGTTTGTTAATCTTGTTGATCTTTTCAAAAAACTAAGTCATATTTTTGTTGATTTTTTCTATTGTTTTTCTATGCTCTACTTATAAATTTCTGCTCTAACCTTTATTTTTTTTCCTTCTGTTAACTTTGGACTTAAATTGTTCTTTCCTAGTGTCTTGAGGTATAAAATTGTTGTTTATTTGAGATATTTCTTCTTTTTTAAATGTAGACATTATCACTCTTTCCTTTAGGTACTGTTTTTGTTGCATCCCATAAGTTTTGGTATATTAGGTTTCTATTTGTCTCAAAATATTTTCTATTTTCCATTTTTATTTCTTCTTTGACTCATTACTTATTTAGGAGTTCATTGCTTAATTTCCATTATTTTTTGATTTTCCCATTTTCCTTCTGTTATTGATTTCTACTTTTATTCCCTTGTGATCATATAACATACTTGGTATGATTTCAGTCTTCTTAAATTAATTAAGACTTTTCTGTGAGCTAACATATGATCTATCCTGAAGAATATTCTATGTGCCCTTGAGAAGAATGTGTATTCTGTTGCCATTGGGTGGAATGTTTTGTATATGTCTACTAGTTCCGCTCATCTACAGTGTTGTTCAAATTTTTTTTCCTATTAATCTTCTCTCTGGATGTTCTATCTATTACTGAAAGAGGGATTTTGAAGTCTCCTACTATGACTGTGTTGCTCTCCGTTTCTGCTGTCAATTCTGTCAATGATTCTTCATATATTTGGGAGTGTTGATGTTGATTGTATATACATGTATAATTGTTATCTTGTAATGAACTGGTCCTTTTATAATTTACAGTGGCCTTCTCTGTCTCATGTGTCATTTTGGATTTAAAGTCTCTTTTGTTTGATGTAGCTATGGCTACCCCTGATTTTTTTGGTTACCATTTGCATGGAGTATCTTTTTCATTGCTTCACTTTCAGTCTACCTATGTTACTAAATTTAAAGTGAGTCTCTTGTAGACAGCATGTAGTCGGAACTTATTTTTTTCTTTACTTTTCTTTTTTCTTTTATTTTTGTTAATCAATTTAGCCAGTCTATGTTGTTTGATTGGAAAGGTAATTTATTTAGATTTAAAATAATTACTGATAGGAAAGAGCTTTCTATTGTTATTTTCTCAATTGTTTTCTGTATATTTTTAGCTTTTTGTCTCTCCTTTTTCTTTTGCTGTCTTCCTTTGTAATTTGTTGATTTTCTTTTTTATAGTGACATGCTTTGATTCATTTCTCATTTTCTTTTTGTGTTTTCTATAGCTTTTTATTTGTGGTTACTATAGGGCTTAGATAAAAGATCTTATAATGATGACAATATATTTTCGGCTGATGACAACTGAATTTCAATTACATAAAAGCACTCTACACTTTTACTTTACCCCCCACAATTTATTAATGTCATGAATTACAGCTTTGAATATAGTTATTTATTAACATATTTTATAGTTAGAGTTAATGTGTATTCTTTTATATTTTAATTTTGATATGTCAAAATTAAAAGTTATTTTTATACCTTCATTACAGTATTAGTATTCTGTATTCTTCTATATATTTAAATTATAAGAAAGCTATATACCTTCATATGTGTTGCTGACCAGCATACTTTCACTTTGAAATGGGAAAGGGTTTCCCTTACCCTCCTCACAGGGCATGCAACGGGAGGAGTGGCTTGCTTCTTTGGTGCCCCACAGCTCATACCCCTAGAGGGAGCATGTAGGCACACAGGTCTTGGGGACTGTGGGCACCAACCCCACTGCAGGGTCTAGGGTTGAGTTTTTACAGCTCCCAAAGCCCCAGTGGGTGTGTGTTATGTGTGCTCTTTCAGCATAGCGATCCACAGGTGGCTTGTGTTAATCAGCTCAATTAGACACTCTGCCTCATCACAAGGAGAGAGGGCCTTCTGCGTCCCAAGGTTTTTGCCCTAGGGTACTGGAAAAATTGGATCACACATGGGCTTGGAGAATGAGTGCAAGTGGTGGAAGTAGCTCTCAGCAGATGGATGGGAGCCAAAAGGAAGATGGAGTGGGAAGGTGGTCTTTCCCTGGAGTCGGGCTACTCAGTGGCCAAGCTCTTCTATGACCGTCCTCAACCAAATTTCCCTCACCATCTGCATCATTCTGCCTTTGATGACCCACCGGCATCTATCAGTGTGTTCTTCTGCTGATGTGTTCCTCTTGACGTCCAGCCACTTGTGGCTGTGCCCACTATGGTTTCAGGGGTTTTATAGGCACAGGATGGGGGACGTGGCAGACCAAAGTGATCCTGAAAAATGCCACACTTGGGCATGAAAACAGGAGTGCCTATTCTCATTTAGGTCTGTGGGCAGAGGCCCGAAGGTGAAGCCCTCACCAGGGACCCTGAAATTTTCTACCCAGCACTTCCCTTCCCCATCCTGTACCAGTTTCGACTTATAGAACACTCTTTAGCATTTATTGTAAAGTAGGTCTAGTGGTGATAAACTCCCTCACCTTTTGTTTATCTGGGAAACTCTTTATTTCGCCTTCATTTTTGAAGGATGGTTTGCCAGATACAGTATTCTTGTTGTATTCTTATTTCAGTACTTTAAATATAGAATTCCACTTCTTTCTTCCCTGTAAAGTTTCTGATGACAAATTCACTGACAGTCTTATGAGGAGTACCTTGTGTTTGATAAGTCAATTTCCACTTGCTGCTTTTAAAATTCTCTCATTATCTTTGACTATTAACCTTTTGTTATAACTTATCTCTGTGTTCATTTATTTCATTCAGTGTTAGTTGGAACGTATTGCACTTTGTGAATCTGGATGTTCATTTTCTTTCTCATCTTTGAGAAGTTTTCAGTCATTAATTTTTCAAATTAGCTTTCTCCTTCTTTCATTTCCTCTTCTCTTTATAGAACTCCCACAAATAACTTTTTTGTTTCAGTGATTGTATTCCTCATCTCCAAAATTTTATTTTTTTCTTATATTTTCTAGCTCTTTATTGATATTCTTATCTTCTTCATATATAATTTTTCCAAGCTCATTAAGCATTTTTATGATGGTTATTTTGAATTGTCAGGTACTTTACATACCTCGTTTTTTTAGGGTCATTTTCTGGGAATTTTTTTTCTTGACGGGGACGTGTTTCTTTATTTATTTGTGTGCCTTGTAACTTTATGCGGTTATCATTCTGTTGAAAAAAATCTCTCCTAGTGTTTATAAATTAGCTTTGTACAGGGCATGACTTGTACCATTCAGCTGGGCTAAATATTCAAAGGGCTTCTCAACTTTTCCTGTGGATGTGTTGTGTCTTAACTTATGTATGTACATTCCCAGTTTGAGAGATTAGCTGGTTTCTTCATTCAGGAGCTGGTAATCTCTTGCTCCTTTTGGTATCTGTCTGCAGTACTCTAGCTTCTCTAGAGCTACAATAAACTACCTATATCCCTTTTGTCTTCACTGGCTCCTAGACTTCTAGAATTTGTCAAGCTTCATTAGTGCTTCAAATCCTGATAGAAAGAAATGAGCTCCTCAGCACCTCTCTGAAAAGCCAAAACATTGAACACACACTTTACTCTTCTCTTTTCCCCATGAGGGAGAGACAACCAAGCTGTATTGTTCTCTACCTGCTCTACCATGTGTCCTCTGCAGCAGCCACAAGCCACTCAGCTCTTTCTGTTCTTAGCAGCCCCCAACCATCTAGAGAATGCTGGGTCTTGCGTGCACTCCAAAGCAAGAGAAGTAGAAACCAGTTTCTAGTGCAGCCCTTCAAAAAGCTAGAATGTAGGACCCACACTTTAATTATTTATCTTCCATGAAATAATCTGGGAGTTGGGAGGCTTCTCTCATTCTTTCCATGCTGGGCTAGTGGCAGGAACTATGGCAAGGAAGAGAGTATTAGTTCAAACTATTGCCTTTGTTATTGATGATCCCCAACCTGGTGCCCTTTTCTGTCAGTGCTTAGGTGCAGGTAAGAAAGAAACAAGTTTCTTTGGCAGATACCCCAAAATTCTGAACAATGAGCATATGTTTCTGTCTTTTCTTTTCTTCCCTAAGGGAGAATTTAGGAGCTGGAACTTTCCTCTGAGTCCCACTGTGATAAGGTGGGGGAAGGACTGTGGTGAACGAGTACAATAAATTTTCCTAGTGACTTTGATGTGGCTGGTTTTGTGCTGATATGGATTGCAGAAGCCTCTTAAATGGTTTTTGGATTTTTCACAAATGAATAGGTTCATGTATTGTTGAATCATTGTCTCTATGTAGAGAAAAACTGTCTGGGACTTCCTATTCTGCCATCTCCCATTAATCTCCCTTGTATTCACATTCTCACATTAAATATGGTATTAACTTAAAGGATATTCCTGCAGTTAAAATTAAAATGCTTATATTTACCTCTTTCTCAAAGCACATTAAAGGAATCTTATTTCAAGCCCATAAAAAAAAAAATCCCTTTGCCCCCTACCTGCCTTGCTCATGCTACTGTTACAGAAGGCCTTATATGGCCTGTTTATATCGAAATCTCTCACCCTCAATTTCCATAAAAATGTTCAGAACACTCAGCAGTTCCAGCTTTTCTCATATCTTTCTCCCCTTATTTTTCACTTCAGCTGCTTTTAGTTTTCCTACACATTGATTATTGAGGGGACTCTCCATAATCATACAGTAGAAACGATCACGATCTAGGAGTAAATATCCTCCCTGCTTAGGGAATGTCAGAAATGGAGTCTAGAGGTAATTAAGGAAAAGGGAGTTTGTGCCTTCTCACATGTAGCAATAGTTTAGCCTCCATTCTTCCTTATGCTGCTTGTCTTTATTTTTATTCTTTTTCTTTCCCTTCATGCTACCTTTTTTCTTCTTTACATATTTTCTTTCTTCCTTTATTTTATCCATCCTTTTTTCTCATTTTTATCATATTCTCCTATATCAGATTCTTTTCAAAGTCAAGCAGAATATTAATTAAATAAATATAACACTTTGTGTTGTTCACTTGACCATAAAACGTAATTTAATTTTTATCACTGTATAGGTTATTATTATTTTGTAAGTCTTCTTTTGCAAGTGGTTCAGTTAAAATTACAAAGCCAAGTAGTACCAAATAAACTAAAACCACATTTTATTACAAACTGCCTACTCTTTCCACTATATTATGATGTTAAATTAGATCTCAGTAAAGAAATGAAGGAATTTTCTCATCTTATATTAGAGGTCATAAAATATGAGCTCTAATAATTTCTACTTTGCAGGGTTCTTGTGAGATATGAGAGAAGAAATATAAGTAAGATGATGTTGTACCCAATACATTATAACTACGCTATATGATAATATCATTTAAAGTAATACAGAAGGAAAATTATGAGAGAAGCACTATATCTACCTTAGAGAAGAGAAAATAGGAGGAGTTTATTACATATTTTGAAAGCTATCATACTGGAAACTTTTTTAGTGAAAAAAAATTTTAGGTAATATTTATGTTTTCAAAAATTCCTGTTGGTAAATTTATATATATGTCTGCAATAATATTTAATATTGCAGTTTTATTTTCAAGTTGGGTCTTTGTGGTTGGATGCATATTTCTTTCTCTCTCTTTTTATCTGTATGTGTTTGTATGTGTGATTAAGCTGTAACATACAAACATACATGGGCATATTTTACTTCATTATGACCCAACGTCTATACACTGATTATTCAAATTACTCTTAGACAAGAATTACACAGAACTTTTAGCACTTCAGTGAAGAGACCTAGGTTTCTAACATTTTAAATTATTCTACCAGATTTTTGGAATACTTATGTGATTTTATTGTTTACTGTAATTTTTATGTCTTCTTATAACAGCTTCTCTCCACTTCAGCCTGTCATTTCCTCTTAAATGATGTGGCTTGGGAATATGATTATCACTTAACTGAAATGTGTCTTTAAATTACAGATAAATTGGCTCTTAAGGGTCTCCTCTGCGTTGCAAAGTAAATAAACTCAGTGAACGCCCTTTCTGCCATTCAGAAGCCTTTTCTACCTTATACTGAAATTTTCACCATATTCCAGAGAATTGGGGTTATCTCAAATTTCTGTACACAATCTGCATCCACTCACAAGTCTGTGTTGACATTTAGCCACCGTCTGCTCTGTACATGAGCTTTGCTTTTTTCATAAACTCTGTTAAGAACTGTTTCGGATTTTCTATATTAGCATTCCAAGTTTGTGTCTGCACACCTTACATGTAGTGTTGCTGGGAATTAAACTCACTTGAATATTAGTACAAAAGCCAATGCAGTCATAAGATGTGACTGAAGCACAGGAAGCAAGTCTTGGCAGTAAGTGGTTCTTTTCTTGCCTGCTTTGGCAGGTGCTCAGAAACCCACTTCAACTCACATATCAATCTTGAAATGCTAATTCCTTTGGTAATTATCAAAAGCCATTGCTGGTATAATTTTGGAGAAAGAGTTATACCTCAGTGGCTTGATGTTACCATAATGACACATTTGGTGTTCAAATGACTGTATCTGCTTTGTGAGTAATTGTCCTCAGGCTCATTCCTTCCCCCTCCTGTTTCCTTGCCTTGTGCCTGTGTGCCATTCCCTTTAGTCAGAGTGACTTCTGTGACTCAGGTACAATATCTCCCAGTCATAAAGAGATACTCGGATTGCCTTTCGTGCTTGTCTTTTTAAGAGTTCCCTTTCTCTTTGAGCTCTGTATGACTGTTACTTCCCGGGAAGTCACAGTGTGAAGGGGTGGCTAGACAAAGGCAGATTCAGGAATTTCTTGGGTCAATGACCAAAATAACATCCAAAATCACAATAAGAGGTAGATACGTGGTAAAGTTAATGAAACTTAACTTCAAGCTCCTTCCTCACAAGGTATCTTTTGAAACCCAACTCTGTACCTGCTGTTTCGGATTATTTTATTCAAAGACCTCCAAGCTGGAATAAACTGTAATTGTTATAAGATCCAGTCCTCATCATGTGGATACACATTGCTGATGAAGATCCTTAATAACTTCCTTTTCTTTTTTCCTTTTATCCTTCCTTTAATCCAACTCACCATTCCCTTACTCCTTCTTTCTTTTCTCCCACTCATTTTCTCTTTCTTTTAAATCTCTTGCCTCTTTTTCATTTTTTCCTGTATTGTGATAACATAGAACATTTGCATTTAACTCTCATAATTACAATTTGTATTTATTATGTGGCTAAAAATATACCCCTTTGGGGACATTAGCAACTATTAGTGCTTTGATTCTTTTCTCATAAACACAATTTGCACACATGGATATTCATCTTTTTCAAAACTATATAGAATACTCATCTCCAACTAGGACTTCAAATGAGTTTATCAAGAAGAAACCCACAATATTTGTACCTGTTAAAATATTTCATGAGACCAGCACAATACAAGAATAAAGCTCTATTAAAGTTCATACCTTTTTTTTTTTTTTTTTTTTGAGACAGAGTCTCATTCTGTTGGCAGGCTGGAGTGCAGTGGCACAATCTCGGCTCACTGCAATCTCTGCCTCCCCAGTTCAAGTGATTCTACTGCCTCAGCCGCCCGAGTAGCTGGGACTATAGGCACATGCCACCAACCCAGCTAAATTTTTTTTTGTATTTTTAGTAGAGATCGGTTTTCACCATGTTGGCCAGGATGGTCTCAATCTCATGACTTCATGATCTGCCTGCCTCGGCCTCCCAAAGTGCTGGGATTACACGCGTGAGCCACTGTGCCCAGCCCAGTTATTAATATTTCTTTTGAAGTGAGAAAGAGGCATGTTAGTTGTACATTATATATTCCAATATGAAATTGGGTGCCGTGCAATAAAATAATTTTTAATTTATTGTCAAAGTAAGGTATATTCTAATATATACTTTGATCATGAAAAATATCAGCACAAATTATCAAATAGAATTTTGTCATGTAATTTACAACACATTCATGAAAAAATATTCAAGTGCCTTCTATAAATTAGAACCTTGATTAATTAGGCATGGATCCACCCATCATGGAAATTTTAACGATACAAAACAAAGCCATTCATGCAAAATAATTAGATGTGCCAACTGAGTGATTTTTGTACTTGGTTGATCATCAGTAATCACCTGGCCACTTTGTTTTCCTTTAATACAGATTCATGTTCCCTATTCCAGATGTATTGAATCAAAACCTCTGGAGCTGCAAATATATGAACTGTACTTTCTTTTTTCTTTACTTTTCTTTTTTTTTTTTTTTCTTATACTTTAAGTTCTAGGGTACATGTGCACAACGTGCAGGTTTGTTACATATGTATACATGTGCCATGTTGGTGTGCTGCACTTATTAACTGGTCATTTACATTAGGTATATCTCCTAATGCTATCCCTCCCCCCTCCCCGCTCCCCCCTTCCCCTACTCCACAGCAGGCCCCAGTGCGTGATGTTCCCCTTCCTGTGTCCACGTGTTCTCATTGTTCAATTCCCACCTATGAGTGAGAACATGCGGTGTTTGGTTTTTTGTCCTTGTGATAGTTTGCTGAGAATGATGGTTTCCAGCTTCATCCATGTCCCTACAAAGGAGGTGAACTCATCCTTTTTTATGGCTGCATAGTATTCCATGGGGTATATGTTCCACATTTTCTTAATCCAGTCTATCATTGATGGACATTTGGGTTCGTTCCAAATCTTTGCTATTGTGAATAGTGCCACATTAAACATAAGTGTGTGTGTGTCTTTATAGCAGCATGGTCTATAATTCTTTGGGTATATACCCAGTAATGGGACGGCTGGGTCAAATGGTATTTCTAGTTCTAGCTCCTGGAGGAATCGCCACACTGTCTTCCACAATGCTAGAATGAGTTTAAAGTCCCACCAACAGTGTAAAAGTGTTCCTATTTCTCCACATCCTCTCCAGCACCTTTTTTTGCCTAACTTTTTAATGATTGCCATTCTAACTGGTGTGAGATGGTATCTCATTGTGGTTTTGATTTGCATTTCTCTGATGACCAGTGATGATGTGTCATCAGAGTGTCTTTTTCATGTGTCTGTTGGCTGCATACAATGCCCACATGAGAAAGCAGGAAAGATCTAAAATTAACACCCTAACATCACAATTAAAAGAACTAGAGAAGCAAGAGCAAACACATTCAAAAGCTAGCAGAAGGCAAGAAATAACTAAGATCAGAGCAGAACTGAAGGAGATAGAGACACAAGAAAACCTTCAAAAAAATCAATGAATCCAGGAGCTGGTTTTTTGAAAAGATCAACAAAATTGATAGACTGCTAGCAAGACTAATAAAGAAGAAAAGAGAGAATAATCAAATAGACACAATAAAAAATGATAAAGGGGATATCACCACCAATCCCACAGAAATACAAACTACCATCAGAGAATACTATAAACACCTCTACACAAAAAACTAGAAAATCTAGAAGAAATGGATACATTCCTGGACACACACACCCTCCCAAGACTAAACCAGGAAGAAGTTGAATCCCTGAATAGACCAATAACAGGCTCTGAAATTGAGGCAATAATTAATAGCCTACCAACCAAAAAAGTACAGGACCAGACCGATTCACAGCCGAATTCTACCAGAGGTACAAGGAGGAGCTGGTACCATTCCTTCTGAAACTACTCCAATCATTAGAAAAAGAGGGAATCCTCCCTAACTCATTTTATGAGGCCAGCGTCATCCTGATACCAAAGCCTGGCAGAGACACAACAAAAAAAAGAGAATTTTAGGCCAGTATCTCTGATGAACATTGATGCAAAAATCCTCAATAAAATACTGGCAAATCAAAGCCAGCAGCACATCAGAAAGCTTATCCACCACAATCAAGTTGTCTTCATCCCTGGGATGCAAGGCTGGTTCAACATATGCAAATCCATAAACATCATCCATCATATAATCAGAACCAAAGACAAAAACCACATGATTATCTCAATAGATGTATAAAAGGCCTTTGACAAAATTCAACAGCCCCTCATGCTAAAAACTCTCAATAAATTAGGTATTGATGTGATGTATCTCAAAACAGTAAGCTATTTATGACAAACCCACAGCCAATATCATACTGAATGGGCAAAAACTGGAAGCATTCCCTTTGAAAACCAGCACAAGATGGGATGCCCTCTCTCACCACTCCTATTCAACATAGTGTTGGAAGTTCTGGTCAGGGCAATCAGGCAGGTTAAAGAAATAAAGGGTATTGAATTAGGAAAACAGGAAGTCAAATTGTCCCTGTTTGCAGATGAACTGTACTTTCACAAACACCACACGTTATTCTGATAATCAATCATAAAGAATAATTACTGAGAAAATAATCTCTGGGCCTTTAGAGGAAGGAATGATAGCTGCAGGCTCTCATGGCCATGAAGAAGGAGATATTTGACTAGTGAAGAGCTGGTAGTACTTATTAAACACAAAGTATCCAGAAAAGAATTCTCAGCAGGAGAAATGGAAAAAGCAAATGTCTGAAGGTGGATAAGTAAAAGTCATTTGGAAATAGTAAAGAGATTCAATTATCAGAAATTAATGATACTTGGTGAGAAGGAGAAGATAAAGCAAGTACTTTAAGTAAAGTCTAGATGGTGAAGAATGTTAATACCAAGAAAGGGAAAAAATGAAGGGTTTATTTAGTAAGATAGTATTGCATGTTTCACAGTAGGACTACCATTATGAAATCAGAATCTTAAAAAAATTATCTGTAAGAACAGAGAGGCTGGGTTGAAGAGAACAGATATTGGAATCAGAGTTCAGTTAACAGGTCTATACAGGTTGGAGTAGTAAAAATCTAAATTGCCTTTCTACATAAGACACTAAATGATTTTAATCTTGATCTTTTTATGACCATTGTATATGATTCCTCATATTATGGGGATATGTATAAACAGGATGATATATTCCTGAAAATTTAACCAAATTAAACGTGAAAGTGCCATGCATTGAATATACCAAGAGATGGTCTCTTATTTATTCTATCCACATCTCTTACTGACTTATGGGAGATCTAGAATGCCAAAATTCTAATGTTTCTTTGTTCCAGTGTGGTCCTGGAGAATACAAATAGATTATATCTTATTTTGGAAGTTTGAAATATCTGGAAGACTAACAGTAGAAACATTTCTCCATAGCTTCTTTTAGATTTACTAGCACAATGATTCTCAAGAGAAGTGAAGTAGCAGTACTGGGGGGTGTCACAAACATTTTGTGTAGAGAGCCAGGGTTACTATGTGAGGGATGGTCTTGCTAAACAAATGATTCATTTCCAAAATGCCAGCAGCGTTCTGTTGAAAAACCACTTAGTAATTGAGTAGTTTTGAGTGCGGGCTTGGAGTGAAACCGACCTGCTATTGAGTTCAAAGTATACTATAATCTATTTGTTACTTTGGACAGTTGATATAGTCTCTGTAAGCCTCAGTTAACTCTTTTGTTAAGGGAGCAAAAATAATACCTGCACACAGAGGTTTTGTGACAATCAAACAAGACAATGGATCTAAATGATTTAGCATAGTACCTGGAACACAGTAAGTAGTTAAAAGAAATTACCAGTGTTAGTGGTTATTGAGTGGCTATAAAGTCCCTAAATTGAATCCAATCCTCTAGTCACCCTGAACTTCCATATTTCTCCCAGGCTGATTCTATTCTAAACAGCAAACTATGCACAGAGTTAGCGCTCGTGCAAATCAATTATTGAGCATCAGTGTTCATTCCTGTACTATATGAGAATACACTGGGCTTACCATTCTTCACTTGTCATCAAGATTATGCCTCTAGGAAATTCTACGAGTTAAAATTCCTTGATCTCTTCTCTGTTGGATACTCTAATCACTTAACATCGTTGCTGTTGTGCCCAGAGGATATTTGACATAGACCACACTAGGCAAAACCTTTCCTCTTATTCTTATTTCTGCCCTACATCTCCATTTCTGCCATACATTTCTATCTACCATTCTAACTTAATAAACCCAGTTTGTCCTTTTGGAAATCTTAAGTACCTCTTCTACCCATATTCCTTCATTCATTTATTATTCCAACAAGTATTTATTGGATACTTACTACTTACCAGGTATCTTCCTAGACAACAATGATATAGCCCTGTGAAAAAGAGATGTGGTATCTGTCCTCATCCAGCATTCATTCTAGTGGTGGAAGCACACAATGAAAAACAAACAAAGGAAATAAATAATATAAGGTAATTTCAGAGAGGCAAAAACATGGTCAAAAAATGAGACAGGATACCTTGATAGTGACTAACAAATAGAAGTGGGAAAATATGGTTCTTCTTAAGAAGCCCCCCCACCTTTTCTTCAGACAGGGTCTCACTCTGTCTCCCAGGCTGAAATGTAGTGGCACAATCAGAGCTCATTGCAGCCTTGACCTAGGCTCAAGCTATCCTGCTGCCTCAGCCTCTCAAGTAGTTGGGAATACAGATGCATGCCACAACACCTGGCAATTTTTTTTTTAAATTTTTATAGAGATAGGTCTCACTATGTTGCCTGGGCTGGTCTCAAACTCCTAGGCTCAAGTGATTTTCCTGCCTCAGCCTCCCAAAGTTGTGGGGTTACAGACATGAGTCACCATGCCTGACCATGAAGGCCCTTCTGAGGGGACATTTGAGCTGTAACATGAAGGGCTAAGTGAAGATCTATGGGTGGGAAAGGGAAAGTTTTACAGGTAAATGTCCTAAGCATCGAACTTTCAAAAAACAGAAAAGAAGAATGAGTGCAGTCATTAAACAATACTAAGAGGGAAATTGTAGATAAGGTCACAAATATAGAGAGCGGCCCACTCATGTGCCATGTAGGGTTTGAATTTTATTCTAAGTCCTGGAGTAGACACAGCGCTAAGCAGACTTCACCATTTCCCTCTGCTATCTCCCCACTGTGATCCTATTTAGCTTTCTGGATGTGAGAGCACCTTCTGTGTTTTGATCCCTCCCCCCAGAACCCTCTGTTCCACAAGTCTGGAGCAAAATGGATGCAGAGGAATGATTCTGCAACCACTTCACTGTTCCCATCTCTTCCTTAGGCCATAAGTACCACCTAAACAATATATATATATATATATATATATAAAGGCCTTAATTCTGGTACACATTAAATAAAACATGTGAGATTAGGACAGGCTTCCTGAGGTATGTGTTGAAAGAGATGGAGGATTTGGACTCATTGTAAGGACAGCCCAGAGCATTCCACCTGCCAGTTGGCCTTTACAGTAATAGGACAGCTTATTGTGACTTTTTCTTTCTCACCTGACATTTAACAGCTAACATGTTTTAAGTGCTTACTGTGTGCCTAGCAGCAGGCTAAGTGCTTTGCCAGTGCCTGGGTAACAGACAAGTTTGTGACATGTGTACCCAAAATGGGATAAATTTTTTCTTCAAAGGTGACAGATGCTATAATAAAAATACTTCTCTTAAAACCTTAGCCATTTTCTTTTCTAGGAGCAGAATGACTTTTGAGGTTTTTTTGTTTGGCTGGTTGGTTTAAATCGTAATGTGATTGAGTAGAAGAAAGCTTAAAAAGCAGAGATGCTACAGAAATGTTTTTTCTTTCTTCTCTGGCTCATGAAAAAAGAGTAAAAGTGATGCTTTTCTTAGTTTCACCAAGAGATATCCACTCAACCTCACTAAAAATAACTAGACTTTCAAATGTCTTGTGTGGCCTGTTTTCTCTAAGGAATAGTTTCCCTGCTACTTCAGAGGAAAATTTTGAAAAAGCACCTATGAGTGACAAACAATAATAGATTGCACTCTGAGCCATGCATCCAAGCAAATAAAATAGGCTTTCAAACCTTAATTGATCAAAGCTCACAGCAGTCATCTGGATCTCACGCATACTTACAGTCTTGATGGTAATAAAACATTTTCAGGGCCAAAAATATTATGCAAACTGTTGGCCAACTTTCCTCATGTTACTGGGCTCTCATTGACTGCAAATCCCTTTTCATTACTGTATTATTATAGGGCTGACTGTGATGTCAATGTGTTCAAGTGCAGTCAGCAAGAGGAAAAGGCACAGAAATTGAACTTGCTAGCTCAGCGTTCCTTAAGCCCGCTTTACTAACTCACCTCCCTCCTTGTAGTATCAGTCCTTATTCCACTGTATTCTTTTAATAAATAGGGTTTGAATAATTGGACCCGGGCAGTGGATTTCTTCCTTCCTGTCGGATGTTCCTCAACTTACTGCTACTATTACCTGTGAGAATTGTATGCATAGACATGTGACTATTTTTATGTAGATTAATATTTGTGGATTAAAAAATGATGAGAGGTGAAATACAGTGAGGAGGGATTGATGATAAGACAATAGAGATTATGGAACTCTGAAGAAAAATTTGGACAATATTCCCAGGATACGGATCTTAAATACTTTGGAGTTGCATGCAAAAGTAACAAAAAGTATTTAGAGTCCAGTCAAATCTGGGTGGAAATCCAGGGCAACCACTGAACCATGTGATCTTGAATTAGTCAATTCACTTGTCTATTGTCTATAGCTTAATTTCTTGACTAATATGGTGCATATAATTATTGGTAGTCAATGAGCTCAAATACATAAAATGCCAAACAGAAGACAGACATGTTGCCAAATGCTATTTACCCTTTGAATATTCTGGGTCCAATCGAAGAATGTATGTAAATGTAGGTAGAATAAAGATGAGCATGATTCTTGAACTGCTGATTTTTCTGTGAATATATGTAGCAGTATAAATCTCATTCTATATGTTCAATAAGCAAGAACACATTTGTATTTTTGGTTTTGTAAATATCACATTTATCTTTTTCAGAGATATCACGTTTCTATTTGTTAAGAATAAGGACTGTCTTTTTTGTGCATCAATAGTATTCCATTGGGTATATGTACCACATTTTTTATCTGTTTATTCATTGATGGACACTTATATTGATTCCATATCCTGACTGCTATGAATAGTGTCATAATAAACATGGGAATGCAGATATCTCTGCAATATATAAGATGAAATCTTGTAATTTGCAACCACATGGATAAAACTGGAGGACATTAAGTGAAATAAACCAAGCATAGAATGACAAATTTCACATGATCTCACTCATATGTAAGAAATTAAATTTTTTTAAATTGAACTCATGAAAATATAGAGTGGAATGATGATTACCAGAAGCTGGGAAGGGGAGTGGGGAGTGGATAAAGTGGGGATGGTTAAAATGTACAAAAATATGCTTAGATAGAATTAATAAGATCTAGTATTTGGTAGCATAATAGGATGATTATGGTTAACAATAATTTATTTTAAAGCTTAAAATAACTAAAAGGATAGAATTAGAAAGTTCCTGAAAAAAAAGAAATGATAAATGTTTGAGGTGATGGATACCCCAATTGCCCTGATTTGTTCATTATATATTCTGTGCTTATATCAAAATGTCCCGTGTACTCCATAAATATATACCACTATTATGTATCCATAATAATATAAAAGAAAAAAAAGAAAGACTATTGGATTTATATATTTTTTTTAAGTAAACAAGCTAATTTTGCATTTCTCTCTTGCTGGAATAATAGGTAAGTTTAATTTGCACATTTCTGGAGCCACCTCCTAGCCTTGTGCCATGAGTTGTGGGGTTTTATGTCAAACCCAGTTATCTCCTCCTCCAACCCAGCTGTCATTGTTTATTCATCTGTAATTCTGAGACTTGCCTTTTTCCTATATCAGTGGTCCTTTCAGACCTGGTAGCTATGTGTAGATTCTGTGCTACAATGGGAATACAACACTCTTTGGTGAGGATAGACATCTAATATCTGGAGCCTTATGCAGACTCCAATTATCCTGCTATTTCTGTGTTGCTGCAAAAGATCTTAGTTTTTCAAGTACTACCCCGTCGCTATAGACTTCTTTCCCCCAGCTAATTCCAAGCCACTCTGCTTCTGCTGATAAATACGCTTTTCTTCTCTTTTAGCTCCTCTGAAAGTTCTCACTATGTTTCTAAGATATTGAGTTTTGGGAAAATAAAAGTTAGAAATATACGCAGGTTAATTCTGACTGCTATTGCTATGTACCTCCTGGGAGTCAGTGAAGTACAAAGATAGGTGTTTGAGTGGAGGGGAAGGAAAGGGAAATCAGGGAAAGAAAGAAACCCTAATATCTTAATATTTCAAAATATATTGGCCTAATATATTACTAAAATACCACATAGATCATGCACCAAAGAATGTTTATGTGGCTTAAGAGGAGTTGGAGGAAGAAGGGAAAGAGAAGAAAGAGGAAGAGCAGGAGAAATGTGTACATGCTGGTGCCCAAGGATGTTGGTTCAGGTGAAAAATACTGAATGATTTGGAATACTGGACTTGGTGGGCTTTCAATTCCCTGCCATGTTGTAGTTCTTATGGTAGACTCACTCCTCTGAGTGTTCAAAAATCTCTATTGAACTGTTGAGTACTTCGATAATATTTTCATATTATTTCAAGTCAGTCTTTCCAGCATGTGAGTAAGTCCCTACCATCCTAATTTATATTTATCATTTTTTTTGCAGATTTCTAATACCTAATGTTTTTGAATTTGTAACATTTTATCCTTGATTTGGCTTAATAACTAAGTCCCCCTCTTTTTTTGAGCACCATAAATAAATTTATATGTATCCTAGAGTTCAATGTAACAATATTATCTTGGGAAAAATAAAATCAAATTATGTAAAGCTCATTAAATGGAAATGAATAAAGTCTGATAAACTTATATGGGAGAAAAAACTATTCAATATTGAAAACTTACTGTGTAAAAGAACAATTAAATAAAACATAAAATTAAATCTATTATAATCTTTTTGTTATATCTGTGTACATATGTCATATTTGTGTGTGTATGTGTTTATTACAACTAAATGTTTTCTGGGAAGCTCAGTTATATGGGACATTTTTTTCTTTTTGTTTACTAATTTTTTAATCTTTCTACAAAAACATAAGCTAACATCGAAAAATGAGAAAAACATCAAATGTTATTTTGATAATTGCTCAGTACATTTTTCAATGACTTGAGACACCCTAAGCTATCCCAAATCAGAGAGGTCAGTCACAGTTTAGACAACCTGTGTTCACATATCTGTTTTGTTAAATACTGAATATGTGGTCTCAGCTAAATTGCTTAACCTCTATTTATTTTAAAATAGGAGTTACTTTCTACCTCATGTTTCAAGAATTCAGTAAGATACAACATATAAAATATTTGCATATTATCAACCACATAATAGATCAGAAATAAACATGTATTTACTGCTCTTCCTCTTGACTCTTAATTAGGAAGGCATCAGAAGCAGTAAAATTGGCACAGAATTCCTGTAAAAGAAAACTGGAATCAAATGAAAGCTTGGCAAATAGTAGACATGCCCTAGGGCAAGGTCCCCAGTATCTCTGAGCTCTTGTTTTCTCATCTATAAAATAAGAATAATTGTTCTACCTCCCTTGTAGGGAAGTAGTGAGGATTATATAAGATGAGGTACATAAAAAACCCAGCATAATACACTGCTGGGCACACCACAAGGGGTCAATAAACATTAGCTCCTTCTAGCTTTCCCAGCAATTAAAGAGCTAACATTTAAATGAAAAATATCAGAGTGTACTACAGAAAATTGCAAGGATAAAGGAACTATCAGGGACTATTGCAAGGATGAGGGAGAGCTAAGGAGAGTTGGAGAGGCTTTGTTTGAAAACAAAACAGACCAAGAGTTATGACTTTGAAAGTGACCTAGATAGTATTTGAGCTTCCAAAGCTTCAGCCAGTAAGCATGTTCCACACTGTTAGTGATATTATGTAACTGGAAAGAATATGATCTATATATTTCAAAATAGAACCTTCCTCTAAAATTATCATTGATTTAACTTGTTTCTGTCACCCTTAAGTTATTTTAAATTTTTAAATAAATCTAAAGGATATTACGAGATTTTCATTTTAATTAAAAAGTGACATGGGTTTTTAAAAAATGTGGAGAAAAGAGTTTTCAATCTTCTTATGCAGGAGAGGGAACTTTCCAAGATGAAATACATCCCTGTGCAGTTTTTCAGTCTTCTCTCTTGAAACACTTTAAATATTATATACAACCCCCTTACTTTGCAGATGGAAAAACTGAGTTCTAGAACAGGTAATCATTTCATTTAGAGTTACATAGTAGCTGAATGCGAGAACTGAAATGTAAACTCTTGTAATAGTACAATTCTCACTACATCCCTGTATGCCTCTGTCTCTGCTTTTCTCTGTTTCTCTCTTGTTCATTACATATATGTGTGTGTTGTGCACATATATGTATAATTCATAATTGTGTGTCTTTATACTTGTGTTCGTATATATGCATATATAATTGATAATTGTGTATCTTAATATGTACATAAATTGTGCACACGTGTATGTGTACAGGGAGTGTGTAAGGGACAGAGAAAAAAATTACTTTCCTGACTATGAGAGGTTATTAGTCCATATTCTAAAGCATAAGGTTTAATAGATCTTTCTAAAGTTAAGTCAAGGTAGCACTTAAGAATGGACATTTTATTCCTGGTCATGTAAATATTCCTGTGTCAAGTCTCTCTAAAACAATCTCTTCCTTTGTTTGATGTATGTACACAGCATCCCTCTCTGTGGTTTGTCTCTGCTCATCTAGTCCTGAGAGTTCAGGCTATGAATAACAAAGCTGCAGAGGCTGTGCTTGGCTTGCCGAGTTGCCAGTTGAGAAATTGTAATTTGTATTGATTAGTAAATTTACTCTCTTCAAAAGCATATCAGAAAGCCCCCACTGGAGTCAGAGTTTCTGCTGTATTAGTTCAAGGACACTCTTGAGAGAAGAAATGTGTTTTCAGTAAGATTAAGTCCTCTATCACCAAGACGAGAAAGAATATCCTGAAGCATTGCTTGAAATAGTCAGCATTCTCTCAGCCAAAGACAAGATACACCCGGCAGAGCTGGTTCACATTTTTTCAGGTAATAAGACTGCTATTTACCTTTCACTGGATCACAGCCATAGAAGTAGTCTGTTCATACCAGAGCAGGAGATGACAGAGTGTCTTGGAACACTGGAAGGAAAGAAATTGTCTGGCTAAAAGTTACACAAGCTGGGTGTAGGTCCCCAGTCTGCCATTTACCAGAAGCAACTAAGGCCAGTCACTGAACTCTCGCGTGTAGTTCCATAACTGTAAAAAAAAGCAGGGCTTTCCAGTATGGGACGGACACAGAATGTCCTTGAGTCCTCTTCCCACAAAGCCTCCTTCCATATGCTTTGCTTTGCTTAGATTGTTTGGAGGGTCTCAAAATGTGCTTCCCAGACCAGAAGCATTAACAGCAATTGATCATATGGGAATTTGTTATTGATGCAAATTTTCAGGACCCACCCCAGACCTATTTATTAGAAACTCCAGGAATGGGGCTCAACAATTTTTGTTTCAGCCACCCCTCCAAGTGATTATGATGCTTACAGCCTGTGAGAATCCCTTCCCTGGGTCATGTTAACTTATCCATTCCTAGAGAAAACCTTCTCTGCAACACCATTTCCCCATTATGGACAATTTTGGCACTCTGTACTTTATAGCACTTGTTATTTTTGCCATTTACCGTTAATTGTGTCATTATTTAATTTCTCCAAAAGGGCAGGGCTGCTTTCTGGGTTGGGTCATCGTTGTACTTCCATCCAGCAAAGCTCTTGCTGCATATTGTTAAAAAGCAAACTGAGGCACAATAAATATGTAACATCTATTTGAGTCAATAGTGATTCATGAATCGGGCAGCTCCAAACCAGAAGTGGTTCAAGAGCTCCATAGAGAGAACACATAGAGAGAACACAAGGGAACTTTTATAGGATAGATGCAGAAGTAAAGCAAAGAAAGTATTTGATTGGTTACAGTTATACAGTTGCCTTATTTGGTCTAGCCCATGCAAAGTCCCTAATTGCATAAGTCAGTTGGATGCTTCTGATTCATTGAGCTAAAGTTCTGTTTTTCTTTAATATAGGCATTTACAAGAAAGAACTCAAATTAAGTTTTGCTTATACTTGCAAATCCAGCAAGGTTAAGGTCACCAATGAGGCATAACTGCTTTTGTCTACTTGAGGATTCTTCAGGCCTGGTCTTCATTTTAATTTATGTTAACAAAATGAATACAAAGTTATCTGCTATTTTGATGAAAGTTAGTGATTGAATGAGTGGTTTATACTTGCTGAGATTCAGTTTACTTCTCTTTAAAATGGACATAATAAAACATACCTAAGAGTTGTCACATAAGTGAGTTAAGAAATAACAAATTCAAATTTCAGTAAATACACTCAATATCTTTAAGTCCATATACATATATATATATATAGATATTACTTAGTTTCTCACTGGAAACCCTGTTTTGCTGCTGGATGTTTAGTCTTCCTTGTGTTCCTTCTCCAGCAATGGTGTTAGCCACACATCTAGCATTTTAGGAAATGCCAGAGTGATATAGGCTGGGCAGAGGAAGCTTCTAGTCTTCTCATTTTAAGATACAGAGGGAGAGGCTGAAATGCTCATATTCTCAGCTCACTCTGCTCCTTCATTCTAGCTCTCCCTGCTGTCCCTGTGAGTTATTAATTTCTTAAAATTCTGTCTATAAGGGTTGCATGGTCCTATCTGCATAGGCCAACCATACCTATTGTGTTGTTGCCTACTCTCCAGGCCAGTGCCAATACATAGTATTTCCTCTGTTCTAGAACCATCCCCATCTGTCATATCTCATCTGCCCACAAGAACCTCTTTTTCACTGCAGGTTAATCTTTTTTTTCTTTTTTTTTTCTTTTTTCTTTTTTCTTTCTTATTTTTTTTTGAGGTGGAGTCTTGCTCTGTTGCCCAGGCTGGAATGTGGTGGCATGATCTCGGCTCCCTGCAACCTCCGCCTCCCAGGTTCAAGCAATTCTCCTGCCTCAGCCTCCCTAGTAGCTGGGACCCCAGGCATGCACCACCATGCCTGGCTAATTTTTGTATTCTTAGTAGAGACGGGGTTTTACCAAGTCGGCCAGGCTGGTCTTGAACTCCTGACCTCAGGTGATCCACCCACCTCAGCCTCCAAAACTGCTGGGATTACAGGTGTGAGTCACTGCGCCAGGTCTCTTCTTTCATGTTTCTGCCTGATATTATAGCCATGCCTCCGGATTCTCTCTCTTACTGTTGGCCAGTTTATTTCTTCTCCAATGGCAAATTCTTTCTCCATCCCATGATTGAGGTTTTTGAAACAAAAGCCAGAATAACTGGCACTGTATCTAATTTTTCATCATGCTTTATCCTCCTCCTAGCACAGTAGGTTGGAGGGTTATTATCTGTGGTGGAGAATAATACTGTCATCAAGCTAGTAGCCCTCTGCACCAGTGATTCTAAATTTGGGGCAAATTTTCTCTCCAAAAACTATTTAGTAATGTCTGGAGACATTTTTTATTATCATGACTGAGGGGGAGTATTCCACTGGCGTCTCGATGATAAGGGTCATAGACACTGCCAAACTCATATGCTTGGCAGTGCATAAGACTGCCCTCCCATCACAAAGAGTTCATATATATATATATATATATATATATATATATATATATACACACACACATATATATATGAAGTATATATATATATATATATATATATATATATATATATATATACTTAAGGAAAGTCCAAAATTGCAATAGTCTTATACCAAGGTTGAGAAAACTGGCTCCACAGGAAGCTACGCACAAAGCAGGTGTTAATAAGTGATCATTGACTTTAAGTCTTCCATCCCTGATCTCTTTGCAACCTTAGCAAGCTGGGAAGACTTTAGAACTTTTGTTTTGTCAGTAACTTTAACTAGGTATCTACTGTGCTGCTCATGAGCAAACTTGCATATCACATATCTATGTCACTGTCATTCTTCCTGCCTTAAAAGCTATGCATTTCATTCTCTTTATGTGTCCTGCTTGCACATTTATTTATCATGCATCATTGAGTACCTACTTATTAGAGAAAGAGTGGGACTGAAATTTGACCTTGACTTCTGTGTATTTACAATTAAACTAGAGAGGGAAATAAATATACTACAAGAATATAATATGATGAGATCGGTGAGTGAACTCAGTGTACTAAGGAAGTGGAGAGACTACTGAATACCCTGTGATTTGCAAGGGCAAAGAGGCAGCAAGAACTCATCCCTGAGATGAATAAAAAGGATGCTATTGACTTGGGGTAGGTCCGAATTTTAGATTGGAAAAATGAGAAGAATGCTAAGACAGGCAAGGTATGGTATGCCAAAGAAATAGAGATGAGGAAGATGGTTAGGGGCAAGCAGCACATCCCATGTAATTTATGAAGCTTGAAACAAAATGAAAATGCAGAATCTCTTTTTCAGAAAGCAGGAAAGGGGCACCATTAAAGGCGCTACAGTGTGTAAAGTTATTTTTCTTCCTTCTGCAGTCCCTCTCTCAACCTGTCTTGGTGTTTTTCACTTGCTCTTTATGATAGCAGTTGTGCTATAGGTTAGAGTAGAGGGGCAAAGTGAAGAGTGAGTAAGAGGAAATAGGTGGTTTAAACTGTCTGGGGTTTCATAGATAGCAACCTCAGAAGAATGTTATAGAGTGGGCATTTAAAGTTATTAGTCATGTGGTCACCCGAGAGGGGGAGTTTATAGAATGGGAAAAATCGGGTGAAAGAGAGGACATAAAAAAGAGGAGAATGAAGAGAAGTTGGTTAATGAGTATAAATATAGAGTTAGGTAGAAAGAATAAGTACTAGTGATTGGTAGCACAGTAGTATTACCATAGTTAATAATAATTCATTGTGTATTTCAAAATAACTAGGAGAAAAGATGTGAAATATTCCCAACACAAATAAATTGTTAATGTTTGAGGTAGTATTCTAAATACCCTGATTGAATCATTGCCATTGTATGCATGTATGAAAATGTATCATGTACTCCATAAATATGTACAATTATTATGCATCTATTTTTTAAAAAATTGAACAGGCTGGGCACGAGGGCTCACTCCTGTAATCTCAGTACTTTGGGAGGCCTATGGGGGTGGATTACCCGAGGTTAGGAGTTGGAGACCAGCCTGGCCAACATGGTGAAATCCCGTCTCCACTGAAAATACAAAAATTAGCCTGGCATGGTGGCAGATGCCTATAATCCCAGCTCCTTGGGAGGGGTGAGGCAGGAGAATCACTTGAACCTGAGAGGCAGAGGTTGCAGTGAGCCAGGATGAAGCCACTGCACTCCAGCCTGGGCAACAAGAGAAAAATTCCATTAAAAAAAAAAAAACTGAATAAGGGAGAGAAATAAGTATGATAAGAAGAAAGTTCAGCTCCTTAACTAATTAAAATTAGTTTTAAAGACTATGGATGAGTTTTAGCCTGTCTGTGACTATAGCAGCCAGGCAATTACTTTTTCTGTTCGGATAAAATTTAGAACTTCTAAGTATAGAAAAATTATTTAGTACTATCTGTTCCTTGAAACTCATGTATAACAATCCAACGCACTGATAAATCTGGATTGCAATTTTGTGATTGTAAAATCAATTAAAAATCAGTCTGAAAGTGGAACAAAATTTTAAAACCCTACATAAAAATGTTATTTTATATATTCCTTGTCAGTATCTACGGATTAGTAGTAACATTTTTACATTGTTGAATCACACGTATTCACACCCTTTTTTTTTTAACTTAACAATACACATAAATATTTTCTGTTTGGCTGAAATGGCTATTTAATATTCCATTGAATAGATGGACTATAACTTTTCTAAGACTTTTCCACTTGGAAAAATGTGTTTCCTTGGCATTCTTACTGTATATAAAATTTCAGGAAACTTCAGCTTTTCACACATATAGTTTTATTCTTCTTTTATTTATTTATTTATTTATTTAGACAGAGTCTCACTCTGTCACCCAGGCTGGAGTGCAGTGGCACGATCTCAGCTCACTGCAACCTCCGCCTCTCAGGTTCGAGTGATTCTCCTGCCTTAGCATTCTGAGTAGGTGGGATTACAGGCACGTGCCACCATGACCAGCTAATTTTTTGTATTTTTATTAGATACTGGGTTTCACCATGTGGGCCAGGCTAGTCTGGAACTCCTGACCTCATGATCCACCTGCCTCGGCCTCCCGAAGTGCTGGGATTACGGGCGTGAGCCACCGCTCCTGGCCCATTCTTTTTTTATTTAAGCATCCTTTTGTAAGTGATTTTGTCAGGAGGTAGCAAGGTGACATGACATTCTTACAAAATGAAAACGAGACAGAATTAGCAAAAATTAATGTTGACAAAACAGAAACATAAGAAAATGAAACAAAGCAAAGAAAAAGAATGAGCTGCAAGCCTGCTAAGAACATGAGTAAGGCTTAAAATACAGAGGGGGACAACTCAGCTAATGTCTAGGTCTGAAGACAATTGCATTAATGAAAATCACCAATATTGTTAGAAAGATTTCTGATGAAACAGTATGTTCCAATGCCCTAAAGGTGTTTTAATCATCAGTTTTACAAAAGACAACTCCAGTTTTACAGGAAATAAATTACTACGGCATTGTACTGAGTTATGGTTTTCACTGGAGCTTCTATAGTTGAACATGTTGACATTTGATGGGGCAATTTTCTGTTAGTGTAATTAGCCGGTTCAGACTTACTAAAGCACATTTGTCATGCCCCAAAGATAACGGTTTCAGAGAGGAGAATGGGAAAAGCATTCAAAGGAATAAAAACAAGAAGACCAGGCTTGATGAATGAAGAAGGTAAACAGTTTAGAAAAATACCAATATTGCTTGCTTGCACAATTATTCACTGGAACCGTATCTGGAGTACAAGGTCATATTTAAGTGACAATAATATATCTGAACTAGTTTATTTTAACCAAAAGAAGCAGTGTTACTGAGTCCAAGGTAGCTATCAAAACTTGTTTAACTACTTTTGAACAAAATATTGATAGGCAAGGGTTTAAAGTAACTGCCCATTTATCCAATTCTACATTAAATGAAAATCCTGTCTATCCAAGTTAAGATTTTTGAATTAGACTTTTACGAATCCCATAAATTTCATCACCAGCAATTATTTTTCAAGTACTGAGCTATTCCTGATTTGAAAATTGAGGATTTGTCTTTTAATAGGGAATCTACATCTGCACTTCATTGTGAACATAAAACATACCACCGAGTTATTCTATGAAGAGGCTTAGCACATTTATTTACTTATTTTGGTTTGTAGATATTTATAAAAGAAAAGAAGAGATAAAGATTATTGCTGAATAATTTCTCCCTAAGATCAGTAGCTGATATGGTTTGACTCGGCATCCCCACCCAAATTGCGTCTCGAATTGTAATCCCCAGGTATCGAGGTAGGGACCTGTCATCCCCACATGCTGTGTGAGGGACGTGATTTGATCATGGGAACAGTTTTCCACATGCTGTTATCATGATAGTGAATGAGTTCTCATGAGATCTGATGGTTTTATAAGGCAGGTTTCCATACTCTAGCTCATTTTTCTCTCCTGCTGCCTTGTGAAGGTTCTTGCTTCCCCTTCACCTTCTGCCATGATTGTAAGTTTCCTGAGGCCTCCCCAGCCATGTGGAACTGTGAGTCAAACCTCTTTTCTTTATCAATTATTCAGTCTCAGGGAAGTTCTTTATAGCAGTGTGAAAACTGACTAATACCGTAGCATTTTTTCTCACTCCCTTTCATCTTGAAAGACACACACACACCCCTGAAAAGTACCATTGAACAAAACAGCTATTACTTTATTTTCCCCTTAGTTTCAGACCTGGTTACAACTATCTCTACAAGCTCTCCTCCGTCATATTTCTGCCAGTCTCAAGTGAGTTACTGTGATTGACATGAATGTGAAACAGAAAGTAAAAGGAACAAACGTGAGGGTTCTCCAGGAGGCGGGGGTTGAAGTGAGCGAAGATTGCACCACTGCACTCCAGCCTGGGTGACAGAGCAAAAATAAGTAAATAAATGAAGAAGAAGAAGAAGAAGAATTAGCAGTGAGGGTTCTATATACTGTTTTTGTTTTCATTGTTGTTTTTCTTTTGGAGGACTCTTTCCTTTGGAGGGTGATTCCTTTTCGGCTTGGAGAGCCAGCTTGTACAAATACATAAGAGTTATAGACAGGCTGAAAGGGGTATAGCTGGAAATAGGCAACAGACAACATTTTTGGGTGATGAAAATGTTCTAAAACTAGACTGTGGTAATGATTGCACAGCTCTAGGAATTTACTAAAAGTCATAGGATTTTTATACTTTCAACAAGTGTAGTTTATAGTATGTAATTATACTTTAACCCAAAGCTATTTTAAAAACAAACAAAAACAAAAATAAAATAAATACAGTGAGACCACCATAAACTGTTATTTAAGTTCTAAACATTTTCATAAACCCAATTTTAATGCTTACCCAAAACACTTATTAATGTACTTTTATTTTTCTTTTCTTTCTTTCTTTTTTATTTTTTATTTTTATTATTTTTTTTTAACAGAGTCTCTCACTCTGTTGCCCAGGCTGGAAAGCAGTGCTCGGCTCACTGCAACCTCTGCCTCCTGGGTTCAAGCTCTTGTGCCTCTGCCTCCTGAGTAGCTGGAACCACAGGCACATGACATCACCCAGGCTAATTTTTGTATTTTTGGTAGAAATGGGATTTTACCATGTTGTCCTGGCTGGTCTTGAACTCCCAGACTCAAGTGATCTACCAACCTCGGCCTCCCAAAGTGCTGGGATTAAAACCGTGAGCCACATTGCCCAGCTGACTTATTGTACTTTCTATTACCTTATTCATTTTGGCTTAACAAAGTCAGTGAATCCCAATCTATCATATATTTTAAAGAGCTATCTAAGGAATTTTTGACCAATAGGTTTGGGGTAGTCAAGAACAACATTAACAAACATGTATGTGTCATGTGCTTACCACAGGCCAGGCTCTCTTCTAGATGCTGGAAATTCTGCAATAAAAAAAACTAAACAGGCCGGGTGCGGTGGCTCAAGCCTGTAATCCCAGCACTTTGGGAGGCCTAGACGGGCAGATCACTAGGCCAGGAGATCGAGACCATCCTGGCCAACCCGGTGAAACCCCGTCTGACTAAAAAATACAAAAAAAAAAAAAAAAAAAACTAGCCAGGCGAGGTGGCGGGCGCCTGTAGTCCCAGCTACTCGGGAGGCTGAGGCAGGAGAATGGCATAAACCCAGGAGGCGGAGCTTGCAGTGAGCTGAGATCCGGCCACTGCACTCCAGCCTGGGCAACAGAGCGAGACTCTGGCTCAAAAAATAAATAAATAATTAAATAAATAAACAGACACAAATCTTTGGTCTCATTGAAGTTATACCTTACACAATGTATTTATTAATTTGTAATATTTGTAAAATAAGTGTAGAAAGTTTGAATCTGTGTTGCCATATGTACTATTAAAATTTGCCTTCTAAACACACTTTTAAAAATAAAAGAGTTGAAAAAGGTGTTTAACGGTGTGTGTTCCAGTTAGTATCTCTACCACAAATAGAATAGTATTTCTAGTCTTTTCCATTTTCTAGGTATTTATCCGTGGAGGAAGTCGGTGTGTGTTATGTGTGTATGAGAGAGAGAGAGAAAGAGAGAGAGAGAAAGAGACAGGTATATATGTAGGAACGTTTGGGTAGAAAAAAGAGAAGTCAGTGATCTATGACCTAAAAATTTTTACCAGTAGTGTTATCTCTTACACAAAGCATTTTCAACTAGATTGACAATAAATACTTGCAGTTGAAAGTAATGAAATCTAGAATTTTAAAATATTACTGAAAATTTAAAAGACCACCGAGTCCTTAGTTGCATTTTCTGACCAAAAATATCTTGACACCTGAATGTAAAAGTTTTCCCTGTGTGTTGGAGCTCATCTGTTTGCCAGGGGCATAGTTGGGAAGCAAATCCAGGTGTGAAATAGATAGATTGAGAGAAAAAAATGTCAGAAAGCCAAACCCTTAGTTAAGAGGCAAAGAGAATACAATAATATCACGCCTGTAATCCCAGCACTTTGGGAAGCCGAGGTGGGTGGATCACGAGGTCAGGAGATCGAGACCATCCTGGCTAACATGGTGAAGCCCTGTCTGTACTAAAAATACAAAAAAATTAGCCGAGTGTGGTGGCAGGCACCAGTAGTCCCAGCTACTTGGGAGGCTGAGGCAGGAGAATGGCATGAACCCGGGAGGCGGAGGTTGCAGTGAGCCGAGATTGGGCCACTGCACTCTAGCCTGGGCGACAGAGCGAGACTCTGTCTCAAAAAATGAATAAATAAATAAATAAACAAACAAATAAATAAAACACTCTTGGAGGGTTTTAAAGGATGTAAAACAGGGTTTCTCAATAGCAGCGTTACTGGCATTATGAGCCAGATCATGTTTTTGTTGTTGTTATTATTGTTTGTTTTTCCTGAGGGACTGTGGTGTGCACTGTAGGATGTTTAGCAGTATCCCTGGACTTTACTGACTTGATGCCAGCAGCATTTCTCTTCACATGTAATAAACGAAATATCTCCAGACATAGCCAAATCTCTTCTGAGAGGCAAAGCCACCCCTTTTCCTCTATTTTCGCGACCCCATTGAGAACTACTGGTGTACAACAACAGATACAGTCAATTATAGGGTAACCACTCAGGATTGCCTGAGAAAGTCCTGGTTTAACCCTGTTATCCTCAGATATTACTACGAGTGACTCCTTTTCCCTTTAAAATTGTCCCTGTTTGTAGTATAAACTACATGATCAGTCTAATAATAGACTACTTCTCTCAGTCTGTATTGTACCTTTATGAAAAGTACAGAGGGTATTTGTAGTACAGTGACTAGAAGCTTGGTTTTCCCACAGACTTTATCTTCCACTAGGTAAAGAAGAATTGGCCTTGTTAGCTTTGGGTTGGGAGCATTAATTTTGGGTTGCACTTGTTCTAAACGTCTAAATATCCTTCTCTCTTAGTGTCACAAGTTCATGCTTTGAATCACACTGTGATTTAAAAAACCCAGTGAATATCTATCTCTGATGTTCTGTAATAGCTTACTGTTTTAAGGACAGAAGACTACACACAGGTTTGCATTACAGAATTCATTCTGGAGTCTAATCTGACATTAAAGTTTCCCCAGGTAAAATCTATAAAAATGGAACTAATTTACCATAATCAATCCTCGAAGGGTCAGTGTTAATAATCTATTATTTTACACATTCATTGATTTATGAACATTTAATGAGCACATACTATGTATTAAATATTAAATTACACACTAAACTCACAAAGATGAAAAGCTATGACCTCTGTTCTAGAGAATGATGTCTCCTTCAAATAAGAGAGATTAACAGAGGAACAAATAATCATAATACGATGTGATAATTATACTAATTAGTTTGTATGGCAAGCACAATTGGAAGACTATGAAGGGAACAAGAATGCTACCAATGCAGGGAAAGAAACAGTCAGGTCAAGGATGGAGGGGGATTGTTATAAATAGACAGATGTACTTTAAAACTCCTTGGGCGTTTCTTCTTTTGAAGGTTGAGCTGTCATGAAAACTCCCTTTGGGAGACTCCGAGGATGTAGGTGAGATGTATGATGCCACTTTCAGGGATCAATTAGTTAGTGCCCCTAAGCACTCTTCCAGATTTGTGTACCATTAAGGAATGCACTCTTAACAACCTGAGAAAGTACAAGGCTATAGGCCAAGTCCAGGCTACAAACTATAAAAAGGAACTGGTCTAGAAGCCTACATTGCCATCATAAGAATAACAAAGTGACCGAAGGCCTTGATTCCAGATGCCAAATATTAGATCCATCTGTCAGCTTAGTTCCATAATTTTGGAGTAAAATATAAAGTACTAAAACCTGGTGTCCTTGGGGCTTACTGGTTGAGAAATCCTAATCCAGGTGAGCAATTGCTAGTCCATACAGGTGTTTTATCTTCCTTCATCTCTCTCTACAGACCTTTCTCGTGGCTTACTTTATTTTTTCATAAAATTGAAATAATGGAAAAACATGTAAGGGTTGTATTTTCATTGTCATTTGCTTTACTGTTCTGAAGCAGGAAAATAAAGATAAATTTAAAGATAATAAAAGAAAATGAGGCTATGGGCAAGGAAGCTGTGATTTTCTTTAGTGTTGGCTATTTGATATTGAGATATAATTTTATAAGCTGAAAAATATAACCATTACATTAGATTGAAGTAAAACATGCAGCCATATTTTGCAATCTGTCCATGTACATTACGCAGCCCATTCCCATGTGAAGGAGTTTTTCCGTGTATTATTTGTGAAAGTGGTATAGTTTCCAAATATTTGTATATTCCCATTTAAATATGTCATTCTCATGATTACTGTTGTTTGCCATTGATGAAAAATATCTGTCTTCTAAGTAAAGATTGTCAATGCTTTACGGAATACTAAATCTTAGATCTTAAAGAAAACTGAATTCTTCATTTTATAAATAGAACCCCACTAGAGAGGCTTAAATTCATGAGGCTAATTAGTAGTAAGTTTCAGACTAGAAATCAAGAGTCTCCAAATCTATTTATGTGTCCTTCCCATCGCCTAAGACTTTTTAGTAAAATAATTCTTGGAACCCTTCCTAAAATTTTAAAAGTAGGGTGATAGACATATCCCAGTTTTCCTGAGATTTTACTGGTTTTAGCACTGAAAGTCACAGGTCCCAAGAAAACCTCTCAATCTCAGGAAAGTTTTTTTTTTTTCATAAAATTAAAATAACAGACACATTTCCAAGGTTGTATTTTTATTTTCATACGTTTTTCTGCTCCAAAGAAGGATAATAAAAAATTGAAAGCATATAAAAGAAAATGAGAATGTAGGCAGCAAAACTATGTATGGCTGGTAACCCTATGACATGCACTTAGTTTATTTTTTTGTTTGCTCCTTCTCTTTCACTCACTCACATGCACTCGTGGGCTAGAAACCTGAGAGTTTCTTAAGCTGTATTGTATTTGCTTTTTTCTATCATAGTACTGGTAAATGATGATTCCATTGTCCTAACAGATGGAGAACTGGAGCTCCTGCATTAGTTCATCTGTTGGGTGAACCCGCTGAGGCTCTCCTTTGATCATGACCCAGTCAATGGAGTAGAATTCTTGCAGCCAACAGGATGTGCCCACACAGTGATCTTACCATCCTTTTAGACAACACTCTGACTATCAGGGACTCTGGAGATGGTGTGCAACCTTCTAGGGCATGTGTAGGCCTCCTCACGACTATGTGCTCATATCAATAGTTAAGGTGGGCAAGAGCAGCTCTTTGTAAGATCCTGGGAGGAGGATGTGGAAAGAAATTGAATGAACAAACCTAGGTGTCTGTGTGCCTATTCATTTATCTCCTGTTGGTATGGAGAGAAGCTAGGGGTGGAAAGAAAGGGGAGGGTGCAGCCAGCAATTGGAGCCAGCTCCACCCCCGTGATCTGAGAATTCTAAATTTAAAGTTGGCCTTCTAGAGAATTATATAAAGGGACATTTGTCAAGATAGGAGATTTGAACACATTGTATTACACAGTTGGTTAGCTTGATTTATAATTTTAAAATATTTATCCATATGGTGTTTGGGTCTGCATTTGTACTATTGTTCCAGGCTCTGTAACTCTTATGGGAGGGCCTGATTGCTGCCTTCCCTCAGGTCAGGTTTGTTTCTGATATCACCTCTAGATGTATTTAGAAACATTGGCTCTCTGTGCAACACAACAGTCAAATACGTTTAGGATACATGGGCACCTCTTAAGCCAGCTTTCTCTGTCAGGGCTTCAAGGTCTGTTCTGTTCTCTTTTGGACCCTGACTCCATCGTCCTGGCTGGCCAATAGCTTCAAACAGCCACAAATGGAGGAAAGTTTGGTCTGCTGTCTGGTTATCTTCATGACTGAGAGCAAAGAAAGTCTTCCTAGGATAGATAAAGATGAAGGGAGTCCCTGAGATGAAAATATTACAGCAGAATCAATTGAAATACATTTATCTAGAGAGAGTTTTTTTCCAACATATTCAGGTGTAAAAAATATATTTTATGTTTAATATCACACATATACTATCTCACACTCTTTAACTGTGACCATTGCTGTGTCAGTAAATTACTGAGCCACTTTAACACTGTAACCAAATTTCACAAATTCAGATAAGCAAATTTTTAAAAACGTAACAAATAACAGTAGCCACTCTGCTGAGCATTTATAAGACACCAACTGTTTGCTAAATGGTTTACATCCATGGTCAGAGTTTATTCTTGGGAAAAAAATGATGACCGTCGTCTACCCACATTTATTTGGTTGAGAAAACTGAGGTCTTAGGTTGTGTATCTTCCCCAAGTCACATAACTGATGTGCAGTGAGTTATCCTCTGTCAAAGCATTAGTTAATTCATCCAGGATACATTTATTGCCAATCTTTCATGTATAATGTGCTGTGCTAGGTGCTCCCTGTTTGTTGGATAGATGGGCAAGAAAACAAGTGTTTATGGAACTTACTGTCATGTGAAAGCTTAAGATGTTTTAGGAAATCAGAAGAGGGACATTGAATTTAACCCTGGGGCTCATAAATTTCTGAAAAGGTTTTCATGTGGTGTTAAACCTAGAACTGAGTCTGAAAAAAGAAACAGTTATTATTTAAGATTGATAAAGTGAAGACAGGCTTGGTGGACATAAAGAATTACATATGCAAAGTAACAGAGGCATGAATGTTCTTGGAAGGTGTAGAGAATGGTATTTACTTTCCTATAGTCAGAGAGGCTATAAAGGAGGAACTAACCAATTAAGAGAAGACAGAGACTATTTTAAAATATTGTCATACTATAGAAAACACCAGAAACAATGAGTTTTATCTTTATAAGTTTGTAGATGTGTAGAACATGACTGCAGGAAGATCACCTAAAATCTTACTATACATTATAACATCTGAAAGATGAAGAAATGAGTCCTGGATATATTTAAATCGCTTGCTCAGTCTAACAGCTAAAAAGTAGCCAAGTGCTATTCTCCTGAATCTCCAGTCCCAGAGCTATAATAGTCACCTTTGGAATAATGTATCTTATCTTGAGTAACCTAATAACTAATTTAAATCCAAATCAGTGAATATGTTCTAACTGCAGATGAAATTTTAGTGCACATATGGTTGCAGAAGACAAAATAAATTTGGGTAGACTACAAAGAGAACAGTTAATTCGGAAAAAAATGATAAGCATTTTGTTTTCAATTGTCATCTCACTTGTTTAATATAAAATGATATTATAATAGCAAATGTACTTGCATGTAGAAATAGCACATGTGTTTTTGGAAATGTGATCAAACTCTTATGCTAAAGTCAAGCCTTCTATGAGTCCCCACTCTGTGTGACTTCTCTCTCAACCTTGGTGATTCCAGTTCTAGAACCAAACCCAACTCTGTGGAAGAGGCTGAGTGTTGACATTTTAGACTGACATCCCAATTCACATAAACAGGAATTTGCCTTATTTTTTAAACCAGGCCCCTAACCTGTAATTCACTTCTGATAAATGTGCTCCTGTGTTATGACTAGGTCTGTCCTTCCTTTTTTGGTCTTCTCCAAAGACGTTGTATTCAGCTGTAAACCTCAAGCTGTAACTAAACTCCACTTCCTTTTTTGTAGATATTATTGGTCCAGTCATCTTGTATTTCTACACACATGTACTCATTGATGAGCTCTTTCCACCTGCTGGAACATACCTACATTCCCCGTTAAATTTCTCTGATGCCTGCTGATATACTCCTACATCTGCTGTTACTCTTTCTCTTAGATAGTGTTCATCTGGATAGTTGGGGCCTAATTATGGTATCTAAACCTGGGCCTGGACCTTAGTATCTATCCCAGGCTGGCGATAAAGTCCTAACAGTTTTCAGCCTATCCTTTCTAACTTCAATTAGCAATAATGTATTCTACTTTTACACTACTTAAAAAATAGTTGTGTTCCCCATGTGAACAAAATGACTGCTGCTTGTTCCTGCTTTATGTTGAATAATTAATAACAGGTAGTAACTTCTTATGAAGTAGGACCGATAATCATTTGTTAAAGAGGAAAATATGGAGTGGTGGAGTCCAAGGAAGGAATATGGAAACTGTGTGGTGATATTCTTTTGGAAGGAGTTAGGGTTCTAGATAGTAGAGGTTAAGAGGAGGTCACTTTGTGGTGAAGTGATCTGCTGCATCCAGGAACCATTCACCTATCCAAAGACCACAGATGTGCTGCTGCTTTAGAGAAAGGCTCTATTTGTTGAATGATCTGGAAAACTTGCTAAGCTAACCTTTTCTTCTAAAAGTGGTCTTTTGAGTTTGCTCAGCTTTCATTCTTCACACGGAAAAGTTGCCAATGAAATCTGAAGGCTTCAAACTGAGATGTTCTAAGCTATAGGTGATGTTTAAAGATCTATAATGATCAGGAAGCACAGATGGAAACACGATATAATAAAAAGGTTGGGATCAGATATTGTTTTATTTAGAGAGATCCTCTGAGCTATTTCTAATTATAGATAAGACTGAATTAGACAAAAAGAGCTCATTAAGCTGAAAGTCAAGAGTCACATGTTTCAGTAAAGACTCTCCTTTTAACTAGTTGTAGATGATTCCTTTGAATAAATCACTTGAATTGTCTGGCCTTATCTTGTCCAGCTATATATCGAGGGAAATTAAGTGTTTTCTATTTCATAGTGCAATTTATTCTCTTCTGTCAGGAATTCTGTTTTATGAGGGTGCATAAAAATTCTCTGTAAACACTATTAGTCAACAGTAAAATGTATAATACAAGGAAAATACAATTAAAATTTAAAAAAATTAACATTTGGTTGGCAATGTACATCATGTGCATGTTAGCTTTTACTTTTCAAATTCAGATGTACTCAAACAGCACAGCACCCTAGTTGGATGCTTTATGTCCATTTTCATCCTCCTATCATCTTTTTTTTTTCTGCAAAACAGCTGGGATGGCCTTCCTAAAGCCTAAGACCATTCTAATTTATTTTATGTTAAATATTTCTTCCCTCCTCCCACCCAGTGAATTAAGAAAATATCCACGCATTTTGTTGTGATCTCTATAACCATCTATATAAACGGGGCCGTGCCACCTCCTCTCATTGCCTGCAACTCATTACCTCTCAACTAAGTTCAACTACAGGATCCTTCTTTCAACCCCTCCAATACTCCATATTCAATCCCTAATGAAGATTTTTTCACATGTCATTGCTGTTTTTTCCCTCCCTTAGGTGCCTTCTCTGAGATCTTGGCATCACTGGCTTACCCACATCATTCAGGTCTCAACTTTGTATCTTCACAAAGAGAGCTTCTCCAACTAATCCAGCTAACAAACATAACGTCCACTGTTGAGTTCCCTTTACCCCAATTTCCTATTTGAGAGTGCATTAATTTCTATCTCATGTGATATGCTTGGCTCCCATTGAGAGCCAACAGACCGGGCTAGTCCCATCATATTACTCTGCCTGGCAGTCTTTGGGCTGCCCAGCATGATGACCGTTTTCTATACCAAACCAGCTTTGTATTGGGCAAGGTTAGGTCCTCCACCCGGAGAACGTTAGCTCTGGCCACTCTGAGACTTGTCTCATCTAATTTTAACTTGCAAATATTGATTTTTCCCCAGTATAAAAGTGGTGTGTATAAAATACAGAAATTTCAGAACTATAAACATGCATAGAGGAAAATAATTCATATATAATTACACTATTCAGACATTGTACTATTTTGGTACATGTTTTCATAGTACTATAATATACATACAAATTATGTGAATAGATTTATTTATAATATATGTATGCATGTATACATGTGTATGTTTATGTATACACTCATATGTACAATATGTGCATATTGTATGTGTACATATTATTTACATATCATGTGTAAATGTGTATTATTTATAAATTTTATACAATGTTACCATATTGTACAAACGCCATGTAGCAAATTGATTTATTTTTACTCAGTAAACCTTTTATGAATATTTCTCAGCAACATGATTTTAATGATTGTTAGTATTTTGCTATATGTATACAAAATTTTTTAATTTACCCACTTTTTAATGTTTCACAAATTATTATGAATATTTGATTTTTAAAGATTTCCATTAGCAGGAATAAAATAAAAATCAAAGTCCGTTTTTCATTTAATCCTCAGTATACATGTTGAACTCAATGATCACTTTCTTGGTACCAGCCATTGTGCTAGAAGACAATTTATATGCATGATATCATTTAATCATCAAACTTCCCTGTAGAACAAACAATGTTAGTGCCATTTTATAGTCCAAAAAAACTGGATGATACTTTAATTAAAATATATATACATGCATAAACGTTCACATACAGACACACACATCACACATACATAGGTATATATATTGAATGGGAAATTCTACTAAATTTGGTCGCTTTGCTTTTAAGAGTTAATAAATGAGCTCAGGAAAGAGTTTTCAATCTGTTGTAGTAACTGTGGTTTTGCAAGTCTGTAGAAGGTATGGGACCATAGGCTTTTGGAACTATCTAGATAGGGTATTAAATTTATTCTGGCTTAATTACATTGTTTTATAGATGAGAAACTTCATCTCACATAATCACATTTATATCAGCTTCAGCGTCTGAGTCTAAATTCAGGCTGTCCTTTCATAACATCCTTTATTCATTAATTTATGCATTCAGTAATTACTTGTCCAGTGTCTACTGTGGGTGAACAAGTGTGGTAAGGCCTGAAAGGTAAGGAGATCAGATTTTCAAGAGCTTGTCTGATCAGTAGATCTCAAATTTAAAACTTTTGTTAATTTATTTAGGAAAATGTTTAGCATGTGTCTTGCATGTCTCGGCTACTGTGTTTGGTGTTCAGAAAACAAAGAACGATAAGTACATCCTCAGTGGAGTGGAAGTGTAAAAGTTAGCTGTGGAGTAAAGAGGTCGTATTTTCCCATATTGAACTCAGAATATGATCATGCATCATCTTTACCTGTAATCCTTGAGACCAAAGGAGACTCTTTTTTTGTTCATCAAGTCTAAATTCATGTATATTCTCTCTAGCAAGATCATTTGATTATTTCCTAATTTCCCACTTTCCTCATCCCATGACAACTTGCCATAGTTAACTGACCCTACAGGTTACTATATCTGTACAATACATACTGATAGATTTCTTTCCATTCTAGGTATGTGATTCCAGGATAGGGCTACTATTAATTTCTCCTAGCTGTGTGCTACATACTGGGTGTTCAGTGTGGTCCAGAGAGTGTTTCTGCCCATGTCAATCAAATACCCTAAATCTGACGCATGGCCCCGGTAGTATCAGGCAAATTGGATTTTCATAGAGCTGTTATAGAAATTATATTAGTTAGTTAGTTAATGCTATTTAAAAATGTACCCCAAAACTTAATGACTTACAACAACAACATAATAAATAAATTTCAGTTTCTGTGAATCAGGAATCCAGGCATGGCTAAGCTGCCTCTACTTGCCCAGAGGCTCTCAAAAGTCTGCAATCAAGGTATCTGTTGGGCTGCAGTCTTCTGGAGGCTTAACTGTGGAGAAGCCACTTCCCAGCTCACTAATGTGTGTGCCCTACGAGCTATAGAGTCCCCACAGGCTGATGTTTGGAGATGTCAGTTTCTTCCCTTGTTGCTTTCTCCAAAGGAGTTCTCACAGCATGGCACTTTGCTTCCCCCCAGGGTCAGAGCTCTGAGAAAAAGCAAGGGCATTGCTAGCAAAACAGAAGGCATAATATTTTTGAAGCCTAATCTCAAAAGTGACATTCCATAACTTCTATTATGATCTATTCATTTGAAGCATGTCATGAGGTCCAGCCCACACTGAAGGGGAGGGGATTTTACAAGAGCAAAGCTATCAGGAAGTGGTAATCACTAGAAGGGGAAGAAATAGTTTATTCTGACTTGAATCTTCCAAATGCCTTCACTGATGAGACAGTATTTTAACCAGACTGAAGAATATAGCTTTGAGGTAAAGGGGGATTTCATAAGAAAATAAACATCAGAAAAAGTGTACCTACATGAATAAAGGCCCTGAGAAATCAAAGTTCTGGGATTCATTCATTCCAGTGACATTATAGAGAGACTAGCATATGCTAGAGTAATAATCTGGTCAGGCCAGAGTACAGGGCAAGTCTTATGTCTTATCTGACTCTTAGCAGAAAGACCATTAACCCAGCATTATTATTGCTGCTAAGTGATGCTACATTATTACATTTTCTGGTAAGTGTATGTCAAACTTCATTACAGAATCATGGGACTGGAGAGCATTATAAGGAGTCATATATCTTATCTCTGTTTATGCAAAAAGAATGAGGTTCACTATCTGAAACACCTGAATCCCATCTGGGCCACTTATCAGCCCTTGCCTGAGTCACTTAACTTTGCTAAATCCAAGTGTCCATAGCTATAAAATGGAGCAATTATAATTACATCAAACTGCTGTTGGAAGGATTAAAAGAGATAACATTTGTGAAAACACTTAGCTTGATGCCTGGTATATAATAGACATTCAATAATCTTTGCCTGCTTTGCATTGCTCTTTTTTTCTGTACTTTGCCCTTGTTCATCCTGTCTTCATTTTAAAATTCTATCAGATTGTAAAAAATGTGATGACCAAGTTTTTTGAAAAGGCTGCAAGGAAGGTTAGCCATTTTATATCACTCCAAGTCTTTGACACCTTTTCTTATCCTAGAGGCAGAACTATAAAATTACAACAAAATTAACCTTTAAACCTATTATATTTAACTAGTATATTCCACATAATACACACTCAATAGATGCTTCTTAATTGAATGATTTTTCACCTTGCAGTCAAAAATAATACAAATCCTCTAAAAGGTAAAACTCACACCATTTATTACACAAAATCTAAGGAACCATAGTGAGTACTAAGCAAACAGATGGCTAGTATAAATGACCTAAGAATCTCTGTGTTTGTAAGAAAGAGGTTTAATACCTAGGCTAATTATAGATACAGCACTGCCTGACATATTATAATTTATGCTTCTATTTTGATTTCTTCTTTATTTAAAGAAATGAGGTTCCTTTGCAGGTATTCCATGCATCTGAGGCTGTTATGCAAACTATAGCTATGCTTACTTTCAATATTTAAAAATTATCTCAGCAATAATGTTAGCTTTAACCAGCATCTTCTTTAGGGAAGAAAAATTGAAATTGCTGCCTATGTTCGTTAGCAGCAAAAGAGAGGAAACAAAATATATCAAGAAGTGTAACAGGCCGGGCGCGGTGGCTCAAGCCTGTAATCCCAGCACTTTGGGAGGCCGAGACGGGTGGATCACGAGGTCAGGAGATCGAGACCATCCTGGCTAACACGGTGAAACCCCGTCTCTACTAAACATACAAAAAAAAAACTAGCCGGGGGAGGTGGCGGGCGCCTGTAGTCCCAGCTACTCGGGAGCCTGAGGCAGGAGAATGGCGTGAACCCGGGAGGCGGAGCTTGCAGTGAGCTGAGATCCAGCCACTGCACTTCAGCCTGGGCGACAGAGTGAGACTCCGTCTCAAAAAAAAAAAAAAAAAAAAAAAAGAAGTGTAACAGACCCAAACTCTTCTTGTCTAGTACCATTAATTCATACAAAACATGCCTGCTCATTCAACATATTTGAATATGTGGCTTATCGACAAGTTAAATTAAATAATCTCTTGTAGGCCTAGATCCATCTAACTTCTAGTCGCAATTCTATAATTTGTTATAGATCACATCAGCCTCTATTATTACAGATTATATGACATTATCTACTTAACTATTATAGGTTTTATTGGATTTCTGTCTTAATTTGATATATAGAGTAGAAATATAGTACTCAAGGTTCATCATTCAAAATTTTGACTTTTGGGGAGCAATTCTGAAGGTCTTTGCAATTTTGCTGAAGACTTAATATGAATTATATAATATTTAAGGGTGATGTGCAGAAGAATTACTTAAATAATGAGCAAATCCAAATGGATGTCCAACACAAAAAACCTCAAATGTGGCTTTATTCTAGTTAATATCGCTTCCCCAGTCTTTCCAGTGAAGTGGTCAAAAAATGTTTAGAGAAAAAAAAGTGACATAAATTTAAAAATCTTGGCAAAAATAGAAATGGCAGTTAATTTATGAATGACAAACCATATGGAACATATAACTTTAATAGAAATATGAATTGTGAATTGTAGCAGAATAGGCTGAGCATCTTTACAAGTGTTTCTAGTGTGTGAACTGGAGGATATTTGATGTTGTATTGGGCATATCTAAAATATTAAGTGTTTTCTGAATAACTAGAAAAATTATGGATTCTGAAATTATAGAAATTGTCTTTTTAAAAATTTTTCCTCCATGGCCAAAAAGTTTAACTACAAAGCAAAAGCATTTTATACAAGCCAGATTTTTATGAGACTTGAGACCTTTTTTTGCTCCTTTAGGTGGTGTACCTGTCTGGGAAATCCAAGCAATAGATGGTAAGACAGAATTAGATTCACAAAAAATTTATTAGGAGGAAATGTCTCTGAAGGCACATGGGGAGAGAAAGCTGAGACAGGCAAAAAGGGTCTTCAGGTGAGGAATCAGATGTCACAACTGTGAAAGTCGTAATGGAAGGAAGGGAGTTTGGGTAGGAAGAGCCCTGAGTGCGGTACTCCGTGAGAATATCTCAGCCAGACCACTAGGTAGCCCCAAGGAAAATACGGCCCCTAAATGAGAACATGCTAGGCAAGAATGGACTAGCTCTACTGCCTTCTTCTAGTTCAGTCACTGAGTGGGAGCAGCCTTGGGATAGTATGATTTTAGCATTAACTCTACAGTACATCTTGAAATTGCAGACTTGGTGGCTGTCAACTAAGGGTTGATTACTTATACCAGCTTTTTTAAAATTATTTTTTTCATGAAGGGAGATCTGAGGGGCACTCCCCTCCCATAGCAGCCACAGTCTGTCTCTTACGCTGCCCAGACTCACTTCTCTATATAAATGATGGAGAATAAGTTCTCCATGGTTGCTGTGGGCTTCTCCTCCTGAGAGGAAACATTGAAGAAGGAAGAAAGTGGAATGAACCACATTTCCTCTCACTGCAGTTTAATTTCTGAGTAGCAACTGATATCATCATCTCTCTCCTCCACTATCTATTCTAAAGTTCCTCGCCCTCTGCAGGTCTTGGTGGGTTGGTAAATAGTGTAACCCAAGCCCTTATCCCTGAGTGATCTTAGTTCCTAGAAATTATACGTATCTCAGGCTGCGTGTGTCCACTGAAAGTTACAGTTGGGCAACAAATAACCAAGTGGATCATTTGGATTTCTTACATGGTTCTCCATACCTGCATTGTGTAGTATGAGCAGTTCTACTATCTCTTGCCAATCAATTACCCATGTTGCCAAAATGGCAACTTGTCCACTAAAGGAGTCCAAGTGTCTTGACAGCAGCTCATAGTTTAACGACATCTAGCTTTGGTCCCTGAAAAAAGTATTCCCTCTTTAGGGACTACTCCCTCTAATCTAGAAGAATCTAACACTGAGAAAATGTGAACCACCAAGCAATTAGTCCCCCAGTAGGTGATGTGAAAATAAGCCACAAAATCATTTGATGATTATGTCCCACATCCAAGAGTATACAATTGGAATTGGCAGTTGGTGCAATCCTCATCACTCCCCTGGCTATAAGGAAGGGCGGCCCTGTGTCCACCTCTTCCACCATCAGTGTTAACCTGCATAGAAGAGCCACCACTGAGGCTCTTGGTAATTTGGGTACTCTTTTCACCAGTGTATTTATGATGGATTGGATGAATTACATGTCCTCTTGACCTTCCTAGAAAAGAAAATGATCTTCGAGTGCTTCTTCTAGACTCACATAATATGTCCATTCCGGCATTCTCAGCTCTATGAGCCTTTTTGCTCATTCTATTTTTTGTCTTACAAGGCAAATCAGGTACTCACACTTCACCAAGCATTGGGCTTCTCAAGGCCATGTCACCAGTGAATTTGCCCATTCCCTATGGTCTTTTACAGGGCACTAAAGCTCATGTCCTAAGAAAGTGCCCACAAGTTAACAAATTCAATCATACATCCTGTCTCTCCTTAATCAATACCCTTTGAAATTCAATCCCAGGAGTTCTCTTCTGGCTCTGGAAGGTATATGTTAGCAAATTCCTGCAGCGTCTTTGGAGTGTAATATATTTTCATACTTATCAGGCCTAGCATATCCCCAGCCTATGTGCACTGAAATGTCACCCTAGTTATTGGCCTGACTTATGGGAGATGAAGCAGCAGCAGCAGCTCTTGAGGGCAATTCCTGTTGCCTTAAGAAGAAAGAGGGCTCTGTAGTGACTTCCTATAGTGGGGAAGCAAATAGGGGAAGTCCTATTTGAAAGATTCGGATAGTACCTTCAGGCACAAATGGTTCACGTGAGTCTGTAAAGCCAGGCTTTTCAAGGGCTTCCTTCTCAGGTGTTCCCATTTCGTGTTTAAGAGATCACTTGGACTCGGGAAGGGGAACATCACACACTGGGGCCTATCATGGGGAGGGGGGAAGGGGGAGGGAATGCATTGGGAGTTATACCTGATGTAAATGACGAGTTGATGGGTGCTGACGAGTTGATGGGTGCAGCACACCAACATGGCACAAGTATACATATGTAACAAACCTGCACGTTATGCACATGTACCCTAGAACTTAAAGTATAATAATAATAGTAATAATCATAATAATAATAATAATAAAAAGAGTTCAAGATTTTCTACACCAGGTTGAAACCTTAGCATAAAAGATCTGCCAGGCTTGAGAATGTATATATTTTGGGAGCTCTGTGCCACCAACTATTAGCCCATGTACTTTATATCAGCTGCATCTGCTCTTTCATTGCAGGAAATAATACCGAAGAAATATCCTACCAGAAAGACCCTCTGACCCTTACTTAGCCTTTAACTGTTTATTAACCACCCTCACTTCCTCATTATCCCTCTGCCTAGTGTCAATACGATTTAATCATAATCATCCCACTCCACTGTCCTGGTAGGCATTGTTACTCTCAGACCTTTCCAGTGTTTGAATCCTCTCACTGGCAAGGGCATTCATCTCCACCAGGCTTTATCCCAGGTTACCAACAGTGTAATCATTAGCAACGAGTCCATGACTTTGGGCCAGGCACCCTCCTTGCCCCACATTTCACCCTGCATGTGGCTTTTCCTGCCAGCTGGGCAGTGAGTGATGAGGATCTCAAAAGCTCACCTCAGTCTATGTCCTTGCTATGTACGCACAAAAATGAGAAATTAAATTGTTTTGAAAAACCTTATCTCATTACATACTTTCTCAAACCACTCTTTGAGTGTCATTTTTGGGTCCTCCAAGAAGCTGAGATAAAAATGGAATTTGATGCACAAGATATTTATTGGGGAAAGTACCTGAGGATGATCAAGAGAAGAGGAGAGGGAAGAGAAGTAGGCGGAGAGAGCCTTCTGATCACTAGGTGAGTCTGACAGCACAAAAATAAATAAATAAATAAAAATGAAAGGAGTGATGATTGAGTAGAAAGAGCCTCACACAGAGTGCCACACTAAGAAAGCCTCGGTCAGACATGAGGAGCCAAGGAACAAAGATGAGCCATTGGAGAAAGTGAAAGCTAGGCATGAATTTTTTGATTCTAATACCCACCCACATACACAATTTGCTCAGCCATTGCCTTGGAGTAGTCATAGTCAGTATGAACTCTGCAGGGGGCCTGAAGGTACAGCAGCTGGGGGCAGGTTTTCTCTTGAAGAAAAATCTAAGTGTACACTTGAGGTAGTTTGATATAATGGGGGAAAAAAAAAAGCATCAGCTCTAGTCTCAAATAGAATAGATAAGAGTTTCTGTCCCAGCTCAGTTTCACTAGATTTGCCATCAGTGCAAGTTACCTAATATTTATGGGTGTCTGTTTCCTCATGCATAATGCAAAGATAGTATTACCTGCTTTATAGGTCTTAATGATTTAACATAAAGTATGTAAAATTATACAGCATGATGAATGACCTATAATCAGCCTTTTAAAGAATTATTTACCTCCTCACCTCTGCATCAAATTCCTCTCAACTACAGACTATTTTAATTTATTTGCATTTTAAGTTGGGAATAATATTAGTGTCCTTAAAAAATATAAATACAAGAAAAAACACCAGAAATACATTTTATTTTGTTAACATTTAAGAAATCTAGTTGCTTCAAGTTGATAATCAAATAAATAAACCTACCAATTAGGGCTTTAACATTTGTTGTGGAACATAGTACACGTTCCCATTGAGGTTTCATTGTTAATGTTTGTTTGACATATTTTACAGGTTTAGACTGAAATCTTCACTGTTTGGAAATCAGTGTACTTCTAGCACTGGCAGAAGACATGTAAATTAGCCATGGGCCTTGTCTAGACCACCTACGTGTGTTATATTTTCTCTCAGTTTATTGGATAGTTTCAATATAATATCTAATAACTATGTTTGTTGTAAACATGTCTACTGCCTCAAGCCTGTAAAGAATTGCTTTGTGTACCCCATTATGGAGTAACAGATTACAACTATTTGTCAATTTCAGCTCCATTAAAGATTATATGAAGAAAATTCCAACTAATGGCCACCAAACAACTATTTAGTTTCAATCAATAATTTGTTAAATAATTTCCGTATGAGTGAATTTGTTACCAACACAATGAAATGTTTATCTAATTTCCTTCTTTAGGGGTCTGCTTTAAAACAACAACATAATCCTCAGAACAAAGAATCAAGATAATCCCCTAGTGAGCAAATAGACAGTAGATAATGAGTTGGTATTGCTAGAAAACACCTTAGAGATTATGCAGTCCAATCCCTTCATTTCACTCATACTCAGAGAGATTAAGTTATTTGTTAAAGGTGACTCAGGCAGGGGTGGTAGCAGGTTTTAGACCTGAATTCAGATCCTGAGATACCTAGACTCGTAAATTTCCCCCTTTATGCTTCTGGTATGTGACTAACATTGTACTAAACAACCTGGGGAACACAGAAGGAAGACAGATTATTTTACTCATTTTCCTAAGTTTGACCAATATCAGTTTTTGTGATTATAAGTCCTCATGAAGACAAAACCATCAAACTACATTAATGTGTTACATTGAGAAAAGAAGGAGGGAAAACAAAGGATATTTATTGATCTCTTATTTCTCAAATGTAATTTTATGTATTTAATCTCTTTTTATCCTTAAATTAACTCTCTGAAATGGTTTGTTTCATTTCTCTCACTTAACCAGTACAGTAACTGAGGCTCAGAGGATTATGATCAGGCTAGAACAATCATCTCTGAACTTTCAGAATGAATGATCTCACATATACTTACATATATTATAAATGGTAAAACTAGAGCCCAAACACAGTTCTTTCAATTTCAAATTGCCTTTCGTTTTCTCAAAATAATCCCTCTTCTTATTTTTTTCTCTTATTCTTTTCACATAGAAGTAGTTATTAGTAAGTTTCCCAGTTGCATTTCTACAAATATTATCATGCAAATAAAGTGGGAAAATATGGGAAAAAAGAAAATTCAACTTTCACTGGGGTTTAGAATACAGATAACACACACACAAACACAGGCACACACATCATTGGTTGGTTAGATCAATGAATCTACCTAATTTGTTGTTGGCATGGTGTTCTAGGAAGTCAATGAATATTTAATAGATTTGGAACTAACGTCTTCATTTGGTTGTGACGAGTGAGAGAAGATCAATGCCTGGTGCTGTACGTCAGCATCTTGTACAAATCTTGTAGGACTGATGTTTGCTCTGTGTATCTGTTTGTGCAATAATTTAGTATATAATTGCTCCGAGAATAGAATTGTCTCCTATAAGCAAGTGTTTATAGACACCTAAACAATGAGAATATTCCCAGAACAGTCACCCAGAATATTCCCAGAACACAATTCTTCAGGCAGGCTATAGGTTTTAGAAGAAAGACCTTAAAATAAAATGGGCTCTTAATTGGGGATGTGACTCAGTCTTTGCTGAGATACTCAGGAGATAATTTCTCCACTAAGGCAGCCGTAAACTTTAAAGCAAGGAAACCAAATATAAGTGTAAGATGGTTTAATGATTTTCATGTGTTTATTTATTTTTGTCTTTCTCTGCCATCCATTTAAAAATTTATATCTTGTGGCCAACAAGCATGTGAAAAAAAAAAAAACAACTTAATATCATTGATCATTAGAGAAATGCAAATCAAAACCGCAGTGAGATACCACTCATACCAGTCAGAATGGTATGAGGTAGTCATACCATTAAAAGTCAAAAATAATGAGTTTTTTTAAGTCAAAAATATTAAAAAGTCAAAAACAATGAATGCTGGCAAGGCTGCAGAGAAAAGGGAACACTTATACACTGTTGGTTCTAGTGTAAGTTAGTTCAACCATTGTGGAAAGCCATTTGGTGATTCCTCAAAGAGCTAAAAGCAGAACTACCATCCCACCCAGCATTTCCATTACTAGGTATATACCCAGAAAAATATAAATCATTCTACCATAAAGACACATATGGCCAGGCACAGTGGCTCCAGCCTGTAATCCCAGCACTTTGGGAGGCCAAGGCAACTTGATCACCTGAGCACAGGAATTCGACACCAGCCTGAGTAACATGGCAAAACCCCTTCTCTACCAAAAGTACAAAAAATTAGCCAGGTGAGGTAGTACACTCCTGTGGTCCCAGCTACTCAGGAAGCTGGGGATGGGAGGATTACTAGAGCCTCAGAGGCAGGGGTTGCAGTGAACTGAGATGCACGCTGCGCTCCAACATGGGTGGCAGAGTGAGACCCCATCTCAGAAAAAAAAGAAAAAAAAGACACATGCAAGCGAATTTTCATTGCAGTACTATTCACAATAGCAAACAAATTAAATCAACCTAAAGGTCCATTAATAACAGATTAGATAAAGAAAATGTGGTACGTACAAACCATGGAATACTATGTAGCCATAAAAAAGAATGAGATCATGTGTTTTGCAGGAACATAGATGGGAGGTCAAAGCTATTATCTTTAGCAAACTAGCACAGGAAAAAAAAACAAATACTGCATGTTCTCACTTACAAGTCAGAGCCAAATGATAAGAACTTATGAACACAAAGAAGGAAACAACAGACACTGGGGTCTACTTGAGGCTGAGGGTGGGAGGAGCGAGAGGAGCAGAAAAAAAAAATTACTGTTGGGTACTGGACTTAATACCTGGGTAATGAAATAATCTGTATAACAAACCCCCATGACACGTGTTTACCCATGTAAAAAAACCTTCACATTTACCCCCCAAACCTAATATAAAAGTTTAAAAAAATCATGTCAGTTTAGGCTAAGAGTAAGCAAAGATCTTTGCTAAACAGCACAATTGGTCAGGACTAGAACATCAAGGATACACGGTACAGGGGCAGGAGTGATGTGGTAATGGCGGAATTAAAGTGAGAGAAAAAAAGAAAGAGATAGTTGGGTAGATAATAGAAGTTTTCTTTAATGAGCAGATTATTCTTCATCATAAAACATTTTTCTTCCAGGATTAAAAAAATAGATTCTTGAAGGTGCTTGGTGTGCATATTTTCAGAGCCGTGTGTGGATATTGCTGATGTAGCCATAAAACAAGATAAAGTCTAAATGAAACAACGCACTTTCAGAATTACTGTACAGATTGAAAGTTGTATCCCTACACTGATCAGATAGAGGATAAATAGGATCAGCCCAATTATCTAGTCCCCAAAATGGTAAATTAAAATGTTTGAATGTTTTAAGAACTTGTTATTGTCTCAAATATGATTTTTAATCATTCAGTACATTCATTTTAATTTGGACTCATAAATTGTATGCTTTTTAGTTAGCATTCCATTCTGTTTGAATCTTTGTATTTGTATTTCTGAACAATAATTGCAGTGCTAAACAATTACATTAGTTGGTTTTCAAATACAGAGATCTTCTCATGAGTAATTCAAGCACACACAGTGAATTATTTTTACAGTGGGTTAGGATTAATCTTTGTGGTGTTGCCCTAGTATACTCCGTGGATTTAATTATTATTAATCTGGATAAATTTTAACTTTAAAAACATTAATTTAACTCACCAGGTCTCGTGGCTCATTAATCTCCTCAATAATGCCACTTAGGATAAAATGGCTCATCAAACAGTAGTGATTCAATCATAAATATGTGGCGGTAGAATAGCAGTGTTGAAGGCTCATAGGATTCACTTCTCTCCTTTATTCATCTTTAATAATATCAGTCATTGTTAGAAATTTTCCTACTTCATTAAAAAATAACTATTAATATAACTTTTATATTTTACACACACACACACACACACACACACACACACACACACACACACAGACGCCTCTATAGACAGTGTAAAAATGTCAAAGAGAAGCTCACGTTCCTCATCTTGAGAATAGATATACCAACTACCCTTCCTGTTTTAGAAAGTGTTTGAGATTATGGTGCTTGAATGGATAAAATGTAATAACAATGTAACCTGGTATAATTATTGCTTTTGTTAAGAACTGCGTTGTTTCCTAATCATAAAGATAATTGTTTCAGTTCAAGGATACTTTTGCATATAATAATACTGGATGCCAGATATTGTGTTGGTGTGCTTGATACACATTATGCAAACTCTACTATAGCTCATCAAGATTCTTGTCATTATTTCTAATTTTCATATAAGGAACTCGAAAAGACTGAGTGACCTGCTGACAATCAAATAAATTGTGGAACCAAGGTTCATAACCAGATCTACTTCTAAAGTGGTTGTTAGTTCCACTGCACTTTTCTGCATTATTCTTCTGCTTGGACATGAGTGTAATTCCTATTCATGCAATTGATTCTCATGTTTAAAAAATGATACTATATTGCACTATTTTTGTTATGGAATTGGTACCAAAAACAGCCACCATTTTATTTTGATATTAATATGTGCTAACAGCGCTATGTTAAATCTTATCAGTTAAGTCTCAGGGCACGTGGTCCTGACTTTTTTTGATTGGTCTTGCTTTGTTTTTACAGATGGAAAAATCCTGAGTATTGGAGAACTTAGTAATGTGTGATGCCTAAATTATAGATAATAAGATGTGGCAGAAATGAGCTTCAAACTCTGATCTATTTGACTCTGAAGCTCCAACTTTTAATCTTATTATATGAAAGTTTTCTCTCAGCTGGAACATGCCTTGCATACATTAGCATTATTATAGTACTTTTGATTTTTAATCTCTTGCAGTTTGTAATTAGCCTTTGATTTGAGCTGTTGAAGTGGATATCACCTCCTTGGTGTGAATTATTTTATCCTAGTTTTGCTTTGGCTGTGGTCACATTGACAACTCTTTATGGCAGAGTGATACAGCCCCAGAGAGAGCCAGAACTGCCCGGTAGATCATCCACAAAGCCCAGCTACATGGAGAGCCAGTGATTTACAATCCGTAGCAGACACAGAAATGAGAGGATCAGTTGGACTGCAGAGCCTGTTGAGATATGTACAAGACCTACTTTCGCACATGATTTACGTCATTTGGGGCAAACAACAGATAATCTTTCTAAGGCTGTGGACCAGACTTTTTTAGACCAGTGAATGATAGTGTCTCAGGATTTATTCCTATAGCTCACTCTTTCTCTTTCTACATTCTGTCTCTAGTTTTTTCAGACCTGCTGAGGGAAATATCTCTGGCTTCAGATTTATCATAACAAACAGAACTTGGTAGGAAAGCTACAGCCATCTGTTTTCTATAAATTAAATGTTTTGATTAGAGACCCCTATAGGATATATGTATCAGAAAGGCAAAATATACTACTTATGTGAAAGAACATTATTTCTTGCTACGGTTTAAATATGCCCAGTTAGGAAATTGCTTTTAACTGGTAATTCTCTGTTTTATTGTTTACTTTGGAAACATTAGAATTACTTATTATGGAGATGATAAATCAGTGTGTTGGTTGCAATTTTTAGATGCGAAATTGGAGGAAAGTCTAAAGACAGAGAAAGAAAAGGCTATAATTTCATTTTTTTCTATTGGGTCAAAATGAGAATTTTATTATTCTTGGTTCTGAAATCGAAAGTACATTAGAACATTGGAAATAAATGCATTTCATGATCAAGTTTGTAACATTTTGATTCCCACGTATTGTTTACCATGTAGATTTACATTTTATTGCCAGAACCCAATCAAATATTGTCTGTTACTTTCTTTGATTTTTAGTAGAACAGTACTCAGCCATTTTTAAACCTTTGAATTCAAGGGCTTTTTTGCTTCTCTTTGGTGGTGGATATCATGAAAAATATACACGGTCCTTTTTCCTTTAGCTCATCAGTTATTGTTAGTGTTAGTATATTTTATGTGTGGCCCAAGACAATTCTTCTTCCAATGTGGCCCAGGGAAGCCAAAAGGTTGGACACTGATACATCTAATTCTTTCTTGAGAGCTGTCAGAGAACTTGCTAAAAGTTATTTGATTCTTTCTCAGAGAGTCTGCATCTGAGTGAAAGCAAGAAAGGTTCATAAAAGGTACATTCATATAAATTGGGAAAACAGATTTTCCTCCCATTGCTGGTTTTTTGGTCCAAAATAAGAATTACAATAATATCTGTTTGAATTGGCATAAACTCTGAAGATATCAGTAATAATATTTCAGAGAGTGATTTTACCCCAAATATATACCTTGACAGGACCATTGACATGGAATTAGATTAACAAGTTTAAAACAATGCCAACACTAACATTAATTCACTGGCAGCCTGACCGTCAATCTGTCCCTTAACACAAGGCAGTGAAAAAGAAAAAAAGGAAGTAAAATTATCTCTCTTTGCTGATGATATGACTCTAGATCTAAAAAAATCATAAAGACTCCACCAAAAAGCTCATGGACTTGATAAACAACTTCAGTAGTTTCAGAATACAAAATAAATGTTTAAAATCAGTTGCATCTCTATACATCAAAAACATTCAATTAAATAGCCAAATCAAGAATGCAATCCAATTTACAGTAGCCATGCACAAAAAGTAGGAATATATCTAATCAATAAGGTAAAATATTTTTACAAGGAGAACTACAAAATACAGCTGAAAGAAATTGTAGATGACACAAAGAAATGGAAAAGCATTTCACGCTCACTGATTGGAAGAATCAATATTGTTAACGTGGCCATACCACTCAAAGCAAACTACAGATTCAATACTATTTCTATCAAATCACAAACATCATTTTTTACAGAATTAGAAAAAAAAAACTTCTAAAATTCACAGGGAACCAAAAGAGAGTCCAAATAGCTAAAGCAATTCTAAGCAAAAAGAAAAAAACTAAATGCTTTATATTACCCAATTTCAAACTACACTACAAGCCTACAGTATGCTACAGTTTTAGCATACATACTAAAACAGTATGGTACTGGTACAAAAGTAGACACATAGATCTATAGAACACAATAGAGAACCTAGAAATAAAGTCACACTTCTACAACCAACTGCTCTTCAACAAAGTTGATAAAAATAAACAATAGTGAAAGGACCATTCAAGAGATGGTACTGGGAAAACTGGCTAACCATATGCAAAAGAATGAAATTGGAACTGTACTTCTTACCATAAACAAAAATTAAATCAAGATGGATTAAAGGCTTAAATGTAGGATATCAAACTATACAAATCCTAGAAGAAAACCTACATAATACTCTTCAGAACATCAGCAAGGAATTTATGACTAAGTCCTCAAAAGCAAATGGAACAAAACCAAAAATTGACAATTGGGACCTAATTAAACTAAAGAGTTTCTGCACACACAAAAAAAGAAACTATCAACAGAGCACATAGGCAACCTACAGAATGGGAGAAACTATTTGTAAACTATGTATCCAACAGAGGACAAATATCCACAATCATTAAGGAACTTAGGCAAATTAACAAGAACAAACAAACAATAAAACACATAACCCTATTAAAAGGTGAGCGAAGGACATAAACGGATACTTAAAAGAACATAAACAAGAAGGTATACAAGCAGTAAATAAACATGACAAAATTTTCAACATCACTAATCATCAGATACATGCAAATGTAACCTCTATGACATACCATCTGACACTAGTCAGAATAGCTATCATCAAAAAGTTCAAAAATAACTGATGTTACCATTCCCAGCGGTACTGCACAGAATTCCCTTTGATAGACTAGAAACATCATGCTTACTTAGTTTTACACTAATATAGTTTCTATGATAGTTACAATAGAGAAAATGATGCTGTCAGAGTTTCAATAAAAAATTATGTTATCTCAATAATCTAGACAGATATTTTAAATTCTCCTGAATATGAGGTTATATAAAGTAACATTTGAATATACAGTATTCCTATACTAATTTAGTTCTATAAAAATTATCAATGCATACATTTTGTTGCTTCTGATCCACTTTTGTTTTTTTGTTTTGTTTGTTTTGTTTTGTTTTTTAGATGGAGTCTCACTCTGTCATCCAGGCTTGAGTGCAGTGGTGCGATAATGGTTCACTGCCACCTCTGTCTCCTGGGTTCAAACAATTCTCCTGCTTTAGCCTCCTGAGTAGCTGGGTTTGCAGGTGCCCATCACTATGCCCAGCTAATTTTTTGTATTTTTAGCAGAGACAGGGCTTTGCCATGTAGGCCAGGCAGGTTTCGAACTGCTGACCTCAGGTGATCTGCCTGCCTCATCCTCCCAAAGTGCTGGGATTACATACATGAGCTACCGCACCTGGCCTGATCCACCTTTTAATATGCAGGTATATGCATAACAAATTTTCATTTTCAAAATCTGCCATCATATTTGATCTCTCTTTATTTTTCAAGACTAAAATGATTATTACATCTCAGGAGCTTTGTTGGCTGGCACATCAGGACTTAAGTGAGCCATTTAATCTTTAATTATGGGTATTATAGATTAACATTTTGAAGAATGAAAAGGGGTATATATTATCTAAGGTGCTGTTTTCACATTAAAATCAGCATAGGTTTGGACATGTCTTCATAATTAGAAAACCCATTATTTAGGATTATAGGTTTAAAACATGAAAGCAGCCACCTTTTACCAAGGAGGATATTCAATGATAAACAAATGTTGCTCTTCTGGCCGCTGTGGACATATTAGTGAAGTTGGCCTTATTTTTGTTTCCCCTAAGCCCTCATGTCTGCTGGACATCCAGTGCCCTCATGGACCTCATCGTTGAGTAGGGTTCTAAAGAATTTCCTACATTGTGGGGGGTTCCTTAAATGTAGAGATTTCCACCACTTAAGATTCCATCAAAGACTTATTTATTAGAGGCTCTGCTTCCCTTGGACTTTGAAGTCTGCATGATGTTGAGGAGACAACTTGGACTTCGGCTTATAAAACAACTGGGTTCAAATTCCCACTCAGTTGGCTGACTGTGTGGCCCTAAGCCAGTTCCTTAACCTTTCTATTTCATCTCCCTCAAAAAGGCTGCTTAATGATGTATTCATACATTCAACAAATATATGTTTCAGCCCTGTATTAGCCAGGATTGTCCAGAAAAATAGAACCAATGGCATGTATAGAAAGAGAGATAGTCATTTTAAGAAATTGACTTATGTGGTTGTGGGGACTGAGAAGTCCAAAATGTGCAAGGTAGGCCTGCAGGCTGGAGACCCAGGGACAAACTGATGTTGCAGCTCAAGTCAAAAGATAGTTTGCTGGTAGAATTACTTCTGCCTTGAAAGAGGTCAATCTTTTTTCTCTCAAGAACATCAGTGTATTGCATGAGGATCACTCATATTACGGAGAATAAACTACTCAAAGTCTACTAACTTAAATGTTAATCTCATCTTTAAAAATATCTGCACAACAACATTTAGACCAGTGTGTTTCACCAAATATCTGGATATTATGGTCTAACTAAGTTGATACATATGATGAACCATCAGAAATTTCTTCTCTGAGTTGAATACTCTCAAAATCTCTGAGGGTTGATCAGTTAACACAAGACCTACAATTTGTGGAGCTTATATTCTACTAGATGAAATGAGATAATGAACAGTAAAAAATAGTAAATTAATTAATCAAATGGTAATTTACAATGTGAGAAGCCATATGGAAAAGTAGTGGGGTGGAGGCAGATTAGACATATGGAGTACAGGGGAGAAAATTTACCCGTGAGAAAAGACAGAAAAGTGGAATGAGAATTAACCTTGTGGATATCTAGGAAAATGGTGTCCCAGGTAGGGACCACCCTATATCAGTTAACTCCTGTAAAACTCCTCGAATAGAATGTCTGGCATGTAGCAGGTGGTCATTAAATATGACTTTTTCTATTCTCCTTAGAGACATAAAAGGAGCTTAACAGTACTTAAAGTCATGAAATGTTGGAACAGAAAAATTCCTTGAAATGATCTCATGCAACCACCTCATTTTACAAATGAGCAATGTAATGTTAGGAGTAAAAATATCTAACTCAAATTCAAAATTGTTTGTGACAGAATCTTATCTTGTATGTATATCTCTTGACTTCTGAATTCTTGTTGTAGCCATTTAACCATAGATCTTGTAATGCAGGTTCTAAAATCAGATAACACATTTGGATTTTAATATGAACCCTAATGCTTTAACAAGGGTAGAAATAAATATAGGGATTCAAAGGCTAAGATAGATTGAAGAGGAAGAAAACCTGACTGGGAAGGGGTGTTAGGATCTCTTTAGTCTTCCCCTGCATGGGAGTTGACTGACCATTCAGAAGCCAGGGCAGAAGTGAAGGCTTATTTCTTCTTGCTTTCTTGAGAAAAACATAAATGATGGGATCCATCAACCAATACTCGACAACATGGGAGTTATATACCTCTTTGTAAACAAATATCCATTGAGCAGATTTTTCCCAACTTCAATCAGGAGGAGGTTAGGCTTCTCTAAGGTCTTTTTCTTTTCCACCCAAAATTTAGAGGTTCCCTCAGCTATGAGCTGTGTTTATGAATAAACCCATGGTGGTCCTTTTGCTGATAAACGAAGGGCAACGCCAGTGAGCCTCTGCCTGAATACCATTCTGTGTGTCACCACTGGGTTGTAATATACCATAAATAATACTTGCTGTTTGAGAAGCTGGATTGAAGAATTCAAAAGGCATGTTTCAGGTTTATGAACATCAATTAATATTCACCCATGTGTCTCTCTGCACTTCCTGCTTTTCCACTTATGCAAATAAGACTGTCAATTAGTCTGGAGGCTGTCAGGCCATTAAAGAGTCCTCTGTTAACATATGTTTGCAATGCATAGGATTTTTGTTTTCTTTTCTTAGGAAAGATCTTTAAGGAACTGAAGCTAAAGTACAGAAATATGATCTTTAGTTACATCAGAGTTGATCTCTGCATCCTCAACAAAGATGATAATATGTTCTGGGATAGGACACATTTGAGGTAAAACCTTGGTAAACCTCCAAATCAAAGGAGAGAAAAGGATAGCTTTTAAGGGAGAGGCAGACATGGAATCAAGGGATACACATTAAAAATATGCCTCAGTATCATTATTAAATTACTGATTAATATTATGTAATAATGCATATTAACTAGAGTGAATATGCTTGTTGACCTCTCACTGTATAATTTCCACATCAGCTCCCTTGATATCTGTAACCTATTAGTTTTATAGGCATGTCATTATTATTAAATTATAGTTCTAGGTGTCTTGGGGAGACATGAGGTAAAGTTGATAATTAGATATAAAACATGGCCATTCCATTGTTACTGTAAAATAGAGAGCATCTCTGTTTAATTTTGTCAGTTAACATTTTCATATAACACATATTTCAACATTAATGAGAGTTTATGCTCTGATATGATTTGCTACAATATTATTAGCATCCATGTATCACTTAATGAAATTATAGCCTACAATTGCACAATGCAATAGATTCGACAGCATTTAAATGCTACTTTTTATCTTTTGATATTTACTTAATCCATGGTATTTAATTTACTAGTCGATGCCATCTTCATAGTCATTAAACTTTCCTACGCTACTGGTTACAAAGTAGAGATAATGATATAAATACATTAACAAGCATTATTGTCAATAATTCTCTCAGAATTGAGCATACAGGCTTCTTCTTTCTTAGACATGGTTGATTAATCATTGATTAACTCTGCTTCCAAAATGCGAAGTTATTTTTTGTACGTTTATACCTGAACATCAATCTGTTCCTAAACTCTGCGTAAGTCATCTGATTTAGGCTCCGTAGTTCAACTTCCAGATTAAATGGCATCTCTGTTTCTTTCTGAATATAATGCAACAAATTCATGATAGGACCTATTCTCTGTATCTGTGTATGGGAGGAGGAGAGGTAAGTGTTCACTCTGCCTGTGCTCCTGGTTGTCTTAAATCTAGTCAAGATGATATTGCAGTTGACATGAGAATAGTGAGGACATTCTCAGAGTGTTGTTTCAGGCCCAGTGTGTTAACCAGTGTCCTCGCCTGATTGGATCATAAGCTACCTATATTGTCTAGTGATAGATTATAAAGGAAGGAAACATCTTCTTTGATTAGGACAAACATAATTTAATGAATAGATGTTCACTCAACGTACATGCAGTATACTTATTAGCTTCCGAATTCCTGTTTTAGCCATTTAGCCATAGATATGTTAATGCAAGTTCAAAAATCAGGTAACACATTTGGATTTTAATATTAACCTTAATGCTTTAACGAGGGTAGTAAAGAATATAGGAATTCAAAAAGAACACTTGATTTGGAGTCAGAAGTTGGTTCCAGAAATCCTTTCTGTCAATTGCTAGCTTTGGGATTTCTTGAAAAGAATTGAACTCTGAGATTCAGCTCTTTGCAGGTGGGCGGGTACAGGGAGTACATGCACTAACACATACATGCAGCCTACTCTCATTTTTCTCATTTATTATAGAGGGTTGTTGTAAAAAGCAAATGGAAACTTAATATGAATACTTTGTTAACCATGAAGCACCATAATAAATTAAGCTGCCATTCATACTCTCTTCACTGCCGATCATGGCCCCCTCGTTCTTCCTAGAGCATGTCAAGCATGTGTCTTCCCACTTACTGTTCTTTTTGTGCCTGTAACCACTTCCTAGGGCTGCCACAACAGAGCATCACAAACTGGTTGGCTTAAATAAGAGAAATTTCTTCTCTGGCAGTTCTGGAGGCCAGAAGTTTGCGATAATCAAGGTGTCACCATGGTTGGTTCCTTCTGGGAGCTGTGCAGGAAGGATCTGTTCTGGGCTTATTTGCTTGGCTTACTGATAGCCATCTTATCCCTGTATTTTTCCTTGTCTTCCCTTTATGTGTGATCTATCTCTGTGTTCTAATTTCTGCTTTTTTGTAAGGACATCAGTCATATTGAATTAGGGCCTACCCTGAAAGGCTTCATTTTAACTTGATTTTCTCAGTAAAGTTGCTCTCTCCAAATAAAGTCACATGCAGAGTTGCTGGGTGTCAGGATACCAACATACGTTTTTTGGGAAAGCACAATTCAACCTCAACAGCCCCCGAAATGCTACATGATTCCCTCACGTCTTTCCAATCTTTATTCTTCAGTGACTTTTTTTTCTGGCCACTCCATTTAAAAACACACCTCTATTCCCCCACTCACATATGCACATTTTCCTACTTTCCTGCTTTGATCTAGTCAATAGCATTTACTAACCTTTGTCATACTATTCATTTCACTGATTCTCCGTGTTTATTGCCTGACTCATTCTGCTAGATTAAAGCCTTATGGGAATAGAGTGTTGGTCCATTTTCTTCAGAGCTCTCTCCAGTCACTAGAACAGTGTCTGGCATGTAGTAGATGCTCAATCAATGTTTGCTGAATGTTATCTTATGTTTTATATGTTCTCTGGCCTTTGTGAAATGTGTAAAGATGATACTCTCTGGGAAGTCAAATTTTGATTTAGATAATCTTCCCTCTTTGTATCTCAGTAGGTGAGAGCACCCAACATACCTGTAAAGACTGCATTAAACAGCCTACTACTGAACAGCATTCTATGTCCTATAGGGCGTTTAAGTTCACTGTGTTATTCAGGTAGAGTTCTAGCTTGGAAAAGCAAAAGCAATAAGGATTTCAGGCCCTGGTGTGTTTCATCTTTTAAAAAAAATACCCTGAGATTTATAATGTTGGAAATACTCATTTATGTAACATTAAAGGCAGGATAAAAAATTTAGGGTATTAGGCACCAGGTGGTGGTAAAATGAGACAGGGCATTTCCCAGCTCTGATATATTCACTCGGGGAACTAGAGAGGCTCTGAACTCACTGCTTGTGAGCCTTGCATACCATGTTAGATTCACTTAGCAATAGGATTCATTAAAATAATTATGTTTCTCCACCCAGAATTTGGCTTCAAGATCACTTATAGTACTTTAGCTTTGCAGTGCCATGATTTTAGAAAGAATTTTTTTTTAAAAGTTTTGGAATTTTTTTTTTTACTTCAGCTCTTCCCCAGCAAATGAAACTCATAAAGGTGCCAATAATAAAATAACATCAGTTATCTGGTGCTCTCAGCTGAATATAGCTGCTGTTATTGTTGGCTGATATGGCCCTGGGGAAAAGGCATTTTAGAAAAACTAAATCTACACATATCATTAATGTAATAAAGCAACATTTAACCAAAAAACCTACTTTAAGAACACTACGTTAAGGCTGGAAGCTAACTTACAGCGAAGGCTGTGCAAAATCTATTATTTCAATACTATCTATCTGTAATGAACTCAAGTACTGCCAAGGCTAGGTGTGAATTCAAACTATTGCCATTTTCTGGCATAGGCTGCATACTACACGAAAAAGAGCTTGGGCTTGTGAGTCTAACAACTGCAACCCAGCCACTTACTGTGCAGTGTTAATCAAGTCTCTGACTTTCAAAATCTCTGTTTTTTCATCTTCAAAATGGAGCTAATAATATACTCCCTGGTTGTGTGTATGAAAACTAAATTAGATTATTTGGAGAGAATGTGAAGCTAGTTCTATTTTGATATTCTGGTGATTGGTGGTATATATCTGCCACTTCCTTAGCCCATCACTATGGCTTATTTCTCCATTCCAGCAAGTATGCGTTGCAACTATTTATTTCTGTAGGTTGGGTGACCATGAACACATCAATTAAGATTTTTTTCATTCAATTTTTTTCATCTGCCAAATTGAAAATTAATGGCAAGGATATTAATGATAAAATCCAACATCCATAGGGTGCATCTATGCATAAGGCACTGTGCTAAATTTTATCACAACCATGTAAAATGGATCCCATTGTGGCCCTGTTTTCTAGATGATGAAACTGTCTTTCAGAGGTTAAATAGCTTACTCACAGTAATATGGATAGAAGGTGGTAAAAATATAATGCACCTAGCATAGTATCTGGTAGAGATTCACTAAACTTGGTATAGATAATTATCATTAATGTCATCAGTATCATGACCCTTGAATTCATGTCTTCCATGATCTCTTCTACGGATGTGTGATCTCTGTTAGAACAGGGAGTATGCCAAAAGTATTTTGTTTATTGTTAACTGGAATACTGCATAGACAGTCAGTAAGTAAATATAGAGAGAAAGAAAGAGGAAGGAAGGAAGGAAGGAAGGAAGGAAGGAAGGAAGGAAGGAAGGAAGGAAGGAAGGAAGGAAGGAAAGAAGGAAGGAAGGAAGGAAGGAAGGAAGGGAGGGAGGGAGGGAGGGAGGGAGGGAGGGAGGGAGGAGGGAAGGGAAGAAGGAAGGGAGGAAGGAGGACTTGGAGGAATAAAATGCACACATATTGCTTTCTTATATATTTGCCATCACGTTTCTGACTTGTTGAAAATTTCAAGAGTGCTATTAGTATAGAACACACTAGGTGTATTAACTATTATGGTTGGTAATGTGCCATTTTCCAATGTGCCTGTACAGATGAACGTTAATGACAAGTTGCTCTATTTTTTAATGACTGACAAAGTTTTCAATGCAAACCTTCTGCCAGCCAGCATCTAGATGAACCCTGAATTATTTTTTTGACATTTATGTTGACCAAGCCTCTCTACATAGAAACTCTAAAGTTCCATTTACAGAAAAGTATCTCTCCCTTTATTGTCAAGCAATGAAAAATGACTCTTGGAGGTTAAAGTACAAGGTGAACTATTGCTTTTTTCTGTATATCCTTGTTTATACTTAATATGTGCTTTAACTTATCTAACACAGCAATGGGTGGCGGGGGGAGGGGGTGGGTCTTCCTGCTGCTAACATTCCTGAAAGAGTAGGCTAAATATATTTACATCTTGCCTGAACTTCACAAGCTGCGTTCCCTTAACCTATACTTTCCTTTTCAGCTATAAATTTCCTGCCTTTTTAATCCCCTTACTTTTAGTTTTTAAACATTGAAAATATATTAGATTTTTATAAATTACAGTGCATATTCAGCAGAAAAGCACACTTTCATAAAATTACAAAGAAATGCTTGAAAATAATGGAAGAAGAGTTGCTTTTTCTCTATTATTCTGATTGGTTCATTCAGTTATTAATTCCTATCTTCTTTTAACAAACATTTATTGTGTGAATACATGCCAAGCACTGTGTTTAAAGAGCTAGTAGTCTTGTTGGAGGAAGGAAGAGCAGATGTTCAAGTACATAATTAAAACATGGTAGGGTTATTATTATAATAATTAGATTTGTAGAGTGCTGTGAAAATGTTGGAGATAAACTGATGTTTTTTGTTTGGGCAACTATGGGAGGCTTCAGAGACAAGGTGCTATTTGAGCTGGGTCTTAAAAGCTAGAAGGAAATTAAAAGAAAATAAAGGCAGAGCATGCTAAGCAATGTAAATGTCTTGAAATACTGCTGAACACAGAATATTCAGGGACTGGCACTAAAGGGTATATAGAAGATACGTTGTTTGGGAAGAAAAGGCTATTAGATGAGATTAGAGAGAGTGAATTAACAAATGTTTGATCGTTTTTAGATTCTGACCATGTATTAACTCTTTATAGAAAGAAAGGACAAGAATGGAAAAAGGAAAAAATGAAAGTGATCCAAACAAAATTAAAATACAAATGTAAGACATACACATGTGCACACATGGAAATCATATCTTAAAATTCTAGTTTATACATATTGCAATATGAAAACAAATATACCTAAGTAACTAAATGATTTTTCCTGGTGGTGTTATTTGGTGATTCTTTGCCACCAAAAGAATCTACATCCCTAATTTGGTAATGAAGAAATGTGATTCCCTTATGATATACAGTGTCAAGTGTATTTTGTTGTAGCTTAATTGTTTGAAAAGTAATAATCCATATTTTGCCTGAATTTACATATATGTGAGGGGCTACTGCTTTTCATTTCTGTGGAGCTCTGCAATCAATGAAGTAGGTACAAAGAATCTGTGAAGAAACTATGTGTTGTCAGTAATGTTCAAGCCTGTGGCAGGAAGACAAAGGACAGTGGGCCAGAATGAGAAGGAGGTCATGGGAAGTGCACGTACCTTGGAGTTTCGCTTCTTAAATCCCAATTGCCTTAGCCTCATGTAACCAGTATCTACCCTCGTCTGTATTTATGCAGAAAATATTGACTAGGCAATTATCAGAGACTTCAAATCTCATTCTCTTTTCTTCTGGATACGTGTGGGTGTCCTTTGGTTCACAACAGAGAACTGCAGTTACTTTATGAAAGTTTAAATATCGGTCATCTAATTTAGCCTCTCGTGGAACTATGGATGTTTTTAAAATCATATTTTTTAGGAAAGATAGTGTGGCAAAGTTTGCTTAAGGAAAAGGCATAAACTGGAGGCTAGCAGGACACAGGGGCTTTTCTTTCTCTATCAACCATCTATATAAAGATGCTGAGAGCAATGTTTCCTCAGAAAACCCTCCTTTAGCTGTCAGTGATAAATGGTTATGGAAGACAAGACTTACAAATAAATAAGAGATTCCAGGAATTTATCTTCTGTCATCTATAGTAATATGCCCACCTATTTTAACACACAAAAAAAGATAGTCCTCAAAAGATCACTGTTGACAAGATTCCTTTTAAGATTACTTCACTTTGTCCACCAATTCAAAGGCTAATATCTTCTGGAAACACCCCTACACACACCCAGAAATAAGGTTTTTACCTGCTATCTGGGCATTCCTTAGCCTAGTCAAGTTGACACACAAAATTAACTATTACAGTTGCTTAGTGCATAATTTTGTAATTGTATTAAAAACTATTGAATTCTACATTTTAAATGGATGGATTGTATGATATGCAAATTATATCTGAATAAAGCTGCTATAAAAAGGAAAAAAAAAAGATTACTTAAGAGAGAGTCATGTCTTTGCCATAAAACCCAAGGCCATAAGCTGGCTTAAAATCTCTAACTCATTCTTCTACTTTTCTCGCTTGCTTGTACTTGCTATCACTTTGGCCTAATATGAACATGGACTCCCATAAGAAACTCTATATTATTTTTCGTCTTAAGAAAAATGAAGGACTCAATTTTATCCTTGTTTGCCATCCAGCTGCCTTTTCAGGAAATGCTCTATGATCCCCTTTATTCAGGCTCGGTGAATATTAGAAAACAGTGAGAACGTATTTCAATTCAGTGAATGACACCTGACGGTCTGTGTGCATGATTCTGTTTTATGAGTAGGCAAACACAAGAATTACAATACAGTGGCTTTCAAAAAGTGTGCAGATTTGGTGAGTGTATAGTTTGTCATATGACAAAGGCATAAAGAAGAGTTCCATGCAACCTAAGGCACTATAAACCAGAGCCTGCAAATTGTCTGCTTTGTCCTTTACAGTGCTAGCCTTCACAGTATTTTTGTTTTAAATTTAAAAGTTAGTTATCAACATTGTGAATTATTAGATTTTACCTCAAAATGTGGACTTTGTTTTTCTGGAAAAAAAAGAATGGGACAAGATTTATAGAGAGTAATGCATGACTGGCCTGCAAGTTTTTATTATATCCTGGAGGTCTTAAAAGAGATTAAGATGATATTTTCAGAAAATATGTTGACCATGGTATATGCCAGATATCCTATAATAAGGAACTATAATATGCCTGATTTCCTCTGAGTCAGCACGTAACTTAAGAAGCTATTAAAAAATTCGATTTACAACCTAGAAACCTGTATGCTAAAGACTAAACTAAAATAAAAGCAACAAATGTATAAAATGTAACTATCAGTTTAAGTGTATGCCTTAACTCATAAGCATGTAAAACATTCACAAAAGCAAAAATAGTCAATAAAATATGAGAGGGCAAAATATAAACTGTCCCTTGTACCACCCAATGGGAGAGAGAGAAAGCCAGAATGTGTGAGGTCCGCAGATGTGGCCTTGGACTATACATTTAGAATGTGGGTCTGAGACATACACATCCTTGAAGGGATGAATGAGAATAAATCTAACCACTGGCTTAAAGTGTCAGAGAGCAAGAGCAAGCAAGTGATCGAGTGAGCAAGCAAGAGAGAGAGATAAAGAACTTCCCCTGTGAACACAAAACTTGCTCTAGGGAAACTTCCAAGCCAGGAAATCATTATAAAAAGTGGTCCTGGTTGTTATTATCTCTGTTGGAAACAGAGGAGAACCTACAATCTGAGCTTTTAAAGGATCTCTGCAGATAAAAAGCAATGTAAGGTACACCCACAATCAAAAATATAAATTATAGTAAGAGGAAATATCCTCAGACCCTTAAGGCAGCAGGGCCACAGCTTCGAGAACTTCAGCTAACAGGAGTTTTTGAATAGAGGCTGAAAAAAACACTATGTTTAAGAGGATTACTATATTCCAGAAGCCAATCATAAAATCCCATGAAAAATCACAGTTATCCCTCGTTTTAATGATCAAACCCCTTTACTTTTGTAGTTGGCTAGGGGTGCAGAGAATAAAGCATTTTCTCACAGTGACTCTGTTTTATAAATGTAGGAACAAGATATAGGATTTAAGTTTCTGACTCTAACTTCATACAGGTCTGGGTTATAGCAGTCATATAAAAATGTGAGAAGAAAAAAAAGACAGAAAAAGAAAGACAGAAAGAAAGAAAGACAGGCAGAAAGAAAGACAGAAAGAAGGAAGGAAGGAAGGAAGGACGGAAGGAAGGAAGGAAGGAAGGAAGGAAGGAAGGAAGGAAGGAAGGAAGGAAGGAAGGAAGGAAGGAAGGAAAGAAAAGAAAGAAAGAAAGAAAGAAAGAAAGAAAGAAAGAAAGAAAGAAAGAAGGAAAGAAAAAGAAAGAAAGAAAGGAAGGAAGGAAGGAAGGAAGGAAGGAAGGAAGGAAGGAAGGAAGGAAGGGAAAGAAAGAAAGAAAAAGAAAGAAAGAAAGAAAGAAAGAAAGAAAGAAAGAAAGAAAGAAAGAAAGAAAGAAAGAAAGAAAGGAAGGAAGGAAGGAAGGAAGGAAGGAAGGAAGGAAGGAAGGAAGGAAGGAAAAGAAAGAAAGGAAAAGAAAAGAAAGAAAGAGAGGAATGAGGGAGGGAAGGAGGAAGGAAAGAAGGAAGGAAGGAAGGAAGGAAAAAGAAAAGAGAAAAGAAAAGAAAAGAAGGAAAGGAAAAGAAAGAAAACGAAGAAAGGAGAGAGAGGGAGAGAAAGAAAGAAAGAAAAGAAAGAAAGAAAGAAATTACTTAAGATTAGAAAGAAAGTAAAAAATTACTTAAGAAAGAAAGAGAAAGAGAAAGAAAGAAAGAAAAGAAAGAAAGAAAGAAAGAAAGAAAGAAAGAAAGAAAGAAAGAAAGAAAGAAAGAAAGAAAGAAAGGGAAAAAATGTTATTTGGTAATTCTTTGGGTCTAGCAGAAAAAGAAGAGTCAAATATCAAGAATCTCAAAAAACAAGACAGAAGATTTAGGTTTTTGGCAGCCAGTTCTGTTTATAGAAGGAGGGAAGTGATGTCAGAAAAAATTGCAGGGTTGATTTTCCTATCCATAGCATTCCTGGCTTTTATATATTTAACCGACATTTACTAAGCGGTTATCAAAGGGAAAACATCAAGGTTAGGCAGTGTCAGAGATACAGAGATGATTGAGTGAGTCATGGTCTGTCATTTAGGAAATATGAAATTTAGTGAAGGAGATAAGAAGCTGCACAAATAACCAGGGGAGGCAACCAAGGAAGATGGAAAATGTGCTCCAATACAGTCTATGGGTGCCACTAACTAACCTTTTATTGCAGCAGAATATTGGGACTGTGATGGAGACGGACTGTTCCAACCCAAGCTCAAGGCAAGATCGTTGTCCAGTTCAGGATGATACATGAAATCTGAATTTGTCAGGCTGGACTTGCTCATCCTTCCCAATGTGAAATTATAGAAAAGATGGCTTTTATCATCTTTTATGAAAAGGATCACATATTTTAAAAGGCCAGGAGTGCTGGCTTCTGCCTGTAATCTCAGCATTTTGGGAGGCTGAGGCGAGAAGATCCCTTGAAGTCATGAGTTTGAGACCAGCCTGAGGAAGAAAGCATGATCACTTGAGCCCAAGAGTTTGAGGCTAAAATAAGCTAATATCATGCCACTGAATTCCAGTTTGTGTGACAGAGCAAGACTCCATATCTAAAAATTAATTAACTAAAAGCAGACAAAATGTTAACCCCCAAGTTAACCCTGGATTATAGATTTCTGCCATTCTGTAACATTAGTAATTATTGACACTTTAAGATTTTTTGTGTGCCTTATTTCTATGAAAGAGTTGAAGGATCCATTCAGAAATGTGTTTCCTAGTTAAAACCTGTAACAAAGTGGTTGATTTCCCTATAGGGTTTCAATGAGTACATAAATATCAGGAGCAATGTTGCAAAGTCACAATCATCCCTCCTGAGCAGTTTAAAATGGACTTTTGGGGATAATCACTGTTGACATGGTAAATTTAATACATGGCTTCTAGTGCAGTTCCTGGCACATACAGCCATTTATAGGAGATTGTGGACCTTTCTATAGAAGAGAGATTCTTTGGGAAGAACATGTTCTAGAAAAGGAAAATAACTAACTAAAACTATTTGAACCTACTTCTGCTGAAATTCCACAATAGAAGCTCAAATGTGGGGTACTAGATGAACAAGAAATAGAGAAAATTCTACATACACTTGATATTATTTTTTTTCCTAAATAGTAAGGACTGAAATTGTCAAACTGAATTTAGAAGGAATACTCTTCCCTAACCTAAATTTTGGAACTCTGCAGGTGGAGGTGTCAGGACAGCAGGGAGCACTAGTTGGCTTTTATCCCCATTCAGGTCTTCCTACAATTTATAAAATATTTGGTCAGGATCTACAATACTCCTGACAAAGAAGAAGCTGCATAGAAGCCTTCTGAAATAGAATACCTGGCTGTCAGGGTTTGAAAAATAAAAAAAAACAGAGGTGAGGTTGGCAGGTTACGTAGGGGAAAACAGACAGACCTGACAGTTTATTTTTAAGCATTTCAAACTTTAGCAGATCAATTTTCTGAAAGAGTTTCCTTCTGATTGTTCTTTTGAAAGTAAGAACTGCCAGCGCTACAACAGAAAGTTGACGCCTATTCAGTTCAGCACTTAGAAAAAGCTAAGAGGGAAAAAGACTTTCAATTCTTGCCCTTTCTATTTATTATGGTGTTCAAAGCAGTGAATAGTAGAGTTGGTGCTGAAAAGCATTTTCCATTCTATTACCGCAAAATCTCAATGAGTCCCAATGAGTAGGGAGAGTCAGGAAGTAAAAGTTTTTCCAACTTTGAAAGTTTGAAGGTGCATTCTCAGAGCAAACTGAGTTGGAATATCTGATTTATTCCTGAAGCTACGTGATTTAAAAAATTATACTTTTAAGTTATTTCTATACCATAATTCTATCTTGTATATTGTAATTGTTCAAATAGATTACACATTTGCTATCTCTTTTTTTTAAAGAATAAAATTTGAAAACTCTTGCTAGCCACTAGACTGAATGAATCTACTTTTCAACAAAACTCACTTAAGGTTTGATTCAGCTATTTATCATCAGCCTTCATAATTACCTAAATTATATGAGATTTGTTTATTTGTTTACATATGTGTCAGTATTCTCTACCAGATTACGAACCAATGAAAGGACTCTTCATCTATCTTGACATTCCACCTAGAATGACCAGAGTGATACTCTGTGGGTAGTTTTATATTCAATAAATATTTAATGATTGGACTTTTGCAACTATCCCCATCTTTTCGTACTTTTGAATTTGTATATTCAGATTCAGCACACATAAAGAATATGATACTAAAATAGTGATGGTGATTTTTACAAACTGAAAAAAATGATAGAGCTTCAAATTTATTTAACAAACACTTACTGAATAGAGGCTATGCTTGATTCTGAAGATATACAGATACTTGAGTCAATCTATGCACGTTAGGATTCTAGCAGATAGAAAAGAGATGGAAATAGGTAATTCTAAAAGCATACGGGAAGAAATCAATATAGGTACTACTGAGCATAGAATAGATAATTTTACATGTCCAAGCAGTACTAGACAAACTGGACATAAAAATGGTGAAGCATGTGAACTGGATAATTTTGCCTTGGTCTGAAAGTCAACACTAAATGTGAAAGCATCTGTGAGTCCTGATAAATGAGTCATTGCTGAAAGCTCTGATTAATTTGGGTCACATTAGCAGCATCATGTTTATCAATATGACTCTTGACAAAGAAAAATTCTATTACTATTTGGTCGGCAATGCTTCTCTTGGGCAGAGGACTAAATATTTGCGGAGGGACTAAAGAATGAGAATAAAAATAATGAGTGCTGCTGCTTAAAGAATTACTCAGAGTGATGAGAGTGGCAGTTCTCAGACTTGGCTGCATATTAGAATCACCTGGAGAACATTAGAAAGATTTTTCCACCTGCACCCCAGGTCAATTAAATCAACATCTCTTGGAACTTGGCCCGTATTTTTTAAACTCTCCCTATGCTTCCAATGTATAACCAAGTTTGAGAGACAATAGGTTAATGCAGTGTTGCTCAAACTGTTATAAGCTGCAAGTTACTGGGGAAATCTTGTTGAAATGGAGATTCTGATCCTGTGGGTCTGGGGTGACGCTTGAGATTCGGCTTTTCTAACAGGCCCTCAAGTTGCTGGCTGTGCTGCAGCTGAGTAGACGGGGCTACAACCATTCAGGAATTTACTAGCTTTCCAATCTATACACAAACTCCAGAAGTTAGGTGGTTGAAATCGTCATGCGGATTTTACATAATAGCTTTCCTTTTTTCTTTCCTTTCCCAAGGAACTAAAATGTATAACATCTGATCCACATATATATATCATGGGTTTTGAGATTTGGCATTAGGAGGTGAGAGGATCTGGCCACAGCTTATTAGAAATATTAAAATCTGAGATATGGTTTTCAAGAACCAGATGGGCTAGGGGCCAAATTTCCTTTATGTGGAAAAGGGTGATTTAAATTATTGTGAGTTGTTGTGCTTATAAAGTCTTTGTGAAAATGCCTCTATCAGTTGGCATTGTTTTAGAACTTTACCTGTCTCTCTTACAGTTACAACTATCTCCTACAATCTCTATTTAATTTGGGATATAATATTGTGGGTAAGTAACAATTGTGACATTGGGAGCCAGACTGCTGGAGTTCAAATTCGGCCTTAACAGCTTGCTGGACAAGAATACCCAGCCTCTCCCCATTTCTTTACGGTGGGGATAAAAATACTACCTACTACATGTGGTTATTGTGAGGATTGAATGAGGTGGCATTTACCACAGCACTGAGAATACAGCATGACCGTCACTAACCCTGGATAGAATCGATTACAGACTCTCTTTTCTTAGGGAGACAGAACCTGAAAGGAAATATTCCAGCCCTTCACAAATCAGGTAGCTGTTTTGAAAATTAAAGATGTGGCCATTTTTCATTAGTGAAGGTCATATATTTCCTCAGTTGCATTAATTCCCCCATGGTTAATATTTGCAACTCATATTTTGACAGGGTTCACTCACATTAAACACATATTTGTTAAAGAATCTACCCTATGACAGTCATTATTATAGTTGTTGATGTTAGAGCAGTGAACAAAACAGACCAAAATTCCTGCTCCCATGAAGCTAATGTTCCAAAAGGGGTAGTTGACAATGAATCAAAAAATAGAATATGTGGTATGCTGGATGATGATGACAATGGCTATGGAGAAAATTGAAGTAGGGAAAGGGAATAAGAAGTGACAGAAAAGAAGGATGGAATTTAGCAATATTTTTTAAAGGTAGTCAATGAAGCCCTTGCAGAGAAGATGATATTGTCTTCACCTAAAGGAGAAAAGCAAATAAGCCCCATAGAGATTTGAAAAAAAGAGCATTCCAGGAAGAGAATGACTAGCAAATGTAAAGGTTTTAAGGTTAGATGGCTTAGAAAGCTATTATGTAAACCAGGAAGCAATGCGGCCAGCTGAGTCAATAAGGAAAGGAAAAAGTAACATAGCTTGATTGGATAGACATTCTCAGATTTGTGCATATGTCAGAATCACCTAAAAGACTTGTTAAAACAGACTCTTGGGGCCGGGCATGGTGGCTAACGCCTGTAATCCCAGCACTTTGGGAGACCAAGGCAGGCAGATCACGAGGTCAAGAGATCGAGACCATCCTGGCCAACATGGTGAAACCCCGTCTCTACTAAAAACTACAAAAATTAGCTGGGCATGGTGGTGTGCACCTGTAGTCCCAGCTACTTGGGAGGCTGAAGCGGGAGAATCGCTTGAACCTAGGAGGCGGAAGTTGCAGTGAGCTGAGATTGCGCCACTGCACTCCAGTCTGGCAACAGAGTGAGACTCTGTCTCAAAGAAAAAAAATTAAAAAAGAGGCTGTTGGGCCTTATACCTACTTTCTGATTTATGAATTCTAGGGAGGAGCCTTAAAATTTCATTTCTAACAAGTTTCCAGATGATGCTTCTGGGGAAAAGACAGGTCACATTAAGAACCATTAGATTAGACTGAGAAATAGTTGTAGACATATAATAATGGGCCTTAGAGGACATTAGAAAGGTTTTGTTTTTCACCTTAAGTAAAAAATGAAGTGACCAGAGGATTTTAGTTTGCTTAATCAAATGCATAGCATCTGCAAAATAAGCCTTTTGGCAAAAGTACAACAGGTTAGGTGCAATGTTTCCTTTTAATCTATATGATATGATACTGCTTCAAAATATATAAACGTTTTCAGGCAGTTCAACTCAATTTGGTAAGACATATTTCACCTTATCATTTATACAATGGAGAACTATGTTTCAACCTTCTTCACATGTCTGGTCTAATGAGCTGGCATCAACATGAAACATAATGGTAAATTAGTTCAGGCTGACTTAAACTCAAAGTCAACCCAGTACAAATCTAAATCAAGTCATTCAACAACAGGTAATTTGTTTAAAAACAAAACACACACACAAACTAATCTTTTCAAATAACTTTGTTGGCATCTTATGGAGAAGATCATGGTTTTGCTGTTAACAATGTTTAAATGTTACATTACATTTGTGTTAATTATGTGTCTTGGTGATGCTGATGAATCCTACTACTGCCATCACTTTGTTGAACCTTCTTTGTAAAATGGCTTGAATCAAGGACACCCTAAAGGGTGATTCAGCCAGTGAAAGAAGGTATTCACTAGAGCTGATGTGACTCTCTAACCTATTGCACTCCAGTTTTTTATAAACTTTTTTCTATTAATATTTCTCTGGTTAAAAATTGCAGATCGAATGCTACCTTTATTAAGCTTCATTTGGAATTCTTTGCTTTTCCAAACAGAACCTATTTTCCAAGTCTGTTCCTTCTTTCTGTTTGTTTCTTTCTTTCCATTAAGAAAATTAATTTCTTGGAAATAAATCCTCCAAGGAAGATGACTATAACTCCAAACTTAGACAAATTTAGTCCCATAATACACTGCTAACTACACACCTAATTTCCTGAACTTTCCAGGATATGTTTTTTTTTCCACTACCATTTGTCCTTTCAATTAGTTTGTAAGAATACTGCATACTATATTGAGATAACCTTTTCCATGGACCATATGTTTAGACCCTGAAAGCACAGGGCACTGTGACATTAGGGAAGATACTGTTTGCTCTGAGGTCATGCTTTCTCCTCTTTGTTTTTACTGTTCCTAAGGCTTGTGTGAAGACATTTAAGTATAGCTAAACATCATTATCCTACATAACTCATCAGAGCCTTCTTCTTTGACTTCCTAAATTTCAAATAGTAATGGACAATTTGCCCTAAAACCAAAAGGGTTTGATTCAGCAGGTTGGAAACACTCTTTTTGTAAAATATACGAAGGGACATTTCTGAGCCCATTGAAGCCTATAGTGAAAAACTGAATTTCACATAGTAATGGATAATTTATCCTAAAACCAAAAGGAATGTCAGGAATTGCTAACATTTGTTGAGAGCTTACTATGTGGCAGGCACAGGCCATCCGTGTGTTATTACATTTTACCCCATAATATCCTAGGAGTTAACTACTTAGAAAGGCAAGTGTCTAGGCAGTGCCACACAGCTAGAAAGCAGGCAAACAAGGATTCTGACTCTACAATTTGACTCCAGAATTCTTAACCTCTATACTTTCACTTAAATAAGTAATTTTTTAAAAACCTGGCACAGATGTTCTAAAATAACAAGATTGTATTATTTTTAAGTACTCTCTCTATATATATATAATGTATTTTAAGTACATATATATATACACCATAAGATTAATAAACTGTAGGCAAACATGGCTTAGTGAAGAAATGATAATTTTGGTAATTATAGTAACAATGATGGTAACAAAAAGCAATAATAATAATAATTGGACACATCACGTATGACAGGTCGTGTGCTAAGGAGTCATCCAACCTCATTGTCCCAACCATTCTGAGCAGTAAATACTATAATCCTCATTTAATAAATAAGGAGACTGAGACTCAGCTAAGTCACTTTCTGAATTCCCTTATCTAATAAGTGGTGGAACCATGATTTGCATCTAATTCAAGTTTATAACAGTGTTCCTAAATCATTAGCACATGTGCCTCAAAATCCTGTGAGCACTAAGGCAACCAATACATTGTGCTGGGCATTGTCTATATGCACACACTTACTTGATGCTCGTAATAAACTTTGAAGGCAGGTATTATCCTCATTTTGCAGTTGAAGGAGGAGAGTCTCAAAGTGGAGCCTTGCATCCATGGACACATGGCTAAAAAGGAAAAACCAGGATTCACTTAAGTCTGCTGGCTCCTCCACTTATGCTTCCTCCAGTCGGGAACCTATCAAAAGGCTATGTTCTGTGATTATGGTTAGAGTATCCTGTCCTTGGTCCCAAATAATTGCATGTGATTAATGTTGAGATAGCTTCTCTGACTATGCCTCTCTGGAAAGAGAAGGTGAGCCTTATGCCCTTGTGTGGGGAAAAAAAAAAAAAAAAAAAAAAAAGCAACAGCTATAAAACCTGAATAAATCTGCCTCCTGAAGCAGGGACTGGAGGGCAGCACAGAGAATAAGAAAACGAAGAAACCTGCAATGCTGGCTAGCTCCGGGAAGGTGATAATAAGTTAAACCTTTGAGGTCAATTCTCCCCACACTCAGTCAGAGACCAGATGAGGAAAATCAAAGGCAAAAAGAGACCCTGAGGCAAATAATCATAACGTATTGGTGTTGCTGCCAAAAGACCCACATGAATTAGTTGGAAGCTTCTGGTAGTTTATAAGTGAAGTTCTCAAGTCCCCAAATTCAGGGCACATAAGTTATCCCTATTGGATATGTAAGCCAAGCTAGGATTTTCTGATCTAGAGAATGTTATAATTATTCTAAAACAAATATTTTTATTTACTAATCAATTTAATAGTTACAGTTTGCAAACCACTATTTCACTCTCCATTTTCACGTACTTGAAAAATAGCTCCAAAATGATACCAGCTGATGTGATTTTGCTATGTCCCCACCCAAAATCTCCATAATCCCCATGTGTCCAGGGAGAGACCAGGTGGAGGTAATTGAATCAGGGGGTTGGTTTGCTGTTCTCGTGGTAGTGAGTGAGTTCCCACAAGATCTGATGGTTTTATAAGTGTTTGGTAGTTCCTCCTGCACTTAGTCTCGCTCCTGCTACCTTGTGAAGAAGGTGCCTTGCTTTCCCTGTGCCATGATTGTAAGTTTCCTGAGGCCTCCCCAGCCATGCGAAACTGTGAGTCAATCAAACCTCCTTCCTTTATAAATTACCCAGCCTCAGGTATTTCTTTATAACAGTGAGAGAATGGACTAATACACCAGCCAATATTTTAGATTGAATGGTCTCATGCTTATATTTACCGTCTATACTCAATCCCCTCCCCCCTCCTTCCCTTCTATGTCATTTTACTTAATTTACTAACACTTCGGTCACAACACATTGATATTTTTACAACAAGGACTACTACTATTTTTCATCTTATACCCCTTACATGACACCAGATATTCCTGTGTCTCTGAATTGTGGACCTCCTTCTCCTTTCCCACAATTTCCATCCTAGCCACAGATCTCACTTTCTCATTTCTCTTCACCTGTAATTATCACACAATGGATCTTCCTACCCATAGGCTATATTCTAATATAATCAGCCTTGATTCAAGGGCAATATGTTGTCTATAGATTGAATTTCCAATAATTATTATAATTTGAATGCCCTTAGAAGTTGAATCCACTCTGAATTTAGCCAGAGTGTACCACAATCACCACTGTTCCATGTGATTTATTTTACTCACTTTTATTACTTGTCTGGCCAGTATAGAGGTTATGAATTTTGTAAATCCGTTCAATGTATTATGGAAAATGTAGCATACTGATGAAGAATTTAGGATTAGTCAGCAGAGCTTGGTTGAGGTTACTAGCTACAATACATGCTAGCTTTGTGACCTCTGGCAAATTCCAAAACTTCTCCAAGCTTCAAGTTATTTATCTAGAAACCATAAGTGCAATGGCTTCTAGTTTATGAGATTGTTGGAGAATTTAGTAAGAAAATGCACATAAAAAGATCATCAAGTTGCATGGTCATACAGGATGCTCTATAAATATTAATCATAATTATGAAAAATCCCAAGCACAGTTGTGTCATTCCTATATCAAAATCCTTTCTTATAAAACCAAAAGCTTAACCATGTTGTTCCAGACCTTTCATGATCTCAGCCCAAACTATATTTATATATTTTTTTCTTACTGTCTTCTTTCCTTTACCATGGCCTCACACCAAAGATAAATTTTATACAATGAGTCTCTTTGATCAAGATGATTCAGCTGAAAAAGCCTTCTCCTCTCTCATTGTTTCATCTCAATAATACCTAATCTCCAAAACAGAGTTCAAATGCACTCCTGATTTAGTTGGCTTACTGATTGCCAATAATAGAAATAAATTCATATTCTCTTAGGCAAAAAGGGACATTTACTGAATTGAAAGAATGAAGTTGGCCTGAGAAAAGAACTGAAACCAAGTTCTAATTGTTGAGATTTTCTATTTTCCACCACTGCTTCTTGCTTTATATCTGCTTAATTATTTCTTTCTTCTATCTACTCCTCCTCTGCAACTTAATTCAATTGACAGATTATGCTGCCCACCACTCTGAGGTTTACATATCACAGTCTCTTTGTACTTAGAGATGAATTCAACTCTTGAAATCACAATTTCAAATCCCTGGTGTCTCAATTCTACTTGGTCTGACTAGGGTTAGGTCAGTCAGGATGAAGGAAGTGAAATGGGCAGGATTATTCTGCATTGCTTTGGCTACAAATAGCCTACCCAATGTTGATAATGGGGAAGCTATACGAATGTGGGAGTAGGGGATATATGGAAAATCTCCATACTTTCCTCTCAATTTTGCTGTGAACCTGAAGCTTGTCTAAGAGACAAAGGGCAGGTAGCACATGAAAGACAGGTAGCTGGCTGCTGGACTGAATATACACACATTAAAGTCACCCAGTGACATTGTCTGATGATTTACTATGTGCCAATGGTTGTTTTAAATGCTTTCAATACTCTACTTCATTTATCCACTAGATATTATTAGAAACTCCATTTTAGAAATAAAGATACCGAGTTGCTGAAAGTTCAACGACAGGGTCACTAACAAACAGTAGAATCAGGAGTTAAACAG